>NW_027223773.1:15550681-16750681 GCF_028538775.1 Myotis yumanensis
ATGTGGGTGGGCCTCTGTCCACAGCCCACAGCCCTCTGCCCTTCTGGGTCAGCGCTGCTGCCAAGGCACAGCCTGGTCCCCACCCCTGCCTGGAGCCCTCTGTGGGAGGCCTCTCCCCTCCTCCCTGAAGCCCCCCAGCCCAGGCTGGACCTCTGCACTCAGCATTCTCTCACGCTTGCCCCTTCTCCCCCCTCCCCTCTCTCCCAGCACTGCCCCCCAGTGCTGCCCCCTCACTGCCCCAGCTCCTGCCTAGTCCAGAGCCCTCCTGCCGGGTCCTTCCTCAGTCCGGCCCACTCACCATGGCTTGGAGCCTGGCACTGGCCTTGGCAGCCTTCTGCATGGTGTCAGTGCCCCGGACCCCTGTGTGGCCCCCTCAGCTCAGCTCTGCTCCATTGTCCCTCCCCCCTCCCTGCTCAACCCCCACCTCATCCTGGCTCCTTTTAGCTCAGGCCCTGCCTTATCCCCGAGCTCCCTCCCAGCTCAGCTGGACAGACTCTGCCTGCTGCTCAGGGCTCCCAGCCCAGAGGCACCCTCCCTCTCAGTGCCCTGCAGGCTCATCCCTCCAGCTGCTCCCCACAAGCCTTCCCTCCCCCCCACTCCCCACCAAGCCTCTTCCTGGACATTCAGAGGAGCTCAGGCCTCTGTCCTCCAGTCTCTGCCTTTGCCCGTCTGAATCCCATTTCTGCCATCTCTGGCCCTGCACCCTGTCCCGGGCCTCAGCCCCCATTCATCCCTCCTGACCTGGGCCTCAGCCCTTAACCTGGCTTCCTGTACTCAGGCCCTTGGCCTTAGCCCAGGGCTGCTGTGTCCTCCCCTGACCTGCACCCAGCTTCTTTTCACTGAGCCTCTGGCCAATAATGCCCCCTTGGCGTACTGCCCTATGATCCCTCTCTACCCACCTGCTCACCCCAGCCCATTTGTCTCCTGGCTCCTGGGCAGCTCCCTGCCCTCCCACCTGCCCCCTGCTCACCTGCATAGCTCTGCCAGCTCCCACCCACCTCCTGGGCAGCTCCTTGCTCCCCTGCCCTCCTGCCTACCCCCTGCTCACATGCATAACTCTGCTAGCTCCCACCCCGCTCCTGCCCTCCCACCTGTCCCCTGCTCACCTGTATAGCTCTGCCAGCTCCCACCCAGCTCCTGCCTTCCAACCTGCCCCCTGGTCACCTGCATAGCTCTGCCAACCCCCCTGGCTCCTGGGTAGCTCCCTACCTTCACACTTGCCCCATGCTTATCTGCATAGCTCTGCCAGCTCCCACCCAGATCCTGGGCAGTTCCTGTCTTCCCACCTGCCCCCTGCTCACCTGTATAGCTCTGCCAGCACCCACCAAGCTCCTGCCCTCACACCTGCCCCCTGCTTACCTGCATAGCTCTGCCAGCTCCCACCCAGCTCCTGCCCTCCCGCCTGCCCCCTGCTCACCGGCATAGCTCTGCCAGCCCCCCTGGCTCCTGGACAGTCCCCTACCTTCACACTTGCCCCCTGCTTATCTGCATAGCTCTGCCAGCTCCCACCCAGATCCTGGGCAGTTCCTGCCTTCCCACCTGCCCCCTGCTCACCTGCATAGCTCTGCCAGCTCCCACCCAGATCCTGGGCAGTTCCTGCCTTCCCACCTGCCCCCTGCTCACCTGCATAGCTCTGCCAGCTCCCACCCAGATCCTGGGCAGTTCCTGCCTTCCCACCTGCCCCCTGCTCACCTGCATAGCTCTGCCAGCTCCCACCCAGATCCTGGGCAGTTCCTGCCTTCCCACCTGCCCCCTGCTCACCTGCATAGCTCTGCCAGCTCCCACCCACCTCCTGGGCAGCTCCTTGCTCCCCTGCCCTCCTGCCTACCCCCTGCTCACATGCATAACTCTGCTAGCTCCCACCCAGCTCTTGCCCTCCCACCTGCCCCCTGCTCACCTGCATAGCTCTGCCAACCCCCCTGGCTCCTGGGTAGCTCCCTACCTCCACACTTGCCCCCTGCTTATCTGCATAGCTCTGCCAGCTCCCACCCAGCTCCTGGGCAGCTCCTTGCTCCCCTGCCCTCCCACCTGCCCCCTGCTCAGCTGCATAGCTCTGCCAGCTCCCACCCAGTGCCTGCCCTCACACCTGCCCCCTGCTCACTTGCATAGCTCTGCCAGCTCCCACCCAGATCCTGGGCAGCTCCCTACCTTCACACTTGCTCCCTGCTCACCTGCATAGCTCTGCCAGCTCCCACCCAGCTCCTGCCCTCCCTCCTGCCTCCTGATCACCTGCATAGCTCTGCCAGCTCCCACCCACCTCCTGGGCAGCTCCTTGCTCCCCTGCCCTCCCACCTGCCCCCTGCTCACCTGCATAGCTCTGCCAGCTCCCACCCACCTCCTGCCCTCCCGCCTGCCCCTTGCTCACCTGCATAGATCTGCCAGCCCCCCTGGCTCCTGGGCAGCTCCCTACCTTCACACTTGCCCCCTGCTTATCTGCATAGCTCTGCCAGCTCCCACCCAGATCCTGGGCAGTTCCTGCCTTCCCACCTGCCCCCTGATCACCTGCATAGCTCTGCCAGCTCCCACCCACCTCCTGGGCAGCTCCTTGCTCCCCTGCACTCCTGCCTACCCCCTGCTCACATGCATAACTCTGCTAGCTCCCACCCAGCTCCTGCCCTCCCACCTGCCCCCTGCTCACCTGCATAGCTCTGCCAGCTCCCACCCACCTCCTGCCCTCCCACCTGCCCCCTGCTCACCTGCATAGATCTGCCAGCCCCCCTGGCTCCTGGGCAGCTCCCTACCTTCACACTTGCCCCCTGCTTATCTGCATAGCTCTGCCAGCTCCCACCCAGATCCTGGGCAGTTCCTGCCTTCCCACCTGCCCCCTGCTCACCTGCATAGCTCTGCCAGCTCCCACCCAGATCCTGGGCAGTTCCTGCCTTCCCACCTGCCCCCTGCTCACCTGCATAGCTCTGCCAGCTCCCACCCAGCTCCTGGGCAGCTCCTTGCTCCCCTGCCCTCCCATCTGCCCCCTGCTCACCTGCAGTTGTTGTCCATAAAGTTCCTGGCCTGCCGTAGCCCTTGCCCCCTCTTCCCTAAGATCTCCTCCCTACAGGTCAATGAGCTCCACCTGTGCTCCGTGTCTTCCCATAGCTTCTGCTGGGCCTCCTGCCAAGCCCAGAGCCCTCAGCCCAGTAGCTCCACTCCTGGTCTCATTCCTTCCCGGCCTGCACTGCGCTTTGCTCCCTGGAGCCTCCAGCCTCCCGCCCTCTCCCCTCCAGCCTCTGCCCACCCAGTCCTCCCCTAGAGGAGACCCTCTTCACTCTCCCCACTGGGATCCCCTCTGGACCTTTGCTCTTTCCAGTTGCTGCCCTGTTCCCAGCAACTGCTGGCCCTGAGCCCCAGACCCTGTCACCTGCCCACACCCAGGGAGCTGCCCGCTGAGCCTGTGCTGCCTGTGCTGCCTGTGCTCTGAGCACCGAGCCCACATCCACCTCCCGCTGGGCCCCATAGCCTTCGCCTCTGACTCAGCCCATTGGCCCCAACAGGCCCCTCACACCACCTGGGGGTCCTCTTCCTCCGCTGCACGATGCCAGCCACCTCCCTGTGTCCCCAGCTCAGACCACTGTGCATCCAGGCATGGTCCTGCCGTGGCTGCCCCAGCCCTGCCCTCTGGCCCGGGCAGCCCTGGGCTCCTGCCCTCCTGCTCGCTATGTTTCTCTCAGGCTCTGGCCCAGCGACTCCCATCACTCTGTGGGTCCCCGAGGGCCTGGTCTCCCCTCACCTCCTGGGGCCAGTTACCCTGTCCCTCCTCGGCCCTGCTCTGTGGGGACGCCCCTCACCACAGGCCAGGGCTGGGGAGGCAGTGTCCCCGGCCTGACTGCTCTTGCTCCCCGTGCATGTGGCTCCTGGTGGCTGTGGCTGTGCCCAGAACCCCACGTACTAGGAGTTGGTAGCTGGGCCCCTGAGACTTGAACTCCCCCCGCCCCCCTCCCTGCGAAGACTAAGAACGGGATTGAAATTGGTGACAGGGCTGGCTTTCTGAAGTTCCCTTTTTTTCTGGGTGTTTTCTCTGTCAAGGGGCCAGGGGGAGTCCAGACTCAGCAGAGGGCCCCTCACGTGGGTGTGTGGGGTGGGGTGAGGCGGGCATCCAGGGCCCAGGGGACAGAGTGAGAACCCGCTGTCATGGCTCTGCTCCCCATGGGGCCAGGCTCTCCCCGAGGCCCCTGGCTTCCCCAGCCTAGGTGACACCTCCCCCTGCCCGGCCAGCGTGGGTGTCAGCACAGGCCGTCCAGTCACGGTCTGCAGCCCAGCCCAGACTCTCCCTGTCCACCCACCGAGGCGGCTCCCAGGAGCCAGCTGTCCTCAGGGCCCTGCCTCTGCCCTCCTTCCCTCTCTGGCTCCCTCTGTGGCCTGATCATTGACCAAAGGATGGTGCTGACCATGGTCAGAGGGAAGCGGCCCTCCAGGCTCAGATGTGCAAGGACAGAGTTCACAGAGGGCTCTGGTGCCCGAAAATGCCCCTCTGGCTGGGACTGCGTGCAGCCCTCCACCGCTCTGAGGGCGCGGACCCACCGCAAGGGACTTGGACCTTCAGTGTCTGTGTCTCGTGCTGCATGCAGCTCGGTCGTCCTGCAAGTCCGAGGTCTGACCTTGGCTTGGGGTGCTGGGAGGCACCAGAGCCCCCACCCCTGAAGTGCCGGGGGCCAGCAAGGCCATGGGGAGGGACCGGGCATCGCTTCTTTCAAGGGGTTCATGAGCAGGACTTGAGCCCTTCAGGCTGGCAGAGCCTCTGCAGGGCCCCGTGCCCAGGTGCCCCGGAGCACCCATCCTGTTGTGTGTCAGCCAACAGCCCTCTGGGCCCCTCTGCCCTTCCTGCGGTCCAGTCCTCACGCCATCTCCCACGGTTTGTGATTTCTCACATCCAAGTCCCAGGTCCTGGTCCAGGGGTGCACCGGAGCCTCGCAAGGGGCTCGAAGGCTCCGCCTGGGGTGCAGGGCTGGGCTGGGTGGGTTTCTGGTCCCTCTGCTGCACGGTGCTGGGACCACGTCTCCTGAGGTCCTGCCCTAAAGGCCAGCGGTGGTCCTTCTGTGGCCCTTCCCGCAGAGGTGGTCAGGTGGCCTGTGGGCTCTGTGTTCCGGGGAAGTGACCCCCCCTTGCATGGGGCAGGGCAAGGGGCAGGAGGTGCCCATGGCCACTGTGCAAAACATCGTGAGCCACAGCCGTGGGGAAGGACGTGTCCTCTGTTCCCTCCCCAGGGCAAACTGATGGTAAACTTGGCTCCCTCCACCCGAGTTCCTCCCTGCGGTGCCCAGGCCGCCTCCAGCTCCTGTCCAGCCTGTGGTGCCCAGCTGTGCGAGCTGTGGGCGCTGCTTATGGTTGCCTAAGAAGCTCTCCAGCGGACAGAGGTGCGAGGGCAGAGTTCATGGTGGTCACTGGACCCTGAAAATGCCCCTCTGGCTGAGACAGTTTGCACCCCTCTACGGCTCTGAGGGCCCTGACCCCACCACAGGGGACTTAATCTCTGGGTGGCTCACCACATCGTGGACTTTGGCGAAACCCAAAAGTGTTTAGGCCAGTGGGTGTCTGCCTATTGAGTCCACTCCCACCTGTATGCCCAGGTTTCTGGCAAATCGCACAGACCACCTGCTGCTGGTCATTGGGATGGAAGCTGAGCTGCCCATCCCAGTCATGGGGGTGGTGTCAGGAAGATCCATCTCTTGGGGTCATTACAGGACATCAGGCACAGGTGCAGCCATTCAGACCGGGGGGGGCGGCGGCCGGGGTGGCTGGCGAGGGTGTGACCAAGTGACCCAGTTATCCACACACCGGGCTATCTCAGGACCTCGGCACGTGCCCTGTCCTAGTTCCTGAGGCCCATTCGTTCCAGACAGATCCTCTCACATAAGAAAGTCAGCGAGGCTTGTGGCTCAGTGGCTGAGCATTGACCTATGAACCAGGTCACGGTTTGATTCCATCTCAGGGCACATGCCTGGGTTGTGGGCTCTATCCCCAGTGTGGGGCAGGCAGGAGACAGCTGGTCCATGATTCTCTCTCATCATTGATGTTTCTATCTCTCTCTCCCTCTCCATTCCCGTCTGAAATATATATATATATATATATATATATATATATATATATACACACACACACACACACACACACACACACACACACACATATACACACTAGTGGCCCGGTACACAAAAATTTGTGCACTCGGGGGCTGGGGGAGTGTCCCTCAGCCCGGCCTGCACCTTCTCAAAACTGGGACCCCTGGAAGGATGTCCTACTGCTGGTTTACAGGGATCGGGCCTAAACTGGCAGTTGGACATCTCTCCCACAATCTGGGACTGCTGGCTCCTAACCACTAACCTGCCTGCCTGGCTGATTGATTGCCCCTAACCACTCTGCCTTCCAGCCTGCTTGCCCCCAACTTCCCCCCGCCACCAGCCTACTCGCCCCCAAATCCCCCCCCCCCCCCCACCAGCCTGATCATCCCCAACTGCCCCCTGTACCAGTGTGTTCACCCCAACTACCCCCCTGCCGGCCTGCTTGCCCCTAACTGCCCCCACCCCCAGCTGGCCTGCTTGCCCCCAACTGCCCCCCTGCTGGTCTGCTCACTCCAAGTGGCTCCATATTCTATTCCATTTGTGTCCTTTCCACCCCTAAGTTAATGCCGTGTCCTTAATATGTGGTTATGAGATGTCTCTGTGACTGAGCTGGGAAACCTTTCATGTTTCTCTTTCCTTTCCTTTCATCTCAGGATAACTGAGCTCTGCGGTTTGTGTGGGACCAAAGGCCCTGGGAATACAATGCTGAGCCTTCTGAACTCATTTTATTTCTTATTGTATTATTTGATTCTTGGGGCTGAATTAAACATGAAAACAGAAGAAAATATACCCTTAGATATAGAATCTGAGTCATTACCCAGAGATTTCTGTGGTAGTTAACACTGAGGCATGAGGCACATGTGTTTATTGGTCAATTTCTCCAACTATGGAACGAAGGTTGATCCTGCCCCTCGGATCCTTTGGAGGTTGGTTATGATGCATCTAGAGGGATTAACTGGCAGCTCTGAGAATAAGATCAGAAGTCAACAGACACTTGTTTCCTTTACCCAGACAGAGTTAGAAAAACACAACTCCTTTTATCATATCAGCAGCAAGGGCCATGCCTGTGGGAGGAGGAGCAGGGAACCTGGGCTTCCCCCTTGCTACTTCCCCTCCCTTCCTCCCTCCCTCCCTCCCTCCCTCCCTCCCTCCACTGGTCCAGCTGCTATGCTATGGTGGAACCCCTCACTCAGGCTCTGGCCCCGCCCATGTCACAGAGAGGAGCATGTGCAGTTTCTTGCAGACACAGAAGCAGCTGTGGAGTAGGGAGGCGGTGGTTATTCCCCTGAGCAGGTGCTGAAGTCCTTGTTGAAGTCTTCACTCCAGAGCCTGCGAGTCCTGGGAGGCTGCACAGTGGAGGCACCACATTCCTTTCAGTAGAAACTGAAGATTGATAGGAGCCTGCTGGCTGAGGGGAAGGACCAGGAGGTCTGCCTTGTGCCCATTCCCAATCCACAGTCCTGCTTTGCTGGTCTAGCCTCTTGAGCCCAACGCCCATGGCCTGGGTGTACAGGGGGCGGGGCCACTGCCATCGCCATGTTCCCTCTGAGCCCCGCGTGTATGGCTGGGGCTGCACTCAGGAAAGGCCGAACATGGAGTGGGCTGCACACAGGGCAGGGACCCCTGCCATCCCCTTGTTCTGCCTGAGCTCTGGGCCGATGGCCTGGCCGCACACCGAGTGGGCTGCCCATGGGGCGGTGATCCCGCCTTCACCGCTTTCAGCCTGAGCCCAGCGAGGATGGCCTGGCCTCACAGGGTGTGGGGCCCCACCATCACCTCCTTCTGTCTGAGCCCCAGGGCCACTTTTGCCCTGCCACCCGGCTCTTATCTGCCACTTGGGTTTCTGATCACCGAGTGTCAGGAGGCTTCTTCCCCTTTTGCCTCCCAGCATTGCACCTACATATGCAAATTAACCACCATGTTTGTTGGCGGTTAACCGCCATCTTGTTTGGCAGTTAATTTGCATATCACCTGATTAGCCAATGGGAAGCATGTCAGAGGTACGGTTAATTACCATGTTTGTCTATTATTAGATAGGAGGAGGATATATATGTATATCTATATTGAAGTCAGTGATGCTGAGTTTGCCTAGAGTGGAATTGTGAGCCGGTGTGTTGGATCTGGGCCTGGCTTTCAGGAACAAGAGAAAAGAGAGGCTTTGAAAGGGTTAAAGAGAATAAAACGGGGCAGAGAAAAACGTATTGTGCTGAGCAGATGCCTTGCAGAAAGCTTGCTGCCTTGAGCACTGCATAGCGCAGATGCTGACTAGTCACCTGACACTGGGAGGAGCCAAGGACCGACCGGACCCTCATGTCAGCAGAGCGGCATGCAGCAGCAGAAGATAATAAAAACCTGACTCTCCCTTCGGTCTCTGCTGACTCCTTCTTCAGACTCAGCCCACCTGCACCCAGGAGCCTGGAATAAAATCTTAGTAGATACGTTATGGTCTCATGTCATTGGTGTGTGACCCCCGCCCACTCCCAACCTGT
Organism: Myotis yumanensis; assembly: GCF_028538775.1. Taxonomy (NCBI): domain Eukaryota; kingdom Metazoa; phylum Chordata; class Mammalia; order Chiroptera; family Vespertilionidae; genus Myotis; species Myotis yumanensis. The sequence goes on from NW_027223773.1 coordinate 15,559,224, forward strand.
CAGGACTCTGAGGCCATTCACAGGAGCCCTTCCCAGGGCCCTGTCCCCACTTGGGAATCGATCCTTTCATCATCATCAATGGCCCTCTTTGTCTCTGTGACTCCTTTTTGCATTTATCCTTAACTTTTGTTAATCATCACCTGGATATTGCATTTTGATTGGGCAGTTTAGTCCATTCACATTTAATTTTATTGTACATAGGCAAGGGTCTATTCTGGCCACTTTGTTACTAGTTTTCTGTCTGTCTTATAGCTATTTCACTCCTCTCATTCTTACTATCTTCCTCTGTGTTTCATTAATTTTTCTTTGGTGGTGATAGCCTTTGATTCCTTCATTGTTCAATGTGTATAAAGTTTTAGTTATGCACCAAAGTGCCTGCACCTGAACATCTGCTAAGAGGGTAGATTTTATATTAAGGCCTGGAGTGGGGTAGGAACCAGGTGGAGGGGTGATATGGGGGGAATAAAAGGAGGACATCTGTAATACTCTCAACAATAAAGATTTAAAAATAGAATTTATATGCATATAGGCACAACCCATGGACACAGACAATAGTGCAGTGAAGGCCTGAGGACGGGGTGGGAGTGGTGTGGAGGGGTCAATGGGGGGGAGTAAGGGGGCATCTGTAATTTTTCAAGAATAAAGATAAATTAAAAACAAAGCTAAAAAAAACAAACCAAGACTCAGAGACTTGTATAATGTAAGGCATGAGCCACAATCTTAACCATGGACTTTAGTTAATAATAATAAATATATATTTTTAATATATTTTTTTAAAATTTATTTTATATTTTCAATCCTCACTTGAGAAATTTTTTTCATTGATTTTTAGAGAGAGTGGAAGGGAAGGAAGAGAGAGAGAGAGAGAGAGAGAGAGAGAGAGAGAGAGAGAAACATGGACGTGAGAGACACATCAATTGGTTGCCTCCTGCAAATGCCCTGACTGGGGCTGGGGATCAAACCTACAATTGAAGTACATGCCCTTGAGTGGGAGTGGAAACTGCTACCATTTGGTGCGAGGGGCGACGCTCTAACCACTGAGAAAACCGGCCAGGGCAATAATGTTTTAATATTGGTTCTTTGTTTATAACAAATAGTCCTAAACGCTGATGCAAGATACTTACAATAGGTGAAGATGTGCCGGCCAGCGTGGCTCAGTAGTTGAGCGTCTACCTATGAACCAGGAGGTCACAGTTCAATTCCCGGTCAGGACACATGTCTGGGTTGTGGTCTTGATCCCCAGTGTGGGACAAACCGGAGGCACCCACTCTCTCATCATTGATGTTTCTATCTCTCTCTCCCTCTCCCTTCCTCTCTGAAATCAGTACAAATATATTTTTTAAAAAAAACAACAAAAAACAATAGGTAAAGATGTGGTGTTTGAGGGGCACAGTAGTATGGAAACTGTACTGTCTGCTTAGCTCATTTGTAAACCTAACCCCTCCCCCGCCCGCCCCAAACAGTATGCCATTCAGGTAAACAGGAACAGCACCGCGGACAGCGCCTCGCCCAGGCGGCGGGCCGGGCATCACCATGGACAGCAGCTCGCCCAGGCGGCGGGCCAAGCAGCACCGTGGACAGCGGTCCCGAGGCTGCTGGGACAGACACCTCATAGCCATTGTCTCCTGTGGAAAGGGCAGTTGCAGGGGACAGCACTGGCCTTACAGCAGGAGTTTACAGAGAAAGAAAGCATTTGCGCCTTGACCTCATGCACCTCAAGGTCACCGGCCACGCCCATGTGTAGTCTGGGAGTTAAGGGTGCATCACCCATGAGCGCCCACAGAGAAGACTGGTACATGCAGTGTGGTGGGTGGAATTCTCAGATGGTCCCTCCTTTTTTTGTTAAATTATATTTTTATTGATTTCAGAGAAGAAGGAACAGGGAGAGAAAGACAGAAACATCAATGACGAGAGAGAATCATCGATGGGCTGCCTCCTGCATACCCCACACTGGGGAGCGAGGCTGCAACCCCAGCATGTGCCCTGATGGGGAATTGAACCGTGACCTCCTGGTTCATAGGTCAATGCTCAACCACTGAGCCATGCTGGCCGGGCTTTTTGTTGTTGTTCATTCTCACCTGAGGATATTTTTGCATTGAGTTTTAGAGAAAGTGGAAAGGAGGGAGGGAGTGGGAGAGGAACACTGATGTGAGAGACACATATCAATCCTTTGCCTCCTGCAGGTACCCCCACGGGAGCCAGGGATGGGCATGAACCTGCAACACAGGTCCATGCCCTTGACCAGGAATTGAATGTGCGACCCTTCAGTGTGTGAGTCAGCACTCTAACCACTGAGCACACTGGCCATCACGGTCCCTCATTTTGATATGAAATCCATATATATTAACCGATTCTTTTCTTTTCACATCCTCCTGTTCTGCTACCATTTAACGTAAGATGCATTCGTGTGTGTTACTGTGGCTCAGGATTAAGCGGCAGGCTGTCCAAGACTGGCCATTTTCCAACAAGGACAGAAAAGGGCAGCACCCAGGGACAGTAAACAGGGAATACGGGGCTTCGTTTCCTCTTTGGGGAGGAGGGCTGGCACGTTTCTGGCTGCCTGTGAGATATTTCACTCTGTGGAGGGGAAGGCCGTTTTGTCCTTTATTTGCTCACAGCAGTCCAAAGAGCCACGTGTGGTGTGTTGTGGTGAGTTTGGTCTGTCATCTGAGCTAAGCTCTCACTACCCTTCTCAGGACCCTCTTCCTGGGAGGCGCTCGAGGAGGGTTGGTCATGACAGGAATTCACACGGTGCTTGGGAAGCAGGATGGAGCGGCAGTCCTCAGGGCTGGAAGGCGGGAGCCGGGCCCGGTGAGGAGCACGCTTGCTGCCACCGGCCTGAGGACAAGGCTTGGCAAGCCCTGATTGAGGTGTGGGAGGGCGTGTGTCCTAGTGTCGCAACTTCTGGGACAGATGTTTCTGCACTGAGAAGGGGGGCACCCCGGGTGGGGGGCACCCCGGCTAGGGGCCGTAGTGACAGGGAGCTCAGGGCATGGGGGCCCACGAGACCAGCACATGCCTTTGGCAGACCGATTCCCGCAGTGGCCGGGGCCAGCAGGTGGGAAGTCGTGCTTGACTCGGCTCCAGCTCTTGGAAACCACCTGACAGCTTCCCGGTGCCGCTGGGCTGAGGTCTAGGTAGGATCCTGCTGGGCACCACAAAGCTGTGAGGGTCAGGTGTGCATTGATGACAATGTGTTTCATGCCCGGTGTCAGGGGTTGTTTTAATTTTTAAAAATATTTTTATTGATTCCAGAGAGGAAAGCAGAGGGAGAGAGAGATAGAAATATCAATGATGAAAGAGAATCATAGATGTGCTGCCTCTTGCACAGGCCACATTGGAGACGGAGCCGCCAACCCGGGCATGCGCCCTGACCTGGAATCGAACCGTGACGTCCTGGTTCATAGGTCGATGCTCACCCACTGAGCCACACCGGCTGGGTAGGGACTGTTTTATAAACAGACAGAATGAGAACAGAATGAACTTCAAGAACCGACTCCCGGCCCAGCCAGGCACCCACACACTCAGGGGAATCATGGGCCATGGACTGTGGTGCCCGGACTCCCTCCTGGCCACCCAGGGGCCTGTGGATGGGGCTCCAGGGTGCAAATCCAAGGGCAGAGGGAAAAGTCAAGACCTGCTCCCTTGGGAACAGCCAGGAGACAGCTGCGACCCAATGGTGGGCTCCTGAGTGTGGGGTGGGGCTGGAGGGCGGGGCTCAGGGTAGAAGGCCCAGCAATGATGCCTTTGGGGCTCTGAGACCCTCATCTCCTAACCCTGATTAACTGACAGGTATAAGGGTCCTACCTGCCTGGAGGGTCCTGTCTGCCTGGAGGGTCTTACCTGCTGGAGGGTCCTGTTTGCCGGGAGGGTCCTGTCTGCCTGGAGGGTCCTACCTTTTGGAGGGTCCTGTCTGCCGGGAGGGTCCTGTCTGCTGGAGGGTCCTGTCTGCCTGGAGGGTCCTATCTGCCTGGAGGGTCCTACCTTTTGGAGGGTCCTGTCTGCCGGGAGGGTCCTGTCTGCTGGAGGGTCCTGTCTGCCTGGAGGTTCCTGTCTGCCGGGAGGGTCCTGTCTGCCTGGAGGGTCCTACCTTTTGGAGGGTCCTGTCTGCCGGGAGGGTCCTACCTGCTAGAGGGTCCTACCTGCTGGGGGTCATGAAGAAGCAGCCGAGAGCTCTGTTCTCTTAGAGGCAACTTTCTAGGTGAAAACCGAGAATAACCAACAGGTATAAGTGAGCCACAGAGGGTGCTAGAAGGAGGCTCAGGGGAAGGTCTGAGGCCTGGGCCTTGCATTAGGGTGTTGGGACATCACACAGACCTGAAGGGGATGATGCGGGAGCCTCATGGCCAGGGACAGCCTATGAGGGGACAAAGAGGGATGGATAGACAGGAGGCCAGGGCAGCCGGGCCCCACAAGGACCCCATTCTGATTTCTCATAAGATATGAGGGCCTTTGGGGCTGTGGGGAGCCAGGGTCTCATCTGAGATCTTGAAACAGGGCTCCAGGGCGTGGGCAGGGAGACCCTGTGGTTGTGACCCTGGGCCTCTGGCACGGAGACCACACGACCAGGTGAGGAGACCAGGCGGGGAGTCAGCCGAAATGGGACAGGGTGGAGCGCAGCCTTGTGCTCCTTTTCCTCGGCTGCTGGGGCAAATGGCCCCTCCCTTCGACCCCCCCGTTCCTCGCCCAGCCTCACTGGGCAGGTTCAGGGTGTGGTTGGGCCCGCCCCTCTCCCCTCCCACAGGCTCCAGGGAGCACCCATTTGGCCTTTTCCAGCTTCTGGGTTACCCACACCCCTGGGCTCCTGGCAGTGCCCTGTGGCTGCCTCTGTGGCTGTCCCCAGTGGCCCTTCCCTGTGATAGCCCCCATGGTTTTCCCCAGGGCTCTCCCCGATGACTGTCCTTCATGTCTGTCCCCATGGCTGTCCTATTGCTGTCCCCTGTGACTGTCCCATGGCTGTCCCCCATGACTGTCCTTCGTGTCTGTCCCCCATAGCTATCCCCTATGACTGTCCCCCATGGCTGTCCCCTGTGATGGTCCTCCATGGCTGTCCCTCTTGTCTGTCCCCCATGCCTGTCCCCTGTGACGGTCCCCCATGGCTGTCCCCCTTGACTGTCCTTCATGTCTGTCCTCCATGCCTGTCCCCTGTGACTGTCCTCATGGCTGTTCCCATGGTTGTCCCCATGGCTGTCCCCATGGCTGTCCCGTGGCTGTTCCCATGGTTGTCCCCATGGCTGTTCCCATGGCTGTCCCATGGCTGTCCCCCCTGGTTGTCCCCACACAGCTGGCCATGCAGCGGTAAGTGCCAGCTTCTCTCTGTGATGACACTGCCCAGCGACAAGAAGAGCCCTCCCATCTCCATGTCCTGACTGACAGGTTCCGGGAATGTGCGTGTGAAGCCTGTATGTTGCCTGTAGGCTGGCACATGTGTGCACACATGTGTGCATTTGTGTGTGAACTGTGTACAGGGGCATGCTGCATGTGTGCACTGTGCATGTTGCTTCTGTGTGAGCTGTGTGAGCGTATAGATCTGTGCACCTGCAGAGTGAGCCTGCCTGTGTGTGTTCACGGCCTCCCAGCCCAGTCCACTGCGTGGACAGGCCCCTGGATCCTCCGTGGCAGCCCTGCTGCGAGCGGCCTCTCAGCACCTGGTGCAGTGGCCAGAGGCAGATCCTGAGGGCAGGGACAGAAACAGGAGGCAGGTGCAAGGAGCCAGAACTGTTTATGGGCTGGCCAGAGGGTGGACGGGAGGAGGCGCCTGGGTCAGGGCCGGCTCTGAGGCCAGGCATGCAGTGTTCCTGCGAGGGCCCCGGGTGGCTCCCTCAGGCCGGGCCAGTGCCCACAGCCCACTGTCCTCCTGCCCGGGTTTCCTGGCTCCGCACAGTCCCTGGCCGGCTCCAGCGAGCCCCCTGGATGTCCCTGCCCTTCACGTTGATGAAGGTGACAAAGCCGCTGTAAAGCAGGGTGAGGAGGAAGAGGGCCAGGAAGGTGGGTGACAGGCGGCTGGCATCGTCCAGGTCGGCGTAGCCATCACAGTCCTCCTGCATGCTCAGGGGGCCCCAGAGGGGCGGGGCCCGGCCTGGGGAGGAAGCGGCGCTGCTGAGGTCAGTCCTGCGGCCTCACAGCGCACAGCGGCAGCTGCATGCCAGGTGACAGCTCATACCATCCAGTGCCCACCCTGTCACCCACCCAACAGGCATCTGCACCCCTCCTTCTCATGGTCAGGCCCGTGCCTGGCACAGCAGAACCAGATAGGTCACAGCACCGATTGGGGCAGGTGAACCAGAACGAAACATGGCACGTAAGTCCACACACGTGTGACCAGAAAGCCAGGGAGGCGCCGGCAGTAAGAAGATGCAGATGCACAGGGACTGGCCCCGGGAGCCTGGCCGTGGAGCCTCCCTCAGAAGTGGCAGCTGGGCCTGGCCATGTGGCTCAGTGGCTGAGCATCGACCTATGAACCAGGAAGTCACGGTTCGATTCCTGGTCAGGGCACATGCCCGGGTTGCAGGTTCGACCCCCCAGTCTCTCATCATTGATGTTTCTATCTCTCTCTCCTCCCTTCCTCTCTGAAATCAATAACCATATTTAAAAGCATATACAGTGCTTGGAAGTGGCAGCTGTGATGAGCTGTGGAAGATGAGATATTGCCAACTAGGCAAAGAGAGGAGGGAACAGCATTCTAAGCAGAAGGAACAGCATGCACGGATGCCCTGAGTTGGGAGAGAGCCTGGCCCAGGAGGATGGAGGGGGCAGGAGGCCAGGCCCCGGAGGGGTGCAGGCCCAGACGGCAGCAGGAGGAGTGGCATGGCTGTGAGCCAGGGCACACGCCAGGTTGGAGTATGGCATCGTCATCCTGCTGGATTGGGAGGGGGACTTGCCCAGCCCTGGGCTGGGTGCCTGGGGCCAGGCAGGAAGTGGGCCTGGGAACCAGCATGCAGTGCAGGCCGCCGGGCCCCTTGTCTGTGGTGTGGGGTGCGGGAGGTGGGCCGGGCATGAGTGAGTGCCAAGGCTTTGCAGTCTGTTGGCTCTAACAATGAAAAGCGGGTAGAACTTTGCTTTTCTCGTCATTTTATTCTTCGAGTAATTAGTGATTTATTCCTAATCACATGCTCTGAACTCAGGGGTCCTCTGAGAAATGGAGATTTAAAGGGCAGCCGTCTATTACCACAGAGACTGAGAGCCGGGCTGGGGCCTGGGGCCTGGTGACCAGATCCCTCGTGACCCGCCCAGGGGGCAGGGCCATCTCCATGACCCGCGCAGCCTGTGGCGCTGTGGACACCGAGCACAGGTTGGCAGGTGAGCGCTGGGCAGCCTGGATGGTGTCCTGCTCACAGCCTGGCCCAGCATGCCCATCCCGTCCCTGGGGGCCTGGTGGGCGAAGACGGGGCAGGGTCTGGGTGTTGTGCACAATGGACGGCCTGGCAGGAAGCCTCAAAGGGGAGGGTGAGCCCCACTTTGTGGGTCTCTGTTTCCTCCACAGTCAGCGTGGGGTCCAGCCCTCCCTTCTGGGTGCACCTGGCTCCCAAGGTGCTGGGACGGGTCCTGGGGCCCTTGGAACCTGGAGAGGCTCGGACATCTCTTGGGTGGGGGGGCGGAAGGAGCCATCTGTGGTGACCACCCGATGTCCACCCTGGAGGAGGCCCTGCTCCGTGCCCAGTGACGGGTGTGTCTTCACAGGAAATGGCTGCTCTTCGGGGCCTGGCAGGGGTCCCCAGCCTCCCGCCCTCCTGGGTCAGCGCCCACTGTGGGGATACCAGGAATGAGTGGGACAAACAGGTGTCAGGTCACCCAAATCCCCAAGTGTGGGGACAGCGAGTGCAAACTCCAGATAACAAGTCAGCCGGGTGGGGCTGTCCCGGGGGGTGGCACAGATAGCCAGCCGCTGTGCTGGCTGCCCACCCCCCAGCCCTGTGCTGGGGGTGCCTAACCTGCAGTGTCCAGGCTCCAGCTGGCGTTGAGCAGCCTCCGAGGCCGGGGGCCTGACCTTGCAAGTGTAGGTGGCCGGCGGGGGGCCGGGGGTGGCCGGGACCCGCAGGACACTCCAGGTGCGGAACGTGCTGTTTCCAGGCTCGGCTGTGGGCGCCCGCGGTGGCAAACCAAGAGGAGTCCACCTGGCGCCGGCCCTCCTGCCAGGTGAGGAGCAGCTCCAGGGCTGAGAAGCCCGACACCTCACACAGGAGCCGGGAGGCCGCCCGGGCAGAGGTGTGAGCGCCCGGCGTGGCCAGGACCCGGACGGCGAGGCTGCTGGGCGCCGTGGCAGCTGCACGGAGAACCCCGGTTGTGCCCGGGCCACGGGAAGGCTCTGGAGAATGTGAGTCCTTGCCGGGGGAGGTGGCCAGAAGGGCTGTGGAGAGAGGACATGTGAGGCCCCTGGCCCGTTCCTTCCCTGCTCCCCCTGGTCCGTGCCCCAGGGACTGGCCTCGGAGAAAGGGTCCAGCATCCCAGCTTCTGGCTGGGACCCGGGCCAGGGTCTGGGGCATGGTGGCTGGATCCCTCGTGACCCCTGGGTTCAGGGGACCTTGGGGCCCTGAGAGGGAAGTGGATGGGTGAGGGGGGCCATGGTCAGGGCTGTGGCCTCTCCATGGCCCCAGCTGTGAGGTGCATGTCTGAGCCCCACCCCAGCCACATCGTCCCTGTGTCGGTGCCCCGGAGTGCGCCTCTGGTTCTGGCGGGACCCTGTTGGCCTGGTGGCTGTGACTGACTGCCAGGTGCTCAAGGACCACCTGTACGACAACTCCTCCTATGGTTTAGGGCAGTGATGGTGAACCTTTTGAGCTCGGTGTGTCAGCATTTTGAAAAACCCTCTGGACGCGACAGCAGGCACCAACTGCAGCTGGGGGTGTGGGCGTCCGAACCAGCAACCTGGTGGGGCCACCGCAGGTCGGGACTCCTTGTGTCTGCCCAGCACACCCCTGCCGGCACTGGCAACCCGCTCAGAGCATGAGCACCGTCTTCTGGCTGGCAGACCCTGGGTGCACCACCACAACCCCAGCATTTAGGGGGCGCCCTGTGTTTCTGTGAGGGTCAGGGGTTGGGTTCCGCACTCCTGGCTGCGCTGGCAATGAATCCCCACAAAAGCCTCCAGAAGAAGCTCATGTCTCAGCCAGGCCCACAGGGCAGGTGCATCCCAGTGCTGGCCCAAGGCCCTCCTCATCCACTGTGCTCCCTGCAGTGTGACCTAGGCCGGTCCCTGGCACCTGAAGGCTTCAGTGTCACTCAACACAGGGCCTGGATACAGTAGGTGCTCAGTAGCCATAAGTTCAGGGCCCCGCCCTTCCTGACCAGAATGTGACTGAAGACTCCCAGAAGTCATGGAGGGCTGCCTAAAGGAGGCAGCCTAAGGCATGGACAGGTGGGTAGGGGTATGCTGGCAGAGGGGTTCCTCACCTGGGTCTCTGGCCATGGTGGGGGCTGGGGTGAGTTTCTCTGAGAGAGGTGGCACGTGGGTCACTGAGATGGCCTGAGTTTTCCAAGATGCTGAAACCAGAAGGGCAGTGGGCAGCCGAGGTCAGAGGGCATCGTGGACAAAGGGGGGGACAGGCTTTCGGGTGGACGGGAAGACATGGGTAGGGCAGGGGCGGGGCCGGGTTTGGGCTGCTGCCTCCAGCACTCTGGAGACAAGAGTGGAAGGGGCTGGGTTTGAATGCTGGAGCTGGAGGGGGTAGGGAGTGAGTTGCTCTGAGGGGTGGCTGGGTGCCCATCGGGGCCCAGTCCCTGCTTTGGTCCTTGAGGTCAGGCCCTGGAAGATGCTGGGACATGCTGGAGGCCACCCACCTGGCCACTGGACGGTCTTGGACGTGTGATCGGCGCTACAGCTGTGTGAGCCAGGCTTCCAGAAGATGGTTTGGTAGAAGAGGTAGGTGACCCTCTGCTCCAAATGTCCAATCACAACATCATTTCCGGGCAGCTTCTCTGCTCCTATGTGCCAGGTGGCTGAGTCAGACCCCGTCACCAAGCAGGCCAGGGTCACGGAGACACCTTCTTTGGGAGCCTTGCACTCCAGGACCATGGGGAGCACAGCCACACCTGGAAGACAGACAGGTGTTTCTTCTGAGGCCGGGCACTCCCCAGGGCACAGGGCAGTGTGGGAGGAGAGGCCTCGGTCCTGGGGGGCCTGGCAGAGCCCTGGAGGGGAGGCCCAGTCTCCTTGCTCTATGCACCTCCTGTTCTAACCCCTCACATGGAGCCGTGAGGGGTGGAAGGATACCCCAGCTCAGGGTGTGCCCTGGGTGATGGGCCTGGGGGCCTCAGTTGCCTGGCAGGTGAGGCAGAGCATGGCTGGACTTGTGTGTCGTCACCTGAGCAGCAGTGAGGTCAGCCCTTCCTATCCCCAACTCCTGCTCCCAAGGGCTCTGTGCTTGGGACCAGCCTGTCAGTGACTTTGGTCTCAGAGGGGTTGTTCAGCCCTGTCCTGGGGGAATCTGGGGGCACACGGCTCCATCAGCCAATGTCCAGACAGGTGACACCCTGCAAGTACTTCAGACCTGGACGCTTGTAGGGCTGTCACTCATGGACACTGGGCTCTGGGACTGGCAACTCCCTGGTGGGTTGGCTCACAGCTTCCTCATCCTTTCTGTGGGAACCTGGGTGACCAAGGTGGATGAGCCCACACGGGGTCCCTAAGAGCACTGTCCTATCTTAGTCTCATGGCACCTCTGCTCCACCTCTTCCCATGTCCCTGTCCCCATACTGCCTGTTGGTGCTGGGACAGGGCCACAAGTCCCTGTGATTCAGCTGGCACGCAAGCCGTCTGGCTGGGCAGTGGCACCATGCCCTCTCTGCACGTCCTCTGGTGGCAGAGCCCACTGCACTGCTCTCCCAAGTGTCTGATGACCCTGCTCTCATCTTTCCCTGTGCTTTCTCAGCAGGGCTATTTCCCTTTCCCATAAGATAGCGAGGTCCTGCTGGAGTCAGGTGGCTCCAAACCCCATAGGACTTTGTCTTTACAGGAGGGGGACTTGGACACAGAGACACTCACAGGGAGAGGCCATGCACAGAGGAGCTCTACAAGCGGAGGATGTCAGCAGCTCCCAGAGCAGCAGTGGGGAGGGCCTGGCCATCCCCCTATAACCTGGGGTCACCAGTCCTGTGACTCTTGACCTCGACTCCCAGAATCCAGGTCTACGACAGTGAATTTCTGTTGTTTAAGCCCACTGGATGTGTGGGACTATGGTACAGCTGATGTAGGAAATAAATGTGGACTTTAGTACCAGAAGTGGGGTGTGATGTCACCAACACCTAAGAGTGTGGTTGTGGCTTTAGAACTGGGTGGTGAGTGGAGGCCTGGAAGGTCTGAGGGGAGGGTTAGAAAACCCAAACTGGGGAGCACTTGAGATCTTGCTTCCTAGCATTGTTGTCATTTGGGCTCAAACAAATTCTTATAAAAATTCTCTACAGAGGGGGCATTGGAAGATGGTGGTCCAGTAGGGGATCTGTCTCCCATCACCTTCCAGAATTTAACTGGAATTTAAACTAAATTGGAGAATATTCACCCTGAAAGACCAGATGAAGACTGGCTGGAGAGGAGACTTTAAACAAAGAAGGGCAGAAACCACCTCAAGACTGCACCTGTACAGCAGCTCAGACAATGTGGGTGGGGTTGAGCCTCACAGTTAGCCAGCCTGAGAGGAGATCCCAACCATGAATGGGACAACAATAATCAAGATCCAATTATAAAAGGAGGGCCCAAATAACACACAAAAGGGTTACTCCTAGAATATCCAGCTCAGGAGTTCAAAGAGACAGCACCAAGTGGGTCCCATGGGATATTTACTACAAAGGCTACATCACAAAGACTGGGAGTCATAGCAAGTATATCTAATACATAGAAACAAACACGAAGAGACAACTAAAATGGGGAGACAAAGAAACAACCTCCAAATGGAATAAAATGAGGAATCACCAGAAAAAGACTTAAATGAGGTAAGTAAGTTATCAGACATAGAGATCAGAGTAATGATTATAAAGATGCTTAAGGAATTTAGTAAGAACTACAAGGAACTTCGTGGAAACTACATCAACATGACAAAGGACATAGAAACCATGAACAAGAACCAGCCAGAAGTAAAGAATACTATATCTGACATAGAGAATACACTGGAAGGAATTAAAAGCAGGCTTGATGAAGCAGAGGATCGAATCAGTGATTTGGAAGACAAGGTAGGAGAAAACATTCAGTTAGAGCAGCAAAAAGAAAAAAGAACTTAAAATACATGAGGAGAGTTTAAGGGAACTTTAGGTCAACATGAAATGGAATAACATCTGCATCATAGGGGCATTAGAGAGAGAAGAAAGTGAGCAAGGGATAAAGAACCTGTTTGAAGAAATAATGGCAGAAAACTTCCCTAACGTGGTGAAGGAAAAAGCCATACAGGTTCAGGAAACACAGAGAGTCCCAATTGAGATGAACACAAAATGACCGACACCAGACACATCATAATTAAAATGGAAAACATTAAAGACAAAGAGAGAATTTTAAGGGCAGCAAGAAAAAGACAGTCAGATACCTACAAGGGAGCTCCCATAAGGCTGTCACCTTTTCTTCTCAGCAGAAAAAACTACAGGACAGAATGGACAGTATTCAAAGTAATGAAAAGCAAGGATCTGAAATAAAGACTACTCTATCCAGCAAGGCAATCATTCAAAATTGAAAGTGAAATAAAGAGCTTCCCAGACCAAAAAAAGACTAAAAAAAAGTTTATTACCAAGAAACCAGCATTTCAAGAAATGCTAAAGGGACTGTTGTAAGAAGAACAACATATAAAAATAAAAATAGCAATAAATAAATACTTATCAATGATAACCTTAAATATAAATGGATGAAATGTTCCAATCAAAAGACATAGATTAGCTAGTGGGTAAGAAAACATGACCCATATATATGCTGTCTATAAGAGACCCACTTCTGAACAAAAGATTCATACAGATTGAAAGTGAAGGGATGGAAAAGAATTATAAGAATTAGCCAAGCGAATGGAAATGAAAAATAAATAAGCGGAGGTAGCAATACTGATATATTACAAAATAGACTTCACAAGAGACAATTAAGGTCACTACATAATAGAAAGGGATCAATCCAACAAGAGGGTATAACCCTGGTAGACATATATGCACCCAATATAGGAGCACCTAAAAATATTAAACAACTGCTAGAGGACTTTAAGGGAGAGATTGACAGCAATACAGTCATAGTAGGGGACATTAACAGCTTGCTGACTCCACTTAATATGTTTTCCAGACCAAAAAAATCAATAAGGAAACAGTGACTTTAAATGAAACACTGTATCAGATGGATTTAATTGACATTTACAGAACATTTTATACCAATGCAGCAGAATATACATTCTTCTTAAGTGCACATGAAACATTCTCAAAGATAGATCACATATTAGGACACAAATATGTCTTTACAAGTTTAAGAAGATTGAAATTATATCAATAATCTTCTCAGATCACAATAGCATGAAACTAAACATCAACTACAATAAAAAACTAAAAACATTCAAATACCTGGAGGCTAAATAGAATGCTATTAAAAAATGAATGGGTTACCAATGAGATCATGGAGGAACTAAAACACTTCCTGGAAGCAAATGAAAATGAACACACAACAACCCCAAATCTATGGGACACAGTAAAAGCAAACCTGAGAGAGAAGTTCATAGCATTCCAGGCCTACCCGAAGAAACAAGAAAAAATATCAAATAAACAATCTAACTCCACAACTAAAAGAATTAGAAAGAGAACAAAAAGCCCAGCCAGAATGACTCTGTGGTTGAGCATCGACCTATGAACTAGGAGGTCACGGTTCAATTCCCGGTAAGGGCAAATATCCAGGTTGCAGGCTCAATCCCTTCTTATTTGAAATCAATAAAAATATTCTTTAAAAAAGAAAGAGAACAGCAAGAACAGCCCAGAGTAAGCAGAAGGAAGGAAATAAAAATCAGAGTGGATATAAATGACATAGAGACTAAAAAAATCAGTACAAAAGACCTATGAAACCAAGAGCTGCTTCTTCAAAAATATAAATAAGATTGATGACCATTTAGCCAGACTAAGGAGAGAGGACCCAAATAAATAAAATCAGAAATGAAAAAGGCAAAATAATGACTGACACCACAGTAGACACAGAAAAAGCACAGAAATATAAAAGATTATAAGAAAATACTATGAACACCTCAATGCCAACAAACTTGACAACCTGGGTGAAACAGAAAAATTCCTGAAAACATACAATCTTCCAAAACTCAATCAGGAGGAATCAGAAAATCTGAATAGACCAATAACAACTAATGAAATTAAAGTAGTAATAATAAAAACTCCCAGCAAACAAAAGTCCTGGACCAGATGGATTTACAGGAGAATTTTACCAAACATTCAAAGAACACCCATCTTCCTCAAACTATTCCAAAAAATTCAAGAAGAGGGAAGACTTCCAAACTCTTTTTATGAAGCCAGCATTATCCTAATTCAAAACCAGATAAAGACACTACAGAGAAAGAAAATTACGGGCCAATATCCCTGATGAATATAGATGCTAAAATCCTCAACAAAATATTAGCAAATCAGATCCAACAATACATTAAAAAGATCATACACCATCACCAAGTGGGATTTATTCCAGGGATGCAAGTTTGGTACAATATTTTCAGGTCAATAAATATGATACATCACATAAACAAAATGAAGGATAAAAATCACATGATCATATCAATAGACACAGAAAAAGCATTTGACTAAATCCAGAACCCATTTTTTAACAAAACCATATATGTTTTTATTTATTTTAGAGAGAGAAGAAGGGAGAGGAATAGGGAAATGGAAACACCAATGAGAGACAAACATGGATTGGCTGCCTCCTGCATGCCCCGACTGGGGATTGAGCCCCCAACCTGTGCATGTGCCCTGACCAGAAATTGATCTGGTGACCTCTTGTTTCATGGGTCAGTGCTCAACCAAGTAGCCACTTTACTCAAAGTTTTTTCATAAAAACTCTCAGGAAAGTGGGAATAGAGGAAAAATACCTCAACATAATAAAGGCCACATATGAGACACCTATAGCCAACCTCATACCCAATAGGCAAAAACTAAAAGCATTTCCTTTAAAATCAGGAACAAGACAAGGATGTATGATTTCACCACACTTATTCAACACTAGAGGCCTGGTGCACGAAATTCATGCACTGGAGGGGGGTGTCCCTCAGCCCAGCCTGCACCTTCTCCAATCTGGGACCCCTCGGGGGATGTCGGACATCCCTCTCACAATCCAGGACTGCTGGCTCCCAACTGCTTGCCTGCCTGCCTGCCTGATTGACCCTAACTACTCCCCTGCCAGCCTGATAGATGCCTAACTGCTCCCCTGCCGGCCCGATCTCCCCCAACTGCCCTCCCCTGCCAGTCTGATTGCCCCCAACTGCCCTCCCCTGCTGGCTCAGTCACCCCTAACTGCTCTCCCCTGCTGGCCTGATCGCCCACAACTGCCCTCCCCTGCCAGCCATCTTGTGGCTGTGGGAGCTGCCATCTTTTAGGGTGTGGCAGTCAATTAGCATACTCCCTCCTTATTGGCTGAGGGCGCTGCCATCTTTGAGGGCGGGGCAGTCCATTAGCATATTTCCTCCTTATTGGCTGTGGGTGCCACCATCTTTGCGATGGCATGACAGTCAATTAGCATATCCCCTCTTTATTAGATAGGATAGTATTGGAAGTCCTAGCCATGGCAATTAGACAAGAAAAAAATAAAAAGCATGCAAATTTGAAAGGAGGAAGTAAAATTCCTATTATTCACAGATGATATGATATTATACATTAAAAAACCAAAGACTCCACCAACAACCTACTAGAGTTATTAAATAAATCCAGTAAATAAGCAGGATACAAAATTAACATCCATAAACAATGGCATTTTTATACACCAATAATGAATTCTCAGAAAGAGAGTTTAACAATCCCATATAACATTGCAACAAATAAATAAGATATCTAGGAATAAACATAATCAAAGAGGTACAAGACCTGTACTCAGAAAACTATAGGGCATTGAAAGAAGAAATAGAGGAAGATACAAGCAAGTGGAAGCACATACCATGTTCATGGATTGGAAGAACTAACATCATTAAAAATGTCCATACTACCCAAAGTGATCTACAGAGTCAATGCAATCACTATGAACATGCTTTTTCTGTGTCTATTGATATGATCATGTGATTCTTATCTTTCATTTTGTTTATGAGGTGTATTATATTTATTGACTTGCAAATATTGTACCAAACTTGCATCCCTGGAATAAATCCCACTTGATGATGGTGTATGATCTTTTTAATGTATTGCTGGATCTGATTTGCTAATATTTTGTTGAGGATTTTAGCATCTATATTCATCAGGGATATTGGCCTGTAATTTTCTTTCTCTGTAGTGTCTTTATCTGGTTTTGGAATTATGATAATGCTGGAATCAGCATAGTTCACAGATCTAGAAAAAATATTAAAAAAATTTATATGGAACAACAACAAAAAGACCTTGAATAGCTGCAGCAATCTTGAGAATGAAGAACAAAGTTGGAGGGATCACAATACCAGATATCAAACTATGCTACAAGGCCGTTGTAATCAAAACAGCCTGGTACTGGCACAAAACAGGCATGTAGATCATGGAACAGAACAGAGACCCCAGAAATCGGCCCAAGCCATCATGCTCAATGAATATTTGACAGTTTAGAGTTTCCTCAAAAACCTAAAAATTAAACTGCCTTATGACTCAGCAATCCCCCTTCTGGGAATATATTTTATGAAACCCAAAACACCATTCAGAAATTATATATGCACTCCATGTTCACAGTAGCCTAACAATAGCCAAGATCTGGAAACAGCCCACGTGCCCAAGTGTGGATAAAAAAAAGGTATGGTACATTTACACCATGTGCTACTATGCTGCTGTAAAAAAGAAGCATTTAATACCCTTTAAGACAGCATGGAGGGCCCTGGAGAGTATTATGCTAATCAAAACAAGCTAGTCAGAGAAAGACAAATATCACATGATCTCACTTATATGTGGAATCTAATGAACAACATAAACTGCTGAATAAAATAGATCCAGAGACATGGAAGCATGGAATGACTGACAAATCTCAGAGGCAGTTGGGGAGGGGAGTTTGGGAAGAGATTAACCGAAGAACTTATATGCATATCTACATAACCCATGGGCACAGACAGTAGTGAGGTGAAGGCTGGGGGTGGGGCAGGAGCTGGATGGAGGGGTGCAAATGGGGAGAAATGGGGGACATCTGTCATACTCTTAACACTAAAAATAAATTTTGTAGGAAAGCATTTAAAAAGGAAAAACCCAAACTGGGCAGAGAGGCCGGTAGAAAGTGGGCATTGAAGGCGATTCGGTGTGGGCCCCGGAAGGGGAGGGAGCTAGGGAGAAGGCCTGTCCCTGTGGTCAGGAATGCTGATGCTCAGAGTGCATGGGGTGAGGCCTCTAACTGGAGCAGGACCTGGGCACTGGAGACTGGAGGACCTTGTGAAGGGGTCACGGATGTGGCTGAATTCTGTTCTACTGTTTTTTGCAAAGTAGGGCTCATGGGCAAAGTGCTGGTGGCCTCTCCTTGCTGCCCCATGGGGATGGGAGGAGAGAGAAACTGAGGGACCAGGCCAGGTGGGTCTGGGAGGTTCTCAGCCTGTTGGAAGAACAGGCTCCTAAGACAGGGCAGAGCGGTGGTTCAGGGGTCATGCCCCTGACTCCCAGGTTCTAGCTGCCAGATCAGCACCAGCCAGGAAGAGCATGTGGGAGTCTTGCTGGAGCAGGAGCAGGAGCAGCAGGAGGAGCAGGAACAGAACAAAGAGCAGGAGAAGGGGGAGAAGCAGGAGGAGGAGAAGGAGCAGCAGGAAAAACAGGAGGAGGAGGAGCAAGAGGAGGAGGAGGATCAGGAACAGAAGGAGGAGGAGCAGAGGAGGAGGAGGATCAGGAACAGGAGGAGGAGGAGCAGAGGAGGAGGAGGAGGAGCAGGAACAAGAGGAGGAGGAGGAGGAACAGGAGGAGGAGGAGCAGGAGCAGGAGGAGGAGGAGGATCAGGAACAGGAGGAGGAGGAGCAGAGGAGGAGGAGGAGGATCAGGAACAGGAGGAGGAGGAGCAGAGGAGGAGGAGGAGGAGCAGGAACAAGAGGAGGAGGAGGAGCAGGAACAAGAGGAGGAGGAGGAACAGGAGGAGGAGGAGCAGGAGCAGGAAGAGGAGGAGGAGGAGGAGGAACAGGAAGAGGAGGAGCAGGAGCAAGAGGAGGAGGAGCAGGAGGAGGAAGAGTAGGAGTAGGAGCAGCAGGAGAAGGAGTAGTAGTAGGAGGAGCAGGAGCAGGAGCAGGAGGAGTAGGAGGAGCAGGAACAGGAGGAGGAGAATCAGGAAGAGGAGGAGGAGGAGGAGCAAGAGGAGGAGCAGGAGCATTTGGAAGAGGAGGAGGAGCAGGAGGAGGAGGAAGAGCAGGAACAGGAGGAGGAGGAGCAGGAGCAAGAGGAGGAGGAGCAGGAGGAGGAAGAGTAGGAGTAGGAGCAGCAGGAGAAGGAGTAGTAGTAGGAGGAGCAGGAGCAGGAGGAGGAAGAGTAGGAGGAGGAGCAGGAGCAGGAGCAGGAGGAGTAGGAGGAGCAGGAACAGGAGGAGGAGAATCAGGAAGAGGAGGAGGAGGAGGAGCAAGAGGAGGAGCAGGAGGATTTGGAAGAGGAGGAGGAGCAGGAGCAGGAGCAGGAGGAGCAGGAGGAGGAGGATTAGGAAGAGGAGGAGGAGCAGGAGCAGGCTTGCCTGGACTGAAGGCCGTCCGCGACTGGCGGGGCACCACTGCCACCAGGGCCCGAGAACTCAGGCCCCACTTGAAGGGTTGGCTGCCACATGGACCCCGAGGACAGAGCATGGACTGAGGGACCTTCTGGGGCCTCGAAATCTAATGGGGTTTGGGCCCTGGCCAGGTAGCTCAGCTGGTTAGAGCATCGCAACCATACACCAAAGGTTACGGGTTCCATCCTGGTCAGGGCACATACTAGCAACCAATGAACATATCAGTAAGTGGAACAACAAATCGAAGTTTCTCTCTCTCTCTTAAATCAATTACAAAACATCTAATGGTGCTTGCCCTTCAGGCTTGAACTTGCTTGGGGCCCATGGCCTCTCCTTTCCCTTCCTTCCCTCTCCTCCCTCTGGCATGGAAATGCCAGCCATGGGGCTGCCCGGCCTGCAGACCCCAAGTCTGCTCCACAATCCGTGGCTGGGAGACCTCAGTCCCAGGACCCCTCACTTTCGTGACTCCTCTGCCTGGTTTAGCTGAGATTTGGGACTGAGAGGGGATGCTGGATGGGTTAGACCTGCGGGGGTGTTGGGGTGGGGTATTCTGCATGTGAGAAAGATGTGAATTTGTGGAGTCAGTGGATAGACTGTTGCAGCTTGAGTTGTGTGCCTCAATTTATACACTGACATCCTACCCCAGTGATGGCGAACCTTTTGAGCTCGGCGTGTCAGCATTTTGAAAAACCCTAACTTAACTCTGGTGCCGTGTCACATATAGAAATTTTTTGATATTGGCAACCATAGTAAAACAAAGATGTATATTTTTGATATTTATTTTATATATTTAAATGCCATTTAACAAAGAAAAATCAACCAAAAACATGAGTTCACGTGTCACCTCTGACACGTGTGTCATAGGTTCGCCATCACTGTCCTACTCTCTCCCCCTGTCCTGCAGAAAGCAGCTGCATTGGGATGATGGAGGGTGTGATCAGTGAGTTAAGGAGAGGGTTCCCTGGATTGACTGCGAATTTATGAGAAGGGGACTTGGGGACACACACACACAGGAGAAGGCCACAGTGGTGGAAGTGCAGAGCGAGCTCAAGGCTGTGGAGGCGGGAAAGGAGACCATGGTCAGCCACAGGGGCCGCCTGCCCCTGCCCCCACCTTGATCTGACCCCAGAGCCCGGGGGCAGGATACGCTTCTGTGGTTAAGCTGTCGGACCTGTGCTTCTTTCCCATGCCGGCCTTCAGACACTCACTGGTGCTGTCCTGAGAGCCGCGTGCTGCGTGAGCCTCACACTGCTCACACTGCCTGGGCCCTGCTCGGGTCCCCCAGTCCACGGGCTGGGCCCGGATGGGATCCACTTAGCGGAAACAAAGCTGGAGCCTGGAAACTGTGCACGTGGAGCCCAGGCCAGGGGACAGACTTCCCCTGGGACCCGTGTCCTTTTCCAATTCTGTTGTGGGCAGTCACCCTGCAGGGCCAGGCTAACACTCAGGCCTGAACACCCCGCATCGGCGGCCCTGCGAGCCCAGGCAGTGCCTCCGCTCCTGGAAGTGCCTCCTCCCAGAGCCAGGCTCAGCGGCTCCTGCCCTGGCCCCTCCTGGGACCCTGGCCCTGCCAGGTCTGCCCTGCCTGCCCCTGGGCGGCCTCTGCCCAGACACTGGCCACCATAGCAGGCCTGGACGCTGCATGGCCTGTGGCTGCCCGGCTGTGAGCCCCTGGCCCTTGAGCCCCCAACACATGCCCCACGTCCCCTGCGCATGGCTCCTGCCTCCCAGCACCTCACGCCCTGCCATGGTTCCTGGCCTGGCTGCCACCTGCCTTGTTTTGGCCCCAGGGTGGATGGTGCCTCCCTCTGCTGTCCTGCCTATGGGTCATGCATGCTCTAGTCTGGTCACCAGGACCCAAGGACACACCCCAGATACTCGGCGAGGTTGGGACAGACAGAGTGGCTGGGCTTTCCAGGAACGGCAACAGGCAGTGAGGCGTGTCCTGCGGGTGCCCCAGGCCAGGCCCTGCTGACCACTGGGAGGCAGAGCCCAGCTTTGCGGAGGCGGTGCTGGGGAGCCCAGGCCTGCGTCTCCCCAGCTCAGCCTCGTCCTTCAGGCTGATCTGCCCCCGCCCCAGGCCTGGGCCGAGGGCACCCCCCTTTCTCACGTACCCGTCAGAATTAGGCTCACAGGATGCAGTGTCACAAGGTAACATGTACATATTTATTTCAAGGCGACAAGGGCACACACTGTGCAGCGACCCCGGCCGAGCGCTCGGCAGCGGGGTGTCCAGGGAAGCGGTTTCCTCGCGCTGGAAGCTGGAGGCGGCTCAGGGGGTTTATGTACAAGGACCCAGTGGCAGGCCGGGCCAGGGTGCAAGGCGGCGGGCACCCCCTCCTTATGTCCACGCTCCTGCCCGGCGGGTCACTTTACCTGCGGACAACAGAGGCAGCGTGAGGCATGGCTCAGGGCGGGGCTGGGTGCCCCTGAGCCCCAGCCCTCCAGCCCGCCCACTCACCTTGAACAGGGTGACTGTTGTGCTGTAGAAGAGGCTGAGCAGGAACAGGACGATGAAGGTGGAGGCCATGGTATTGAGGTTCTCGAAGCCCTCCTCATCGGCGCTCACCTCACCCCCTGCAGGGACACAACACGGGGCTCAGTGCTGCACCCCAAAACCCCCTCCCAGGCCACCCATCTCCCATTTCTGGGGGTCCTGGTGGTGCTGCCCCAGGAGGACAGGGCGGGGTGCAGCAGGGCTGGGACCCCAGTGAAGTGCTTTCAGGGTCCTGGGCTCTCCTAGAGGTGGTACAGCCAGGGCCATTTGGGGTGACGAAGCTGAGAGTGGGACCTCCTGTCCCCTGTGGTTGGGGGTGGCCGTGGGGGCAGGCACAGGTCTGGGCCCGAGGGACCCTCCTTGCTTCCTCAGTGGGACTCTCACTCTCTCCTTCTCAGAGTGGAGGGTGAGTGTGGGAAGCCATGGGGGGCCCTGGCTGGCTTGTCTGCCCCACTAGGAATCATATCTCTGGGATCAAGGGGTCTGACAGACACCCGAGGCTCCAGACAGAGTGAGGCTGGGATGGACAGACGGACACATTCAATGGGGTCTGGAGCCCCAACAAAGATGGGCCTTTGAGGCAGTGTCTGGAGCCCAGGTCCCCAAAGGACCAAGAACGTGGGGTGTCTAGGGGGTGGCCCGAAGGGGGGCAGTGCTGTCTGCTGGGAATGGAGCCCCACCCGGGCCCCTGTCCCCCTCACTCCCTGCTGCAGACTGTCTCTTTCCCCACCGTTTCCAGGGCCAGGTGTTTGCGGGACAGAGCCCACCAGATCAGCCACCCTGCCTCCAGGACACGCTGACTACTTCTGTTCACAGGCGGGTGCAGGTCCTGCTGTTTCAACAGCCTGGACAGGGCTTGGGTGGCCCCAAGGAGCTGCAGCCACCCTCCAGGTGGCCCTCTGAGCCTGGGATGGTGCCCTGGTCAGAGTCCTGGCTGGGCTGGCCCGTGGATGCACCTCCAAGCAGAGACAGAGGACAAGCAGACTGGGCAGGAAGTCCTGTAGCAAGCGCGGTGCAGAGGCAGGAGTGTGCAAAGGAACCGAGTGACCAGGGTGCACAGGGTGGACATCCGTATGTGTGTGTCTGCACGTGCATGTGTCTGTGCAAATGTGTCCATGTGTCAGTGTACATCTGTGCATTTATGACTCATCTCTGTGTGCGAATGCTCATGTGTGTCTCTGTGTGGATGTGTGTATGATCGTGCGTTAACTGTGCATGCATGTGTGTGCAGATATCTCTGTGTGCATGTGTCTATGCCTCTGCATATGTGTATGTGTATATGTGCATGCATGTTCATGTCCACTGCATGTGTGTCTCTATATCCATGTGCATTTGTGCGTCTGTGTGTATGTGTCCATGTATGTGTGTGTGTGAGTGTGCATGCGTCTGTGGATTTGTGTATATGAATATGTAGGTATTTGTGTATCTGTGTGCATGTGTACATGTCTTTGCATGTCTCTGTGTGTCCATATCCATGGTATGTGTCTCTGTGTCTATATTCATGTGTGTATATCTGTGCATGTGTGCCTGTGTCCATGTGCATGTGTGCCTCTGTGTGGATGTGTCCATATCTTTGCATGTGTTTCAGTGCATACATGCGAGTCTCTGTGTAAACACCTGTGCACATGTGCACGAGTGTGTACTGCATGTCTGTGTCTTTGCATACATGTGTACATGGGCATGTGTTTGTGTGCCCATGTCCACAGCATGTCTGTGTTTATGTCCATGTGTGTGTCTGTGTCTGTGGGCATGCATGTCTTTGTGTGTGTCCATATTTGGGCATATGTTTGTGTGCCCATGTCCACAGCATGTATCTTTGTGTCCATGTCGATGCATGTGCATGTCTGTGTGTGCCTGTGTCCAAGTGCATGTGTGTCTTTGTGTATGTCCATATCTGGGCATATGTCTGCATGCATGCATGCATGTGTCTCTGCATGTGTGCATGTGTCTGTGTGCCAATGTCCATAGCATGTGTATCTATGTCCATGCCCGTGTGTGTATGTCTCTGTGACCATGTCCATGTGTGCCTTTGTGTGTGTCCATATCTGGGCAAGTGTCTATGTGTATGTGTGCCCATGTCTACTGCATGTGTATCTACGTCCGTGTGTGCATGTCTGTGCGCACACATGCATGTGTCTTTGTATGCATGTGTGCGTGTTGTACGCCCAGGCCCCCCTGAGCCCATAGCAGCAGTGGAGAAGCAGTGAGCATTGGTGCTGTCTGCTGGGAGGGAGCACTCTGAAGGGCAAGCATGTCAACCTCATGGCCCATGGGCTACATGCCTTGTTTATTTGGCCCGTGTTAGCCTTTGAGTTTGACATGCTTGCTGTAGGGGCTCAGGGCTTTGAGAGGCAGGTGGGAGGCCAGTGGGTGAGGCAGGGGTGGGGGCAGTGGTGGCAAGTGGTCTGTGCGGTGGGGGCAGCACAGCCATGGCCCCAGCAGGCAAGAGCATTGCTCACTCGGACCAGCATCTTTTGAACGGATCTTTTTATTTCTAGTTTTTATAGAATGCAACACCCCACCCCATTGACACAGTCAGTTTGCACACACAGCACAGGTCAGCCAGAGGCTCCAGGACCACCCTTGAGGGGCAGCCTGGGGTTCAGTGGCAGGTGCTGGCCATGTCAGACATGACCAGGGACACGTTGTACAGGGTGGGTTTACCGGTGGACTTGTCCACGCTCCTCTCGGTCACCGAGTACGGCAGGGCCTCGTGGGCCACGACGCAGGTGTAGGTCTCCCCGGCGCTCCATTCCTCCTCACTCACGGTCAGGATGCTGTGGGCGAAGTACAAGCCGGGGGCCTGGGGCTCGGGCATTGGGGCGCTGGTCACATACATGTCGGAGGACACGGGCTGCCCTCTCTGCAGCCACTGCACATACACGTCTGGGGGCGAGAAGCTCTTCACCAGGCAGGTGACCGAGGCCGACTCCCGCAGGCTCAGCTGCTCCCGGCTGGGCGGCTGCACGTACACCGAGGGCATGTGCTTGGCGATTTCTGTGGGGAGAGGGTGGGGTGAGCTCAGGTCAGGGGCAGCGGGGTTCTTCCCTGACAACAGGGGGAGCAGAGGGCATGTGTGTCTGTATGTCTTAGTGTATGAATGTGCAGGTATCTGTGTGTCCGTGTGCATGTGCCTATGTCCATGTGCATCTGTGCCTTTGTCCATGTGCATGTGTGCCTCTGCTCCCGGGCCTGCCATGGGGTCCAGGCCCTGGATGCCATGTGTGGGAGGGTCTGGGGTGGTGGGAAGGGCAGGGCAGGCCTACCCTTGGGCCTGAAGATGGTGTGCTTCACTGGTGAGGGCAGGTCCGTGTGGGACACCGTGCAGGTGAACTTCTCGCCCGACTCCCAGTCCTCCACGCACACTGTGGCCTTTCCTATGGCACTGAAGGTGGCGTTGGGGTGGCTCTCGGAGATGTTGACGTGGGTTTTCACTTCATCGCCATTCTGGCGGGTCCAGGAGATGCTCAGGCTGTCATAGGTGGCCAGGTCCGTGACCAGGCAGGACAGAGTGGCCTCTTTGGTGAGGAAGATGCTGGCGAAGGTTGGGGGGATGGTGAAGACTCGGATGGTGGATGAACCTGGGACAGGAGAGGGGGTGGAATCAGGACAAGGGGTCAACTTAGCCGAGCCTCTCCTGGGCCCTGGGGTCCTCCTGGAGGGGACGCTGGGCCTCGCCCGACAAGCGGCCCCGAGTGGCCCTGTGGGGCCCCCTCCCTGCCCTTGGCCTCTCCGGGAAGCCAAGGCTCGGGGAGCTGCTGGCCTCATCAGGGGCAGGGTCTGCCGACCCGAGTGGACACCTGTGTGTTGGGGGTCTCTGCCCTGGGCCCTCGGGGCAGGAACACTCACTGGGGCCGCACATGGACGACACGTTTTTCTGGTAGATCAGCTCCTGGTGCTCCACTTGGCAGGTGAACACGCTCTGGCTGAGCCAGTCGCTCTCGGTGATGGTCAGCCTGCTGGTGACCCTGTAGGTCACGGGGCGGGCTTTGCGCTCGACCTCTGGCCTGTCCGTGACGAAGCCGGAGGTTAGCAGCTTCCCCTCCTTCAGCCAGGACACCGCGATCTTCCTGGGGTTGAAGCCCGTGGCCTGGCAGATGAGCGTGGACGTGCGGGGGCCGGAGCCGGTGAAGGAGTCTCGGGGCGGGATGAAGACGTTCACGTGGGGGGGCAGCGGTTGGCCACCTGCAGGGAGGGGACAGCGTCAGCCTGGCCGCCCGCCCCCTCGCCCGCCCGCCAGGGGAGGAGGCCCCGCTCACCTGGGATGGGCACTTGTACTTCTTTTTCGCCGTTGGAGTGTTTGACCTTGCACGTCACGAACTCGTCCGTG
Organism: Myotis yumanensis; assembly: GCF_028538775.1. Lineage (NCBI taxonomy): Eukaryota > Metazoa > Chordata > Mammalia > Chiroptera > Vespertilionidae > Myotis > Myotis yumanensis. Next base: position 15,584,871 of record NW_027223773.1, read on the forward strand.
CCCTGGAGGATGTCGGCGCTGGGCAGGAGCAGCTGCGAGCTGGCCTCGTACTTGCCTCCCCTCAGGACCGATGGGAAGTTCTGGATGTCCTGGTTGATGATGTCACTGGCGTTCTTAAATTTCCAGGAGAAGGTGACGGGGATGGGCAGGAAGTCCTTGGCCAGGCAGCCCATGGCCACCAGGCGCTCATCGTACAGGGAGTTCTCACAGGAGACGAGGGGGAAGACGTTGGGGGCAGACACGCTCTCTGAGGACCCGAGCGGGACAAAAGAGAAAGGGGCGTGAGAGGATGACTTCCCGGACTCAGCAGGACAGGGGTCAGGCCCTGTCGCCCCAAGGCTGCCCCTCGATGGGCCCCCCAGGCCTCGCCACCTGTGGGGCAGGCAGTGTGGCAGGCCGGAGCCCTGGCCAAGGCTTGGGTCCGGGGAGGCTGCCACGGCCCCCACCCCGCAGGAGCTGGCTCTGAGCCTGGGAGGACAAGAGCTGCTCTTGCTGGAGTGGCAGGATTGGCCTTTCCTCCCCCGGCAGTGCTGTCCCCAGACGCAGGAGCATGTACACCCTGGCTCCTGGCTCACACGGCCCAGGCCCAGGTCAGTGCAGCCTTCCCTCTGACCACTGCAGTCGCACGCTCAGTCCCAGCACCCGGGGATCCCCAGGCAGCTGTCAGCGAGAGAGGGGCCCTGTGAGCCCAGCCCTCACTGCTGTGGCTCTGCCACATGGAGCCCTGCCCTGGGTGCCTGGGGTCCAAAGGATGGTGTGTGTGATGGGAGGACGAATACAGATTCAACTCAACACAACCTGAGCACAACCAGGTCACGGGGTCAGCCCAGGGTCAGCAGCTCAGTCCTGCACGGTCAGCTCAGCCCATGATACCCCAGTGGACCAGCCGGTTAATGCAGCCAAAGCAAATAGCAAAGACCTCTGAGATAAGCCAGCTTACCCGAGCCATTTTTGCTGAACCCAGCTTAGCCCAGCTCTTCCCAATCCAGCTCAGCCCACTCAGCTCACTGAGCACAGCTCAGCTCAGCCCAGCTCAGCCCAGCCCAGCTCAGCTCAGCCCAGCTCAGCCCAGCTCAGCTCAGCCCAGCTCAGCCCAGCTCAGCCCAGCTCAGCTCAGCTCACCCAGCTAAGCCCAGCTCAGCTCAGCTCACCCAGCTAAGCCCAGCTCAGCTCAGCCCAGCTCAGCTCAGCTCAGTTCAGCCCAGCTCAGCCCAGCTCAGCTCAGCCCAGCTCAGCCCAGCTCAGCCCGGCTCAGCTCAGCTCACCCAGCTCAGCCCAGCTCAGCTCAGCCCAGCTCAGCCCAGCTCACCCAGATCAGCTCAGCTCAGCCCAGCTCAGCCCAGCTCACCCGGCTCAGCTCAGCTCACCCAGCCCAGCTCAGCTCAGCTCACTCAGCTCAGCTCAGCTCACTCAGCTCAGCTCACCCAGCTCAGCTCAGCTCAGCCCAGCTCAGCCCAGCTCACCCAGATCAGATCAGCTCAGCCCAGCTCAGCCCAGCTCACCCGGCTCAGCTCAGCTCACCCAGCTCAGCTCAGCTCAGCTCAGCTCACTCAGCTCAGCTCACTCAGCTCAGCTCACCCAGATCAGCTCACCCAGCTCAGCTCACTCAGCTCAGCTCACCCAGCTCAGCTCACTCAGCTCAGCTCAGATCAGCTCAGCTCAGCTCAGCTCAGCTCACCTAGCTCAGCTCACCTAGCTCAGCTCACCCAGATCAGCTCACCCAGCTCAGCTCACCCAGCTCAGCGCACTCAGCTCAGCTCACCCAGCTCAGCTCAGCTCAGCTCAGCTCACTCAGCTCAGCTCACCCAGCTCAGCTCAGCTCAGATCAGCTCACCCAGCTCAGCTCACCCAGCTCAGCTCACTCAGCTCAGCTCACTCAGCTCAGCTCAGCTCACCCAGCTCAGCTCACCCAGTTCAGCTCAGCTCAGCTCACCCAGCTCAGCTCAGCTCACTCAGCTCACCCAGCTCAGCTCAGCACAGCTCACCCAGCTCAGCTCAGCTCACCCCACCCAGCTCAGCTCAGCTCACCCAGCTCAGCTCACCCAGCTCAGCTCAGCTCAGCTCACCCAGCTCAGCTCAGCTCACTCAGCTCACCCAGCTCAGCTCAGCTCAGCTCACCGAGCTCAGCTCAGCTCACCCCACCCAGCTCAGCTCAGCTCAGCTCACCCAGCTCAGCTCAGCTCAGCTCACCCAGCTCAGCTCAGTTCACCCAGCTCAGCTCAGGTCAGCTCACCCAGCTCAGCTCAGCTCACCCAGCTCGGCTCAGGTCAGCTCACCCAGCTCAGCTCAGCTCACCCAGCTCAGCTCAGCCCAGCTCAGCTCACCCACCTCAGCTCACCCAGATCAGCTCAGCTCAGCTCAGCTCACCCAGCTCAGCTCACCCACCCCAGCTCACCCAGCTCAGCTCAGCTCAGCTCAGCTCACCCAGCTCAGCTCAGCCCAGCTCAGCTCAGCCCAGCTCAGCTCACCCACCTCAGCTCACCCAGCTCAGCTCAGCTCACCCAGCTCAGCTCAACTCAGCCCAGCTCAGCTCAGCCCAGCTCAGCTCACCCACCTCAGCTCACCCAGCTCAGCTCAGCCCAGCTCAGCTCAGCTCAGCTCACCCACCTCAGCTCACCCAGCTCAGCTCAGCCCAGCTCAGCTCACCCACCTCAGCTCACCCAGCTCAGCTCAGCTCAGCTCAGCTCAGCTCACCCAGCTCAGCTCAGCTCAGCCCAGCTCAGCTCAGCTCAGCTCACCCACCTCAGCTCACCCAGCTCAGCTCAGCTCAGCTCAGCTCACCCAGCTCAGCTCAGCTCACCCAGCCCAGCTCAGCTCAGCTCAGCTCAGCTCACCCAGCTCAGCCCAGCTCAGGCCAGCTCAGCTCAGCCCAGCTCAGCTCACCCAGCTCATCTCACCCAGCTCATCTCAGCCCAGCTTACCCAGGCTCAGCTCAGAAAGCTCAATTCAAACTGGTTCAGTTCAGCTCAGCTCAGGCCGCCTGGAGCAGCCCAGTGTAGCCCTGCTTAGCCCCGTGGTTCTGGTCAGAAAGGCTCAGACCACCTGACCTGCTCACCTCAGCTGAAGCATCTCACCCCGGAGTTCTGTACAGGTGGGCTCAGCCCAGGTCAGTTCCTTCCCGGGGCCTCTTCCTGCCTTTCGCCCCTGATACACCCGCTCCAACCTGGGCCCTGCTCCCGCTGGCGTTCGGCCCCAAGCAGTGCCAGTCACTGCCCCCCTCAGCAGCCTGGTTAAAGTACCCCCACCCACTTTAAGTCAGTAAACATCGGTGGGTCTCCGGGAGCACTGGATCCGGAGAATGGCTCCCCCGCCATGTGCCCCACTGTCAGTCTCTGCCTTTAACCACATTCCCCCCAGAGAAAAATCATCACTCGAAATGGCCAGGAAATGCATTTTTCTCATCTCGCCACTTAAACCCTGCTCTGTAGCACAAGGCGTGGGCTACTTTCTAATGCGCGACAAAGACCTGAAAACTGAAGCTGTGCTCACAACTTAGGGAAAGACAAACGTGCGGGCTTGTCTGAGCCACACCGTCCGCAGCCGGGAAGGCATGGGGCAGCACTGGCCACTTTTCCCTGGAAGGTGGGTCGAGGGGTCACACACAGGCCTCTCCGCCTCCACTGGGCACCAATGGTCCAAGATCCCCCTTCAAGTGGAGGCAAAGCTGTCACACCCACTGCCCCGAGGGCTGGCAGCGGTGGCTTCTCTCACCACACCTGCCGGTCACTCGCACGTCCTGGGGCAGGGGAGGGGAGGCCTTTGTCCTGCAGCAATTCCTCCAACTCCACCACTCACTCACTCACTCACTCACTCGGGACTCGGACTCGGTCACTGGGGACTCAGGAGAGCAGCCGGCTGGTGGCAGAAGCCAGGGCTGCACCTCCTACCCCGGGGCTCGGCCGCTCTCAGACCCTCCACCTCCAGGGGAGCAAGTTCAAGTGCGAAGGAGACCTTGCCACGCGCCCGGCTCCTTTCTGCCTGGAGACCTGACGGGTTTCCTCTTAGTGCACGGACTACGAGGCTTCACTCAGCCAAACCGGGACAATCCCACACAGTTCACCTGCACTCTGTCCTCAGAGGCACACTTGGAGATCGGTCTGGAAACAAGGCGACCTTATCAGAAATCACAAAGTGCCTCTTCCTCATGGAGAAAAAACACTAACTTAAAAAAAAACAGGACAGTCCCTGTGAAACCGGGCTGTGGGGATGGGCCAGCACGGTGAATGACCACTGGCAGGGCCAGCGGGTTAAAAATAGGCACATGGGCCCTGGTAAACGGCCCTGAGGCGGTTTCATGTCTCACACATGTTACTTTGAAAATGAATATAAATGAGAAGCTGGTTAGCGAAGTCCGAGAAACGAAACCCAGATGCTGAAAGAGGAACTCCTGGCTCCCGCGCCTCCGCCTTATCTCAGAGCTCAGCCACCAGGTGTTGTTAGATTTGTGGGCAAAACCCCCGAAACCACGTCTCAGCACCAGAAGCTATAAATGTGTCAACCGTGTTTTCTTGCTTCCGAAAATAGACTCTGGCCGGCCTGCTTCCGGCCGCTGGCTGCAGGTGCGCGGCCCCAGCCACCGCCGCCACCGGCTCCGCTCCATCCGAACAACCCTCAGCTCAGTGAAAAATCATCTATCTTTGTCAAAACTCAGCCCACGGTTCCCTGTCACCGTTTCTGGCCAAACTGGCACCACTATCTACTCCAGAAAGACGTGATCCCCGATTGTTAATTAAATAATAAGATTTTTAAAAATTTAGTGTCCTTGAAAATCTCTCACAGTTTAAAGTCACACTTTCCTTGCCCTGGCCTGTCTTGCCCAGTGGACAGAGCGTCAGCCTGCGGACTGAAGGGTCACAGGTTTGATTCCGGTCAAGGGCACAGGCTCGGGTTGTGGGCTCGATCCCCAGTGGGGGCTGTGCAGGAGGCAGCCAATCAATGATTATCTCTTATCATTGATGTTTCTGTCTCTCTCTCTCCCTTCCTCTCTGAAATCAATAAAAATATATTATAAAAAATAAAGTAAAATAAAGTCACACTTTTCTGAATTCTGTCTTTCAACTCGGTAAGCAAAGCATTTCCTTGGAGAAGCTGCCTCCCTGGGCTGAGCCCTCGGACCTCGGCCCCATCCCGGCCACACGCCCCTCCTCGCCGGGACGGTGCCCTCCTCACCAATACAGAAGTCTAAATACAACCTAACAAGTTTTAAATTAAATGATAGAAAAGTAATGGACTTGAAAAGAAATCCAATCTAGCCCAGGACTTGCCTCCTCGTTCTGAGGGCATTGTTTCCCTGAGCTGCCTGCTCCTGGTTCTGCAAACACTCGATTCTGACCGTGAAAATGTCCTGCGGCCCCGCTGGCCCTCGGCCGGTCTGACCTCTCGCCCCAGCACGGCCCTTCAGACCGGCAGCCTCTTCCAGGGGCTCAGTGACTCCCAGACAAGCTGCGTTATTTCAGTCTCCAAAAGGCGCCCGAAAATCAAGAGGCTCCGAAGTCCCTGCGCCCCAGCCCCTATCCTCCCTGGTCAGCCTGCCCAGGCCCCCGGTCTGGGGGACACGTCCCGAGGCCCAGCCACTGGTGCCCAGAAAGACCCACCAAGAGGAGCAGAAAAGAAAGGCCCGAGAAGGGCCAGCATTCTTACCTGAGGAGACAGTGACCAGGGTCCCCTGGCCCCAGTAGTCCATACCGTAGTCCTCACAACGGCTCAATCTCCATCCTCACCCCACAAAAACAGGGGGGCTGGCCCGGCATCGCCGGAGGCTGCCCGGGCCCCTGGCCATGAGCCGACAGCCCTGACTGGGACTCAGGAGTCCAAGCAACACAGCCGGCCACCTGCCCACAGCGGGCACAGCGGAGCCCATGGAGCTGGGCAGGGCTGTCACGTTGCCCCTGCAGTCTCATGTCACTGTCCTTGGGGAGAGGAGGTCGGTCTCCAGCCCCACTTGGGGGACCCTCTCCCCAGCTCCCTTTCCTGATCCCTAAAATGCCTGGGCATCTCCGATATCCAGACCCGATCCCCAACCTCCCCAAGTGCAGCTGCAGTGGGATGGCGTGAGGACTCACCTGAGGATACGGTGACCAGGGTGCCCTGGCCCCAGTATTCGAACCAGTTGTCACATTGTGACAACCGTGCCTGGGTCCCGGGCAAGAACCGGCGCCCAGCTCAGGCCTCACGTCCACCTCAGGTTACGCCCAGGAGGGCAGAGGGGACCACAGGGCCCGGAGGCCAAGGGTGGCTGAGACCCAGAGAGAACCCCGGCTGCAGAGCCAGGAGGAGAGACTCTGAATCGTCCTCTGCGCCCGGGGAGCCACGGTGCCCCCCAGCCCCTGCCTGAGTCCCCAGGCTGCCCCCGACCTCCTGGACCGGAGACCCAGAAACACACTCATTTTCCCCAAAAAGCACCAAAAACCCTCCAGGAGAGAGAGGAGAGAGAAGGGGTGGGAGACTCACCTGAGGAGACGGTGACCAGGGTGCCCTGGCCCCAGTATTCGAACCGGTTGTCACATTGTGACAACCGTGCCTGGGTCCCGGGCAAGAACTGGTGCCCAGCTCCGGCTTCCCGTCCACCTCAGGTTGCGCCCAGGAGGGCAGAGGGGACCACAGGGCCCGGAGGCCAAGGGTGGCCGAGACCCAGAGAGACCCCCGGCTGCAGAGCCAGGAGGAGAGACTCTGAATCGTCCTCTGCGCCCGGGGAGCCACGGTGCCCCCGGCCCCCTCCAGAGTCCCCAGGCTGCCCCCGACCTCCTGGACCGGAGACCCAGAAACACACTCATTTTCCCCAAAAAGCACCAAAAACCCTCCAGGAGAGAGAGGAGAGAGGGGTTGGGAGGACTCACCTGAGGAGACGGTGACCATGGTGCCCTGGCCCCAGTAGTCAAAGTAGTCACATTGCCCCGGGCTCCCTTAGGCCACGTACAAAAACCCGGCCCCGCCTGGCACCAGCCATCTCAGCAAACCCCTCTCCTCAGGACTCGGCACCCCGAGAACGCAGCCCTCTCTGCCTTCTACCACCCTGTCCCCCAAGAGGCTGCCCGCTGGGGACTCCGCCGGGCCCCACACAGAGCAAAAACCAATCTCTGGAAAGTCCTTTCCCGCCCCAGGAGAGAGGAGGAGAGAGGAAGCCGGCTTACCTGACGAGACGGTGACCAGGGTGCCCTGGCCCCAGTAAGTAAAGTCAGCACATTGCCTCGGGCTCCCTTAGGCCGTGTGCAAAAACTGCACCCCCCCCCCCCCCCCCGGCACTGGCCACCCCAGAAAACCCCGTCTCTTCGTCTCCTCGCCTCCAGACACTCAGCCCACTGTGCCTCCCCTGCAAAGGCCCCGTCCCCTATGAGAATCTGTCTGCAGAGCGGAGACCCCAGGGGCCTCAGGGGCAGTCCCCTGGGGACTCCACAGGGCCCCACATAGAGCAAAAAAAAAAAAAAAAAGTCTCTGGAAATTCCTTTCCCAGCCCCGGGACAGAGGGGAGAGGAAGCCGGCTTACCTGAGGAGACGGTGACCAGGGTCCCTGGGCCCCACACATCAAGAGCAGCGCACAGGGACACAGTTCCCGGTCCCCCCAGACATAAACCTGCCCAGGCCCCTGGACGGCTAGGCTGCTGCCCTGCCCAGGGCCACACGGACCCACGGCTAGGGGGGAGACGGGCCGAGTAGTGCAGCCTCCTACCTCACAATAATGCACCCCTCCCTTCTGTCCCACGTCTGAGACCAAACAGGACACCTGGCTTCGGCACACCTGACCTCCGTCCCAGGTTGAACAGTAGATGCCAGACTCACCTGGGGAGATGGTGACCAGGGTGCCCTGGCCCCAGTGCTCGAAGCCTCAGTGAGTGGGCCCCGAGCCGAGGCCTCAGAAATCCCCAGGGAGCCCCGGAACCTGCAAAGGCTGCTCTCTGCTCACAGACACACCCACCAGTGCCCCCGGCAGGCTCCCTCCTGCCCCCAGGCCCCAGGGCTGGGTTTGGATGTCCTTCCTGACATCTGGCTCACCCCTCCTGACCCCTGCCTAGGCTGCTCCCAGCACCCAGCTGGGCCCCTTGGCTGGGACGGCATCCCCATCTTGTGCTCCTACCCAGCCCCTGAGCCCCTGGCCCTGAGCCCTGGGGCAGCTGCCAGGTTTTTGTAGAGTTGTCAATCACTGTGCCCCAGTTGGCACTGTGGTTCCTGGCTTAGCCAAAACCTCCAGGCTGGGGTTGGGGCAGGTGGGTGGAGGTGGGTCTCCCCCTGAGGGCCAGGCTGGGGTGGGAGGCCATAGAGCAGAGGAGACCCCAACACCCAGTCCTGCTTTTCCCTTTTCTTTAGAAATAAAAGCAGATTCAAGGCTGCGCTGAGGCTTTCTCATGCCCCCCTCCTCACTCACGCATTTGGTTTGTTCTCAGTGGAGAAAGGCCTCGTACTGGGGGACTCGGGGGCTGATGGAACCGCTAGCCCATCGCTGATCTGTGGGGGGCCTCCTGGGGTCTGTCAGTGTCTCAGCCGAGAGGCTGCTTTCTCTCTCTGGTCACATCTCGTTAACTCTAACTGTTCGCTGCCCCCACAGGTGCGGGATCCTGGGGGTGACTGCTGAGCCAGTGTCCCACAAGGTGGTTCCCGCCCAGTCCCCTGGGGCGGCTGGTCCTTGGGGAGGGGTCTTAGGAAAGTAGTGCAGGGAGAGGGTCCCTCCTCCACACCTGGCAGGCTGCTGTCCCCCAACTCCCGGCTACAGGGAGAGGAGGAAGGATGGCATCAGCTCCTGTCAGACCAGGGCTGGTACCAGGACTCAGAGGGCCCAGGTGTGGGGAGGTAGGGCACAGGCTGCCTGGGGCCAGGTGCCAGCCTGCAGGTATGCTCAGGGGCAGGCTCTGCTGGGGGGAGACAGGGGCATGGACACAGCCTCACAGCCTCACAACCCTGAGGTCTGGGAGGGCACGATGGTGCCCTGACCGCTGGCTGGGGGAAGGTGAGAGCCCAGTGTGTTGAGAAGCCCGTATGTGTGTGTGTGTGCGTGCATGTGTGTGTGTGCACGAGCATGAGTGTACATGTGTGTGCATTTGCGCCTGAGTATATAAATGTACATGTGTGTACATCTATGCATTTGTACACACGCGAGTGTGCATGTGAGTGTACATGTGTGTGCACATGTGGGTAGGTGAATGTGCATGTGTGTACACTTGCGTATATATGTGCGCATGTACCTGAGTGGCTATGTGAGTATACAGGTGTGTACACCTGTGTGCATATGTGCACGTGTACATGAGTGGGCATGTGAGTGTACATGCGTGTACACCTGCGCATGTGCCTGTGTACATGAGCGGGTATGTGACCGTACATGTGTGTCACTTCAAGCAGAAGAACCGCCAAGTGGAGGCCCAGAGACTGGCCTTGTGCCTGGAGAGCTCAGGTGGCTGTATGAACTGCACTTACAGGCGACCTGAGGGCCCAGTGAAGGGGCTGAACATGTCAGGGGCTTTGCTTAAAGTCTCGCTCTAGAAGGTTCTGCCTGGTCCAATGTGAACAGATTTGGGTTGGGCTGGGGTGTGCGGGGCTGGAGGCCTGGTGGCTGAGAAAGGGATGGTGAGCAGGACCACGGGGCTTCCACGGGGGCAGGGAGAGCAGGGTCTGTGGGCAGCACTCCCAGGACTCAGGCAGAGCGGTGTCCCAGGATCCCGGGTCTGGAGAGATGGAGGGGCCCTTGAGGTGGGGCCGCAGATGCAGCGAGGGGCACAGGCAGGGTCGGGGACTAGGCTGAGGTGTGGGTTCTGGTCTCTGAGCCTTGGGGGGGGGGGTGACAGGGGAGGTACAGCCTGCGCTGTCCTTGGGGGTGGGAGTCCTGCCCTACAGGGTTCCTGGGGGGTGGCTCACAGTGCACTGGAGGCTTCCTCAGCCCCTCAGCCCCTCTCTGCAGGCTCTTCCTGCTGCGGCCCCTGCTCTGGGGCCTCCTGTCTCCCTCTCATGAACAAGGGGTAGGGCCTCCCCAGGCCCTTCAGGAAGCACCTGTCGGGCTCCCCAGGCCTCCAGTGCATGATGGGGGAGGAGAGTTGCCCACTCTGCCCTGCTGGCCTCTTTCCTCCAGCTCAGCCCCAGGCCCCAGGCCTAGCCTCCAGCTTCAGCCCCATCCCTCATCCTTAGCCCCATCCCTCATCCTTAGCCTCATCCCTCATCCTTAGCCCCATCCCTCATCCTTAGCCCCATACTTCATCCTTAGCCCCCATCCCTCATCCATAGCCCCACCCCTCATCCTTATCCCCATCCCTCATCCTTAGCCTCCATCCCTCATCCTTAGCCCCCATCCCTCATCCTTAGCCCCATCCCTCATCCTTAGCCTCATCCCTCATCCTTAGCCTCCATCCCTCATCCTTAGCCTCTATCCCTCATCCTTAGCCTCTATCCCTCATCCTTAGCCTCATCCCTCATCCTTAGCCTCCATCCCTCATCCTTAGCCCCATCCCTCATCCTTAGCCTCCATCCCTCATCCTTAGCCCCCATCCCTCATCCTTAGCCTCCATCCCTCATCCTTAGCCTCTATCCCTCATCCTTAGCCCCATCCCTCATCCTTAGCCCCCATCCCTCATCCTTAGCTCCATTCTTAGCCCCCGTCTTTCATCCTTAGCCCCCGTCTCTCATCCTTAGCCCCCACTCTTAGTTCCCATCCTTAGCCTCCATCCCTCATCCTTAGCCCTCATCCTTAGGCCCCTTCTTTAGCTCCCATCCTTAGCCTACGCCCTTAGCCTCCACCCCCAGCTCCTATAACCCAGCCCCAGGTACCATCTGCCTCGAGCTCACGTCTGCCTGCAGGCACTCTCATATGCCCCACAGTTTGGGCTCCATGTTTTATCCTAAGTGGTGTGTCTTTGTGTTGGAATATTTTCATTTCTATCTTTGTTGCATAAAGTGTATCTCTATTCAAATAAATACTTCCATTTCCAATAGTTTATATTATACTGAATATGTATATATACACATGTACACATCTACACCCATGTTCAGTATTCAATATGTACATATAGGCTATTAAAGGTAAACTTATAATGAAATATTAATATATGTGAGTGTATCTACCATGGCTCTGTAGGAAGCACACGGTGCCAATCCCGGTGTTCACATGAGTGGTATATTTGAATGCCACTGTGCAGGGCATGAATCACATTTTGTCTCCAACCTTGTTTTATAGACATTGGTAAAGGTTTTGTTTTTGTTTTTAGAATCAGACCAGATTCATTCTTATCTTATAAATGAGCTGGATTCCTTGCTTAAGTGCCCATCTGCTTGTTTCAAAGCCCAGTGACTTAAATAAAATATATTTCCTATTGACTGCTCTGGGTTTTTTTTTTTTTCTGGGAATTTAAATAAATTTCTGGGATATTGTTTTGAGCCAGGTCTGGGAACGTTGGTTCTGGGTCCCTGGTTGCCTCTCCCTGCGACTGGCCAGCGATGAGCAGTGAAGGCCCGTCTGTACTGTGGTCTGCTGTCCTTCGTAGGTGAGTACAGGATGGGCAGGCAGCAAACAGCGAGCCACACTCTGGACGCCCCACCTGCTGACCCCGCTCACATCTCACTGGGCAGACGTGGGTCCCAGGGCACCCTTGGCTGTGTGTGAAGGGTGTGGGGACCATGGGTGCTGGGGCACTTGGATGGTCTGCTAGAGAGGGTTGGAGCAGGAGCTGTAACAGTGGCCTTGAGGGCCCACAGCCCACTTCAGCCTGTGGCCGCCAATTCAAAATGGCAGGGAGAGAAGTGAGGGCCTGGGGAAGGGCTGGAGGAGGGCAAAGGTGCAGGTCGAGGGGCATGGGTGCTGAAGGGAGTGAGCTGGGAAGAGAGGAGGGTGGGCAGAGGTGGGATGCTGCAAACTGCAATTTTGGAAGGGAGCGGTGGGTGCAGAGGAGCCCAGACATTGGCCTGGGAGAAAGGGCTGGAGGGAGAGGCCCAAGGACCTGAGGGTGTCCATCAGGTGACATGGATTGGGGAGAGGATGCACCTTCCACAGATGAGGGTGGGACTGGGAGGAAAGCAGGCGCTTGCTGTGTGGTGTGTGAGTGTGAGGAGCATGAGGAGTGTGAGTGTGAGGGGTATGAGTGTGAGTGTGAGTGTGAGTGAGAGGAGCATGAGGAGAATGAATGAGTGCGAGGAGCATGAGGAGTGTGAGTGTGAGTGTGAGTGTGAGTGAGAGGAGCATGAGGAGAATGAATGAGTGTGAGGAGCATGAGTAGTGTGAGTGTGAGTGTGAGTGAGAGGAGCATGAGGAGAATGAATGAGTGTGAGGAGCATGAGGAGTGTGTGTGTGAGTGTGAGGAGCATGAGGAGTGTGAGTGTGAGGAGTGTGAGTGTGAGAGGTGTGAATGTGAGGAATGTGAGTGTGAGGAGTATGTGTGTGAGGAGTGTGAGTGTGAGGAGTGTGAGTGTGCCTGTGTCACTCTGAGGCTGAGGCTCCCAGGGAGGCTGGGCTCTGACGTGGGAGGGAAGAGGCAGCAGAAAGTCCACTGAGGCCCTCGGGGTGGCTATGGGGTCACTGCAAGAGACACGTGGGCAGATGGTAAGGTGGCCTGGCCGATGGTGGTGGGAGTGGGGAGTGGTGCCCATGCAGCCTCCTCCTGCCATGCGTTCTGGTCTGAGCGGAGTGTCCTGGCAGGGACGATATCCTTGTCCAGGCCCAGCTGGGGCTGTGCTGCGCTGTGCGAGGGGCTCCCTGGGGCCCCTCACCTCCATCCTGCCCTTCAGGACAAGTGGCATCAGCAGGCCTGGGCTGCCCCCAGAACTGCTGCATCTGTGACTTGAGGAGATTCCCCAGTGACACTGGGCATTGAAGTGCAGCGCGCTGAGCTTAGGGACCTGGAGGGGAGCTTGTGTCTCACTGCCTTGCTGGTGACGCAGGGCCCTGCCACACCCTTTGCCTGCTTCAGCTGGTTCCTGCATGCCAGGGCAGGTCTCCAGGTACCTCAGACCTTCAGTTTTTTCAGCTGAGTCTCCGGTCCCCACAGACCCAGGACATCACAAGCCCTGGGGGCTCCTTCGCTCCAACTGCAGCTAAAGTGATGCCTCCTCCAGGAAGCCACCCTGACTGACCCAGACTGGATTGAACCAGGTGACCTGCCTGCCCTGTGGCTTCCTCAGGGCCTCACCTGGTCACACTTAGGGCCCAGCTCAGGTCCTCTGATGAATGAGTATGTGGGTGAACGAAGCTTTGCAGCATTGGGAGGGGATGAAGAAACATTACTGACCAGAAGATGCAAACAAACTGCAGAGAAACCCACCCGGAGTGACGGCAGCTCCATGCGAGAAGAGTGTGAAAACCTCCCAGGCTGCGTGTGGGGAGCGGTGGGGCCAGGAAGGGGCTCCAGGGTTAGTGGTTTGGAGACTGAGCCAGCCGGGAGCTTATCTGCTTCCTGCCTGCTGGGCCGCCCCTCTCTCAGTGCCCGGCTCACCACTGGAGAACAGCTGTCTGGGGCTGCCCATGCTGCCTGCTGGGACCTGGGAGTGAGGCGTCTGTGGCTAAAAAGGGAACTGGTGAGTGCAGCCCTGAGCTCCTGCCTGGGGCCCGGACCCTCTGGGGACAGGCTGCTCAGAGGAGACTCACCTGTGGAGCGATGGGTACAGGCTTCTGCGGCCCAGCTGTGGGCTGGGGCACCTGCTATCCGTGTGGCCAAATTCCCAGAGCTGGGACAGAGGCCCTGTGAGTTCCAGGGAAGGGCTGTGTCATGAGGGCTTCTTGGAGGACACCCCTGGGTGACTGTCCCCCATGAGGGGAGGGTAGTGGGCTCTGCTGACCGCTGACCGTCAGCTTCTGCCCTGGCTGCCTGGCCTGGCTTTCTGAAAGAGCAGAGACCCGGTGAGCACCTGCCCAGTTGGTACTGGAAAGGTCATAGCCTGAAGCGGAGGAGGGTCTGCGGTCCTGGTGGACGCGTGGGGCCAGCGGAGCTCCGGGCCTCCTGTGTGTGGGTCCTGAGCCTGGGGTGTCTGTGCTCCTGCTGTTGGCTCTGGATGATGTAGGTGGTGGGGGAGTCATGCCTGTTGGCACCTCAGGCATGCTCTGGCCAGGGTCCCCGGAGCGGCGTCCAGAGGGTGAGGACAGGACCCTCCCTCCACTGACCGGCCCAGTCCCCCATGCTCACCATGGAGCTGGACACCGAGGGGCGCCCGGGCTGTGGGGGCTGCCTGTGGAGCCTGGGACTGCCTGGCCTGGAGTCGGGCTCGCCCTCTGACTCGGGCTGGTTCCCCGAGGCCATGGGACAGTTTCAGCCACGGCCTGTATCACAGTGGTAGTTCCCGTACCCCCACAGTGACTCAGGGCTGCTCAGAATCCTCTAGTCGGTCCGGGCCTGGCCTCCTCCCTAGGGGTGGGCTTCCGGGCATGGCCTCCTGGTGGGCAGGGCTGGGCCAGCAGAGGTGGGCTCTGGGTGGCCATGGGCAGGTTTTATGAGTGGCCTGTGGCACTGTGAGCCCCCGTAGTTATACCCACGCTGTCTGAGGCCCGCACAAATTCTGTCAGGACCCAGGGCGGTGTAGGGACCCCGCCTGGATGCCGTGGCCCACGTCCTGGCCCAGGAGAAGCCTCAGGCTGTGGCTGTCCCCTGGGGAGGAGGGGTGAGTGCAAGGGCTTCTCCTGGCCTGAAGGGCGGCGCTGCACCTCAGAGCCCCCGGGCTCAGCTGCTGGGCCGCGTTCCGGCGAGGGTTTCAGGCCGGGTGAGTGTCACTGTGGTACCACCCGCTACTGTACCACGGTGACACAGGCAGGGCCAGAAACCTCCTGGCCTGTGGGGGGCTCAGCACACCCCTGTGCTCTTCAGCCTGGAAGATGGGGCCGGGTCCTTGCTCTCTGGATGCATCTCCTGAGCCCTGGGTCCCCCGAGCTTGTAGCTTTTGAGGGGTTTCCAGCCCAGACCGTGTTGGAAGGAGCCCCATGGCACATGGGCTCTGCGGCAGAGACGCCCTGGATCCGAGGGGCAGCCTGAGCCCAGGTCTGGTGCTGGGGCATCACTGGGGGCGCTGTGGGAGGGAGGGGATCCCTGAGGAGCTTTTAGGTCTGGCCTGAGCCACTGTGGGGTTATTCACACCGTGAGAGGGTCCCCTGCAGAATCTGCCTCCCTCTGGGAGGGCAGGGCAGGGCGGGGCATGGTGTCATCAGTTGAGCTCCCTCCTCCTGCAGCTGCCTAGCCCTTGCCCTGCACCCGGCACAGTCCACACTGAGCCTGCCCTGCTGCCGGGAGTTGCACGGGAGGGAGCTGGGACTTGAGAGCTGGGACAGCGCCCCAATGTTGGTGGGAAAGTGGGTGAGGTCATGGTGCTCTTGGGGGACCAGCTCAGCTCCAGACCCTCTATACCCCCTCCCCACTGAGGGGTCTGGAACGTCCCTGTCCCTGTCCAGTGGAAAGAGGAGGGGTGGGCGGTGGGGGAAAGGAGGTGAGACAGGACCCTGGGGAGGGCTCCCTGTCCATGAGTCCAGGCCTGAAGCCGAGGGCCGGGAGGGCCTCCCATGGGGCCGAGCTTCGTCCTGTGCCCTAGCCTCTGGATTGGGAGTGGGCTTTGAGGGAGACCTCCCTGGCAGGCCCTGGGCAGGAGGGTTGGACACTTTGAGGCCCGGTCAGCCTCCCAGGGCACTGGTACTGGACACCAGGGAGGTGGCGGTGGCTTCTCTCCCTGCAGCTTCCCTGTGTCGGCTCAGAACCCACTGGGAGGTCACCAGCCTCCTATGACAGGTGGGAGGACGGCAGGAGGGGCGGCCTGGCCCCGAGCAGGGCAGTGTGCCGGGCGGGCAGTGGGTGGGTTCTGAGCACAGGCTGAGTCACTGTGGGAGCTACTCCAATACCCACAGTGACAGAGGCCAGGACAATATGGCCTGTCCCAGGGCCTTGGCTGGAAGCACACACCTCACAGCTACCTCCAGGTTCTGGCCGAGGTCACCGCCCCTCCAGCCGTCCTCCCAGGGACAAGCCAAGGTAAGTGTTGCCTCTGGAAGCTGAGCTGCAAACAGGGCTGGGGGTGGGCTGTGCTTGAAGGGCCTCTGGATGCCCCAAGGCCCTGAGCTTCACCAGCAAACTCACCTTCAGAAGAGGGTCCCTAGGGCCCTGGGGGCAGGGTGCCTGGGCAGACAGATGGTCCCTGGGATGGAGGGCATGGTGCTGGGTAGGCAGAGGGTCCCTGGGGCCTGGTGGGCAGGGTGCTAGGCAGACAGAGGGCCCCTGGGGCTTGGTGGGCAGGGTCCCTGGGCAGACAGAGCGTCCAAGGGTCCAGTGGGCAGGGTGCCTGGGCAGAGTATCCCTGGGGCTTGGTGGGCAGGGTGCTAGACAGACAGAGGGTCCCTGGGGCCTGGTAGGCAGGGTGCTAGACAGACAGAGGGTCCCTGGGGCCTGGTAGGCAGGGTGCTAGGCAGGCAGAGGGTCCCTGGGGCCTGGTAGGCAGGGTGCTAGGCAGGCAGAGGGTCCCTGGGGCCTGATGGGCAGGGTGCTAGGCAGGCAGAGGGTCCCTGGGGCCTGATGGGCAGGGTGCTAGGCAGGCAGAGGGTCCCTGGGGCCTGGTAGGCAGGGTGCTAGGCAGGCAGAGGGTCCCTGGGGCCTGATGGGCAGGGTGCCAGGGCAGACAGAGGGTCCCTGGGGCTTGGTAGGCAGGGTGCTAGGCAGGCAGAGGGTCCCTGGGGCCTGATGGGCAGGGTGCTAGGCAGGCAGAGGGTCCCTGGGGCCTGGTAGGCAGGGTGCTAGGCAGGCAGAGGGTCCCTGGGGCCTGATGGGCAGGGTGCTAGGCAGGCAGAGGGTCCCTGGGGCCTGATGGGCAGGGTGCCAGGGCAGACAGAGGGTCCCTGGGGCTTGGTGGGCAGGGTGCTAGGCAGGCAGAGGGTCCCTGGGGCCTGATGGGCAGGGTGCTAGGCAGGCAGAGGGTCCCTGGGGCCTGGTAGGCAGGGTGCTAGGCAGGCAGAGGGTCCCTGGGGCCTGATGGGCAGGGTGCTAGGCAGGCAGAGGGTCCCTGGGGCCTGATGGGCAGGGTGCCAGGGCAGACAGAGGGTCCCTGGGCCCGGTGGGTAGGGTGCCTGGGCAGGCAGAGGATTCCTGGAGCCTGGTGGGCAGGGTGCTGGGCAGGCAGAGGTTCCCTTGGTCCTGGTAGGCAGGGTGCCTGGGCAGACAGAGTGTCCCTGGTGCCTGGCGGGCTGGGTGCTGGGCAGATAGAGGGTCCATGGCGCCTGGTGGGCAGGCAGAGGGTCCCTGGGGCCTGGTGGGCAGGGTGCCTGGGCAGGCAGAGGGTTTTGGGCTGCAGCCTGGGCTACCAGCCTCTGCTCACCTGCTCTGTGCCTCTGTGTCTCCACCGTGAGGGCGGGCTGACAGAAGGACAGTGGTTAACTTGTAGAACGGCTGAGCCCAGCACCATCCCTGGGCTCCCTCCGTGGTCAGGAGCAGGCCACGCGCTGACCCTGAGCCCTGCCCTGAGCTGGCAGATGCTGGCCCCTCAGCCTTCACCTGCATGAGCCAGGTCTGTTCCCCCCGCCCCCCGTTTTGTCCGCCCGTCCTGCCCCGCCGGCACTGCCCTTCTGCCACACTGGACGGTGCCTGGCCCCAGCAGCTGGTGATTTCTGTGGGGCCATTTAGACGAGTCAGCCCTGGGTCCCCCACTGGAGCAGAGACCTCTGGTTTGAGCGAGCCCATCCCTCCAAGGACCAGACGTCAGAGGACCGTGGCCTCAGGGCCCCAGACTCAAAGGGGTGAGCTGCCGGGCCTGGGATCAGAGTGAGCCTGAGGGTGCTGGGGCACCTGGGCAGCGCTGAGCTGGCCCTGGCTGTTGCTGTGGGTGGTAACTGTTCAGACCACTGTCTGGCACCCTGTGACCCTGTGACAATAACCGGGGCCTGGAGGTGAGGCCCACCTGCCAGGTGCCACCAGGGCTTCTGTGGAGGCGGGAGCTGCTCTGGGACCCAGCCGGGTTCCCAGTAGCTGGGACAGGTCTGCAGGCCCCGGGGTGGGCTGGGAGGGGGGAGGAGTGCTCAGGACGCCTGGGTCTACTCAGGCCTCGATCCCGGGGGAAATGGGCAGATGAAATGTGGAGATTTGGGGTGTGCTGCACTGGCGGGGCTCACGCCACTGACCCAGGGTGGAGACGGTGACTAGTGTCCAGGCCTGGCTGCTGAGACCTGCCTATGGGGTCCTGGGCTGAGCTCGGGGCTCGGGTGTGCATCTAGTCTGCCCCTGATGTCCAGGGTCCAGGGTTCAGGGTCCAGGGTCTGTGGGTCTTTGAATGGGGGACCCTCTGCCTGTTACACGAGGAGCTAGGCTATCCCAAGAGCTTGCCTGGGCCCCTGTCTGCCCCAGTGGGGAGCACTGGAGGGTAGGTTTCGGTCTAGAGCAGGGGACCAGGGTGGGACAATGGCTGGGGAGGAGGGAGGCAGAGGCTGGGCAGGAAGGTCTCAGCTCTCAGACCTGCCTGGCTGGGGGAGCTGTTCCCATGGCCCCTGTCCTGAGCTGCTGCCCTGGGGCCAGCAGCTGGGCCTTCGAGGGACTGCTGTGTCTGACCCAGGCTGCCCTTCTGGAAGGTTTTAGCTTCACCTCTGCTGCCACATCTGTACGGCATGGAGTGGACGTGATGATAAGCCCTCGGTCACATCTTACCTTCCAAAGCCACCCTCCCAGGAAGGCCCACTGGTGGGCGGCCCCTGGGCCAGAAGCCTGGATGTGGACAGGGTCCGAGCGTGCAGAGGGAGCATGGGCAGCCAGGAGCCCAAGCTGTGCAGCCAGAGTGGGGGCAGCCCTGGGGCTGAGGACATGGCCAGGCCCTGGACGGTGTCCTCCATCAGGAACCTGCAGCCCAGTTCAGACGGGCAGAGTGGGTGTCCCTGCCGCTGGGTGGGGTGGCCAGCTCCTCCCAGGGGAAGAGCTTTCCCAGGAGGCCAGTCCTGCGGTTGGACTTCAACCTGGTGCCTGAGACACATGGAGGCCAAGAACCTGGCAGGCAGCCCCGCTCCCGGGGGAGAAGCCCTGGGACCCCTCAGGCCACGCCCGGAGGGGACCCGCTGCTCAGGATCCCAGAGTCTGGGAGGTGCTCCCACCCAGAGCCCTGTCTCCTGGCTCAGGGGTGAGCTGCCTGCCGCAGAGCCGAATGCAAGCCCAGCTGTCCTTCAGCCTCCCTGAGGGTGCCTGGGGCCCTGCCTGTTGGGAGCCTGAGCTCAGACGGTCTTCCCAGTGTGGCTCTGACCTTCCTGCTGGTGTTGAACTTTCCAGGCACCTGCCTGTGGGGTCTGGGAAGCCACTCAGAGCCCCCTGAGGCCCCAGCAGCAGGTGGGTGCCGGGCTCATGGGCTGAGCTGCTGGAAGTAGACCTGGAGGCCTATGGTCAGGGCTAGGACCCCTGGCAGCCTGAGGTCCTGGCAGCGTGGCTGGGTTTATGGTAGCTGTGGTTGCACGGTGGATGGAGCCTTGGCAAAAAGCTCCTGTGTGTGGTCAGAGGCCCTGCCCTGCGGGAGGCCCTGGCCCAGGTGTCTGGTGGGCCCGTCCACATGGGGACCATGGGTTTCACAGTCCCTGGAGCTGGCGGGACAGGCCCCTGTGGGGGAAGCTGAAGGGGGTGCTCACTGTGTCTGCGGCCCCGAGGGTTTGTGCTTCGGGCTGCACCGCTGTGGTACCACCATACCCATGGTGATGGGGCCCCGTTCAAAATCCAGGGGTGGTGCCACTGCAGGCAGAGGGCAGGGCCTGCTCAGCTCCAGCGGGGTTTTTTGTTTTTGCAACGGAGGTCAGCTTTTATTGAATGTGTTACAAAAGAGCTAGTTTAGTCAAAAAGACCAAAGCCCATGTCATGATCAGACTCCTCAGATTCTTCTTTCTTTGCTTCCACTTTCTTCTCCTCAGCTGGGCAGCAGCGGCGGAGGGGGCAGGACCTCCTGCTGGTGCAGCACTGGCTGCAGGGGCAGGTCCACCAGCCCCCACATGGCAGATGAGACTCCCAACGTTGACACTGGCCAGAGCCTTTGCAAACAAGGCTGGCCAGGAAGGTTCAACATTTGCACCAGCTGCTTTAATGAGGGCGTTGATCTTATCCTCCGGCACCTCATTTCATCCTCGTGCAGGATAAGGGCCGAGCAGATGCAGGTGAGGTCTGAGAGGAGGACGTGGTGAGGGTGAGTGCTGGGCGAGCACGGCCAGGCCGGCAGTGATGCTAGTCGCCGGATGAAGGGAGGGCCTCATCCCTTAGCTTCCTCAGAAGAACTGAGCACCTTACCGGCAGCTGGGGAAAGGGGCTCCAGCGGGGGTTTTGATGGGCACGGTGACACTGTGGCTGTAACAACCAAACCCAGAGCAGTAAGCATAGCCCCCATCCTCTCCCTCCTGCCCGGGGATCGTGGAATCCTGTGATGGCCTGTGGCCGAGGCAGGCCCCAGGGAGTCTTTGGTTTGGTGCAGGGCTGGGGCGCCTGGGAGGCCTTGCCCGGCTGGTGGATGGGATCCTGCCCGGCTCTGTCTTGAGGCTCCTTGGCAGGGCACGGCCGCCTCAGCCTGCTGTCCAGGCCCATTTTGGAACCCAACCCCATTGTGAAGGCCTCTGGTTGATCAATTGCCCCCGACCTCTGTAGGGGTCACTGTGGGGCCTTTGGTCCTCCTGGAGCCGGCGGGTGATCCCCAGTTGGGAATTGGCTCCCACTGCTGCCGACCCTGGGACTCGGGTTCGAATTGTGCTCACTGACCCTGGGGACATCGGAAAGGAGGGCCCAGCCTCGCTTCACCTGGCCCTCCTTCCAGCCTCTCCCTGGCCATCTCCCTTCCCCTCCGCCTGGGCAGGCACTGTCCCCGCTAATCCTGCCTGGAGTCGCACATCCTGGTGATGGAGACCTGGGTGATCCCTCTCCTTGGGCCGGCCCATCTGCAATGCAGCTTCAGTTCTGTCTGCCCAGCAGGACTTGCAGCAGATGCAGGGAGGACCCAGTGAGGCCCAGGAGCAGGGAGGCCCAGGTGAGCCCAGGTGCAGGTGAGCCAGGTGCAGGGAGGCCTGTGTGCCTTGCCTCCAGCCCCCTCCCTCCTGCTCCACCACCTGGTGCCACTGGCTGTGGTGGCACAGGCCTCCTTCCTGGGACATGTGGCCTCCCGAGCCCCTGGGCCCCAGGCCTGAAGCGTGGCCTGATCCTCCAGGCCCCTCTGTGGCCTGACCTCTGCAGAAGGGACACCTGCCTGTTTCTAGTCCCAATCTGAGCCCCTCAGCAGCATCCGCTTGTCTAGTGGGCACCCCAGGGCGGCTTTGGTCTCCATCTCCCTCAAGTCCCCCAAGAGATTCTGGAGCCCAGGGCCAGCCCTTTGCCGTGGCCTTGCCGGGTGTCCCCTCTTCCCTTGGGTCTTCAGTCCTCTGAACCCCTCCCTCCTCTGAACCTCGGTGTCCTGTCCCAGGTCCCAGGGGCCCACGTGGGTGCCTTTGCTTTTTCGTCTCAGGGGGTGGAGCCTGCCCTGGGACCCTGCCCAGGTCCCCAGAGGTGGCGGGGTGTGGGGGCTGGGGGGGTGGGGCAGGAAAGGAACCACAGGCCCAGGACCTGGTGTGGTTCCTAGCACCACCTGGTGGTCAGTTTTAAAAGTACTTTTACGTCAGTTTTGAAACATCTCATTACAGATGCAGCATCTGTGGGGGTGGAGGTTTGACGTCAGCGGCAGGGGGTGTCTCCTGGCCGGTCCCCAGCCGCCTCCTCGGCCCCACAGGGATGGCATTGCCCCCTGAGGGGCCCAGCTGCTCTGTCCTCTCACAATCCGAGGCCGAGGCAGCATGCCCGCCTCCAGCGCTGGGTGTGTCACTCCTGCAGTTGTCATGGTCACAGTGACATGTCCTTACACAATCCCGGGCCCTGGGTGGGCAGCTCCACCCGGCCAGATCCTGTTTCCAGGGGGGTGATTGGGGCTGGTCTGACCCAAACCTCCCCAGTCAGGAGGCAGCTCTGCACAGGCCGCCTGCGTCCTGGAAGCTGAGTCCTGGCTGGGCCCCTGGCTGGGCCCCTGGCTGGGCCCCTGGCTGAGCCCTGGCTGGGGGAGAGGAGCCTGCGACCAACGGAGCAGCAGTGTGGTCCTCCCGGGCAGGCCGCCTGGCAGCTGCGACCCCGCCTGGTGCCCTGAGGTTTCCAGTTTGCTCTCTGGCCCCTGTTGGAGCCTCCCGTCCCCAGCGCTGCCAGCGAGGGCCCGGCATCCGTCCCCACTCCTGGTCCCCGACCTGCTGAGGCTGGGGTGGGGGGGGGGGGGGTGGTGGCTTGTATTCCCAGTCGTCTCGGGCCTGGGACGGTGACTAACCCCGATGTCTCCCATCTGGGGGCACCTGGCAGGCTTCCCCCCTGCCCCCCCGCACCTCACCTGCCTCTCAGGTTGCGCGGGCACCACAGGGTGGTCTGGGTGTCTCTGGAGATCAGCCTTCCTGGATCCCTTCATTTCCGGCTTGGGGGAGGATGCCTTCCTCCCCAGTGTGGG
Source organism: Myotis yumanensis (assembly GCF_028538775.1). Taxonomy (NCBI): domain Eukaryota; kingdom Metazoa; phylum Chordata; class Mammalia; order Chiroptera; family Vespertilionidae; genus Myotis; species Myotis yumanensis. The sequence goes on from NW_027223773.1 coordinate 15,607,248, forward strand.
CACCCGGTGCGCGCAGGCAGCCTTCACCCTGGAGCTGGCACCTGGGCCCCTCTGCCCCGTGGGCCATGATTCCAGAGCTCAGACGTGCCCCAGCCTTCAGGGTGGGTGAACTTGGGCTGGGTGCACCCCTCAGGCCACTGGCGGCTGCGGAGGGGCTGGGGGAGGCTCCACCCACCTGTGGTCAATTGGGGAGGTGGGCGGGGGGGGGCTCCGAATTCACTGTGCTGTGCTGACCCCGGGCCTTTAAGGGGCATGTTCATTTTCAGACTTTCTTTCTTTTAATCCTCACCCAGGATTTTTTCCCATTGATTTTCAGACAGAGTGGAAGGGAGGGAGGAGGAGAGAGAGAGAGAGACATCTATGTGAGAGGGACACACTGATTGACCACTTCCTGTGCACACCCAGACCAGCCCAGATCGAGCCTGCAACCTGGCACCTCTGCTTGACTGGGAATCTAACAGCATGAGCTGTCCGAGGCCATGTCCCTGTACACAGGAGTTGCTGCCTGAATGCTGGCTGGTGGCCGGGGAACCCTTGCCCAAGAGACTGAGGGGGAAGGCACCCCCAGCTTGAAGACATGTGGGTGAAGGATGCTGAGGGCAGAGCAAGGTGGTGGCAGACATTTAATGAGCACTGGGTGTGGCCAGAGGTTTGGGTGTAGCCAGAGGTTTTGGTGGGCTGATGTGCACCTTTTCACCTGGTCCTCACCTCTGATCCATGGAGGCCATTATTATTATTATTGTTGTTTTTAATATTTTTATTGATTTCAGAGAAGAAGGAAGCGATAGAAACATCAATAATGATAGAGAATCATTGATTGGCTGCTTCCAGCTCTGAGACGGGCTCCTCGTTGGGGCCACCCTGGCGGTCTGGGGAGAGCTGACTTCTCCCCTCATCTCCTTGGGTCACCTTGGGGTCACAGGGGGATCTGTGGGGTCTTCTGAGCTCAGGAGGGCTCAGAGCCAGCCTCACAGGCTGCAGCGTTTCTGCTCTCGAGGGCCCCTCCCCCCCAGTGCCCGTGACCGTGGCCTCTGCCCTGCACTGGCAGTGGGGCCCATCCTGGCATCTCCTGGCTGTGGCCCGATGAGGACATGTCACACCCTCCAACCGATGCTGGCAGCCCCCAGCCCAGTGCAGGCCGGTGGCCGTGACCGGGTTGGTGTCTGTGATGGGGAGGCCGGCTGTACCCGAGGTGTCGTGGCCGTGGCGGGGCCAGCGGAGCCTCTAGGTTTGGGGACTGGTTTGGGGCAGTGACACCCCTTCCAGACCCTCCTCTGCGCACTCCTGTGTGGACCAGTCCTCCGCCCACTCACCCTCCGGAGCCATGCTGGGGTTGGTGTTTCCAGAACCTTCCATCTCTGAGCTTTAAAAACCCCTTGAACTGCGGAGAAAGAGCCAGCGGTGGGGAGCGAGGGGCTCACAGGCTGAGGGTGGCCAATCCCAATGCCCCTGGGCGGAGAAAGAAGAAACCTTTCCCAGGACCAGGCACTCACACACGTACCCACACCCGTGTGCCCGGATGTGCCTCAGGAGGAACAGGGCGACCTGAGGATAAGAACGCATGCTCCGTGCCTCGGCCCCACGGTCGCTCACAGGCCATGCTCCACGTGTGGGAGGAACGTGGCTTCCTTGGGGCCGGTGGGAACACGGGCAGGTCCCCGCAGCCCGACCTGCGAGGTGCACCGAGTGCCTCTCCTAGGTGTGTGTCTCCTGCTGCGTCCAGGGGCCTGGCCTGGGGTTTTGAGGACATTCTGCAGCGGGGACCTCCCAGAAGGCCAGCAGTGCCCACAGTCCAGCCCAGGCTGCCAAGGAGGCCACAGCTAGGCTCACGTCACCCTCACCTGTAGGAGCCCCTGGGCAGAGACCCTGGCAAGTCAGACCCTTTGCCAGTGGGGCCACCTGTCCTGGGCCTGGGCCTCGACCCCCAAGAGAAGTCCATCCTGCGTGGTGTCTGCCACGGGCCCCATGGGGGTCCCCCAGGAGGGTCTGAGGCTCATTTCCTTTGGGTCAAATAGCCCCGCCCTCTGTCAGCTCTCCTGGCCTTTCCGGTCTCTGTTGGGGATGGGGTGACAAGGGCAGTGCTCAGGGCCACTCATGCCGGATCCTCTCCATCACCAGTTCTCCCCACCAGGGTGGACAAAACACGTCTCCCACAGCCCTGGGGCCTGCAGGTCCCCGCCCTCTGTGCTGTGCTGAGGCTCAGGCCCGGCGCTCTCCCTGCCCAGCCAGGCCCACATCCAAGGGGAGGTTCAGGGGCAGATGGCACTTCCGAGATAGCGGCTGACGTTCCAAATCCCTCAGAGTTGGGGAGGGGGTCCCCAACCCCTTCCTCTTCAGCTGGTCCTGGCCATGCTGTCCAGCACCGAGAACCTCCTGCTTCTGACATCTGCTGCCTCATGGGGCCCGGCTCTGACCGCTGGCCCTAGAGTGCGAGCAGCTCCACAGGGGCCATGCTGCAGGGCCAAGGAGGGCCACGCCATGGTGGGCCACACGGGCCCAGGAGGAGGTGCCGTGGCTGTGGCCGTGGCCGTGGTGGGGCCAGTGGAGCCTCCAGGTCTTGGGGACTGCTTTGGGGCAGTGACACCCTTCCAGACACTCCCCTACTCACAACCATATGACGGCCTCCTCCCACTCACCCTCAGTGCTCTCACTTCCGGAGCCATGCTGGAGTTGGTGTTTCCAGAACCTTCCATCTCTGAGCTTTAAAACCCCCTTGAACTGCAGAGAAACAGAGGAATAGGGAACCAGGGGCAGCTCTAGGAGCTTCTCCCAGGCTCAGGCAGCCCCAGGTGCCAGCTCTGCTTAGAACCAAGACTCCATCAGCTTCTGGGGGCCTCTTGCCCAAGGGAACAGGGTGGAGCATGTCTGAGCCTGAAAGAGGTGTCTGAGCCCGAGAGGAAGGTCTGGAGGCCCCCTGGAGCCTGGGGGGTCTGCTCCCGTCCTTTCCAGCTCCCAGAGCTGCCCCACATCCCTAGGTTCAGGCCCCTTCCTTGATTTCTAAGTGGCGGGAACACCTCTCTCTGTTTCCCTGTGCTCCCAACATCCCCCCCGCCCCCCGTCAGCCCCTGCCTTGCTGGGTCCCATCTCCCTCTGCCCACCTCCTCCTCTAGGGAAGGTTGTCCTCCTGGATGACCCAGGATCAAAAACAAACAAAAAAGAGAGAGTGGAGAGAGACCCAGCACCTTGAAGATGTGGGACGTTCAGAACCTTCATGCACTTCGGGTGGAGAGGCACCGCCATGGGAACATTGGACGGTGGGCTTGGTAATTCCCACCCATGCTGAGAGCGGCCCTTTCCCTCCTAGACAGAGGCGGACACAGGACCCTGTCCTCTGGCCGCTCGCACAGGGAGCACCTCCAAAGCAGAGCAGCACAGGCAGCCTCTGTGTCTAACACACACTAGCCTCACAAGATTGCTTACGTGGGGTCTCTCTCAGCCAGGAATAATTTGCTCCAAGAGCGTTGTTTGAAACACGCTAAAACATACCATGACATATATGTGTTTACAACATAGGCTACATAGGACATGCCCATCATTTATGACATGTGTGTCAGCTATGACAGGCATGCAGCACAGAACGGGCATGTCACATGACACTTATGTCGCCAACGACATGCATGCCACCTAAGATGTATTTTGCTTATTACGTCTTTGGAGGCTCATCCTGGTATATAATTTGGGAATTGGACTATTTATCCACTGTCATTCATCCTTCTAGGGACAAGCCTTGCTTTCCTGAATGAACAAGTCCTACGACAAGTGCTACAGGGCCTCAGACCAGGAGATTGCACAGACTCCCTCCCTCAGGTGACACAGACCAGGTGGGCTGCTGGGCCAGCCCTCTGCATCGCCATGCTGAGCTCAGTGCTCCTGGCGTCTCCCTGCCGAGGGGTAAAGCCAAGTGGCTGGAGACAAGCAAGAGGTGGTCTGAGCTCTGGCCAGTTTGGCTCAGTGGCTAGAGCATCAGCCTGCAGACTGAAGGGTCCCGGGTTCGATTCCAGTCTAGTGCACTTGCCCAGGTTGTGGGCCTGATTCTCAGTAGGGAGTGTGCAGGTAACAGCGGATCAATAATTCTTTCTGATGATGTTTCTATCTCTCGCTCCCTCTCCCTTTCTCTCTGAACTTAATCAAAATATATTTTAAAAAATAGAATTGGCACTGGCTGGGCAGTTCAGTTGGTTACAGCATCATCCTGATACAGCAAAGTTGCAGGTTTGATCCCCAGGCAGAGCACATACAAGAATCAACCAATGAATGCATAGTAAATAGAACAATAAATCAATGTTTCTCTCTCTCACCCTTCCTCTCTCTCTCTCTAATTTTTATCAATAAATAAAAATTAAAAGAGAAACAGGATTGCTTTTAAAAAAAATAGAGGTGGTCTGAATTCTCCAGGCCTCTGGGGAGCCTTGAGCCCCACGGGGACCCTTGAGAGTGGGTGACTGAGCGGAGATCTCTGCTTCCTTCCCTCTGATGAATTCTTAGTGAGAGGACCCCCTCCGGCTCCTTTATGCCTCCTTCCTGGCCAAGAGTGGAGCTGTCTTCCTCTCAGGCTTGACCAGGGCTCTGGAGACACAACTGGAAGGAACCATGATCAAGTGGGCGTGGGACCAGGCAGTAAGACTGAGAGAAAGAGGAGGATAACCCAGGGTCCCACCAGCTGGTGGTGCCACAGTGGATGATGACACAGTGTGTGAGGCCCCATTGGGTAAGGTCACAGTGGGTGAGGTCACAGTGGGTGTGAACATAGTAGGTGAGGTCACAGTGGCTGAGGTCACAGTGGGTGAGGGCACAGTGGGTGAGGACACAGTAAGTGAGGACACAGTAGGTGAGGACACAGTGGGTGAGGACACAGTGGGTGAGGACACAGTGGGTGAGGACACGGTGGGTGAGGACACAGTGGGTGAGGACACGGTGGATGAGGACACAGTGGGTGAGGACACAGTGGGTGAGGTCACGGTGGATGAGGACACAGTGGGTGAGGACACAGTGGGTGAGGACACAGTGGGTGAGACACCAATGGGTGAGGACACAGTTGATGAGGACACAGTGAGTGAGGCCACAGTGGGTGTGGATACAGTGGGTGAGGTCACAGTAGATGAGGACACAATGAATGAGGACACAGTGGGTGAGGACACGGTGGGTGAGGCCACAGTGGGTGAGGTCACAGTGGATGAGGACACAGTGGGTGAGACACCAGTGGGTGAGGACACAGTTGATGAGGACACAGTGAGTGAGGCCACAGTGGGTGTGGATACAGTGGGTGAGGTCACAGTGGATGAGGACACAATGAATGAGGACACGGTGAGGACACAGTGGGTGAGAACACAGTGGGTGAGGACACAGTGGGTGAGGACACAGTGGGTGAGACACCAATGGGTGAGGACACAGTTGATGAGGACACAGTGAGTGAGGCCACAGTGGGTGTGGATACAGTGGGTGAGGTCACAGTGGATGAGGACACAATGAATGAGGACACGGTGAGGACACAGTGGGTGAGGACACGGTGGGTGAGGACACAGTGGGTGAGGACACAGTGAGTGAGGCCACAGTGGGTGTGGATACAGTGGGTGAGGTCACAGTGGATGAGGACACAATGAATGAGGACACGGTGAAGACACAGTGGGTGAGGACACGGTAGGTGAGGACACGGTGAGTGAGGACACAGTGGGTGAGGACACAGTAGGTGAGGACACGGTGGGTGAGGACACAGTTGGTGAGGACACAGTGGGTGAGGACTCAGTAGGTGAGGCACCAGTGGGTGAGGACACAGTTGATGAGGACACAGTGAGTGAGGCCACAGTGAGTGAGGCCACAGTGGGTGAGGTCACAGTGGATGAGGACACAATGAATGAGGACACAGTGGGTGAGGACACGGTGGGTGAGGCCACAGTGGGTGAGATCACGGTGGGTGAGGTCAGTGGGTGAGGTCACAGTGGATAAGGACACAGTGGGTGAGACACCAGTGGGTGAGGTCACGGTGGATGAGGACACAGTGGGTGAGGACACAGTGGATGAGGACACAGTGGGTGAGACACCAGTGGGTGAGGACACAGTTGATGAGGACACAGTGAGTGAGGCCACAGTGGGTGTGGATATAGTGGGTGAGGTCACAGTGGATGAGGACACAATGAATGAGGACACAGTGGGTGAGGACACGGTGGGTGAGGCCACAGTGGGTGAGATCACGGTGGGTGAGGTCAGTGGGTGAGGTCACAGTGGATGAGGACACAGTGGGTGAGACACCAGTGGGTGAGGACACAGTTGATGAGGACACAGTGAGTGAGGCCACAGTGGGTGTGGATACAGTGGGTGAGGTCACAGTGGATGAGGACACAATGAATGAGGACACGGTGAGGACACAGTGGGTGAGGACACAGTGGATGAGGACACAGTGGGTGAGACACCAGTGGGTGAGGACACAGTTGATGAGGACACAGTGAGTGAGGCCACAGTGGGTGTGGATACAGTGGGTGAGGTCACAGTGGATGAGGACACAATGAATGAGGACACGGTGAGGACACAGTGGGTGAGGACACGGTGAGTGAGGACACAGTGGGTGAGGACACAGTGAGTGAGGCCACAGTGGGTGTGGATACAGTGGGTGAGGTCACAGTGGATGAGGACACAATGAATGAGGACACGGTGAAGACACAGTGGGTGAGGACACGGTAGGTGAGGACACGGTGAGTGAGGACACAGTGGGTGAGGACACAGTAGGTGAGGACACGGTGGGTGAGGACACAGTTGGTGAGGACACAGTGGGTGAGGACTCAGTAGGTGAGGCACCAGTGGGTGAGGACACAGTTGATGAGGACACAGTGAGTGAGGCCACAGTGAGTGAGGCCACAGTGGGTGAGGTCACAGTGGATGAGGACACAATGAATGAGGACACAGTGGGTGAGGACACGGTGGGTGAGGCCACAGTGGGTGAGATCACGGTGGGTGAGGTCAGTGGGTGAGTTCCAGTGGATAAGGACACAGTGGGTGAGACACCAGTGGGTGAGGTCACGGTGGATGAGGACACAGTGGGTGAGGACACAGTGGATGAGGACACAGTGGGTGAGACACCAGTGGGTGAGGACACAGTTGATGAGGACACAGTGAGTGAGGCCACGGTGGGTGTGGATATAGTGGGTGAGGTCACAGTGGATGAGGACACAATGAATGAGGACACAGTGGGTGAGGACACGGTGGGTGAGGCCACAGTGGGTGAGATCACGGTGGGTGAGGTCAGTGGGTGAGGTCACAGTGGATGAGGACACAGTGGGTGAGACACCAGTGGGTGAGGACACAGTTGATGAGGACACAGTGAGTGAGGCCACAGTGGGTGTGGATACAGTGGGTGAGGTCACAGTGGATGAGGACACAATGAATGAGGACACGGTGAGGACACAGTGGGTGAGGACACAGTGGATGAGGACACAGTGGGTGAGACACCAGTGGGTGAGGACACAGTTGATGAGGACACAGTGAGTGAGGCCACAGTGGGTGTGGATACAGTGGGTGAGGTCACAGTGGATGAGGACACAATGAATGAGGACACGGTGAGGACACAGTGGGTGAGGACACGGTGAGTGAGGACACAGTGGGTGAGGACACAGTGAGTGAGGCCACAGTGGGTGTGGATACAGTGGGTGAGGTCACAGTGGATGAGGACACAATGAATGAGGACACGGTGAAGACACAGTGGGTGAGGACACGGTAGGTGAGGACACGGTGAGTGAGGACACAGTGGGTGAGGACACAGTAGGTGAGGACACGGTGGGTGAGGACACAGTTGGTGAGGACACAGTGGGTGAGGACTCAGTAGGTGAGGCACCAGTGGGTGAGGACACAGTTGATGAGGACACAGTGAGTGAGGCCACAGCGAGTGAGGCCACAGTGGGTGAGGTCACAGTGGATGAGGACACAATGAATGAGGACACAGTGGGTGAGGACACGGTGGGTGAGGCCACAGTGGGTGAGATCACGGTGGGTGAGGTCAGTGGGTGAGGTCACAGTGGATAAGGACACAGTGGGTGAGACACCAGTGGGTGAGGTCACGGTGGATGAGGACACAGTGGGTGAGGACACAGTGGATGAGGACACAGTGGGTGAGACACCAGTGGGTGAGGACACAGTTGATGAGGACACAGTGAGTGAGGCCACAGTGGGTGTGGATATAGTGGGTGAGGTCACAGTGGATGAGGACACAATGAATGAGGACACAGTGGGTGAGGACACGGTGGGTGAGGCCACAGTGGGTGAGATCACGGTGGGTGAGGTCAGTGGGTGAGGTCACAGTGGATGAGGACACAGTGGGTGAGACACCAGTGGGTGAGGACACAGTTGATGAGGACACAGTGAGTGAGGCCACAGTGGGTGTGGATACAGTGGGTGAGGTCACAGTGGATGAGGACACAATGAATGAGGACACGGTGAGGACACAGTGGGTGAGGACACAGTGGATGAGGACACAGTGGGTGAGACACCAGTGGGTGAGGACACAGTTGATGAGGACACAGTGAGTGAGGCCACAGTGGGTGTGGATACAGTGGGTGAGGTCACAGTGGATGAGGACACAATGAATGAGGACACGGTGAGGACACAGTGGGTGAGGACACGGTGAGTGAGGACACAGTGGGTGAGGACACAGTGAGTGAGGCCACAGTGGGTGTGGATACAGTGGGTGAGGTCACAGTGGATGAGGACACAATGAATGAGGACACGGTGAAGACACAGTGGGTGAGGACACGGTAGGTGAGGACACGGTGAGTGAGGACACAGTGGGTGAGGACACAGTAGGTGAGGACACGGTGGGTGAGGACACAGTTGGTGAGGACACAGTGGGTGAGGACTCAGTAGGTGAGGCACCAGTGGGTGAGGACACAGTTGATGAGGACACAGTGAGTGAGGCCACAGTGAGTGAGGCCACAGTGGGTGAGGTCACAGTGGATGAGGACACAATGAATGAGGACACAGTGGGTGAGGACACGGTGGGTGAGGCCACAGTGGGTGAGATCACGGTGGGTGAGGTCAGTGGGTGAGGTCACAGTGGATAAGGACACAGTGGGTGAGACACCAGTGGGTGAGGTCACGGTGGATGAGGACACAGTGGGTGAGGACACAGTGGATGAGGACACAGTGGGTGAGACACCAGTGGGTGAGGACACAGTTGATGAGGACACAGTGAGTGAGGCCACAGTGGGTGTGGATATAGTGGGTGAGGTCACAGTGGATGAGGACACAATGAATGAGGACACAGTGGGTGAGGACACGGTGGGTGAGGCCACAGTGGGTGAGATCACGGTGGGTGAGGTCAGTGGGTGAGGTCACAGTGGATGAGGACACAGTGGGTGAGACACCAGTGGGTGAGGACACAGTTGATGAGGACACAGTGAGTGAGGCCACGGTGGGTGTGGATACAGTGGGTGAGGTCACAGTGGATGAGGACACAATGAATGAGGACACGGTGAGGACACAGTGGGTGAGGACACAGTGGATGAGGACACAGTGGGTGAGACACCAGTGGGTGAGGACACAGTTGATGAGGACACAGTGAGTGAGGCCACAGTGGGTGTGGATACAGTGGGTGAGGTCACAGTGGATGAGGACACAATGAATGAGGACACGGTGAGGACACAGTGGGTGAGGACACGGTGAGTGAGGACACAGTGGGTGAGGACACAGTGAGTGAGGCCACAGTGGGTGTGGATACAGTGGGTGAGGTCACAGTGGATGAGGACACAATGAATGAGGACACGGTGAAGACACAGTGGGTGAGGACACGGTAGGTGAGGACACGGTGAGTGAGGACACAGTGGGTGAGGACACAGTAGGTGAGGACACGGTGGGTGAGGACACAGTTGGTGAGGACACAGTGGGTGAGGACTCAGTAGGTGAGGCACCAGTGGGTGAGGACACAGTTGATGAGGACACAGTGAGTGAGGCCACAGCGAGTGAGGCCACAGTGGGTGAGGTCACAGTGGATGAGGACACAATGAATGAGGACACAGTGGGTGAGGACACGGTGGGTGAGGCCACAGTGGGTGAGATCACGGTGGGTGAGGTCAGTGGGTGAGTTCCAGTGGATAAGGACACAGTGGGTGAGACACCAGTGGGTGAGGTCACGGTGGATGAGGACACAGTGGGTGAGGACACAGTGGATGAGGACACAGTGGGTGAGACACCAGTGGGTGAGGACACGGTTGATGAGGACACAGTGAGTGAGGCCACAGTGGGTGTGGATATAGTGGGTGAGGTCACAGTGGATGAGGACACAATGAATGAGGACACAGTGGGTGAGGACACGGTGGGTGAGGCCACAGTGGGTGAGATCACGGTGGGTGAGGTCAGTGGGTGAGGTCACAGTGGATGAGGACACAGTGGGTGAGACACCAGTGGGTGAGGACACAGTTGATGAGGACACAGTGAGTGAGGCCACAGTGGGTGTGGATACAGTGGGTGAGGTCACAGTGGATGAGGACACAATGAATGAGGACACGGTGAGGACACAGTGGGTGAGGACACAGTGGATGAGGACACAGTGGGTGAGACACCAGTGGGTGAGGACACAGTTGATGAGGACACAGTGAGTGAGGCCACAGTGGGTGTGGATACAGTGGGTGAGGTCACAGTGGATGAGGACACAATGAATGAGGACACGGTGAGGACACAGTGGGTGAGGACACGGTGAGTGAGGACACAGTGGGTGAGGACACAGTGAGTGAGGCCACAGTGGGTGTGGATACAGTGGGTGAGGTCACAGTGGATGAGGACACAATGAATGAGGACACGGTGAAGACACAGTGGGTGAGGACACGGTAGGTGAGGACACGGTGAGTGAGGACACAGTGGGTGAGGACACAGTAGGTGAGGACACGGTGGGTGAGGACACAGTTGGTGAGGACACAGTGGGTGAGGACTCAGTAGGTGAGGCACCAGTGGGTGAGGACACAGTTGATGAGGACACAGTGAGTGAGGCCACAGTGAGTGAGGCCACAGTGGGTGAGGTCACAGTGGATGAGGACACAATGAATGAGGACACAGTGGGTGAGGACACGGTGGGTGAGGCCACAGTGGGTGAGATCACGGTGGGTGAGGTCAGTGGGTGAGGTCACAGTGGATGAGGACACAGTGGGTGAGACACCAGTGGGTGAGGTCACGGTGGATGAGGACACAGTGGGTGAGGAGACAGTGGATGAGGACACAGTGGGTGAGACACCAGTGGGTGAGGACACAGTTGATGAGGACACAGTGAGTGAGGCCACAGTGGGTGTGGATATAGTGGGTGAGGTCACAGTGGATGAGGACACAATGAATGAGGACACAGTGGGTGAGGACACAGTGGGTGAGGCCACAGTGGGTGAGATCACGGTGGGTGAGGTCAGTGGGTGAGGTCACAGTGGATGAGGACACAGTGGGTGAGACACCAGTGGGTGAGGACACAGTTGATGAGGACACAGTGAGTGAGGCCACAGTGGGTGTGGATACAGTGGGTGAGGTCACAGTGGATGAGGACACAATGAATGAGGACACGGTGAGGACACGGTGGGTGAGGACACAGTGGGTGAGGACACAGTTGGTGAGGACACAGTGGGTGAGGACTCAGTGGGTGAGGCACCAGTGGGTGAGGACACAGTTGATGAGGACACAGTGAGTGAGGCCACAGTGAGTGAGGCCACAGTGGGTGAGGTCACAGTGGATGAGGACACAATGAATGAGGACACAGTGGGTGAGGACACGGTGGGTGAGGCCACAGTGGGTGAGATCACGGTGGGTGAGGTCAGTGGGTGAGGTCACAGTGGATGAGGACACAGTGGGTGAGACACCAGTGGGTGAGGACACAGTTGATGAGGACACAGTGAGTGAGGCCACAGTGGGTGTGGATACAGTGGGAGAGGTCACAGTGGATGAGGACACAATGAATGAGGACACGGTGAGGACACAGTGGGTGAGGACACGGTGAGTGAGGACACGGTGGGTGAGGACACAGTGGGTGAGGACACGGTAGGTGAGGACACGGTGGGTGAGGACACAGTGGGTGAGGACACAGTAGGTGAGGACACGGTGGGTGAGGACACTGTGGGTGAGGACTCGGTGGGTGAGGACTCAGTGGGTGAGGCACCAGTTGCTGAGGACACAGTGGGTGAGACACAGTGGGTGAGGGCACAGTGGGTGAGGACACAGTGGGTGAGGACCCGGTGTGAACACAGTGGATGAGGACACAGTAGGTGAGGCTCCAGTGGCTCTGCAGGTTCTGTGCTAGGTGACCTCCTGCCCATGCCTGTCACTGCAGAGTGGAAACACTCTGTTCTTTGAGGTCTGGATTCAAGGAACTTCGTGTGAGTGGCAACAAGTTAAACAGAGCTCCAGGAGATTCATTATTTTATTTTTATTTATTTACTAGAGGCACAGTGAGCACGAAATCGAAATCGTGCGTGAGTAGCTCCCTTCTGCTTGCCTCAGTTGGCTGCCCCGCCGTCCTCGTCCTCCGCTGCTTATAGCCCTCCACGCCTAGTAGCTCGATGCCCTGCCCTACCCTCGAGAACCGAGGCTTGTTTCGTCATGATAATGTGATGGTGTGACGTCCACGGGCCTTTTATTAATATACATTTTAAAAATCCTCACTCGAGGATATTTCTCCATTGATTTTTTAGAGAGAGTGGAAGAGAGAGGGAAAGGCAGCGAGAAACATCGATGTGAGAGAAACACACAGATTGGTTGCCTCCTGCACCAGCCCTGACCAGGCCCCGGGCTGGGGAGGCCGTTGCAACCCAGGGACATGCCCTTGACCATAATCAAACATGGGAACCTTCAGTTTGCAGGCCAACCTTCTATGCACTGAGCAAACCAGCCAGGGCTATTTATTTTTTATGATGAAGAGGAAACAAACTAGTGAATGAAACCCTTCTTTGGCCAATCCCTGCACGTGTCTTTGGGGCTGCGCTGTTAAGTTTAGTGAGTCCTGAGTTTAGTCAGTCCAGTAGTTCTGAGTGCCCCCTGCTGGCCCTGAGCATCCCCTGGTGTCCTGAGCGCCCCCCCCTGCAGCCCAGCCCTGCTGCCTCCCTCAGGGAGGTTTGTGTCTGGGCTCACACTGACTTCCCCTCACTGTGTGTCTTGCACAGTAATACACGGCCATGTCCTCAGCTCTCAGGCTGTTCATTTGCAGATACAGCATGTTCTTGGCGTTGTCCCTGGAGATGCTGAATCGGCCCTTGACAGCGTTGGCATAGTATATGCTACCACCATAATCAGTAATGAATGAGACCCACTCCAGCCCCTTCCCTGGAGACTGGCGGACCCAGCCCATCCAGTAGTTACTGAAGGTGAATCCAGAGGCTGTACAGGAGAGTCTCAGAGACCCCCCAGGCGGCACCAAGCTTCCCCCAGACTCCACCAGCTGCACCTCACACTGGACACCTGCAAACAGAGACACAAGGTGGACTGAGAATCACATGGAAGCAAAAACAGGCACAGGCACAGGCACAGGTCTCAGTGCTCCCCTCTCCTGAGAATGACCTTGAAAAATGATGAGGAGAAAAACACAGCTTGGCCCCAGGTCCATGGTGGAGCCACTGGGGTCCTGTCTCAGGCACTTGGGTTCTGGGTGTCTCCCCAGCATGCCGGGCCGGGCCTTCTTTTATGAGCAGGAGGAGAGCCCCATTTGCATGGAGTCCTGATATAAGGGTGCAGCTGGGACCCTGGGCTGCATGCCTGACCTTGTCATCCTAGGGGTGACCCCAGATGAGAAAGGACTCAAGGATGCTGGCCACAAGGGGTCCCGTCCTGACCCACTGTTGGGGTCAACCCCAGCAGGTCCAGGGGTCCCCAAAGGTGTGGCCGGAGTTGGCGAAGAAGGAATGACACAGAGACAGCGTTCAATTGATCAGCAGCCTAGCCAGGTTCTAGCCAGGTTCTCTAGCCAGGTTCTCCAGCCAGGTTCTCCAGCCAGGTTCTCTTTTTAGTCTCCTGTTACATCTGTATTTATACCATTTGATTTTAATCCTATCCATTCTATTCAAAAGGTTTAGGGCATTTGTTATCTCCATTCCAAGGTCACTACTCTACTGTTCTGTTAAGCTACAAGGAAGTAACTGAAGGAGATTATCCTAAGTAAAGATTATGTAACTTAAGCATGATTATTCATAGTTAAGGTGATTAACTACCCACCTGGCACTTAGTTAAGGGGTTTCACTGATTTATTCCCTTCCTTAGTCCTGTTAATCCCTAACTCCAGGGGACAATCCCCACCTGGGGAAACAACCTTTCTTGGAGAGGTGACCCTGGTTAGAACACATAGCGCTAAGAAGGGAAATCAAACATATTAAGAACAGTATGTCAAGCAGCAAGGATGGACCGGCTTCCCGCAACCCACCCTCCCTCCTCCTTTCCTGAGACCCGGTCACCCTGACCCTATTCCTTTGGGCGCAGCTCCAGGATTGAGAGTCCTCCATCCTTGGGGTTTTGATGAGGACCCAGGGGTACTGCCCCAGTAGGTACTGTGGATGGGGCTTCCTCTCGCTATCCTTCACCCTCCATGGGCCATGCTGCCTTTCTGGGGTTTGGGAATGAGAACTTGCATTGGAATGATGCATTTATTTTGAGACTAAACATTGTCTCCATTATTTCCCACAATCAGCTCTTCCATAAACCTCTCCCGTGAACGTGTGATGAGGCAGGAGACGCTGGGTTGGACGCTGTGGCCGCAGCCTCCGTCTCAAAACTGCTGTCGTTGTGCCAAGCACGCAGTTGCCTTCCCGAAACCACACAATTCACTCAACTTCCCTGCTGTTCACACGCAAAAGTCCTGTTTCCCAGCCCCTCAAATTGGGAGAAGTTCCATCATTCACAAAAGGAGCCCTGTTGGTGCTGCTCAGTGGTTGGAGCGTCGGTCAGGGCACCAAAAGTCTCGGGTTCAATTTCTGGTCAAGGGAATATACCTGGGTTGCAGGTTCACTCCCAGCCCCTGCTCAGGGGCAGTGGGGAGGCAACTAATCCATGTGCCTCTCTCACATCGATGTTTCTCGCTCCACCCCCCCTCTTCCACTCTCTCTCTGAAAAGCAACGGAAAAAATATCCTTGGATGAGAATAAAAAAATTAAAAAGGAACATGTTGGCTTTTGGAAGCAAAACCCTGGGTAGCAACTGAGGCACCAAGTCATCCTTGGGGGCAGGTGAGGCCCTCCCTTCTCCGTGGCAGAGGGGCCACCTGCAGGTCAGTCCTCAGCTCTTCTTCTGGGGGCAGCCCCGTCCCACAGCCTCTCCCTCTGCCCCATGCAGCACAGGCCCCGGCCAGCTCAGCTGGACTCGCTGTGGGTGAGGCCCCCACTCCCCCCACTCACTTTGCCCCAAGAGGAGACCATGCCCACCCCAGGTCTGAGCGAGGTCACCTACCCCAAAACCAGGGGGCCGAGTGCTGGTTCCGCAGGGAAACCACGGCTCTGGTGTGGAGAGGGGAGACCTGCCCTGTGGACACATTATGAGCCCATTGCACAGCTGCACTGAGCAAGGCTCATCCATGAACTGCATCAGCCGCCCACACCGTGCTGATGGATGAGGTGTGCAGGGCAGCTGCCTCATCCCACAGCCCTGCTCTCTGCTCAGCCTCAGACCCAGCTCGCACCTCCCCAGGCTGCTGGTTCAGAGACGCTGGGTCCTGGTTTAAGAGAAACACAGAGATGGGGGGTTTTCTGGGCTGAGAGGAGGCGGGGGTGGGAGTCAGTGTGCAATGGGGGCTGGGCTTCTCCAGGCTGCAATCAAAATGCTGTGGAAGTGGGCACAGGAGGTGATGGCAGCTCAGCACAGCCAAAGGTCCACACGCCACCGACTGTGCACTTTGTGGACGAAACAAGGTAGACACGTGCCCAGGGACTGACAGTCACCTTTCAGGGTGATCTGGTCAGAACCCCCTAACTGGGCCGTTACGGGGGAGTCAGCCCCAGGCCTTAACTTTTTAGTAAAAGGCTTCTCTTTGCCTAAAGCCAGCCCTGCCCATAGTTCTTGAGCATCAAGGTCAACACTCCTTTAAAACAAGCCCTAACCACCCTCAGGAGAGCACTCTTGTTAACTGTCCTGTGATCCAACCCCCGCCTGCCCCCTCCCACCTCCATGCAGCCTTCCTTCCCTCCTCCTCAATCCGAAACATGTCAGAGAAGCTGTGAGAGCAACTCTGACACTGGCATTCCCAGGGGCATCTGAGATCCTGCTTCCTTGCAACTGTCCTAGGTTTGGCTCAGATTAACTCTTAAAAAATTCTCCACAGGTTTGGACGTGTGTATGTCAACTACGTCAACGTGGTTCATGTATGTTGTGAGTTTTATGCCATTTCACCCACGCAGGGGAACCTGGAAACGTGTCAGACGGGGAGACAGGCACAGCTGGAGAGGCCTCGTTCCTAAGGAAGGGAACCTGACGTCCATGACAACCAACAGCAAACTTGTTTTCCCTCCAACACACGGGAACTCTTTAGACCTCATCCTGGCGAGGTCACAGGTTTTTAATAATTGTGTGCACTTCCCTCTCCACACGGGGAAGAAGCAGGTATGAACGTATGTTGTAAATAAAGAAAAGACAACATATTGATGTAAGAAATGTCCAGACATGGAGAGAATGTTTTACAACCTTTTATTGGAGCCAGACTGACAACTGTTGGGGAGCAAGACCTCAAGTGCATGGAGAATAACTAGGTGCAGCTGCGTTTGTGCATTTGAAGTTAAGGTGGGAAGGTGAGGAAGGTGACACGGAGGAGGGAGAGAGTGAGGCAGGGACTGGGTGACAGGACAGTTACCAGGAGGTGCTCTCCTGAGGGTGGTCATGCTGATGTCACAGGTGTGTCAACCCAGATGCACAGGAGCAATGGGCGGGGTTGCTCAAGGGAAAGATGAGCCTTTTAGTAAAGAAGTCATAGGCCTGGGGCGGGCCCACCCCCAGGGCTGCCCAGGTAGGAATGTGTGATCAGAGCCCCTGGGAGGGTCCTTTCAGTCCCTGGATTATGTCAGAATAAAGATAGAGCCCCTTTTATGATCATAATACAATCCCTAAAACTAGACATAGGAGAGGGCTTTCTGTGAGCTCTGTTGCTTGGAGCAAAACTATTTTAAGACAGAGCTGGAAATGTTATCTTTGCTTAAGTCTGCACCGGCTCCTGGTCCTGGGCCTGTGCTGGTCCTCAGCGCCCCCTGGTGTTCTCGACGCTCCCTGCAGCCCAGCCCTGCTGTCTCCCTCAGGGAGGTTTGTGTCTGGGCTCACACTGACTTCCCCTCACTGTGTGTCTTGCACAGTAATACACGGCTGTGTCCTCGGTGGTCACGGACCTCAGCTGCAGGGAGAACTGGTTCTTGGACGTGTCTGGATCGATGACTAACCGACTTTGGAGAGATGGCGCGTACTCTCTGTACCACTTGGACCTGAAGTAGGTCCTTCCCAGCCACTGGAGCCCTTTCCCTGGGGGCTGCCTGACCCAGTTCCAAGTGGCAGTGTTGCTAGAGACACTGTCCCCAGAGATGGCACAGGTGAGGGACAGGGTCTGTGAGGGCTGCACCAACGTGGATCCCGACTCCTGCAGCTGCACCTGGGACAGGACACCTGGGACAGAAGGAAGCAACAAGGTTAATCAGTTCACGTCTCTGTGAACACAATTCTGATCCCCCAGGTCCCCAGACACTGACCCCAGGGGAACCCCAGCACGGGAAGGAAGACGAGGAAGGAGACAGCCATGTCCCTGGGTCAGCCAGACTCAGCAAGCTCTGCAGCCCCAGTGGAGGCTGTATTTACAGAGGAAGCCACGCCTGGCATTTGCCTGAGCGTCACTCTCTGATATAAGGCCCCCGGTGTGCACAGCCCACTGAGGCATGGATCCCAGTTCTGCAGCCAGATTTCTCCAGAGCCAGTTCCTTGGGCAGATGGGACTCAAGGCAGGGGACACAGACACGGGTGCACAGAGGGGAGCCCCTGGGTGTGGGCATTGTGGACCTTACACCAATTCCAGAGCCTCTTTACCAATATTAATTGATTGGACTTCATTCATTCATTCCACCAACACTGAGGGCCTGTGGCACTCCAGCATCCCTCTAGGCCAGTGGTCAGCCAACTGTGGCTCGCGAGCCAAATGCAGCTCTTTGGCCCCTTGAGTGTGGCTCTTCCACAAAATACCGACTTCTGAGCATGGGCCACAAAGTTTCAATCACACTACATGCGTGCCCGAACGTGATATTTTGTGGAAGAATCACACTACAGGAGCCAAAGAGCCGCATGTGGCTCTCGAACTGCAGTTTGCCGACCACTGCTCTAGGCAACAAGGACAAATCAGTGAAGAAGGCAGAGGCCCTGTCCCCGTGTCCTGGGGTCACACACCAGGTGCTTGTGTTATATCGCAAATCAGGGAGCTGGACAAGACGCCTAATAAGCCAATTAGTTAGGAGTCATCTTTATTGCATGCAGATTCAGAGCAAATTACCTCTGTCAAATTCTGAGCAAACACAGGAGGGAGTATTTAGTTTTTATAACCTTCTAGTTTTTTGTGTAAGACAGCTTGTAACCTTGAGTACATATCATATCTATATAGACACCTGTAACCTTGGATGAACAAACACTTGGCAGAATATGTGAATTAATATCAGTATCAGTGTATCAGCCCCTGTAGATGGCTGGCTTGCAAGGTCAGACAGTTAAGTTTATCTTTTTCTATTATTTGAACGAAAAACAAAGTCATTCTATAGAATAAGAAACTGTCTTAAAGTGACAGAGTTTACAATGACAGAGTATATAGGACTAGGGACTATCTAGCAATAGCAGAGAATTTCAAACAGCAGTTTTATACAAGATGGAGGTTACTGTGCTTCACTTGTGTCTCAGACACATACCATGTGGTTCCCAGAGCTGGGCAACTGGGGAACCTGGGAACAGAGGGCGCAGATGAGGGTCTTCAGCCCAGGGGACTCACAGGGGAAGGACATAGGCCTGGACTTGTGTTTTGCCTCATGATGAGGTGTCCTCATGGTGAGCACAGGGAGCTGGGGACTAGAGGGCATCTCTGCAGGGAGCAGGGGCAGGAGCAGCTGAGACACCAAATGGCCAGGTGGATGCATAGAAGCTTTTCCTTCTAAAGTGACCCCAGTGGTTAGTCTGCAAAGAGCAATGGCTCCTGCCCTGGCAGGTGAGGCTCAGTGGATAGAGTGTCAGCCTGGAGAATGAAAGGTCCCGGGTTTGATTCTATTCAAGGGCATGTACCTCGGTTGCAGGTTTCCCAGCCCTGGTTGGGGTGTGTGCAGAGGCAACCGATCGATCTCTCTCTCTCCCACATCTCCCAGATGTTTCTGTCTGTCTCTCCCTCTGCCTTGCACTCTCTCTAAAAATCAATGGGAAAATACACTCAGTGAGGATTAACAAAAAAAATATTTTAAAATATAAATAAAAGAATGATGGCTCTGACAGGAGTCACAGAGCGAGGTTCTGCTTAGGGAGTTCCCCAGTGTAAGAAATAGGCCTCTGAGATCCACCCCAGCAAAGTTTACTTTTATTGGAAAGGGTTACTGAGTGTCCCCAGGGCAAAGCGAATGCGGGAGGAGGGAAGAGGCTATAAGAACAAAGAACTGTGCACCTGAGCCAGGATGGTCCCTTCCTCAAGTAGACAGGGTGAGGTGGAGACAACTCGAAAAGGCCTTGGCCCATTTTTTTTCATGTAGCCCACCTATGTCCCTCCTTTGATTGCAATGTATAAAAATATAGGAAAACCCACCATTTTTAGGAGCATTATCTCAGTCTGTGGAGGTTCTGCATCCTGGCATTTGTCAACAGTTTGGCTGAAATAAGCTCACAAAATTCTTTACAGATTTGAATGTGTTTTTTATGATAACAGTACTAAGATGGGGTTTCCTCCTACCATGTCCTCCCTGTCCTGTTTTATTAAAATAAGGTTCCTTTATTTATTTAGTTTGTTTTGTTAATCCTCAACCAGATAGGAATTTGAGATCAGAGTCTCCCTTCAGTCACTGAATTTTGTCAGATTTACGACAGAGCCTCCTTTTTTTATTCACAAATACAATCCCTAAACCTGGACATAGGAAAGGGCTTTCTGTGAGCTCCGTGGCTGAGCCTGGGAGCAAAGTTAATTTAAGGCAGAGCAGGAAATTGTGTCTTTGCTTAACTCTCCACCTGCTCCTGTTCTGGGGACTGTACTGGTCTTGAGCGCCCCCTGGTGTCCTGGACGCCCCCTGCAGCCCAGCCCTGCTGCCTCCCTCAGGGAGGTTTGTGTCTGGGCTCACACTGACTTCCCCTCACTGTGTGTCTCTCACACAGTAATACACAGCCATGTCCTGGGCGCTCAGGCTGTTCATTTGCAGATACAGCGTGTTCTTGGCATTGTCCCTGGAGATGGTGAATCGGCTCTTCACAGCATTGGCATAGTTTGTGGTACTTCCATCAGGATTAATTTCACCAAGCCACTCCAGCCCCTTCCCTGGAGCCTGGCGGACCCAGTCCATCCAGGAGCTACTGAAGGTGAATC
This sequence comes from Myotis yumanensis, assembly GCF_028538775.1. Taxonomy (NCBI): domain Eukaryota; kingdom Metazoa; phylum Chordata; class Mammalia; order Chiroptera; family Vespertilionidae; genus Myotis; species Myotis yumanensis. The sequence goes on from NW_027223773.1 coordinate 15,627,736, forward strand.
CAGAGGCTGCACAGGAGAGTCTCAGAGACCCCCCAGGCGGAACCAAGCCTCCCCCAGACTCCACCAGCTGCACCTCACACTGGACACCTGCAAACACAGAGACACAAGGTGGACTTAGTGTCACATGGAAGCAAAAACAGGCACAGGTACAGGTCTCAGCGCTCCCCACTCCTGAGAATGACCTTGAAAAATGATCAGGAGGAAAACGCAGCTTGGCACCAAGTCCATGGTGGAACCGCTGGGGTCCTGTCTCAGGCACTTGGGTTCTGGGTGTCTCCCCAACATGCCGGGCAAGGGCCCTCTTTTATGAGCAGGAGGAGAGCCCCATTTGCATGGAGTCTGGATATAAGGGTGCAGCTGGGACGCTGGGCTGCATGCCTGACCTTGTCATCCTAGTGGCGACCCCAGATGGGAAAGGACTCAAGGTTGCTGGCCACAAGGGGGTCCTGTCCTGACCCACTCTCCCTCCCTCCTTTCCTGAGACCCAGTCACCCTTGGGTTTGAGAGTGCTCTGTCCTTGGGTTTTGATGAGGACCCAGGGGTGCTGCCCCCAGAGGCAGGTGGACAGGGTTTCCTCTTGCTCTCCATCACCCGCCAGGGGCCATGTTGCCTTTCTGGGGTTTGGGAATAAGATTTGCCTTGGAATGATGCTTTTATTTTGAGACTGAAAGATTCTCTTTGTTCTTCCATGAAACTGGAACGTCAACATGTGATGAGGGCGGACAGGCTGGGCTGGAAGCTTCCTTTCTGGGTCCCATCTCGCTCTGCCCACCATGTCCTTTTGGGAATGTCATGACGAATGTCCTCCTGGATGACCAGGATCAAAAACAAAAAGAAGAAACAAAAAGGAAAAAGGCCCAGTGCTAGCGATGATGTTGGAAATTAAGAGCCTTCATGCACTTCGGGTGGAGAGGCACCTTGATGAGGACAGTGGACGGTGGGCTTGGTAATTCCCACGGATGCTGAGAGCTGCCCTTTCCCTCCTAGAAAGAGGCAGACACAGGACCCTGTCCTCTGGCAGCTCCCACAGTGAGCACCTCCAAAGCAGAGCAGCACAGGCAGCCTCTGTGTCTAACTCACACTAGCCTCACAAGATTGTTTACTTGTGGTCCTGCTAAGCCAGGAACAATTTGCTCCTAGAGTGTTGTTTGTAACACGCTAAAACATACCGTGACATATATGTCGTTTACAATATAGGCCACATAGGACATGCTCGTTATTTATGACATGTATGTCAGCTATGACTGGCATGAAGCACAGAACATGCGTGGCCAACAACATGCATGCCACCTAAGATGTATTTTGCTTATTCCATTTTGGAGGTTCATCATGGTATATAATTTGGAAATTGGCCTGTTGATCCACTGTCATTTATTCTTCCAGAGACAAGCCTTGCTTTCCTGAATGAACAAGTCCTACGACAAGTGCTACAGGGCCTCAGACCAGGAGATTGCACAGACTCCCTCCCACAGGTGACACTGGCCAGGTGGGCTGCTGGGCCAGCCCTCTGCATCGCCATGCTGAGCTCAGTGCTCCTGGCTTCTCCCTGCCGAGGGGTAAAGCCAAGTGGCTGGAGACAAGCAAGAGGTGGTCTGAGCTCTTGCCAGTTTGGCTCAGTGGCTAGAGCATCGGCCTGCGGACTGAAGGGTCCCGGGTTCGATTCTGGTCAAATGCACTTGCCCAGGTTGTGGGCTTGATGCCCAGTATTGAGTGTGCAGGTAACAGCGGATCAATGATTCTCTCTCATCATTGATGTTTCTATCTCTCTCTCCCTCTCCATTCCTCTCTGAAATCAATCAAAATATATTTAAAAAATAGAATTGGCACTGGCTGGGCAGTTCAGTTGGTTACAGCATCATCCTGATACAGCAAGGTTGCAGGTTCGATCCCCAGTCAGAACACATACAAAAATCAACCAATTAATGCATAGAAATAGAACAACAAATCAATGTTTTTCTCTCTCTCCCTTCCTCTCTCTTTCAAAAACGAAAATAAATAAATAAAAAATTTTAAAAAGAAACACGATTGCTTTAAAAAAATAGAGGTGGTCTGAATTCTCCAGGCCTCTGGGGGGCCTTGAGCCCCACAGGGACCCTTGAGAGTGGGTGACTGAGTGGAGATCTCTGCTTCCTTCCCTCTGATGAATTCTTAGTGAGAGGACCCCCTCTGGCTCCTTTATGCCTCCTTCCTGGCCAAGTGTGGAGCTGTCTTCCTCCCAGGCTTGACCAGGGCTCTGGAGACCAAACTGGAGGGAACTGTGAGAACCAAGACCTCCCTGCCCCTCCCGGGCCACCACGGGCTGGATCAAGTGGGCATAGGGACCAGGCAGTAAGACTGAGAGAAAGAGGAGGAAGACGCAGGGGCCTGCCAGCCGGTGGCTCCACAATGGGTGAGGCCACAGTGGATGAGGACACAGTGGGTGAGGACACAGTGGGTGTGGACACAGTGGGTGAGGTCACAGTGGGTGAGGTCATAGTGGGTGTGGACACAGTGGGTGAGGACACAGTGGGTGAGGTCACAGTGGGTGAGGTCACAGTGGGTGTGGACACAGTGGGTGAGGACACGGTGGGTGAGGTCACAGTGGGTGAGGACACAGTGGGTGAGGACACAGTGGGTGAGGTCACAGTGGGTGTGGACACAGTGTGTGAGGTCACAGTGGATGTGGACACAGTGTGTGAGGTCACAGTGGGTGTGGACACAGTGGGTGAGGTCACAGTGGGTGAGGTCACAGTGGGTGAGGGCACAGTGGGTGAGGACACAGTGGGTGAGGTCACAGTGGGTGTGGACACAGTGGGTGAGGTCACAGTGGGTGAGGTCATAGTGGGTGTGGACACAGTGGGTGAGGACACAGTGGGTGAGGTCACAGTGGGTGAGGTCACAGTGGGTGTGGACACAGTGGGTGAGGACACGGTGGGTGAGGTCACAGTGGGTGAGGACACAGTGGGTGAGGACACAGTGGGTGAGGTCACAGTGGGTGTGGACACAGTGTGTGAGGTCACAGTGGATGTGGACACAGTGTGTGAGGTCACAGTGGGTGTGGACACAGTGGGTGAGGTCACAGTGGGTGAGGTCACAGTGGGTGAGGGCACAGTGGGTGAGGACACAGTGGGTGAGGTCACAGTGGGTGTGGACACAGTGGGTGAGGTCACAGTGGGTGAGGTCACAGTGGGTGAGCTCACAGTGGGTGAGGTCACAGTGGGTGAGGTCACAGTGGGTGAGGTCACAGTGGTTTGTGGACAAAGTGGATGAGGTCACAGTGGGTGAAGTCGCAGTGGGTGTAGACACAGTGGGTGAGGACACAGTGGGTCTGCTGGTTCTGTGAGCAGTGCCTCCTGCCCATGCCTGTCACTGCAGAGTGGAAACACCCTGCTCTTTGAGGCCTGAATCCAAAGAACGTCTTGTCAGTGGCAACAGGTTAAACAGAGCTCCGGGAGATTCATTATTTTATTTTTATTTATTTACTAGAGGCCCAGTGTGCATGAAATTGTGAGTGAGTAGCTTGCTTCTGCTTGCCTCAGCTGGCTTCCTTGCCCATCGCCTCTCCCTCCTCCTCTTATAGCCCTCTGCCACTAGTAGCTCGCTGCCCCGCCCTGCCTGCCACAAGAGCAGCGGCTCATTTGGTCATGATGGCATGATGGTGTGATGGTGTGATGGCCATGGGCCTTTTATTTATATAAACTAGTGGCCTAGTGCACAAAATTCTTGCACATTAAAAGGGAATTAATTAGAGGAAATATTTTAATATTGCTATTTGCCCTTGCTCTATAATAGAAGTGTGAGAGATGAAAGATAATTAGTAAAATGTATATGAAAATGATAATTTATTAATAAATAAACAGTAACAAAAGGATATAACAATAGAGGCATGATATAAAAACAACAAAAACATAATATGAAAACAACAAAAACATGACATAAAAACACAGTGGGTGTGGACACAGTGGGTGATGACACAGTGGGTGAGGTCACATGCAAACAATGACTGATAAAGTGATTAAACTTATTCTAATATCTCCCTATATACCACATTAAGAGTGAAAACACTTTCAGAGTGCTTGACTAATTTCCCTTGTGATGACATATTTAGAACTTTACCTTTAACATCACATGCTCTTCGAACTCAAGAGAAAGCAACATATAACTGACCAAGTGCAAAAACGGGTTCAAGTAGGAATATGCCTACTCTGTCTAGAGTTTGTCCTTGTGATTTATTAATTGTCATTGCAAATGCTGGCATCACAGGAAACTGTCATTGAATTAATTTAAATGGGAGGCCAGTGTCAGATGGGGACAAATTAATTCTTGGAATCAGAACAACCTCTCCCTCTGCAGATCCTGTTAATACTTCAGCTTCGATAATGTTAGGTCTTTTTTTCTTTTTTTTTTTTAAATATATTTTATTGATTTTTTACAGAGAGGAATGGAGAGAGATAGAGAGTTAGAAACATCGATGAGAGAGAAACATCGATCAGCTGCCTCCTGCACATCTCCTACTGGGGATATGCCCGCAACCAAGGTACATGCCCTTGACCGGAATCAAACCTGGGAACTTTCGGTCCGCAGGCCGACGCTCTAGCCACTGAGCCAAACTGGTTCCGGCGATAATGTTAGGTCTTAATCTTTTGATAATAAACCTGGTGTGATTACAAAGACCCTATTTACTACTAAGATTTCTCAATAGCATGATGATTGCACCCACTTTAAATTTTAATTTATGACATGGCATTCCTGAAGGAGTAATACTATTAAGAAATTCAATGGCAAAATTTTCCTTTTCAGCATCATCTGTTGAAACAATGGAATCATCACTCAAATATGTGTGAAAATCTCCATCGAGTATATCCAAAATTTCTTCATTTAATTTTTGAACGTGGTCATTTTTTGGACAAAGAATTGCATGTTTAGATATATTTTTTAATATTATTTATAAATATAGTATTTCCAAAGGTAGTTTCAATAATAGATCCATTACAAATCATTTCACAGGGGGTTTCAATAATATCCATTCCTAAATGAAAACTGCTATCAAGTTTGCCATCTCCAATTTTACTAACCATCCAATATAAGCAGAGTCCTCTGATCTCATATTTGTTTTAAGAGACAACTTTCTGAAACAGCCCCAAACATTGCAGTACTTTAAACTCATTTGTACTATGGCCGATCGCATAGCATGTGGTACAATACTGAGACATTGTCGAAAATCCCCTTCAAGAAGGAGAACTTTCCCACCAAATACAACATTCAAATTCATAATTTCTCTTAGTAATCTATCTATGGGGTTTATAGCATGACTGGATGCCATGGTGCATTCATCAATAATGAGAAGTTGGACCTTTTAAATAGTTTTAGCAACTTCACTGTTTATATCGAGTCTAGAAATTGAAGTTTCATTTAATGGAATTGGTAATTTATATTGGGAATGAAAGGTCCTTCCACCGAGAAGTAAATGTGCAGAAATTCCTGTAGATGTTGTGGGTAAAACAGTACCACCATGACCTCTAATATAATGTATTAAAACTTTATACATATATGCAGGTGAATAGGATTCCTAGCTGGCAGGCCCCTGACAGCAAGCTTGCCACCTGTTGATTCCATGAGGAATGGGGCTCCCTCCTCTCTTCTGTCAGGGTCTGGGGTGCAGGTGAATGGGGTTCCTGGCTGGCAGGCCTCTGACAGCAAGCTGGCCACCTGTTGATTCTGTGAGGAATGGGGCTCCCTCCTCCCTCCTGTCAGGGTCTGGTTTGAAGGCTGGCCATGCCCTCTGTTGTGCCAGACCCAGAGTTCTACCACACCATGGCCTCCAACTCAGCAACCCAGGATTGACTGCTGCTGGGTGATCCTGTAGCTCCATGGGTGGGTTCTTCTCTCAGTCCTCATGGGAAACAGCTCTGGGAGGACACAGTCCTTGGCAAGGCGACTCAGGACTTAGTGCATCCATGCTCTGATGGCCGGTTCCTGCCTCAAACCTCATTCTCACAGGAAACAGCTCAGGGAGGGTGCAGTCCTTGGCAAGACCACCCAGTACTCAGTGTGTCCATGCTCCAAGGGCAGGTTCCTGCCTCAGACTTCACCCTTACGGGAAACAGCTCCCGGAGGGCGCAGACATTTCCAAGATGACCCCTGCAGGACTGATTTCCTTCCGTTGGTCGAGCCTCAGACATGACCTGTTATACCCAGGGTTTTTATATAAATAGATTTTTTAAATCAAGGATATTTCTCCATTGATTTTTTAGAGAGAGTGGAAGAGAGAGGGAAAGGCAGCAAGAAACATCAATGTGACAGAAACACATAGACTAGGTGCCGTCTGCACCAGCCCAGACCAGGCCCTGGGCTGGGGAGGCCGTTGCAACCCATGTACATGCCTTTGACCATAATCAAACCTGGGACCCTTCAGTTTGCAGGCCGATGCTCTATCCACTGAACAAACCGGCCGGGGCTATTTTATTTTTTATGATGAAGAGGAAACAAACTTGTAAAGGAAACCCCTCTTTGGCCTATCCCTGCACATGCCTTTGGGGCTGCATTCTTGAGTTTAGTGAGTCCTGAGTTTATTCAGTCCACTAGTTCTGAGTGTCCCCTGCTGGCCTTGAGCGCCCCCTGGTGTCCTGGGCTCCCCTTGCAGCCCAGCCCTGCTGCCTCCCTCAGGGAGGTGTGTGTCTGGGTTCACACTGAATTCCCCTCACTGTGTGTCTTGCACAGTAATACACGGCTGTGTCTTCGGGGGTCATGGACCTCAGCTGCAAGGAGAACTGGTTCTTGGACGTGTCTGGGTCGATGACTAACCGACTTTGGAGAGATGGCGCGTACTGTCTCTACCACTGGGAACTGAAGAAGATCCTTCCCACCCACTGGAGCCCTTCCCCTGGGGGCTGCCTGACCCAGTTCCAAGCAGCACTGTTGCTGGAGACACTGTCCCCAGTGATGGCACAGGTGAGGGACAGGGTCTGTGAGGGCTGCACCTCCGTGGATCCTGACTCCTGCAGCTGCACCTGGGACAGGACACCTGGGACAGAAGGAAGCAACAAGGTTCATCAGTCCACGTCTCTGTGAACATGGCTGCGAACCCCCAGGTCCCCAGACACTGACCCCAGGGGAACCCCAGCACGGGAAGGAAGACGAGGAAGGAGACAGCCATGTCCCTGGGTCAGCCAGACTCAGCAGGCTCTGTGGCCCCAGTGGAGGCTGTATTTACAGAGGAAGCCACGCCTGGCATTTGCCTGAGCATCGCTCACTGATATAAGGCCCCGGGTGCACACAGCCCACTGAGGCACAGACCCCAGTTCTACAACCAGATTTCGCCAGAGCTGGGTCCTTGGGCAAGTGGGACCCATGGCAGGGACCACAGATAAGGGTGCTCAGAGGGGAGCCTCTGGGTGTGGGCATTGTGGAAATAATCCTAATTCCAGGGCCTGTTCAACCACATTAATTGATTTGACTTCATTCATTCATTCATTCAATCATGTATTCATTTCATCAGCACTGCGGGCCAATGACACACCAGCATCCCTCTAGGTAACAAGGACAAATCATTGAAGAGACAGAGGCCCTGTCCCCATGTTCTGGGGTCTCACACCAGGTGTTTGTGGGTTAGACACACACCATGTACCCCCAGAGCTGGGCAGCTGGGGAGCCTGGGAGCAGAAGGCACAGGTGAGCGTCCTCAGACCAGGGGACTCACAGGGGAAGGACCTAGACCTGGGCTTGGGTTTTGCTTCCTGATGAGGTGCCTCACGCTGGGCACAGGGAGTGTGGCCTGAAGACCTGCCCTAGGGGTTCCCAGGGCCCAGGGGCAGCTTTAGGAACTGGATGGGAATCCTGGTGGGTGGGGTCCTGGATGTGACCCACAGGGGCCGCCCCAGTGCCCCCTGGCTTCTCCCTGAGGTGCAGGGGCTTACAGAGAGGAGGCACCTTTTCTATTCAGAGTTGACGTGATTATTCACATGGACAATCCTAAGAATCTGGAAAGACAGATCCAGACACGACTTGGTGTACAAGCACCAACAATTGGGAAAATGCATCTGGAAAGAAAAACAACAACCACCACCCCCTGCGAGGCATAAACACAGAGAGAAAGCACCTAAGGATCAACCTAAAGCCTGACGCCAGGCTCTGCCCACGGGAAGTGATAACATGTGGTCAGGAGTCCTTACGCGGGTGTGACCCAGAGAAACCAACATGCTTTTTCAGCAATAGGCTTCACACCATGTCCACACCCACCGTGTGAGGCCGCTGTCATTCTTTATTCAAAAACTGAGCTGTGTCTGAGCTCCATCATCATTCCTAGTAGAACATGCACACGGTCCTCCCTGGGCTTGGTACTAAGACAGGGTTTCCTCTTACCATGTCTTACTTTTTTTAAAAAAATAAGATTCCTTTATTTATGTATTTAGTTTTGTTTATCCTCATCCAAGGATATTTTCCCACTTATTTTTAGAGAAAGTGGAAGGGTGCAGGAAGGCAGAGAGTTATTGGGACACACTGAGTAGTTGCCTCCTGCAGGCATGGATCCAGGTTGCAACTGAGGCCCGTGCCCTTGATAGGAATTGAATCAGGGACCCTTCAGTCCGAAGGCTCATGCTCTATGAATTGAGTCCCATGGGCTAGGGCCCCTCCCACCATGTCTAGTTAACACTGTGAGGCCCCAGCACAGCATGCAGGCAGCCAGGGTCCTACCAGGTGGACCAACAGACCTGCCCCTTGTCTGTGTTCCTGAGATGAGGGGAACTAGGATGGAGAGGCCCCCAGAAGGGCAGCCCCAGGTGCCAGGGAACAGGGGTGCATGGGGAGCTGGGCTGGAACCTCTCTCCAGAGAATTAATGAGGAAGAACCACCCAGACCCCCTCTCCTGCAGGCTGATGCTGGGCCTCGCTGTGGGGGACCCACCTGAAGCCAGGTGGTCAGGCACCATGAGACTGAGGGAAACACAAACCTAAATTAGGGAAAAGTCAGTTTTCCCAGGTGCCAGGATAGAGCACCTTCAACATGCATGTAAGTTTCAATGTCAGTTTAAAAGCTCACTGAGGCCTCCCCGCCTTTACACCCCAGCGTGTTTTCTGGGGACCTTGGAACCATCTCTGAAGTGTGACCACTAGGGGCACCCTCTCCCCACTTCTGTGGGAGGCAGGGGGCAGCCAGACATCAGGGGGCTCCAGGCTCCCAGGTGCAAACCTACTTACTGTTCTAAAGAGGCGGAGGTCTCATGTTCCCTGGGATCAGGTCAATGAGCAAACACATGAGGCCCCTCCAGTCACCAGGGGATTTAGGGTGAACTCTGGGTGACAAGTGGTGCTGCCAAGTTCCTCCTGAGGCTGCGCCTCTGTGAAAAGCTGTGTTTCTGTGGATGGTTTCCCACAAGAACTCAGTTCTCTCCCCGTATCTGCTGTTTTGCCAACCCCACAGGGTAACGCCACTGCAGTTTTTTTTTTTAAGAATGTACTTTATACAAAATAACCAGTTCACATGGAAATAAATCTACAGACCTCCAAAGATCAACAATCTTTTTAAAAAGTTCTTTCCAAAAATTATCCAACACTCAATATTGAACTAACTGTTGAGGTAAGTGTTGCTCTTAAACAGGGAATCAGCAGAGCACGACAAAATATACACAATATAAAAATAAATACCATTCCCCTTTCCAGTATTGGCCAGCAAAGTTCAGAGCCTTTGCAGCAGTCACAAAGAATCCCTGACCCTGTGTGCCACAGGCTAGTGGACACTGGCCTGGGCTCCCAGGAGCTGTGTACAAGGCAGGAGGGTGAGGTGCCTGATCCCAGCTATGAAAAACGGGTCCCACAGTGTCTGAACAGGGGCTCAGCATTTTCAGTAACTTATTAAATATCCATACCCGTTTCCAACCCCAATGCACAGGAAAATTAGTTGGTTATCAGGCATCTCTACATAAAGGTTCAGTAAATCCCTGGTGCAGAATTAAAGAGACTAGCCAGGAGACTGCTTCTCCAAAAGTCTGTTTAGCAAAGGTCCTCCAAAGCGTAGAGGGATAAACACTTAGCCTGCAGACAAAGCTTGTACACAGATTCATAGGAGAGATGACATGGCTCAGTGTCCTAAGGATGCACGATAGATTCCAACCCACCAAAAAAGAAAAAGGGAGTCTGGTTTCTTCTCACACAGAAAGCCTCCTAGACACAGTCTTGCTTCCTAGACAGTGATATGAGCCCCTGCATGCTCAACCAAAATTCCAACTATCTTCTACTGTAGTGTTGAACAGAGTGCTGTCTGCAGGAATACTGCACCCCAGAAAGCCCCAGGTTGAGCAGTCCTTCATTCATTCGTACAACTGGACTCCATGCAGAATCCGGTGTGGGGGGCGGGGAGGTGAGAGCAAATGGACTGACAGACACAAAGGGGGGGCAATAATGCTAGAAAACTTTAAGCCTTTCATTTCCTTAACAACAGTTTCTCTGAAAGCATGTCAGGACTCTGACACTATGTGCTTTGGGACTGCTGGATTAAGATTTCCTGTGAAGTTTCAAAGCAGGTCTTAAGAGCAGCATATTATTTTTAGATTTGAAAGTCCATTACACAAAAGCAAGCAAGAAAAAAGTTCAACCAACAATTTGTTTTGGACAGTAGCAGTTAGGGTACAGCAGATAAGTGCCACAGACATCAGATGGTTAGTCAGGACAAGCACTTCCAAGGTCTGAGGACTAGGCTAGGGCAAGTTGACACTCACATGCTGAGGTTTGACTGGACTAAAGGGTACAAACTACCACAAAAAATGAAGATGAGCATGGAAAAGTTTGCCTTTTGAGAGCAGCTGTTGGGCTCACTGTTAATAAGCTCATATAAACGATCAGAAGAACTAACCAACCTAAGGAGAGATGGAGTGACTTCACATTTTATTTTTAAAAATTGGGATGGAAAAATTCTATGAACAAGAATCTTCATATTTTGTCCTTCCTTATTCTCCAAATGCATACCATAATAAATTTTAGCCAATAGCTAATTTTTTTAATGAACAGACTCTGAGTGGTTAATCTCTTTCCACACTCTCCTCCCGCTTCTCTCTGAGACTTGTCAGTCTGTCTTATGTTTCCATGCCTCCGATTCTATTTTATTCATTGGTTTATTTTGTTCATTAGATATTATGTTTAATTACTTTGGTTTTTAGATTCAATTGTTGATAGATATGTATTTATTGCCATTATTTTTCATATTTTATTTTTTGTTTTTTTAAAAATATTTTTATTGATTTCAGAGAGAAAGGGAGAGGGAGATAGAGATAGAAACATCAACGATGACAGAAAATCACTGATCAGCCGCCTTCTGCATGCCCCACACTGGGAACTGAACCCACAACCCAGGCATGTGTCCCTGACTGGATTGAACCCTGAAACCCTTCAGTCAGCAGGCCAATGCTCTATCCACTGAGCAAAACTGGCTAGGGCTTTCTTCATATTTTTTCCTTCTCCTCCTCCTCCTCCTCCTCCTCCTCCTCCTCCTCCTCCTCCTCCTCTTTCTCCTCCTCCTCCTCCTCTTTTTCCTCCTCCTCCTCCTCCTCTTCCTCCTTATTCTTATTCTTATCCTTATCTTTATTCTTCTTCCTTTTCTTTCCCCTCCTCTTCCTCCCCCTCCTCTTCCTCGTTCTCCACCTGGATGTGTAGAGTTGTAATGTGGTCTGGTCTGAAGCTGTCCACCAGGTGCACTGGCTACAGGGCCTCCTGGTGGGTGCAAAGTCAGCCACTGTCTGGGGCCACCAAGCAGGAGCTACAGGGGGATCTGCAGATGGCTGCTACTTTTATTGAGCTTGGCAAGGACAAGTTGTGAAGCAAGGCAGGCTGGTGCTAGTTCTGGGTCTTGGGCCTCTTATTGATAGGTTTGGGGCATGCTGATGGGAGCTGCTACTTGTTTGAGAGATTTTAGGAGAGTCTGAAACTTGAGCCAGGACAAGCCATTCAAATGGAAAGACTGCTGGAAACAGTTTGGGTGGGGCTAAATTTTGGATGGGGTGGTTTCTCAGGGAATCACCAGGGCAGAGCAAACTGTGTGAGCCACACTGATGGAACCTCAGATATGGCTTTGAGGCAGTTATGCAATGAGGGAGGTTCCAGCACAGAAACAATGACTCCTGTGAGTAGCCCTGTCTGGAAAAAAGCCACCTCAAGTTTCTGCACTAATACCAGATAATTCAGTTCTTCACTGTATGTTCCAGGATCCCCCAATTCCATCACCTACGGCTGGAGCTCAGAGGAAGCAAGAACCTGTAAATTCCTGTGCCGGTCCTTTAAGAGGAACAGCCTGGGTCTCCAGCAGCCTCCATGTCATTCAAAGACAATTATTTCTGGTTTTTATAACTCGAAGTTCTGAAGACTTCTGTTTCCAGCTCTGGAAACCTGGGTTGTGGGTCTGGTGTGGGGCTGGGGCACTTTGACTTTCACAGAGGGCCTCCACAGCTGAGATATCCCCCCTGATTAAACACACGCCACATGTGGTTGTCGGACTAGCTCATTCTCCACCTCTGCCCTTCCTACCAGTCTTGATGTGCTTTCTTCCTTACCTCCCTAGTCAGGAATGATGGTTGTTCTCTATTTTAGTTGTACATTCCATGTGGTTGTGGGAGGCAGCGAGAACATGCATTTACCTATGCCTCCAAATTGGTTCTCACCCTTTTTCAAATTTTTAAAGTGGAGGCTTATATTATTGATTTAAAGATCTTTATTCTTTTCTAACAGGTAAGCATTTAATGCTATACATTTCCCTCTAAGCACTGCTCTAGCTGCATCTCACAAAATTGGATATTTTGTAATTTCATTTTCTTCCAGTTTTGAAATACATTTTCTCTTAGTTTAGAATTCTACGTTCATGTTGCTTCAATGCTCCTTCAGTTCTTTAGAGTCGTCACTCCATTGTCTTCTGGTTTTGGTAGTTTATCATGAGACCTTTGATTTTTTTATTAATCTTGTTCCTTGACTCATGTGTGCTTTTTTCTTTACTGCCCTTAGGGATTTTATCTTTTTCAGGAGTTTGACTTTATTGTGCCTTGATTTAATGTTGTTTATTTTCATTCTTCTTGGGGTAGGTTAGTGTTCTTAGATCTCTTTATAGTTTACATCAAATTCTGAGAAACTATTTGCCATAATTTCTCCAAACATTTCACTTGGTGCCCCCTCTCTCCCTTTTCTGGGATTCCAATTACATGTATATAGATTTGACTGCTTTATTGTCTCTTACATTGCTGACACTTGACTATTTTTTGGAAAATTTGTTCTGTGTTCCATTTTGGGGAGGTTTTATTACACTTCTTTAAGTTCACTTATGTTTAATCGGCAGTGTTAGTCTTACTTCATGTATTATTCATTTCAGATATTGTTATTTGCTTATCCTCTAGAAATTCAAAATACAGACCAGTTCTACCAACTCCTTTCTGTTAGAATAAAGCCATCATGTGTTTTATCCACCAGAAGCTCCTGACAGAAGACTGCCCCTTTGCTAGCACAGCCGAGGTTATAGGTTTCTGGGGCTACAATAACGTTTCTCTGGTCACTGCCCAACGACGTTTGCAATGGCCTCCTTAAAATGGCAATGTCTCCTGGAGGAGAGACCAAAGGAAATACTAAGGACTCCTTCTGACTGATCAATGGGGCAGAGGAAGTAAGTGCCTTCCTCTAAGGGGTGGTGTGAAAGGAAATGTAAGGCATAAAGAAGAGAGGCAGTGAGTCCTTGAGGAGGGTGTTTACTTCTGGAGAATATTTTTTTTATTTTTATTTTTATTTTTTATTCTTTTAAAAAAATATTATAATAAGTATTACAAAGGGTATTACATATGTGTCCTTCCCCCACCCCCCTGCCCTTGACAATCCCTGCCCTCCCTTACCCCCCAGTGTCTTATGTCCATTGGTTATGCTTATATGTATGCATACAAGTCCTTTGGTTGATCTCTTACTCCCCTCCCTTCTGCCCCCCAACCCTCTCTGGCCTTCCCACTGCAGTTTGACAATCAGTTTGAGGCAGCTCTGCCTCTGTATCTATTATTGTTCAAAAGTTTGTAATGGTCTTTATTATCCATGAATGAGTGAGATCATGTGGTATTTTTCCTTCATTGACTGGCTTATTTCACTTAGCATAATGCTCTCCAGTTCCATCCATGCTGTTGCAAATGGTAAGAGTTCCTTCTTTTTTATAGCAGCATAGTATTCCATCGTGTAGATGTACCACAGTTTTCTAATCCATTCATCTACTGATGGGCACTTAAGCTGTTTCCAGATCTTAGCTATGGTGAATTGTGCTGCTATGAACATAGGGATGTGTATATCCTTTCTGATTGGTGTTTCTGGTTTCTTGGGATATATTCCTAGAAGTGGGATCACAGCGTCAAATGGGAGTTCCATTTCCAGCTTTTTGAGGAAACTCCATACTGTCTTCCATAGTGGCTGCACCAGTCTGCATTCCCACCAGCAGTGCACAAGTGTTCCTTTTTCTCCACATCCTCTCCAGCACTGGTCGTTTGTTGATTTGTTGATGATAGCCATTCTGACAGGTTTGAGATGGTACCTCATTGTTGTTTTGATTTGCATCTCTCGGATGATTAGTGACTTTGAGCATGTTTTCATATGTCTCTTGGCTTTCTGAATGTCCTCTTTTGAAAGGTGTCTATTTAGATCCTTTGCCCATTTTTTGATTGGATTGTTTATCTTCTTTTTGTTAAGTTGTATGAGTTCCCTATAAATTTTGGAGATTAGGCCCTTATCAGATATGACGTTGGCAAATATGTTTTCCCACGCAGTGGGTTTTCTTGTTGTTTTGTTGATGGTTTCTTTTGTTGTGCAGAAGCTTTTTATTTTGATGTAGTCCCATTTGTTCATTTTCTCTTTAGTTTCAAGTGCCCTAGGAGCTGTATCAGTGAAGAAATTGCTTTGGCATATGTCTGAGATTTTGTGGCCTTTGGATTCTTCTAGAATTTTTATGGTTTCCTGTCGTACATTTAAGTCCTTTATCCATTTTGAGTTTATTCTTGTGTATGGTGTAAGTTGGTGGTCTAGTTTCATTTTCTTGCATATATCTGTCCAATTTTCCCAACACCATTTATTGAAGAGACTATCTTGGCTCCATTGTATGTTCTTGCTTCCTTTGTCAAATATTAATTGAGCATATTGGGTTGGGCTAATTTCTGGACTCTCTATTCTATTCCACTGATCTATATGTCTGTTCTTGTGCCAGTACCAGGCAGTTTTGAGAACAGTGGCTTTGTAATACAGCTTGATATCTGGCATTGAGATCCCACCTACTTTGTTCTTTCTCAGGATCGCCGCAGCTATTCGGGGTCTTTTTTTATTCCAGATGAATTTTTGGAGAGTTCGTTCTATATCTTTGAAGTAGGCCATTGGTATTTTAATGGGAAGTGCGTTGAATTTATAGATTGCTTTGGGTAGTATGGACATTTTGATGATGTTGATTCTACCAATCCAAGAACATGGTATGTTCTTCCATCTCTTTATGTCTTCCTCTATCTCGTTTTTCAACGTCCTGTAGTTTTCTGAATAGAGGTCTTTTACCTCTTTAGTTAAGTTTATTCCTAGGTATCTTAATTTTTTTGGTGCGATGGTAAATGGGATTGTTTTTATAATCTCTCTTTCTGCAAGTTCACTATTGGTGTATAGAAATGCCTCAGATTTCTTGGGGTTAATTTTGTATCCTGCTACATTTCCAAATTCATGTATTAAGTCTAGTAGTTTTTTGATGGAGTCTCTAGGGTTTTGTATGTATAATATCATGTCATCTGCAAATAAGGACAGTTTTACTTCCTCTTTTCCAATTTGGATGCCTTTTATTTCTTCTTCTTGTCTAATTGCAATGGCTAATACTTCCAGGACTATGTTGAACAAGAGTGGTGAGAGTGGGCATCCCTGTCTTGTTCCTGTTCTTAGGGGAAATGGTGTTAGTTTTTGTCCATTGAGTATGATGTTGGCTGTGGGCCTGTCATATATGGCTTTTATTATGTTGAGGTCTGATCCTTCTATTCCCACCTTGCTGAGAGTTTTTATCAAAAATGGGTGTTGGATTTTGTCGAATGCTTTTTCTGCATCAATTGATATGACCATGTGTTTTTTTTCTTTCAATTTGTTTATGTGATGTATTACGTTTATTGATTTACGGATGTTGTACCATCCTTGCATTCCTGGGATAAATCCTACTTGGTCATGGTGTATGATCCTTCTGATGTACTGTTGGATCCAATTTGCTAAGATTTTGTTGAGGATTTTGGCATCTATGTTCATGAGGGATATTGGCCTGTAATTCTCTTTCATTGTGTTGTCTTTACCTGGTTTTGGTATTAGGGTGATGCTGGCTTCATAGAATGAGCTTGGAAGTGTTCCTTCCTCTTGAATTTTTTGTAGTAGTCTGAGGAGGATAGGTTTTAGTTCTTCCTTGAAAGTTTGGTAAAACTCCCCTGAGAAGCCATCTGGTCCTGGGCTTTTGTTTGCTGGGAGCTTTTTGATGACTGCTTCAATTTCTTCCATAGTTATTGGCCTATTGAGATTTTTAGATTCTTCCTGATTGAGTTTTGGAATGTTGTATTTTTCTAGGAATTTGTCCATTTCCTCCAGGTTGTCTAGTTTGTTGGAGTAGAGTTGTCCGTAGTATTGTTTAACAATCATTTGTATTTCTGTGGGGTCTGTTGTTATTTCGCCTCTATCATTTCTGATTTGGTTTATTTGGGTCCTCTCTCTTTGCTTCTTGGTGAGCCTGGCTAGAGGTTTGTCAATCTTGTTTATCCTTTCAAAGAACCAGCTCTTGGTTTCATTGATTTTCTGTATTGTTTTTTTGGTCTCTATGTCATTTATTTCTGCTCTAATCTTTATTATCTCCTTCCTTCTGCTCACTCTGGGGTTTTCTTGTTGCTCTCTTTCTAATTCTTTGAGTTGAAGAGTTAGATGATTTACTTCCATTTTTTCTTGTTTTTTTGAGATAGGCCTGCAGAGCTATAAACTTCCCTCTCAGGACTGCTTTCATTGTGTCCCATAAGTTTTGGATTGTTGTGTTTTCATTGTCATTATTGTCCAGGATGTTTTTAATTTCTTCTTTGATGTCATTGGTAACCCAATCAATATTTAATAACATGCTATTCAGCTTCCAAGTGTTTGAGTATTTTGGGTTGTTTTTATTGTAGTTTATCTCTAACATTATGCCATCGTGGTCGGAGAAGAAGCTTTTTATGATTTCAATCTTCTTGAATTTGTGGAGACTTTGCTTGTGACCCAATATGTGGTCTATTTTTTAATATGTCCCATGAGCACCTGAGAGGAATGTATACTCCGCAGCTTTGGGGTGAAGTGTTCTGAAGATGTCAATTAAGTCCATCTGATCTAGTGAGTCATTTAGGATTGCTGTTTCTTTGCTGATTGTTTGTCTAGCGGACTTATCCAGTGATGTCAGTGGTGTATTAAAGTCCCCTACTATGATTGTATTGTTGTCGATCTCTCCTTTGATATCTTCCAGGAGTTTTTTTATGTATTTGGGTGCTCCTGCATTGGGTGCATATATGTTTACCAGGGTTATATCTTCTTGTTGTATTGATCCCTTTAGTATTATGAAGTGGCCTTCCTTATCTCTGGATATGGCCTTCACTTTGAGATGTATTTTGTCAGATATAAGTATTGCTACCCCAGCTTTCTTTTCCTTTCCATTTGCGTGAAAGATATTTTTCCATCCCTTCACTTTCAGTGTGTGTGAGTCCCTTCTAATGAGGTGGGTCTCTTGTAGACAGCAGATGTATGGGTCATGTTTTTTTATCCATTCAGCCAATCGATGTCTTTTGGTTGGAGCATTTAGTCCATTTACGTTTAAAGTTATTATTGAAAGGTACTTGTTTGTAGCCATTTCTTTTTGTGTGTGTGGCTGTTTTCTTTCTGAGCTTGCTATTTCTTCTTTTTACACCAGTCCCTTTAGCATTTCTTGCATGGCCGGCTTGGTGGTGATAAACTCCCTTAGCCTTTTTTTGTCTGTGAAGCTTCTTATTTCCCCTTCAATTTTGAATGATAGCCTTGCTGGATAGAGTATTCTTGGATTCAGTCCTTTGCTTTGCATCACTTTGTAGATTTCCGTCCATTCTTTTCTGGCCTGATGCGTTTCTGTTGAGAAATCATTTGATAGTCTAATGGGAGATCCCTTGTATGTAACTTTCCGTCTCTCTCTTGCAGCCTGTAAGATTCTCTCTTTGTCCTGAACATTTGCCATGGTAATTATGATGTGTCTTGGTGTGGGTCTTTTCGGGTTCACCTTGTTTGGGACTCTCTGGGCTTGTGTGACTTTTTTCTTCCCCACCTCAGGGAAGTTTTCTGATATTATTTCTTCGAATAGGTTTTCTAATCCATGTTCATCTTTCTGTTGTTCTGGCACCCCTATTATTCGTATGTTGTTTCGTTTCATGTTGTCCCAAAGCTCCCTTAGGCTCTCCTCCTGTCTTTTAATTTTTTTCTCCATTTGTAGTACAGTTTGAGTGTGTTTTGCTTCCTTGTCTTCTAATTCACTAATTCAGTCCTCCGCTTCTCCCAGTCTACTGTTGATACTTTCAATGGTGTTTTTTATTGCAGTTATGTCGCTCTTCATTTCTTCTTGGGACTTACTTAAGTTGTTGATTTTTTCATCTGTTTCTTCTAGCTTCTTGCATAAGTAGTTGATTTTTTCATCTGTTTCTTCTTGCTTCTTGAACATCCGTGCATGTACTCTAGGAACCTAATTCTGAATTCTTTTTCCGTCATGTTGCATATCTCTGTCTCACTTAGCTGCTTTTCTGGCGAATCCTCCTTTTCTTTCCTTTGGGGGTTTCTTTGTCTACCCATGTTTGATCTGACTGACATATCTAGTTGTTGAGTTGTTCAGTGGCTGCTCCCTGGGTGGCAGTGGCTCCTCGGGCTGTGGTTGTTCCTTGGGCGGTTGTGGTAGCACCTGCTCCTCCGTTGGTAGCAGGGCCTCTGGTGGGTGCTGTTCACAGCTGTGGTGGCTCTTCTGGCTGGTGGAGGGAGACTTCACACACAGTAACTGTTCCCCAGACAGAGTGTGTGGTGATCAGGAGGCCGCTGTTGCTTGAATCTGCTGCGTTGAATTAAAGGCACCAAATACAACACAACAAGGCACAACGTATCAGGCACTGAACACGAATGTATTTACAATATTAATAACCCCAAATAAAGGTGGCCACCCGAGCAAAGAGAGTTAGGAGATAAGGAAGATAGAAGAGAAAGAGAAAGAAGAGAAAAAAGAAAGAAAAAAAAAAGGAGTGCAAAAATGAAATTGGAAAAAGGGAGGGAAAAAAAGAAGAGGAAAAGAAAAAAAAAAGTAAGAGAGAAAAGAGAATGAAGTGTAAAAGGGGAAGAGACTATTTAAATGAGGAGAAAACTGCTATAGAACCGCCACTAATCCCAACAAATTACAGCAACAGATTCCTGGAGATGAATACAAACTACCAACAACCAATAATATCAAGCGACGCAAGGGAAAACAGAAGCACCGGAATAACCGGGGGGGGGGGGGGGGGGGGCAGAAAAATAAAAAGAATAAGCAGGATAACCTCAAAAACAATCCTAAAAATAACCCCAATATACTCGTCAATCAAGCAAAGAACAATAAAACAATAGAGAGAGAAAAGAAGAGGAAGAAGAAGAAAAAAAGAAAATTTGGATAGTGAAGGAAGATAAGGGAAAGGTGTATAAGGATTTAGAGCAGGGGATTGGACAAAGGATATATGAGTAGGGTGAAATTATGACAGGGGGTAAAAAGAATAGGGAAAATCTAAAGCTGGAGTAGGGTAAGAGAAACAGGACAACAAAAGGGAAAAAGTGGGGAAGAGGGTTTTAGCACAGAGGCAAAATTGAGGTAGAGAGAAGTGTTGCAAAAGGGACGATGAAAATAGAATGGAGAACAATAGTCCCAAAATAAAATAAAGACAAAATAAAATGACACTTTAAAAAATGGTAAAATGGTAGCAGTAATAATACTAGTTAAAAATAAAAATGTAGTAGCTGAAAGGGCAAAATCAGATGATGGGGAAAAAGAAAAAAGAAAAAAAACTAAAAAAAAATGTTTTCTTAGTTAAAAGGTGAAAAAGTAATTTAAAAAAATAAAAATAAAAATATGCAGTAATGCAGGTGCTTCAGATCTTCTAGTCTTCTTTTTGGCACATCCGGAATTCAGGAGAATGTTGAATTTCCCTCTGATACACTGTTCCTCCGTGTTGTAAGCCACAGTCCTGGTTTTAAGGCCGGCCGTAAAATCCCCTTATAGCCTTATCTGTATTTACAGAAGAGTCAGTTCGTGGCTCTGCCTCTGGGTGGCAGTGTGTCTGGATTGACCTCCGAGGCTATAAGTTCTCTCTGACCAGGAGTTCTCTATTGTACCTGAACCAGCTCCGCCCAGAGCTGGTTCCCCAGGCGCCACTCCCAGCTCTGTTTCCCAGGTTCCCCAAAAACAATCTTCCCCTACAAGCTCTGCTAGTGACCCCAACTGGGCAATCACATGCACTGGGATCAACAATCAAACTCACAGATTTAAGAGGAAGTGTGTAAACAAGAGCCTGGGAAGCTGTGCGAACTCGCAGGGCTCCACCTTCCAGAACCGCGCTGAGTCTCTGAGCGCGCTCTAGCCCCTGGCACCAAGTAGCCTGCTATCTGGGAGAATCTGAGGCAGCCCTTTTGCATCCAGTCCAACTATGGGCTTATTTATAGTGTTACCTTCTGCCAGCAGCCCTGCGGGAGCCCTCCCCACTTGCGGGTCACGCTGGCCTCTATGGGCGCGGATTTTGGGGGGGCGCAGATTTCCCCCCGTGCCCGCGCGCGTTCCTCGCTCCAACCTGAGTTTCAAACCGCACCTTTGGGGTAAGTCTAACCTTTCTGTGGAGGGAAGCAGGTCTCCTCTGAGTTCTTGCAGTCGCGCTGCTTGAGAGTCGTTGCCTCCGGGTTAGTAGCCGATCTCTGGATGCAGATAACAGCTGCCCAAGATGGCGCAGTCTCGCGGCTGAGCTGGCGCCCAGGGGGAGATTTCAGCCTCAATCTCTAACCATCCCCATTTTCTAGGAGTTCTCTGTCTTTCCTGGCTGCAGACTATCTCTCAGCTGAACCTCCTCAGTTTGTTCGGGCTGATTGTTACCCGTTTCAGCTGCTCACCCTTATCTGCTCCGGGACAAAGCACCAACACGTCCGTCTAAGCCTCCGCCATTTTTTTTCCCTACTTCTGGAGAATAAAACCACTGACCAGATCATCAGAGAATATATCCCCCAGGTCCCAGCTCCTGAGCTGGTCCTCATGCTCTGTGGTCCTGAGCGCCCCCTGGTGTCCTGAGCATCCCCATGCTGCCCAGTCCTGCTGCCTCACTCAGGGAGGTTTGTGTCTGGGCTCACACTGACTTCACCTCACTGTGTCTCTTGCACAGTAATACATGGCTGTGTCCTCGGTGGTCACAGAGCTCAGCTGCAGAGAGAACTGGTTCTTGGATGTGTCTCTGGAGATGGAGGTTTGGCTCTTGAGGGAGGGGCTGTAGTTAGTGCTCCCATCACTACATATGCGCCCCATCCACTCCAGCCCCTTCCCCAGGGCCTGGCGGATCCAATGCCAGCAGGAGCACTGGTGATGGAGTGACCAGAGACAGCGCTGGTAAGGGAGAGTGTCTCTGAGGTCTTCACCAGTCCTGTGCCCCACTGCTGCAGCTGCACCTGGGGCAGGACACCTGGGACAGAGAGAACCCAGTGAGTCCTGGGATCAGATGCCGGATCCTCATCTCTTCACATCTAAGCCCTTGAGTCACTCATATCTGGGAGCTGACAGCATGAAGAGGAAGAGCCACATGGGATTCATGCTCTTGCAGGTGAGGTCCTCGTCCCCCAGAAAATATTCTTGAGGGTGAGGAGGCCCTGAATTTAAGTGGACGCCAACTGTGTGTGTGTCTAGTGGCCATGTGGGCATTTTCATATGGGAGGTGTCTGCACATACAAAGGGCAAGAGGTGAGGGGAGGTCCCTGTCTCTGGGGCTGCTCCTGGAAGGAGGTGCTGACTGTGCCCTCAGAGAACCAGGCCCTCCTTGGGGTCCTGGTCACTGTGCCCTGGGACCTCTTCTTCCACAGCAGGAGATGTGCTGCAGGAGGTGGTCAGGAAGTAGGGTGGGAACAATCAGTGACTCCTTAGGGATAAAATCAATGTGCCTCTGCTCCCATGGTATAGATTGATGACATAGATATATATCTTCTCTTCTTTATCCTCACCTGAGAATATGTTCATTGATTTTTAGAGTGATAAAAAGGGGAGAGGGAGTGATAGAGATATATTGATGTTTGAGAGAAATATTGATCAGTTGCCTCCTGTATGTGCAGGGTCTGAGAATCAAACCAGCAACCATTTCTTTTATTTATTTATTTAAATATGTGTTTTTTTTGAGAGGAAAGGAGGGAGAGAGAAATATCAATGATGAGAGAAAATCATTGATTGGCTGCCTCCTGCGTGCCCCCTACTGGGGATCAAGACTGAAATCTGGGCTTGTGCCCTGGCCAGGAATGGAATCATAGGTCAATACTCAACCATTGAGCCACACCAGCTGGCTTCAGTCCGTTTTGTTTTGTTTGTTTTTTAATCCTCACCTGAGGATATTTTGCCTTTGATTTTTATAGAGAGTTGTAGCGGTCAAGCGGAAAGAAGTTAACTAGAAGAGGACGCTCTGCCGGGAGAAGGCGTGAGCCTGCACGCAGGCCGCGTCAGAACAAAGTCTTGCACGCGAGACTTACTGTTCCGAGGCAGAACTTTCCTTGACATGATGAATAGTCCCTGAGGGCATAGAAAGTTCAGGGGAGGGTGCACTGCTGCAGGTGGAAAGGGTCTTTGTATTATGTAGGAAATTAATAGTGTCATGTATAACTTAGCTCTGATGATTTCATAAGCATGATTGTTAATCATTGTCACTGGCTGTACCCCATTGTTAATCATTGTCACTTGCTGTACCCCATTGTTAATCATTGTCACTTGCTGTACCCCATTGTTAATCATTGTCACTTGCTGTACCCCATTGTTAATCATTGTTACTTGCTGTACTCCATTGTTATTTGCTGTGCTCACCCCCCAATAAAAGCCATGAGGGATCAGAGGGTCTTTGCTATTCGCCTGAGCGAGCGGTAGCCCTCTGCTTCTCCGTATCCTGTCGTCCGACTCATCTCTGCACCTCCGTTCACCAAGAACATCAATAAGAGTGAAAGAAAGAGGCAAAGGCAGAAAGAAATATCAATGTCAGAGAAACACATGAATTGGTTGCCTCCTGCACGTGACCTGACTACGGCTCTGGCCAGGAAAGAACCTGCAACCTAGGTATGTGCCTTTGACCAGAATCGAACCCACGACAATTCGTGCTGCAGACTGATGCTCTATCCACTGAGTCAAAAAGCTAGGGCTGGTTTTGAAGTATATTTCATTTAGTTTAGAATTCTACCTTGATGACTTTTCAATTTTCCTTCAGCATTTTAAAGTCCTCATTCCTTTGTCCTCTGGTTATGATAGTTTTTCATGAGACATTTAATGTTTTTATTGATCCTTTTTTAAAAAAAATATTTTTATTGATTTCAGAGAGGAATGGAGAAGGAGAGAGAGATAGAAACATTAATAATGAGAGAGAATCATTGATCAGCTGCCTCCTGCACTACCCTTCCGGGGACAGAGACCACAACCTGCTTATGTGTCCACAATGGGAATTGAACAGTGACCTCCTGGTTCATAGGTCGATGCTTAACCACTGAGCCAGCCGGGCTGTTCCTGTTGATGTTCTTTGTGAACGGTGACATTGAGATGAGCCGGACGTGCAGGATACAGAGAAGCAGAGGGCTACCGTTCGCTCAGGTGAGTAGCAAAAGCCCCCACAGCCCTCATGGCTTTTATTCAGGGAGTACAGCAAATAACAGTGGAGTACAGCAAGTGACAATGATTAACAGGCATGCTTATGAGATCATCAGAGCTAAGTTATACATTACACTATTAATTTCCTATGTTATACAAAGACCCTTTCCACCTGCAGCAGTGCACCCTCCCTTGAACTTTCCATGCCCTCATGGGCTATTTATCACCTCAAGGAAAGTTCTGCCTCTGAACAATAAGTCTTGCTTGCAGGCTCCCGCCTTTTCCTGGCAGAACGTCCTCTTATAGTTAACTTCATATCACTTGTCCAGCTACATTTTCCCCCTTTTTAGTTTTGCTGCAGGTTTGAATCATGACAGAGAAGATAGCAAAGCTGTTTCATCATAAGGTACAGGGGTGACACATAAACCAGTATGGTTCTAATCACACTTTAACTGTAATCGCCTTTGTACGCTAATAATTTGATCCTCTAATAAAACTACTGATTGTTCAAGATCGGCTAATTGTTCATTAATTTTACTATCAATTTTCTATTGAGAACTCCATAACCGTTTTGAATCTTTATGCCAGTCTTGAACAAAAGTAGTAGTTTGGACTGATCGCTGTAATGCTACCCAGCTGCTGCAGCTGTCGCTGTTACAGCAATTAACCCAAGAATTACAGCGGTTAGCATGCCAATAAACCTTTTTTGACCTCTTCAATATTCCTTCTGCAATGGCTTAGAGAACTCTAGCTAGAGAACTTTCCTGCTATCGTTGATCTATCTGTACAGGTAACCATACTCCTGTTTTGGCTCGCAATAGATACAAGCTCTCTCTAATGTGACTAAAAGGTACAGAGTTATTTACACAAGTTAACAAGGTACAATTAAAATAAGATATTTCCCCAGTAGTTTGATTCCATTGAACTGGTCCTTTCAAGGATTATTGGTGTTTTTAGCCACACTCAACCAGGCTTGATTACCCAATTGCAGACAATGATCACCCAGTCCCAGACACACAGGCATTCCAATAACTCCTGTCGAATAGTTGTTCATTCTTGTTCCTTCGTTATCTGGTTTCAAAGGCCCACGATCTTCAAAAAGTCCAGGCATCCAATTAGAGTCATTAGTATATATTGGTACAGTCACATCTGTCCAAGATACCCCTCTCATTAACGGAGGATTTGGGATGTGGGCCCAATTAGTATAGTTCAGCCCTTTTACCTGGGTAGTGAGGATAGCCAGCATAGCCACAAATAATGTAGAGGGAGTACAGGGCCTTCCATGGGCAATCACAAGACGCTCCCCTTCCTGGCATAGGCACTTCACTTGTCCCCATGTAGGTGGAGGGGTGTTTCGGGTGCGAGGCAACCGCGTGCGAATTGTTTGTCCTCCCTGGATGGTTAGCTGCGCAAACCGGTCTTCCAGTCCCGCTTCATTACACTTCCTCTTGCTCGCCATGCCTTAATTTGATTCTTTTATCAGGAATCCAGAACTTCTTGGTTCCTGTGGAAACATAAGCATAGCCTTGACCCCACCTTAAAACGGTAGCCGGGCACCATTGATTAGTAGTAACATCTTGGTACATGACAGGTTATTCTACTGGGACCTCCTTTTTATGTCCCCAATGTGCTTCAGCAGCTGACACTGCATCTGTATTCAAATTTAAAAAATTTAAAGTAAATAGAGCTCTTAATAATCTTCGTCGGGGAGTCTGGCCTGATACCAGCTCCTCTCCCCCTTTTTGTTTTTGCAGCATTTCCTTAAGGGTGCGGTTTTTTCGCTCAATAAATTGCTTGACCTGTACTGTTTCCAGGAATTCCTATATGTTTAATATTAAACTGTTGGAAAAAATGTTGACACTTACCTGATAAATATGCTGAGCCATTGTCAGTTTTAATGGCTCGGGGTTTGCTTATTGCAGCAAAGGCTTTAATGCTGGATTTGGAATTCCAGGTTGTAAAGGTCCTATAGGCTCAATAATCTCATTAATTCGTTTTAAATCAGTAAGCATCCTCCA
Organism: Myotis yumanensis; assembly: GCF_028538775.1. Classification (NCBI taxonomy): domain Eukaryota; kingdom Metazoa; phylum Chordata; class Mammalia; order Chiroptera; family Vespertilionidae; genus Myotis; species Myotis yumanensis. Next base: position 15,653,577 of record NW_027223773.1, read on the forward strand.
TTTACCTGATTTTTTCTTTGTAACAAAGACAGGGGAATTCTATGGACTAGAGCTAGTTTCAATATGCCCTAATTGTATCTGTTCTTTAATAATGATTTGAAGCGCTTCTAACTTCTCTCTTGTTAGGGGCCACTGCTCTACCCATACTGGTTTAGTTGTTTTCTATTTTAATGGTAGGGCGAAGTGCTTTGGAGTGGCCCCCTTTATAAATTTTGGTCCTGAACACTGGTGCCAGCACCAGCTTGAAAAATCATTTGTCTATGGCCTTTCTGTAAAGAAGGTATAGTAATTGTAGCCCATTGCTGTAAAAGATCTCTTCCCCACAAAGACAGTGCAATGGAGGCAACATATGGCTGTATTTGGCCCTTTTGTCCTTCAGGCCCCTGACATTCAAGTACATTAGAGCTTTGTAAAATTTCAGTGAGGGTCCCTAAACCTGTAAAGGTTGAATTCACCTTGTGCACCGGCCACAATTGAGGCCAGTGCAAAGTTAAAATTATAGTTACATCAGCCCCAGAATCCACCAGGCTGATAATTTTTATTCCCTCCGGGAACAAACTGTAACAATTGAGGTCTTTGGCCTCCTAAGACTGTATGCTAAAAAACCTTTCTTCCCGTGCTACCAAATCCCCCAGTTTGCTTAACTGGTACTGTATGCCCTATTTGTTTATAGGGAAGTAATAATAACTGTGCCATTTTTTTCTCCAGCCTTTATATTTATAATACTAGAAGCAGACATTATAACTAATATTTCTCCTTCATAATCTGTATTAATAACTCCGGGAGCATGTTTAGCTTTCCCTTGTGGGACCCTTGCCTTCAGACAATCCCTTTTTTATATGTCCCGCTTTCCCACATCCATAGTATTTAACAGGATGGGAATTGCAGTTTTTAATGCATCAGCAAGAAGATTATTATTATTATTATTTATATAAGATTTTAATAAGATGATGATGATGATGATGATGATGATATTAGTATTATTTGTATAACTTTAGAAAATGATTGGGCCGGGGTGCCGGCCTCCTCCATTTTTGACCAAGCCTTTAAGCAATAAGCTCTAATCTGTGCCATAACAGCATCCTCTAATAGCACTTGTTGCTGTATGCTAATATGTGTCCCAGTTCCTGTTAACTGGTCAAAATTACATCCAGGTGGATTTTATTGGGCATTAATCATCGCCACTCTCCTGGCTTCTTCCCACCATCAGGATTTGAATTGCAGATATTGCCCTGGGGCTAATATTGCCTTAGCTATTGTAGTCCAATAATAAGGAATTAATTTATAACTTGTATAAATTAATTCTATATTAATTAATATATAAAAATTAATAACATATATAATTATATATAATAATATTATAATTAATAATATATATAACCCTTGAGGGTATTGAGCATTAGCAGCTCTTTGTGTCCTCAGGAGGGGGGTGGAGGCTCAGCTGCTAACACCGGATTAATGGCTAGTGCCGCTTTACTTTCACTTTTCGGCGGCGGTGCAGCCAACACCTGAGGACTTTTATTCTCTTTCTTTTCCTTACTACTGTAAGTAATAACTCTTTTAGACTCCACAAAAGCTCCTTCATCTCTGTTTCCCTTCTCGCCACCCTTCTTTTCCTTAACTTAGGGCAAGAGTGAAAATTATCATCCGTTTCAGTGGAAGATGAATCATCCAGCTCTGAATTGCTGGCTGAGGCTATTCTTTCATAACCTCCTAATTCATTTTGACAGCTAGTTTTCTGTCCCTTTCTTGACTCCCTCTGTTCAGTGACTGCAATCGGGAGTGGCTCAGGGGGTAGCAATCTCTGCTGGACTGCCTTAAACAATTTTTTAAAAGCTTCATCCTTCACTTTTACCCCTGAGCTCTTCAATAATGATCGCAAGACAGCGATATATTTACTCTGCAATGATGGGTTATTCCTCATAACTCTGCTTCTATTGCCGAAAGTTCTGTGTACTTTGCGCTGGCATCTCCCCTTTGGTCCTGCCAGACCCCTTTGACTCGCCCACTGGTCCCTGTTCGGGCGCCATTTGTTGATGTTCTTTGTGAATGGTGACGCTGAGATGAGCCGGATGTGCAGGATACAGAGAAGTAGAGGGCTACCGCTTGCTCAGGCGAGTAGCAAAAGCCCCCACAGCCCTCATGGCTTTTATTCAGGGAGTACAGCAAATAACAGTGGAGTACAGCAAGTGACAATGATTAACAGGCATGCTTATGAGATCATCAGAGCTAAGTTATACATTACACTATTAATTTCCTATGTTATACAAAGACCCTTTCCACCTGCAGCAGTGCACCCTCCCTTGAACTTTCCATGCCCTCATGGGCTATTTATCACCTCAAGGAAAGTTCTGCCTCTTAACAATAAGTCTTGCTTGCAAGAATTTGTTCTGACGTGGCCTGCTTGCAGGCTCCCGCCTTTTCCTGGCAGAACATCCTCTTCTAGTTAACTTTGTTCCGCTTGACCGCTACAGTTCCCCTACTTTTAGGATTCACAGAACTCCCTGTGTACTTGGGCTCTAGTCAGTGGGATGTTGGCAACATTATAGGTGACCAGGCACCAGCCCTTCCCTGACTGAACTCTGACTCCAGTTTCCACAGCCTTGTCCATCATGATGCTCAGCAGCTCACGCCCCCCCAGGAGGTTCCCTTAGCACAGGTGTGAGCTGTTTGGAGGTGTTCTAAGGTCAGTGTTCAGCTGTGTTTACACCTGACACAGGTGGGGCCCCCACAGCCTGACATCACACGTGGGCTTGATGAAGAAAATAAGAATTTTTGTGGGGGCGGTGGGGGGTGACCAGCAGCCTGACTCTAACTAGTTAGTCAGTATCCCTAATTCGATTTCCTGTTAGCCTATAGTCTAGTCCAGGGGTGGGCAAACTTTTTGACTCGAGGGCCACAATGGGTTCTTAAACTGGACCGGAGGGCCGGAACAAAAGCATGGATGGAGTGTTTGTGTGAACTAATATAAATTCAAAGTAAACATCATTACATAAAAGGGTACAGCCTTTTTTTTTTTTTTTAGTTTTATTCATTTCAAACGGCCTGATTCGCTTCACTATAGGAGAAACCAAGATGGCGGCATAGGTTAACACCGGAGTTTGCTGCCTCGAACAACCACTTCAAAAATACAACTAAAAGACGGAACGGACATCATCCAGAACCACAGCAAGGCTAGCTGAGTGGAAGTTCTACAACTAGGAGGAACCGAGAATCAGAGGAGGAGCAGTGCTGAAGTAAAATATTAAGGTGCGGAGTGCGCGCAGCGGGGGCTGGTGGCTGAGGGCGTGGTTGTCTGTTTCAATCCGGAGGGAGCCGCAGACTCTGAGCTCCAGATCCGGGCGAGTCTCTAGGAACCCAGACTCAAACGGGAGAAGCAGGACTGTCTGGCTTCGGTCCCTCCGAGGTTTGCAGTGGTTGCTGGGACAGAGAGGCAGAGCCCCTGGGGACGGACTGAGAGCTGCCATAACTGCTCCCCCTCCACCCTGTTGATCCCGTGGGACCCGCCCCGCCCAAGCCCTGCACAGAGGCATTTGCCGGATCGCCTCAGGCAAAGGCTAGATTAGCACCTCCCTAGAGGACACAAGTTCTTCCACTGCAGACACAGCTGATTATCACAGCCAGTCGGCCTGGAGGTCAAATCCCTCTAGTATTAACTACAACAATCAAGGCTTAACTACAACAAGACTGTACACAAAGACCACTAGGGGGTGTACCAAGAAAGCGTAAAAAATGCAGAGACAAAGAAACAGGACAAAACTATCAAGGGAGGATATTGAGTTCAGAACCACACTTTTGAGGTCTCTCAAGAGGCTTCTAGAGTCTGTCGATAAACTTGATGAGATGTACAGGAAATCTAATGAGACCCTCGATGGTGTGATAAAGGACCAACTAGAAAGTAAGCATACACTGACTGAAATAAAGAATATTATACAGACTCCCAACAGCAGACCAGAGGAGCGCAAGAATCAAGTCAAAGATTTGAAATGCGAAGAAACGAGAAACACCCAACCGGAAAAGCAAAATGAAAAAAGAACCCAAAAATATGAAGATAGTGTAAGGAGCCTCTGGGACAGCTTCAAACGTACCAACATCAGAATTATAGGAGTACCAGAAGATGAGAGAGAGCAAGATATTGAAAACCTATTTGAAGAAATAATGACAGAAAACTTCCCCCACCTGGTGAAAGAAATAGACTTACAGGTCCAGGAAACGCAGAGAACCCCAAACAAAAGGAATCCAAAGAGGACCACACCAAGACACATCATAATTAAAATGCCAAGAGCAAACGACAAAGAGAGAATCTTAAAAGCAGCAAGAGAAAGAAACTCAGTTACCTACAAGGGAATACCCATACGACTGTCAGCTGATTTCTCAACAGAAACTTTGCAGGCCAGAAGGGAGTGGCAAGAAATATTCAAACTGATGAACAGCAAGAACCTACAACCAAGATTACTTTATCCAGCAAAGCTATCATTCAGAATTGAAGGTCAGATAAAGAGCTTCACAGATAAGGAAAAGCTGAAGGAGTTCATCACCACCAAACCAGTATTATATGAAATGCTGAAAGGTATCCTTTAAGAAGAGGAAGAAGAAGAAAAAGGTAAAGATACAAATTATGAACAAATATGCATCTATCAACAAGTGAATCTAAGAATCAAGTGAATAAATAACCTGATGTACAGAATGAACTGGTGATTATAATAGAATCAGGGACATAGAAAGGGAGTGGACTGACTATTCTTGGGGGGAAAAGGGGTGTGGGAGATGCGGGAAGAGACTGGACAAAAATTGTGCACCTAGGGATGAGGACAGTGGGTGGGGAATGAGGGTGGAGGGTGGGGTGGGAGCTGGAAGGAGGGGAGTTATGGGGGGAAAAAAAGAGGAACAAATGTAATAACCTGAACAATAAAGATTTAATAAAATAAAATTTAAAAAAAGAATTAAAAAAAAAAAAAAAAAAGGCCGGATCCGGCCCACAGGCGGTAGTTTGCCCAGGGCTGGTCTAGTCGCTGCCCCTTTCTTAATTATCTAGTCTTGCAAGACCCGTTTACCTAAATACTCACGTTTTACAGAGGCCATTAACCATGAACAATAGACAACCCCTGGAGGCGGTTATCAGCGCTTGCGCCAGGCCATGCCTTTAGGTCTCACAGTCCCCATCCCAACACATGGGACTTTTTGCAAAGCCCACTAAAGGTCCGGAAGTCCTACCCATATTTGGGGGACAAAGAAACCAAAGGGTATAAAGAGAGGGCTTCCTCCATATTGGTTTACTCAGGATTTGGAGAACTGACCCCCCTGAGTCCCTGTACTAGTACATGTGAAACATCTGAAGATCAATGGGTTTATCCTGGACCTCCAAGTACTCCTGTGTATTTTTTGGTCACCTGGTAAATTCTGTAATGGGCTCAGCCGGGTGGTTGAGGCTGGCTTCATGCCGCCGGAGTGGCCCTGGCCCTGGCATCTAAGGGAGGGACTGGCACAGAAGATGGGAATGAGGGGATGGTGTGGGGGTGCATTTAAGGCAAAACCTATCAGGACAGGAAGGAGAGGGCAGAGCACAGCCACACGGGATGTCCTGTGCAGGCCTGATGAGGTGAGAATGCGGGCGGCAGAGGACAGAGGGTGAGGATGGGGTGGTGTCTGTGAAGCCTAGAGGCACAGCAGAGGTGGGAGGGGGCCATGTCTCCTTCAGCAGGTACTCAGGATCCAGGTGGATTCTCTAGGGGAAGCGGGACAGGTGTTGGGACGTGTCCTCGGGGACCAGGTTCTGGAGACATAAGGGGAACCGGGCCAGCAGGGCTGTGACAGGCCCTGTCACTGGGCCTCCTTCCTGCTTTCATCCCAGGACACCCTGAGCCCTAGGTCCGCCTCCCAGGTTCACTGATCCAGGAGCACACACAGGGGTTGGACCCTAAACCTCTATATGCAGCCATGTCAGTGAGAATCAAGCAGCTAACTGCCCCAAAGGGCTCCTCCCGGGGCAGAGCAAGGGGCTGATCACCTTAAGGTGAGGTTTGGGGCATGGACTCTGTTCCCAGCTCAGCACTGCGTGGAAGGTGAGGAATCTCAGTGAGGGGGTCAGGCATCCCTAGAATATTTTCCTTGTCAACCCAGAGAGCAGATCATCAGGGACATGGTGACAGGAAGGGCACAGATGAGAAGTTGACCAGATCTGAAACACAGCCACATCCTACTTTTTTTCCCAGCAGAGAATCTAATTAAAGCCTCAAAGAAGGAAGCAGGAGCTGCCCCAGGGACAGCAGGAGGGAAGAAAGCATTGACCCTAATAGGAAGCCTTCACAACCCCTCCAAGGACATCTTCTGAGCCAGGCCCTGGTTTTGCTGGTCCTGAGCGCCCCCTTGTGGCCTGAGTGCCCCCTGCAGCCCAGTCCTGCTGCCTCCCTCAGGGAGATTTGTGTCTGGGCTCACTCTGACATCCCCTCACTGTGTCTGCTGTACAGTAATACACTGCCTTGTCCTGGGCTCTCAGGCTGTTCATTTGCAGATACAGCCTGTTCTTGGCGTTGTCTCTGGAGATGGTGAATGGGCCCTTCACAGAGGTGGCATAGTGTGTGCTACCACCTGTATTAGTAATGCGTGAGACCCATTCCAGCCCCTTCCCTGGAGCCTGGCGGACCCAGTTCATTTCATAGTCACTAAAGGTGAACCCTGAGGCTGCACAGGAGAGTCTCCGAGACCCCCAGGCGGCACCAAGCCTCCCCCAGACTCCACCAGCTGCACCTCACACTGGACACCTGCAAACACAGAGACACAAGGTGGACTTAGAATCACATGGAAGCAAAATCAGGCACAGGCACAGGTCTCAGGGCTCCAATCTCCTGAGAATGATCTTGAAGAATGATCAGGAGGAAAACGCAGCTTGGCACCAAGTCCATGGTGGAGCCGCTGGGGTCCTGTCTCAGGCACTTGGGTTCTGGGTGTCTCCCCAGCATGCCGGGCAAATACCCTCTTTTATGAGCAGGAGGAGAGCCCCATTTGCATGGGGTCTGGATATAAGGGTGCAGCTGGGACCCTGGGCTGCATGCCTGACCTTGTCATCCTCAGGGCGACCCTAGATGGGAAAGGACTCAAGAATGCTGACCACAAGGTGTCCCATCCTGACCCACCCTCCCTCTTCCTTTTCTGAGACCCAGTCACCCTGACCCCATGCCTTGGGGGCACCCTCCAGGTTTGATATTCCTCCATCCTTGGGGTTTTGAAGAGGACCAAGGGGTGCTGCACTTAGAGGCGGGTGGTTGGGTTTCCTCTTGCTCTCTTTCACCCGGCTGTGAGCCATGTTGCCTTTCTTGGATTTTGGAATAAGAATTTGCATTGGAATGATATTTTTATTTTGAGACATAAAGATTCTCCATGTTGTTTTCATCTGTCAGATCTTCCACAAAACTGGAACGTGTACAAGTGATGAGGCAGGAGAGGCTGGGCTGGACACTGTGGCCGCAGTCTCTGTCTCAAACCTTCTATCCCTGTCACAGCACACACCTGCCTTCCCGAATCCACACATTTCACTCAGCTTCCCATCAGTTCCTGTGCAAAAGTCCTGTTTCCAGGCCTCTCAATGTGGGAGGATTTCCATCCTTTAAAAATGGATCCCTGGTGGGTGATGGGGGTGAGCTGGAGGAGGTCAATGCTGGAAAAAAGGGGGACATGCGTGATACTTTCAAAGTAAAAAAAATAATAGAAATAAATTAATCAATTTAAAAAATGGAGTCCTGGACCTGCCGGTTTGGCTCAGTGGATAGAATGTTGGCCTGTGAACCAGAGTCTCAGGTTTGATTCTTGTCAAGGTTGCAAGCTCCTCCCTGGCCCTTGCCCTGGTGAGGGCACGTGCAGAAGGCAACCAGTTAATCTGTTTCTCTCACATCAATGATTCTCTCCTCCCCTCCCTCCCTTCCACTCTCTCTCAAAAGCAATGGAAAAATATCCTTGGGTGAGGATAAAAAAAGATAAAAAAGGAATATGTTTGCTCTTGAAAGCAAAATCCTGGGTAGAAAGTTGAGGCACGAAGTCATCCTTAGGGGCAGGTGAGCACCTCCCTTCTTGGAGGAGAGTGGCCACCTGTGTCATCCTCCCACCGCCCCAGGCAGGGGAAGACAGACAGACAGGAATCTGGGACTGTGGTCAGCTTGTTCTTACTGGGAAGGCAGCCACCACCACTAGGGAAGTGCAATCACGCTGGCGAGGCAGTGGGGCATGGGCAGGTCAAACACCACAAAGCCTTACTTCTCTCTTTCTTTTCATTTATTATTATTATTTTATAATATATTTTTATTTATTTCAGAGAGGAAAGCAGGGGAGATAGAGATAGAAACATCAATGATGAGAGAGTCTCTTCCATCAGTTGACTCTGGCAAACCCCCCAGTGGGGTTCCAGGCATGTGCGCTGACCAGGAATCCAACCATGACCTCTGGTTCATAGGTCGATTCTCAACCAGTGAGCAACACATGCCAGGTTCTGGGGTTACCAGTTACCATTTCTTTCTTTCAATTAAAAAAAAAAATAAGATTCCTTTACTTGGGTAGTTTTGTTAATTCTCACCCCAGGATATTTTCCCACTTATTTTTAGAGATCGTGGAAGGTTGGGGGAGAGGGAGAGAGCTGATAGAGACACATTGAGTAGTTGCCTCTTGCTGGCAGGGATGGAGATTACAATGGAGGTATGTGCCCATGATGGGAATTTAATCCAGGACCCCAAAGTCCGCAGGCTGATGCTCTATCCACTGGCTAGGGCCCCTCCCACCATGTCTAGTTAACACTGTGGAGGCCCCTGCACCACATGCAGGCAGCCAGGGTCCTGCCAGGTGGACCAACAGACCTGGGGGTTGTCTGTGTTGCTGGGAGGAGGGGAAACTAGGATAGAGAGGCCCCCAGAAAGGCAGCCCCAGGTGCCAGGGTACAGGGGTGCATGGGGAGCTGGGCTGGAACCTCTCTCCAGAGACTTAATGAGGAAGAACCACCCAGACCCCTCTCCTTCAGGCTGATGCTGGGCCTCGCTGTGGGGGACCCGCCGGAAGCCAGGTGGTCAGGCACCATGAGGGCTGAGGGTAATACAAACCTAAATTAGGGAAAAGTCTGTTTTCCCAGGTGCCAGGATAGAGCACCTCCAACATGCATGTAAGTTTCAATGTCAGTTTAAAAGCTCACCTTTACTCCCCAGCGTGTTGACTGGGGACCTTGGAACCTACTCTGAAGTGTGACCACTAGGGGGCACCCTCTCCCCGCTTCTGTGGGAGGAAGGGGGCAGCCAGACTTCAGAGGGCTCCAGGCTCCCAGGTGCAAACCTACTTCCTGTCCTAAAGAGGCTGGAGGTCTCATGTTCCCTGGGATCAGGTCAATGAGCAAACACATGAGGCCCCTCCAGTCACCGGGGGATTTAGGGTGAACTCTGTGTGACAAGTGGTGCTGCCAAGTTCCTCCTGAGGCTGCACCTCTGTGAAAAGCTGTGTTTCTGCGGATGGTTTCTCACAAGAACTCAGTTCTGTCCCCTTATCTGCTGCTTTGACAACCCCACACGGGCAACACACTGCAGTTATGATAACTCTTAACATTGGGCAAGTGATTCCTGCAACTATTTTTCCTATAACAATATTGCTTAGATGTTTCCGTTCCTTTGTCCTTTGTCCATATCAATTTACAAATCAGTTTGTCCATGTCTATAAAATCCGTGCTGAGATTTGGACTGATATTCTGTGAAATCTGCAAATCAGTTTGTGGGGAAATATTCACTGTGATGTATCTTGAAATCTATGTCTCCATTTGTTTAGGGCTTCTTTGTTTTATTTTGTTAGAATTTGGTGAATTTCAGGTTTTGTTAAATTTAAACCTAAATATTTAATCTCTTGGGAGGTTACCACAAATTAAATTTTGATTTTGGGCTCCATTTATACATTCCTAGTGTATAGAAATACATCCGTTTTTGTGTATTGGCCCGTGATTTTGAAGTGGATTCCTTTGATTTTTTTTTCATTTTTTAAAAATTAAATCTTTATTGTTCAGATTATTACATTGGTTCCTCTTTTTTCCCACCATAACTCCCCTCCACCCAGTTCCCACTCCACCCTCCGCCCTCACTCCCCACCCACTGTCCTCATCCATAGGTGCACGATTATTGTCCAATCTCTTCCTGCATCCCCCACACCCCTTCCCCCCCCAAGAATAGTCAGTCCATTCCCTTTCTATGTCCCTGATTCTATTATAATCACCAGTTCATACTGTTCATCAGATTATTTATTCACTTGATTTTTAGATTCACTTGTTGATAGATGTGTATTTGTTGTTCATAATTTGTATCTTTACCTTTTTCTTCTTCTTCCTCTTCTTAAAGGATACCTTTCAGCATTTCATCTAATACTGGTTTGGTGGTGATGAACTCCTTTAGCTTTTCCTTATCTGTGAAACTCTTTATCTGACCTTCACTTCTGAATGATAGCTTTGCTGGATAAAGTAATCTTGGTTGTAGGTTCTTGCTGTTCATCAGTTTGAATATTTCTTGCCACTCCCTTCTGGCCTGCAAAGTTTCTGTTGAGAAATCAGCTGACAGTCGTATGGGTACTCCCTTGTAGGTAACTGACTTTCTTTCTCTTGCTGCTTTTAGGATACTCTCTTTGTCTTTTGCTCTTGGCATTTTAATTATGATGTGTCTTGGTGTGGTCCTCTTTGGATTCCTTTTGTTTGGGGTTCTCTGCGCTTCCTGGACCTGTAAGTCTATTTCTTTCACCAGGTGGGGGAAGTTTTCTGTCATTATTTCTTCAAATAGGTTTTCAATATCTTGCTCTCTCTCTTCTTCTGGCATCCCTATAATTCGGATGTTGGTACACTTGAAGCTGTCCCAGAGGCTCCTTACACTATCTTTGTATTTTTGGATTCTTTTTTCATTTTGCTTTTCCGGTTGGGTGTTTTTTGCTTCTTCGTATTTCAAATCTTTGACTTGATTCTTGCGATCCTCTGGTCTGCTGTTGGGAGTCTGTATAATATTCTTTATTTCAGTCAGTGTATGCTTAATTTCTAGTTGGTCCTTTATCACAAAATCGAGGGTCTCACTAGATTTCTTGAGGATCTCACTATATTTATCGGCGGTCTCACCAGTCTTTTCGAGGGTCTTACTAAATTTATCGGAGGCTTCTAGACAGTTCTTTAAAGACCTTAAAAGTGTGGTTTTGAACTCTATATCCAGCAGTTTGCTTTCCTCCATTTCTGTTGTTTGTGTCCTGTTTCTTGGTCTCAGCATTTTTTATGCTTCCCTCCGCACTGTGCCTCCTCTGAGTCTCGGTATGCTTTTCTCTTTCCTTCTAGTTGTAGAATTTCCACTCAGCCAGCCTTCCTGTGGTTCTGGGTGATGTCCATTCCGTCTTTTAGTTGTATTTTTGAAGTGGTTGTTCGAGGCAGCAAACTCCGGTGTTTACCTATGCCACCATCTTGGTTTCTCCAGATTTTTCTTCATAGATAACTATGTCACATGCAAGTAGGGACATCTCGTGTCCTCCATTCATATTTGAATGTCTCTATGCATTTTTTTTGTCTTATTTCACTTGTTAAAATGTCAAGTTCAATGTTGAGTAGAAGGGGTAAGAGTGGACCTTCTTGACTTTTTCCCCATCTGAGGGGGAATCATTTCCCTTCCCACAGTCGAGTATGATTTTAGCTACAGGAATCCCATGATCAGATTGAGAAAGTGCCCTTTATCCAAAGTTCCCTAAGCGAGTTTATCATGAATGAATGCTGTGCTTTGTCACACACTTTTCTGTATTAATTTTTATGACCATGTGAATTTTCTTCTTTTTTTTTTAGAGAAGTATATTGTATTGATTTTTCACAGAGAGGAAGGGAGAGGGATAGAGAGGTAGAAATATTGATGAGAGAGAAACATTGATCAGCTGCCTCCTGCACACCTCCTACTGGGGATGTGCTCGCAACCAAGGTACATGAGGGACCTTAGTTCTTCAGCCTGATTTCTCAAGAGTCCTGTCCTTGGGCAAGTGGGACCCAAGGAAGGGGCCACAGACAAGGTTGCTCAGACACTCGACCCTGGTGTGGGTGTTGTGGACCTTACACCAATTCTAGAGCCTGTTCACCCACATTAATTGATTGGATTTCATTCATTCGTTCATTCATTCATTTATTCATTCCACCAACACTGAGGGCCATTGATACACCAATATCCCTCTAGGCAAAAAGGACAAATCAGTGAAGAAGACAGAGGCCCCCCCCCATGTTCTGGGGTCGTATGCCAAGTGCTTGTGGGTCAGACACACACCATGTGCCCCCAGACCTGGGCAGCTGTGGAGCCTGGGAGCAGAGGGCACAGGTGAGGGTCTTAAGATCTGGGGACCCACAGGGGAAGAACATAGGCCTGGGCTTGAGTTTTGCCTCCTGATGAGGTGCCCTCACCCTGAGCACAGGGAGCTGGGGAAGAGGGGACATCTCTGAGGGAGCAGGGGCAGGAGCAGCCGAGACATCAAATGGCCTAGGTGGATGCATAGAAGCTTTTCCTTTTAAAGTGACCCCAGTGGTTAGTCTGCAAGGAGTGATGGCTCCTGTCCTGGCAGGTGAGGCTCAGTGGCTAGAGTGTCGGCCTGGAGAATGAAAGGTCTGGGTTTGATTCTGATCAAGTGCAAGCACCTCAGTTACAGGTTCCCAAGCCCTGGTTGGGGTGTGTGCAGGAGGCAACGATTGATGTCACTCTCTCTCCCACATTGATGTTTCTGTCTGTCTCTCCCTCTGCCTTGCACTCTCTCTAAAAATCAGTGGGAAAATACACTCAGTGAGGATTAACACAAAAAATAATTCTTTTAAAAATAAATAAAAGAATGATGGCTCCTGACAGGAGTCACAGAAGCGAGGTGCTGCTTAGGGAGTTCCCCAGTGTAGGAAATAGGCCTCTGAGATCCACCCCAGCAAAGTCAGCTTGTATTGGAAAGGGTTACTGAGTGTCCCCAGGGCAAAGGGAATGCGGGAGGAGGGAAGAGGCTATAAGAACAAAGAACTGTGCACCTGAGCCAGGATGGCGCAGCCTCCTACTGGGTGAGGTGGAGACAACTAGAAAAGGCCTCGGCCCATTTTTTAAAATGCTCCAATAGGAGACCTAGGCCACGTCTGAGGAAACTGTGAAGCCCATAGTACTCAGCCACTGAGGAACCCGAGGAGGGACTCTACACCGATACCAGAGCCTGTAGCAGGAATTCTCCTTGGGTCTTGTCTCAAGGATGCAAAGAATGAAGTCTCCAACCAGAGGCATTCAAACTAGACAGAACTAGGGGATAAATAGCCTGTGATCGCTGCTCCCCGTGTGCCTGTACAAGCAGACACCTCCTCTTGCAAGAACATAGTGAAAGGCTCCTTTTCACCATCCTTCTGTCTCTGAGTCTATTATTTCAATTCAAAATGGTGAGTGTTTCTCACACCCTCCGCCCCCAGCTCAGGGCCTCCTTGGCCCACCCTCTGGGCTTGACCACACACACGGGTGACTGTCCCACCATTGGCTGCATCCCTGGGGTTGGCAGGGGACGTCACCCCTTCTCAGCACAACCAAGATCCCTGCAGGTGGGCTCAGTGCTGTGGGGCCTCTGTCCCCTGCTGGTCCCTGTGGATGAAAGGGGCCACATCCTGGGGCCTGGGAGAGGAGGTCAGCAGCGTGGAGTCTCCAGGCATCTCAGTCAGTGGGTGGAGGTGGACACCTGGAGGTCATAGCAGCTCCTGCCCATATGCACTGCAGGTTGCCCTTTCAGGACATGGGCTGTAGATGGACCCGTGGGGTGGCTGTGAGAACCCACCCAAAGCAGCTCCGCAAACCTGAACCTGCCCCTGCAGGAGGCCTCAGGCAGCCCCACCGCCCGCGGGGACAGGAGGCTCTGAATGTGGAGAGGAGGGGCCCCTCCAGCCTCCCTGGTGGGGAGCCCAGTTTCCCCTGAAAGACAAATGCAGCGCCCTCGTCCCCACCCTCCTGGGGGTTTTCCTGCTTCAATTTGCAGGAGACAGGCCTCTGTGGTCTACCCTCAGCTCAGTCACCTGTTAGAAAAGAGTCAGCCTGTGGCCAGTGGGTTCCTGAAGTTCCCAGGGTAGACAAGATGGGGGTGGAGGAGTGAGGGCTGTGCAAGTGACCAGCAGCACATTTCCCAGGAGGGTCCCCTGGACAAAGGGAGGTGGAGACACTAGGACAGGCCTCCTCCCATGTATTTAAATAGCCCAATAGGAGACAGCAGGGCCTAGAGGAGGAGCTTGAGAGAAGGTGAGCCCCATAGTCCTCAGCCAATGAGGAACGGGGGAGGGACCCTCTCCAATAGGATAAAGTTTCCTGTGATCCCTGCTCTGTGCCTTCTGCCCACAGACACCTCCCTGCGGACCTTTGGGCCCTGCTTCCTGCCCCCAAGTCCGTTATTTGAATTCCCACAGGTGAGCATGTCTCACAGCTTTAAGGTCTGACTGTGGCCCAGAAGGAGGAGAGACTGTCCCTGGGCGGTTTTTCTTTTCGGCCCCATCTGAGCCCCTGGTGCACGTGTGGGGCGGTGGGGTGGGAGGGCAGGCTCCCTGCCAGGAGGGGGAGACCTTGGAGCCTGGATGTGGGGCCTGAAGAGCTGAACTCGATGAGCTCTGGGAGGTTCCCAGAAAGGACAGGGCGGGGACCGCACAGTTAATAAGGGAGAGAGCAAGACCAGCCTGGCCCCAGGGAGTGGGGCCTGAAGACCAGCCCCAGGCGTCCCCCAGGGTCCAGGCAGCTTTGAGAACTGGAGGGCATCCTGGCGGGGGAAGGGTTGGGATGTCACCTACAGGGGCTGCTCTGGGAGCCCTGAGGCTGCAGGGAGGAGGCCTGCTTTTCTAATCAGAGATGATATGTTATGGGTTGGCTCAACGAGATAGACCACCGACTCAGAATTTAAATTTAAAAGCCTTTTATTAAGCTGGCCAGCTGACCACAGCACCTATCTTCCCTTCTGGAAGATTCGGAGCATGTGTCCCCAACCAAGTGTGCAGCAAGATCTTTTATTGCCAACTACACAGTGTTAGAAAAAAAAGAAAAAACCAACTACAAAGCGGTTCATTAGCCGTTCCTGGTACTGTCAAGGTAAAAAGTTTACATAAAATTTACGAGCAGGGTCATACCTGGCTGGGTTCAATTATAACACATTACTTTTTTAGGGAGATAATTAGCAATTTTTCTCTCCCATGGTCTCTGCCCTTGACACAATCAGTAACTTTTTCCAGGCCGCAGTCCCTCCCCCCAACACATTCAGTAAGTTTCTCATGTTTCATTTCCTCCCCCTAGCACAATATTGAAGTATGGTAGCAACCATTTCAGGTAGAAACTGTAGTTTAACTCTAACCGTGCTGTTTGGCTTCTGTACTTATTTGATTTGTTTAACAATAGAAAAGTTACTTTGATTTTCTGAATTGTATAAACCGTCCCATTTGATTGAATACCTTATTGATTGTAATGTGAATACCCCATTGGTTGTGGTCATACTTGTTTTAGAAAGCACATTCCTCTGTACCTGGGAACCAAGACAGCACAAGTATCCCAAGACCTGAGGGTTCCAGATAATGTTTCCCTGTCAACTCAGTGGTCCCAAGACCAGGACAGCACAATTACTCTAAATTGCCTCGATGGCTCTAGATAATGTGTTCCTGGCAACTCAGTGATCCGGAGACCCAAAACTGTAATTAACATGCTTAATTCTGCTTCTGTAAACTGCTTTTTTGCAAACCAGGTTCCTCATTCCAAACCCTGGGATGTAATCAATACTTTTGTGATTTTTGCCTATATAAACCTGGTGTTGCGGCCATCTTAGCACAATGAGATTTGGGAAATGGCCCCTCATAGTCCCGGATTTGCAATAAATGTGACTCTTTAATTCGACTTCTTGAGGTATCCTTCTGTGATTCACGGGGTGCATTATAACAATGTCATTATTCACATGGAAAATCCTGAAGAATCTGAAAAGATAGACCCGGACACGAATTAATGTACAAGTACCAACCAGTGGGAAAATGCATTTAGAAAGAAAAAGACCAACCCCCTTCGAGGCATAAACACAGAGAAACACCTAAGAATCAACCTAAACCCTGACTGACGCCCAGGCTCTGTCCACAGAAAGTGATAACGAAACAGGAATTTTAGGGGAATATAGGCAGGTTTAGGGAATTTTTAGCCTTGGGGTCATGGAACAAACACAGGGCTACAGACTGGGAGAAGATGTATGTCCATAAGACAAGGAACTGGAAGTTGCCAAAAAAAGTCTATATTTACAAAATGAAGAAGGAAGAAAGCCCAGAAGGAATAGGAGGACAATGAGGGGGCAGGGCCTCAGGAGTCACTATAGTAACCAATTCAAAGGGAATATTGACCAGTCAGAGGGGATATAAGAACATGGAGCTGCAGTCTTTATAAACCATGGAAACAGGAAGTCTGTGGGCCCTTTTACCTCTCCCCATGTGGGAGTTTGTATTTGTTTTTCAATAAATTTCCACCTTTGCTACACCACTTTCTGTTTGTGAATTCATTCTTCGACTCTGGTGGACAAAGAATCCGGGTTCCAGTCAAAAATTCCATGTCAAGAACACATGATCAGGAGTCCTGAGGCAGGTGTAGACCCACCAGAAACCAACGTGCTTTTTCAGCAAAAGGCTTCATACCATGGCGACACCCACCATGTGAGGCTGCTGTGAATTCTTTATTCAAGAACTGAAATGTGACTGAGCTCCATCATCATTCCTAGTGGAACATGCCCATGGTCCCCCCTGGGCTTAGAACTGTGGACAAAAGGGGCCACATGCTAACCTGACAGCTCAGGGGAGGCCTGCATAGCAGTCCTGCAAACTCAGAGACCTAAAGTCACCACAAAAGATGGTCTGAAATTAAACTTTAACTAAAAGCGTTATGGTGGGTAGTTACATCCTAGGCCAGTATCTTCACTGACAAGGTCAACCTTTACCTTAACTGAGCCTATCTGTCTTTTTGCATCTATAATAACACACCCTTGCAATGTCTGGGTAACTTAAAACTTCCCTTTCTCCAGGCCCCTCGGGGCACAACTTAATGTGCCTGGGCCCCAGGACAGATACCACAAATTCCTTAATTATCATGTTAATCGATCCTGCAGCCACCTAAGCCTGTGTCTCTCATTCTACTTTTTATCCAATCCCAGAGGTTTCCTGGCTTTGCTTTCTCCTGCCTCTTTAGTCTATCACCAGTGGATTTCAAGTAACCCACCTATGTCCGTCCTTGGATTGCAATGTATAAAAATAGAGGAAAACCCGCCATTCTCAGGAGGATTATTTCAGTCTGTTGAGGTTCTGCATCTTGGCATTTGTTGACAGTTTGGCTGAAATAAGCTCACAAAAATTATTTACAGATTTGAATGTGTTTTTTACGTTAGGTACTAAGAAGGGGGTTTCCTCCTACCATTTCCTTCCTGTCCTGTTTTATTAAAATAAGGTTCCTTTATTTATTTAATTTGTTTTGTTAATCCTCAACCAGATAGTAATTTGAGATCAGAGTCTCCCTTCAGTCACCGAATTTTGTCAGATTTAAGACAGAGCCTCCCGTTTTATTCACGAATACAATCCCTAAAACTAGACATAGGAAAGGGCTTTCTGTGAGCTCTGTGGCTGAGCCTGGGAGCAAAGTTAATTTAAGGCAGAGCAAGAAATTGTGTCTTTGCTTAACTCTCCACCTGCTCCTGGTCTGAGGGCTGTGCTGGTCTTGAGCGCCCCCTGGTGTCCTGGACGCCCTCTGCAGCCCAGCCCTGCTGCCTTCCTCAGGGAGGTTTGTGTCTGGGCTCACAATGACTTCCCATCACTGTGTCTGTTGTACAGTAATACATGGCCGTGTCCTGGGTGCTCAGGCTGTTCATTTGCAGATACAGCGTGTTCTTGGCGTTGTCCCTGGAGATGGTGAATCGGCCCTTCACAGCATTGGCATAGTTTCTGGTACTTCCATCAGGACTCACTCGACATAACCACTCCAGCCCCTTCCCTGGAGCCTGGCGGACCCAGTTCATGTGGTAGCTACTGAAGGTGAATCCAGAGGCTGCACAAGAGAGTCTCAGAGACCCCCCAGGAGGCACCAAGCCTCCCCCAGACTCCACCAGCTGCACCTCACACTGGACACCTGCAAACAGAGACACAAGGTGGACTGAGAATCACCTGGAAGCAAAAACAGGCACAGGCACAGGTCTCAATGCTCTCCACTCCTGAGAATGACCTTGAAAAATGATAAGGAGGAAAACGCATCTTGGCACCAAGTCCATGGTGAAGCCGCTGGGGTCCTGTCTCAGGCACTTGGGTTCTGGGTGTCTCCCCAGCATGCAGGGCAGGACCCTCTTTTATAGGGAGGAAGAGAGCCCCATTTGCATGGAGTCTGCATATAAGGGTGCAGCTGGGACCCTGGGCTGCATGCCTAACCTTCTCATCTTAGTGGCGACCCCAGATGCAAAGGACTCAAAGATGCTGGCCACAAGGAGTCCTGTCCTGACCACCCTCCCTCTTTCCCTCCTTTCCCGAGACCTGGTCACCCTTGGGTTTGAGAGTCCTCCATCCTTGGGGTTTGATGAGGACCCAGGGTGCTGCCCCCAGAGGCAGGTGGACAGGGTTTCCCCTTGCTCTCCTTCACCTGCCGTGGGCCATGTTGCCTTCAAGGGGATTGGGAATAAGATTTGCCTTGGAATGATGCTTTTATTTTGAGACTGAAAGATTCTCTTTGTTCTTCTTCCCAATCAGATCTTCCATGAAACTGAAACGTCAACATGTGACGAGGCAGGAGAGGCTGTGCTGGAAGCTTCTTTTCTGGGTGCCATCTCGCTCTGCCCACTACGTCCTCTAGGGAAGGTCCTGACGAATGTCGTCCTGGGTGACCCAGGATCAAAAAAAAAAAAAAAAAAAAAAAGAAAAGAAAGAAGAAGAAACATAAAGGAGAAAGGTCCAATACCAGCGATGATGATGGAAATTAAGTGCCTTCATGCATTTCAAGTGGAGGCACCTGGATGAGAACATTGGACAGTGGGCTTGGTAATTCCCACGGATGCTGAGAGCGGCCCTTTCCCTCCTAGAATGAGGCGGACACAGGACCCTCTCCTTTGGCAGCTCGCACAGTGAGCACCTCCAAAGTAGAGCAGCGCAGGCAGCCTCTGTGTCTAACACACACTAGCCTAACAAGATTGCTTACGTGTGGTCCCGCTAAGCTAGGAACAATTTGCTCCTAGAGCATTGTTTGTAACATGCTAAAACATACCATGACATATATGTTGTTTCCAACATAGGCAACATAGGACATGCCAGTCATCTATGACATGTGTGTCAGCTATGACAGGCATGCAGCACAGAACAGGCATGTCACCTATGACACTTACGTCGCCAATGACATGCATGCCACCTAAGATGTATTTTGCTTATTACGTCTTTGGAGGCTCATCCTGGTATATAATTTGGGAATTGGCCTGTCATCCATTCTTCTAGGGACAAGCCTTGCTTTCCTGAAGGAACAAGTCCTACGACAAGTGCTACAGGGCCTCAGACCAGGAGATTGCACAGACTCCCTCCCTCAGGTGACACAGACCAGGTGGACTGCTGGGCCAGCCCTCCACATCGCCACGCTGAGCTCAGTGCTCCTGGCTTCTCTCTGCCGAGGGGTAAAGCCAAGTGGCTGGAGACAAGCAAGAGGTGGTCTGAGCCCTGGCCAGTTTGGCTCAGTGGCTAGAGCATCAGCCTGGGGGCTGAAGGGTGCTGGGTTCAATTCCGGTCTAGTGCACTTGCCCAGGTTGTGGGCATAATCGCCAGTAGGAAGTGTGCAGGTAACAGCGGATCAGTGATTCTCTCTGATGATGTTTCTATCTCTCTCTCCCTCTCCCTTCCTCTCTGAAATCAATCAAAACATATTTTTTTAAAAAATGGAATTGGCACTGGCTGGACAGTTCAGTTGGTTACAGCATCATCCTGATACAGCAAGGTTGCAGGTTCGATCCCCAGTCAGAGCACATGCAAGAATCAACCAATGAATGCATAATAAATAGAACAACAAATCAATGTTTCTCTCTCCCTTCCTCTCTCTCAAAAAAGAAAATTAATAAATAACAATTTTAAAAAGAAACAGGATTGCCTTAAAAAAATAGGGGTGGTCTGAATTCTCCAGGCCTCTGGGGAGCCTTGAGCCCTACGGGGACCTTGAGAGTGGGTGACTGAGCGGAGATCTCTGCTTCCTTCCCTCTGATGAATTCTTAGTGAGAGGACCCCCTCTGGCTCCTTTATGCCTCCTTCCTGGCCAAGAGTGGAGCTGTGTTCCTCTCAGGCTTGACCAGGGCTCTAGAGACACACCTGGAGGGAATTGTGAGAACCCAGACATCCCTGCCCCTACCAGGCGACCATGGGCTGGATCAAGTGGGTGTGGGGACCAGGCAGTAAGACTGAGAGAAAGAGGAGGATGACGCAGGAGCCCACCAGTTGGTGGTGCCACAGTGGGTGAGGCACCAGTGTGTGAGGACACAGTGGGTGAGGACATGGTGGGTGAGGACACGGTGGGTGAGGACATGGTGGGTGAGGATACGGTGGGTGAGGACATGGTGGGTGAGGTCACAGTGGGTGATGTCACGGTGGGTGAGGACACTCTGGGTGAGGTCACGGTGGGTGAGGACACAATGGGTGAGGTCACAGTGGGTGAGGACACAGTGGGTGAGGTCACAGTGGGTGAGGACACAGTGGGTGAGGACACGGTGGGTGAGGCCACAGTAGGTGAGGACATGGTAGGTGAGGCCATGGTGGGTGAGGACACAGTGGGTGAGGACACTCTGGGTGAGGACACGGTGGGTGAGGCCACAGTAGGTGAGGACATGGTAGGTGAGGCCACGGTGGGTGAGGACACAGTGGGTGAGGACACTCTGGGTGAGGCCACAGTGGGTGAAGACACAGTGGGTGAGGACACAGTGGGTGAGAACACAGTGGGTGAGGACACGGTGGGTGAGGACAGGGTGGGTGAGGATACGGTGGATGAGAACACAGTAGGTGAGGTCACAGTGGGTGAGGACACAGTGGGTGTCACAGTGGGTGAGGTCACAGTGTGTGAAGACACAGTGGGTGTGTACATAGTGGGTGAGGCACCAGAGGTTCTGCTGGTTCTGTGAGCAGCGCCTCCTGCACATGCCTGTCACTGCAGAGTGGAAACACTGTGCTCTTTGAGGCATGGATCCAAGGAACGTTGTCTCAGTGGCAACAGGTTAAACAGAGCTCCTGGAAATTCATTATTTTATTTTTATTTATTTACTAGAGGCCCAGTGTGCACAAAATTGCGTGTGAGTAGCTCGCTTCTGCTTGCCTCAGCTGGCCGCCCTGCTCATCGCCCCTCCCTCCACTGCTTATAGCTGTCCACTGCTAGTAGCTTGCTGCCCCGCCCTGCCCGCCATGAGAGCAGTGGCTTGTTTGGTCATGATGGCGTGATGGTGTGACGGCCAAGGGCCTTTTATTAATATAAACTAGTGGCCCAGTGCACAAAATTTGTGCACATTAAAAAGGAATTAATTAGAGGAAATATTTTAATATTGCTATTTGCCCTTGCTCTATAATAGAAGTGTGAGAGATGAAAGGAAATTAGTAAAATATATATGAAAATAATAATTTATTAATAAATAAACAGTAACA
This sequence comes from Myotis yumanensis, assembly GCF_028538775.1. Lineage (NCBI taxonomy): Eukaryota > Metazoa > Chordata > Mammalia > Chiroptera > Vespertilionidae > Myotis > Myotis yumanensis. The sequence continues at coordinate 15,675,220 of NW_027223773.1, forward strand.
AAAGGATATAACAATGAGGCATGATATAAAAACAAAAAAAACATGATATGAAAACAACAAAACACGATATAAAAACAACAGTGATGCAAACAATGACTGATAAAGTGATTAAACTTATTCTAATATCTCCCTGTATACCACATTAAGAGTGAAAACACTTTCAGAGTGCTTGACTAATTTCCCTTGTGATGATGTATTTAGAACTTTAAGGTCACATGCTCTTCGAACTCGAGAGAAAGCAACATATAACTGACCATGTGCGAAAATGGGTTCAGGTAGGAATATGCCTACTCTGTCTAGAGTTTGTCCTTGTGATTTATTAATTGTCATCACAAATGCTGGCATCACAGGAAACTGTCGTCGAATTAATTTAAATGGGAGGCCAGTGTCAGATGGGGAGAAATCAATTCTTGGAATCAGAACAACCTTTCCTTCTGCAGATCTTGTTAATACTTCAGCTTAGATAATGTTAGGTCATAATCTTTTGATAATAAATATGGTACCATTACAAAGACCCCATTTACTATTAAGATTTCTCAATAGCATGATGATTTCACACACTTTCAATTTTAATTTATGACATGGCATTCCCGAAGGAATAATACTATTAAGAAATTCAATGGCAAAATTTTTCTTTTCAGCATCATCTGTTGAATCAATGGAATCATCACTCAAATATGTGTGAAAATCTCCATTGAGTATATCCAAAATTTCTTCATTTAATTTTTGAATGTGCTCATTTTTTGGACAAAGAATTGCATGTTTAAATATATTTTTTAATATTATCTATAGATATAGTATTTCCAAAGGTAGCTTCAATAATAGATCCATTACAAATCATTTCACAGGGGATTTTAATAATATCCATTCCTAAATGAAAACTGCTATCAAGTTTGCCATCTCCAAGTTTTACTAATCATCCAATATAAGCAGAATCCTCTGATCTCATATTTGTTTTAAAAGACTACTTTCTGAAACATCCCCAAACATTGCAGTACTTTAAACTCATTTGTACTATGGCCAATTGCATAGCATGTGGTACAATACTGAGACATTGTCGAAAATCCCCTCCAAGAAGGAGAACTTTCCCCTCAAATACAACATTTAAATTCATAATTTATCTTAGTAATCTATCTATGGTGTTTATAGCATGACTGGATGCCATGGTGCATTCATCAATAATGAGAAGTTGGGCCTTTTTAATAGTTTTAGCAACTTCACTGTTTATATCGAGTCTAGAAATTGAAGTTTCATTTAATGAAATTCGTAATTTATATTGGGAATGAAAGGTCCTTCCACCGAGAAGTAAATGTGCAGCAATTCCTGTAGACGCTGTGGGTAAAACAGTACTATCACAACCTCTAATATAATATATTAAAACTTTATACAGATATGCAGGTGAATAGGATTCCTAGCTGGCAGGCCCCTGACAGCAAACTGGCCACCTGTCAATTCCACGAGGAATGGGGCTCCCTCTTCTCTTCTGTCAGGGTCTGGGGTGCAGGTGAATGGGGTTCTTCGCTGGTAGGCCACTGTCAGCAAGCTATCCAACAGCAGATTCTGTGAGGAATGGGGCTGCCTCCTCCCTACTGTCAGGGTCTGGTTTGAAGGCCAGCTGTAAGCTGGCAAGGTCCTTTCACCTGAAGGGGCTAGCAAGGCTGGAACCCTTACCCACACAGTTTTCCAAGAGATGTTTGGATGGCGATTATCAGTAGAATGAGAGAACCTTTGTAGAATAAGAACAGCCTTTCATAGCTTACCAAGAAGTCTGTAACTATTTACTGAGATATGCTGTACTGAGAACTTGTCCTTCTGCTGTGTCTCTCCCTTAGAGATTAAGAGGAACAAAGAATGCATTCCTCTTGACAGACCTCCTATTCAGTGTGTTATGTATAAATAGGATTGTGTGGCTAATAAAGTTGCTTCAGTTCATCGAGAGAACTGGAGTCCTCCCGACCCCGCTTTCCTGTATTTCTTTCTTTTCTCAATTCCCACCTCCCTACCTCAACCCAGCTCAACCTGTCAGGCTGGCCCTGACAGCCAGCCATGCCCCCTGTTGGGCCAGACCCAGAGTTCTACCACACCATGGCCTCCAACTCAGTAACCCAGTACTGACTGCTGCTGGGCGCTCCTGGCGCTCTGAGGGTGGGTTCTTTCCTCAGGCCTCGTGGGAAACAGCTCTGGGAGGGCGCAGTCCTTGGCAAGGCGACCAAGGACTTGGTGTGTCCATGCTCCGAGAGCAGGTTCCTGCCTCAAACCTCGCCCTTGCGGGAAATAGTTCAGAGAGGGTGCAGCCTGACTTCCTTCTGGTTGGTAGAGCCTAGGACGTGACGTGTTACACCCACGGTTTTTATATAAATAGATTTTTTAAATCTTCACTCGAGGATATTTCTCCATTGATTATTTAGAGAGAGTGGAAGAGAGAGGGAAAGGCAGCGAGAAACATCAATGTGAAAGAAATACATAGATTGGTTGCCTTCTGCACCAGCCCAGACCAGGCTCCAGGCTGGGGAGGCCATTGCAACCCATGTACATGCCTTTGACTGAAATCAAACCTGGGACCCTTCAGTTTGCAGGCCAATGCTCTATCCACTGAGCAAGCAGGCTATTTTATTTTTTATTATGAAGAGGAAAATAAACTTGTAAAGGAAACCCCTCTTTGGCCTATCCCTGCACATGCTTTTGGAGCTGCATTCTTTTTTTTTTAATTGTTTTATTGCTTGAGGTATTACAAAGAGTATAACATACGTCTCCCTTTTTTCCCGCCATTGACAATCCCCTGGCCTCCCTACCCCCCAGTGTCTTATGTCCATTGGTTATGCTTATATGCATGCATACAAGTCCTTCGGTTGATCTCTTACCCTCCCCTCCTGCGCCCAACCCTCCCTGGCCTTCGCGCTGTAGTTTGACAGTCTATTCGAGGCTGCTCTGCCTCTGTACCTATTTTTGTTCATAAGTTTATAATGGTCTTTATTATCCATAAATGAGTGAGATCATGTGGTATTTTTCCTTCATTGACTGGCTTATTTCACTTAGCAAAATGCTCTCCAGTTCCATCCATGCTGTTGCAAATGGTAAGAATTCCTTCCTTTTTATAGCAGCATAGTATTCCATTGTGTAGATGTACCACAGTTTTCTAATCCATTCATCTACTGTTGGGCACTTAGGCTCTTTCCAGATCTTAGCTATGGTGAATTGTGCTGCTATGAACATAGGGGTGCATATATCCTTTCTGATTGGTGTTTCTGTTTTCTTGGGATATATTCCTAGAAGTGGTATCACGGGGTCAAATAGGAGTTCCATTTTTAGTTTTTTGAGGAAACTCCAAATTGTCTTCCATAGTGGCTGTACCAGTCTGCATTCCCACCAGCAGTGCACGAGTGTTCCTTTTTCTCACATCCTCTCCAGCACTTGTCGTTTGTTGATTTGTTGATGGTAGCCATTTTGACAGGTGTGAGATGGTACCTCATTGCTGTTTTGATTTGCATTTTTCGGATGATTAGTGACTTTGAGCATGTTTTCATATGTCTCTTGGCTTTTTGAATGTCATCCTTTGAAAAGTGTCTATTTAGGTCCTTTGCCCATTTTTTATTGGATTGTTTATCTTCCTTTTGTTAAGTTGCATGAGTTCCCTATAAATGTTGGAGATTAAACCCTTATCAGTGATAACATTGGCAAATATGTTCTCCCATGCAGTGGACTTTCTTGTTGTTTTGTTGATGGTTTCTTTTGCTGTGCAGAAGCTTTTTATTTTGATGTAGTCCCATTTGTTTATTTTCTCTTTAGTTTCCAATGCCCTAGGAGCTGTATCAGTGAAGAAATTGCTTAGGCATATGTCTGAGATTTTGTTGCCTTTGGATTCTTCTAGTATTTTTATGGTTTCCTGTCATACATTTAAGTCCTTTATCCATTTTGAGTTTATTTTTGTGTATGGTGTAAGTTGGTGGTTTAATTTCATTTTTTTGCATGTATCTGTCCAATTTTCCCAACACCATTTTTTATTTTTTATTTTAGGGTTGTAGACTTTACTCCAAATTCTGAAAAGGTCCTTGCCATGGTATCCTGACAATTTTGGCAACGTTTACATAAAATCCTTGTAAGGCTGCAGCCTCTTCTGGAATTCCTCAGATTTCAAAGTCTCGCTCTCTAGTTCTTGAAAATGAGGGCAGTTCCTGAAAGGCAGGAATAGCAACTGATCTTCCACAAGAGGAACTGTGTGCACTGGGATGGGCTGCCAGGGCAGGTTGGGATTCCAGAGGCTAATACCCTCGGGGGGAAACAGGGCTGCAAGCTTTGTCGTGGCACTCATCAACGTCCGGTCAATGTCTGTGCTGCGAACATAAAACCTGTTGATGTTTATAGGACTCATTCAAGAATTTTCCATATCTTTTCCTTATATACTCTCCAAGTTCATAATGCTGCTCCATACCCAACTGAATGAGTTGGCCAAATCCTTGTGGCCAGGAGGTTTCTTTAATGGGATCATTAGGAAAGGTTTCAATGGGACTCCGGTCTCCATGCCTAAAAACCAGTGTCACAAACTTCAGCTCCTTAGCTCCCACACCTGGGTCCGGCCAGAAGGAAAGCAGGAGCAAGAAGCTAAGGCTGGCTGCCCTCGCCAACAGGCACCGGGCAGCTGTCATGCTGGGCAAAAGCCATTAAAGGGGAAGCTATTTAATCAAGAATTAAAAGAGAAGGAGGAGCTAACACCATTTATTGAAGAGACTATCTTGACTGCATTGTATGTTCTTGCCTCCTTTGTCAAATATTAATTGAGCATATTGGTTCGGGTCAATTTCTGGGCTCTCTATTCTATTCCATTGATCTATATGTCTGTTCTTGTGCCAGTACCAGGCAGTTTTGAGAACAGTGGCTTTGTAATACAGCTTGATATCTGGCATTGAGATCCCACCAACTTTGTTCTTTCTCGGGATCGCTGCAGGTATTCGGGGTCTTTTTTAATTCCAGATGAATTTTTGGAGAGTTCGTTCTAGGTCTGTGAAATATGCCATTGGTATTTTAATGGGAAGTGCGTTGATTTTATAGATTGCTTTGGGTAGTATGGACATTTTAATGATGTTGATTCTACCAATCCAAGAACATGGTATTTTCTTCCATCTGTTTATGTCTTCCTCTATCTCTTTTTTCAACGTCCTGTAGTTTTCTGAGTAGAGGTCTTTTACCTCTTTAGTTAAGTTTATTCCTAGGTATCTTAATTTTTTTGGTGCGATAGTAAATGGGATTGTTTTTTTAGTCTCTCTTTCTGTGAGTTCACTATTGGTGTATAGAAATGCCATAGATTTCTTGGCGTTAATTTTGTATCCTGCTACATTGCCAAATTCATTTATTGAGTCTAATAGTTTTTTGATGGAGTCTTTAGGGTTTTTTAAGTATAATATCATGTCATCTGCAAATAAGGACAGTTTTACTTCTTCTTTTCCAATTTGGATGCCTTTTATTTCTTCTTCTTGTCTAATTGCAATGGCTAATACTTCCAGTACTATGTCGAACAGGAGTGGTGAGAGGGGGCATCTGGGGCTGCATTCTTGAGTTTAGTGAGTCCTGAGTTTAGTCAGTCCAGTAGTTCTGAGTGTCCCCTGCTGGACCTGAGCGCCCCCTAGTGTCCTAGCGCCCCTTGCAGCCCAGACCGGCTGCCTCCCTCAGGGAGGTTTGTGTCTGTGATCACACTGACTTCCCCTCACTGTGTGTCTTGCACAGTAATAGACGGCCGTATCCTCGGCTGTCAGGCTGTTCATTTGCAGATACAGCATGTTCTTGGTGTTGTCCCTGGAGATGGTGAATCGGACCTTGGCAGTGTTGGCATAGTATGTGCTACCACCATTACCAGTAATGAGTGAGACCCAATCCAGACCCTTGCATGGAGCCTGGCAGACCCAGCCCATCCAGTAGCCACTGAAGGTGAATCCAGAGGCTGCACAGGAGAGTCTCAGAGACCCCACAGGCGGCACCAAGCCTCTCCCAGACACCACCAGCTGCACCTCACACTGGACACCTGCAAACACAGAGACACAAGGTGGACTTAGAATCACATGGAAGCAAAAACAGGCACAGGCACAGGTCTCAGTGCTCCCCTCTCCTGAGAATAACCTTGAAAAATGATCAGGAGGAAAACGCAGTTTGGCACCAAGTCCATGGTGGAGCCGCTGGGGTCCTGTCTCAGGCACTTGGGTTCTGGGTGTCTCCCCAGCATGTGGGGCAGGGCCCTCTTTTATGAGCAGGAGGAGAGCCCCATTTGCATGGAGTCTGGATATAAGGGTGCAGCTGGGACCCTGGGCTGCATGCCTGACCTTGTCATCCTCGGGGCGACCCCAGATGGGAAAGGACTCAAGGATGCTGGCCACAAGGGGTCCTGTCCTGATCCACCCTCCCTCCCTCCTTTCCTGAGACCCGGTCACCCTGACCCTATTCCTTTGGGGGCAGCTTCCAGGATTGAGAGTCCTCCATCCTTGGGGTTTTGATGAGGACCCAGGGGTGCGTGGATGGGATTTCCTCTCCCTCTCCTTCACCCACCGTGAGCCATGTTTCCTTTCTGGGGGTTGGGAATAAGAACTTGCATTGGATGATGCTTTAATTTTGAGACTGAAGGATTCTCTTTGTTGTTTTTCCCATTCAGATCTTCCACAAAACTCGAGGGTGTACATGTGACGAGGCAGGAGAGGCCGGGTGGATGCTGTGGCCGCAGCCTCAGTGTGTAAACTGCTGTCCCTGTCACAGCTTGTAACTGCCTTTCCAAAACCACAGATTTCACTTAACTTCCCTGCTGTTTGTGTGCAAAGGTCCTGTTTTCCCAGCCTCTCAAATTGGGACAAGTTCTGTCATTTACAAATGGAGCCCTGGCTGGTGTTGTCCAGTGGTTTATACATTGGCCCGGGCATCACATGGTCTCAGGTTCAATTCCCAGTCAAGGTTGCCGGTTCACTCCTGACCCCGGTCAGGGTCATTGAGGAAACAATCAATGCATGTGCCTCTCTCACTTCAATGTTTCTCTCCCTCCCCGTCCCCTGCTCCTCTCTTCCATTCTCTCTCTGAAAAGTAATTGAAAAAATATCCTTGGATGAGAATTAAAAAATAAAAAAATTAACATGTTGCCTTTGGAAGCAAAACCCTGGGTAAAAATTGAGGCACCGAGTCATCCTTGGGGGCAGGTAAGCCTCTCCCTTCTCCGTGGCAGAGGGGCCACCTGCAGGTCAGTCCTCAGCTCTTCTTTTGGGGGCAGCCCCGTCCCACAGCCTCTCCCTCTGCCCCATGCAGCACAGGCCCTGGCCAGCTCAGCTGGACTCGCTGGTGGTGAGGCCCCCACTCCCCCACTCGCTTTGCCCCAAGAGGAGACCATGCCCACCCCAGGTCTGAGCGAGGTCACCTACCCCAAAACCAGGGGGCCGAGTGCCGGTTCCGGAGGGAAACCACGACCCTGGTGTGGAGAGGGGAGACTTGCCCTGTGGACACATTATGAGCCCATTGCACAGCTGCACTAAGCAAGGCTCATCCATGAACTGCATTAGCCGCCCACACCGTGCTGATGGATGAGGTGTGCAGGGCGGCTGCCTCATCCCAAATCCCTGATCTCTGCTCAGCCTCAGACCCAGCTCGCACCTCCCCAGGCTGCTGGTTCAGAGACGCTGGGTCCTGTTTAAAAGAAACACAGAGATGAGGGGTTTTCTGGGCTGAGAGGAGGCGGGGGTGGGAGTCAGTGTGCAATGGGGGCTGGGCTTCTCCAGGCTGCAATCAAAATGCTGTGGAAGTGGGCACAGGAGGTGATGGCCGCTCAACACAGTGAATGTGCCACATGCCACCGACTGTGTACTTTGTGGAAGAAACGAGGTAGACACATGCCCAGGGACTGACAGTCACCTTTCAGGGTGATCTGGTCAGAATTCCCTAACTGGGCCATTACGGGGGAGTTAGCCCCAGGCCTTAACTTTTTAGTAAAAGGCGTCTCTTTGCCTAAACCCAGTCCTGCCCATAGTTCTTGAGCATCAAGGTCAACACTCCTTTAAAACAAGCCCTAACTGCCCTCAGGAGAGCACTGAGTTAAGTGCCTGTGATCCAACCCCCGCCTGCTCCCTCCCAACTCCATGCAGCCTTCCCTCCCTCCTCCTCAATCCCAAATGTGTCTGAGAAGCTGTGAGAGCAACTCTGACACTGGCATTCCCAGGGGCATCTGAGATCCTGCTTCCTTGCCACTCTCCTAGATTTGGCTCAGATCAACTCTTAAAAACTCTCCACAGGTTTGGATGTGCATATGTCAACTACGTCAATGTGGTTCACTTACATTGTGGGTTTTATGCCAATTCAGCCACCAAGGAGAACCTGTAAATGTGTCACAGCTGTAGACGGGCACAGCTGGTGAGGCCTCATTCCTAAGAAAGGGAACCTGATGTCCATGACAACCAATAGCAAACTTGTTTTCCCTCCAACACACGGGAACTCTTTAGACCTCATCCTGCTGCGGTAGCATGTTTTTAATAATTGTGTGCACTTCCCTCTCCACACGGCGAAGAAGCAGGTATGAACATATGTTGTAAATAAAGAAAAAACAACATATTGATGTAAGAAATGTCCAAACATGGAGAGAATGTTTTACAAGCTTTTATTAGAGCCAGACTAACAATTGTTGGGGAGCAAGACCTCAAGTGCATGGAGAACAACCATTTGCAGTTGTGTTTGTGCATTTGAAGTTAAGGCGGGAAGGTGAGGAAGGTGACACGGAGGAGGGAGGGAGCGAGGCAGGAACTGGGTGACAGGACAGTTACCAGGAGGTGCTCTCCTGAGGGTGGTCATGCTGATGTCACAGGTGTGTTAACCCAGATGCACAGGAACAATGGACGGGGTTGCTCAAGGGAAAGATGAGCCTTTTAGTAAAGAAGTTATAGGCCTGGGGCGGGCTCAGCCCCAGGACTGCCCAGGTTGGAATGTGTGATCAGAGCCTCCTGGGAGGTTTCTTTCAGTCCCTGGATTATGTCAGAATAAAGACAGAGCCCCTTTTATGATCATAAATACAATCCCTAAACCTAGACCTAGAAAAGGGCTTTCTGTGAGCTCTGTTGCTCAGAGCAAAACTATTTTAAGACAGAGCAGCAAATGTTATCTTTGCTTAACTCTGCACCTGCTCCTGGTCCTGGGCCTGTGCTTGTCCTCAGCGCCCCCTGGTGTTCTCGAAGCTCCCTGCAGCCCAGCCCTGCTGTCTCCCTCTGGGAGGTTTGTGTCTGGGCTCACACTGACTTCCCCTCACTGTGTTGTGTTGTCTTACACAGTAATACACAGCTGTGTCCTCCATGGTCACGGACCTCAGCTGCAGGGAGAACTGGTTCTTGGACGTGTCTGGGTCGATGACTAACCGACTTTGGAGAGATGGCGCGTACTCTCTGTACCACTTGGAACTGAAGTAGGTCCTTCCCAGCCACTGGAGCCCTTTCCCTGGGGGCTACCTGACCCAGTGCCAAGCAGCACTGTTACTGGAGACACTGTCCCCAGAGATGGCACAGGTGAGGGACAGGGTCTGCGAGGGCTGCACCACCGAGGAGCCCGACTCCTGCAGCTGCACCTGAGACAGGACACCTGGGACAGAAGGAAGCAACAAGGCTAATCAGTCCACGTCTCTGTGAACACGGCTGCGAACCCCCACATACCCAGACACTGACCCCAGGGGAGCCCCAGCACGGGAAGGAAGACGAGGAAGGAGACAGCCATGTCCCTGGGTCAGCCAGACTCAGCAGGCCCCGTGGCCCCGGTGGAGGCTGTATTTACACAGGAAGCCACGCCTAGCATTTGACTGAGCATCGCTGTCTGATATAAGGCCCTGGGTGCGCACCACCCACTGAGGCACAGACCCAGTTCTGCAGCCAGATTTCTCCAGAGCCAGGTCCTTGGGCAGATCGGACCCAAGGCAGGGGCCACAGACAAGGGTGATCATACACAGGCCTGTGGGTGTGGCCATGTGGACCTTACACCAATTCCAGAGCCTGTTCACCCACATTAATTGATTGGACTTCATTCATTCATTCATTCCACCAGCACTGAGGGCCATTGACACACCAGCATCCCTCTCGGTAACAAGGACAAATCATTGAAGAGACAGAGGCCCTGCCCCCGTGTTCTGGGGTCAAACGCCAGGTGCTTGTGGGTTAGATACACACCTAGTGGCCCCCAGAGCTGGGCAGCTGGGGATCCTGGGAGCAGAGGGCACAGGTGAGCATCCTCAGACCAGGGGACCCACAGGGGAAGGACATAGGCCTGGGCTTACGTTTTGCCTCCTGATGAGGTGCCTCACGCTGGGCACAGGGAGTGTGGCCTAAAGACCTGCCCTAGGGGTCCCCAGGGCCCAGGGGCAGCTTTGGGAACTGGATGTGGATCCTGGTGGGCGGGGTCTGGGATGTGACCTGCAGGGGCCGCCCCAGTGCCTCCTGGTTTCTCCTCAAGGTGCACAGGGCCCGCAGAGAGGAAGCATCTTTTCTATTGTCGTGATTATTCACATGGGAAATCCTAAAGAAATTGGAAAACAGACCCGGACACGACTTGATATATAAGCACCAACCAGCGGGAAACTGCATCTGGAAAGGAAAACAACAACCACCACCCCCTGCGAGGCATAAACACAGAGAGAAAGCACCTAAGGATCAACCTCAAACCTGACGCCCAGGCTCTGCCCATGGAAAGTGATAACACATGGTCAGGAGCCCTGACGCGGTTGTGACCCAGAGAAACCAACATGCTTTTTCAGCAAAAGGCTTCACACCATGTCCACACCCACCGTGTGAGGCTGCTGTCATTCTTTATTCAAAAACTGAGCTGTGTCTGAGCTCCATCATCATTCCTAGGGGAACATGCACACAGTCCTCCCTGGGCTTGGTACTAAGACAGGGTTTCCTCTTATGATTTCTTGCTTTTTTTTTTTTAAATAAGATTCCTTTATTTATGTATTTAGTTTTGTTCATCCTCACCCAAAGATATTTTCCCACTTATTTTTAGACAAAGTGGAAGGGAGCGAGCAAGGCAGAGAGTTATTGGGGCACATTGAGTAGTTGCCTCCTGCAGGAACGGATCCAAGTTGCAACTGAGGTCTGTGCCCTTGATAGGAATTGAACCAGGGCTCATGCTCTATGCACTGAACCCCATGGGCTAGAGGCCCTCCCACCATGTCTAGTTAACACTGTGAGGCCCCAGCACAGTATGCAGGCAGCCAGGGTCCTGCCAGTTGGACCAACAGACCTGGGGGTTGTCTGTGTTGCTGGGAGGATGGAGAGGCCCCCAGAAGGGCAGCCCCAGGTGCCAGGGTACAGGGGTGCATGGGGAGCTGGGCTGGAACCTCTCTCCAGAGAATTAATGAGGAAGAACCACCCAGACACCCTCTCCTGCAGCCTGATGCTGGGCCTCGCTGTGGGGACCCACCTGAAGCCAGGTGGTCAGGCCCCATGAGGTTGAGGGAAACAAAAACCTAAATTAGGGAAAAGTTAGTTTTCCCAGGTGCCAGGATAGAGCACCTTCAACATGCATGTAAGTTTCAATGTCAGTTTAAAAGCTCACTGAGCACCTCCCCAGCTTTACACCCCAGCGTGTTTTCTGGGGACCTTGGAATGATCTCTGAAGTGTGACCACTAGGGGCACCCTCTCCCCCCTTCTGTGGGAGGCAAGGGGCAGCCAGACTTGAGGGGGCTCCTGGCTCCCAGGTGCAAACCTACTTCCTGTCCTAAAGAGGTGGGAGGTCTCATGTTCCCTGGGATCAGGTCAATGAGCAAACACATGAGGCCCCTCCAGTCACCAGGGGATTTAGGGTGAACTCTGGGTGACAAGTGGTGCTGCCAAGTTCCTCTTGAGGCTGCACCTCTGTGAAAAGCTGTGTTTCTGTGGATGGTTTTCCACAAGAACTCAGTTCCGTCCCCTTTTCTGCTGCTTTGACAACCCCATAGGAGCAACACACTACAGTTATGATAAGTCTCCAAATAGATCCATTTTTGTGTATTGAGCAGTGATTTTGAAGTCGATTCCTTTGATTTTTCTTCATATATAACTATGTCATGCATCAGTAGGGACACCTGGTATCTCCATTCACATTTGAATGTCTCTATGCATCTTTCTTGTCTTATTTCACTTGTTAAACGTCAAGTACAATGTTGAATAGAAGTGGTAAGAGGACCTTCTTGACTTTGTCCCCATCTGAGGGGGAATCATTTCCCTTCCCACAATCGAGTATGATTTTAGCTACTGAAGTCCCATGATCAGATTGAGGAAGTGCCCTTTCATGCCAAGTTCCCTAGGCGTTTTTATCATGAATGAATGCTGTGCTTTGTCACACACTTTTCTATATCAGTTTTTATGACCATGTGAATTTTATTCTTTACACAGTTGACTTGTTGGATTACATTGGTTGATGAAAAAATACTGAATTAGCTTTGAGTTGTTGGGATAATTCCTACTTTGTCATGATGTAGTATGGTTTTCTTCTATTGCTGGTAGGGTTGGCTAATATTTTGTTGAGGATTTTAGTAAATATGTTAACAAGAGATTTTGGTCAGTAGTTTACCATTTCTTTGTACTGAGTACATAAAGAATGCCAGTCTCATAAGAATGCACTGGGGATTGTGTTCATATCTCCTAATTAATTTCTGATATTGGTCATTTGTCTCTTGCCAGTCTTGTTAGCATTGAGTTAGTTTTATTGATTTTTTTTCACCCAAAGATTCAGCTGTTGGCACCATTCATTTTTCTCTACCATTTTTCTGTTTTGATTTCTTTAATCTCTTTTCATCTTTATTTTTCTTTCCTTTTGCTTGATTTTAGGTGATTTTGATCTTCCTTTTCTAATTTTTTTAAAAAAATCTTTACTGTTGAGACTATTACTAATATTCCCCCTTTTCCACCCATATCACCCCTCCACCCCATTCCTTCCCAATCCTAGGTTTTCATCACCCTCCTATTTGGGTCCATAGGTAATGCATATGCATATAAGTTATTTGGTTAATCTTTTTCCACATTCTCCTCCCTCTTCTCTCTGAGACTCGTCAGTCTGTCATATGTTTCCATGCCTCCAGTTATTTTTTATTCATTGGTTTATTTTGTTCATTAGATACTTTGTTCATTTATTTTGGTTCTTAGATTCAATTGTTGATAGATATGTATGTATTGCTATTATTTCATTCATTTTTTTATTGATTTCACAGAGGAAAGGAGAGAGAGAGAAAGAGAGAGAGAGAGAGAGAGAGAGAGAGAGAGAGAGACATCAATGATAACAGAGAATCACTGATCAGCCACATTCTGCATGTACCCCAATGGGGATTGAGCCAGCAACTTGGGCATGTGCCCCTGACCAGAAACAAACCTGAAACCCTTCAGTCAGCAGCCCTACGGTCTATCCACTGAGCAAAACTGACTAGGGCTTTGTTCATGTGTTGTTCTTTTTCTTTTTCTCCTCCTCCTCCTCCTCCTCCTCCTCCTCCCCTTCTTCTTCTTCTTCTTCTTCTTCTTCTTCTTCTTCTTCTTCTTCTTTTCTTCCTTTGCCTCCCCTAATCCTCTGTGTCCTCCTGATCTGCAGATGACTGTTACTTGTATTGGGCTTGGAAGTGCCCAGGCAAGTACAAGTTGTGAAGCATGGCAGACTGGCACTAGTGCTGGGTCTTGGGCCACTTATTGATAGTTTTGAGGCATGTTGATGCTAGCTGCTTCTTGTTTCAGAGATTTTAGGAGAGTCTGAAACCTGAGCCAGGATAAGCAATTCAAATGGAAAGGCTGTTGGAAACAGTTTGGATGGGGCTGCAATTTGGATGGGGTAGATTATCAGGGAATCACCAGGGCAGAGAAAACTGTGTGAGCCATACTGATGGAACCTCAGATATGGCATCCAGGCAGCTATGCAATGGGGGAGGTTCCAGCACAGAAACAATGACTCCTATGAGCAGCCCTGTCTGGGAGAAAGCCACCCCAAGTTTCTGCCATAATGCCAGACAAACCAGGTATTTCCTGTATGTCCCAGGATCCCCCAATTCCACCACTTATGGCTGGAGCTCAGAGGAAGCAACACTCTGTAAGTTCCTGTGCTGGCCCTTTAAGAGGTACAGCCTGGGTCTCCAGCTGCCTCCATGTCACTCACAGATAATCATTTCTGGTTTTTGGAGCATGAAGTTATGAGGACTTCTTTTTCAAGCTCTGGAACCCTCGGTTCAAGGTCTAGTGTGGGGCTGGAGCCCTTTGCTTCTCACAGGAGGCCCCCACAGCTGAGATATCTCTCCAAAATAAAAACATGCCACATGTGAGTGTCGGACTAGCGTGTACCCCACCTCTGCCCTTCCTACCAGTCTTGATGTGCTTTCTTCTTTACCTCCCTAGTCAGGAATGATGATTGTTCTCTATTTTAGTAGTACATTCCATGTGGTTGTGGGAGGCAGTGAGAACATGCATTTACCTATGCCTCCAAATTGCTTCTCATCATTTTCCAATTTTTAAAAGTGGAGGTTTAAGTTATTGTTTTAAAGATCTTTATTCCTTTCTAACCTAAGCATTTAATGCTATACATTTTTCCTCTAAGCCCGCTCCAGCTGCATCTTAGAAAATTTGTTATTTTGCAATTTCATTTTCATCCAGTTTTGACATACATTTTCATTAGTTTAGAATTCTACCTTGATGTTCCTTCAATGCTCCTTCAGCTCTTTAGAGTCATACCTCCATTGACTTCTGGTTTTGGTAGTTTAATCATGTGACCATTGATGTTTCTATTGATCTTGTTCATTGACTTATGTGTGGATTTTTCCTTGCTGCCCTTAGGCATTTAATCTTTTTCACCAGTTTGACTTTATTGTGCCTTGATTTAATGTTGTTTATTTTAATTCTTCTTGGGGTATATTGGTGTTCTTAGATCTCTTCATAGTATACGTCAAATTCTGAGAAACTATTTGCCATAATTTCTTCAAACATTTTACTTGGTGCCCCCTCTCTCCTCTTTATGGGATTCTAATTACATGTATATATATTTGACTTTTATTGTCTCTTATATTCCTGACCCTTGACTAATTTTTAGAAAACTAATTCGGTGTTCCATTTAGGAAAGCTTCCATTATACATCTTTAAGTTCACTTATGTTTAACCTTTAGTGTTAGTCTTACTTCATGTATTTTTCATTTTATACGTTGTTATTATCCTAACCTCTAGAAATTCAAAATACAGAGCAGTTCTACCAAGTTCCTTTCTGTGAGATTAAAGCCTTTGTGTGTTTTATCCAACAGAAGCTCCTGCCAGAAGACTGCCCCTTTGTTAGCACAGCTGAGGCTATTGGTTACTGGGTCTGCAATAACGTTTCTCTGGTCACTGCCCACCGACGTCCCCAATGGCCTCCTTAAAATGGCAATGTCTCCTGGAGGAGAGACCAAAGAAAATACTAAGGACTCCTTCTGACTGATCAATGGGGCAGAGGAAGTAAGTGCCTTCCTCTAAGGGGTGGTGTGAAAGGAAATGTAAGGCATAAAGGGGAGAGGCAGTGCATCCTTGAGGAGGGTGTTTACTCCTGGAGAATAAAACCACTGACCAGATCATCAGAGAATATATCTCCCAGGTCCCAGATCCTGAGCTGGTCCTCATGCTCTGTGGTGCGGAGCGCCCTCTGGTGTCTGAGCATCCCCTGCAAACTAGCTCAGGTGCCTCCCTCAGGGAGGTTTGTGTCTGGGCTCACACTGACTTCCCCTCACTGTGTCTCTTGAACAGTAATACACGGCCGTGTCCTCGGTGGACACGGAGCTCAGCTGCAGGGAGAACTGGTTCTTGGATGTGTCTCTGGAGATGGAGGTTCGGCTCTTGAGGGAAGGGGTGTAGTAAAGGTTTACATCATTATTTATGCACCCCATCCACTCCAGCCCCTTCCCTGGTGGCTGGCAGATCCAGCTCCAACAGTAACCACTGGTGATGGAGTAACCAGTGACAGTGCAGGTGAGGGAGAGAGTCTGCAAGGGCTTCACCAGTCCTGGGCCCGACTCCTGCAGCTGCACATGGGACAGGACACCTGGGACAGAGAGAACACAGTGAGTCCTGGGCTCAGATGCAGGATCCCCATCTCTTCACATCTAAGCCCTTGAGTCACTCACATCTGGGAGCTGACAACGGGAAGAGGAAGAACCACATGGGATTCATCCTCTTGTAGGTGAGATCCTTGTCTCCCAGAAAGTATTCTCCAGGGTGAGGAGGCCCTGAATTTAAGTGGGCGTCAACTGTGTGTATGTCTGGTGGCCATGTGCATGTGGGAGGTGTCTGCACATACAAAGGGCAAGAGGTGAGGGGAGGCCTGGTTTTCTGGGGCTTCTTCTGGAAGGAAGTGCTGACTGTGCCCTCAGAGAATCAGGCCCTCCTTGGGGTCCTGGTCACTGTGCCCAGGGACCTCTTCTTCCACAGCAGGAGATGTGCTGCAGGAGGTAGTCAGGAAGTAGGATGTGCTAGCTATCAGTGACTCCTTAGGGATAAAATCAATGTGCCTCTTCTTCCAAGGATATTGGTAGATGTAGATATAGATATAGATATAGATATAGATATAGATATAGATAGATATAATTATAGATATATAGATCTTTTTTCAAAAATATAATTTTCTTGATTTTTAGAAAGAGAGAAGGGAGAGGCATATAGAGATAGAAACATCCATGAAAGACAATCGTGGATTGGCTGTCTCCAGCATGGCCCCCACTGGAGATGTAGACAGCAACCCCATCATGAGCCCGCACTGGGAAGTGAACCAGTAACTTCTTGGGTCCTGGGTCGACACTCACCCGCTGAGCGACATGAGCCAGGCTTGATCTTCTTTCCTTTGTCCTCACCTGAGGATGTGTTCATCAACACATTAGAGGGAAAGGAAAGGACAGAGAGAGAAGGAAATAGAGAAACATTGGTGTGAGAGAGAAATACTGATCAGTTACCTCCCATTTATGCCCATACTGTGAATCAAACCTGCAATATTTTCATTCATTTATTTAATTATTTTTAATTGATATCAGAGAGGAAGGGTGAGGGAGATTGAGAGACAGAAACATCAATGATGAGAGAGAATCATTGATTGGCTGCCTCCTGCCCACTCCACACTGGGGTTGTGTCCCTCAACCACGGCATGTGCCCTGACTGAATGGAGCAGTGACATCCTGGTTCAGAAGTCAATGCTCAACCACTGAGCCATGCTGGCCAGGCTGTTCCTACACTTTTAGGATTCACAGAGCTCCCTGTGTACCTGGGCTATGGTCAGTGGACGTTGGCAACATTATAGGTGACCAGGCACCAGCCGTTCCCTGCCAGCCCTCTGCCCTCAGTGGTCACGGGCTTTTCCACCACGATGCTCTGCAGCTCACGGCCTCCCCTGGAGGGTCCCTCAGCACAGGTGTGAGCTACTGGAGGTGCTCTGAGGTCAGTGCTCAGCTGTGTCTACTCCTGACACAGGTGGGGCCCCCACAGCCTGATATCACACGCGGGCACTGCACGTGGGCACTGCAGGGTGGCTGAAGCTGCCTGAGTGGCCCTGGCCCCGGCATCTCAGGGAGGGACTGGCAAAGCAGATGGTCATGAGGGCATGTGGGGGTGTATTTAAGGCAAAACCCACCAGAGTTGGAAGGAGTGGGCAGAGCGCAGCCTATGGGATGTCCTTTGCAGGCCTGATGGGGTGAGAATGCGGGCGGCAGAGGACAGAGGGTGAGGATGGTGTTGTGTCTGCAGAGCCTGGAGGGACAGCAGAGGAGGGTGGGGACCACGTCTCCTTCATCAGGTTCTCAGGTTCCCGGTGGATTCTCTAGGGGAAGTGGGACAGGTGTTGGGAAGTGTCCAGCAAGACTATGTTTAGAGACCCATGGGGTACAGGGCCCAGCAGGGCTGTGATAGCCCCCATCACTGGGCCTCCTTTCTGCCTCCATCCCAGGACACCCTGAGAGCTGGGTACTGCTCCGAGGCTCACACAATGGCAGTGCCCACAAAGTATGATCCTAACCCACCTTGTACATCCAAGTCAGTGAGAGGCTTGTGGCTCACTGCCCCAAAGGGCTCCTCCATGAACATAGCGAGGGGCAGAAGACGCCCAGGTGAGGTTTGGGGCCTGGAATCCCCACCCCTGCTCAGCACTGTGTGGGAAGCTGGGGCGCATAGGTCTCATTGAGGGGTACAGGCATCCCTTTTCCTTGTCAACCCAGAAAGCGACCATCAGGGACATAGTGACTGGAAGGGCACAGATGAGAAGTCAACCAGATCTGAAACACAGCCACTTCCTACTTTTTTGCCTGCACAGAATCTAATTAAAGCCACAAGGAAGGAAGCAGGAAATGCCCCAGGGACAACAGGAGGGAAGAAAGCATTGACCCCAATAGGAAGCCCTCACAATCCCTCCAGGGACAGCCTGTGAGCTGGGACCTGGGTTTGCTGGTCCTGAACGCCCCCTGGTGTCCTGAGAGCCCACTGCAGATTTGTGACAGCATGCGGCCATCCACACAGGAGAGTAACCACATGAATGTCCCCTATGTGACAAAGCTCTCAACCAAAGATCTTACCACAGAGAAGGAGGAGAGAGTCCATCCGGGGAAGAAATGCTATGAATGTCACTAGTCACTAGTCACTAGTCAAAGCTCTGGCCTGAACCAGCACCGGAGAATGCACACGGGACAGAAACCACATATGTCCCATGTGTGGGAAGGCTTTCCATCAAAAGTCTTAGCTGACACGTTACCACATAACACACACCAGAGAGAATCCATGTGAATGCGGTCAGTGTGGGAACGCCTTCAGTCAACATGCGAATCTCATCAGACACCAGAATTCCTACACGGGAGAAGAGCCCTAGGCATGTCAGCTATGTGGAAAATCCTCCAGTCATGGTTCTTCCCTTAGAGAACATGACAAAACTCAACAAAGGAGAGGGAATCATGAAAGACCAACACTGCTTTACACATTATTCACTCTACAGAGGCCAGTGGCCAGGGAGGGCTGGTGCCAGATCAGGGCCGCTGTGCCACAGGCCACGCTCTCAGGCACCAGCGAGGTCCCGGCCCTCGGGCGCGGGGCCGCCACCTGCTCACAAGGGTGTGTTGTGGCCCAGTCATGGTGGGCTGGGGAGAGTCCTTGGAGCTCCTCTGATATCTCTGTCCACTTCTGCCAGGATCCCGGCTGTCCCCAAGCGCCCCAAGGAAGAGGAAGCAGCTGCAGCTGCACAACTTGTTCAGCACACAACAGCTGCAGGTCCTGGAGGAATTCTTTGAGGGGAAACCCTACGAGACCTATGAGGAACTCGAGACCCTGGTGGCCAGGCTGACCCTGCAGGAGTCCCAAGTGCAGGTACGGCCCCAATGCCCACTCCAACCCCGGGAATCACCCCTCTCGCTCCCATTGCCCGCAGCCCACCGTGCAAACCATGCCCTCTCCGGAGCCCACCCAACACAGGCCCGATAGTTGGGTCTGGGGGCGGAGGGAGAGGGTGAGGCCGGCCCTTCCTCCCGGAGGCCCCTCAGCTCTGGGCACAGACGGATGGGACGAGCTTCTCCCCTCTTATACTTGCTCCCTGTCCCCTCTCTCCCCAGGTGTGGCTCAAAAACCACAGGGCCAAAGACCGCAGGCTGCAGCAACTGTGCAAGCTGCAAGGCCAGGGAGCCCACGCTGCACCCGAGGAACCAGCAGTCTGAGTCCCTGAGCCCACATCTGGACCCGTGCCTGAGCATGCAGGCCCTGCTTCCCAGGAGGACCTGTGCTCCCTGCCAGCCCTGTGCTGCCAGCCATACCTGTGCAGACGGAGCAGCCAGTGTTCCCAGCCGGCCCTGTGTTCCCAGCTGGCTCTGTGCTCCCTCCTGGCCCTGTGTTCCAAGACCGTCCTGTGCTCCTGGAGGGTCCTGTGTTCCCAGCCAGCTCTGTGCTCCCCGCAGGACCTGGGCTCCCCACCAGCTCTGCGTTCACCACCGCCACCTTACAACACGGGGGCCCTGGTTTCGGCAGCCTCCATCCACACAGACCCTTGCAAGAGTTCCCAGGAGCAGATCCCAAAGCCTCCAGCTACAGCCAGGTCTGCTGCGACCCCACGCAAGGCGTCCAGGACACGGTCCCCTCTGAACCTGCTCCCGCTCCTGCTCTGGCTCCATCCGAGGCCACAGTCTCGCCTCAAGGCACCTAAGAAGCCCGGAATTTCTCTCCAGAACCTGATTCCACAGACCTGCTCTCACCCTATTGCTCCTCAGAGGAGCCCTTCTCCTCCCCCAGGCCCTGGTAAGACTAGGTGGCTGACAGCATACAACTGTGTGACTGATGTGGATCTCGTCCAGTTACTGGATCTCCGAGGGAGTGTGTCCCCGCAAAGTCCTGCAGTTGGCATGGCACCAGAGGGAACCCGGGTGTGCGCACTCGCTGGTGCAAGAAGCACAGGTCAGAGTCAGTGTCTCCACCGCATCCAGTTGCTCCCCTGCAGAGTTGGCACACCTCTAAGCATCCACCCTGGGGAGGTGGCCTGGGCTCTGGCCCCGTCCTCCCCCCACCCCCACAATACCATTTGGTGGCCACTACGCATGCGCGTGGCAGGGGGGCCTGGGCTGATGCATCCTGGGACCAGGCTGAGCCCATTAGGGGGCAGGTAACCACCCTGCGGGTTCACAGGGCTGGGAGTACAACAGCTGCTGCTGGTGCGGGACCCACTGGAGAGCTGCTGCCCACAACCTCCCCAAGGACCCAGCCCAGCCTCCACGCTCCTCCTGGCAGCGTGCTCTGGCGCCCGCAGGACTGGGCGAACTTTTGGAGTGTGCACATCTGCGACTCGCGGCTTCCTGGTGCTTTTCCCAGCGCATTCCCTGGACTCGGAGGATTCACCCCCTTCTCGCGGCATCATTGAACACCGGGAAGACGCACCACGTCTTGTCGGGGGGGGGGGGGGGGGGGGCGGCGGTGGGTGGGTTATTTTACTTATTTTGTTTTATGTATTATGCTGTATGAAATGATTTATGAAATTCCGCTGCATATACTTTTTATCCCATACGAATAAAATTCTGCACAATATGTCGTGCTTGTGATTGGGTGTCATTTCGGATCATGTCAGATCATGTTTGGCATCATGGTTGAGCCACAGAGCTCAGGTCCCTGAGAGGAGAGTGGAGTCTGATGTTCCTTGAAATGACTGTAGTTTGGGCTCCACCTGTAGGTCCCTGCCTAATCCCTCTCTCACAGTCAAGGTCATCCCCACCCTAAGGGGCACTAAAAGCCCTTAGGAATTCACCCTCCAAAGGTGCCCCTCCCTTGTGGTCCTTCGGCAGCCTCAGTGCCCCTCTCAGAATCCCTCAGTCCATGCCCACCCCAACCCCATCCGAGGAGCCCTCCCTGACCTGGACGACTTCAGAACATGTCCAGAATCCTACCTCTGCCCCCAACGTGCCATGAAAATGCGAGCTCTCCACAGCTTCTAGAAGAAGGGCGCCAACGGCTGATAGGAGTGATGAATTTACTCATAGATCAGCCGTGTCTCCACATTCCTCAGTTCACGTAAGAAAGAAACCAGATGTCAGCCAACAGTGCGGAAAGTCACCTGGACTAGAGGAATGCCTCAGTAGACACAGTGACATGCACACCACAGTGTGACCGTGGGATACCCTTCAGGAATGTTTTCAACCTCAGAGGGCAGAACATGACGCACCCTAGAGAGAAACCATGTGAATGTCATCTACGAGGGAAAGGCTTTGTGAAACGATCTGGGCTTAAAAACCACAATGCCATGCACAACGGAGAGAAGCCTCATGAGTGCGGTGAGTGTGGGAAAGCCTTCAGTCAGAGTTCTTTCCTTAGACAGCATGAGGCCATCCACACTGGAGAGTAACCCCATGAATGTCCCCTATGTGACAGAGCTCTCAATCAAAGATCTTACCCCAGAAAAGCAGGATTGAGTCCATCCGGGCAAGCAATGCTATGAATGTCACTAGTCAAAGCTCTGGCCTGAACCAGCACCGGAGAATGCCTACGGGGAAGAAACCACATGTATGTCCCATGTGTGGGAAGGCTTTCCGTCAAAAGTCTGAGCTGACGGACACGTTCCCACATAACACACACCAGGGAGAATCCATGTGAATGCGGTCAGTGTGGGAACGCCTTCAGTCAACATGCGAATCTCATCAGACACCAGAATTCCTACGCGGGAGAAGAGCCCTAGGCATGTCAGCTATGTGGAAAATCCTCCAGTCATGGTCCTTCCCTTAGAAAACATGATGGAACTCAACAAAGGAGAGGGAATCATGAAAGACCAACACTGCTTTACACATTATTCACTCGAGTGAAATGATGCAGGGTAAAATCAGGTGAAACCTTTTATTCATCAAACAACACTGGTCCTGTCCTTGACCATTCACAGTGTACAAACCACTGTGTCTGAAAGGCAAGACATTCGCTGATCACTTATTTCTTACTCAACCTAAAATATCCCACACCAAGGATACAGCAATCCCAAATGGAAATATGAGGGCATGTGTGCTGTGTGTGTGTGTGTGTGTGTGTGTGTGTGTGTGGGTATGTGTGCATCTGCCTGTGTGAACACTTGTAAAGAGCCCTTCAACACGGAGCTCAGCAAGTAATGAAATGTCTGTGGGAATGAAAGTTGTTTATAGAACTGTGACATCCATTGCGGGAAGCTAGGGTGATCTGGCAACTTTGACCGTAGGAAGAATTTTGTAAGCAGTTCATCATTCAGGACAGCAATGCTTGCCAAAATTTGAACAATAAAATGTGTTGTGAAAGAAGCAAAGTGTTGGTGTGTTAGTTTTCCTTATGCAGTTTTGAACACATACATTCAGGTTCACACAACCCTTTCTCCAATGGCTGCTTGGAAACATGGCAGCTCCCTCCATCTATGTTTTCTTCCACACGATCTGCTAAAGACACAGCCAAGATCTTGTGCCTCAGGTGCTAGATGCCTCTGCATGACACGACCCTGCTCAGGCAAGTTCATTCGGGCATATCAAGGGCTCTCACGGAAAAATCTTGGTGGGACATCTTTCTATGTCTCTGCTAAGTGGGGCCAGGAGGCAGAGTTCTAGACACTTTTTTTTTTTTTGGTTCGTTACACACCCTGTTTTACTTTTAGACATCATGGAGCAGGGGGCCTCCAGTCCCAATTTACAAACCAAGGAATCGGTTGGGTTATCCCTTGTGGACGTCAGGGTCGTCAACTGCCCTGGAGACCAACGTGCTCTCAGGAAGCAGAAATCATGTCCAGTTAGGGGAGAAGCCACCCTGACACGGGAAGAGGCAGTTCAGATGGCGAGCTGAATCTAGCAAGGAGATCTCACAGTGTGTTTTCCTTTGGCATTCCATCACGCAGGCCATCGTCTCTCACATGGATTCTAATAAAAGCCCCCTCGGGAACAGCACACTACCGAGTCCTCTTGAGGGCAGGGCCACGGCTGTCTGGCCACCTACGTCTGCCAGGCCCTAGGACAGGCACGTGGTGCGGGCAGCTGCTTGGTCAAAGGACTAATCAATGATTGCGCCTCCCTGATGGCCCTGCCCGCCCCACCCCCACCGCCACCCCACCCCACCCGGTCCCTACGCACCTGCGCGCGAAAAAGCAGGCATGCACGCACGCACACACCTGCACAAGGGGCGGGGCCTGAGGGCAGAGCTGCCTCGAGCCCCATTGGTTGGGACCTCTGGGTGGCGAGTGCCTCCCAGGTATTTAAGGCGGCACTCGCAGGGCTGTTTGCCAGAGCTTCAAGCGCAGAGGGCCCAGGAGCATCCAGGATGCAAGACCCGGGGTTTCCCACCGGCTCCCCGTTGTCCCCAAGCACCCCGAGGAAGAGGACGCGGCTGTGGCGCCAGCGTCGGCCTCGCACGGTGTTCAGCGCACAACAGCTGCGGGTCCTGGAGGAATTCTTTGAGGGAAAACCCTACGGGATCTATGAGGAACGCGAGACCCTGGCGGCCAGGCTGAACCTGCCTGAGGCCCAAGTGAGGGTGTGGCTCAAGAACCGCAGGGCCAAAGAGCAAAGGTTGCAGCGACTGCGCAATCAGCAAGGCCAGGGAGCCCAGGCTGCGCCCCAGCAACTGGCAGTCTGCGCCCCTCAGCCCGCGCCTGTGCCCTCGCCTGCAGGCCCTGCGTCCCAGGAGGGCCCTTTGCTCCCTGCCAGCCCTGTGCTGCCCGCCATTCCTGTGCGCCCTGAGGAGCCAGTGATCCCCGCTGGCCCTGTGTTCCCAGCCGGCTCAGTGCTCCCCGCAGGCCTTGGGCTCCCCGCTGGCCCCGTGTTCCCGGCCGGTCCTGTGCTCCCGGCGGGTCCTGTGTTCCCAGCCGGATCAGTGCTCCCCGCAGGCCTTGGGCTCCCCGCTGGCCCCGTGTTCCCGGCCGGTCCTGTGCTCCCGGCGGGTCCTGTGTTCCCAGCCGGATCAGTGCTCCCCGCAGGCCTTGGGCTCCCCGCTGGCCCCGTGTTCCCGGCCGGTCCTGTGCTTCCGGCGGGTCCTGTGTTCCCAGCCGGCTCTGTGCACCCCGCAGGCCCTGGGCTCCCCGCAGGCCCTGTGTTCCCGGCTGGTCCTGTGCTCCCGTCGGGTCCCGTGCTCCCGGCCGGCTTTGTGCTCCTCGCTGGCCCTGTGCTCCCCACCAGCCCTGTGCTCCCTGCCGCCCCCGTACACCACGGGGCCCTTGGTTTCGGCAGCCTCCCTGCGCACAGGCCCTTGCAAGTCTTCCCAGTAGCAGATCCCAGGGCCTCCAGTCACAGCCAGGCCTGCTCCGACCCTGCGCAAGGCGTCCAGGGCACGGTCACCGCTGCACCTGCTCCAGCTCCAG
This sequence comes from Myotis yumanensis, assembly GCF_028538775.1. Classification (NCBI taxonomy): domain Eukaryota; kingdom Metazoa; phylum Chordata; class Mammalia; order Chiroptera; family Vespertilionidae; genus Myotis; species Myotis yumanensis. The sequence continues at coordinate 15,699,971 of NW_027223773.1, forward strand.
CTCCAGCTCCAGCTCCAGCTCCAGCTCCAGCCCCAGCCCCAGCCCCAGATCCAGCTCCAACTCCAGATGCAGCTCCAGATGCAGCTCCAGATCTAGATCCAACTTCTTCTTCAGCTCCAGCTCTAACTCCAGCTCTAGATCCAGCTCCAACTCCAGCTCCAAGTCCAACTGCAAGTCCAACTCGAGCTCCATCCGAGGCCACACTCTCGCCTCAGGGCCCCGACAACGCCGGGAATTTCTCTTCAGTCCCTGATTTCACAGACCTGCTCTCAGCCTATTGCTTCTTGGAGGAGCCCATCTCCTCCCCCAGGCCCTGGTACGACTTTGTGGGTGACAGCGACGTGGACCTCTTCCAGTCACTGGATCTGCCAGGGAGTGTGTCCCCGGCAAGTCCTGCAGATGCCGCGGGACCAGAGGGGACCAGGGTGTGCGCCCACGCGGGTGCGAGGAGCGCCGGTCAGTGCGTCTCCGCCGCCAGTTGCTCGCCTGCAGAGTCAGCGACCCTCTAAGCATCCACCCTGGGGAGGTGGCCTGGGCTCTGCACCCCGCTCCCCTCCCGCCAACACCCTTCGGTGGCCACTGCGCATGCGCGTGGCGGCGGGCCTGGGCTGATGCGTCCTTGGTCCAGGCCGAGCCCATTAGGGCGCACGTCACCTCGCTGCGGGTTCACAGCGCTGGGAGCGCAACAGCTGCTGCTGGTGCGGGACCCACTGGAGAGCTGGCTGCCCACAACCTTCCCAAGGACCCAGCCCAGCCTCCACGCTCCTCCTGGCAGCGTGCTCTGGCGCCCGCAGGACTGGGCGAACTTTCGGAGTGTGCACATCTGCGACTCGCGGCTTCCTGGTGCTTTTCCCAGCGCATTCCCTGGACTCGGAGGATTCACCCCCTTCTCGCGGCATCATTGAACACCGGGAAGACGCACCACGTCTTGTCGGGGGGGGGGGGGGGGGCGGCGGTGGGTGGGTTATTTTACTTATTTTGTTTTATGTATTATGCTGTATGAAATGATTTATGAAATTCCGCTGCATATACTTTTTATCCCATACGAATAAAATTCTGCACAATATGTCGTGCTTGTGATTGGGTGTCATTTCGGATCATGTCAGATCATGTTTGGCATCACGGTTGTGCCACAGAGCTCAGGTCCCTGAGAGGAGAGTGGAGTCTGATGTTCCTTGAAATGACTGTAGTTTGGGCTCCACCTGTAGGTCCCTGCCTAATCCCTCTCTCACAGTCAAGGTCATCCCCACCCTAAGGGGCACTAAAAGCCCTTAGGAATTCACCCTCCAAAGGTGCCCCTCCCTTGTGGTCCTTCGGCAGCCTCAGTGCCCCTCTCAGAATCCCTCAGTCCATGCCCACCCCAACCCCATCCGAGGAGCCCTCCCTGACCTGGACGACTTCAGAACATGTCCAGAATCCTACCTCTGCCCCCAACGTGCCATGAAAATGCGAGCTCTCCACAGCTTCTAGAAGAAGGGCGCCAACGGCTGATAGGAGTGATGAATTTACTCATAGATCAGCCGTGTCTCCACATTCCTCAGTTCACGTAAGAAAGAAACCAGATGTCAGCCAACAGTGCGGAAAGTCACCTGGACTAGAGGAATGCCTCAGTAGACACAGTGACATGCACACCACAGTGTGACCGTGGGATACCCTTCAGGAATGTTTTCAACCTCAGAGGGCAGAACATGACGCACCCTAGAGAGAAACCATGTGAATGTCATCTACGAGGGAAAGGCTTTGTGAAACGATCTGGGCTTAAAAACCACAATGCCATGCACAACGGAGAGAAGCCTCATGAGTGCGGTGAGTGTGAGAAAGCCTTCAGTCAGAGTTCTTTCCTTAGACAGCATGAGGCCATCCACACTGGAGAGTAACCCCATGAATGTCCCCTATGTGACAGAGCTCTCAATCAAAGATCTTACCCCAGAAAAGCAGGATTGAGTCCATCCGGGCAAGCAATGCTATGAATGTCACTAGTCAAAGCTCTGGCCTGAACCAGCACCGGAGAATGCCTACGGGGAAGAAACCACATGTATGTCCCATGTGTGGGAAGGCTTTCCGTCAAAAGTCTGAGCTGACGGACACGTTCCCACATAACACACACCAGGGAGAATCCATGTGAATGCGGTCAGTGTGGGAACGCCTTCAGTCAACATGCGAATCTCATCAGACACCAGAATTCCTACGCGGGAGAAGAGCCCTAGGCATGTCAGCTATGTGGAAAATCCTCCAGTCATGGTCCTTCCCTTAGAAAACATGATGGAACTCAACAAAGGAGAGGGAATCATGAAAGACCAACACTGCTTTACACATTATTCACTCGAGTGAAATGATGCAGGGTAAAATCAGGTGAAACCTTTTATTCATCAAACAACACTGGTCCTGTCCTTGACCATTCACAGTGTACAAACCACTGTGTCTGAAAGGCAAGACATTCGCTGATCACTTATTTCTTACTCAACCTAAAATATCCCACACCAAGGATACAGCAATCCCAAATGGAAATATGAGGGCATGTGTGCTGTGTGTGTGTGTGTGTGTGTGTGTGTGTGTGTGTGGGTATGTGTGCATCTGCCTGTGTGAACACTTGTAAAGAGCCCTTCAACACGGAGCTCAGCAAGTAATGAAATGTCTGTGGGAATGAAAGTTGTTTATAGAACTGTGACATCCATTGCGGGAAGCTAGGGTGATCTGGCAACTTTGACCGTAGGAAGAATTTTGTAAGCAGTTCATCATTCAGGACAGCAATGCTTGCCAAAATTTGAACAATAAAATGTGTTGTGAAAGAAGCAAAGTGTTGGTGTGTTAGTTTTCCTTATGCAGTTTTGAACACATACATTCAGGTTCACACAACCCTTTCTCCAATGGCTGCTTGGAAACATGGCAGCTCCCTCCATCTATGTTTTCTTCCACACGATCTGCTAAAGACACAGCCAAGATCTTGTGCCTCAGGTGCTAGATGCCTCTGCATGACACGACCCTGCTCAGGCAAGTTCATTCGGGCATATCAAGGGCTCTCACGGAAAAATCTTGGTGGGACATCTTTCTATGTCTCTGCTAAGTGGGGCCAGGAGGCAGAGTTCTAGACACTTTTTTTTTTTTTGGTTCGTTACACACCCTGTTTTACTTTTAGACATCATGGAGCAGGGGGCCTCCAGTCCCAATTTACAAACCAAGGAATCGGTTGGGTTATCCCTTGTGGACGTCAGGGTCGTCAACTGCCCTGGAGACCAACGTGCTCTCAGGAAGCAGAAATCATGTCCAGTTAGGGGAGAAGCCACCCTGACACGGGAAGAGGCAGTTCAGATGGCGAGCTGAATCTAGCAAGGAGATCTCACAGTGTGTTTTCCTTTGGCATTCCATCACGCAGGCCATCGTCTCTCACATGGATTCTAATAAAAGCCCCCTCGGGAACAGCACACTACCGAGTCCTCTTGAGGGCAGGGCCACGGCTGTCTGGCCACCTACGTCTGCCAGGCCCTAGGACAGGCACGTGGTGCGGGCAGCTGCTTGGTCAAAGGACTAATCAATGATTGCGCCTCCCTGATGGCCCTGCCCGCCCCACCCCCACCGCCACCCCACCCCACCCGGTCCCTACGCACCTGCGCGCGAAAAAGCAGGCATGCACGCACGCACACACCTGCACAAGGGGCGGGGCCTGAGGGCAGAGCTGCCTCGAGCCCCATTGGTTGGGACCTCTGGGTGGCAAGTGCCTCCCAGGTATTTAAGGCGGCACTCGCAGGGCTGTTTGCCAGAGCTTCAAGCGCAGAGGGCCCAGGAGCATCCAGGATGCAAGACCCGGGGTTTCCCACCGGCTCCCCGTTGTCCCCAAGCACCCCGAGGAAGAGGACGCGGCTGTGGCGCCAGCGTCGGCCTCGCACGGTGTTCAGCGCACAACAGCTGCGGGTCCTGGAGGAATTCTTTGAGGGAAAACCCTACGGGATCTATGAGGAACGCGAGACCCTGGCGGCCAGGCTGAACCTGCCTGAGGCCCAAGTGAGGGTGTGGCTCAAGAACCGCAGGGCCAAAGAGCAAAGGTTGCAGCGACTGCGCAATCAGCAAGGCCAGGGAGCCCAGGCTGCGCCCCAGCAACTGGCAGTCTGCGCCCCTCAGCCCGCGCCTGTGCCCTCGCCTGCAGGCCCTGCGTCCCAGGAGGGCCCTTTGCTCCCTGCCAGCCCTGTGCTGCCCGCCATTCCTGTGCGCCCTGAGGAGCCAGTGATCCCCGCTGGCCCTGTGTTCCCAGCCGGCTCAGTGCTCCCCGCAGGCCTTGGGCTCCCCGCTGGCCCCGTGTTCCCGGCCGGTCCTGTGCTCCCGGCGGGTCCTGTGTTCCCAGCCGGATCAGTGCTCCCCGCAGGCCTTGGGCTCCCCGCTGGCCCCGTGTTCCCGGCCGGTCCTGTGCTCCCGGCGGGTCCTGTGTTCCCAGCCGGATCAGTGCTCCCCGCAGGCCTTGGGCTCCCCGCTGGCCCCGTGTTCCCGGCCGGTCCTGTGCTTCCGGCGGGTCCTGTGTTCCCAGCCGGCTCTGTGCACCCCGCAGGCCCTGGGCTCCCCGCAGGCCCTGTGTTCCCGGCTGGTCCTGTGCTCCCGTCGGGTCCCGTGCTCCCGGCCGGCTTTGTGCTCCTCGCTGGCCCTGTGCTCCCCACCAGCCCTGTGCTCCCTGCCGCCCCCGTACACCACGGGGCCCTTGGTTTCGGCAGCCTCCCTGCGCACAGGCCCTTGCAAGTCTTCCCAGTAGCAGATCCCAGGGCCTCCAGTCACAGCCAGGCCTGCTCCGACCCTGCGCAAGGCGTCCAGGGCACGGTCACCGCTGCACCTGCTCCAGCTCCAGCTCCAGCTCCAGCTCCAGCTCCAGCTCCAGCCCCAGCCCCAGCCCCAGATCCAGCTCCAACTCCAGATGCAGCTCCAGATGCAGCTCCAGATCTAGATCCAACTTCTTCTTCAGCTCCAGCTCTAACTCCAGCTCTAGATCCAGCTCCAACTCCAGCTCCAAGTCCAACTGCAAGTCCAACTCGAGCTCCATCCGAGGCCACACTCTCGCCTCAGGGCCCCGACAACGCCGGGAATTTCTCTTCAGTCCCTGATTTCACAGACCTGCTCTCAGCCTATTGCTTCTTGGAGGAGCCCATCTCCTCCCCCAGGCCCTGGTACGACTTTGTGGGTGACAGCGACGTGGACCTCTTCCAGTCACTGGATCTGCCAGGGAGTGTGTCCCCGGCAAGTCCTGCAGATGCCGCGGGACCAGAGGGGACCAGGGTGTGCGCCCACGCGGGTGCGAGGAGCGCCGGTCAGTGCGTCTCCGCCGCCAGTTGCTCGCCTGCAGAGTCAGCGACCCTCTAAGCATCCACCCTGGGGAGGTGGCCTGGGCTCTGCACCCCGCTCCCCTCCCGCCAACACCCTTCGGTGGCCACTGCGCATGCGCGTGGCGGCGGGCCTGGGCTGATGCGTCCTTGGTCCAGGCCGAGCCCATTAGGGCGCACGTCACCTCGCTGCGGGTTCACAGCGCTGGGAGCGCAACAGCTGCTGCTGGTGCGGGACCCACTGGAGAGCTGGCTGCCCACAACCTTCCCAAGGACCCAGCCCAGCCTCCACGCTCCTCCTGGCAGCGTGCTCTGGCGCCCGCAGGACTGGGCGAACTTTCGGAGTGTGCACATCTGCGACTCGCGGCTTCCTGGTGCTTTTCCCAGCGCATTCCCTGGACTCGGAGGATTCACCCCCTTCTCGCGGCATCATTGAACACCGGGAAGACGCACCACGTCTTGTCGGGGGGGGGGGGGGGGGGGGCGGCGGTGGGTGGGTTATTTTACTTATTTTGTTTTATGTATTATGCTGTATGAAATGATTTATGAAATTCCGCTGCATATACTTTTTATCCCATACGAATAAAATTCTGCACAATATGTCGTGCTTGTGATTGGGTGTCATTTCGGATCATGTCAGATCATGTTTGGCATCACGGTTGTGCCACAGAGCTCAGGTCCCTGAGAGGAGAGTGGAGTCTGATGTTCCTTGAAATGACTGTAGTTTGGGCTCCACCTGTAGGTCCCTGCCTAATCCCTCTCTCACAGTCAAGGTCATCCCCACCCTAAGGGGCACTAAAAGCCCTTAGGAATTCACCCTCCAAAGGTGCCCCTCCCTTGTGGTCCTTCGGCAGCCTCAGTGCCCCTCTCAGAATCCCTCAGTCCATGCCCACCCCAACCCCATCCGAGGAGCCCTCCCTGACCTGGACGACTTCAGAACATGTCCAGAATCCTACCTCTGCCCCCAACGTGCCATGAAAATGCGAGCTCTCCACAGCTTCTAGAAGAAGGGCGCCAACGGCTGATAGGAGTGATGAATTTACTCATAGATCAGCCGTGTCTCCACATTCCTCAGTTCACGTAAGAAAGAAACCAGATGTCAGCCAACAGTGCGGAAAGTCACCTGGACTAGAGGAATGCCTCAGTAGACACAGTGACATGCACACCACAGTGTGACCGTGGGATACCCTTCAGGAATGTTTTCAACCTCAGAGGGCAGAACATGACGCACCCTAGAGAGAAACCATGTGAATGTCATCTACGAGGGAAAGGCTTTGTGAAACGATCTGGGCTTAAAAACCACAATGCCATGCACAACGGAGAGAAGCCTCATGAGTGCGGTGAGTGTGAGAAAGCCTTCAGTCAGAGTTCTTTCCTTAGACAGCATGAGGCCATCCACACTGGAGAGTAACCCCATGAATGTCCCCTATGTGACAGAGCTCTCAATCAAAGATCTTACCCCAGAAAAGCAGGATTGAGTCCATCCGGGCAAGCAATGCTATGAATGTCACTAGTCAAAGCTCTGGCCTGAACCAGCACCGGAGAATGCCTACGGGGAAGAAACCACATGTATGTCCCATGTGTGGGAAGGCTTTCCGTCAAAAGTCTGAGCTGACGGACACGTTCCCACATAACACACACCAGGGAGAATCCATGTGAATGCGGTCAGTGTGGGAACGCCTTCAGTCAACATGCGAATCTCATCAGACACCAGAATTCCTACGCGGGAGAAGAGCCCTAGGCATGTCAGCTATGTGGAAAATCCTCCAGTCATGGTCCTTCCCTTAGAAAACATGATGGAACTCAACAAAGGAGAGGGAATCATGAAAGACCAACACTGCTTTACACATTATTCACTCGAGTGAAATGATGCAGGGTAAAATCAGGTGAAACCTTTTATTCATCAAACAACACTGGTCCTGTCCTTGACCATTCACAGTGTACAAACCACTGTGTCTGAAAGGCAAGACATTCGCTGATCACTTATTTCTTACTCAACCTAAAATATCCCACACCAAGGATACAGCAATCCCAAATGGAAATATGAGGGCATGTGTGCTGTGTGTGTGTGTGTGTGTGTGTGTGTGTGTGTGGGTATGTGTGCATCTGCCTGTGTGAACACTTGTAAAGAGCCCTTCAACACGGAGCTCAGCAAGTAATGAAATGTCTGTGGGAATGAAAGTTGTTTATAGAACTGTGACATCCATTGCGGGAAGCTAGGGTGATCTGGCAACTTTGACCGTAGGAAGAATTTTGTAAGCAGTTCATCATTCAGGACAGCAATGCTTGCCAAAATTTGAACAATAAAATGTGTTGTGAAAGAAGCAAAGTGTTGGTGTGTTAGTTTTCCTTATGCAGTTTTGAACACATACATTCAGGTTCACACAACCCTTTCTCCAATGGCTGCTTGGAAACATGGCAGCTCCCTCCATCTATGTTTTCTTCCACACGATCTGCTAAAGACACAGCCAAGATCTTGTGCCTCAGGTGCTAGATGCCTCTGCATGACACGACCCTGCTCAGGCAAGTTCATTCGGGCATATCAAGGGCTCTCACGGAAAAATCTTGGTGGGACATCTTTCTATGTCTCTGCTAAGTGGGGCCAGGAGGCAGAGTTCTAGACACTTTTTTTTTTTTTGGTTCGTTACACACCCTGTTTTACTTTTAGACATCATGGAGCAGGGGGCCTCCAGTCCCAATTTACAAACCAAGGAATCGGTTGGGTTATCCCTTGTGGACGTCAGGGTCGTCAACTGCCCTGGAGACCAACGTGCTCTCAGGAAGCAGAAATCATGTCCAGTTAGGGGAGAAGCCACCCTGACACGGGAAGAGGCAGTTCAGATGGCGAGCTGAATCTAGCAAGGAGATCTCACAGTGTGTTTTCCTTTGGCATTCCATCACGCAGGCCATCGTCTCTCACATGGATTCTAATAAAAGCCCCCTCGGGAACAGCACACTACCGAGTCCTCTTGAGGGCAGGGCCACGGCTGTCTGGCCACCTACGTCTGCCAGGCCCTAGGACAGGCACGTGGTGCGGGCAGCTGCTTGGTCAAAGGACTAATCAATGATTGCGCCTCCCTGATGGCCCTGCCCGCCCCACCCCCACCGCCACCCCACCCCACCCGGTCCCTACGCACCTGCGCGCGAAAAAGCAGGCATGCACGCACGCACACACCTGCACAAGGGGCGGGGCCTGAGGGCAGAGCTGCCTCGAGCCCCATTGGTTGGGACCTCTGGGTGGCAAGTGCCTCCCAGGTATTTAAGGCGGCACTCGCAGGGCTGTTTGCCAGAGCTTCAAGCGCAGAGGGCCCAGGAGCATCCAGGATGCAAGACCCGGGGTTTCCCACCGGCTCCCCGTTGTCCCCAAGCACCCCGAGGAAGAGGACGCGGCTGTGGCGCCAGCGTCGGCCTCGCACGGTGTTCAGCGCACAACAGCTGCGGGTCCTGGAGGAATTCTTTGAGGGAAAACCCTACGGGATCTATGAGGAACGCGAGACCCTGGCGGCCAGGCTGAACCTGCCTGAGGCCCAAGTGAGGGTGTGGCTCAAGAACCGCAGGGCCAAAGAGCAAAGGTTGCAGCGACTGCGCAATCAGCAAGGCCAGGGAGCCCAGGCTGCGCCCCAGCAACTGGCAGTCTGCGCCCCTCAGCCCGCGCCTGTGCCCTCGCCTGCAGGCCCTGCGTCCCAGGAGGGCCCTTTGCTCCCTGCCAGCCCTGTGCTGCCCGCCATTCCTGTGCGCCCTGAGGAGCCAGTGATCCCCGCTGGCCCTGTGTTCCCAGCCGGCTCAGTGCTCCCCGCAGGCCTTGGGCTCCCCGCTGGCCCCGTGTTCCCGGCCGGTCCTGTGCTCCCGGCGGGTCCTGTGTTCCCAGCCGGCTCAGTGCTCCCCGCAGGCCTTGGGCTCCCCGCTGGCCCCGTGTTCCCGGCCGGTCCTGTGCTCCCGGCGGGTCCTGTGTTCCCAGCCGGATCAGTGCTCCCTGCAGGCCTTGGGCTCCCCGCTGGCCCCGTGTTCCCGGCCGGTCCTGTGCTTCCGGCGGGTCCTGTGTTCCCAGCCGGCTCTGTGCACCCCGCAGGCCCTGGGCTCCCCGCAGGCCCTGTGTTCCCGGCTGGTCCTGTGCTCCCGTCGGGTCCCGTGCTCCCGGCCGGCTTTGTGCTCCTCGCTGGCCCTGTGCTCCCCACCAGCCCTGTGCTCCCTGCCGCCCCCGTACACCACGGGGCCCTTGGTTTCGGCAGCCTCCCTGCGCACAGGCCCTTGCAAGTCTTCCCAGTAGCAGATCCCAGGGCCTCCAGTCACAGCCAGGCCTGCTCCGACCCTGCGCAAGGCGTCCAGGGCACGGTCACCGCTGCACCTGCTCCAGCTCCAGCTCCAGCTCCAGCTCCAGCTCCAGCCCCAGCCCCAGCCCCAGATCCAGCTCCAACTCCAGATGCAGCTCCAGATGCAGCTCCAGATCTAGATCCAACTTCTTCTTCAGCTCCAGCTCTAACTCCAGCTCTAGATCCAGCTCCAACTCCAGCTCCAAGTCCAACTGCAAGTCCAACTCGAGCTCCATCCGAGGCCACACTCTCGCCTCAGGGCCCCGACAACGCCGGGAATTTCTCTTCAGTCCCTGATTTCACAGACCTGCTCTCAGCCTATTGCTTCTTGGAGGAGCCCATCTCCTCCCCCAGGCCCTGGTACGACTTTGTGGGTGACAGCGACGTGGACCTCTTCCAGTCACTGGATCTGCCAGGGAGTGTGTCCCCGGCAAGTCCTGCAGATGCCGCGGGACCAGAGGGGACCAGGGTGTGCACCCACGCGGGTGCGAGGAGCGCCGGTCAGTGCGTCTCCGCCGCCAGTTGCTCGCCTGCAGAGTCAGCGACCCTCTAAGCATCCACCCTGGGGAGGTGGCCTGGGCTCTGCACCCCGCTCCCCTCCCGCCAACACCCTTCGGTGGCCACTGCGCATGCGCGTGGCGGCGGGCCTGGGCTGATGCGTCCTTGGTCCAGGCCGAGCCCATTAGGGCGCACGTCACCTCGCTGCGGGTTCACAGCGCTGGGAGCGCAACAGCTGCTGCTGGTGCGGGACCCACTGGAGAGCTGCTGCCCACAACCTTCCCAAGGACCCAGCCCAGCCTCCACGCTCCTCCTGGCAGCGTGCTCTGGCGCCCGCAGGACTGGGCGAACTTTCGGAGTGTGCACATCTGCGACTCGCGGCTTCCTGGTGCTTTTCCCAGCGCATTCCCTGGACTCGGAGGATTCACCCCCTTCTCGCGGCATCATTGAACACCGGGAAGACGCACCACGTCTTGTCGGGGGGGGGGGGGGGGGGGGGGCGGCGGTGGGTGGGTTATTTTACTTATTTTGTTTTATGTATTATGCTGTATGAAATGATTTATGAAATTCCGCTGCATATACTTTTTATCCCATACGAATAAAATTCTGCACAATATGTCGTGCTTGTGATTGGGTGTCATTTCGGATCATGTCAGATCATGTTTGGCATCACGGTTGAGCCACAGAGCTCAGGTCCCTGAGAGGAGAGTGGAGTCTGATGTTCCTTGAAATGACTGTAGTTTGGGCTCCACCTGTAGGTCCCTGCCTAATCCCTCTCTCACAGTCAAGGTCATCCCCACCCTAAGGGGCACTAAAAGCCCTTAGGAATTCACCCTCCAAAGGTGCCCCTCCCTTGTGGTCCTTCGGCAGCCTCAGTGCCCCTCTCAGAATCCCTCAGTCCATGCCCACCCCAACCCCATCCGAGGAGCCCTCCCTGACCTGGACGACTTCAGAACATGTCCAGAATCCTACCTCTGCCCCCAACGTGCCATGAAAATGCGAGCTCTCCACAGCTTCTAGAAGAAGGGCGCCAACGGCTGATAGGAGTGATGAATTTACTCATAGATCAGCCGTGTCTCCACATTCCTCAGTTCACGTAAGAAAGAAACCAGATGTCAGCCAACAGTGCGGAAAGTCACCTGGACTAGAGGAATGCCTCAGTAGACACAGTGACATGCACACCACAGTGTGACCGTGGGATACCCTTCAGGAATGTTTTCAACCTCAGAGGGCAGAACATGACGCACCCTAGAGAGAAACCATGTGAATGTCATCTACGAGGGAAAGGCTTTGTGAAACGATCTGGGCTTAAAAACCACAATGCCATGCACAACGGAGAGAAGCCTCATGAGTGCGGTGAGTGTGGGAAAGCCTTCAGTCAGAGTTCTTTCCTTAGACAGCATGAGGCCATCCACACTGGAGAGTAACCCCATGAATGTCCCCTATGTGACAGAGCTCTCAATCAAAGATCTTACCCCAGAAAAGCAGGATTGAGTCCATCCGGGCAAGCAATGCTATGAATGTCACTAGTCAAAGCTCTGGCCTGAACCAGCACCGGAGAATGCCTACGGGGAAGAAACCACATGTATGTCCCATGTGTGGGAAGGCTTTCCGTCAAAAGTCTGAGCTGACGGACACGTTCCCACATAACACACACCAGGGAGAATCCATGTGAATGCGGTCAGTGTGGGAACGCCTTCAGTCAACATGCGAATCTCATCAGACACCAGAATTCCTACGCGGGAGAAGAGCCCTAGGCATGTCAGCTATGTGGAAAATCCTCCAGTCATGGTCCTTCCCTTAGAAAACATGATGGAACTCAACAAAGGAGAGGGAATCATGAAAGACCAACACTGCTTTACACATTATTCACTCGAGTGAAATGATGCAGGGTAAAATCAGGTGAAACCTTTTATTCATCAAACAACACTGGTCCTGTCCTTGACCATTCACAGTGTACAAACCACTGTGTCTGAAAGGCAAGACATTCGCTGATCACTTATTTCTTACTCAACCTAAAATATCCCACACCAAGGATACAGCAATCCCAAATGGAAATATGAGGGCATGTGTGCTGTGTGTGTGTGTGTGTGTGTGTGTGTGTGTGTGGGTATGTGTGCATCTGCCTGTGTGAACACTTGTAAAGAGCCCTTCAACACGGAGCTCAGCAAGTAATGAAATGTCTGTGGGAATGAAAGTTGTTTATAGAACTGTGACATCCATTGCGGGAAGCTAGGGTGATCTGGCAACTTTGACCGTAGGAAGAATTTTGTAAGCAGTTCATCATTCAGGACAGCAATGCTTGCCAAAATTTGAACAATAAAATGTGTTGTGAAAGAAGCAAAGTGTTGGTGTGTTAGTTTTCCTTATGCAGTTTTGAACACATACATTCAGGTTCACACAACCCTTTCTCCAATGGCTGCTTGGAAACATGGCAGCTCCCTCCATCTATGTTTTCTTCCACACGATCTGCTAAAGACACAGCCAAGATCTTGTGCCTCAGGTGCTAGATGCCTCTGCATGACACGACCCTGCTCAGGCAAGTTCATTCGGGCATATCAAGGGCTCTCACGGAAAAATCTTGGTGGGACATCTTTCTATGTCTCTGCTAAGTGGGGCCAGGAGGCAGAGTTCTAGACACTTTTTTTTTTTTTGGTTCGTTACACACCCTGTTTTACTTTTAGACATCATGGAGCAGGGGGCCTCCAGTCCCAATTTACAAACCAAGGAATCGGTTGGGTTATCCCTTGTGGACGTCAGGGTCGTCAACTGCCCTGGAGACCAACGTGCTCTCAGGAAGCAGAAATCATGTCCAGTTAGGGGAGAAGCCACCCTGACACGGGAAGAGGCAGTTCAGATGGCGAGCTGAATCTAGCAAGGAGATCTCACAGTGTGTTTTCCTTTGGCATTCCATCACGCAGGCCATCGTCTCTCACATGGATTCTAATAAAAGCCCCCTCGGGAACAGCACACTACCGAGTCCTCTTGAGGGCAGGGCCACGGCTGTCTGGCCACCTACGCCTGCCAGGCCCTAGGACAGGCACGTGGTGCGGGCAGCTGCTTGGTCAAAGGACTAATCAATGATTGCGCCTCCCTGATGGCCCTGCCCGCCCCACCCCCACCGCCACCCCACCCCACCCGGTCCCTACGCACCTGCGCGCGAAAAAGCAGGCATGCACGCACGCACACACCTGCACAAGGGGCGGGGCCTGAGGGCAGAGCTGCCTCGAGCCCCATTGGTTGGGACCTCTGGGTGGCAAGTGCCTCCCAGGTATTTAAGGCGGCACTCGCAGGGCTGTTTGCCAGAGCTTCAAGCGCAGAGGGCCCAGGAGCATCCAGGATGCAAGACCCCGGGTTTCCCACCGGCTCCCCTTTGTCCCCAAGCACCCCGAGGAAGAGGACGCGGCTGTGGCGCCAGCGTCGGCCTCGCACGGTGTTCAGCGCACAACAGCTGCGGGTCCTGGAGGAATTCTTTGAGGGAAAACCCTACGGGATCTATGAGGAACGCGAGACCCTGGCGGCCAGGCTGAACCTGCCTGAGGCCCAAGTGAGGGTGTGGCTCAAGAACCGCAGGGCCAAAGAGCAAAGGTTGCAGCGACTGCGCAATCAGCAAGGCCAGGGAGCCCAGGCTGCGCCCCAGCAACTGGCAGTCTGCGCCCCTCAGCCCGCGCCTGTGCCCTCGCCTGCAGGCCCTGCGTCCCAGGAGGGCCCTTTGCTCCCTGCCAGCCCTGTGCTGCCCGCCATTCCTGTGCGCCCTGAGGAGCCAGTGATCCCCGCTGGCCCTGTGTTCCCAGCCGGCTCAGTGCTCCCCGCAGGCCTTGGGCTCCCCGCTGGCCCCGTGTTCCCGGCCGGTCCTGTGCTCCCGGCGGGTCCTGTGTTCCCAGCCGGATCAGTGCTCCCCGCAGGCCTTGGGCTCCCCGCTGGCCCCGTGTTCCCGGCCGGTCCTGTGCTCCCGGCGGGTCCTGTGTTCCCAGCCGGATCAGTGCTCCCCGCAGGCCTTGGGCTCCCCGCTGGCCCCGTGTTCCCGGCCGGTCCTGTGCTTCCGGCGGGTCCTGTGTTCCCAGCCGGCTCTGTGCACCCCGCAGGCCCTGGGCTCCCCGCAGGCCCTGTGTTCCTGGCTGGTCCTGTGCTCCCGTCGGGTCCTGTGCTCCCGGCCGGCTTTGTGCTCCTCGCTGGCCCTGTGCTCCCCACCAGCCCTGTGCTCCCTGCCGCCCCCGTACACCACGGGGCCCTTGGTTTCGGCAGCCTCCCTGCGCACAGGCCCTTGCAAGTCTTCCCAGTAGCAGATCCCAGGGCCTCCAGTCACAGCCAGGCCTGCTCCGACCCTGCGCAAGGCGTCCAGGGCACGGTCACCGCTGCACCTGCTCCAGCTCCAGCTCCAGCTCCAGCTCCAGCTCCAGCTCCAGCCCCAGCCCCAGCCCCAGATCCAGCTCCAACTCCAGATGCAGCTCCAGATGCAGCTCCAGATCTAGATCCAACTTCTTCTTCAGCTCCAGCTCTAACTCCAGCTCTAGATCCAGCTCCAACTCCAGCTCCAAGTCCAACTGCAAGTCCAACTCGAGCTCCATCCGAGGCCACACTCTCGCCTCAGGGCCCCGACAACGCCGGGAATTTCTCTTCAGTCCCTGATTTCACAGACCTGCTCTCAGCCTATTGCTTCTTGGAGGAGCCCATCTCCTCCCCCAGGCCCTGGTACGACTTTGTGGGTGACAGCGACGTGGACCTCTTCCAGTCACTGGATCTGCCAGGGAGTGTGTCCCCGGCAAGTCCTGCAGATGCCGCGGGACCAGAGGGGACCAGGGTGTGCGCCCACGCGGGTGCGAGGAGCGCCGGTCAGTGCGTCTCCGCCGCCAGTTGCTCGCCTGCAGAGTCAGCGACCCTCTAAGCATCCACCCTGGGGAGGTGGCCTGGGCTCTGCACCCCGCTCCCCTCCCGCCAACACCCTTCGGTGGCCACTGCGCATGCGCGTGGCGGCGGGCCTGGGCTGATGCGTCCTTGGTCCAGGCCGAGCCCATTAGGGCGCACGTCACCTCGCTGCGGGTTCACAGCGCTGGGAGCGCAACAGCTGCTGCTGGTGCGGGACCCACTGGAGAGCTGCTGCCCACAACCTTCCCAAGGACCCAGCCCAGCCTCCACGCTCCTCCTGGCAGCGTGCTCTGGCGCCCGCAGGACTGGGCGAACTTTCGGAGTGTGCACATCTGCGACTCGCGGCTTCCTGGTGCTTTTCCCAGCGCATTCCCTGGACTCGGAGGATTCACCCCCTTCTCGCGGCATCATTGAACACCGGGAAGACGCACCACGTCTTGTCGGGGGGGGGGGGGGGGGGCGGCGGTGGGTGGGTTATTTTACTTATTTTGTTTTATGTATTATGCTGTATGAAATGATTTATGAAATTCCGCTGCATATACTTTTTATCCCATACGAATAAAATTCTGCACAATATGTCGTGCTTGTGATTGGGTGTCATTTCGGATCATGTCAGATCATGTTTGGCATCACGGTTGAGCCACAGAGCTCAGGTCCCTGAGAGGAGAGTGGAGTCTGATGTTCCTTGAAATGACTGTAGTTTGGGCTCCACCTGTAGGTCCCTGCCTAATCCCTCTCTCACAGTCAAGGTCATCCCCACCCTAAGGGGCACTAAAAGCCCTTAGGAATTCACCCTCCAAAGGTGCCCCTCCCTTGTGGTCCTTCGGCAGCCTCAGTGCCCCTCTCAGAATCCCTCAGTCCATGCCCACCCCAACCCCATCCGAGGAGCCCTCCCTGACCTGGACGACTTCAGAACATGTCCAGAATCCTACCTCTGCCCCCAACGTGCCATGAAAATGCGAGCTCTCCACAGCTTCTAGAAGAAGGGCGCCAACGGCTGATAGGAGTGATGAATTTACTCATAGATCAGCCGTGTCTCCACATTCCTCAGTTCACGTAAGAAAGAAACCAGATGTCAGCCAACAGTGCGGAAAGTCACCTGGACTAGAGGAATGCCTCAGTAGACACAGTGACATGCACACCACAGTGTGACCGTGGGATACCCTTCAGGAATGTTTTCAACCTCAGAGGGCAGAACATGACGCACCCTAGAGAGAAACCATGTGAATGTCATCTACGAGGGAAAGGCTTTGTGAAACGATCTGGGCTTAAAAACCACAATGCCATGCACAACGGAGAGAAGCCTCATGAGTGCGGTGAGTGTGGGAAAGCCTTCAGTCAGAGTTCTTTCCTTAGACAGCATGAGGCCATCCACACTGGAGAGTAACCCCATGAATGTCCCCTATGTGACAGAGCTCTCAATCAAAGATCTTACCCCAGAAAAGCAGGATTGAGTCCATCCGGGCAAGCAATGCTATGAATGTCACTAGTCAAAGCTCTGGCCTGAACCAGCACCGGAGAATGCCTACGGGGAAGAAACCACATGTATGTCCCATGTGTGGGAAGGCTTTCCGTCAAAAGTCTGAGCTGACGGACACGTTCCCACATAACACACACCAGGGAGAATCCATGTGAATGCGGTCAGTGTGGGAACGCCTTCAGTCAACATGCGAATCTCATCAGACACCAGAATTCCTACGCGGGAGAAGAGCCCTAGGCATGTCAGCTATGTGGAAAATCCTCCAGTCATGGTCCTTCCCTTAGAAAACATGATGGAACTCAACAAAGGAGAGGGAATCATGAAAGACCAACACTGCTTTACACATTATTCACTCGAGTGAAATGATGCAGGGTAAAATCAGGTGAAACCTTTTATTCATCAAACAACACTGGTCCTGTCCTTGACCATTCACAGTGTACAAACCACTGTGTCTGAAAGGCAAGACATTCGCTGATCACTTATTTCTTACTCAACCTAAAATATCCCACACCAAGGATACAGCAATCCCAAATGGAAATATGAGGGCATGTGTGCTGTGTGTGTGTGTGTGTGTGTGTGTGTGTGTGTGTGGGTATGTGTGCATCTGCCTGTGTGAACACTTGTAAAGAGCCCTTCAACACGGAGCTCAGCAAGTAATGAAATGTCTGTGGGAATGAAAGTTGTTTATAGAACTGTGACATCCATTGCGGGAAGCTAGGGTGATCTGGCAACTTTGACCGTAGGAAGAATTTTGTAAGCAGTTCATCATTCAGGACAGCAATGCTTGCCAAAATTTGAACAATAAAATGTGTTGTGAAAGAAGCAAAGTGTTGGTGTGTTAGTTTTCCTTATGCAGTTTTGAACACATACATTCAGGTTCACACAACCCTTTCTCCAATGGCTGCTTGGAAACATGGCAGCTCCCTCCATCTATGTTTTCTTCCACACGATCTGCTAAAGACACAGCCAAGATCTTGTGCCTCAGGTGCTAGATGCCTCTGCATGACACGACCCTGCTCAGGCAAGTTCATTCGGGCATATCAAGGGCTCTCACGGAAAAATCTTGGTGGGACATCTTTCTATGTCTCTGCTAAGTGGGGCCAGGAGGCAGAGTTCTAGACACTTTTTTTTTTTTTTGGTTCGTTACACACCCTGTTTTACTTTTAGACATCATGGAGCAGGGGGCCTCCAGTCCCAATTTACAAACCAAGGAATCGGTTGGGTTATCCCTTGTGGACGTCAGGGTCGTCAACTGCCCTGGAGACCAACGTGCTCTCAGGAAGCAGAAATCATGTCCAGTTAGGGGAGAAGCCACCCTGACACGGGAAGAGGCAGTTCAGATGGCGAGCTGAATCTAGCAAGGAGATCTCACAGTGTGTTTTCCTTTGGCATTCCATCACGCAGGCCATCGTCTCTCACATGGATTCTAATAAAAGCCCCCTCGGGAACAGCACACTACCGAGTCCTCTTGAGGGCAGGGCCACGGCTGTCTGGCCACCTACGTCTGCCAGGCCCTAGGACAGGCACGTGGTGCGGGCAGCTGCTTGGTCAAAGGACTAATCAATGATTGCGCCTCCCTGATGGCCCTGCCCGCCCCACCCCCACCGCCACCCCACCCCACCCGGTCCCTACGCACCTGCGCGCGAAAAAGCAGGCATGCACGCACGCACACACCTGCACAAGGGGCGGGGCCTGAGGGCAGAGCTGCCTCGAGCCCCATTGGTTGGGACCTCTGGGTGGCGAGTGCCTCCCAGGTATTTAAGGCGGCACTCGCAGGGCTGTTTGCCAGAGCTTCAAGCGCAGAGGGCCCAGGAGCATCCAGGATGCAAGACCCCGGGTTTCCCACCGGCTCCCCTTTGTCCCCAAGCACCCCGAGGAAGAGGACGCGGCTGTGGCGCCAGCGTCGGCCTCGCACGGTGTTCAGCGCACAACAGCTGCGGGTCCTGGAGGAATTCTTTGAGGGAAAACCCTACGGGATCTATGAGGAACGCGAGACCCTGGCGGCCAGGCTGAACCTGCCTGAGGCCCAAGTGAGGGTGTGGCTCAAGAACCGCAGGGCCAAAGAGCAAAGGTTGCAGCGACTGCGCAATCAGCAAGGCCAGGGAGCCCAGGCTGCGCCCCAGCAACTGGCAGTCTGCGCCCCTCAGCCCGCGCCTGTGCCCTCGCCTGCAGGCCCTGCGTCCCAGGAGGGCCCTTTGCTCCCTGCCAGCCCTGTGCTGCCCGCCATTCCTGTGCGCCCTGAGGAGCCAGTGATCCCCACTGGCCCTGTGTTCCCAGGCGGCTCAGTGCTCCCCGCAGGCCTTGGGCTCCCCGCTGGCCCCGTGTTCCCGGCCGGTCCTGTGCTCCCGGCGGGTCCTGTGTTCCCAGCCGGATCAGTGCTCCCCGCAGGCCTTGGGCTCCCCGCTGGCCCCGTGTTCCCGGCCGGTCCTGTGCTCCCGGCGGGTCCTGTGTTCCCAGCCGGATCAGTGCTCCCCGCAGGCCTTGGGCTCCCCGCTGGCCCCGTGTTCCCGGCCGGTCCTGTGCTTCCGGCGGGTCCTGTGTTCCCAGCCGGCTCTGTGCACCCCGCAGGCCCTGGGCTCCCCGCAGGCCCTGTGTTCCCGGCTGGTCCTGTGCTCCCGTCGGGTCCCGTGCTCCCGGCCGGCTTTGTGCTCCTCGCTGGCCCTGTGCTCCCCACCAGCCCTGTGCTCCCTGCCGCCCCCGTACACCACGGGGCCCTTGGTTTCGGCAGCCTCCCTGCGCACAGGCCCTTGCAAGTCTTCCCAGTAGCAGATCCCAGGGCCTCCAGTCACAGCCAGGCCTGCTCCGACCCTGCGCAAGGCGTCCAGGGCACGGTCACCGCTGCACCTGCTCCAGCTCCAGCTCCAGCTCCAGCTCCAGCTCCAGCTCCAGCCCCAGCCCCAGCCCCAGATCCAGCTCCAACTCCAGATGCAGCTCCAGATGCAGCTCCAGATCTAGATCCAACTTCTTCTTCAGCTCCAGCTCTAACTCCAGCTCTAGATCCAGCTCCAACTCCAGCTCCAAGTCCAACTGCAAGTCCAACTCGAGCTCCATCCGAGGCCACACTCTCGCCTCAGGGCCCCGACAACGCCGGGAATTTCTCTTCAGTCCCTGATTTCACAGACCTGCTCTCAGCCTATTGCTTCTTGGAGGAGCCCATCTCCTCCCCCAGGCCCTGGTACGACTTTGTGGGTGACAGCGACGTGGACCTCTTCCAGTCACTGGATCTGCCAGGGAGTGTGTCCCCGGCAAGTCCTGCAGATGCCGCGGGACCAGAGGGGACCAGGGTGTGCGCCCACGCGGGTGCGAGGAGCGCCGGTCAGTGCGTCTCCGCCGCCAGTTGCTCGCCTGCAGAGTCAGCGACCCTCTAAGCATCCACCCTGGGGAGGTGGCCTGGGCTCTGCACCCCGCTCCCCTCCCGCCAACACCCTTCGGTGGCCACTGCGCATGCGCGTGGCGGCGGGCCTGGGCTGATGCGTCCTTGGTCCAGGCCGAGCCCATTAGGGCGCACGTCACCTCGCTGCGGGTTCACAGCGCTGGGAGCGCAACAGCTGCTGCTGGTGCGGGACCCACTGGAGAGCTGCTGCCCACAACCTTCCCAAGGACCCAGCCCAGCCTCCACGCTCCTCCTGGCAGCGTGCTCTGGCGCCCGCAGGACTGGGCGAACTTTCGGAGTGTGCACATCTGCGACTCGCGGCTTCCTGGTGCTTTTCCCAGCGCATTCCCTGGACTCGGAGGATTCACCCCCTTCTCGCGGCATCATTGAACACCGGGAAGACGCACCACGTCTTGTCGGGGGGGGGGGGGGCGGCGGTGGGTGGGTTATTTTACTTATTTTGTTTTATGTATTATGCTGTATGAAATGATTTATGAAATTCCGCTGCATATACTTTTTATCCCATACGAATAAAATTCTGCACAATATGTCGTGCTTGTGATTGGGTGTCATTTCGGATCATGTCAGATCATGTTTGGCATCACGGTTGAGCCACAGAGCTCAGGTCCCTGAGAGGAGAGTGGAGTCTGATGTTCCTTGAAATGACTGTAGTTTGGGCTCCACCTGTAGGTCCCTGCCTAATCCCTCTCTCACAGTCAAGGTCATCCCCACCCTAAGGGGCACTAAAAGCCCTTAGGAATTCACCCTCCAAAGGTGCCCCTCCCTTGTGGTCCTTCGGCAGCCTCAGTGCCCCTCTCAGAATCCCTCAGTCCATGCCCACCCCAACCCCATCCGAGGAGCCCTCCCTGACCTGGACGACTTCAGAACATGTCCAGAATCCTACCTCTGCCCCCAACGTGCCATGAAAATGCGAGCTCTCCACAGCTTCTAGAAGAAGGGCGCCAACGGCTGATAGGAGTGATGAATTTACTCATAGATCAGCCGTGTCTCCACATTCCTCAGTTCACGTAAGAAAGAAACCAGATGTCAGCCAACAGTGCGGAAAGTCACCTGGACTAGAGGAATGCCTCAGTAGACACAGTGACATGCACACCACAGTGTGACCGTGGGATACCCTTCAGGAATGTTTTCAACCTCAGAGGGCAGAACATGACGCACCCTAGAGAGAAACCATGTGAATGTCATCTACGAGGGAAAGGCTTTGTGAAACGATCTGGGCTTAAAAACCACAATGCCATGCACAACGGAGAGAAGCCTCATGAGTGCGGTGAGTGTGGGAAAGCCTTCAGTCAGAGTTCTTTCCTTAGACAGCATGAGGCCATCCACACTGGAGAGTAACCCCATGAATGTCCCCTATGTGACAGAGCTCTCAATCAAAGATCTTACCCCAGAAAAGCAGGATTGAGTTCATCCGGGCAAGCAATGCTATGAATGTCACTAGTCAAAGCTCTGGCCTGAACCAGCACCGGAGAATGCCTACGGGGAAGAAACCACATGTATGTCCCATGTGTGGGAAGGCTTTCCGTCAAAAGTCTGAGCTGACGGACACGTTCCCACATAACACACACCAGGGAGAATCCATGTGAATGCGGTCAGTGTGGGAACGCCTTCAGTCAACATGCGAATCTCATCAGACACCAGAATTCCTACGCGGGAGAAGAGCCCTAGGCATGTCAGCTATGTGGAAAATCCTCCAGTCATGGTCCTTCCCTTAGAAAACATGATAGAACTCAACAAAGGAGAGGGAATCATGAAAGACCAACACTGCTTTACACATTATTCACTCGAGTGAAATGATGCAGGGTAAAATCAGGTGAAACCTTTTATTCATCAAACAACACTGGTCCTGTCCTTGACCATTCACAGTGTACAAACCACTGTGTCTGAAAGGCAAGACATTCGCTGATCACTTATTTCTTACTCAACCTAAAATATCCCACACCAAGGATACAGCAATCCCAAATGGAAACACACATACTTAGTTGTTTTTATATTAGAAAAATATGAGGGCATGTGTGCTGTGTGTGTGTGTGTGTGTGTGTGTGTGTGTGTGGGTATGTGTGCATCTGCCTGTGTGAACACTTGTAAAGAGCCCTTCAACACGGAGCTCAGCAAGTAATGAAATGTCTGTGGGAATGAAAGTTGTTTATAGAACTGTGACATCCATTGCGGGAAGCTAGGGTGATCTGGCAACTTTGACCGTAGGAAGAATTTTGTAAGCAGTTCATCATTCAGGACAGCAATGCTTGCCAAAATTTGAACAATAAAATGTGTTGTGAAAGAAGCAAAGTGTTGGTGTGTTAGTTTTCCTTATGCAGTTTTGAACACATACATTCAGGTTCACACAACCCTTTCTCCAATGGCTGCTTGGAAACATGGCAGCTCCCTCCATCTATGTTTTCTTCCACACGATCTGCTAAAGACACAGCCAAGATCTTGTGCCTCAGGTGCTAGATGCCTCTGCATGACACGACCCTGCTCAGGCAAGTTCATTCGGGCATATCAAGGGCTCTCACGGAAAAATCTTGGTGGGACATCTTTCTATGTCTCTGCTAAGTGGGGCCAGGAGGCAGAGTTCTAGACACTTTTTTTTTTTTTGGTTCGTTACACACCCTGTTTTACTTTTAGACATCATGGAGCAGGGGGCCTCCAGTCCCAATTTACAAACCAAGGAATCGGTTGGGTTATCCCTTGTGGACGTCAGG
The DNA here is from genome assembly GCF_028538775.1 of Myotis yumanensis. Lineage (NCBI taxonomy): Eukaryota > Metazoa > Chordata > Mammalia > Chiroptera > Vespertilionidae > Myotis > Myotis yumanensis. The sequence goes on from NW_027223773.1 coordinate 15,722,521, forward strand.
GTCGTCAACTGCCCTGGAGACCAACGTGCTCTCAGGAAGCAGAAATCATGTCCAGTTAGGGGAGAAGCCACCCTGACACGGGAAGAGGCAGTTCAGATGGCGAGCTGAATCTAGCAAGGAGATCTCACAGTGTGTTTTCCTTTGGCATTCCATCACGCAGGCCATCGTCTCTCACATGGATTCTAATAAAAGCCCCCTCGGGAACAGCACACTACCGAGTCCTCTTGAGGGCAGGGCCACGGCTGTCTGGCCACCTACGCCTGCCAGGCCCTAGGACAGGCACGTGGTGCGGGCAGCTGCTTGGTCAAAGGACTAATCAATGATTGCGCCTCCCTGATGGCCCTGCCCGCCCCACCCCCACCGCCACCCCACCCCACCCGGTCCCTACGCACCTGCGCGCGAAAAAGCAGGCATGCACGCACGCACACACCTGCACAAGGGGCGGGGCCTGAGGGCAGAGCTGCCTCGAGCCCCATTGGTTGGGACCTCTGGGTGGCAAGTGCCTCCCAGGTATTTAAGGCGGCACTCGCAGGGCTGTTTGCCAGAGCTTCAAGCGCAGAGGGCCCAGGAGCATCCAGGATGCAAGACCCGGGGTTTCCCACCGGCTCCCCTTTGTCCCCAAGCACCCCGAGGAAGAGGACGCGGCTGTGGCGCCAGCGTCGGCCTCGCACGGTGTTCAGCGCACAACAGCTGCGGGTCCTGGAGGAATTCTTTGAGGGAAAACCCTACGGGATCTATGAGGAACGCGAGACCCTGGCGGCCAGGCTGAACCTGCCTGAGGCCCAAGTGAGGGTGTGGCTCAAGAACCGCAGGGCCAAAGAGCAAAGGTTGCAGCGACTGCGCAATCAGCAAGGCCAGGGAGCCCAGGCTGCGCCCCAGCAACTGGCAGTCTGCGCCCCTCAGCCCGCGCCTGTGCCCTCGCCTGCAGGCCCTGCGTCCCAGGAGGGCCCTTTGCTCCCTGCCAGCCCTGTGCTGCCCGCCATTCCTGTGCGCCCTGAGGAGCCAGTGATCCCCGCTGGCCCTGTGTTCCCAGCCGGCTCAGTGCTCCCCGCAGGCCTTGGGCTCCCCGCTGGCCCCGTGTTCCCGGCCGGTCCTGTGCTCCCGGCGGGTCCTGTGTTCCCAGCCGGATCAGTGCTCCCCGCAGGCCTTGGGCTCCCCGCTGGCCCCGTGTTCCCGGCCGGTCCTGTGCTCCCGGCGGGTCCTGTGTTCCCAGCCGGATCAGTGCTCCCCGCAGGCCTTGGGCTCCCCGCTGGCCCCGTGTTCCCGGCCGGTCCTGTGCTTCCGGCGGGTCCTGTGTTCCCAGCCGGCTCTGTGCACCCCGCAGGCCCTGGGCTCCCCGCAGGCCCTGTGTTCCCGGCTGGTCCTGTGCTCCCGTCGGGTCCTGTGCTCCCGGCCGGCTTTGTGCTCCTCGCTGGCCCTGTGCTCCCCACCAGCCCTGTGCTCCCTGCCGCCCCCGTACACCACGGGGCCCTTGGTTTCGGCAGCCTCCCTGCGCACAGGCCCTTGCAAGTCTTCCCAGTAGCAGATCCCAGGGCCTCCAGTCACAGCCAGGCCTGCTCCGACCCTGCGCAAGGCGTCCAGGGCACGGTCACCGCTGCACCTGCTCCAGCTCCAGCTCCAGCTCCAGCTCCAGCTCCAGCTCCAGCCCCAGCCCCAGCCCCAGATCCAGCTCCAACTCCAGATGCAGCTCCAGATGCAGCTCCAGATCTAGATCCAACTTCTTCTTCAGCTCCAGCTCTAACTCCAGCTCTAGATCCAGCTCCAACTCCAGCTCCAAGTCCAACTGCAAGTCCAACTCGAGCTCCATCCGAGGCCACACTCTCGCCTCAGGGCCCCGACAACGCCGGGAATTTCTCTTCAGTCCCTGATTTCACAGACCTGCTCTCAGCCTATTGCTTCTTGGAGGAGCCCATCTCCTCCCCCAGGCCCTGGTACGACTTTGTGGGTGACAGCGACGTGGACCTCTTCCAGTCACTGGATCTGCCAGGGAGTGTGTCCCCGGCAAGTCCTGCAGATGCCGCGGGACCAGAGGGGACCAGGGTGTGCGCCCACGCGGGTGCGAGGAGCGCCGGTCAGTGCGTCTCCGCCGCCAGTTGCTCGCCTGCAGAGTCAGCGACCCTCTAAGCATCCACCCTGGGGAGGTGGCCTGGGCTCTGCACCCCGCTCCCCTCCCGCCAACACCCTTCGGTGGCCACTGCGCATGCGCGTGGCGGCGGGCCTGGGCTGATGCGTCCTTGGTCCAGGCCGAGCCCATTAGGGCGCACGTCACCTCGCTGCGGGTTCACAGCGCTGGGAGCGCAACAGCTGCTGCTGGTGCGGGACCCACTGGAGAGCTGCTGCCCACAACCTTCCCAAGGACCCAGCCCAGCCTCCACGCTCCTCCTGGCAGCGTGCTCTGGCGCCCGCAGGACTGGGCGAACTTTCGGAGTGTGCACATCTGCGACTCGCGGCTTCCTGGTGCTTTTCCCAGCGCATTCCCTGGACTCGGAGGATTCACCCCCTTCTCGCGGCATCATTGAACACCGGGAAGACGCACCACGTCTTGTCGGGGGGGGGGGGGGGGGCGGCGGTGGGTGGGTTATTTTACTTATTTTGTTTTATGTATTATGCTGTATGAAATGATTTATGAAATTCCGCTGCATATACTTTTTATCCCATACGAATAAAATTCTGCACAATATGTCGTGCTTGTGATTGGGTGTCATTTCGGATCATGTCAGATCATGTTTGGCATCACGGTTGAGCCACAGAGCTCAGGTCCCTGAGAGGAGAGTGGAGTCTGATGTTCCTTGAAATGACTGTAGTTTGGGCTCCACCTGTAGGTCCCTGCCTAATCCCTCTCTCACAGTCAAGGTCATCCCCACCCTAAGGGGCACTAAAAGCCCTTAGGAATTCACCCTCCAAAGGTGCCCCTCCCTTGTGGTCCTTCGGCAGCCTCAGTGCCCCTCTCAGAATCCCTCAGTCCATGCCCACCCCAACCCCATCCGAGGAGCCCTCCCTGACCTGGACGACTTCAGAACATGTCCAGAATCCTACCTCTGCCCCCAACGTGCCATGAAAATGCGAGCTCTCCACAGCTTCTAGAAGAAGGGCGCCAACGGCTGATAGGAGTGATGAATTTACTCATAGATCAGCCGTGTCTCCACATTCCTCAGTTCACGTAAGAAAGAAACCAGATGTCAGCCAACAGTGCGGAAAGTCACCTGGACTAGAGGAATGCCTCAGTAGACACAGTGACATGCACACCACAGTGTGACCGTGGGATACCCTTCAGGAATGTTTTCAACCTCAGAGGGCAGAACATGACGCACCCTAGAGAGAAACCATGTGAATGTCATCTACGAGGGAAAGGCTTTGTGAAACGATCTGGGCTTAAAAACCACAATGCCATGCACAACGGAGAGAAGCCTCATGAGTGCGGTGAGTGTGGGAAAGCCTTCAGTCAGAGTTCTTTCCTTAGACAGCATGAGGCCATCCACACTGGAGAGTAACCCCATGAATGTCCCCTATGTGACAGAGCTCTCAATCAAAGATCTTACCCCAGAAAAGCAGGATTGAGTCCATCCGGGCAAGCAATGCTATGAATGTCACTAGTCAAAGCTCTGGCCTGAACCAGCACCGGAGAATGCCTACGGGGAAGAAACCACATGTATGTCCCATGTGTGGGAAGGCTTTCCGTCAAAAGTCTGAGCTGACGGACACGTTCCCACATAACACACACCAGGGAGAATCCATGTGAATGCGGTCAGTGTGGGAACGCCTTCAGTCAACATGCGAATCTCATCAGACACCAGAATTCCTACGCGGGAGAAGAGCCCTAGGCATGTCAGCTATGTGGAAAATCCTCCAGTCATGGTCCTTCCCTTAGAAAACATGATGGAACTCAACAAAGGAGAGGGAATCATGAAAGACCAACACTGCTTTACACATTATTCACTCGAGTGAAATGATGCAGGGTAAAATCAGGTGAAACCTTTTATTCATCAAACAACACTGGTCCTGTCCTTGACCATTCACAGTGTACAAACCACTGTGTCTGAAAGGCAAGACATTCGCTGATCACTTATTTCTTACTCAACCTAAAATATCCCACACCAAGGATACAGCAATCCCAAATGGAAACACACATACTTAGTTGTTTTTATATTAGAAAAATATGAGGGCATGTGTGGTGTGTGTGTGTGTGTGTGTGTGTGTGTGTGTGTGTGTGTGGGTATGTGTGCATCTGCCTGTGTGAACACTTGTAAAGAGCCCTTCAACACGGAGCTCAGCAAGTAATGAAATGTCTGTGGGAATGAAAGTTGTTTATAGAACTGTGACATCCATTGCGGGAAGCTAGGGTGATCTGGCAACTTTGACCGTAGGAAGAATTTTGTAAGCAGTTCATCATTCAGGACAGCAATGCTTGCCAAAATTTGAACAATAAAATGTGTTGTGAAAGAAGCAAAGTGTTGGTGTGTTAGTTTTCCTTATGCAGTTTTGAACACATACATTCAGGTTCACACAACCCTTTCTCCAATGGCTGCTTGGAAACATGGCAGCTCCCTCCATCTATGTTTTCTTCCACACGATCTGCTAAAGACACAGCCAAGATCTTGTGCCTCAGGTGCTAGATGCCTCTGCATGACACGACCCTGCTCAGGCAAGTTCATTCGGGCATATCAAGGGCTCTCACGGAAAAATCTTGGTGGGACATCTTTCTATGTCTCTGCTAAGTGGGGCCAGGAGGCAGAGTTCTAGACACTTTTTTTTTTTTTTTGGTTCGTTACACACCCTGTTTTACTTTTAGACATCATGGAGCAGGGGGCCTCCAGTCCCAATTTACAAACCAAGGAATCGGTTGGGTTATCCCTTGTGGACGTCAGGGTCGTCAACTGCCCTGGAGACCAACGTGCTCTCAGGAAGCAGAAATCATGTCCAGTTAGGGGAGAAGCCACCCTGACACGGGAAGAGGCAGTTCAGATGGCGAGCTGAATCTAGCAAGGAGATCTCACAGTGTGTTTTCCTTTGGCATTCCATCACGCAGGCCATCGTCTCTCACATGGATTCTAATAAAAGCCCCCTCGGGAACAGCACACTACCGAGTCCTCTTGAGGGCAGGGCCACGGCTGTCTGGCCACCTACGTCTGCCAGGCCCTAGGACAGGCACGTGGTGCGGGCAGCTGCTTGGTCAAAGGACTAATCAATGATTGCGCCTCCCTGATGGCCCTGCCCGCCCCACCCCCACCGCCACCCCACCCCACCCGGTCCCTACGCACCTGCGCGCGAAAAAGCAGGCATGCACGCACGCACGCACGCACGCACGCACGCACACACCTGCACAAGGGGCGGGGCCTGAGGGCAGAGCTGCCTCGAGCCCCATTGGTTGGGACCTCTGGGTGGCAAGTGCCTCCCAGGTATTTAAGGCGGCACTCGCAGGGCTGTTTGCCAGAGCTTCAAGCGCAGAGGGCCCAGGAGCATCCAGGATGCAAGACCCCGGGTTTCCCACCGGCTCCCCGTTGTCCCCAAGCACCCCGAGGAAGAGGACGCGGCTGTGGCGCCAGCGTCGGCCTCGCACGGTGTTCAGCGCACAACAGCTGCGGGTCCTGGAGGAATTCTTTGAGGGAAAACCCTACGGGATCTATGAGGAACGCGAGACCCTGGCGGCCAGGCTGAACCTGCCTGAGGCCCAAGTGAGGGTGTGGCTCAAGAACCGCAGGGCCAAAGAGCAAAGGTTGCAGCGACTGCGCAATCAGCAAGGCCAGGGAGCCCAGGCTGCGCCCCAGCAACTGGCAGTCTGCGCCCCTCAGCCCGCGCCTGTGCCCTCGCCTGCAGGCCCTGCGTCCCAGGAGGGCCCTTTGCTCCCTGCCAGCCCTGTGCTGCCCGCCATTCCTGTGCGCCCTGAGGAGCCAGTGATCCCCGCTGGCCCTGTGTTCCCAGCCGGCTCAGTGCTCCCCGCAGGCCTTGGGCTCCCCGCTGGCCCCGTGTTCCCGGCCGGTCCTGTGCTCCCGGCGGGTCCTGTGTTCCCAGCCGGATCAGTGCTCCCCGCAGGCCTTGGGCTCCCCGCTGGCCCCGTGTTCCCGGCCGGTCCTGTGCTCCCGGCGGGTCCTGTGTTCCCAGCCGGATCAGTGCTCCCCGCAGGCCTTGGGCTCCCCGCTGGCCCCGTGTTCCCGGCCGGTCCTGTGCTTCCGGCGGGTCCTGTGTTCCCAGCCGGCTCTGTGCACCCCGCAGGCCCTGGGCTCCCCGCAGGCCCTGTGTTCCCGGCTGGTCCTGTGCTCCCGTCGGGTCCCGTGCTCCCGGCCGGCTTTGTGCTCCTCGCTGGCCCTGTGCTCCCCACCAGCCCTGTGCTCCCTGCCGCCCCCGTACACCACGGGGCCCTTGGTTTCGGCAGCCTCCCTGCGCACAGGCCCTTGCAAGTCTTCCCAGTAGCAGATCACAGGGCCTCCAGTCACAGCCAGGCCTGCTCCGACCCTGCGCAAGGCGTCCAGGGCACGGTCACCGCTGCACCTGCTCCAGCTCCAGCTCCAGCTCCAGCTCCAGCTCCAGCTCCAGCCCCAGCCCCAGCCCCAGATCCAGCTCCAACTCCAGATGCAGCTCCAGATGCAGCTCCAGATCTAGATCCAACTTCTTCTTCAGCTCCAGCTCTAACTCCAGCTCTAGATCCAGCTCCAACTCCAGCTCCAAGTCCAACTGCAAGTCCAACTCGAGCTCCATCCGAGGCCACACTCTCGCCTCAGGGCCCCGACAACGCCGGGAATTTCTCTTCAGTCCCTGATTTCACAGACCTGCTCTCAGCCTATTGCTTCTTGGAGGAGCCCATCTCCTCCCCCAGGCCCTGGTACGACTTTGTGGGTGACAGCGACGTGGACCTCTTCCAGTCACTGGATCTGCCAGGGAGTGTGTCCCCGGCAAGTCCTGCAGATGCCGCGGGACCAGAGGGGACCAGGGTGTGCGCCCACGCGGGTGCGAGGAGCGCCGGTCAGTGCGTCTCCGCCGCCAGTTGCTCGCCTGCAGAGTCAGCGACCCTCTAAGCATCCACCCTGGGGAGGTGGCCTGGGCTCTGCACCCCGCTCCCCTCCCGCCAACACCCTTCGGTGGCCACTGCGCATGCGCGTGGCGGCGGGCCTGGGCTGATGCGTCCTTGGTCCAGGCCGAGCCCATTAGGGCGCACGTCACCTCGCTGCGGGTTCACAGCGCTGGGAGCGCAACAGCTGCTGCTGGTGCGGGACCCACTGGAGAGCTGCTGCCCACAACCTTCCCAAGGACCCAGCCCAGCCTCCACGCTCCTCCTGGCAGCGTGCTCTGGCGCCCGCAGGACTGGGCGAACTTTCGGAGTGTGCACATCTGCGACTCGCGGCTTCCTGGTGCTTTTCCCAGCGCATTCCCTGGACTCGGAGGATTCACCCCCTTCTCGCGGCATCATTGAACACCGGGAAGACGCACCACGTCTTGTCGGGGGGGGGGGGGGGGGGGGCGGCGGTGGGTGGGTTATTTTACTTATTTTGTTTTATGTATTATGCTGTATGAAATGATTTATGAAATTCCGCTGCATATACTTTTTATCCCATACGAATAAAATTCTGCACAATATGTCGTGCTTGTGATTGGGTGTCATTTCGGATCATGTCAGATCATGTTTGGCATCACGGTTGAGCCACAGAGCTCAGGTCCCTGAGAGGAGAGTGGAGTCTGATGTTCCTTGAAATGACTGTAGTTTGGGCTCCACCTGTAGGTCCCTGCCTAATCCCTCTCTCACAGTCAAGGTCATCCCCACCCTAAGGGGCACTAAAAGCCCTTAGGAATTCACCCTCCAAAGGTGCCCCTCCCTTGTGGTCCTTCGGCAGCCTCAGTGCCCCTCTCAGAATCCCTCAGTCCATGCCCACCCCAACCCCATCCGAGGAGCCCTCCCTGACCTGGACGACTTCAGAACATGTCCAGAATCCTACCTCTGCCCCCAACGTGCCATGAAAATGCGAGCTCTCCACAGCTTCTAGAAGAAGGGCGCCAACGGCTGATAGGAGTGATGAATTTACTCATAGATCAGCCGTGTCTCCACATTCCTCAGTTCACGTAAGAAAGAAACCAGATGTCAGCCAACAGTGCGGAAAGTCACCTGGACTAGAGGAATGCCTCAGTAGACACAGTGACATGCACACCACAGTGTGACCGTGGGATACCCTTCAGGAATGTTTTCAACCTCAGAGGGCAGAACATGACGCACCCTAGAGAGAAACCATGTGAATGTCATCTACGAGGGAAAGGCTTTGTGAAACGATCTGGGCTTAAAAACCACAATGCCATGCACAACGGAGAGAAGCCTCATGAGTGCGGTGAGTGTGGGAAAGCCTTCAGTCAGAGTTCTTTCCTTAGACAGCATGAGGCCATCCACACTGGAGAGTAACCCCATGAATGTCCCCTATGTGACAGAGCTCTCAATCAAAGATCTTACCCCAGAAAAGCAGGATTGAGTCCATCCGGGCAAGCAATGCTATGAATGTCACTAGTCAAAGCTCTGGCCTGAACCAGCACCGGAGAATGCCTACGGGGAAGAAACCACATGTATGTCCCATGTGTGGGAAGGCTTTCCGTCAAAAGTCTGAGCTGACGGACACGTTCCCACATAACACACACCAGGGAGAATCCATGTGAATGCGGTCAGTGTGGGAACGCCTTCAGTCAACATGCGAATCTCATCAGACACCAGAATTCCTACGCGGGAGAAGAGCCCTAGGCATGTCAGCTATGTGGAAAATCCTCCAGTCATGGTCCTTCCCTTAGAAAACATGATGGAACTCAACAAAGGAGAGGGAATCATGAAAGACCAACACTGCTTTACACATTATTCACTCGAGTGAAATGATGCAGGGTAAAATCAGGTGAAACCTTTTATTCATCAAACAACACTGGTCCTGTCCTTGACCATTCACAGTGTACAAACCACTGTGTCTGAAAGGCAAGACATTCGCTGATCACTTATTTCTTACTCAACCTAAAATATCCCACACCAAGGATACAGCAATCCCAAATGGAAACACACATACTTAGTTGTTTTTATATTAGAAAAATATGAGGGCATGTGTGGTGTGTGTGTGTGTGTGTGTGTGTGTGTGTGTGTGTGTGGGTATGTGTGCATCTGCCTGTGTGAACACTTGTAAAGAGCCCTTCAACACGGAGCTCAGCAAGTAATGAAATGTCTGTGGGAATGAAAGTTGTTTATAGAACTGTGACATCCATTGCGGGAAGCTAGGGTGATCTGGCAACTTTGACCGTAGGAAGAATTTTGTAAGCAGTTCATCATTCAGGACAGCAATGCTTGCCAAAATTTGAACAATAAAATGTGTTGTGAAAGAAGCAAAGTGTTGGTGTGTTAGTTTTCCTTATGCAGTTTTGAACACATACATTCAGGTTCACACAACCCTTTCTCCAATGGCTGCTTGGAAACATGGCAGCTCCCTCCATCTATGTTTTCTTCCACACGATCTGCTAAAGACACAGCCAAGATCTTGTGCCTCAGGTGCTAGATGCCTCTGCATGACACGACCCTGCTCAGGCAAGTTCATTCGGGCATATCAAGGGCTCTCACGGAAAAATCTTGGTGGGACATCTTTCTATGTCTCTGCTAAGTGGGGCCAGGAGGCAGAGTTCTAGACACTTTTTTTTTTTTTTTGGTTCGTTACACACCCTGTTTTACTTTTAGACATCATGGAGCAGGGGGCCTCCAGTCCCAATTTACAAACCAAGGAATCGGTTGGGTTATCCCTTGTGGACGTCAGGGTCGTCAACTGCCCTGGAGACCAACGTGCTCTCAGGAAGCAGAAATCATGTCCAGTTAGGGGAGAAGCCACCCTGACACGGGAAGAGGCAGTTCAGATGGCGAGCTGAATCTAGCAAGGAGATCTCACAGTGTGTTTTCCTTTGGCATTCCATCACGCAGGCCATCGTCTCTCACATGGATTCTAATAAAAGCCCCCTCGGGAACAGCACACTACCGAGTCCTCTTGAGGGCAGGGCCACGGCTGTCTGGCCACCTACGTCTGCCAGGCCCTAGGACAGGCACGTGGTGCGGGCAGCTGCTTGGTCAAAGGACTAATCAATGATTGCGCCTCCCTGATGGCCCTGCCCGCCCCACCCCCACCGCCACCCCACCCCACCCGGTCCCTACGCACCTGCGCGCGAAAAAGCAGGCATGCACGCACGCACGCACGCACGCACGCACGCACACACCTGCACAAGGGGCGGGGCCTGAGGGCAGAGCTGCCTCGAGCCCCATTGGTTGGGACCTCTGGGTGGCAAGTGCCTCCCAGGTATTTAAGGCGGCACTCGCAGGGCTGTTTGCCAGAGCTTCAAGCGCAGAGGGCCCAGGAGCATCCAGGATGCAAGACCCCGGGTTTCCCACCGGCTCCCCGTTGTCCCCAAGCACCCCGAGGAAGAGGACGCGGCTGTGGCGCCAGCGTCGGCCTCGCACGGTGTTCAGCGCACAACAGCTGCGGGTCCTGGAGGAATTCTTTGAGGGAAAACCCTACGGGATCTATGAGGAACGCGAGACCCTGGCGGCCAGGCTGAACCTGCCTGAGGCCCAAGTGAGGGTGTGGCTCAAGAACCGCAGGGCCAAAGAGCAAAGGTTGCAGCGACTGCGCAATCAGCAAGGCCAGGGAGCCCAGGCTGCGCCCCAGCAACTGGCAGTCTGCGCCCCTCAGCCCGCGCCTGTGCCCTCGCCTGCAGGCCCTGCGTCCCAGGAGGGCCCTTTGCTCCCTGCCAGCCCTGTGCTGCCCGCCATTCCTGTGCGCCCTGAGGAGCCAGTGATCCCCGCTGGCCCTGTGTTCCCAGCCGGCTCAGTGCTCCCCGCAGGCCTTGGGCTCCCCGCTGGCCCCGTGTTCCCGGCCGGTCCTGTGCTCCCGGCGGGTCCTGTGTTCCCAGCCGGATCAGTGCTCCCCGCAGGCCTTGGGCTCCCCGCTGGCCCCGTGTTCCCGGCCGGTCCTGTGCTCCCGGCGGGTCCTGTGTTCCCAGCCGGATCAGTGCTCCCCGCAGGCCTTGGGCTCCCCGCTGGCCCCGTGTTCCCGGCCGGTCCTGTGCTTCCGGCGGGTCCTGTGTTCCCAGCCGGCTCTGTGCACCCCGCAGGCCCTGGGCTCCCCGCAGGCCCTGTGTTCCCGGCTGGTCCTGTGCTCCCGTCGGGTCCCGTGCTCCCGGCCGGCTTTGTGCTCCTCGCTGGCCCTGTGCTCCCCACCAGCCCTGTGCTCCCTGCCGCCCCCGTACACCACGGGGCCCTTGGTTTCGGCAGCCTCCCTGCGCACAGGCCCTTGCAAGTCTTCCCAGTAGCAGATCCCAGGGCCTCCAGTCACAGCCAGGCCTGCTCCGACCCTGCGCAAGGCGTCCAGGGCACGGTCACCGCTGCACCTGCTCCAGCTCCAGCTCCAGCTCCAGCTCCAGCTCCAGCCCCAGCCCCAGCCCCAGATCCAGCTCCAACTCCAGATGCAGCTCCAGATGCAGCTCCAGATCTAGATCCAACTTCTTCTTCAGCTCCAGCTCTAACTCCAGCTCTAGATCCAGCTCCAACTCCAGCTCCAAGTCCAACTGCAAGTCCAACTCGAGCTCCATCCGAGGCCACACTCTCGCCTCAGGGCCCCGACAACGCCGGGAATTTCTCTTCAGTCCCTGATTTCACAGACCTGCTCTCAGCCTATTGCTTCTTGGAGGAGCCCATCTCCTCCCCCAGGCCCTGGTACGACTTTGTGGGTGACAGCGACGTGGACCTCTTCCAGTCACTGGATCTGCCAGGGAGTGTGTCCCCGGCAAGTCCTGCAGATGCCGCGGGACCAGAGGGGACCAGGGTGTGCGCCCACGCGGGTGCGAGGAGCGCCGGTCAGTGCGTCTCCGCCGCCAGTTGCTCGCCTGCAGAGTCAGCGACCCTCTAAGCATCCACCCTGGGGAGGTGGCCTGGGCTCTGCACCCCGCTCCCCTCCCGCCAACACCCTTCGGTGGCCACTGCGCATGCGCGTGGCGGCGGGCCTGGGCTGATGCGTCCTTGGTCCAGGCCGAGCCCATTAGGGCGCACGTCACCTCGCTGCGGGTTCACAGCGCTGGGAGCGCAACAGCTGCTGCTGGTGCGGGACCCACTGGAGAGCTGCTGCCCACAACCTTCCCAAGGACCCAGCCCAGCCTCCACGCTCCTCCTGGCAGCGTGCTCTGGCGCCCGCAGGACTGGGCGAACTTTCGGAGTGTGCACATCTGCGACTCGCGGCTTCCTGGTGCTTTTCCCAGCGCATTCCCTGGACTCGGAGGATTCACCCCCTTCTCGCGGCATCATTGAACACCGGGAAGACGCACCACGTCTTGTCGGGGGGGGGGGGGGGGGGCGGCGGTGGGTGGGTTATTTTACTTATTTTGTTTTATGTATTATGCTGTATGAAATGATTTATGAAATTCCGCTGCATATACTTTTTATCCCATACGAATAAAATTCTGCACAATATGTCGTGCTTGTGATTGGGTGTCATTTCGGATCATGTCAGATCATGTTTGGCATCACGGTTGTGCCACAGAGCTCAGGTCCCTGAGAGGAGAGTGGAGTCTGATGTTCCTTGAAATGACTGTAGTTTGGGCTCCACCTGTAGGTCCCTGCCTAATCCCTCTCTCACAGTCAAGGTCATCCCCACCCTAAGGGGCACTAAAAGCCCTTAGGAATTCACCCTCCAAAGGTGCCCCTCCCTTGTGGTCCTTCGGCAGCCTCAGTGCCCCTCTCAGAATCCCTCAGTCCATGCCCACCCCAACCCCATCCGAGGAGCCCTCCCTGACCTGGACGACTTCAGAACATGTCCAGAATCCTACCTCTGCCCCCAACGTGCCATGAAAATGCGAGCTCTCCACAGCTTCTAGAAGAAGGGCGCCAACGGCTGATAGGAGTGATGAATTTACTCATAGATCAGCCGTGTCTCCACATTCCTCAGTTCACGTAAGAAAGAAACCAGATGTCAGCCAACAGTGCGGAAAGTCACCTGGACTAGAGGAATGCCTCAGTAGACACAGTGACATGCACACCACAGTGTGACCGTGGGATACCCTTCAGGAATGTTTTCAACCTCAGAGGGCAGAACATGACGCACCCTAGAGAGAAACCATGTGAATGTCATCTACGAGGGAAAGGCTTTGTGAAACGATCTGGGCTTAAAAACCACAATGCCATGCACAACGGAGAGAAGCCTCATGAGTGCGGTGAGTGTGGGAAAGCCTTCAGTCAGAGTTCTTTCCTTAGACAGCATGAGGCCATCCACACTGGAGAGTAACCCCATGAATGTCCCCTATGTGACAGAGCTCTCAATCAAAGATCTTACCCCAGAAAAGCAGGATTGAGTCCATCCGGGCAAGCAATGCTATGAATGTCACTAGTCAAAGCTCTGGCCTGAACCAGCACCGGAGAATGCCTACGGGGAAGAAACCACATGTATGTCCCATGTGTGGGAAGGCTTTCCGTCAAAAGTCTGAGCTGACGGACACGTTCCCACATAACACACACCAGGGAGAATCCATGTGAATGCGGTCAGTGTGGGAACGCCTTCAGTCAACATGCAAATCTCATCAGACACCAGAATTCCTACGCGGGAGAAGAGCCCTAGGCATGTCAGCTATGTGGAAAATCCTCCAGTCATGGTCCTTCCCTTAGAAAACATGATGGAACTCAACAAAGGAGAGGGAATCATGAAAGACCAACACTGCTTTACACATTATTCACTCGAGTGAAATGATGCAGGGTAAAATCAGGTGAAACCTTTTATTCATCAAACAACACTGGTCCTGTCCTTGACCATTCACAGTGTACAAACCACTGTGTCTGAAAGGCAAGACATTCGCTGATCACTTATTTCTTACTCAACCTAAAATATCCCACACCAAGGATACAGCAATCCCAAATGGAAATATGAGGGCATGTGTGCTGTGTGTGTGTGTGTGTGTGTGTGTGTGTGTGTGGGTATGTGTGCATCTGCCTGTGTGAACACTTGTAAAGAGCCCTTCAACACGGAGCTCAGCAAGTAATGAAATGTCTGTGGGAATGAAAGTTGTTTATAGAACTGTGACATCCATTGCGGGAAGCTAGGGTGATCTGGCAACTTTGACCGTAGGAAGAATTTTGTAAGCAGTTCATCATTCAGGACAGCAATGCTTGCCAAAATTTGAACAATAAAATGTGTTGTGAAAGAAGCAAAGTGTTGGTGTGTTAGTTTTCCTTATGCAGTTTTGAACACATACATTCAGGTTCACACAACCCTTTCTCCAATGGCTGCTTGGAAACATGGCAGCTCCCTCCATCTATGTTTTCTTCCACACGATCTGCTAAAGACACAGCCAAGATCTTGTGCCTCAGGTGCTAGATGCCTCTGCATGACACGACCCTGCTCAGGCAAGTTCATTCGGGCATATCAAGGGCTCTCACGGAAAAATCTTGGTGGGACATCTTTCTATGTCTCTGCTAAGTGGGGCCAGGAGGCAGAGTTCTAGACACTTTTTTTTTTTTTGGTTCGTTACACACCCTGTTTTACTTTTAGACATCATGGAGCAGGGGGCCTCCAGTCCCAATTTACAAACCAAGGAATCGGTTGGGTTATCCCTTGTGGACGTCAGGGTCGTCAACTGCCCTGGAGACCAACGTGCTCTCAGGAAGCAGAAATCATGTCCAGTTAGGGGAGAAGCCACCCTGACACGGGAAGAGGCAGTTCAGATGGCGAGCTGAATCTAGCAAGGAGATCTCACAGTGTGTTTTCCTTTGGCATTCCATCACGCAGGCCATCGTCTCTCACATGGATTCTAATAAAAGCCCCCTCGGGAACAGCACACTACCGAGTCCTCTTGAGGGCAGGGCCACGGCTGTCTGGCCACCTACGTCTGCCAGGCCCTAGGACAGGCACGTGGTGCGGGCAGCTGCTTGGTCAAAGGACTAATCAATGATTGCGCCTCCCTGATGGCCCTGCCCGCCCCACCCCCACCGCCACCCCACCCCACCCGGTCCCTACGCACCTGCGCGCGAAAAAGCAGGCATGCACGCACGCACACACCTGCACAAGGGGCGGGGCCTGAGGGCAGAGCTGCCTCGAGCCCCATTGGTTGGGACCTCTGGGTGGCAAGTGCCTCCCAGGTATTTAAGGCGGCACTCGCAGGGCTGTTTGCCAGAGCTTCAAGCGCAGAGGGCCCAGGAGCATCCAGGATGCAAGACCCGGGGTTTCCCACCGGCTCCCCGTTGTCCCCAAGCACCCCGAGGAAGAGGACGCGGCTGTGGCGCCAGCGTCGGCCTCGCACGGTGTTCAGCGCACAACAGCTGCGGGTCCTGGAGGAATTCTTTGAGGGAAAACCCTACGGGATCTATGAGGAACGCGAGACCCGGGCGGCCAGGCTGAACCTGCCTGAGGCCCAAGTGAGGGTGTGGCTCAAGAACCGCAGGGCCAAAGAGCAAAGGTTGCAGCGACTGCGCAATCAGCAAGGCCAGGGAGCCCAGGCTGCGCCCCAGCAACTGGCAGTCTGCGCCCCTCAGCCCGCGCCTGTGCCCTCGCCTGCAGGCCCTGCGTCCCAGGAGGGCCCTTTGCTCCCTGCCAGCCCTGTGCTGCCCGCCATTCCTGTGCGCCCTGAGGAGCCAGTGATCCCCGCTGGCCCTGTGTTCCCAGCCGGCTCAGTGCTCCCCGCAGGCCTTGGGCTCCCCGCTGGCCCCGTGTTCCCGGCCGGTCCTGTGCTCCCGGCGGGTCCTGTGTTCCCAGCCGGATCAGTGCTCCCCGCAGGCCTTGGGCTCCCCGCTGGCCCCGTGTTCCCGGCCGGTCCTGTGCTCCCGGCGGGTCCTGTGTTCCCAGCCGGATCAGTGCTCCCCGCAGGCCTTGGGCTCCCCGCTGGCCCCGTGTTCCCGGCCGGTCCTGTGCTTCCGGCGGGTCCTGTGTTCCCAGCCGGCTCTGTGCACCCCGCAGGCCCTGGGCTCCCCGCAGGCCCTGTGTTCCCGGCTGGTCCTGTGCTCCCGTCGGGTCCCGTGCTCCCGGCCGGCTTTGTGCTCCTCGCTGGCCCTGTGCTCCCCACCAGCCCTGTGCTCCCTGCCGCCCCCGTACACCACGGGGCCCTTGGTTTCGGCAGCCTCCCTGCGCACAGGCCCTTGCAAGTCTTCCCAGTAGCAGATCCCAGGGCCTCCAGTCACAGCCAGGCCTGCTCCGACCCTGCGCAAGGCGTCCAGGGCACGGTCACCGCTGCACCTGCTCCAGCTCCAGCTCCAGCTCCAGCTCCAGCTCCAGCTCCAGCCCCAGCCCCAGCCCCAGATCCAGCTCCAACTCCAGATGCAGCTCCAGATGCAGCTCCAGATCTAGATCCAACTTCTTCTTCAGCTCCAGCTCTAACTCCAGCTCTAGATCCAGCTCCAACTCCAGCTCCAAGTCCAACTGCAAGTCCAACTCGAGCTCCATCCGAGGCCACACTCTCGCCTCAGGGCCCCGACAACGCCGGGAATTTCTCTTCAGTCCCTGATTTCACAGACCTGCTCTCAGCCTATTGCTTCTTGGAGGAGCCCATCTCCTCCCCCAGGCCCTGGTACGACTTTGTGGGTGACAGCGACGTGGACCTCTTCCAGTCACTGGATCTGCCAGGGAGTGTGTCCCCGGCAAGTCCTGCAGATGCCGCGGGACCAGAGGGGACCAGGGTGTGCGCCCACGCGGGTGCGAGGAGCGCCGGTCAGTGCGTCTCCGCCGCCAGTTGCTCGCCTGCAGAGTCAGCGACCCTCTAAGCATCCACCCTGGGGAGGTGGCCTGGGCTCTGCACCCCGCTCCCCTCCCGCCAACACCCTTCGGTGGCCACTGCGCATGCGCGTGGCGGCGGGCCTGGGCTGATGCGTCCTTGGTCCAGGCCGAGCCCATTAGGGCGCACGTCACCTCGCTGCGGGTTCACAGCGCTGGGAGCGCAACAGCTGCTGCTGGTGCGGGACCCACTGGAGAGCTGCTGCCCACAACCTTCCCAAGGACCCAGCCCAGCCTCCACGCTCCTCCTGGCAGCGTGCTCTGGCGCCCGCAGGACTGGGCGAACTTTCGGAGTGTGCACATCTGCGACTCGCGGCTTCCTGGTGCTTTTCCCAGCGCATTCCCTGGACTCGGAGGATTCACCCCCTTCTCGCGGCATCATTGAACACCGGGAAGACGCACCACGTCTTGTCGGGGGGGGGGGGGGGGGGGGCGGCGGTGGGTGGGTTATTTTACTTATTTTGTTTTATGTATTATGCTGTATGAAATGATTTATGAAATTCCGCTGCATATACTTTTTATCCCATACGAATAAAATTCTGCACAATATGTCGTGCTTGTGATTGGGTGTCATTTCGGATCATGTCAGATCATGTTTGGCATCACGGTTGTGCCACAGAGCTCAGGTCCCTGAGAGGAGAGTGGAGTCTGATGTTCCTTGAAATGACTGTAGTTTGGGCTCCACCTGTAGGTCCCTGCCTAATCCCTCTCTCACAGTCAAGGTCATCCCCACCCTAAGGGGCACTAAAAGCCCTTAGGAATTCACCCTCCAAAGGTGCCCCTCCCTTGTGGTCCTTCGGCAGCCTCAGTGCCCCTCTCAGAATCCCTCAGTCCATGCCCACCCCAACCCCATCCGAGGAGCCCTCCCTGACCTGGACGACTTCAGAACATGTCCAGAATCCTACCTCTGCCCCCAACGTGCCATGAAAATGCGAGCTCTCCACAGCTTCTAGAAGAAGGGCGCCAACGGCTGATAGGAGTGATGAATTTACTCATAGATCAGCCGTGTCTCCACATTCCTCAGTTCACGTAAGAAAGAAACCAGATGTCAGCCAACAGTGCGGAAAGTCACCTGGACTAGAGGAATGCCTCAGTAGACACAGTGACATGCACACCACAGTGTGACCGTGGGATACCCTTCAGGAATGTTTTCAACCTCAGAGGGCAGAACATGACGCACCCTAGAGAGAAACCATGTGAATGTCATCTACGAGGGAAAGGCTTTGTGAAACGATCTGGGCTTAAAAACCACAATGCCATGCACAACGGAGAGAAGCCTCATGAGTGCGGTGAGTGTGGGAAAGCCTTCAGTCAGAGTTCTTTCCTTAGACAGCATGAGGCCATCCACACTGGAGAGTAACCCCATGAATGTCCCCTATGTGACAGAGCTCTCAATCAAAGATCTTACCCCAGAAAAGCAGGATTGAGTCCATCCGGGCAAGCAATGCTATGAATGTCACTAGTCAAAGCTCTGGCCTGAACCAGCACCGGAGAATGCCTACGGGGAAGAAACCACATGTATGTCCCATGTGTGGGAAGGCTTTCCGTCAAAAGTCTGAGCTGACGGACACGTTCCCACATAACACACACCAGGGAGAATCCATGTGAATGCGGTCAGTGTGGGAACGCCTTCAGTCAACATGCGAATCTCATCAGACACCAGAATTCCTACGCGGGAGAAGAGCCCTAGGCATGTCAGCTATGTGGAAAATCCTCCAGTCATGGTCCTTCCCTTAGAAAACATGATGGAACTCAACAAAGGAGAGGGAATCATGAAAGACCAACACTGCTTTACACATTATTCACTCGAGTGAAATGATGCAGGGTAAAATCAGGTGAAACCTTTTATTCATCAAACAACACTGGTCCTGTCCTTGACCATTCACAGTGTACAAACCACTGTGTCTGAAAGGCAAGACATTCGCTGATCACTTATTTCTTACTCAACCTAAAATATCCCACACCAAGGATACAGCAATCCCAAATGGAAATATGAGGGCATGTGTGCTGTGTGTGTGTGTGTGTGTGTGTGTGTGTGTGTGGGTATGTGTGCATCTGCCTGTGTGAACACTTGTAAAGAGCCCTTCAACACGGAGCTCAGCAAGTAATGAAATGTCTGTGGGAATGAAAGTTGTTTATAGAACTGTGACATCCATTGCGGGAAGCTAGGGTGATCTGGCAACTTTGACCGTAGGAAGAATTTTGTAAGCAGTTCATCATTCAGGACAGCAATGCTTGCCAAAATTTGAACAATAAAATGTGTTGTGAAAGAAGCAAAGTGTTGGTGTGTTAGTTTTCCTTATGCAGTTTTGAACACATACATTCAGGTTCACACAACCCTTTCTCCAATGGCTGCTTGGAAACATGGCAGCTCCCTCCATCTATGTTTTCTTCCACACGATCTGCTAAAGACACAGCCAAGATCTTGTGCCTCAGGTGCTAGATGCCTCTGCATGACACGACCCTGCTCAGGCAAGTTCATTCGGGCATATCAAGGGCTCTCACGGAAAAATCTTGGTGGGACATCTTTCTATGTCTCTGCTAAGTGGGGCCAGGAGGCAGAGTTCTAGACACTTTTTTTTTTTTTTTGGTTCGTTACACACCCTGTTTTACTTTTAGACATCATGGAGCAGGGGGCCTCCAGTCCCAATTTACAAACCAAGGAATCGGTTGGGTTATCCCTTGTGGACGTCAGGGTCGTCAACTGCCCTGGAGACCAACGTGCTCTCAGGAAGCAGAAATCATGTCCAGTTAGGGGAGAAGCCACCCTGACACGGGAAGAGGCAGTTCAGATGGCGAGCTGAATCTAGCAAGGAGATCTCACAGTGTGTTTTCCTTTGGCATTCCATCACGCAGGCCATCGTCTCTCACATGGATTCTAATAAAAGCCCCCTCGGGAACAGCACACTACCGAGTCCTCTTGAGGGCAGGGCCACGGCTGTCTGGCCACCTACGTCTGCCAGGCCCTAGGACAGGCACGTGGTGCGGGCAGCTGCTTGGTCAAAGGACTAATCAATGATTGCGCCTCCCTGATGGCCCTGCCCGCCCCACCCCCACCGCCACCCCACCCCACCCGGTCCCTACGCACCTGCGCGCGAAAAAGCAGGCATGCACGCACGCACGCACGCACGCACGCACGCACACACCTGCACAAGGGGCGGGGCCTGAGGGCAGAGCTGCCTCGAGCCCCATTGGTTGGGACCTCTGGGTGGCAAGTGCCTCCCAGGTATTTAAGGCGGCACTCGCAGGGCTGTTTGCCAGAGCTTCAAGCGCAGAGGGCCCAGGAGCATCCAGGATGCAAGACCCCGGGTTTCCCACCGGCTCCCCGTTGTCCCCAAGCACCCCGAGGAAGAGGACGCGGCTGTGGCGCCAGCGTCGGCCTCGCACGGTGTTCAGCGCACAACAGCTGCGGGTCCTGGAGGAATTCTTTGAGGGAAAACCCTACGGGATCTATGAGGAACGCGAGACCCTGGCGGCCAGGCTGAACCTGCCTGAGGCCCAAGTGAGGGTGTGGCTCAAGAACCGCAGGGCCAAAGAGCAAAGGTTGCAGCGACTGCGCAATCAGCAAGGCCAGGGAGCCCAGGCTGCGCCCCAGCAACTGGCAGTCTGCGCCCCTCAGCCCGCGCCTGTGCCCTCGCCTGCAGGCCCTGCGTCCCAGGAGGGCCCTTTGCTCCCTGCCAGCCCTGTGCTGCCCGCCATTCCTGTGCGCCCTGAGGAGCCAGTGATCCCCGCTGGCCCTGTGTTCCCAGCCGGCTCAGTGCTCCCCGCAGGCCTTGGGCTCCCCGCTGGCCCCGTGTTCCCGGCCGGTCCTGTGCTCCCGGCGGGTCCTGTGTTCCCAGCCGGATCAGTGCTCCCCGCAGGCCTTGGGCTCCCCGCTGGCCCCGTGTTCCCGGCCGGTCCTGTGCTCCCGGCGGGTCCTGTGTTCCCAGCCGGATCAGTGCTCCCCGCAGGCCTTGGGCTCCCCGCTGGCCCTGTGTTCCCGGCCGGTCCTGTGCTTCCGGCGGGTCCTGTGTTCCCAGCCGGCTCTGTGCACCCCGCAGGCCCTGGGCTCCCCGCAGGCCCTGTGTTCCCGGCTGGTCCTGTGCTCCCGTCGGGTCCCGTGCTCCCGGCCGGCTTTGTGCTCCTCGCTGGCCCTGTGCTCCCCACCAGCCCTGTGCTCCCTGCCGCCCCCGTACACCACGGGGCCCTTGGTTTCGGCAGCCTCCATGCGCACAGGCCCTTGCAAGTCTTCCCAGTAGCAGATCCCAGGGCCTCCAGTCACAGCCAGGCCTGCTCCGACCCTGCGCAAGGCGTCCAGGGCACGGTCACCGCTGCACCTGCTCCAGCTCCAGCTCCAGCTCCAGCTCCAGCTCCAGCCCCAGCCCCAGCCCCAGATCCAGCTCCAACTCCAGATGCAGCTCCAGATGCAGCTCCAGATCTAGATCCAACTTCTTCTTCAGCTCCAGCTCTAACTCCAGCTCTAGATCCAGCTCCAACTCCAGCTCCAAGTCCAACTGCAAGTCCAACTCGAGCTCCATCCGAGGCCACACTCTCGCCTCAGGGCCCCGACAACGCCGGGAATTTCTCTTCAGTCCCTGATTTCACAGACCTGCTCTCAGCCTATTGCTTCTTGGAGGAGCCCATCTCCTCCCCCAGGCCCTGGTACGACTTTGTGGGTGACAGCGACGTGGACCTCTTCCAGTCACTGGATCTGCCAGGGAGTGTGTCCCCGGCAAGTCCTGCAGATGCCGCGGGACCAGAGGGGACCAGGGTGTGCGCCCACGCGGGTGCGAGGAGCGCCGGTCAGTGCGTCTCCGCCGCCAGTTGCTCGCCTGCAGAGTCAGCGACCCTCTAAGCATCCACCCTGGGGAGGTGGCCTGGGCTCTGCACCCCGCTCCCCTCCCGCCAACACCCTTCGGTGGCCACTGCGCATGCGCGTGGCGGCGGGCCTGGGCTGATGCGTCCTTGGTCCAGGCCGAGCCCATTAGGGCGCACGTCACCTCGCTGCGGGTTCACAGCGCTGGGAGCGCAACAGCTGCTGCTGGTGCGGGACCCACTGGAGAGCTGCTGCCCACAACCTTCCCAAGGACCCAGCCCAGCCTCCACGCTCCTCCTGGCAGCGTGCTCTGGCGCCCGCAGGACTGGGCGAACTTTCGGAGTGTGCACATCTGCGACTCGCGGCTTCCTGGTGCTTTTCCCAGCGCATTCCCTGGACTCGGAGGATTCACCCCCTTCTCGCGGCATCATTGAACACCGGGAAGACGCACCACGTCTTGTCGGGGGGGGGGGGGGCGGCGGTGGGTGGGTTATTTTACTTATTTTGTTTTATGTATTATGCTGTATGAAATGATTTATGAAATTCCGCTGCATATACTTTTTATCCCATACGAATAAAATTCTGCACAATATGTCGTGCTTGTGATTGGGTGTCATTTCGGATCATGTCAGATCATGTTTGGCATCACGGTTGTGCCACAGAGCTCAGGTCCCTGAGAGGAGAGTGGAGTCTGATGTTCCTTGAAATGACTGTAGTTTGGGCTCCACCTGTAGGTCCCTGCCTAATCCCTCTCTCACAGTCAAGGTCATCCCCACCCTAAGGGGCACTAAAAGCCCTTAGGAATTCACCCTCCAAAGGTGCCCCTCCCTTGTGGTCCTTCGGCAGCCTCAGTGCCCCTCTCAGAATCCCTCAGTCCATGCCCACCCCAACCCCATCCGAGGAGCCCTCCCTGACCTGGACGACTTCAGAACATGTCCAGAATCCTACCTCTGCCCCCAACGTGCCATGAAAATGCGAGCTCTCCACAGCTTCTAGAAGAAGGGCGCCAACGGCTGATAGGAGTGATGAATTTACTCATAGATCAGCCGTGTCTCCACATTCCTCAGTTCACGTAAGAAAGAAACCAGATGTCAGCCAACAGTGCGGAAAGTCACCTGGACTAGGGGAATGCCTCAGTAGACACAGTGACATGCACACCACAGCGTGACCGTGGGATACCCTTCAGGAATGTTTTCAACCTCAGAGGGCAGAACATGACGCACCCTAGAGAGAAACCATGTGAATGTCATCTACGAGGGAAAGGCTTTGTGAAACGATCTGGGCTTAAAAACCACAATGCCATGCACAACGGAGAGAAGCCTCATGAGTGCGGTGAGTGTGAGAAAGCCTTCAGTCAGAGTTCTTTCCTTAGACAGCATGAGGCCATCCACACTGGAGAGTAACCCCATGAATGTCCCCTATGTGACAGAGCTCTCAATCAAAGATCTTACCCCAGAAAAGCAGGATTGAGTCCATCCGGGCAAGCAATGCTATGAATGTCACTAGTCAAAGCTCTGGCCTGAACCAGCACCGGAGAATGCCTACGGGGAAGAAACCACATGTATGTCCCATGTGTGGGAAGGCTTTCCGTCAAAAGTCTGAGCTGACGGACACGTTCCCACATAACACACACCAGGGAGAATCCATGTGAATGCGGTCAGTGTGGGAACGCCTTCAGTCAACATGCGAATCTCATCAGACACCAGAATTCCTACGCGGGAGAAGAGCCCTAGGCATGTCAGCTATGTGGAAAATCCTCCAGTCATGGTCCTTCCCTTAGAAAACATGATGGAACTCAACAAAGGAGAGGGAATCATGAAAGACCAACACTGCTTTACACATTATTCACTCGAGTGAAATGATGCAGGGTAAAATCAGGTGAAACCTTTTATTCATCAAACAACACTGGTCCTGTCCTTGACCATTCACAGTGTACAAACCACTGTGTCTGAAAGGCAAGACATTCGCTGATCACTTATTTCTTACTCAACCTAAAATATCCCACACCAAGGATACAGCAATCCCAAATGGAAATATGAGGGCATGTGTGCTGTGTGTGTGTGTGTGTGTGTGTGTGTGTGTGTGGGTATGTGTGCATCTGCCTGTGTGAACACTTGTAAAGAGCCCTTCAACACGGAGCTCAGCAAGTAATGAAATGTCTGTGGGAATGAAAGTTGTTTATAGAACTGTGACATCCATTGCGGGAAGCTAGGGTGATCTGGCAACTTTGACCGTAGGAAGAATTTTGTAAGCAGTTCATCATTCAGGACAGCAATGCTTGCCAAAATTTGAACAATAAAATGTGTTGTGAAAGAAGCAAAGTGTTGGTGTGTTAGTTTTCCTTATGCAGTTTTGAACACATACATTCAGGTTCACACAACCCTTTCTCCAATGGCTGCTTGGAAACATGGCAGCTCCCTCCATCTATGTTTTCTTCCACACGATCTGCTAAAGACACAGCCAAGATCTTGTGCCTCAGGTGCTAGATGCCTCTGCATGACACGACCCTGCTCAGGCAAGTTCATTCGGGCATATCAAGGGCTCTCACGGAAAAATCTTGGTGGGACATCTTTCTATGTCTCTGCTAAGTGGGGCCAGGAGGCAGAGTTCTAGACACTTTTTTTTTTTTTGGTTCGTTACACACCCTGTTTTACTTTTAGACATCATGGAGCAGGGGGCCTCCAGTCCCAATTTACAAACCAAGGAATCGGTTGGGTTATCCCTTGTGGACGTCAGGGTCGTCAACTGCCCTGGAGACCAACGTGCTCTCAGGAAGCAGAAATCATGTCCAGTTAGGGGAGAAGCCACCCTGACACGGGAAGAGGCAGTTCAGATGGCGAGCTGAATCTAGCAAGGAGATCTCACAGTGTGTTTTCCTTTGGCATTCCATCACGCAGGCCATCGTCTCTCACATGGATTCTAATAAAAGCCCCCTCGGGAACAGCACACTACCGAGTCCTCTTGAGGGCAGGGCCACGGCTGTCTGGCCACCTACGTCTGCCAGGCCCTAGGACAGGCACGTGGTGCGGGCAGCTGCTTGGTCAAAGGACTAATCAATGATTGCGCCTCCCTGATGGCCCTGCCCGCCCCACCCCCACCGCCACCCCACCCCACCCGGTCCCTACGCACCTGCGCGCGAAAAAGCAGGCATGCACGCACGCACGCACGCACGCACGCACGCACACACCTGCACAAGGGGCGGGGCCTGAGGGCAGAGCTGCCTCGAGCCCCATTGGTTGGGACCTCTGGGTGGCAAGTGCCTCCCAGGTATTTAAGGCGGCACTCGCAGGGCTGTTTGCCAGAGCTTCAAGCGCAGAGGGCCCAGGAGCATCCAGGATGCAAGACCCCGGGTTTCCCACCGGCTCCCCGTTGTCCCCAAGCACCCCGAGGAAGAGGACGCGGCTGTGGCGCCAGCGTCGGCCTCGCACGGTGTTCAGCGCACAACAGCTGCGGGTCCTGGAGGAATTCTTTGAGGGAAAACCCTACGGGATCTATGAGGAACGCGAGACCCTGGCGGCCAGGCTGAACCTGCCTGAGGCCCAAGTGAGGGTGTGGCTCAAGAACCGCAGGGCCAAAGAGCAAAGGTTGCAGCGACTGCGCAATCAGCAAGGCCAGGGAGCCCAGGCTGCGCCCCAGCAACTGGCAGTCTGCGCCCCTCAGCCCGCGCCTGTGCCCTCGCCTGCAGGCCCTGCGTCCCAGGAGGGCCCTTTGCTCCCTGCCAGCCCTGTGCTGCCCGCCATTCCTGTGCGCCCTGAGGAGCCAGTGATCCCCGCTGGCCCTGTGTTCCCAGCCGGCTCAGTGCTCCCCGCAGGCCTTGGGCTCCCCGCTGGCCCCGTGTTCCCGGCCGGTCCTGTGCTCCCGGCGGGTCCTGTGTTCCCAGCCGGATCAGTGCTCCCCGCAGGCCTTGGGCTCCCCGCTGGCCCCGTGTTCCCGGCCGGTCCTGTGCTCCCGGCGGGTCCTGTGTTCCCAGCCGGATCAGTGCTCCCCGCAGGCCTTGGGCTCCCCGCTGGCCCCGTGTTCCCGGCCGGTCCTGTGCTTCCGGCGGGTCCTGTGTTCCCAGCCGGCTCTGTGCACCCCGCAGGCCCTGGGCTCCCCGCAGGCCCTGTGTTCCCGGCTGGTCCTGTGCTCCCGTCGGGTCCCGTGCTCCCGGCCGGCTTTGTGCTCCTCGCTGGCCCTGTGCTCCCCACCAGCCCTGTGCTCCCTGCCGCCCCCGTACACCACGGGGCCCTTGGTTTCGGCAGCCTCCCTGCGCACAGGCCCTTGCAAGTCTTCCCAGTAGCAGATCCCAGGGCCTCCAGTCACAGCCAGGCCTGCTCCGACCCTGCGCAAGGCGTCCAGGGCACGGTCACCGCTGCACCTGCTCCAGCTCCAGCTCCAGCTCCAGCTCCAGCTCCAGCCCCAGCCCCAGCCCCAGATCCAGCTCCAACTCCAGATGCAGCTCCAGATGCAGCTCCAGATCTAGATCCAACTTCTTCTTCAGCTCCAGCTCTAACTCCAGCTCTAGATCCAGCTCCAACTCCAGCTCCAAGTCCAACTGCAAGTCCAACTCGAGCTCCATCCGAGGCCACACTCTCGCCTCAGGGCCCCGACAACGCCGGGAATTTCTCTTCAGTCCCTGATTTCACAGACCTGCTCTCAGCCTATTGCTTCTTGGAGGAGCCCATCTCCTCCCCCAGGCCCTGGTACGACTTTGTGGGTGACAGCGACGTGGACCTCTTCCAGTCACTGGATCTGCCAGGGAGTGTGTCCCCGGCAAGTCCTGCAGATGCCGCGGGACCAGAGGGGACCAGGGTGTGCGCCCACGCGGGTGCGAGGAGCGCCGGTCAGTGCGTCTCCGCCGCCAGTTGCTCGCCTGCAGAGTCAGCGACCCTCTAAGCATCCACCCTGGGGAGGTGGCCTGGGCTCTGCACCCCGCTCCCCTCCCGCCAACACCCTTCGGTGGCCACTGCGCATGCGCGTGGCGGCGGGCCTGGGCTGATGCGTCCTTGGTCCAGGCCGAGCCCATTAGGGCGCACGTCACCTCGCTGCGGGTTCACAGCGCTGGGAGCGCAACAGCTGCTGCTGGTGCGGGACCCACTGGAGAGCTGCTGCCCACAACCTTCCCAAGGACCCAGCCCAGCCTCCACGCTCCTCCTGGCAGCGTGCTCTGGCGCCCGCAGGACTGGGCGAACTTTCGGAGTGTGCACATCTGCGACTCGCGGCTTCCTGGTGCTTTTCCCAGCGCATTCCCTGGACTCGGAGGATTCACCCCCTTCTCGCGGCATCATTGAACACCGGGAAGACGCACCACGTCTTGTCGGGGGGGGGGGGGGGGCGGCGGTGGGTGGGTTATTTTACTTATTTTGTTTTATGTATTATGCTGTATGAAATGATTTATGAAATTCCGCTGCATATACTTTTTATCCCATACGAATAAAATTCTGCACAATATGTCGTGCTTGTGATTGGGTGTCATTTCGGATCATGTCAGATCATGTTTGGCATCACGGTTGAGCCACAGAGCTCAGGTCCCTGAGAGGAGAGTGGAGTCTGATGTTCCTTGAAATGACTGTAGTTTGGGCTCCACCTGTAGGTCCCTGCCTAATCCCTCTCTCACAGTCAAGGTCATCCCCACCCTAAGGGGCACTAAAAGCCCTTAGGAATTCACCCTCCAAAGGTGCCCCTCCCTTGTGGTCCTTCGGCAGCCTCAGTGCCCCTCTCAGAATCCCTCAGTCCATGCCCACCCCAACCCCATCCGAGGAGCCCTCCCTGACCTGGACGACTTCAGAACATGTCCAGAATCCTACCTCTGCCCCCAACGTGCCATGAAAATGCGAGCTCTCCACAGCTTCTAGAAGAAGGGCGCCAACGGCTGATAGGAGTGATGAATTTACTCATAGATCAGCCGTGTCTCCACATTCCTCAGTTCACGTAAGAAAGAAACCAGATGTCAGCCAACAGTGCGGAAAGTCACCTGGACTAGAGGAATGCCTCAGTAGACACAGTGACATGCACACCACAGTGTGACCGTGGGATACCCTTCAGGAATGTTTTCAACCTCAGAGGGCAGAACATGACGCACCCTAGAGAGAAACCATGTGAATGTCATCTACGAGGGAAAGGCTTTGTGAAACGATCTGGGCTTAAAAACCACAATGCCATGCACAACGGAGAGAAGCCTCATGAGTGCGGTGAGTGTGGGAAAGCCTTCAGTCAGAGTTCTTTCCTTAGACAGCATGAGGCCATCCACACTGGAGAGTAACCCCATGAATGTCCCCTATGTGACAGAGCTCTCAATCAAAGATCTTACCCCAGAAAAGCAGGATTGAGTCCATCCGGGCAAGCAATGCTATGAATGTCACTAGTCAAAGCTCTGGCCTGAACCAGCACCGGAGAATGCCTACGGGGAAGAAACCACATGTATGTCCCATGTGTGGGAAGGCTTTCCGTCAAAAGTCTGAGCTGACGGACACGTTCCCACATAACACACACCAGGGAGAATCCATGTGAATGCGGTCAGTGTGGGAACGCCTTCAGTCAACATGCGAATCTCATCAGACACCAGAATTCCTACGCGGGAGAAGAGCCCTAGGCATGTCAGCTATGTGGAAAATCCTCCAGTCATGGTCCTTCCCTTAGAAAACATGATGGAACTCAACAAAGGAGAGGGAATCATGAAAGACCAACACTGCTTTACACATTATTCACTCGAGTGAAATGATGCAGGGTAAAATCAGGTGAAACCTTTTATTCATCAAACAACACTGGTCCTGTCCTTGACCATTCACAGTGTACAAACCACTGTGTCTGAAAGGCAAGACATTCGCTGATCACTTATTTCTTACTCAACCTAAAATATCCCACACCAAGGATACAGCAATCCCAAATGGAAACACACATACTTAGTTGTTTTTATATTAGAAAAATATGAGGGCATGTGTGCTGTGTGTGTGTGTGTGTGTGTGTGTGTGTGTGTGGGTATGTGTGCATCTGCCTGTGTGAACACTTGTAAAGAGCCCTTCAACACGGAGCTCAGCAAGTAATGAAATGTCTGTGGGAATGAAAGTTGTTTATAGAACTGTGACATCCATTGCAGGAAGCTAGGGTGATCTGGCAACTTTGACCGTAGGAAGAATTTTGTAAGCAGTTCATCATTCAGGACAGCAATGCTTGCCAAAATTTGAACAATAAAATGTGTTGTGAAAGAAGCAAAGTGTTGGTGTGTTAGTTTTCCTTATGCAGTTTTGAACACATACATTCAGGTTCACACAACCCTTTCTCCAATGGCTGCTTGGAAACATGGCAGCTCCCTCCATCTATGTTTTCTTCCACACGATCTGCTAAAGACACAGCCAAGATCTTGTGCCTCAGGTGCTAGATGCCTCTGCATGACACGACCCTGCTCAGGCAAGTTCATTCGGGCATATCAAGGGCTCTCACGGAAAAATCTTGGTGGGACATCTTTCTATGTCTCTGCTAAGTGGGGCCAGGAGGCAGAGTTCTAGACACTTTTTTTTTTTTTTTGGTTCGTTACACACCCTGTTTTACTTTTAGACATCATGGAGCAGGGGGCCTCCAGTCCCAATTTACAAACCAAGGAATCGGTTGGGTTATCCCTTGTGGACGTCAGGGTCGTCAACTGCCCTGGAGACCAACGTGCTCTCAGGAAGCAGAAATCATGTCCAGTTAGGGGAGAAGCCACCCTGACACGGGAAGAGGCAGTTCAGATGGCGAGCTGAATCTAGCAAGGAGATCTCACAGTGTGTTTTCCTTTGGCATTCCATCACGCAGGCCATCGTCTCTCACATGGATTCTAATAAAAGCCCCCTCGGGAACAGCACACTACCGAGTCCTCTTGAGGGCAGGGCCACGGCTGTCTGGCCACCTACGTCTGCCAGGCCCTAGGACAGGCACGTGGTGCGGGCAGCTGCTTGGTCAAAGGACTAATCAATGATTGCGCCTCCCTGATGGCCCTGCCCGCCCCACCCCCACCGCCACCCCACCCCACCCGGTCCCTACGCACCTGCGCGCGAAAAAGCAGGCATGCACGCACGCACGCACGCACGCACGCACACACCTGCACAAGGGGCGGGGCCTGAGGGCAGAGCTGCCTCGAGCCCCATTGGTTGGGACCTCTGGGTGGCAAGTGCCTCCCAGGTATTTAAGGCGGCACTCGCAGGGCTGTTTGCCAGAGCTTCAAGCGCAGAGGGCCCAGGAGCATCCAGGATGCAAGACCCCGGGTTTCCCACCGGCTCCCCGTTGTCCCCAAGCACCCCGAGGAAGAGGACGCGGCTGTGGCGCCAGCGTCGGCCTCGCACGGTGTTCAGCGCACAACAGCTGCGGGTCCTGGAGGAATTCTTTGAGGGAA
This sequence comes from Myotis yumanensis, assembly GCF_028538775.1. Classification (NCBI taxonomy): domain Eukaryota; kingdom Metazoa; phylum Chordata; class Mammalia; order Chiroptera; family Vespertilionidae; genus Myotis; species Myotis yumanensis. The sequence continues at coordinate 15,752,390 of NW_027223773.1, forward strand.
AACCCTACGGGATCTATGAGGAACGCGAGACCCTGGCGGCCAGGCTGAACCTGCCTGAGGCCCAAGTGAGGGTGTGGCTCAAGAACCGCAGGGCCAAAGAGCAAAGGTTGCAGCGACTGCGCAATCAGCAAGGCCAGGGAGCCCAGGCTGCGCCCCAGCAACTGGCAGTCTGTGCCCCTCAGCCCGCGCCTGTGCCCTCGCCTGCAGGCCCTGCGTCCCAGGAGGGCCCTTTGCTCCCTGCCAGCCCTGTGCTGCCCGCCATTCCTGTGCGCCCTGAGGAGCCAGTGATCCCCGCTGGCCCTGTGTTCCCAGCCGGCTCAGTGCTCCCCGCAGGCCTTGGGCTCCCCGCTGGCCCCGTGTTCCCGGCCGGTCCTGTGCTCCCGGCGGGTCCTGTGTTCCCAGCCGGATCAGTGCTCCCCGCAGGCCTTGGGCTCCCCGCTGGCCCCGTGTTCCCGGCCGGTCCTGTGCTCCCGGCGGGTCCTGTGTTCCCAGCCGGATCAGTGCTCCCCGCAGGCCTTGGGCTCCCCGCTGGCCCCGTGTTCCCGGCCGGTCCTGTGCTTCCGGCGGGTCCTGTGTTCCCAGCCGGCTCTGTGCACCCCGCAGGCCCTGGGCTCCCCGCAGGCCCTGTGTTCCCGGCTGGTCCTGTGCTCCCGTCGGGTCCCGTGCTCCCGGCCGGCTTTGTGCTCCTCGCTGGCCCTGTGCTCCCCACCAGCCCTGTGCTCCCTGCCGCCCCCGTACACCACGGGGCCCTTGGTTTCGGCAGCCTCCCTGCGCACAGGCCCTTGCAAGTCTTCCCAGTAGCAGATCCCAGGGCCTCCAGTCACAGCCAGGCCTGCTCCGACCCTGCGCAAGGCGTCCAGGGCACGGTCACCGCTGCACCTGCTCCAGCTCCAGCTCCAGCTCCAGCTCCAGCTCCAGCTCCAGCTCCAGCCCCAGCCCCAGCCCCAGATCCAGCTCCAACTCCAGATGCAGCTCCAGATGCAGCTCCAGATCTAGATCCAACTTCTTCTTCAGCTCCAGCTCTAACTCCAGCTCTAGATCCAGCTCCAACTCCAGCTCCAAGTCCAACTGCAAGTCCAACTCGAGCTCCATCCGAGGCCACACTCTCGCCTCAGGGCCCCGACAACGCCGGGAATTTCTCTTCAGTCCCTGATTTCACAGACCTGCTCTCAGCCTATTACTTCTTGGAGGAGCCCATCTCCTCCCCCAGGCCCTGGTACGACTTTGTGGGTGACAGCGACGTGGACCTCTTCCAGTCACTGGATCTGCCAGGGAGTGTGTCCCCGGCAAGTCCTGCAGATGCCGCGGGACCAGAGGGGACCAGGGTGTGCGCCCACGCGGGTGCGAGGAGCGCCGGTCAGTGCGTCTCCGCCGCCAGTTGCTCGCCTGCAGAGTCAGCGACCCTCTAAGCATCCACCCTGGGGAGGTGGCCTGGGCTCTGCACCCCGCTCCCCTCCCGCCAACACCCTTCGGTGGCCACTGCGCATGCGCGTGGCGGCGGGCCTGGGCTGATGCGTCCTTGGTCCAGGCCGAGCCCATTAGGGCGCACGTCACCTCGCTGCGGGTTCACAGCGCTGGGAGCGCAACAGCTGCTGCTGGTGCGGGACCCACTGGAGAGCTGCTGCCCACAACCTTCCCAAGGACCCAGCCCAGCCTCCACGCTCCTCCTGGCAGCGTGCTCTGGCGCCCGCAGGACTGGGCGAACTTTCGGAGTGTGCACATCTGCGACTCGCGGCTTCCTGGTGCTTTTCCCAGCGCATTCCCTGGACTCGGAGGATTCACCCCCTTCTCGCGGCATCATTGAACACCGGGAAGACGCACCACGTCTTGTCGGGGGGGGGGGGGGGGCGGCGGTGGGTGGGTTATTTTACTTATTTTGTTTTATGTATTATGCTGTATGAAATGATTTATGAAATTCCGCTGCATATACTTTTTATCCCATACGAATAAAATTCTGCACAATATGTCGTGCTTGTGATTGGGTGTCATTTCGGATCATGTCAGATCATGTTTGGCATCACGGTTGAGCCACAGAGCTCAGGTCCCTGAGAGGAGAGTGGAGTCTGATGTTCCTTGAAATGACTGTAGTTTGGGCTCCACCTGTAGGTCCCTGCCTAATCCCTCTCTCACAGTCAAGGTCATCCCCACCCTAAGGGGCACTAAAAGCCCTTAGGAATTCACCCTCCAAAGGTGCCCCTCCCTTGTGGTCCTTCGGCAGCCTCAGTGCCCCTCTCAGAATCCCTCAGTCCATGCCCACCCCAACCCCATCCGAGGAGCCCTCCCTGACCTGGACGACTTCAGAACATGTCCAGAATCCTACCTCTGCCCCCAACGTGCCATGAAAATGCGAGCTCTCCACAGCTTCTAGAAGAAGGGCGCCAACGGCTGATAGGAGTGATGAATTTACTCATAGATCAGCCGTGTCTCCACATTCCTCAGTTCACGTAAGAAAGAAACCAGATGTCAGCCAACAGTGCGGAAAGTCACCTGGACTAGAGGAATGCCTCAGTAGACACAGTGACATGCACACCACAGTGTGACCGTGGGATACCCTTCAGGAATGTTTTCAACCTCAGAGGGCAGAACATGACGCACCCTAGAGAGAAACCATGTGAATGTCATCTACGAGGGAAAGGCTTTGTGAAACGATCTGGGCTTAAAAACCACAATGCCATGCACAACGGAGAGAAGCCTCATGAGTGCGGTGAGTGTGGGAAAGCCTTCAGTCAGAGTTCTTTCCTTAGACAGCATGAGGCCATCCACACTGGAGAGTAACCCCATGAATGTCCCCTATGTGACAGAGCTCTCAATCAAAGATCTTACCCCAGAAAAGCAGGATTGAGTCCATCCGGGCAAGCAATGCTATGAATGTCACTAGTCAAAGCTCTGGCCTGAACCAGCACCGGAGAATGCCTACGGGGAAGAAACCACATGTATGTCCCATGTGTGGGAAGGCTTTCCGTCAAAAGTCTGAGCTGACGGACACGTTCCCACATAACACACACCAGGGAGAATCCATGTGAATGCGGTCAGTGTGGGAACGCCTTCAGTCAACATGCGAATCTCATCAGACACCAGAATTCCTACGCGGGAGAAGAGCCCTAGGCATGTCAGCTATGTGGAAAATCCTCCAGTCATGGTCCTTCCCTTAGAAAACATGATGGAACTCAACAAAGGAGAGGGAATCATGAAAGACCAACACTGCTTTACACATTATTCACTCGAGTGAAATGATGCAGGGTAAAATCAGGTGAAACCTTTTATTCATCAAACAACACTGGTCCTGTCCTTGACCATTCACAGTGTACAAACCACTGTGTCTGAAAGGCAAGACATTCGCTGATCACTTATTTCTTACTCAACCTAAAATATCCCACACCAAGGATACAGCAATCCCAAATGGAAACACACATACTTAGTTGTTTTTATATTAGAAAAATATGAGGGCATGTGTGCTGTGTGTGTGTGTGTGTGTGTGTGTGTGTGTGTGGGTATGTGTGCATCTGCCTGTGTGAACACTTGTAAAGAGCCCTTCAACACGGAGCTCAGCAAGTAATGAAATGTCTGTGGGAATGAAAGTTGTTTATAGAACTGTGACATCCATTGCAGGAAGCTAGGGTGATCTGGCAACTTTGACCGTAGGAAGAATTTTGTAAGCAGTTCATCATTCAGGACAGCAATGCTTGCCAAAATTTGAACAATAAAATGTGTTGTGAAAGAAGCAAAGTGTTGGTGTGTTAGTTTTCCTTATGCAGTTTTGAACACATACATTCAGGTTCACACAACCCTTTCTCCAATGGCTGCTTGGAAACATGGCAGCTCCCTCCATCTATGTTTTCTTCCACACGATCTGCTAAAGACACAGCCAAGATCTTGTGCCTCAGGTGCTAGATGCCTCTGCATGACACGACCCTGCTCAGGCAAGTTCATTCGGGCATATCAAGGGCTCTCACGGAAAAATCTTGGTGGGACATCTTTCTATGTCTCTGCTAAGTGGGGCCAGGAGGCAGAGTTCTAGACACTTTTTTTTTTTTTTTGGTTCGTTACACACCCTGTTTTACTTTTAGACATCATGGAGCAGGGGGCCTCCAGTCCCAATTTACAAACCAAGGAATCGGTTGGGTTATCCCTTGTGGACGTCAGGGTCGTCAACTGCCCTGGAGACCAACGTGCTCTCAGGAAGCAGAAATCATGTCCAGTTAGGGGAGAAGCCACCCTGACACGGGAAGAGGCAGTTCAGATGGCGAGCTGAATCTAGCAAGGAGATCTCACAGTGTGTTTTCCTTTGGCATTCCATCACGCAGGCCATCGTCTCTCACATGGATTCTAATAAAAGCCCCCTCGGGAACAGCACACTACCGAGTCCTCTTGAGGGCAGGGCCACGGCTGTCTGGCCACCTACGTCTGCCAGGCCCTAGGACAGGCACGTGGTGCGGGCAGCTGCTTGGTCAAAGGACTAATCAATGATTGCGCCTCCCTGATGGCCCTGCCCGCCCCACCCCCACCGCCACCCCACCCCACCCGGTCCCTACGCACCTGCGCGCGAAAAAGCAGGCATGCACGCACGCACGCACGCACGCACGCACGCACACACCTGCACAAGGGGCGGGGCCTGAGGGCAGAGCTGCCTCGAGCCCCATTGGTTGGGACCTCTGGGTGGCAAGTGCCTCCCAGGTATTTAAGGCGGCACTCGCAGGGCTGTTTGCCAGAGCTTCAAGCGCAGAGGGCCCAGGAGCATCCAGGATGCAAGACCCCGGGTTTCCCACCGGCTCCCCGTTGTCCCCAAGCACCCCGAGGAAGAGGACGCGGCTGTGGCGCCAGCGTCGGCCTCGCACGGTGTTCAGCGCACAACAGCTGCGGGTCCTGGAGGAATTCTTTGAGGGAAAACCCTACGGGATCTATGAGGAACGCGAGACCCTGGCGGCCAGGCTGAACCTGCCTGAGGCCCAAGTGAGGGTGTGGCTCAAGAACCGCAGGGCCAAAGAGCAAAGGTTGCAGCGACTGCGCAATCAGCAAGGCCAGGGAGCCCAGGCTGCGCCCCAGCAACTGGCAGTCTGTGCCCCTCAGCCCGCGCCTGTGCCCTCGCCTGCAGGCCCTGCGTCCCAGGAGGGCCCTTTGCTCCCTGCCAGCCCTGTGCTGCCCGCCATTCCTGTGCGCCCTGAGGAGCCAGTGATCCCCGCTGGCCCTGTGTTCCCAGCCGGCTCAGTGCTCCCCGCAGGCCTTGGGCTCCCCGCTGGCCCCGTGTTCCCGGCCGGTCCTGTGCTCCCGGCGGGTCCTGTGTTCCCAGCCGGATCAGTGCTCCCCGCAGGCCTTGGGCTCCCCGCTGGCCCCGTGTTCCCGGCCGGTCCTGTGCTCCCGGCGGGTCCTGTGTTCCCAGCCGGATCAGTGCTCCCCGCAGGCCTTGGGCTCCCCGCTGGCCCCGTGTTCCCGGCCGGTCCTGTGCTTCCGGCGGGTCCTGTGTTCCCAGCCGGCTCTGTGCACCCCGCAGGCCCTGGGCTCCCCGCAGGCCCTGTGTTCCCGGCTGGTCCTGTGCTCCCGTCGGGTCCCGTGCTCCCGGCCGGCTTTGTGCTCCTCGCTGGCCCTGTGCTCCCCACCAGCCCTGTGCTCCCTGCCGCCCCCGTACACCACGGGGCCCTTGGTTTCGGCAGCCTCCCTGCGCACAGGCCCTTGCAAGTCTTCCCAGTAGCAGATCCCAGGGCCTCCAGTCACAGCCAGGCCTGCTCCGACCCTGCGCAAGGCGTCCAGGGCACGGTCACCGCTGCACCTGCTCCAGCTCCAGCTCCAGCTCCAGCTCCAGCTCCAGCTCCAGCTCCAGCCCCAGCCCCAGCCCCAGATCCAGCTCCAACTCCAGATGCAGCTCCAGATGCAGCTCCAGATCTAGATCCAACTTCTTCTTCAGCTCCAGCTCTAACTCCAGCTCTAGATCCAGCTCCAACTCCAGCTCCAAGTCCAACTGCAAGTCCAACTCGAGCTCCATCCGAGGCCACACTCTCGCCTCAGGGCCCCGACAACGCCGGGAATTTCTCTTCAGTCCCTGATTTCACAGACCTGCTCTCAGCCTATTGCTTCTTGGAGGAGCCCATCTCCTCCCCCAGGCCCTGGTACGACTTTGTGGGTGACAGCGACGTGGACCTCTTCCAGTCACTGGATCTGCCAGGGAGTGTGTCCCCGGCAAGTCCTGCAGATGCCGCGGGACCAGAGGGGACCAGGGTGTGCGCCCACGCGGGTGCGAGGAGCGCCGGTCAGTGCGTCTCCGCCGCCAGTTGCTCGCCTGCAGAGTCAGCGACCCTCTAAGCATCCACCCTGGGGAGGTGGCCTGGGCTCTGCACCCCGCTCCCCTCCCGCCAACACCCTTCGGTGGCCACTGCGCATGCGCGTGGCGGCGGGCCTGGGCTGATGCGTCCTTGGTCCAGGCCGAGCCCATTAGGGCGCACGTCACCTCGCTGCGGGTTCACAGCGCTGGGAGCGCAACAGCTGCTGCTGGTGCGGGACCCACTGGAGAGCTGCTGCCCACAACCTTCCCAAGGACCCAGCCCAGCCTCCACGCTCCTCCTGGCAGCGTGCTCTGGCGCCCGCAGGACTGGGCGAACTTTCGGAGTGTGCACATCTGCGACTCGCGGCTTCCTGGTGCTTTTCCCAGCGCATTCCCTGGACTCGGAGGATTCACCCCCTTCTCGCGGCATCATTGAACACCGGGAAGACGCACCACGTCTTGTCGGGGGGGGGGGGGGGGCGGCGGTGGGTGGGTTATTTTACTTATTTTGTTTTATGTATTATGCTGTATGAAATGATTTATGAAATTCCGCTGCATATACTTTTTATCCCATACGAATAAAATTCTGCACAATATGTCGTGCTTGTGATTGGGTGTCATTTCGGATCATGTCAGATCATGTTTGGCATCACGGTTGTGCCACAGAGCTCAGGTCCCTGAGAGGAGAGTGGAGTCTGATGTTCCTTGAAATGACTGTAGTTTGGGCTCCACCTGTAGGTCCCTGCCTAATCCCTCTCTCACAGTCAAGGTCATCCCCACCCTAAGGGGCACTAAAAGCCCTTAGGAATTCACCCTCCAAAGGTGCCCCTCCCTTGTGGTCCTTCGGCAGCCTCAGTGCCCCTCTCAGAATCCCTCAGTCCATGCCCACCCCAACCCCATCCGAGGAGCCCTCCCTGACCTGGACGACTTCAGAACATGTCCAGAATCCTACCTCTGCCCCCAACGTGCCATGAAAATGCGAGCTCTCCACAGCTTCTAGAAGAAGGGCGCCAACGGCTGATAGGAGTGATGAATTTACTCATAGATCAGCCGTGTCTCCACATTCCTCAGTTCACGTAAGAAAGAAACCAGATGTCAGCCAACAGTGCGGAAAGTCACCTGGACTAGAGGAATGCCTCAGTAGACACAGTGACATGCACACCACAGTGTGACCGTGGGATACCCTTCAGGAATGTTTTCAACCTCAGAGGGCAGAACATGACGCACCCTAGAGAGAAACCATGTGAATGTCATCTACGAGGGAAAGGCTTTGTGAAACGATCTGGGCTTAAAAACCACAATGCCATGCACAACGGAGAGAAGCCTCATGAGTGCGGTGAGTGTGGGAAAGCCTTCAGTCAGAGTTCTTTCCTTAGACAGCATGAGGCCATCCACACTGGAGAGTAACCCCATGAATGTCCCCTATGTGACAGAGCTCTCAATCAAAGATCTTACCCCAGAAAAGCAGGATTGAGTCCATCCGGGCAAGCAATGCTATGAATGTCACTAGTCAAAGCTCTGGCCTGAACCAGCACCGGAGAATGCCTACGGGGAAGAAACCACATGTATGTCCCATGTGTGGGAAGGCTTTCCGTCAAAAGTCTGAGCTGACGGACACGTTCCCACATAACACACACCAGGGAGAATCCATGTGAATGCGGTCAGTGTGGGAACGCCTTCAGTCAACATGCGAATCTCATCAGACACCAGAATTCCTACGCGGGAGAAGAGCCCTAGGCATGTCAGCTATGTGGAAAATCCTCCAGTCATGGTCCTTCCCTTAGAAAACATGATGGAACTCAACAAAGGAGAGGGAATCATGAAAGACCAACACTGCTTTACACATTATTCACTCGAGTGAAATGATGCAGGGTAAAATCAGGTGAAACCTTTTATTCATCAAACAACACTGGTCCTGTCCTTGACCATTCACAGTGTACAAACCACTGTGTCTGAAAGGCAAGACATTCGCTGATCACTTATTTCTTACTCAACCTAAAATATCCCACACCAAGGATACAGCAATCCCAAATGGAAACACACATACTTAGTTGTTTTTATATTAGAAAAATATGAGGGCATGTGTGCTGTGTGTGTGTGTGTGTGTGTGTGTGTGTGTGGGTATGTGTGCATCTGCCTGTGTGAACACTTGTAAAGAGCCCTTCAACACGGAGCTCAGCAAGTAATGAAATGTCTGTGGGAATGAAAGTTGTTCATAGAACTGTGACATCCATTGCGGGAAGCTAGGGTGATCTGGCAACTTTGACCGTAGGAAGAATTTTGTAAGCAGTTCATCATTCAGGACAGCAATGCTTGCCAAAATTTGAACAATAAAATGTGTTGTGAAAGAAGCAAAGTGTTGGTGTGTTAGTTTTCCTTATGCAGTTTTGAACACATACATTCAGGTTCACACAACCCTTTCTCCAATGGCTGCTTGGAAACATGGCAGCTCCCTCCATCTATGTTTTCTTCCACAGGATCTGCTAAAGACACAGCCAAGATCTTGTGCCTCAGGTGCTAGATGCCTCTGCATGACACGACCCTGCTCAGGCAAGTTCATTCGGGCATATCAAGGGCTCTCACGGAAAAATCTTGGTGGGACATCTTTCTATGTCTCTGCTAAGTGGGGCCAGGAGGCAGAGTTCTAGACACTTTTTTTTTTTTTTTGGTTCGTTACACACCCTGTTTTACTTTTAGACATCATGGAGCAGGGGGCCTCCAGTCCCAATTTACAAACCAAGGAATCGGTTGGGTTATCCCTTGTGGACGTCAGGGTCGTCAACTGCCCTGGAGACCAACGTGCTCTCAGGAAGCAGAAATCATGTCCAGTTAGGGGAGAAGCCACCCTGACACGGGAAGAGGCAGTTCAGATGGCGAGCTGAATCTAGCAAGGAGATCTCACAGTGTGTTTTCCTTTGGCATTCCATCACGCAGGCCATCGTCTCTCACATGGATTCTAATAAAAGCCCCCTCGGGAACAGCACACTACCGAGTCCTCTTGAGGGCAGGGCCACGGCTGTCTGGCCACCTACGTCTGCCAGGCCCTAGGACAGGCACGTGGTGCGGGCAGCTGCTTGGTCAAAGGACTAATCAATGATTGCGCCTCCCTGATGGCCCTGCCCGCCCCACCCCCACCGCCACCCCACCCCACCCGGTCCCTACGCACCTGCGCGCGAAAAAGCAGGCATGCACGCACGCACACACCTGCACAAGGGGCGGGGCCTGAGGGCAGAGCTGCCTCGAGCCCCATTGGTTGGGACCTCTGGGTGGCAAGTGCCTCCCAGGTATTTAAGGCGGCACTCGCAGGGCTGTTTGCCAGAGCTTCAAGCGCAGAGGGCCCAGGAGCATCCAGGATGCAAGACCCCGGGTTTCCCACCGGCTCCCCTTTGTCCCCAAGCACCCCGAGGAAGAGGACGCGGCTGTGGCGCCAGCGTCGGCCTCGCACGGTGTTCAGCGCACAACAGCTGCGGGTCCTGGAGGAATTCTTTGAGGGAAAACCCTACGGGATCTATGAGGAACGCGAGACCCTGGCGGCCAGGCTGAACCTGCCTGAGGCCCAAGTGAGGGTGTGGCTCAAGAACCGCAGGGCCAAAGAGCAAAGGTTGCAGCGACTGCGCAATCAGCAAGGCCAGGGAGCCCAGGCTGCGCCCCAGCAACTGGCAGTCTGCGCCCCTCAGCCCGCGCCTGTGCCCTCGCCTGCAGGCCCTGCGTCCCAGGAGGGCCCTTTGCTCCCTGCCAGCCCTGTGCTGCCCGCCATTCCTGTGCGCCCTGAGGAGCCAGTGATCCCCACTGGCCCTGTGTTCCCAGCCGGCTCAGTGCTCCCCGCAGGCCTTGGGCTCCCCGCTGGCCCCGTGTTCCCGGCCGGTCCTGTGCTCCCGGCGGGTCCTGTGTTCCCAGCCGGCTCAGTGCTCCCCGCAGGCCTTGGGCTCCCCGCTGGCCCCGTGTTCCCGGCCGGTCCTGTGCTCCCGGCGGGTCCTGTGTTCCCAGCCGGATCAGTGCTCCCCGCAGGCCTTGGGCTCCCCGCTGGCCCCGTGTTCCCGGCCGGTCCTATGCTTCCGGCGGGTCCTGTGTTCCCAGCCGGCTCTGTGCACCCCGCAGGCCCTGGGCTCCCCGCAGGCCCTGTGTTCCCGGCTGGTCCTGTGCTCCCGTCGGGTCCCGTGCTCCCGGCCGGCTTTGTGCTCCTCGCTGGCCCTGTGCTCCCCACCAGCCCTGTGCTCCCTGCCGCCCCCGTACACCACGGGGCCCTTGGTTTCGGCAGCCTCCCTGCGCACAGGCCCTTGCAAGTCTTCCCAGTAGCAGATCCCAGGGCCTCCAGTCACAGCCAGGCCTGCTCCGACCCTGCGCAAGGCGTCCAGGGCACGGTCACCGCTGCACCTGCTCCAGCTCCAGCTCCAGCTCCAGCTCCAGCTCCAGCTCCAGCCCCAGCCCCAGATCCAGCTCCAGCTCCAACTCCAGATGCAGCTCCAGATGCAGCTCCAGATCTAGATCCAACTTCTTCTTCAGCTCCAGCTCTAACTCCAGCTCTAGATCCAGCTCCAACTCCAGCTCCAAGTCCAACTGCAAGTCCAACTCGAGCTCCATCCGAGGCCACACTCTCGCCTCAGGGCCCCGACAACGCCGGGAATTTCTCTTCAGTCCCTGATTTCACAGACCTGCTCTCAGCCTATTGCTTCTTGGAGGAGCCCATCTCCTCCCCCAGGCCCTGGTACGACTTTGTGGGTGACAGCGACGTGGACCTCTTCCAGTCACTGGATCTGCCAGGGAGTGTGTCCCCGGCAAGTCCTGCAGATGCCGCGGGACCAGAGGGGACCAGGGTGTGCGCCCACGCGGGTGCGAGGAGCGCCGGTCAGTGCGTCTCCGCCGCCAGTTGCTCGCCTGCAGAGTCAGCGACCCTCTAAGCATCCACCCTGGGGAGGTGGCCTGGGCTCTGCACCCCGCTCCCCTCCCGCCAACACCCTTCGGTGGCCACTGCGCATGCGCGTGGCGGCGGGCCTGGGCTGATGCGTCCTTGGTCCAGGCCGAGCCCATTAGGGCGCACGTCACCTCGCTGCGGGTTCACAGCGCTGGGAGCGCAACAGCTGCTGCTGGTGCGGGACCCACTGGAGAGCTGCTGCCCACAACCTTCCCAAGGACCCAGCCCAGCCTCCACGCTCCTCCTGGCAGCGTGCTCTGGCGCCCGCAGGACTGGGCGAACTTTCGGAGTGTGCACATCTGCGACTCGCGGCTTCCTGGTGCTTTTCCCAGCGCATTCCCTGGACTCGGAGGATTCACCCCCTTCTCGCGGCATCATTGAACACCGGGAAGACGCACCACGTCTTGTCGGGGGGGGGGGGGGGGCGGCGGTGGGTGGGTTATTTTACTTATTTTGTTTTATGTATTATGCTGTATGAAATGATTTATGAAATTCCGCTGCATATACTTTTTATCCCATACGAATAAAATTCTGCACAATATGTCGTGCTTGTGATTGGGTGTCATTTCGGATCATGTCAGATCATGTTTGGCATCACGGTTGTGCCACAGAGCTCAGGTCCCTGAGAGGAGAGTGGAGTCTGATGTTCCTTGAAATGACTGTAGTTTGGGCTCCACCTGTAGGTCCCTGCCTAATCCCTCTCTCACAGTCAAGGTCATCCCCACCCTAAGGGGCACTAAAAGCCCTTAGGAATTCACCCTCCAAAGGTGCCCCTCCCTTGTGGTCCTTCGGCAGCCTCAGTGCCCCTCTCAGAATCCCTCAGTCCATGCCCACCCCAACCCCATCCGAGGAGCCCTCCCTGACCTGGACGACTTCAGAACATGTCCAGAATCCTACCTCTGCCCCCAACGTGCCATGAAAATGCGAGCTCTCCACAGCTTCTAGAAGAAGGGCGCCAACGGCTGATAGGAGTGATGAATTTACTCATAGATCAGCCGTGTCTCCACATTCCTCAGTTCACGTAAGAAAGAAACCAGATGTCAGCCAACAGTGCGGAAAGTCACCTGGACTAGAGGAATGCCTCAGTAGACACAGTGACATGCACACCACAGTGTGACCGTGGGATACCCTTCAGGAATGTTTTCAACCTCAGAGGGCAGAACATGACGCACCCTAGAGAGAAACCATGTGAATGTCATCTACGAGGGAAAGGCTTTGTGAAACGATCTGGGCTTAAAAACCACAATGCCATGCACAACGGAGAGAAGCCTCATGAGTGCGGTGAGTGTGGGAAAGCCTTCAGTCAGAGTTCTTTCCTTAGACAGCATGAGGCCATCCACACTGGAGAGTAACCCCATGAATGTCCCCTATGTGACAGAGCTCTCAATCAAAGATCTTACCCCAGAAAAGCAGGATTGAGTCCATCCGGGCAAGCAATGCTATGAATGTCACTAGTCAAAGCTCTGGCCTGAACCAGCACCGGAGAATGCCTACGGGGAAGAAACCACATGTATGTCCCATGTGTGGGAAGGCTTTCCGTCAAAAGTCTGAGCTGACGGACACGTTCCCACATAACACACACCAGGGAGAATCCATGTGAATGCGGTCAGTGTGGGAACGCCTTCAGTCAACATGCGAATCTCATCAGACACCAGAATTCCTACGCGGGAGAAGAGCCCTAGGCATGTCAGCTATGTGGAAAATCCTCCAGTCATGGTCCTTCCCTTAGAAAACATGATGGAACTCAACAAAGGAGAGGGAATCATGAAAGACCAACACTGCTTTACACATTATTCACTCGAGTGAAATGATGCAGGGTAAAATCAGGTGAAACCTTTTATTCATCAAACAACACTGGTCCTGTCCTTGACCATTCACAGTGTACAAACCACTGTGTCTGAAAGGCAAGACATTCGCTGATCACTTATTTCTTACTCAACCTAAAATATCCCACACCAAGGATACAGCAATCCCAAATGGAAACACACATACTTAGTTGTTTTTATATTAGAAAAATATGAGGGCATGTGTGGTGTGTGTGTGTGTGTGTGTGTGTGTGTGTGTGTGGGTATGTGTGCATCTGCCTGTGTGAACACTTGTAAAGAGCCCTTCAACACGGAGCTCAGCAAGTAATGAAATGTCTGTGGGAATGAAAGTTGTTTATAGAACTGTGACATCCATTGCGGGAAGCTAGGGTGATCTGGCAACTTTGACCGTAGGAAGAATTTTGTAAGCAGTTCATCATTCAGGACAGCAATGCTTGCCAAAATTTGAACAATAAAATGTGTTGTGAAAGAAGCAAAGTGTTGGTGTGTTAGTTTTCCTTATGCAGTTTTGAACACATACATTCAGGTTCACACAACCCTTTCTCCAATGGCTGCTTGGAAACATGGCAGCTCCCTCCATCTATGTTTTCTTCCACACGATCTGCTAAAGACACAGCCAAGATCTTGTGCCTCAGGTGCTAGATGCCTCTGCATGACACGACCCTGCTCAGGCAAGTTCATTCGGGCATATCAAGGGCTCTCACGGAAAAATCTTGGTGGGACATCTTTCTATGTCTCTGCTAAGTGGGGCCAGGAGGCAGAGTTCTAGACACTTTTTTTTTTTTTGGTTCGTTACACACCCTGTTTTACTTTTAGACATCATGGAGCAGGGGGCCTCCAGTCCCAATTTACAAACCAAGGAATCGGTTGGGTTATCCCTTGTGGACGTCAGGGTCGTCAACTGCCCTGGAGACCAACGTGCTCTCAGGAAGCAGAAATCATGTCCAGTTAGGGGAGAAGCCACCCTGACACGGGAAGAGGCAGTTCAGATGGCGAGCTGAATCTAGCAAGGAGATCTCACAGTGTGTTTTCCTTTGGCATTCCATCACGCAGGCCATCGTCTCTCACATGGATTCTAATAAAAGCCCCCTCGGGAACAGCACACTACCGAGTCCTCTTGAGGGCAGGGCCACGGCTGTCTGGCCACCTACGTCTGCCAGGCCCTAGGACAGGCACGTGGTGCGGGCAGCTGCTTGGTCAAAGGACTAATCAATGATTGCGCCTCCCTGATGGCCCTGCCCGCCCCACCCCCACCGCCACCCCACCCCACCCGGTCCCTACGCACCTGCGCGCGAAAAAGCAGGCATGCACGCACGCACGCACGCACGCACGCACGCACACACCTGCACAAGGGGCGGGGCCTGAGGGCAGAGCTGCCTCGAGCCCCATTGGTTGGGACCTCTGGGTGGCAAGTGCCTCCCAGGTATTTAAGGCGGCACTCGCAGGGCTGTTTGCCAGAGCTTCAAGCGCAGAGGGCCCAGGAGCATCCAGGATGCAAGACCCCGGGTTTCCCACCGGCTCCCCGTTGTCCCCAAGCACCCCGAGGAAGAGGACGCGGCTGTGGCGCCAGCGTCGGCCTCGCACGGTGTTCAGCGCACAACAGCTGCGGGTCCTGGAGGAATTCTTTGAGGGAAAACCCTACGGGATCTATGAGGAACGCGAGACCCTGGCGGCCAGGCTGAACCTGCCTGAGGCCCAAGTGAGGGTGTGGCTCAAGAACCGCAGGGCCAAAGAGCAAAGGTTGCAGCGACTGCGCAATCAGCAAGGCCAGGGAGCCCAGGCTGCGCCCCAGCAACTGGCAGTCTGCGCCCCTCAGCCCGCGCCTGTGCCCTCGCCTGCAGGCCCTGCGTCCCAGGAGGGCCCTTTGCTCCCTGCCAGCCCTGTGCTGCCCGCCATTCCTGTGCGCCCTGAGGAGCCAGTGATCCCCACTGGCCCTGTGTTCCCAGCCGGCTCAGTGCTCCCCGCAGGCCTTGGGCTCCCCGCTGGCCCCGTGTTCCCGGCCGGTCCTGTGCTCCCGGCGGGTCCTGTGTTCCCAGCCGGCTCAGTGCTCCCCGCAGGCCTTGGGCTCCCCGCTGGCCCCGTGTTCCCGGCCGGTCCTGTGCTCCCGGCGGGTCCTGTGTTCCCAGCCGGATCAGTGCTCCCCGCAGGCCTTGGGCTCCCCGCTGGCCCCGTGTTCCCGGCCGGTCCTGTGCTTCCGGCGGGTCCTGTGTTCCCAGCCGGCTCTGTGCACCCCGCAGGCCCTGGGCTCCCCGCAGGCCCTGTGTTCCCGGCTGGTCCTGTGCTCCCGTCGGGTCCCGTGCTCCCGGCCGGCTTTGTGCTCCTCGCTGGCCCTGTGCTCCCCACCAGCCCTGTGCTCCCTGCCGCCCCCGTACACCACGGGGCCCTTGGTTTCGGCAGCCTCCCTGCGCACAGGCCCTTGCAAGTCTTCCCAGTAGCAGATCCCAGGGCCTCCAGTCACAGCCAGGCCTGCTCCGACCCTGCGCAAGGCGTCCAGGGCACGGTCACCGCTGCACCTGCTCCAGCTCCAGCTCCAGCTCCAGCTCCAGCTCCAGCTCCAGCTCCAGCCCCAGCCCCAGCCCCAGATCCAGCTCCAACTCCAGATGCAGCTCCAGATGCAGCTCCAGATCTAGATCCAACTTCTTCTTCAGCTCCAGCTCTAACTCCAGCTCTAGATCCAGCTCCAACTCCAGCTCCAAGTCCAACTGCAAGTCCAACTCGAGCTCCATCCGAGGCCACACTCTCGCCTCAGGGCCCCGACAACGCCGGGAATTTCTCTTCAGTCCCTGATTTCACAGACCTGCTCTCAGCCTATTGCTTCTTGGAGGAGCCCATCTCCTCCCCCAGGCCCTGGTACGACTTTGTGGGTGACAGCGACGTGGACCTCTTCCAGTCACTGGATCTGCCAGGGAGTGTGTCCCCGGCAAGTCCTGCAGATGCCGCGGGACCAGAGGGGACCAGGGTGTGCGCCCACGCGGGTGCGAGGAGCGCCGGTCAGTGCGTCTCCGCCGCCAGTTGCTCGCCTGCAGAGTCAGCGACCCTCTAAGCATCCACCCTGGGGAGGTGGCCTGGGCTCTGCACCCCGCTCCCCTCCCGCCAACACCCTTCGGTGGCCACTGCGCATGCGCGTGGCGGCGGGCCTGGGCTGATGCGTCCTTGGTCCAGGCCGAGCCCATTAGGGCGCACGTCACCTCGCTGCGGGTTCACAGCGCTGGGAGCGCAACAGCTGCTGCTGGTGCGGGACCCACTGGAGAGCTGCTGCCCACAACCTTCCCAAGGACCCAGCCCAGCCTCCACGCTCCTCCTGGCAGCGTGCTCTGGCGCCCGCAGGACTGGGCGAACTTTCGGAGTGTGCACATCTGCGACTCGCGGCTTCCTGGTGCTTTTCCCAGCGCATTCCCTGGACTCGGAGGATTCACCCCCTTCTCGCGGCATCATTGAACACCGGGAAGACGCACCACGTCTTGTCGGGGGGGGGGGGGGGGGGCGGCGGTGGGTGGGTTATTTTACTTATTTTGTTTTATGTATTATGCTGTATGAAATGATTTATGAAATTCCGCTGCATATACTTTTTATCCCATACGAATAAAATTCTGCACAATATGTCGTGCTTGTGATTGGGTGTCATTTCGGATCATGTCAGATCATGTTTGGCATCACGGTTGAGCCACAGAGCTCAGGTCCCTGAGAGGAGAGTGGAGTCTGATGTTCCTTGAAATGACTGTAGTTTGGGCTCCACCTGTAGGTCCCTGCCTAATCCCTCTCTCACAGTCAAGGTCATCCCCACCCTAAGGGGCACTAAAAGCCCTTAGGAATTCACCCTCCAAAGGTGCCCCTCCCTTGTGGTCCTTCGGCAGCCTCAGTGCCCCTCTCAGAATCCCTCAGTCCATGCCCACCCCAACCCCATCCGAGGAGCCCTCCCTGACCTGGACGACTTCAGAACATGTCCAGAATCCTACCTCTGCCCCCAACGTGCCATGAAAATGCGAGCTCTCCACAGCTTCTAGAAGAAGGGCGCCAACGGCTGATAGGAGTGATGAATTTACTCATAGATCAGCCGTGTCTCCACATTCCTCAGTTCACGTAAGAAAGAAACCAGATGTCAGCCAACAGTGCGGAAAGTCACCTGGACTAGAGGAATGCCTCAGTAGACACAGTGACATGCACACCACAGTGTGACCGTGGGATACCCTTCAGGAATGTTTTCAACCTCAGAGGGCAGAACATGACGCACCCTAGAGAGAAACCATGTGAATGTCATCTACGAGGGAAAGGCTTTGTGAAACGATCTGGGCTTAAAAACCACAATGCCATGCACAACGGAGAGAAGCCTCATGAGTGCGGTGAGTGTGGGAAAGCCTTCAGTCAGAGTTCTTTCCTTAGACAGCATGAGGCCATCCACACTGGAGAGTAACCCCATGAATGTCCCCTATGTGACAGAGCTCTCAATCAAAGATCTTACCCCAGAAAAGCAGGATTGAGTCCATCCGGGCAAGCAATGCTATGAATGTCACTAGTCAAAGCTCTGGCCTGAACCAGCACCGGAGAATGCCTACGGGGAAGAAACCACATGTATGTCCCATGTGTGGGAAGGCTTTCCGTCAAAAGTCTGAGCTGACGGACACGTTCCCACATAACACACACCAGGGAGAATCCATGTGAATGCGGTCAGTGTGGGAACGCCTTCAGTCAACATGCGAATCTCATCAGACACCAGAATTCCTACGCGGGAGAAGAGCCCTAGGCATGTCAGCTATGTGGAAAATCCTCCAGTCATGGTCCTTCCCTTAGAAAACATGAGGAAACTCAACAACGGAGAGAGAATCATGAAAGACCAACTCTGCTTTACCCATTATTCACTCAAGTGAAATGATGCAGGGTAAAAATAGGTGAAACCTTTTTTAAAAAAATATATATTTTATTGATTTTTTATAGAGAGGAAGGGAGAGGATAGAGAGCTAGAAACATCGATGAGAGAGAAACTTCGTTCAGCTGCTCCTGCACATCTCCCACTGGAGATGTGCCCGCAACCCAGGTACATGCCCTTGGCCGTAATCGAACCCGGGACCCTTAAGTCCGCAGGCCGACGCTCTATCCACTGAGCCAAACCGGTTTCCGAAAGGTGAAACCTTTTATTCATCAAACAACACTGTTCATGTACGTGAGCATTTAGAGTTTACAAACCACTGTGTCTGAAAGGCGAGGCATTCGCTGATCACTTATTTCTTACTCAACCTAAAATATCCCACACCAAGGATACAGCAATCCCAAATGGAAACACATGTACTTGATTGTTTTTATATTAGAAAATATGAGGGCATGTTTGCTGTGTGTGTGTGTGTGTGTGTGTGTGTGCATCTGCCTGTGTGAACACTTTTAAAGAGCCCTTCAACACACAGCTCAGCAAGTAATGAAATATCTGTGGAAATGAAAGTTGTTTGTAGAACTGTGACATCCATTGCGGGAAGCTAGGGTGATCTGGCAACTTTGAATGTAGGTAGAATTTTGTAAGAAATTCATCTTTCAGGACAGCAATGCTTGCTCATATTTGAACAATAAAATGTGTTGCGAAAGAAGCAAAGTGTTGGTGTGTTGGTTTTCCTTATGCAGTTTTGAACACATACATTCAGGTTCACACAGCCCTTTCCCCAATGGTTGCTTGGAAACATGGCAGCTCCCTCCGTCTATGTTTTCTTCCACACGATCTGCTAAAGACACAGCCAAGATCTTGTGCCTTGGGTGCTAGATGCCTCTGCATGACACGACCCTGCTCAGGAGAGTTCATTCGGGCATATCAAGGGCTCTCACGGAAAAATCTTGGTGGGACATCATTCTATGTCTCTGCTAAGTGGGGCCAGGTGACAGAGATGTAGACAACTTTTTTTTTTTTTTGGTTCGTTCCACACCCTGTTTTTATTTTAGACATCATGGAGCAGTGGGCCTCCTGTTCCAATTTACCAACCAAGGAATTGGTTGGGTCATCCCCTGTGGACTTCAGTGCCGTTATCTGTCGTGGAGACCAACGTGCTCCCAGGAAGCATAAATCATGTCCAGTTATTGGAGACGCCACCCTGACACGGGAAGACGCAGTTCAGATGGCGAGCTGAATCTAGCAAGGAGATCTCACAGTGTGTTTTCCTTTGGCATTCCATCCCGCAGGTCATCGTCTCTCACGTGAATTATAATAAAAGCCCCCCTCGGAAACAGCACACTACCGAGTCCTCTTGAGGGCAGGGCCACAGCTGTCTGGCCACCTAGGTCTACCAGGACCTAGGACAGGCACGGGGTGCGGGCAGCTGCTTCGTCAAAGGACTAGTCAATGATTGCACCTCCCCGAGCTCCCCGCCCGCCCCACCTCTACCCCATCCCGTTGCAGGGGCGCGCTTACCTGCATGCAAGCAAGCACACACCTGCAAAGGGACGGGGCCTGAGGGCAGGGCTTCCTGGAGTCCCATTGTTTGGTATTGCTGCGTGGCAAGTGCCCACCTGGTATTTAAGGCGGCACTCGCAGGGCTGTTTGCCAGAGCTTCAAGCACAGAGGGCCCAGGAGCATTCAGGATGCAAGAACCCGGGTTTCCCAACGGCTCCTGGCTGTCCCCTACTGCCATGAGGAAGTTGACGCGGCTGCGGTGGCTTCGCACGGTCTTCAGCGCGTAACAGCTGCGGGGCCTGGAGGAATTCTTTGAGGCGAAACCCTAAGGGACCTATGACGAACTCCAGACCCTGGTGGCCAGGCTGATCCTGCAGGAGTCCCAAGTGCAGGTACGGCCCCCATGCCCACGCCAACCCCGGGAATCACCCCTCTCGCTCCCACTGCTCGCTGCCCACTGTGCAACCCTTGCCCTTTCCGGAGCCCTCCCCAACCTGGGTCGGATAGTTGGGTCTGGGGGCGGAGGGAGAGGGTGAGGCCGGCCCTTCTTCCCGGAGCCCGCTCAGCCCTGGGCGCAGGCGGATGCACCAAGCTTTCCCCTCTTACACTTTGCCCCTGTCCCCTCTCTCCCCAGGTGTGGCTCAAAAACCACAGGTCCAAAGACAGCAGGCTGCAGCAATGGTGCGGCCAGCAAGGACAGGGAGCCCATGCTACACACCAGGAACTGGCAGTCTGTGCCCCTCAGCCAGCGCCTGCACCGGCGCCTTCGCTTGCGGGCCCTGTGTCCCAGGAGGATCCTGTGCTCCCTGACAGCCCTGTGCTGCCCGCCATTCCTGTGCGCCCTGAGGAGCCAGTGTTCCCCGCTGGCCCTGTGTTCCTGGCCGGACCTGTGCTCCAGGCGGGTCCTGTGCTCCCGGCTGGCTTTGTGCTCCTCGCTGGCCCTGTGCTTCCCACCAGCTCTTGGCTCACTGCTGCCCCGGTGCACCATGGGGGCCAGGCTTTCGGCAGCCTCCCTCAGCACAGACCCTTGCAAGTCTTCCCAGCAGCAGATTCCAGTACCTCCAGCTACAGCCTGGCCTGCTGCAGCCCTGAGCAAGGCGTCCAGGCACGGTCCCCGCTGCATCTGCTCCCGCTCCCACTCTCGCTCCATCCGAGGCCACAGTCTCGCCTCATGGTCCCGACGAAGCGGGGAATCTGAGTGACGGGAAATGTTAGTGAGGTGGGAAGTCTGGGAACCTTGACCTTGTTCCCTTGGTGCACCTCTTGTCCTTCCAGGTTCACTGGTCCTGGAAGACCTCAGGTGGGATTTCCTGTCAGGATCAGACATCAGCATCTTGGAAATTCTCATAACAGGCCATCCTATAGCCATAGCACATCCATGGCACAGGGTGAGTTCTGGTCAGGAGAGATTTCTCTGCCAGTTCCTGGTGTGCAGCATGGGCTCCCTGTCCTTGCTGGCCGCGCCATCGCTGCAGCCTGCGGTCTTTGGCCCTGTGGTTTTTGAGCCACACCTGGGGAGAGAGGGGCCAGGGGCAAAGTGTAAGAGGGGAGAAGCTTGGCGCATCCGCCTGCGCCCAGGGCTGAGGGGGCTCCGGGAAGAAGGGCCCTGTACCTGAATCAGCTTATTTCCTTTCAATGGCTGGAGGGGAGCCCATGGATGGGGCCCTGGTGACAGGTGGGTGTGGTGTCAATTCTGTACCAGCTCAGGTCCTCAGAGGGAGGGGCTGGGGCCGCCTCCATGGCCCAAGCTGGGGAAGCCCTGATATGAACCAAGACGGCACTGGGAACATTGGAACAGTATTGGGTGGAGCAGGTCAGACCACTGAACTCTGGCCTCCCCGACCTCTGACCCCACAGGACAGCCTTCCCTAGCTTGGTGCTGGGGGCTGACTCTAAATACTAAGCGTTCAATTGGAGTTTACAATGGAATTACTTGAGAATATGGCCAGCATGTTTAATTCCATTAAGCTCCTAGGAAAGTTAACCTTAAATACAAACAAATATAAAGAAACTGTGAGGAGGACATGATAAAGGTAGAAAGTGGAAACTGGAGGATCCAGTGCCAGGGGACAGGCAGGTTGCTCCCTGTCCAACTTGGAGGAGTCATGTCTTGCTCAGGAGTCCACCCTGTGGCCTTGGTCTCCCTCCGACTTGGCTGGGCAGCTCGGCCCCACAGAAGCACACCAACATGCACAATGCTCCAGCTACACCCTCTAGTTTCCCTAAAAATGTGACTTAAAAACAACAACATGACTGTAGAAAAACAAGGCTGACAGGCATTCTGAGAGTTGCCTCACTGACTCTATACAGTACACAGCGATAATGCCCATCGAGGGGCAGAGGTTCGATCCTATGCATACAGGTTCAATAACTGCAAGAGAACAACAATGAAAAGAAAAACACAGCACCCAGACACACGCTGTGGTCACTGTGTCCCTTGTGCGTTACACTTCAGAAGGGGACCAGCAGCACCCGAGCCCCCAGTAAACCCAGGGCGACCCACAGGGGATGTCGCAACCCCCCCCCTCAGTCCCTGCCCTGACTGCACAGGTGCTGTGATATCAGGAAGGAGACAGGGACGAACTCCAATAGATCTTCCTCGAGTCCATAAATGCTGTCATCTTCAGGGGGGCAGTGTCTCTTGTCTCCTGGGAAATCACTTTCAAGCTTGAGCATAGAAGACCTTGTACAATTTGCACAAACAACAGCTGAGAATAAACGAGTTTATCTGGAATAAACACCAGGGACTTGTATTTATAGTGGCAGATTCCATTGCTACTGAAGACAGATATTGGGGGTAAAAAGAGGAATCGGTAAAGAGATTAGTTTGCATTTTGTTTCCTGGTGATTCCCTTGTTCAACCAACCTCCAGAGGGGTTTCTAAGCGCTGGTGTACCTAGGACGTGACCTGCTCTAGAGATCGGGTTCAATGTCTGAAAAGGAAAACCTCAGTCAGCGGGGGAGTTAAAACAGGAGGGAAGGTTTCTGACAAAGCGCAGCTCTACATATACGTTTAAAAGAACAAACAAACACAAAGAAAAATGAAACAATGCTGTTTTGTTCCGATGCTGCAGCCTCAGTCCCAGGTTGGAGGAGCGATGTCTACCCAGCGAGCAGGTCACCCTGGTCAGGCTGCACCGACAGTCTTTGCCCCCTTTTTGACTGGATTGTTTATCTTCATTTCGTTAAGTTGTATGAGTTCCCTATAAATTTTGGAGATTAAATCCTTATCAGATGCCATATTGGCAAATACATCCTCCCATGAAGTGGGCTTTCTCACTATTTTGTTGATGGTTTCTTTTGCTGTGTGGAAGCTTTGTATTTTGATGTAGTCCCATTTGTTTATTTTCTCCTTAGTTTCCATTGTCCTAGGAGATGTGTCGATAAGTGTATTGCTATGAAAGATGTCCGAGATTTTGCTGCCTATGTATTCTTCTAAGATTTTTATGGTTTCCCATCTTACTTTTAAGTCTTTTTCTTTCCATTTTGGGTTTATTTTTGTGTATGATGAAAGTTGGTGGTCTAGTTTCATTTTTTGCATGTATCTGTCCAATTTTCCCAACATTTATTGATGAGACTAACTTGACTCCATTGTATGCTCTTGTCTCCTTTGTCAAATATTGAGCATAATGCTTGGTTTGATTTCTCTGTTCTCTATTCGGTTCCCTTGGTCTATATTTCTGTTCTTGTGCCAGTACCAGGCAGTTTTGAGAACCATGGCTTTTAACATAGCTTGATATCTGGTATCCTGATCCCTCCAACTTTGTTCTTCTCTCTTTTTTTCTTTTTAAAAATCTTTATTGTTGAATGTATTACATAGGCCTCCCTTTTCCCCCCTATTAACCTCTTGCAGCCCACTCCCATCCTCCCTGCCCAAGGCCCTCACCAGCCTATTGTCTGTGTCCATGGGTTATGAATATATGCAAACAAGTTCATTGGTTGAGCTCTTTCCACCCACTCTGATGTTCAACAGTCTGTTCCTGCTTCTGTGTCTCTGGTCTATTATTTTAAAATATATTTTTACTAGAGGCCCAGTGCACAAAAATTTGTGCACTTGGGTGGGTCCCTCAGCCCGGCCTGTGCCCTCTCAAAGTCTGGGGCCCCTCGGGGGCCCCTTCGCCTGGCTGCTGGCACCAGTTTTCCTCTGGTGCCTGGAACCCAGGCCTTCACTCTTGGCTGGGAGGGGCCGGCACTGCCGGCTTCACACTTTCCAGCTTGGGCTCTGGGGGCAGGGCCGGAGCAGCAGGCTTAGGTTTTTGCTCCCTGCTCAGGCCCCAGGGGCGGGTGTCCCTCTTTGCTCTTCGCTTGCCGCTCGGGCCCAAGGGTGGGGCCAGTGCGGCGGACTTGTTCTTCTCTTTTGGCTATTCATGGTCCTTTTTTATTCCATCTGAACTTTTGGAGAGTTTGTTCTAGGTCTGAGAAATGTGCCCTTGATATTTTAATGGGGATTGCATTGAATCTGTAGATTGCTTTGGGTAGTATAGACATTATAATGATGTTGATTATACCAATCAATGAACATGGTATATTCTTCCATTTGTTTATGTCTTCCACTATCTCTTTTTTCCACTTCCTGTAGTTTTCTGAGTACAGGTCTTTTTCCTCCTTAGTTAAGTTTTTCTTAGGTATCTTAATTTTTTTTTTTTTTGGTGCAATGGTCAATGGGATTTTTTTGTTTTCTTTAGTTTTGTTTCACTTTCTCTGAGTTCATTATTGGTGTATAAATAAGCCATAGATTTCTGGATGTTGATTTTGTATCCTGCTACATTGCTGAATTCATGTATTAAGTACTAGAGGCCCGGTGCATAAAATTCGTGCACTTGGCAGGGAGTTCCCTCCACCTGGCCTGTGCCCTCTCACAATCTGGGAGCCCTTGGGGGATGTCCAACAGATGGGCCTAAGCCATCAGTTGAACATCCTTAGCGATGCTGCAGAGGCGGGAGAGACTCCCGCCACTGCCACTTCGTTTGCCAGCTGTGAACCCAGCTCAGGGCTTCTGGCTGAGTGGTGCTCCCATTATGGGAGTACACTGACCACCATGGAGCAGCTCCTGTATTGAGTGTCTGCCCCCTGGTGGTCAGTGCATGTCATAGCGACCAGTCGTTCCTCTGTTCTGTCGATTTGCATAATAGCCTTTTATTATATAGGATAGTAGGTATTGTTTTTTATGGAGTCTTTGGGATTTTCAGGTAAAATATCCTGTCATATGCAAATAATGACAGTTTTACTTCTTTTCCAATTTGGATGCCTTTTATGTCTTCTTATCTAATCGCTATGGCTAGCATTTCCAGTACTATGTCGAACAGGAGTGGTGTAAAGTGGGCATCCTTGTCTTGTTCTTGTTCTTAGGGAAAATGGTTTTATTTTTTGCCCATTGAGTATGATGTTGGCTATAGGTTTGTCATATATGGTCTTTACCATGTTAAGATATGCTCCATCTATTCCCACTTTGCTGAGAGTTTTTATTGAAAAAGAATGTTGGATTTTCTAAAACGCTTTTTCTGTATCTATTGATATGATCATGTGATTTTCATCTTTCAGTTTGTTTATGTGATGTATCACATTTATTGATTTGTGAATATTGTACCAGCCTTGCATCCTGGAATAAAACCCACTTGATCATAGTGTGTGATCATTTTAATATATTGCTGGATGCGATTTGCTAGGATTTTGTTGAGAATTTTAGCATCTATGTTTATCAAGGTATTGACCTCTAATCATCTTTCTTTGCAATGTCCTGTAAAGCTGTCCAGATCTGGGATTTTTTTTTGATGGGGTTTTTTTTATTACTGCTTCTATTTCATCAGTTGTTATTCGCCTATTCAGGTTTTTTCATACTTCCTAATTCAGTTTTGGGAGATTGTAATTTTCTAGGAATTTGTCTATTTCCTCCACATTGTCCAGCTTGTTGGAATGTAGTTGTTCATGGTATTTTCTTACAATCCTTTGTATTTCTGTGCTTTCAGTGGATACTCCTCCACACTTGTCTCTGATTTTATTTATTTGGGTCCTCTCTCTTTGATGAGTCTGGCTAATGGTTTATCAATTTTGTTTATCCTTTCAAAAAACCAGATCTTGGTTTTATTGATTTTTATATTGTTTTTTAATCTCTATGTTATATATTTCTGCTCTAATCTTTATTATTTCCTTTCTTCTACTTACTCTGTGCTTTTCTTGTTGTTCTCTTTTCAGTTCTTTAAGTTGTAAGGTTAAATAATGTATTTCTGATTTCCTTTTTTTTTTTTTTTTTTTTTTTTTAAGGTTTGCCTGTAGTACTATGAAATTCTCTCTCAGGACTGTTTTGCTATGTCCCAGAGATTTTTGGATTGTTGTGTGTTAATTTTCATTCGTTTCCAGGAATTTTTTATTCCTTGATCTCATTGGTAACCCATTCATTGTTTATTTATTTTATTTTTTATTTTTTAAATATATTTTATTGATTTTTTACAGAGAGGAAGGGAGAGAGACAGAGAGTTAGAAACATCGATGAGAGAGAAACATCGATCAGCTGCCTCCTGCACATCTCCTACTGGGGATGTGCCTGCAACCCAGGTACATGCCCTTGACCGGAATCGAACCTGGGACCTTTTAGTCCGCAGGCCGACGCTCTATCCACTGAGCCAAACCGGTTTCGGCCCATTCATTGTTTAATAACATGGTATTTAACCTCCATGAGTTAGAATGTTTTTGGGTGTTTTTACTGTAGTTGATTTCTAATTTCATTCCACTGTGATCTGAGAAGATGCTTGATATAATTTCAATCTTCTTGAACTTGTGGAGACTTGTTTTATGTCCTAACATGTGGTCTATCTTTGCGAATGATCCATGTGCACTTGAGAAGAATGTATATTCTGCTGTGTTGGGGTGAAATATTCTATAAATGTCAATTAAATACATCTGATCCAGTGTGTCCTTTAGAGTCTCTGTTTCCTTAGTAAGTTTTTGTATATAAGATCTATGCAGTGAAGTCAGATGGGTGTTAAAAATCCCCTACTATGACTGTATTGCTGTTGATCTCTCCCATTAAAGTCCTCTAGAAGTTTTTTTATTTTATTTTATTTTTTACATATATTTAGGTGTTTCTATATTGGGTTCGCATATGCTTACCAGGGTTATATCCTCTTGTTGCATCAATCCCTTTAGTTCTATGTCATGAATTTGTTGTTTCTTTTAGGGCCTTCATTTTAAAGTTCATTTTGTTAGATGTGAGTATTGCTACTCCATCTTTTTTTTTCCTTTTCCATTTGAATGGATTTTTTTTCTTTCCCTTCACTCTCATTCTGTGTGTGTCTTTTGTTTTGAGGTGGGTTTCTTGTAGGCAGCATATAGTTGGGTCATGTTTTTGCCTTAATTCAGCTACACCACACTTTCTGATTGGAGCATTTAACCCATTTACAATTAGGGTTATTATTGATATGTACTTACTGCCATTTTAATACTGTATGGCTAGGTTTCTCTCTCTGTTTCTTTTCTCATTACTGCAATCCCTTTAGCATTTCTTGTAATGCTGGCTTGGTGTGATGTACTCCTTTAGGTTTTTTGTTTGTTTGTTTTGTCTGGGAAGCTATTTATTTGACTGTCTATTTTGAATAATAGCCTTGCTAGATATAGTAATCTTGGTCTCAGATACTTGCTTCCATTACCTTGAGTACCTTATGCCATTCCTTTCTGGTAGAGTGTCTGATGAGAAATCAGGTGTCAGCCTTATGGGAACTCCATTGTAGGTAACAGTTTTTTTTCTCTTGTTGCCTTTAAGATTGTCTTCTTTATCTTTAATTTTTGGCATTTAATTATGATGTGTCTGGCCACGGGCCTGTTTGGGTTATTCTTGTTTGGGGTTCTCTGTGCTTACTGAACTTGTGTGGCTTTTCCTTTACCAGGATAGGGAAATTTTCTGCCATTGTATCTTCAAACACCTTCTTCATCTTCTGTATGCCTTTCTCACGTTCTTCCTCCTCTGGCACATCTGGTATTCTAATATTATTATGTTTCATGTCATACCATAGCTCCCTTAAGCTGTCCTCTTGCTTTTTAACTGTTTTTTTTTCTTTTTGGTTCTCTGATTGAGTGATATTTTCAATTCTGTCTTCCAATTCACTGATTCAATCCCCAGCTTCTCCTAATCTGCTGTGTATTCTTTCTGATGTGTTATTTGTGTTATATCATTCTTTATCTCAGACTGTTCTTTTCTCATAGTTACTATATCTTTTTTCATGCTGTTGCACATTTTTTACCATCATTACTCTGAACTCTGTTTCAGGTAAATTTCCAATCTCTGCTTCATTTATTTCTTCTTCTAGACAATTCTCTAGTTCTTTCATTTGAGGATTGTTTCTTTTTCTCCTCATATTGGCTATCTGTTTGGATTTGTAACTATGTATTAGGTAGATCCTGTACACCTCTCAATTTCTAGTGCAGGAAAGTGTTAAAGGCTTTTTCTGACTAATTAGATCAGGCAAAGTATCAAAGCTTCCAGAGACCACCTCTGTCTACAGACTGAAAGAATTTTGACTTAAATTGCCTCCCAGGCAATTTACTTCAGGTGTGGCAAGAGTTTTATTTATTTATTTTTCAACAGGGAGGGGCAGTTGCTTCTGCCTGGAGGCTGATTGTTATTTTTTATCTCTTATGTTGCCTCAGAGCAAGGGGTTTCCAATAGGGTGAATCAACTGTCTTGCCCCCCAGGCAAGGCAAATGTTTATGTGGGAAAGATGTCCTCCGCTGTGTGAGGGAATGACTCAGCCCAGGAAACTTGGGTGTCTGCCTTCTGAGCTCTAACCCATAAGTCACCAATTATGGCTTCTGCTCTCACAGCTCCATTCCACTTTACCCTCCTTCTGTTGGAGTAGAAGGTGGGTGGCTCTGCAGGTAATTTTTTGCATTGGCCCTTTAATAGGGTGCCTGAATTTTCAACTGTTACTCCCTGGCAGAGGACACCCAGCTTCTTTTCACAGCCAGATGTTATGTGAGTAACCTCCTTAGTTCTAGTGTTCTGCTGTGAGGCCCAGTGTGGGGATTAGATCCCAGAGTTCTCAGTGGCAACCCCCTACACCTGAGATATCTCTTAGGGACTTTAGTTGCTTTCTTTGGCTTCCCAGCAAACCCTTTCCTGCCTCCGCCCTCCTACCAGTCTCAATGTGGTCTCTACTTTCCATCCTCTGGTATCAGGGTTCTCTCCTGTGAGTTTTTTCTTGATTATTCTTCTATATCTGTTTATATGATGGTATACTTTATCCTTCATTCTTTGGATGAGGGTAGCCCATTTACTGGTTTACAAACATTGAAAGATCCTTGCATTCTTGCTCAATATCCTGCTGGATAATGGTTAATGATCCTTTCAATGTGGTGTTAAGTTCCTTGTATAATGTTGAGGATTTTTTGCATTTGTGCCTATCAGGGATATTGGCCTGTCTTTTTTTGTGTGTCCTTAGTTACCTTTAGTATCAGTGTAATGGTCACTTCAATAAATCTCTTTGGAAATGTTGCCTATTTTCATTCTTGGAAGTATTCAGGAAGGATTTATTAAAAAGTTATCAATTCTTCTTTGAGTTTTTGATGGAATTCACCTTGGTTCCATTTGGTTGTTGGCTTTAATTTGTTGGAAGGTTTTCACTACTATGTCAACTTATTTTTTTCAAATTCATAGCAATCTAGCCTATTTGGGATCCAGTTCCTAATTTGAGCTCCTACTAAGTGGGCTGAGAAATACAACTGTTGCTCTTCACAGGGTATGGTCAGTGTTGAAATAATAGTTGGTTTCAGACCATATGTTTATTTCATATGCCACCAAGAGAATGAAATAAACCAATATTATCTTGTATAGCATTCATAAAGTACCTTTATTCTGAGAATGTACCTCCTTTACCCATCTCCATGGAGCATACAGAACAGGTCCCAGCCATGCACTCTGAAATGCACCATAGTTTGTGCTGAAGGCATAGCTGTGCATGACTCCCAGACCATGACTGAGCTCCAATGTGACACTAAGACACGACCATCCCTGAGAGACACAGGTGTCATCTGTTAGAAACATGGGGCTCAAGAAATCTCCAGTGCATTTGCTGGCCATTCCTGAAGTGCAGGGAGGTTAACCAGGTTCCACATTTCATGGACAGACTTTGATTGTGTGTTGACAGTTTCTGTAGGTTAGCCAACCCCTCTGCATTTTTCTTCCTCCATAAGTAATACATGCGTGTTTGCATGTGAGAATTTTTCTAATAGAGTAAATCTTTTAAAACACAAAGCCATCAGTGGTAGTCACTGCACCATGGGTCTAGAGAGACTCTTGGAGAAAATATTATTGTGAGAGGAAGGCAAGGACCTTCAGAGAAATCAGCCATAAACACCACCTGCACCTGCTCTTGTGGCTGTAACTTAGAATAGGTGGGTCTTGAGTTCTCCCTGCTGCCCAGCCTTCATTTCTCCCTTAGGGAGGTTTGTGTCTGGGTTCACACTCACTTGCCATCACTGTGTTTTTCCCATGGTAATACCCAGCCATATCCTCAGCTTTCAAGCTGTTCATTTTCAGAAACAGTGTGTTTTTGGCATTGTCTCTGGAGATGATGTAGCGGCCCCTCACGGAGTCTGCGTAGTATTTCTGACTTCCATCACTCCATATAACTGCCACCTACTCCAGCCCCTTCCACGGAGCCTCTCAGAACCATTACATCCAGTGGTTATTGAAGGTGAAGCCAGAGGTTGTACAGGAGAGTCTCAGAGTCCCCCAGGCTGCACCAAGCCTCCCCCAGACTCCACCAGCTGCACCTCACACTGGACTTCTGCAAACACAAAGACATCCTGGTCAGGAAACTCTCACATGTCCACATTTTCTCTCACTCATGTCTACTTGCATATGCAGTGTCTCTTGTTCTCCATAAATTACCTCTTAAAAGAGCCACAAGGAAAACTCAGCTGAGCCCAAACCCATGGTGAGTGGTCTGTGTTCAGTTCTGATCAGGGAATAGGAACACCTGGGGATCCTGGGTCTAAGCTCCTCTCCCAGAGCTGCAAGCTGGGCTTGTTTTTATGAGCAGAGGGGGACCTATTTTAATATCCTCCTACTATATAGGGATCTCTGGGTTTGGATGCTGATATTCCCCACATCTGGGCCTGTGTCTTACACACTGAACTCAGTTGCTCTAAGAGAACTGTACAAAGATTTCAGAGATATAATTTTCATAAAATGAAAAAGTGAAGCCTTTAAAATTAGATTTGCCTTTGATAGCAACAAGTAACGACAACCAAGACAAATTAACTCTCAAATCTAGGAGAGAGGTAAAAGTGCAGGAGGTTCATATTATGGAGATGGGAAGTTCCATCTGACACTCTTTCCCCTACAAAGTGATCAGAGGATAAACTGAGACCAGAGTGTGAACCTCAATCCAGTTGACAAAATGTTGGGGGAGAGAGGAGTGTCTGTGTGGGTCACTGGGAACCAGAATCATGAACTATAGAGACACTGATAGAGCTCCTGGCTCCTATTCCTCCAGGGGAGTTTGATGCAGGACATGTAGCAGGTACACAGCCTCGTTTGTGGCGTTTATTTTCTAGACTCACTTGTGAGACTTGTTTCTTTCCTTGGTAATATAGATAAAACTCATTCAAAACTAGGATGTTGTAGGTAAATATTAGGGAGTAATTAAGTTTATGTTATGAAAAACTTATTGTAAATCTGATGTCTGTCTGTGACCCTTTGGACCCCTGTCACCATGTCTTCCCATGATGGGAATCAACTGGACCAGGGACCCGATGCAGTGCCACATTGGGGAAAGCTGCCTAGGAACATGAATGGGGGAATTAACCAAGAAAGATGACACACAGGTCCAGGGTTCTTGTTGCATTAGGTTGTCACCTTCTTGTTTAGCCAGTTCAAGTTTTCTTTCCTCACTTTCCTCTGAAACAGCCCCATCTATCTCCTAGAGTCATGAAGATACTTTGTTGAGAGTGAGTAGGAGCACACGCCATTTGTGTGTAGATTTTGAACCTTATGTCATTTCTGAATTCACTTTCTAGGTCTAACAGTTTTTGTTGTGTGTTTTCTTTTGGTGAGGTTTTTAGGGTTTTCTATATATAAGATTATGTCATCTGCATACAGAAAGGAAAAGATGTTTTAACATGATATTTCTGATATTGATAGTTTTTATATATTTTTCTTGCCTAAGTTTTTGACAAGCATTTCTAGTTTTGTAGAATAGAAGTAATCACAGTGGGCACCCTTGTTTGTCATGATCTTACAGGAATAACTTACAATTTCCTCTTTTTAGTATTATTTCACTTGTTGGTTTCTCAAATGTGGCCTTTGTTATGTTGAGGTACATGCTTTGTATAATAAATTTATTTATAATTTAGTCATGTAAGTATTTTGAATATTTAAATGTATTTTTTCTTTTTTATCTATTTATGTGATGATATATTTTTGTCCTTCATACTGTGGATGAGGTGTAACACTTTTATTATTTTACATACATTGAAACATCCTTGCATTGTGAACAATATTTCACTTGATTGAGGTAAATTATTCTTTCAATATGCTATAAAATTTCCTATTATATTGTTGACTTTGGAACTGGGTAAGGGGAGGATGCTAGACTTATTTTGAATCACACGTCAAAAATATGCCTGATTTTCATGAACAGATTGTTACAATACATATGGGTTTAAAGCCTCTTACACTGAAGACACAGCAGGGAATTCAGGGCATGATAAGAACAGCTTATATTATTGGAGAAAATACCTGAGTAATAATAAACAGGAGCTTTTTAGAAATATAAACATTAAAGATCAAATAGATAGGGATCAAGAAAAATAAGGAACCTGTCATTGGAAACTGGTGGAAAGGGGATCCCTGTTTCTTACATGCATATTCTCACAGTGTCTCTGTTTTATAAGTGACACCACAGGATTCAGCCAAGCTGTGTAATTAATTTGGTTTCCATGTATAAAATTTCTCAACACTTACAGGGAAGAATGGACATTCCTCACTGGAGGAGCCATGATGATTGTGTGTCTGTATGTGGAGTCATAATTTCAATGGACCAGGACTTCTATCTCAGTCCATTATCATCTTCATCTTCAAATCATCATCATTCTTTTCTTCTTCTTCTTCTTCTTCTTCTTCTTCTTCTTCTTCTTCTTCTCATCATCATCATCATCATCATCATCATAATCATCTGCTTACTTATAATTATTCTCCTTTTTGGAAACATGGTGGTTGTCCACACATAGTGACTTTTACTCAGAAAAGAAAGCAGGCGTCTCTTTTTCAGATGTCATTGGGAGATTGAAATACCAATGGCCCAACTGTAAGTAGACACAAGCCCTACAAAAAAGCCGATGACCTAGGATATCATACAGATTCCCACCCAAACCTGGGAATAATATTCCTTTCCCATGCTATCATCATTGTCACCACTACCACCATCACCAACACCAACATCATTATCATCATCATCCTCATCATCATCATCACCACCATAATCCTCACTTGCTTACTTTTAATTATTCTTTTCCTTTTCTGCAGACATGTATTTTGTATACGCATAAGGACCCTTTATCTTAATTTTTGCTAAGTTTGTTAGTAAAATGGGTAGCCATACTCTAATTTCTTTTTCATTTGACTTCTGATAACTGAGGGCTCACTCCTGCCTCTTCTCCATCTGCTCCCCATAGGAAATCAAATAACAAATAATAGTGTTTTTTTTCTAAAATTTCATTGTGAGATTGACACCACACAAGCCCCTGGAAGCAGAATTTCTCATTGGGGATGTGCCGCAACCATGGTACATGCCCTTGACCGGAATAGAACCTGGGACCCTTCAGTCCACAGGCCAATGCTCCATCCACTGAGCCAAACCAGTCAAGGTAATGACCAGGTTTTTTTAGGTAAGATTGTTGGTAAATATTAGGGTGGAATTGAAATTTTGGAAATTTAATTATGGAAAATCTTTGTGTTGTTTTATTTTTATTTAATTTCTTTATTGTTGAAAGTATTATATATGTCTCCCTTTTTCCTCCATTGACTTCTCCTGGCTGCTCCCACCTCACAGCACATGCCCTCACCCCGCTACTGTCTGTGTCCATTGGTTAAGCTTATATGCATAAATACAAGTCCTTTAGTTGGTCTCTTACCCCCACCCCTTCCCTCTGAGGTTTGACAGTTTGTTCAATTTTTCTATGTCAATGGAACAACTTTTATGTTGTTCATTATATTCCACAAATGAGTGAGATCATGTGATATTTATCCTTCTCTGACTGGCTTATTTCACTTACCATGATGGTCTGCAGATCAACCTATGTTGTTGCAAATGGTAAGAGTTCTTTATTTTTTACAGTAGTGTAGTATTCCATTGTGTAGAATCTCAATGTACCATATCTTTTTAATACACTCATCTGCTGATGGGCACATAGGCTACTGCCAAATCTTATTTATTGTATATTGTGCTACTATGAACATAGGGATGCATATATCCTTTCTGATTGGTGTTTCTGAGTTTTGGGGATATATTCCTAGAAGTAGGTTTTCTGGGTCATGTGGGAGTTCCATTTTTAATTTTTTGAGAAAACTCCACACTGTTTTTCGCAGTGGCTGCACAAGTCTGCATTCCCACCAGCAGAGCATGAGGGTTCCTTTTTCTCTGCATTCTCTCCAGCACTTGTTATTTGTTGATTTGTTGATGATAGCCATTCTGACAGTTGTGAGATGGAACCTCATTTTCATATTGATTTGCCTCTCTCAGATGATTAGTGACTTTGAACATTTTTTCATATTCTCTTTAAAGAAGTGTCCATTTAGGTCCTTTGCCCCTTTTTGATTAGATTATTTATCTTCCTTTCTTTAAGTTGTATGAGTTCCCTATAAATTTTGGAGGTTAATCCCTTATGGGATGCCACATTGGCAAATATGTTCTCCCACGCAGTGGGCTTTCTTGTTATATTGTTGCTGGTGTCTTTTGCTGTGCAGAAGCTTTTTATTTTGATGTAATCCCATTTGCTTATTTTCTCCTAGTTTCCATTGTCCTAGGAGATGTGTTGGTGTTGTGGAGTGCGAGCAACAGAATGACCAGAACTCCAGACTGATTAAAATTTAGAGAGCCTTTATTGACTGGCCAGTATCCGCTCCTCCACTCAGGAAGCCAAAGAGAGAAGCAGCCCTCATCATCTGCAGAGTCCAATATTTAAAGGGGACAACTACATTCGTGTTCAGGTTCCCATAGCAAGCAAAGCCAAGTTACAAAAGCTAATTGCGTAGTTTTAGCCAAGCTATTCATTATCCTCCTGTTATTCATTTGTGGGTAGCTTAAAGGTCAGGACTATTTTTATCTGTCTGTTCTTTGTAGGCCGTTGCTCAGGTGTGTCGATCTGTCTGTTCTTTGTAGGCCGTTGCTCAGGTGTGTGAGCTCAGTTCCTGAAACTTTGCACAGGCCATCAAGCTGCTGAGGTGGCTAGGTAATTAAGCAGGCCTAAAAAATTGTTCTACTCTGTAACATTCCCCACTGGTTTTACAGGAGAATCAAATCATTGTTTCTTCTTATTCTTTGATAGTGAGTTCTTAGGACCATTAATTTGATTGCTTGTATTCTACTTTGAATATAATTCATTAAGCAGTTCAGTATGCATGGGCTGAAAGTTAGTGTTAGTAGTAGGAGTACTAATGGCCCAGCTAAGGCGGTTAGGAGAGTGGTGAGCCAGGGGGACCAGGAGAAGAGGTTTTCATACCAGTTTCCTTCAGACTTTCTCCTTTCCTCTCTATCTTGTAGCCTCTTTCTTAGCTGACTAAGGCTCTCCCTGATAACTCCTGAGTGGTTAGTATAAAAACAACAGGTATCCCCTAGGGCCATGCATAGTCCTCCCTGTTTTAGAAATAACAGGTCGAGCCCTCTCCTATTTTGTAATACTACCTCGGCTAAGGAATTGAGGGAATCTTCAAGTCTATCTACATTTTGTTCTAATGTGCTCAGATCTTGATCTACTTGGCTGCTGAGGGCCTTAAAATTCTGATTTCCTGTTACTAGAGCTGCTGTTCCCACAGCAGTGGAGCTGGCAACCCCTAACCCTACTAAAAGGGGAATTAATACCGGGCCGTTTTTCTTTGCCTCCGAGCAGACCTAAATGTTCTCTCCCTCCCTTCCCAGAGTAATAGTATACCTGAGGCAAGATGTGAGTGAGGATGCATAGAGAAGGCTCCCCAGAGGAGATGAGAGTCAAGGGGGAAATACAAGGGGTGATACCGGAGGTACAGGCAAACCAGGTTCCCTGTACATTGCATGGCCCATTGTTCAGTGGGGTCTTTGGATTCCGCCTTTTTTACTTGAGTTCGGTGAATCCAGTGTCTCTTTCTGGCAACCTTTATGGCCAATGGGGTGCTGAGGATGACAGTGAAGGGTCCAGTCCACCTGGCTTCCAGCAATGATGGCATATGCCTCTGAACCCACACTAGGTCTCCCGGTTGAAAGAGAGGTTGTTCAGGCCCAGTCCCAGAGGGTGGGTCTCGGTGAGCCTTTTGGACCAGCTGGTGGTTAAGCCTAGAGCTCAACTGTAAAGCCTGTAAGGACTTCAGGAGGTTATGATTAGAAAGGGATACTAATATTTCTTCCCCTAGCTTGGGAAGTAGCGGCGGTGGTCAGCCAAACAGAATCTCAAAAGGGGTGAGGCCCTTTACATACGGGGTACAATGGGCCTAGAGTAGGGCAAAAGGGAGGAGGCTTACCCATTTTTCGCCAGTCTCCAGTTTTAGTTTTGTCAGGGTTTCCTTCAAGGTCTGATTTATCCTTTCTACCTGTCCAGAGCTCTGAGGTCTATAGATACAGTGTAATTTCCAATTTATACCTAGTATCTTTGCCAATAACTGAGTGATGTGGGCAATGAATGCCAAGGCCATTGTTGGATCCCATTGCAACAGGTAGGCCAAACCTGGGGGCAAATTCTGAGATTAATTTCTTTACTACTACTTGTGCTGTTTCAGACTTGGTAGGGAAAGCCTCTGGCCATCTTGAGAATGTATCGACGAAAACCAGCAGGTAGCGATATCCTCCCAGACCTGGGAGTAATTCTGTAAAGTCTACTTCCCAATGCTCTCCAGGACTTTTCCCTCTGAGTCTGGTTCCCTCGACTAAAGGGGACCACTTCCCGGGATTTACCTGTGCACAGATGTGACATCTCTTTTTGATATCATTTGAGACCTGAAAGAGCTTAGGAATATAATAATCTCGTTTAAGCAGTTCTACCAGCTTGGTTCCCCCAAGATGAGTCCTCTGATGGATCTGGGAAATGAGTTCCTTTCCCAAGACCTCTGGAATGAGAAGCCTCTGGTCTGGCAATTCTTTCCAACTCCAGATGTTTCTTTTGCCTGGAGTCTTTTCCCCAGCGCAGTAGCCTCCTCCAAGTAGACTGGAGTCTCCTCAAAGACCCTTGCAGGGAGGGTTGGTAAAATACGGAGGGGCCCCACTGGTTTTTGGGTAACTTCTCTGGCTGTTTTATCTACGAAGGCATTTCCCTGTGACCCCGGGGTGTCAGTTGACTGATGTCCTTTGCAGTGTATGACTGCCACCACCTTTGGCATCCAAAGGGCCGCAAGGAGGGTAAGGATTTCTGGGACATTTTTGATTTCCTTCCTTCCTGACGTTAGGAGTCCCTTTCTTGGTGTAAGGCCCCGTGAACATGAACAGTGGCAAAAGCATATCAGCTGTCCATGTATATAGTCACTGCCTTTCCCTCCCCCACTGTAGTGCTTGGGTGAGGGCTATTAGCTCTGCCTTCTGAGCTGATGTCCCGCGCCCTAGTGCCTGTGCCCAGATTACCTTGTCAGCTGTCATGACTGCTGCTCCTGCATACCTGGTCCCTTCGACCATAAAGCTGCTTCCATCAGTGTATACAGGGTCTCGTCAGGGGCTGGCAGGGGCTGGCCCGTCAGGTCCTCTCGAAGGTTCTTGAGTGAGGACAGGGTTTCAGTGCAGTCATGGAGGGGCTGCTCAGGGTCGTCATCAGGCAACAAGGTAGCAGGGTTTAATGCCTCCGTTTTGAGAAAACTGACTAGCGGGGGATCAAGCAAGAGTACCTGATACTGGGTGATCCGAGTATTCGAGAGCCAGTGCTGCAGTGGGGTTTGCAACAGTGCCTCCACAGAATGTGGGGCTACTACTTGCAAGTCCTGCCTGAGGGTGAGTTCTGAGGCTTCCTTTACCAATAAAGTGTAGCTGCTACTGCTCTCAAACACCCTGGCCACCCTGTAGCCACAGGGTCCAGCCGCTTGGATAAGTATGCCACAGGCCTTTTCCATGGTCCCAGGGATTGGGTTAACACCCCCTTTGCTATTCCCCAAGCCTCTGCCACAGGTAACTGAAATGGCTTTGTGAGGTCTGGCAGCGCTAACGTTGGTGTGCTGACTAAGGCTTGTTTAAGATCTTGAAAAGCCTTAGTTTCAATTTCAGTCCAGTTTAGTTTCTCAGTCTTTCCCCAGTGCAGGTAACAGGCTCAGGAGGGTATATGGATTAGGCACCGTGGGATGTATAGTTTCTACCCTCTTATTGACCTCTCTTAAGTCCTGAACGGGTTTGAAGTCTGCCGTTCCTGGTTTCTGTACAGAAAGCAATGGGGTATTCCATGGGGAGTGGCAAGGGACTAAGATTTCTGCTTTTTTCAGTCTTTTTATGTGTACTGCAATGCCTCTTCAGGCCTTTTGGCTTATTGGATATTGCTAAACCCATACTGGAACTGCTGTGCTGGAGAGTTGTACCACAATTGGGGCTCTGTGGACCGCCAGTCCTGGGGGGTTACTCTCTGCCCATACTCCAGGTATTTTCTGTTGCAGCTCTTGGAGTAATGGGGCATCTGGGACTGGATTGTTGTTCTTGGTTCCCTCAGTGAGGAGATATTCCTTGGTCAAGGGGCAAGTCAAAAGCATAGCCCCCGGTCTCTGATTAAAAGTCACTGTAGCCGTCTCCTCCTGGAAGGAGATGGTAGCCTGCAGTTTGCTGAGAAGGTCCCGTCCCAGTAGAGGGTACGGGCACTCCGGCATCACAAAGAATGAGTGGGTCACTGTCCCAGCCCCCAGGTTGGTCCTCTTTAATGGCAGTTACCAGAACCTTTGCCATTTTCCTAATCTGCACAGTCTCTGAATCTTCTCTATTGTTAAATGCCTTTTGAGCAACCTCAACCAATTCCGAAAGCACTT
Organism: Myotis yumanensis; assembly: GCF_028538775.1. Lineage (NCBI taxonomy): Eukaryota > Metazoa > Chordata > Mammalia > Chiroptera > Vespertilionidae > Myotis > Myotis yumanensis. Next base: position 15,790,916 of record NW_027223773.1, read on the forward strand.
TTCCCTCAAAGCCTTCTAACATTTGTAATTTCTTTCTAATGTCTGGGGCTGACTGGGACACGAAAGCGATGTTAACTGCCGGCCAATTCTCAGGTGCATCAGGGTCTATGGGTGTGTAGAACCTGTCGGCTTCACACAGGTGCTCTAGAAAAGTGGCGGGAGATTCACTCAGTCCCTGTACAGCTTCAGTTACCTTAGACAAATTGGTGGGTTTCCGCGCAGCTGCTCGGATTCCCCTCAGCAGAGTCTGGCGATACCGATGGAGAGCCTCCTTACCTCGCTCCGTGTTCGGGTCCCACGAGGGGTGGGAGAGTGGGAAGATAGCCTTGAGCCGAGCCATGCTGACTCTGAAGAGGGTTGGCCATCGGGGCCAAGAACCAATTTCCTCCCCCCCGACCTGACTCGCTCTCTCTCCTCCGAGGTGTAAAGGGTCTGGAGGAGCTGTTGGCAATCTTCCCTAGTGGGCTGTTGGGTGAAAAAGACAGACTCCAAGAGGGAGATTAATCCCTACGGATTCTGAGAGAAAGAGGGATTCTGATTCTTCCAGTTATAGAGGTCACTAGTTGAAAAAGGGATGTAAACCATAAAAGGCTGTTCCTCCCCCTTGGGGGCAGCCACCTGGCGCAAAGGCAACATCGGGGCTCCAGAGGAATCTGGAGAGGGGGCTGAATGTGGGGGTCGGTACTCTGCCCCACTTCGGGTATGAGATGGACTCAGAGGATCCTCAGGGGGAGCCGCCATCGGGGCTGACAGATATGGGGGTGGTTCTGCCAGGATGGGGTCCTCTGGTGGAGGTGGGAGAACAAGGGGCTTCCTCTCAGCCTCCCTGGGAGGTGAAGTGAGGAGGACAGTGGGTCTCTGTCCCATTTTCTTTTTATTTTCTGAGGGTTTTTGGCAATCCGGGAGCCATTTAGGATTTTCAGTTAAGACATCTATCCAAATTTGAATATACACCATTTGGTCCGGGTGCCTGGGATTTCCAAAAATTATAACCTGGACCTGATAGGCTAAACCCAAATCGGTCAACCCCCCAGGAGGCCACTCGATCTGCAGGAACATTGGCCATTCACACTCACAGAATTTCTGTAAATCAAAAACGTTAACAGGGGCTCCGTAGCCCTCGGCTCTTTGCTTAAAGTCCTGAAAAATTTTCAAAAAACATTGAAGGGGGTACAGACAGTACATGAAGCTGATTGACCAATTCTGACAACAAAAAACAAATTGGACACAACAATAGACGCAGACAAGACAAATAACAACCAGGCTCAGGATCACCGGGCACCATCGTGCACCGGGATCTTGTCTCAACGGAGGTAGTGCTGCGTCCAGCCTTCTGGAAACCTCCGATGGGCCCACAGAACCAGAATCAGGACTCAAAAGAATTGAGTCTTCTTACCAGTAAGAATCAGATCCAGATGGCTCCAACTGAAGTCAATTACATAATTTTCGGACAGACCTGCCAAACTCTATCGGTCCCGGGGCTGAGGAACGTCTCTCAGAGATCTCACCCTAGGTCCGGGAGTTTGGATGTCTTCCCTGGATTCTGGTCATGGGACCGGTCAATGGCCGATTATCTCACTGGGGCCTCCAAATGTTGTGGAGTGCGAGCGACAGAATGACCAGAACTCCAGACTGATTAAAATTTAGAGAGCCGCCCTAACTGGTTTGGCTCAGTGGATAGAGCGTCGGCCTGCAGACTGAAGGGTCCTGGGTTCGATTCTGGTCAAGGGTATGTACCTTGGTTGCGGGCACATCCTTAGTGGGAGGTGTGCAGGAGGCAACTGATCAATGTTTCACTCTCATCGATGTTTCTAACTTTCTATCCCTCTCCCTCTCTGTAAAAAATCAATAAAATATATTTAAAAAAATTAAATAAAATTGAGAGCCTTTATTGACTGGCTAGTGTCCACTCCTCCACTCAGGAAGCCCAAGAGAGAAGCAGCCCTGATCATCTGCAGAGTCCAATATTTAAAGGGGACAACTACATCCGTGTTCAGGTTCCCATAGCAAGCAAAACCAAGTTACAAAAGCTAATTGCGTAGTTTTAGCCAAGCTATTCATCACCCTCCTGTTATTCATTTGTGGGTAACTTAAAGGTCAGGACTATTCTTAATTTTATCTGTCTGTTCTTTGTAGGCTTTTGCTCAGGTGTGTGAGCTCAGTTCTAGAAACTGTACAGGCTGTCAAGCTGCTGAGGTGGCTAGGTAATTAAGTAGGCCTAAGACATTTTTCTACTCTGTAACACGGTGAAGGCCCAGAAGGAAGTATAGGGTATGATAGAGACATCTTGTATGATCATAGAAAATACCTGAATAATTATGAACAGGAGTTTGTTAGAAATAGAGATGTTAAAGATCATGCAGGCAGGGATCAAAGAAATAAGGAATGTGTCACTGCAAACTGATGGGAAGGGAATCCCTGTTTCCTACATGCACATTCTCACAGTGTGTCTGTTCTAGAAGGTAACACCTTCCCAGGTCCAGGGGATCTGCACTTGGACACCTTTGGGGTCATTACTTACATGGCCTCGACATGAAACACCCAAGCTGCATAATCCACTTGGGTCCCATTTATGAAATCTCTCAACATTTACAGGAAAAGGTTGACACCCCTCACCCTGGAGCCATGGTGATGGTGTGTCTGTATGAAGAGCCATCATTTCATTGGATCAAGACCCTTTCTCAGTCAAACATTATCATCATCATCATCATCATCATCATCACCATCATCACCATCAACACCATTTGCTTACTTATAATGGTTTTTCTCATATTCTGTAGACATGATGCTTGTCTACACAGAATGACTTCTTTAGGAAAAGAAAGAAAGCATCTCCTCTGTAGATGTCATTGGGAAATTGAAACCCCAAAGATTCTACTCAATATGACACAAGACCTTCTAAAAACTGTTGACCTTGGGTAAACTACAGCTTCTGACCAAGATATTGGACCATGACCTCTGTTCAATTCTATCATCACCATCACCACCTCCATCATCGTCATCATGATCTCCTTTATCATCCTCATTCTCATTTGCTTACTTATAATTATTTTTCTCATTTTCTGTAGACCTGGTTTTTGAACTCACATAATGACACTTTATGTAATTTTTTGCTCATTTTGTATAGTTAAGTACAATAGGTTGCCATACTCTATTTCATATTTTGTTTGACTGCTGAAAACTGATGGCTTATTCTTGCCTCTTCTCCATCTGAAATCCATGAGAAATCAGATAAGAAATCGTGGTTCTGTCATTAGATGTCACTGTGAGATTGTAACCACACAAGCCCCATAGAAGCAGAAATACTCGCTCTCCCCCACCACCTCAACAGAATAAAATCTCCTAGCCAGTCTCCTTTACTGGCTCCATTAAAGCATGTCTGACTTGCTGAAAGGCCTTTGCTATGCTTCTCAGGGATTTCAACTACGTGCATAATAAACATTTCATTTCCCCTTGGGGTCAGTATTTGTCATCAGCCTAGACATCTGCATCAAGCTGCCCTGGTATCACTTACTCTCGGTGCTATTTGAATTATAAGTCAATGCCCTTCACCATCATGGTCCTTCTTCTCTACCTTTGAGGTCTCATGACTCTGGTGTCCCCTGTCCAGCACACTCATGTCCTGCTGACTGGCTGGTACCCTGAGCTGTGTGGAGCTCAGTTGCACTGCTGAGTCAGCAGCACCTCTGGTGAGAAATGGGGGAGCTGGGTCAGAAAATGATGTTTATTATTTGGGCATAGAGTGTCTGAAAGAGACTCTCTGTGGTTCATCCACTTGAGAAAGTTGTCTCTGATTACTACAGACTTTTTTTTTAACTCAGAGACATAAGAGGTAAGTGCAAAATCAGGAATCCAGAGAGGTTCCTTGAGGCAAAGTGTGACATGAAGAGGAAACCACACAGGAAACATCCAAAACCTTCAACTGCACCTGCTGCTGGGATGGTACTTATGTTCAGGGATCCTGAGCGCTCCCTGCAGCTCAGCCCTGCTGCCTCCCTCAGGGAGGTTTGTGTCTGGGCTCACACTGACTTCCCCTCACTGTGTGTCTTGCACAATAATACAGGGCCGTTTCCTTGGCTCTCAGGCTGTTCATTTGCAGATACAACATGTTCTTGGTGTTGTCTCTGGAGATGGTGAATCGGCCCTTCACAGAGTTGGCATAGTTTGTGTTACTTCCATCAGGATTCATTCCACATAACCACTCTAGCCCCTTCCCTGGAGCCTGTCGGACCCAGGTCATATGGTAACTACTGAAGGTGAATCCAGAAGCTGCACAGGAGAGTCTCAGAGACCCCCCAGGCTGCACCAAGCCTCCCCCAGACTCCACCAGTTGCACCTCACACTAGACACCTGCAAACACAAAGACATCTTAGTCAGGAAACTCTCACGCATCCACTTTTTCTTTCTCTCATATCCACTCCCATACTCAGTCTTTCTTTTTCTTCATAAATTACCTCTCCAAATAGCAACAAGAAAAACCCAGATGAGCCTCAACCCCATGGTGAGTGGTCTGTGTTCAGTCCTGATCAGGGAATGGGAACACCTGGGGATCCTGGGGCTGGGCTCCTGTCCCAGAGCTGCAAGGTCGGGGCTGGGCTGGTTTTTATGAGCAGAGGGGCCCCTATTTGCATGTCTTCCTACTATATAGGAAGTTCCGGGGTTGGATGCTGGTACAAATGACACTGTAGCAGAATGCAACATGTTCAAGGATGCATGTATATTAAATAATTCCCTGCATCTGGCCTATGTTCTCCACACGGGGACCAGTTACTCCAGCTCACCTGTTCAAAAAATGAGAAGGATTAAAAATGATGGATTCATTCCACAGTCACCAGTAATGAAAAGAAAGAGAAATTAACCTTCACATCTGATAACTAGAATTTCAGCAGGTTCATGTTCAGGAAACAAGAAGTTCCATCTGACACTATTTCCCCTACAAAGTGATCAGAGGAGAAACTAAGACCAGAGTGTGAACCTGAAGCAAGTGGACCAAGTATTGGGGGAGAGAGAAATGTCTGTGTGGGTCCCTGAGAACTAGAAGCATGAACTATAGAGACACAGACAGAGCTCCTGGGTCCTATTCCTTCAGGGGAGTTTGGTGCTGGATGTTTAGCAGCTACACTACCTCCTTTGTGTTATTTATTCTATAGACTCTGTTGTAGATCCAGTTTCATACATTGGGATATAGAATCTCCCTCATGACCAGGTGTGCTTAGTGTTAGATGTGGGTAATGATTGGGAAATAGTTAAGTTTAGGTTATGAAAATCTTGTTATTGGAAACCTGGAGGTCTGCATGTGACCATTGGGACTGCTGTCACCATGTCCTGGTTCAGCTTCAGGTCTCCTGTCTGTGACCTGTCCTGGGGTGATCACAGGTGGATGCACCTGTGAGAAGGGTGCTGGTGGATGAAGGGGGGCAGGTGGCTTTTACAGGGTTGGATCTGCCCTTCATGCTGTGGGAGGAACTAGGGAGAGTTAGGAGGGCTCTGGCCATGGAGCTCAGGGACTCGGACAGATCTAGGAAGAATTTGGACAGTGGAAGGCAGCTTGGGATATTTTCTTCCTGAATTTTGGGAATATTTTGAGAAAGATAGGTGTTAGTTCTTTTTTGAAAGTCTGGTGAAATTTACCTATGAAGGCATCTGGTGCAGGACTTTTGTTTGCTGGGAGGTTTTGATTCCTGATATGATTTCATTAGATTAATTTGGTCTATTTAGATTTTCTTATTGTTTTTGACTCAGTTTTGAAAGGATATATGTTTCTAGGAATTTAGAATTTTCACCCATGTTGTCCAGTATGTTGATATATGGTTGTTCATAATAGTTTATTGTAACACTTTCTATTTCTATGGTATTAGTTGTTACTTCCCTTTCATTTTTCATTTTATTTATTTGTGTGCACTATCTTTATTTCTTGACTATTCTCTTAAAAAATTTGTCAATCTAGTCTATCTTTTGAAAGAACCAGCTCTTTGTTTCATTAATTTCCTTAGGTTGTGTTTTGTTTATTTCCTCTATGGTCTTTATTATTTCCTTCCTTGTTCTCACTCCAGGCTTTTTACCCCGTTCCTTTAGGTGTAGAGTTAGATTGGTATCCTTGTTCCTGTTTCCTGAGGTGGGCTTGTGCTGGTTTGGATTTCCCTCTTATAACTGCTTGTTCTGTGTCCCATAGATTTGGGTTGTTGTGTTCTCATTTTCATTTGTTTTAAGGTAACTTTGATTTCTTCCTTGGTCTGTCTGATAATCCATTCATTGTTCAGTAACATGTTTTTTATCCTCAATGACTTTGTGTGTTTCTCTGTTTTTTTTTTCCTCCTTCTTGTGGTTGATTTATAATTTCATAACATTATAGTCAGAGAAGGTGCTTGATATGATTTCAATCTTCTTAAACTTATTGAGATTTGCTTTGCATACTAACATGTGGTCTATCCTAGAAAACGTTTCATGTTTCATGTGCACATGGAAAGAATTATATTCTGCTGCTTTGGAGTGGGATGCTCTGAAGATTTCAATTAAATCCCTCTGCTCTAGTATGTCATTGAAGATCTGTGTTTTCTTGTTGATTTCTTGTCTGGAACATTTATCCATTGATGTCAATGGGGTGTTAAAATCCAATACAATAAAAGTATTCCTGTCAATCTCTCCCTTCATGTCCTTCAAGATTTTCTTTTTTAAAATGTATTTTTATTGATTTCAGAGAGGATGGGAGAGGGAGAGAGAGGAAGAAACTTCAAGGATGAGAGAGAATCATTTTTTAAAAATATATTTTATTGATTTTTCACAGAGAGGAAGGGAGAGAGATAGAGAGTTGGAAACATCGATGAGAGAGAAACATCGATCAGCTGCCTCCTGCACACCTCCCACTGGGGATGTGCCTGCAACCCAGGTACATGTCCCTGACCGGAATCGAACCCGGGACCCTCCAGTCCGCAGGCCGACGCTCTATCCACTGAGCCAAACCGGTTTCGGTGAGAGAGAATCATTGATTGGCTGTCCTGACCTGCTCTGGAGAAAGAGCCTGAAATATGGACATGTGCCCTGACTGGGAATCCATCTGTGACCTCCTGGTTCATCGGTCAGAGCTCAATCACTGAGCCACACAGGCTGGACTCAGATTTTCTTTACATATTTTGGTTCTCCTTTGTTGGGTTTATAAATGTTTACCAGCATTATACCCCCTTGTTGGATTGCTCCTTTTATTATTAGGTAGTCTCTTTCCTTGTCTCTTACTATAGTCTTTGTTTCAAAGTCCGTTTTGTCAGATATAAGTATTGCTGTCCCAGTTTTTTTTTCTTTTTCATTTCATTTTCATTTCTTTTTTCATCCCTTTACTTTTCTCTGTGTGTATCTTTCATTCTGGAGTATGTCAGTTATGGACAGCATAGATGTGAGTCTTGCTTTCTTATCCGATCAGCTATCCTATGTCTTTTGATTGTAGCATTTAAGCCATTTACATTTAAACAAATATTTATTGGTACATCATTTTTTTGCCAGGAAGCCCCTTCCTTCCCACCTCCCTCTGCCCTTGATCCTGGGGCTGTTCTCTGGGCTTCAGGGGTGAAGAGCACCCCCTGGTGTCCTGAGCAACCCCTAGCCAAACCCTGTTGTCTCCCTCAGGGCTGTTTGTGTCTGGGCTCACACTGACTTCCCCTAACTCTGTCTTGCACAGTAATACAGAGCCATGTCCTTGGCTCTCAGGCTGTTCAATGGTAAATAAACCTGGTTCTTGGACTTGTCCCTGGTGGTGCTGAGTCTGAATTTCTGTGTGGGGTTATAGTTTGTACCCCCATAATCTCATATAACCTCAACCCACTCCAGCCCCTTTCTCAGAGCCTGACGGGTCCCGTTCACATCATAGCTCATTAGAGAGAATCTAGAGATATTGCAGGTGAGAGACAGGTTCTGTGAGGGCTTCACCAGCTGTGGCCCTGACTCCTGAAGCTGCACCTGGGACAGGACACCTGGGGACAAGGAGCATCAGTCCCTGTCAGTCACCTGCAGTCACAGCCATCCCATGTCCCTTGTCTGACCCCTGAGACCCTCACCTTGGGGGACTGTTACCAGGCACAGAAGAAGACCCAGCAGTCTCATAATCTTCTAGACCACAGTTCTGCCTTCCCAGAGATCTCAGCCCTGTGTGAGGAGAGAGCTGTGAGCCTGCACAGCCCTGGAGACCATTTACCCTGGAACTTGAAAAGAAATTTGCATGTGGGGCAGCCTTTTCCTTCTAAGTAGAAGAACTGAGGTCTGTATTCTCTGATCATTCTGGGGTTCATGTCGGGGAATCTCTTTCCTTGACCTCACTCACCAGGTAAGTCAGGAACAGGGAACTACCCGGGTGATGAAGTACATTGGAATTAGGTCAAGGACCACCTCACCTGAGCAGAAGAAGAAATGTTAAACTAGATAAGTAGTTTTCATTGGCAAATTCTCATTCATCTTTCAAACAAATTTAATAGGGATTAGCAATTGTTTAGCTCTGAAATCTAACAATTACATATATCTACAAGTAAGAAATGTTTATCATTGTCATTTTACATGCTAATTATGTTCACCTGGTGTAAAATATTTTAAAAAGAAAGCACAGCCATTTTTTTCTGTCACATTGTCTTCATTTCTACTTTCATATGAGTACCTGCTTCCCAATGACAAAAATGGAGACCCATGATTCTTTTTTTTTATTGCTTAAAGCATTACAAAGGGTATTACATATGTGTCCTTTCCGCCCCCGCCCCCCCCCGCCCTTGACAATCCCCTGGCCTCCCTTACCCCCCAGTGTCTTATGTCCATTGGTTATGCTTATATACATGCATACAAGTCCTTTGGTTGATCTTTTACCGCCCTCCCTCCTGCCCCGCAACCCTCCCTGGCCTTCCCGCTGCAGTTTGACAAACAGTTTGAGGCAGCTCTGCCTCTGTATCTATTATTGTTCAAAAGTTTGTAATAGACCCATGATTCTTGATGTTGGAATTTTAATGTGATACACTGATATCACATTAAACTGTGCAAACTCTTCTCTTATGCAAACCCATGGCATATTGCAGACACCCTGAAATAACCACATCTGAAATAATCATGTTTTAACCTGGAGGAAAGATAAGAGATAAAAGCAGTGATAATGATCTCAGGCTGCTAATTCTTTTTTGAAAAATATATCTTTATTGTTGAAAGTATTACATATGTCCTCTTTTATCTCCCATTCACCCCTTCTAATCCCCCTGCCCTGCCCAAGGCCTTCACCAGCCTATTGTCTGTGTCCATGGGTTATACATATATGCAAATGAATTCTTTGGTTGATCTCTTCTCACCACCCATTCTCTCTTACCTTCCCTCTGAGATTCCCAAGTCTCTGGATCCATTTTGTTCATCAGTTAATTTTTTCATTAGATTCCATATATGAGTGAGATCATATGATACTTGTCTTTCTCTGAGTTATTTCACTTAGCATGATCCTCTCCAGATCCCTCTATGATGTCTCAAAGGGTAAGAGATTCTTCTTTTTTTATGGATGTATAATACTTTGTGGTATAAATATACCACAGATTTTTTATCCACTCATCTACTGATGGTCTCTTGGGTTGTTTCCAGGTCTTAACTATTGTAAATTGTGCTGCTATGAACACAGGGGTGCAGACATTCTTTCTGATTGGTGTTTCCAATTCCATAGGATATATTCCTAGAAATTGGATCACTGGATTAAATGGCAGTTCCATAGTTAATTTTTTGAAGAAGCTCCATAGTGTTTTCCATTGTGGCTGCACCAGTCTTTAGTCCCACCAGCACTGTACTAGGGTTCACTTTTCTCCACATCCTCAAGTGCTCCACACACAATGTGTTGGTTTGCTTATGGTAATCATTCTAACAGGTGTGGGTTGATATATCATTTTCTTGTTAATTTGCATCTCTCAGATGATTAGTGACTTTGAGAATTTTCTCATATGTCTCTTGGTCATCTGAGTGTCCCCTTTGGGAAAGTATTAATTTAGATCCTTTGCCCATATTTTAATTGGACTGTTTTCCTTTTGTTAAGTTGTATGAGTTCCTTATATATTTTGGATAGTAACCTTTTATCAGATGTATCATTGCCAAATATATTCTTCCATATAGTGGTATCGCTTTTCATTTTGTTGGTTTCTTTTGCAGAAGCTTTTTATTTTGCTGTAGTCCTATTTGTTTATTTTCTCCTTAGCTTCCTTTGCCCTAGGACCGTGGTCTGCAAACTGCAGCTTGCGAGCCACATGCGGTTCTTTGGCCCCTTGAGTGTGGCTCTTCCACAAAATACCACGTGCGGGTGCGTGTACAGTGCAATTGAAACTTTGTGTCTTATGCGCAGAAGTCGGTTTTCGGCCTGGGCAATTCTATTTTGAAGAAGTACTGTTGATATTTGGCTCTGTTGACTAATGAGTTTGCCGACCATTGCCCTAGATAATGTATCTGTAAACATATGCTATGAGAGATGTCTGAGATTTTGCTACCTATGGTTTCTTCTAGGATTTTTATAGTTTCCCAACTATATTTAAGTTGTTATCCATTTTATTTCTGTGTATGGTGTATGTTTGTGATCTATTTTCATTTGTTTTTGCATGTATCTGCACAGTTTACCCCACAGCATTTATTGAAGTCTGTCTTGACTCCATTGTAAGTTCTTGTTTATTTTGTCAAATATTAATTGTGTGTAATGGCTTGGGTCCATTCCTGGGTTCTCTGTTCTGTTCCATTGGTCAATATGCCTGTTCTTTTCCCAGCACCAGGCTGTTTTGACTATGGTGGCTTTGCACTATAACTTTGTACCTAGAATTGTGATCTCTTCAACTTTGTTCTTCTTTCTCAAAATTGCTGCAGCTATTCAGGCCGTTTTTTTGGTTCCATATAAATTTCTGTAGTGGATGTTCTAGCTCTGTGAAATGTGCTGTTGTTATTTTAATAGGGATTGCATTGAATATGTAGAGTTCCTTTGATAGTATGGGCATTTTAATGATATTAATTTTACCAATTCATGGACACTGTATATTCTTCCATTTGTTTATGTCTTCCTCTATCTCTTTTGTTCAACATCATGTAGTTTTCTCAATACAAGTCTTTTACCTCCTTGGTTAAGTTTATTCCTAAGTATATTAATTTTTTGTTGATGCAATGATTAATAAGATTGTTTAGTTTCCCTTTCCCACAATTCATTATTGGTGTACAATAATACCATTGATTTCTTGGTGTTAATTTTGTATCTTGCTATATTGCCGAATTCATTTATTATATCTAGTAGACTTTTTGTGGGGTCTTTGGTATTTTCTCTGTACAATATCATGTCATCAGCAAATAATGACAGTTTTACTTTCTTCTTTCTAATTTGGATACCTTTTATTTCTTCTTCTTGTCTGATCACTGTGGCTAGGACTTCCAGTACTATGTTGAATAAGAATGGTGAAAACAGACATCCTTGTCTTGTTCCTGTTCTTAGGGGAAATGCTGTTACAATTCCCCATTGGCTGTAGGTTTGTCATGCAGTATATGGCCTTTATTATGTTGAAGTATGATCCCTCTATTCTCATTTTGCTGAGAGTTTTTATCAAAAATATGTATTGGATTTTCATGAGTGCTTTTCTTTTTTTTTTTTTTTAAATATATTTTATTGATTTTTTTACAGAGAGGAAGGGAGAGAGATAGAGAGTTAGAAACATCGATGAGAGAGACATCGATCAGCTGCCTCCTGCACATCTCCTACCAGGGATGTGCCGCAACCCAGGTACATGCCCTTGACCGAAATCGAACCTGGGACCTTTCAGTCCGCAGGCCGACGCTCTATCCACTGAGCCAAACCGGTTTCGGCCATGAGTGCTTTTCTATGTCTATTCAATTTGTTTCTGTGAAGTATCATGTTTATTGATTTGTGAATAGTGTACCAGCCTTGCATCCCTGGAACAAGTCTCACTTGGTCATGGTGTGTGATGTCTTTAACATTTTGGGGGATCTGATTTGCTAATATTTTATTGAGGATTTTAGCATCCATGTATTTTATCAAGGGTACTGCTCTGTAATTCTCATTTTTATAGTGTTTTTATCTGGTTTTGGAATTAAGATAATGCTGACCTCATATAGAACAGGTTGGATGTGTTCCTTCTTCTTGGGATTTTTTGGGATATTTGGAACAGCATAGGTGATAGTTCTTTGAATGTTTGGTAAAACTCCCCTGTAAAGCTATCTGAACCAGGGCTTTTGTTTGCTGGGAGGTTTTTAAATTATTATTATTGTCTAAAGTTTTACATATGTCTCCTTTTTCCCTGGTTGACATTCTGCCCAGCCATTCTCACCCTGGGCAAGCCCCCACCGCCCCAGTGTCTGGGTCCATTGGTTATGCTAATATGCATGCATACCAGTCCTTTGGTTGATCTCTAACCTCCCACACCTCCCCTTCCATTTGTCTCTGATTCTTTTTTTGTTCATCAGTTTATGTTGATCATTATATCCCACATATGAGTGAGATCATGTGATATTTATCTTTCTCTGACTGGTTTATTTCACTTAACATAAGTGAAATAATGCCTCTCCAGTTCCATCCATGCTGTTGCAAATGAAAAAGTTCCTTCTTTTTTTCTTTATAGTGGCATAGTATTCCATTGTGTAGATGTACCACAGTTTTTTTAATCGAATCATCTGCTGATGGGCATTTAGGTTGTTTCCAAATCTGAGCTATTGTAAAGTGTACTGCTATGAACATAGGGGTGCATATGTCCTTTCTGACTGGTGTTTCTGGTTTCTTGGGATATAGTCCTAGAGTGGGATTACTGGGTCAAATGGGAATTCTATTTTTAACTTTTTGAGGAAACTCCATACCGTCGTCCACAGTGGCTGCACCAGTCTGCATTTCCACCAATAGTGCGCCAGGTTTCCTTTTTTTCCACATCCTTGCCAGCACTTGTAGTTTATTGATTTGTTGATGATAACCATTAGGACCGGTGTGAGATGGTATCTCATTGTTGTTTTGATTTACATTTCTCAGATAATTAGTAACTTTGAGCATGTTTTCATATGTCTCAGAGCCTTCTGTGTGTCTGCTTTTGAAAAGTCTCTATTTAGGTCCTTTGCCCATTTTCTGATTGGATTGTTTATCTTCCTTTTGTTAAATTATATGAGTTCTCTGTAAATTTTGGAGATTGAACCCTTATCTGAAATAGCTTTGGCAAATATGTTTTCCCATGGAGTGGGATTCCTTGTTGTTTTGTTGATGGTTTCTTTTACTGTGAAGAAGCTTTATATTTTGATGTAGTCCCATTTATTTATTTTATCCTTAGTCTCCATTGCCCTGGAAGCTGTGTCAGTAAAGATATTGCTAAGACATATGCCTGATATTTTGCGGCCTATGGAGTCTTTTATGATTTTTATGGTTTCCGGTCTTAAATTTAAGTCCTTTAGCCATTTTGAGTTTGTTTTTGTGTATGGTATAAGTTGGTGATCTAGATTCATTTTTTTGCATGTATTTGACCAAATTTCCCAGCACCATATATTGAAGAGACTGTCTTGACTCCATTGCATGCTTTGCCCCCTTTGTTGCTGGGAGTTTTTTGATTACTGCTTCAATTTCCTCTGTTGTTTTTGGCTTAATCATGCTTTCTGATTTTTCCTGATTCAGTTGTGGGAGATTGTGTTTTTCTAGGAATTTGTCCATTTCTTTGTTCATAGTATTTTTTTTATAATCCTTTGAATTTCTGTGATGTCAGTTGTTACTTCTATGCTCTCATTTCTGATTTCATTTATTTGAGTCCACTCTCTTTATGTTTCTGGATGAGTCTGGCTACTGGTTCATTTTGTTTATTCAAAGAATGAGCTCTTGGTTTCACCAACTCCTAATCGTGGTTGTAGGTGTGTCCCCTTTCAGGTCCCTGAGCTCAGAGTAGACAGAGCTCTCCCAAGAGGAACTATCCCCCATGAACATTCTCCTCATTGTGAGCTCACCTTTGAGTGACATGGGGCCACATACATCAGCTCTGGGCTTTGATACCAGAATGTTTTCTTCTAAAATGTTGCCCCTAGTGAGGTAATAAATCCATCCCTGTGCCAGCCCCTTACAATTCAGATATCTGAAGCCATAGAAACACCCCCCTGTGTGTGGTTCTCATGTCTCATTGAGTTTGGTAAATGCTCTGATAGAGCAGGATATTCACATCACCTCAGCAGTCACCACAGTGTTCAAGTTTCAGTTTGGGTTGTTTGTATGAGGAGAGGAAGCCCCAGGCCTTAGAAGAATTCCCTGCCCAGCTCCACCTGGGGCAGCAGCCTGAGCTCCATTCTGGGCTCTGAGCACCCCCTGCAGCCCAGCCATGGCTCTGCAGGGGAGGGTCCTGTCTAGGCTCACAAGGCACTGACCTTCAGCATCTCTGGTTCAGTAGTGAAGGCTGTGCCCTGACGTCAGATTGCTCCCTCAGGGACACCGTGTGGTTTTGATGTCTCTGAACAGAATGAACTGGCCTTACTGAGCCCCAATCGCTTTTCAGGGAGACTTCAAACCAGGGCTTTCTGAGGACAGCTGGGAGCCCTTCCCTGGAGCTGCCAGATGCAGACACAGCCCACCCTCCCTTCATCCAGAAGCTCCTGGGGGTTCAGGGGCATCTTATGTCCTCATGTTCCTCTCATTGAAGGTCCCATCTGCACATCCCAGCGTGTGGCCAAATGTCACTGCACTTCTATTTAATAAATTACACACACACACACACACACACACACACACACACACACACTGTGATTATTTTCTTTGCTATGAAATCCACATTTGCCCCTCCTCCCTGTAAATAGCACATGGGCAGGGACCACATGTGGCTTCTGGGTCTGGGTGTGACTTTCTTTGGAAGCCGATCAAATGCATCCACAATACAAGCACAGACTTTGAAGAGCAGGCACTCATGTGTCCATGATATTGCAAGTCCTGTGCACGCAGATGCAGGTTGGAATTGGTCAGGCTTGCTCCAGGGAGAGTCAGAGATGGGGCTGAGTCACCCTTTGACTGCAGGGGTGTGTTACTGTTAGTGCCCTGGGCCTGCAGGTGACCATGCAGGGGCCGCCCCTGTCTCAGTCCAGCTCCAGGGAACAGGCCTCGCTGGGGAGCACCTGCCTCCCATGAGCACAGCCCAGGCCACACAGCAGAGACAGGCTCACACTCTGTCCCTCCTCTCTCCTCACTTCTCCCAGCAGAAAGCCCCTCCCACAGGGAGCAGCTCAGGAAGGTCTCCCAGGTCCTGGACCACAGAGAGGCTCTGAAACACTGGACTCACCTGCACTGACTCTGGACCAGCAGGTGCCCTGACATTCGTGTGGACATGGACCTACTCCTGAGAGTCATTCTGATGCCTGCTCTCCCAGCGTCCACCTGAGACCCTGGGAGGACAGGAACCTGGAGGCTGACTATCTGGGAAGGAGACTGTGAGATCAGGATGGGCTAAGACTACAGAAGGAGGGAGGATCAAAGTGAAGAACAGTGGCATCTTGTATTAAATCACTTAACTGAGATGCATCGACTGGAAGAGATATGATGGAACAGCTTTTGAACCTCCCTGAAGAGACCTGATAGTGTGTGTTAACAGCAAAGGTGGTTGTGAAATCCAGGTGGTCCCTGAGTTCACACCTTACAGCTCACGGAGCAATTCAGAATCCACACCTTGGAGAACTGCTCCAGTGCAGGGAAGCTCAGAACCCTCCAGAAGCTGCAATTTAGGAAGCAGAAGCTGACCCCTGACTTTCTGTTCAAGGGGAGGATCAGACAGTGGAAACTTCACTCAGTGTGAGAACCAGACCTCACTATCACTCCTGCTTTGTGCTTACTGACTTGCTCATCATCGCTGGTTGCCATCCACTCTGAATGAGTCCCTCCCTTTCCCTTATAGTTGCAATTCTTAGGTGGACACAGGAGTCTGACCCCAGGCTTGGTGCTGACATTTTGCAGCTTTCAAGCCTCGCCCTCCCTCCTCCACTTCTGCCCACATCTAGATTCATGGTTGAGGAAGCCTGGTGGTCTCTCCTCTGCCCCTGGAGGCATCCATCCACTCCCTGGTGGTCTCCCCTCTGCCCCTGGAGGCGTCCATCCACTCCAGCCCCTGCCCAGAACAGAACCCTCACCAGTCCTCACTTCCTGACACAGCTCAACCCAAGCCAGTACCTCTCCCAGCTCCCTGAGGCCATTGCACCTGCTGGAGAGTCCTCCCTGCCTCCTGAGACTGAGGTTCTGTCAGAGTTGCGCATCATCTCATCCCCTGGTGTGTGGGCATCCTCAGACTCAGCCTCTGAAGCTGCTGTTAGCAGGACCCTACTGTCCTTGTAAAGGGCCCAGAGTCATCGTCTCTGTGTGCAGGGGGCTGGGCAATGGCTACCTCACAGCCTCTCTTCTCCATCAGAACTGACAGCTCTTTGCTGCTGAGCTGTCTGTGTCCCAATCATGACTCTGGAGAAGGTCCAGGAGCCAATGTCACATGAAGAGGAAACCCACCTCCAAGAGGATCCAGGCTGAGCCTCCCTCTGCACCTGTGTTTGGTCTGCCTATGCTAATCTGTGGGTCCTGAGCACCCCCTGGTGTCCTGAGTGTCCCTGCAGCCAGCCCTGCTGTCTCCCTCAGGGAGGTTTGTGTCTGGGCTCACAGTGAATTCCCTTCACTGTGGGGCCTGCACAGTAATACACCGCTGTGTCCTCGGTGGTCACAGAACTCAGCTGCAGGGAGAACTGGTTCTTGGACGTGTCTCTGGAGATGGAGGTTTGGCTCTTGAGGGAGGGGTTGTAGTAAGTGCCTCCGTTATTGTTTATGAGCCCCATCCACTCCAGCCCCTTTCCCCGGGGCTGGCGTATCCAGCTCCAGTCAGAACCACTGGTGATGGAGTAACCAGAGACAGTGCAGGTGAGGGAGAGGGTCTGTGAGGGCTTCACCAGTCCTGGGCCCGACTCCTGCAGCTGCACCTGGGACAGGACACCTGGGTATAAAGAGCATCAGTCTTGTCAGTCACCTGCAGTCACAGCCACACCATCACCCCTGTCTGACCCCCGAGACCCTCACCTCGGGGGGCTGTCACCAGGCACAGAAGAAGCCCTAGCAGTCTCATCTTCTAGACCACAGCTCTGCCTTCTCAGAGACCTCAGCCCTGAGTGAGGAGAGAGCTGTGAGCCTGCACAGCCCAGGAGAGGATGTACCCTGGAGTGTAAAGAAAATTTGCATGTGGGGCAGCCTTTCCTATAAATGTAGGACTGAGGTTGGGATTACCTGCTCTTTCTGAGGACTGTCTGGGGGCATGTCTTCCCTTGACCTCACTCAGCATGCAAATTGAGCTCAGCAGACCACATGGGTCATGAGACTGACTGGTTTAAGGTCAAAGCACAGCCGATAATCTCTTAGCATAAGAAGAAACACAGACTACATGAGCAGGTTACACCATTATCTTCTCATGCATCTTTCAAACAGATGTAAAAGGGATTAGCATTTGTTCTGACAGTTTATGAATTCAACACCCTAGTGTATCCACAATTTCCAAATTTTTAAATCTAATTTTATATAAATTCTACATTTGTGTAAAATATAGAAATAAAGGACAGCTGCTTTCAGTATCTTACATCTTAATTTATGTTACTTTATTCAGAGAAACCATTCCCAAGCACACGAAAGTGGGATATTTGTGATCCTTGATGTTGAAAACTTTGTGACTGTGTCTACCGCTTCCTGTGCAAATGCTTCCTTTAGGCCAGCCCATGGCCTATGGCCAAAACCCCAAATAGTTACATCAGAAATAGTCATGGCTTTGAGTGGAGAAAAGACAAGAAAAAAAAGCAGTGATCATGAATGTGTGCAACTCAGAATCATTCATATGTTGAAATGATGATGGTAGGACATTCACCTGTTTTCTCAGTCTAGTGTTATCAGTGATATTGGGGCTCAGAGGCAGGTGAGTGTAGAGAATTCCTACCATAGAATTTTTCACAGGAAAGGAAACTTCAACTCTGAGAGGAATACCTTACTCCCAGCCTCCCTCTGCCTTTCCCCTGGGAGATCACTGTGGTCAAAGGGTGCTGGGATCTACCATAAACATACAGTGTCTTTAATGTGCATTTTATACATTCAGTATGAAACAAAGGATTTGGAAATATATTCCTTATGCATATGTTTCTGATTTCACTCAATGGAATCTTTGACAGGGTAAAAGTCTTTAATTATAACTGAGGTTAATTTAACAATATTTTCTTTATTGGGACATCTTTTGGGTGATTTTACAAGAACTCCTTGATAAATGCTGAGTCTCCACTGTCCATGTGGATTGGCTACAACAGCCACAGAGCCTGGAGCAGGTTCTGGAACCAGAGGGGAGTGCTTCTGGGAAACTACCCATAAATCTGGATGTGACTGTGGAACTGGTTGAGGGGAGGAAGCTGGATTTTTTTGAGTCGCAGAGATATACCTGATTTTCATGGACTAAGAGTTACTGGACATGTGGGTTTAAAGCCTCCTCCAGTGAAGGCTCAGAAGAAAGTACAGTACATGATAGAGACAGCTTGTAGCATCTTAGGAAACACCTGAATAATTCAGAACAGAAGTTGTTTCTAGCTCAGAGACTTCAGAGGTAAGCGCAGAATTAGGAATCCATAGGTTCCCTGAGGGAAACTGTGACATAGAGAGGAAACCACACAGGACACCAGCCCAAACCTCCAACTGCACCTGCTGCTGGGATGGTCCTAGTGTTTGGGAATCCTGAGCGCCCCCTGGTGGTCGCAGCTTCTCCCTAGGGCAGGGGTGGGCAACCTTTTTGTGAGTGCCTACCAAAACCAGCAAAATCTCTGACTCAAAATTCTTCTGCGTGCCAACCCTAATTTTTTGAGAACATGTTACGCCTACTTGATATCTCTTAAGGTGTACATATGTGAAGAACCTTGAAGAAATAATAAAATTCATTCGAGTGACAAAAACACAGTATATGATGAAAAATACATTAATTTTTAAAAATATTTTATTGATTTTTTACAGAGAGGAAGAGGGAGGGATAGAGGGCTAGAAACATCGACGAGAGAGAAACATCGATCAGCTGCCTCCTGCACACCCGCCACCGGGGATGTGCCCGCAACCAAGGTACATGTCCTTGACTGGAATCGAACCTGGGACCCTTGAGTCTGCAGGCTGACGCTCTACCCACTGAGCAAAACCAGTTAGGGCTACATTTATTTTTTAATGTTTAGATGTACACTGATAGTCCAACAGAAAACTTTATGACTCCGTTTGATATTATCAGTGGGATTTTTGCTGCTGCATCACTGATGACAGAGATTTTACATCAGGTTTATATTTTGTGACTTTCAGAGATTATAAGAGAGGGTTTGAGTGCCAGCAAAAGTTACTGGTGTGCCATGTTTGGCATGCGTGCCAGGGGTTTCCCACCCCTGCCATAGGGAGATCTGTGTCTGAGCTTGCACTGACTTCCCCTCACTGTGACTCTCACATGGCAACACAAGGAACTCCCAGAATGTGCTGAGCCTCCACTTACATTGTGGATTGCCTACAGCTGCCACAGGGACAGGAGCAGGTTCTGGTACCAGAGGGGAGCACTTTTGGGAAACCACCCATAAATCATGACATAACTGTGGAACTGAGTGAGGGGAGGAAGCTGGACTTGATTTGAGTTACATGACAGAAATATGACTGACGTTCATGGACAGAGTTACTGAATGTAATGGGTTTAAAAGTTCCTCAAGTGAAGACCCAGAAGGAAGTGTAGGTCATGATAGAGATAGCTTGTATCATTGCAGGAAATACCCAAATAATTATGAGCAGGAGTGTGTGAGAAGTAGAAACATTAAAGATCATGCAGGCAGGGATCAAGAGAAATAAGAAACCTGTCACTGCAAACTGGTGGGAAAGGGATTCCTGTTTCCTATATGCAAATTCTCACAGTGTCTCTGTTCTAGAAGGTAAGACCTTCCCAGGTGCAATGGATCTGCACTTGGTCACCTTGTGGTCATTACTCACATGGCCACACCATCTATCACCCAAGCTGCATAATTCATTGGTTTTCATTTATGAAATCCCTCAACACTTACAGGGAAGAGGGACAGCCTTAACTGGAGGAGCCATGATGATGGTATGTCCATATATGGAGCCTTCATTTCTTTAGACCAGGATCTCTGTTTCTGTCCATCATCCTCATTGTCATCATCATCATCACCATCATCGTTGTCATCATCATCATCATCATCATCATCATTATAATCAGTTGCTTACTTATAATCATCATATTTTGTAGACATGGTGGTTGTCCACACACATTGACTTTTTATCAAATAATAAAAGCAGGAATCTTCTCTTTAGATGTCATTGGAAATTAAAACCACAATGGCCACAACTTAAAGTTGATACAAAGTTTTCAAAACAACTGATGGTTTTGGATAGAAGAGAGACCCACCCCCCAGAACAATGGACCACAACCTCTGTCCAATTCTATGGCCATCACCACCATCATCTGTGGGGAAGCACAGGACTTGGTTGGAAAATCTGTAAGAAGAAATCTTCTAAAGGTCATGGGTCTCTAGGGTGACCTTGCAGAACAATGCAGCCCCTGCCCTGACTTTCCCTAATAAGTTCAAGCCCCCAGGTGTTTAGTCTTTAGACATGACCTTGTAGGAGCATGTGCTTTCTCAACAATCCTTACCCTGATGATACTATCTAGTGGTTAATTTTAGCTCAAGCTCTTGCTACAATAAAAGCCTAAGGAGGCAGGTGAACTGGGCTCTCTGGTTCATTTATCCAGGCAGTCCCTTAGCCCTCTCTTTCACAGAAACATGTGTCAGAGTAATCCATTCTTCTGTCACTCAGGGTCTGCTAGTCAGTCCCGGCAATCAGCATCACCACCATGACCATTATCATCATTATTTTGTTATTTATAAGCATTTGTCTCATTTTCTATGGAGGATGTTTTTGTACCCACATAATGACTCTTTTTCTCAATATTTGCTCATTTTTTATAATTGTTCAGTAAAATAGGTATCCATATTTTGATTGCTGAAAACTGATGGCTCATTGCTGCCTGTTCTCACTTGGACCCAAATGGGAATCTGAAAGGAAACATTGGTTCTTCTCTCCAGATGTCAAAAATAGGTTGAGCTTTTTCTCAGAGTCACTTGTGAGGTGTCTGCTCTTGTGGTGACCTCCCTGTGAAGTGGCAAATGTTCAGGAGTCTGCGCCATCCTTTTCCAGAGAGCCAGAATGCAGACTGAAGGAGACCCAAAGACACAGAAAGATAGAGAAGTCCAGAATGATCAAGTACTTTCACCTCCAAATGAGATGGTGGCCAAGGAGCCAGGAGATGTCCTGACAGTGGCTCCCCAGGCCCAGGTTCCACAAGCGCCTTCTGGGCACCTGCCAAAGAGCATTGACAAAGTCTGCGTCAAGAATGTTGAGACGGGCCAGGCAGGAATCCTGTCAACACTCTCGTCTTCAGGCAGATGTTCAGAAAGCTCCGCTGTGAGGGTCCATCCAGGCCCAGGGAAGTCTTCAGGCATCTGGTAGCGCTTGCTAGGCAGTGGTGGAGACTTGGTATTCACACAAAGGAGCAGATGATAGAAATGATGGTGCAGGAGCAATTCCAGATCATCCTGTGGGAGATGCTCAGAGCTCAGCAGCAGAAGTGTCCCTCATGGTCAGATACACTGGCTGAGTCTCACTACTCATTTCTTGCTCAACCTACATATGGGATGTTTGGTTAAAGGTTCTCTTTGTTCTAAGTTCTTATTACAGTCATGGGAAATCTAAACCTCAATTTTCTTTGAATTTGCATTTGACTAGTTGTAAGGAATTGATAAAAATCCTTGTTTGGACTTGTTTTTCCTGAGGCAGCTGTTTCCTGGGACTGAACTCCAGAAGGACAATATACCCCCTTGTTAGGACAATCAGCCTGCTGTTTGTTTTGCTCTGATGACTCTCTTTTTGCACTTTGTGACATCCTTTAATATGTTGTTTTTATGAATCCAAAGGGGTAATTACTTTAACTTGCAGAATTGTTGATTCTTGCTGTTGTGGCATGAGTGGGAACTTCTGTAACCTCACCAGTAACTCATTTGGGATGTCCTTGAAATATTAAAGTTTGTTTAGTTCTTAATAATAAAAAAAGAGGTTGAAACCACACAAGCCCCTCAAAGTAGAATTCCTGCCCCTCTCCCACCACCTCAACACATTAAAATCCCTGAGTCTGTCCCTTTTCCTGGATCCATCAAATCAGATCTGACTTCCCGAAGGGCCTTTGATGTGCTACCTAGGAATTTCAACTATGAGCATTATAAATATTCCATGTCCCTTGGTTTGTGTGTTTATCATCACCCTGGTCGTCCATATCAAACTTCCATGGATTCTCTTACCTCTGCTTGGCGTCACTTACTCTTGGTGCTATGAGCATGATGCCAAGTCAATGACTGTCACCACGAGGGTCCTTCTTCTCTAGCTTTGCATTCATAGGCTTCTGGTGCCTGCTGTCCAGAACACACGAATTCTGTTTCTGGCTAGGACCCTGAGCTGCACTGTTGAAGAGAGACTCAGGAGAGACTCTGGTTAGATTTAGCCGATGCAGGTCAGACATTTGATGATAAATTGCCATTTGGGCTCAAGAGTCTCTGAAAGATATCCTCTGCAGTTTGGCAACATGAGAATGTTGTCTCTTTTTACAACAGACTTTGTAACTCAGAGACGTCCGAGGTAAGTGAAGAGTCAGGAATCCAGAGGTTCCCTGAGGGAAACTGTGACAGAAGAGGAAACCACACAGGAAACCAGCCCAAACCTCCAACCACACCTGCTACTCGGATGGTCCTTGTGTTCAGGGACCCTGAGCGCCCCCTGGTGGTCGCAGTCTCTCCTTCAGGGAGGTTTGTGTCTGGGCTCACACTGACTTCCCCTCGCTGAGTCTGTTGTACAGTAATACATGGCCGTGTCCTCAGCTCTCAGACTGTTCATTTGCAGAAACAGCGTGTTCTTGGCGTTGTCTCTGGAGATGGTGAATTGTCCCTTCACAGAGTTGGCATAGTATACGGTACTTCCATCAGGATTCATTCGGCATAACCACTCCAGCCTCTTCCCTGGAACCTGGCGGACCCAGTGCATCCAGGAGCTACTGAAGGTGAATCCAGAGGCTGCACAGGAGAGTCTCAGAGACCCGCCAGGCGGCACCAAGCCTCCCCCAGACTCCACCAGCTGCACCTCACACTGGACACCTGCAAACACAGAGACATCTTGGTCAGGAAACTCTCACACATCCACTATTTCCCTCACTCACGTCCACTCACATACTCAGTGTCTCTTGTTCTCCATAAAATACCTCTTAAAAGAGCAAGAAGGAAAACCCAGCTGAGCCCAAACCCCATGGTGAGTGGTCAGTGTTCAGTCCTGATCAGGGAATGGGAACACCTGGGGATCCCAAGGCTGGGCTTCTGTCTCAGAACTGCAGGGTCAGGGCTGGGCTGGTTTTCATGAGCAGAGGGGGCCCTATTTGAATGTCCTACTGCTATATATGGAGCTCTGGGGTTGGACACCTTCAAGGAGGGAAGTGTGTCCATGTAGTTGAGAGTGTCCTGGGGAGAATCATTTTATGAAAATACTTTAATAACTAAATACAGAACCATAGGTAGGTTTGGGAAATGTCCAATGGCCACATCTGGTAACATTGAGCCCAGCATCTGGTCTGAGCCCTCCCAATTGGTCTTTGCTGCTCCCCTGAACTGACTCCAGAACAGAGCAGGTTATGCTCAGTGAGGGTATAGAACCCTGGTATGAGATGAGAGCATGGATGAGAATCTATGCTCTGCTGTTACCCACCCCCTTTCAGGGCTGGATCCACCTGTGGCCTCAGAGTCCTCACTATTATGGAGAAGGTTGTGCCTCACCTGGGAGGTGCTCCTCCATCACCTAAGGGGAGTCAGGTTCCCCCAGGTCTGTCACATGCACCTGAGGTCTGTGTTGGGCCCAGGACCACTATTGTGACCCCAGCAGCCCCTGTCTGTCACTCTGTTATCAGGGGCCTGATACCCTCTCCAGC
Source organism: Myotis yumanensis (assembly GCF_028538775.1). Taxonomy (NCBI): domain Eukaryota; kingdom Metazoa; phylum Chordata; class Mammalia; order Chiroptera; family Vespertilionidae; genus Myotis; species Myotis yumanensis. The sequence goes on from NW_027223773.1 coordinate 15,814,939, forward strand.
CCTGATGTGCATGGACATCTCCATGTGGGTGGTAGGAGGTCAGGTAACTGTCATGGCTGCATCTGGCCCTGCGGTCATCCATCACTGCCTCTCCTTGAGCCTCTGGACCTGCTAAGTCTGTCCAATGCTCTAGGGAGTAGGCTGCTGTGCGATTGTTTGTTGGGAAGACCCAGACCCAGAGTCTCCAGGGGCCAAGGCCCTGGATCACCTGGCCTTCATTTGAATGATGCAATTTTCCTGCTTGTATTAAATTCAATAGAGGCAGGAGCAGACTCTGCCCAGGGCAGACTGACCCCTCTCTGTGCCTGTTGGGAGCAGCAGCCAAAGGGACAGAGGGAAATGCCACCACCGCTGGCCATCCTGGGGTTCCTGCTGGGCCCTGTGCTCTCTGCAGCCAACCCTCCTGCATCTGCCAGAACATTGTGTCTGGCTCCCACTGGATTTGGACCACAGCCCTTGGGAACAGTCTTACTCACCTGTATCCTAGATTGTCACACTGCTCAGGTGCAAGAACACTTGGTTCTGGGTTGTGTGCTTGGAGATGCTTATCAGCACTGTAGGTTGGGGTCTTACTGAGTGTTCCCTTTAGTCCAGATCACACTGACCCACTCTGGCCCCTTTTCTGGGTGATGGTGGATCCACACACAGAATATTCCAAAACTGTGGCGGGGGGTCACTGTGGGTGGCTCATGTGAGACTGGGCATCTATGAGAAGACCACTACTTGGTGTCCCTATTCTTTGAGATGGTGCTCAGGATGGAGACCTGGGGACAGGGAATTGCTGTGGGTCACACAGACACTTGGCTCACGCCATCACCCATTTCTGATATGCATGGGTCACGTGCTGCAGACACGGGACAGCAGGAGGAACAGGAGCCATTGAAAGGCCTCATGTGTCTGCACAGGTCAGTGCTCCTAGGGACCCTAGCCCAGAGCCAGGGACACAGTGACACTTTCACACCTGCCTGGATTTATCCTTGAAGCTGGGTCGTTTGCATGGGCAGAGGTGCAGGGACCCAAGCTAAGGGTGGTGTGAGTGGCAGTCACTGCCTCAAGGGCTCTCCTAGGGAAGGGTAGGAAATGGCACCCCATCTGCTGGGTGCAGGTGCCTGTGGATTGTGCTGCCTTCTATGGCCTGTGTGTGCTTCTCCTGGGATTTCCATAGAATATGAGAGAAACCCTGCTTGGTATCTTAGAGCATCCACAGGACAAACACAGCACATGGCAAACAAGGTGATTCCTCCCACAGCTCCCAAACCAGAGTGAAACCAAAGGCAAATATAATGAGTTCTGACCCATACGTAGACCAGCAACACCAAGATGGCTTCTTGTCTCCAATGATATGCGAATAATTGATATGTGCATCTGCTTGGGAATCAATACTTGTACCACTTTAAAATCCCCCCTGATTTTGGAAGATGTTTGAATAAGCAAAATACGTCAATCATGTCCTCCCCCAGGATGGCCTCTGACAGAGGATAACACTTTGCTGGTCTCCACAGCAGGAGGGATGGAGACTGGGCTAAAGAGGGAGCTTTCCTTCAGCCACATCCCTGAGAGGCTGCAAGTGAGGAACACAGGAGACACACGTAGGATTGCCAAGGTGTGTCCGTGCATTAGAGCATCAGCCATCACAGACTTCAACAGGAGCCACACAACAGCTTCGTCCTTGACATGCAGCTGGTTCCAAATAAATGCAAGTGCCCAGCCTCCTATGAAACACCCTTTCTCCCTGTTTGAAGGAATCTCGGGGACCACACCCTCTGCCTTCATCCCCAGCCAAAGCTCCAACACTTTTCATTGGGACATTCTGCACATGAGGAGCAAATTCAAGCAGAAGATGAAATGAAAAAGAACCAGCAGACAAACTGTATAAAAGGAATGGAAGTCCATCTACAGCACGTGGAGGCGTGGAATTTTACTGTCAGAACCTGTTATATTCCACCCAGTTGCAGGAAAAAACCTTGTCAAAAATAGCAGAACAGCACAAACCCCATAAAACCAATAATGTTTTGAAATAAAAAAATAAGGTAAGTACTAAAAAAATAAGGACAATTTTTGTTGTGAAAAGCACCATGTCAAGAATGAGAACACTGAGTGAAGAATTTCTATGACCGGGAAGATAAAACAGACACATTATCCAAGATGAGAATCAGGTGTGCGAGGATGGAGAGAGAAGGCCCTGAGGGCTCTGGGGACACTGAGGTAGTCTAGAGTTTTCTGTGGAGCAGCTGAGAGAAGGAGCGACCAGCATCAGGGGCCCAGTCCCAGCCCAGGGATGAGCTCTGCACAGCAGCTGCCTCCCAGGAAGAGGGTCAGGTCCCAGGAGCAGCCCCTTCCATCATGTCATCAGGGCCCGGCACCTCCATGCTGACCTTCTCCTGCTTTCAGTCCTGTGGGCACAGCAAATGCTGCTTCCTCCAGGGGCAGATCTGAGGGGTCCCCGAGGCAGGTGCCTGGGCCTCTTCCCTGCGCTGGTGGAGGGTTTTGGTGTCCACAGGACCTGGTTTCTCTCGCTGTGTCCCTCTCACAGTAATACACTGCCATGTCAGAGGACTTCAGGCTGCTCCACTGCAGGTAGCTGGTTCTGATGGAGTTGTCCATGGAGATGGTGACGTGGCCTCAGAAGGACAGGCACCTCCCAGCCTCCCTCCTCTGGGACCCCAACACCTACCTTTTCTGTGACTTACCTGGGAGCACAGCCAGGAGGATGGCCAGGGCGGTGGCACAGTCCATGCTGGAGGCTGAGAGTTAGGAGAGCCCCGAGCACCCCGCTGGGTGGTGTGGAGGGGATTCCTGGGTTAAAAGAGGGGTAACCCAGGTGAGTTTTCATATCCCCAGCCTTGCCCTCCAGGCGAGATGTCCCAGGGTTCATAACCAAGGACCCTGGAGCTGAGGAGAGGTGCATGTCTGAGAACCCGGGGGGAGTGAGACGGGCACCCAGATTGCAGGCCTGGCAGGGCACTCACGTGGGAACTGCCACCTGCCAACGGGGACATGGTCACAACTCAACCAGACCCATGTGTGGCAGGCACTTCCTGGGCTGGGCCTACTGACAGGCAGGTCTGCAGTGTCCTGATCGGCTCAGGCCCTCAGTGGGCAGAGTGTTGAGGGAACACCTTCATCCTCACACTTGTTAAGGAAGGAAGGGGAAGGCAGGCTGAATCAAGGCGAGGGTCCAGAGGGGTTGTCAGTAGGAGAAAGAGATGGTTCAAATCTGAATGAAAGAAGCACGTGTTGGAATTGAGGTGCAAGGAGAGGGTGGGGTCAGTGGATGGACAGGTGCTAAGAGGGAACAGCAGGGCTGCTGCAGGGGGGCCTGGTGAATCTCCCTGACAGCCTTCAACCTGGGGGCCAGCCAGGGTGACCAGACATCTCCTGGGGGGGGGGGGGTGGTGTTGGGTGGGGAGCCCAATGAGGCCTCCAGGGCGAGCACATACTGAGGGTGGGGGATTCTAACCAAACCAGCTTGATGGGATTCTTGCTAATAGTGGCCTATACAGAGATGGCCCTTCTTTTTTTTTTTTTTTAAATATATTTTATTGATTTTTTACAGAGAGGAAGGGAGAGAGACAGAGAGTTAGAAACATCGATGAGAGAGAAACATCGATCAGCTGTCTCCTGCACATCTCCCACTGGGGATGTGCCTGCAACCCAGGCACATGCCCTTGACCGGAATCAAACCTGGGACCTTTCAATCCGCAGGCTGACGCTCTATCCACTGAGCCAAACCGGTTTCGGCAGAGATGGCCCTTCTAGTCTACAGATCACAACCTGGTTGGGAAGAGATTGGAAGGAGGCTGACAGAAGCTGGTCATGGAGAGGCCCTGGTCAGGAGTTGCTTCTGCCTTGGTGGGAGGTGTCCTGGTTGGCTGCCAAGGTCAGGGCTAGGGATGCCCCAAGGTGGATGCAGTGGATGCATTGGACACAACCACATGCAGGGCAGCCTTGGTTGTTCTCAAAGCACCTGGTGTCCTGGAGGCTCTGACCCTGCGGAACCCAGAGGTGGTGACTCATTTCATGGGTTAATGCATCGGATTGTATTGTATAGTATTAACAATCCAACTGGATTTTCACCCAGATTATCAAAGTGATCCTGGGCATGTGGCACATTAAATGCCAGGCAGCTGTGGAGACACAGCCCAGGGTGTGTTGGGCCTGCCCCTCAGATATGCCTAATGGCAGGAAACAAATATTCAGGGGATGGACACAGCCACCACAATGAAGGCTGTATCGAGGCTGTTCAGAGTGTGAGGAGAGGCTGACAGAATTGGCCAGGGCCAAGGGCTCCTGACCCAAGGGAGCAGCCTGTGGAGCTGCATGTAGACCGAAGCAGAGGAAGGAAAGGGAGAACGAAACTGCAGCCTGAAGACAGGTATGCATGCAGCCTTCACTGTCTAAGGGATAAAGAATGGATGACACCTGAGGGAGGTGGGAATGTGAAAGAAGATTCTCACTAAAGGCTGCTGTTGAGCCTCGACTCAGGAGACATCTCAGGCCAGGACTGTGGGGGCCATGGTGTCCTAGTGTCACCCTGAGCCTCGGGGCACCCTGACCCTGTGCTTTTCTGTCCAGTAGAGTGCTGGGATGGGAAGACCATGGTTAAGTTTAGGGCTAGTCTGTGAGGAGCACAGCAGCGTGAGGACATGGAACCTGAGGATTTCTTGCAAATGTACAGTTTTCTTATTAATTACAAAATGGGCTGTACCTTGTTACTTTGATATTTGGAAGTTTCTGTGGTTATGAATTTGTGTGTGCATTACAGGCAGTTGGTACTTTTAGACAGTGGAGTTAATATAACAAAAAGCTGAGCCCACCTGGTGTGGATCAGTGGTTGAGAATTGACCCATGAACTAGGAGGGCACGGTTTTATACCTGGTCAGGGCATATGCCTGGGTTGCAGGCTCAATCCCCAGTGGAAGGTGTGCAGGAGGCAGTTGATAGATGATTCTCTCGCAACATTGATGTTTCTCTCTGTCTCTCTATCTCCCTTCCTCTCTGAAATCATTAACAACATCCTATCTAATAATAGCCAAACATGGTAATTGACTGTACCTTTGCTACACCTCCCATTGGCTTCAGCCTGTTTTGCAAATTAAGCGCCAATAAAGATGGTGGCTAATTTGCATACTGCAGGCAGGGTGGGACCCTGCCAGCGCTAGCCGCCAGCGCAAGCCGCCATACAGGCCCCCATGGGCGATGCCAGAAGCCGCTTGCCTGCCATCCGGGACCGGATCAAGTCCCTGGCCGCAGGCACGCTGGCCCCGCAAGCCCCAGGAGCCACCTACCTGCTGCCTGGGACCAGATCAGTCCCTGGCTGCTGGTGTCCCCAGCAGCCCCAGAAGCTTCCAGATATGGCAGTAACTCTATCAGTAAGCACTCTGAAAGTCAGTGGCATAAATGCACCAATTAAAAACCAATTAAAATATAGATTATGAGGGTGAATCAAAAACAAAACCCACTTTAAATATAAAGACACACGTAGATTAAAAGTAAATGAATTAAGCTTCAGCCTGTTTTGCTCAGTGGATAAAGCATTAGCCCTTGGACTGATTCCAGGGTCCCAGGTTAGATTCCAGTCAAGGGCATGTACCTCAGTTGCTGGCTTGATCCCTAGTCCCTATCAGAGCATGTGCAGGAGGCAACCAATCAATGTGTCTCTCCCTTTCCCTTCACTCTCTCTAAAATTCAATGGAAAAATATCCTTGGGTGAAGATTAACAAAAACAAAGTAAATGGATTAAGTAACATTAAAGAGATTATAAGAAAAATATATTCCAAATTTTGTTAGTTGTATAATGGTTATGTTTAAATTATTAACACCTAAGAAATTGGGTGAAGGGTACATATAATATGCTGTAGTATTTTATAGTTTTTTTATATGTATGAGATTATTTCAAATTAAAATATTAAAAAATTAAAAATTAATAAAATATTAATTGAAATGTATCTGCATTACATGAAATATCTCCTAATTGCTTCTAGCATAATTTATTAGATTGTGCTAAAATTTACAAGTGTTCAATTAAAAAATATCTTAATTCTAAATGATATAATAGAAAATATATAATAGTGAAGTTATAAGCACTTATCTGGAAATAAAAATTTAAAGAAGTGAATTTAAAGAAGGGATTAGCCAAAGAAAATATATGCACAACCCATGGACACAGACAATAGTATGGTGATGGCCAGAGAGAAGTGGGGGGCAAGAGCTGTGTAGAGGGGGCAAAAGGGGGGAAATAGGGACATCCTATATCCTATCTAATAATAGACAAACATGGTAATTGACCATACCTTCGCTATGCCTCCCATTGGCTAATCAGCACGATATGCAAATTAATCACTAACAAAGATGACAGCTAATTTGCATACTGCAGGCAGGGCAGGGCAATACCATCCCACCTTCCCTGCTGCCATCCAGGCCTGCTATCTGCGACCTGGGTCAGTGGGCGTCCCGTGTGCGACCTGACCCAGGGTGGCGGGGTGGGACAGCGTGGCCCCTCTTTCACCTCAGCTTCCTCATCACAGCTCCCTTGGGGGCCTAAGCCTTTAGTCAGACATCCCCCAAGGGTTCCCTGGCTGCCAGGAGGATGTCTGACTGCAAGCTTTGGCATGATCCCCCAGGGAGTGGGCCTAGGTCGACAGGTGGACATCCCCCAAGAGGTCCTGGACTGCAAATGGGCGCAGGCAGGGCTGAGGGATCCCCCTCCGAGAGTGCACAAATTTTTGTGCACCAGCCCTCTAGTCCTATCTAATAATAGACAAACAGGGTAATTGACTGTACCTTTGATACGCCTCCCATTGGCTAATCAGAGTGATACGCAAATTAACCGCCGACAAAGATGGCGGTTAATTTGCATACGTAGGATCCAAGCGGCGGAGCGAAGACTGAAGGTGAGCTGGAGCTGCGAAGATGGAAGATGGAAGGCAGCTCTGGCCAGGGCCGCAAAGACAGAGGACAGAAGGCAGCTCCGGCCGGAGCAAAGGCCTGGGTCCCGGGTGCCAGAGGAAAACTGATGCCAGCAGCCAGGAGAAGGGAAGGCCTATTGTACGAATCTCTTTGTGCAACAGGCCTCTAGTAATAATAATAAAAGGCTAATATCCAAATTGACTGAACGGCAGAATGGCCGGTTGCTATGATGCACACTGGCCACCAGGGGGCAGACGCTCAATGCAGGAGCTGCCCCCTGGTGGTCAAAACACTTCCATATGGGGAGTGCAACTCAGCCAGAAGCTGGCTCATGGCTGGCCAGTGTAGAGGTGGTGGCAGGAGCCTCTCCCACCTCCGTGGCAGCACTAAGAATGTCCAACTAAAGGTTTAGGCCCGATCCCTTGGGGGCCTAAGCCTTTAGTTGGACATCCCTCGAGGGCTCTCTGGCTGCCAGAAGGATGTCTGACTGCAAGCTTAGGCCTGATCCAGCAGGGAGTGGACCTAAGCCAACAGGTGGACATCCCCCAAGGGGTCCTGGACTGTAAATGGGCGCTGGCCGGGCTGAGGGCTCCCCCCTCCCCCCCCCAGTGCACAAATTTTTGTCCACCGGCCTCTAGTATTTTTATAAGAAAGAAAGGCCAGGAAATCATTAGTTTTCATCTGTGTTGAGTTACACTCAATGGAAGTACACATTTTCTTTCCCTTTTTCAATTTCTTAAATAAACACTTCTCTTACCATCATTTACTAAACTTTGAGTTTTCTCTGAAGTTATTCCAGCTGAGGATTCCTCTCCCAGTTCTGCTTTGTGTCTGTGCTGTGACTTTCACCTTCACAGATATCTCATTGTCTACACAAGCTCTGGTCACTGGGGACACCGTGGCATTGGGCTCACCATCCCACCCAGCCCATCACAGGAGCTTGTGCCCTGTGATCTCCTACAGATGGTGGAGTGTCTGACATAAGATGGGTTTGCTGTTAGAAGTGCTCTGTGTTGGCTGTGCCCTCATCTTGCACAGGCCTGTCTGTCAGTAGCATTGAGTTACCTGGTATTATCCTGGTTCATGACTGGTTCGCTCAGCAGGGGGCTGATTGCAGCTTCAGGCCACTTGTCTGGGATGTGTCCTAGGTGACATGGAAGAACGCTCACCTCAGATGAATATATGAAGTGGGTTGTGTGCTGTTGGGAGCCATTATAAATCACATATACATCTCCAGTTTACAACATAATAGGTTTATGGCTCCTCCAAGCCAACTCCCGGTTTGGCCTGGACTTAAAAGATAACATACCCTCACCCTTAGCACAAACCTGCTACATCTCAGCTGATAAGCTGCTACATCTCCGCTGATAAGCGCATAGCTGTGACATTCCAGAGCCTTTGTTACATCCTTAATGATAGGCTAATCCCATGGACCCCCCTTTGCCCACCAACATAAATACTACCCGCTGTAAGAATAAAATTGAGGCTTGATCAGAACTTTGTCTTGCCTCCACTTCTTCGCGTCTCCTATCCTCTCATTCCTTTGCAGGATTTGGTGCGGTGTACCCACGATGCGTGCCCTGCAGGTCGGGGCATAAACTGGCGCCCAATGCGGTCTCCGCTCTCCAATCCTCCTTAGGAACGTTCACCTTTTGTCCTGCCGGATGTCCCCTTGGCGCCACTGGGATCGCCCTGTGAGTCAGCCTGCTTTTTTCCTGGTCGCCGCTTTGCTTACCTGCTCTGCGAGTCAGACCTGTTGCTTTGGTAAGTGAACGCATTTATTTTGGATAGGCATTCTCTTTCCTCATTGCCTCCCTCCTTGTCTCCTGCCTCTAGTCCACTTTGAGCACTCTCTTGTCGTTTCGGGGAAGAGTGAAAGGTACCCGATTTCGGCGGAGAGAACTCCGAATCACTCAGGCTTGTCCCTTGGTTTCGTTCCACGTGGTTGACTCCTTCCAAAAACCCTGCATTCACCTTGTCTTAGTGGTCTTTCTGAGAAAGTGGGGACTCCAACTGAGACTCTGAAGTAAGTGTTTTTGCCTACTTTAAAGCTTAAACCGTCCACCCAAAATTAGAAGTAAACTAGACCGAACTTGTGTCAGTGTTACTCCGGGAAAACTCCTTGCCTACTTAAAAACGCAGGCCGTCCACCTTGTGAGCACTCATGGGGTGCCTGACTCCCGACTGGTGAATGCCTGAGGGTCCTAGCAGGTTACCTGCCTCACAAGGGTCCGAGTTGGCGGGTTATACCAACCGGCTGTTTACGTAGGAGGAGTGGGCTGCGGAAGCAGCTCCAAGGAAGGCACTTGAAAACAAGTTTCGATCTGGGGAGCTCTGATCTAGGGGTCCGAGTTGGCGGATTATACCAACCGGTTGCTTACGTAGGAAAACACACCTGTGGCATAAACAGGACTGAAGTAGTCTCAGCAGAGAATTTCAACATCCAGACCTATGACACGTGAACAGGGGCCTCTCTTTTGAGGTGATGGTTGGCATCTTCCTCGTTGGTTCGTCTCCTTGTCGACTCCTGGGCTGACCTGGTACAGGGCTTATACGTCCCGGAGGCTTATGTGGAAGAGGCTAAGACATGGGTCAGGCTTTGAGTTCTCATGACCTGTTTCTTTAAGGACTCAGGGAGTCCCTCAAGGTGTGAAGATTTAGGGTTAAAAAGAAAGATTTAAAAGGCTTCTTACAGGACTCAGGGAGTCCCTCAAGGTGTGAGGATTTAGGGTTAGAAAGATTCAAAAGGCTTCTTGAAGGACTCAGGGAGTCCCTCTGAGCACGAAGATTGTTAAAAAGAAAGATTTAAAAGGCTTCTTTATTTTAGAACATCTTATGACAACCAAACTTTGGCTAAGATAACCTTGGGTGCTAGCCATGACTTTAGAAAGCAAAATAGGAAAAAATTTAAAAAGTCTTTTTCGATTAAGCATGACTTTGGGAAAAATACGCCATCTGAGTCATTTGCTAAAACTTCCCCCAAAGCAGGATATGTAGGGGAAAGGAAAAAGGAACACATGGCGATCCTATATGGACGCCTCCTCCCCAGTATTCAAATTTGAAATCTCCTTCTCGTAATTAAAAAAGTTTTACAAAATTTAGAAAATGCGTCTGGGATTTCTGTTCACGTGTAAAGAGAAAAGCTGGCTTAAAACTAATGCGCGCAACTGTCCTGTTTTTGGACATTTAGATAGAGTTTTGAGCTAAAAATCTCTTTACAAATGTACAGAATAAAACCCAAGACTGATTATTTCCTAAGAAAAATGGCATATTTGAGCCAGGGAAGAAATGCAGGCTGGTTCTAACAATAAGATTGGTATATTTCCATAATAAAGAGTGATTTTTGAAATGTTAATAAAGCCTGTTCCAAAGTTAATCTTAAAAGCCTCAGAGAAATTTAGTAAAATTGTCTGTTATAGAAAAGTTACCAAAATAACTGCCTTAAAATAATAATTTAGATTTGAATCTCAAGAATTATTGATCTATATTAATTATAAAAATCTAAGTAGCCCGGTAAAAAACCGGCCCTTTGTTAATTGAAAAGGCTGGCCAAAACATTTCTAATGAGAAAAGGGGCTAGTTGCTTCCCACATGTAGCAAATTCTTAAAGAATGTGGTCAATTTACTCTTCCAGGGAAAACAACCCCCCCCTTCCTCCCCCAGGCCAATATTGAAACTTCCCACGACTAGCAAGGGGCAGAAAGCAATGTATCTACAACCTTTTTTGTTGGCCTTCCCCAGAGGAAAAATTATGGTCGTTTTAAAATCAAAGGCTGGGCCAGGCCTGCCTTGCCAGCCTCAAGTGTGGTTTTCCAAATCTGCTGTGAAATTTAAGACCTTGGAGTTTATACCTAGGTATCTTGAAGTGACATAATACTGAATTAAATAAGATCTAAGTGTACTTCGTACAAAATCTAAAGAACAGAATTAAATCTGTTGGTTGATTATGTCCTGCATTTTTTGAAGTTTATTCCTAAAAATGTTACTGATTGAGAAATGCTGAATATTTGACTTGCCAGCTAAAAGTTTTAAGATTCGGATTGAATTGGGAAAAATTGTATAATTATAATAGCTAAATGCCTAAAAAAGTAAAAATTTATCTTTAAGAAAATTTTCGTTTTTTCTGAAATAATTAGAATTCAAAATATGTTACTCATTGATCTGATTAAAAAAGAGGATAAATTCTGTAATCCCAACCGAAATTTTTAAATATAAAGATCAGTTTAAATTTAATTGATATCTCTTAATAATTATAAAAGGTATATAATCTTTAAATCATATATATACACATATATATTTGGTGGTCTTTCAAGTTGGATTTCAAAACTATAATCAAGGAATGACTTTGGGACATTTCATGGGCCCTGAAATGTTTTCAAAAGTTTATTCTCTCTTCTTAAAGGTTTTTTAATAAAGCCAATTTAATATACTTGAAATCACATAGAAAGCTTTATCAAATATAAATTAATAAATATATTTTAAGTTTTTGCCTCTGAGAAAGGGCAAAACAAGTAATTTTGTTTAATATTTCTTAAAATACAGCAGTGGAATTTTAAGATGTAATTTGAAATAACAAAAGCTCCTCGCCGCTGCATTTTAAATTAGGCTGGAGGTGGGGCAGCATTTGTCCCTTGTGAATCAAAAGTTTACTAAATACTAAATTTACTTGTTACATTTGTTGCTTGTGTGAGAAAGAAAGCTGTCTGGAAGGAAATAAAAAGGTTTCCTTCAGATGCCTAACTAAAATTAAAAATCAATATATTGGGCCTCAAAAGCTAAATTAAATAATTTGTGTTTTGTCTCCTTAAACAAAGTTTATGTAAATTTACCTAAAAACTGATACCAGAAATTTAATTAAGGTCATTTACTGTCCATAACTTAGAACAAGTAAAGTTAAAAGAATAAATGCTATTTCAAACTGACTTAAAATTGGCAATTTGGGTTAAATGGATATTCAGGGGAACTTAGTTGTCACCTATTAAAAGATAAACTTTTACAATTTTTATATAAGACCTCCATCATTATACCACTTTAGCCTTACCTAAATCACGAGGAGTAGATCTAGACACCCAAACCTCTGATATCTTAGAAGCCACACTCCGTGCTTTAAATGCCTCCAATCCATCCCTTGCAGAAAACTGTTGGCTATGCATGACCCTAGGTACACCTATGCCCCTTGTCATTCCAGATGACATCAGTAACATCATTTCTAATAATAATTGTACCCTCAGTCTACCCTTTAGATCAATGATCTCCAAGACCAAATTGACTCCTTAGCAGAAGTAGTTTTACAAAATAGAAGAGGATTAGATTTACTTACAGCAGAGCAGGGAGGAATATGTTTAGCCCTACAGGAACGCTGCTGTTTTTATGCCAACAAATCTGGAATCGTCTGAAGACAAGATAAGAAAACTCCAGGAAGACCTGGTGAAAAGGCGAAGAGAGCCGTTCGAAAACCCCCTTTGGAGCGGACTCAATGGCCTACTCCCCTACCTGCTTCCTGCACTTGGCCCCCTTGTCAGCTTACTGTTAATTTTAACCTTTGGTCCATGGGCTTTTAAGAAACTGACAAGTTTTGTCAAACAGCAAATTGATAGCATCCTGGCCAAACCCATTCAGGTTCACTACCACCGTTTAGCTATTATAGACCGAAAATGTGATTATAATGATTGCCAGAGCTCCCTCCCCACGGGGACAGCATAAAGCCAGAGGAATGCTTACCTACACTCTATATAGAGGTATGGTATGGGTACCGTCTGGGTGCAGGGCAAAGCACTGCAAGGGAAGGTCAAAACAGAAAATCAAAATTTTCTCGACCGCCTCTGGATTTCTCTGTGAGCACACCTGGTTTGCATAGAGGTTGGTATCCATACATATATAATTGTTGGCTCTGCCTCTCCTCCCCAAAAGATACCAAGAGCCACCAGAGGTGAGATCTGCTGATCTCATGGGAGGAACCAGGTCACTACTCCCCCAGTCGGTTAATGCCCACCCTTAACTAAATGGTAAGGGAGGAATTGTTGGGAGCCATTATAAATCACATATACATCTCCAGTTTACAACATAATAGGTTTATGGCTCCTCCAAGCCAACTCCCGGTTTGGCCTGGACTTAAAAGATAACATACCCTCACCCTTAGCACAAACCTGCTACATCTCAGCTGATAAGCTGCTACATCTCCGCTGATAAGCGCATAGCTGTGACATTCCAGAGCCTTTGTTACATCCTTAATGATAGGCTAATCCCATGGACCCCCCTTTGCCCACCAACATAAATACTACCCGCTGTAAGAATAAAATTGAGGCTTGATCAGAACTTTGTCTTGCCTCCACTTCTTCGCGTCTCCTATCCTCTCATTCCTTTGCAGGATTTGGTGCGGTGTACCCACGATGCGTGCCCTGCAGGTCAGGGCAGTGTGCATTGATGACTAACATTACATTGAAGATCACAGGGGCATGGGAGTGCCTGTCTGAGGGAAGGGGCCATGTAGGGACAGTGTATACCAGTCTGAAGACAGAGAAATGTGAGCTTATTTTTTAAATATATTATTATTCATTTCTGAGAGTAAGGGAGAGAGAGATAGAAACATCAATTATGAGAGAGAATCATGGATCATCTGGGGATGTGCCTTGACTGGGAATTGAACCGGGAACTCCTGGTTCATAGGTCAACTCTCAACCAGGGAGCCACACCAGCTGGGCCAGAGAGTGTGAGCTTAAACCCGAGGGCACTGATGTCAGTGCTGTTTCCCTTTGAAGGAAATGTGTCCCCATCAGGGACAGTGAGGATAGTCAGGCTGATCTGCTCATGGAGAAGGTCCTGTAGGGAACTGGTGAAGGGAATCTCTAGTGACTGCTCATCACTCACCTGCAAACACAGTGTTCCTTCTCCTTCCTGGTCCCAGCAATGATGTGAGAACTTAGAGATTGAAAGAACAAGACATGCTTTTTCCTGGGACCAGAAAACAACATGGAGAGGCTAGGAAAATACCCATCACCATAGGAAGTCTTCCAGTGCCCCTCTCCACCTGCCCAAGAGTAGAGAAGTGTGACCTGCTGGTGTGAGCGTTCCCTGGTGGTCTTAGTCTCTCTGCAGGGATGTTTGTGTCAGGGCTCACACTGACTTCCCCTCACTGTGCCTCTTGTACAGTAATACACGGCAGTGTCCTCAGATGTCAGCTTGGTCATTTTTAGAAAGACTGTGCTGGTAGGGTTGTCCCTGGAGATCGTGAATCTTCCTTGAACTGCTGGAGCATACCACTGATTCTTTCCAGTTGGTTGACTCACTCCTGCCACCCACTGCAGCCCCTTCCCTGGAGCCTGGCGGACCCAGTGCATTTCATAGTCAGTGAAGGTGAATCCGGAGGCTTTGCAGGAGAGGCTCAGAGACCCCCCGGGTGGCACCAAGCCTCCCCCAGACTCCACCAGCTGAACTTGGCACAGGCCACCTGCAAACAGAGAAGGAGACTGAGAACTGCCCCATGTCACCCAGCCCCCAGGAGCCTGATGCACAGGGACGCACCTTTGACAGTGAGGAGTAGGGCAGCCCAGATGAGTGCAGACCCCATGGTGTGGACACTGATGGGCTCACACAGGAGGCTCCTCTCCAGGGTCTGCAGAGACCCAGCCTGGCAGGCTTTCATGAGCAGGGGAGGCACCCCATTTGCATGTCTTTCCCTGAGGACCTGTCTGAGCTGACAGGGGGCTCCTCCCTCCCTGTGGTCACATGGGGAGGGAGGATGGACCAGGGTGCCTGGGCTAGGACTCAGGGGCACACGGATGGTCTGCACATTAGCTTGTCTGTGAATAGTGGTAGACACACTCTGCCAGGACGAAAAATGGGAATTTTAAGGTTCTCCAGTGCAGGTTGCACATAAAACCCCCAGGAGACACCCTGGGACAGGATTGTGGAGATGACAGTGCCTCCTAGTGGTTGTTCTGAGCCTCACAGTCTGAGGACATGTGTCTGAACCAGCTTCCTGAGACAAGGCAGGCATGTCTGCCACAGGGAAGCCTTCCCTGGCGTTTCTGAAAGAGTGGCAGCCCCAGTCCTGCTACTTGTATGCACGTGGTTCTCTGCAAGGACTCCCTGGGCCTCAGGCAGCAGCCTTGGGGGAGAACCTGAGGAACATAACCCTCCGCAGCCCAGGCCTCTCGTGCCAGGCCCTCAGCTTGCATGTGGGAGGTGCTGTTACATGGCCTGGTGTGCACTCAGCATCCTGGACTGTCCACCATGCAGAACAGCAGTGCCTGTTTAGCTCAGGGAACATGTTTTCTGATATTTGTGGGGGACCGTCCCTGACTGTGGGCAGTGCAGCTTCAGGGCGCGGTGAGCACAGGGGACCAACTTACCATGGACAGAGGACAGTTCCCTGTCCAGGAAACGGGCCCCTTAAATACAGCTCCTGAGACCTCGTGCTTATGAATTCTAGGACTGTGCTCAAAATCATATGAGTAAGTCGCAATGGAGAGGACATCACAGCCCTCCTCACTCTGGGAGACGAGGAAGTGGGCCCAGCTCTGCAGGGAGTGAATTTCATCCATTCCTTTTAGCCTTTAAAAGGTTATTTCCTCCGTTTTTCCATGAATAAATTCTTGAGTGCAAAGTCTTACCACCTAGGTGGTCAATAATCTTGTTGGATGATTAAGTCATAAACTCTAACTCCTGGATGCAGCTCCTTGAAGAGCCTCCGAGAGCAGCTCAAAGAGAACACACCGGGCCTTTGGTGAGAACCTGGACATGGGGGCTGGCCTGGCCCAGGGTCAAAGAGGGGAGAGCACCTGACATCCAGAGCAGGTGAGGCTGTTCTCCTCAGGGTCCCCGGTCCCTTGGTATTTATAGATGTTCCGGGTCTTACCTGGCCAGAGGGTGAAGTTGTGTCTGAATGAAGACTGGTACACACTGTTGAGCACAGAGAAGGAAATACACCAGGTGTGCCTATGTGTATGTGGGTTTGTGTGGGTTACTCAGATGATCTCATTCCCAGGAAGGAAGGAGTTAGTATACTGGGGAAATGAGCTGTGACGCTGTGAAAATTAGCAACTGTGGAGGGACACTGATCACATTGGAGTGATAGTGATAGACCCTGTGGGAAAAGTCAGATGTGGTCACATGAGAAAATGGAGGTCAACCCTTCCAATGTGAGCGGCCAAGGCCCCGCTCCCTGCGCAGAGCCTGTGGTGTCACATCTGTCTTCTCTCCCCTGGGATCCAGGTTGAGAGCTGAGAGGGTGAAGCATGAGTGGCCAACTCTTTGGAACTATGGCGTCCCTTTCCCTGGCACCTGTCAACATCTTCCAGGCTGGTGCTGATGAAGAGAGAGCAGAGACAGCTTGTCCGTCTTCCTTTATTGGTCCATCGCTATGGGAGACTTCGTCTAGAGCACCTTGGGACCCAAAGGCATGGACACAATCCTGGGAAGCAGTGGAGGGAATGCCTCTCTTATGGTGACCAATGATGCTGCAACTATCCTAAAAAAAACATTGGTGTTGATAATCCAGCAGCTGAAGTGTTAGTTGATATGTCAAGGGTTTGGGATGATGAAGTAGGAGATGGCACTATCTCTGTTTCTATTTTAGCAGCAGAATGACCAACAGAAGCAGAATATTTAATTTCAAAAAAGACTCATCTTCAGACCATCATTGCGGGTTGGAGAGAAGCCACAAAGGCAGCAAGACATGATCTGTTCAATTTGGCAGTTGATCATGGTTCTGATGAAGATAAATCCCGCCAAGATTTAGTGAACATTGCAGGAACAACATTATCCTTAAAACTTCTTACTCATCACAAAGATCACTCTACAAATTTAGCTGTAGAAACTGTTCTCTGATTGAAGGGCTCTGGTAATCTGGAGGCAATTCATGTCATCAACAAGCTAGGAGGAAGTCTGGTGGATTCCTATTTAGACAAAGGCTTTCTGTTGGATAAAAAATTGGAGTTAATCAACCAAAAGAAATTGGAAATGCTAAAATTCTTATTGCAAATACTGGTATGAATACAGACAAAGTAAAGATATTTGGTTCCCATATAAAGGTTAATTATACAGCAAAGGTTGCTGAAATAAAACAATCAGAAAAGGAAAAAAAATTAAGGAGAAAGTTGAACGTATTTTTAAGCATGCTTTATTAACAGGAAATAAATTTCTAATTATCCTGAGCTGCTTTTTGGGGCTGCTGGGATATGGCTATTGAACATGTAGAATGCCTGGCTCTTGTCACAGGTGGTGAAATTGCATCTACCTTTGACCACCCAGAAATAGTGAAGCTTGGAAGTTGCAAGCTCATTGAGGAAGTCATGATTGGAGAAGACACACTCATTCATGTTTCTGGGGTAGCCCTTGGTGATGATCACATTATTGTTCTTCGTGATGCCACTCAGCACATTTTAGATGAAGCAGAAAGATCTTTGCATGATGCCCTTTGTGTTCTTGCACACACTGTGAAAGCTTCTAGAACAGTTTATAGAGGAGGCTGTTCTGAGCTGCTGATGGCTCATGCTGTGTCAAAGCTGCCAATAAAACACCAGGTAAAGAAGCTGTTGCAATGGATTCTTAGGCTCAAGCACTGAGAATGTTGCTTACTGTTATACCTGACAACACAGGTTGTGACAGTGCAGATCTGGTGGCACAGCTTTGAGCTGCCCATTGTGAAGGCAATACAACTGCTGGACTGGATATGAAGGAAGGTGCTATTGGTGTTGGCAATGCTGGGTATCACAGACAGTGTCCAAGTGAAGTGGCAGGTTCTTCTGAGTACAGCTGAAGCAGCAGAGGGGACGCTGCATGTGGATGACATCATCAAAGCAGCACCAAGGAAACGTGTCCTGATCACCACCCTTGGTAAGCTTTCCTATATGCCGTTAGGCTCTGGACCAGTTCATAGCAACGTTTTCTGAAGGATTTCGACTTCTTTTTTAAAAAAAAATGTAGAAGAGTGCTCCTATTTCTATTCTTTTTAAAATATATTTTATTGATTTATTGACAGAGAGGAAGGGAGAGGTATAGAGAGTTAGAAATATCGATGAGAGAGAAACATCAATCAACTGCCTCATGCACACCCCCTACTGGGGATGTGCCCACAACCAAGGTACATGCCCTTGACTGGATTGGAACCTGAGACCCTTCAGTACACAGGCTGACTCTCTGTCCACTGAGCCAAATCAGTTGGGGCAGGACTTCAGCTTCTTAAAAAGACTGGGGAATCAAAGTTTATCAATGGACCTGATATCCTAAGTTTAGACATTTAGCTGACCTTTTACTTTAACATGGGTCTAATTTATTTGCTGTTCATTTTCCATAAAATTCAGTTGTTTTAAAAGTTCATTACTCATACTGTGCATCAATATAAAACTTTGAACAATTAATACAAGAAAATAGAGGTCAAAATATAAATGAGATGCCTTTGACAGTCACCAGTAATGAACACACCAAGGTGAACCAACCCTCACAACTGGAGGAAGAATTAAAAGGCCAGGAGGCTCACATTCAGAAGATGGGAAGTTCCCTGTGACACTAATTCCCCTACAAAGTGATCAGAGGATAAACTAAGGCCAGAGTGTGTGCCTAGAGCAGTGGACCAAGTGCTGGGGGAGAGAGGAGCTTCTGTGCAGGTCCCTGGGAACCAGAAGCATGAACTATAGAGACACAGACAGAGCTCCTGGGTCCCGTTCCTTCAGGGGAGTTTAGTGCTGGTCGTGTAGCAGCGGCACTGACTCCTTTGTTGTGTTTATTCTCTAGACTCTGTTGTAGATCCAGTTTCATACATTGGGATATAGAAGAATCTCAGTTATAACCTGGTGTGTTTCTTGAAGATATCAGTAATGATCCTATATAATAAAAGGCCAGCCACCATAAGCATAACAAACGGAATGACCAGAGACTAGAACCACCACATCTGCTCACTGGGCTGGCCTCGCCCCCAAGCAAAGAAAGAGGGAGGCCCAGGCCACCAGCAGCGACTCTGTGACAGGTGTGCAGCCGGCCAGCAA
The DNA here is from genome assembly GCF_028538775.1 of Myotis yumanensis. Lineage (NCBI taxonomy): Eukaryota > Metazoa > Chordata > Mammalia > Chiroptera > Vespertilionidae > Myotis > Myotis yumanensis. The sequence goes on from NW_027223773.1 coordinate 15,833,832, forward strand.
TTGCCCAGCAGAGGAAGGCCCAGCCCAGCTAAGCCATCGCACCCCAGCTGGTTGCCTGCAGAGGGAGGCCACTGGTGTCAGGGAACAGGCCGGGGGGGGGGGGGGGCAGCACTGCACAGTGGGCAAGCAGTGGCAGTGGTGGGTTTGGGTTCAGCTGCCTGAAGCAAGGGGACGGAAAGCCCCCATAGGCCCTCGTCTCAGGCCAGGCCTAGGGACCCTACCCAAGGGGTCCCGGATTGTGAGAGGGTGAAGGCCTATCTGAGGGAGCCCTGAGTGCATGGATTTTCATGCACTGGGCCTCTAGTTTAGAAATAATTAAGTTTAGGTCATGAAAATGTTGTGATTTGAAAACTGTAATGACAGGAAAAGGGCCTTTCTGTTTCATTCCAGTGTCCACCATAATTTATAATAATCTCCTGATCATTAAAACCCAAACTTGTTAGCTCCTCTGATTAAAACAGACCCTCTGTTCAAACTGAGGTACAAGAGGAGCTACTCTCAAGGCTACATTCTTGCATCACCCTCCTCTCTGCTGTTTTCAGAACTCAGGGTTCATTCCCACCAAGGAGTCTTAGGTTAGTAGAAAGTTCCCCTCACCCCTCCCCTTTCTAACAAGTCTCCTTGTAAACCCTCATACCTTGTGCTCTAAGCATGTTACAGGCTTGGGGAATATACTGATGAGACACCTCCCTGGGACATCTGCCAGACAGTCTGCTGGAAAGCGACACAATGCAACTTTATAAGAAAATCCCCCTGGTATCTGCCCAACTTCAGTCCCAAATCCTTGTCCCTTCCTTATCACCTAGCAACAGCAGCCATCACTCTTGTAAAGTGGAAGCCAGGTGTTTTGCCTGCCCTGTATCGACTAGTGAGAGATACATGAGATCTTTCTCTTTTTGGAAAGTAAAATAAAAGTCCTCTCTGTATCTCTCCATGTAGTGGTGAATTCTTGCACAGCCTGAGTCACCAGTCAAACCCTTACACATGTGACCCTTGGTACCACTGTCACCAGGTCCCCCCTTTGGTGCTGGTGAACTGAAACCTGCACCTGACTCAGTGCCACATTGTGGGGGGAAAGCTACCTGGGAACATGCTGGGGAATGAACCAAGACCAAGGACACACACGTCCAGGGCTCTTGTCTCATTAGCTTGTCTTCTCTTTGTTGTTTAGCCAGTTCACATTTTCTTCCCTCACTTTCCTCTGAAACAGCCCCATATATTTCATAGAGTCATGCAGACACTCTGATGAGAGGTTGCAGGAGCACAAACCATTTGTTTGTTGCTTTTGTATCTTAGGTCTTTCCTGATTTCCTGTTCTATTAGCTTCTCATCCAGTTTTTAGGGTTTTCTATGTACAAGATCATGTTATCTGCATACAGATAAGGAGAAACATTTTAACTTGTTTCTCTCTGATGTGGACATTTTAAATTTCTTTTTCTTTTCTAATTATTCTGACAGGGACTACTAGTTTTGATAAATAGAAGTAGTCAGAGGAGAGCCCTTGTGTTGGTCCTGAAGTAAGAAGAGAAGGTTTGAAATTTTCTCTGTGAGCTTGATGTCACTTGTTGGTTTCTCAAATTGGCCTTTATTATATTGAAGCCCAGCTCTTCTACACCTAATCTGTTAAGAATTGTAATTCTGAAGCAATTTCCAATGTAAAGACTTTATTCTGTATCTATTCATATTTTTGTTTGTTTGACTGCTGACAACTGATGCTTTATTTTTGCCTCTTCACATGCCATACACCAGAAATCTGATAAGAAACCATGGTGTTGTCTTTAGATGTCATTGGGATGTCACACAAGCCCCTGGAAGCAGAATTCCTCTCCTCTCCTACCATCTCACCAAAATAAAAGCCCCGAGGCTATTGGGCTGGGCTTTCCCTGGAACCTGGTTCTCTTTACATGTGGGAAGGCCCTTGTTCTCTGAGCTGTGGAGACTCAGGGCAAGATTGAAACACACATGTGAACACACCCTGCACACAGTCACAAACATTTGTGCAAATTAACATTTGCACACTCACACACACACACACACACACATGCACACTCACACACACACAACTCCCAGTTCCCAGGAAGGAAACCTGTCCCCAGGTTCCTGAGGGGCCTTGGAGGCCCTGACTCTCAGGGGACTGTGATGACTAGACACTGACATCAGGAATATCTAGTTCCTCATTGCTGGGGCTTGTGGCTGTCCTTATATGACAGGACTTTGCAGACATGGTTAAGGTGGGAACGAGGGAGCTAAGGGTGCTGACATGGGGTTACCTTGGTCACCTGCTGGGGCATTCCTGTAACCACAAGGGTCCCCTTCAGATGGAAACAAAGCAAATCAGACTAAAAGTTTTTTTAATCATTGAAACCAGACATTGGGATGGGTTTGCACATCCACCTGAGTGAAAGAGGACCAGGAGGGAAGCATGAGGTAGGGAGAATGGAGAGCTGTGGTGGGAGGTCCTGGGGGATGATCCTCCTCGCCTTGGCCCAGGTGGGCCTGTCAGAGAGAAATGTGGGGACAGGTGGGTCTGTGGGGACTGGGGGCCTGAATTCAGCATACAGTTTCCTGGGCTGTGCTGGGGTCTCTCTTGGTGGAAAGTTTTCCAAAACCCAGGACAAGGAGAGCACTGAGGATGGTCTCCTTGCAGAGAAAGAAAAATAGAAAATACAAAGACTTGTGAAGGAGAGTCCTCATCACTGCCAACATGTCACTTGCAAACAGACAATGTCCCTCCTTCATTGTTGTCTGCGGTGAGAATATGAGAAGGAAGAATCTTCCCTGGAGGCAGCTGAGAGTTTGAGAGGAAATCCCTCAGCCCAAAAGGAAGCCACTTCCTTCCCACCTCCCTCTGACCTGCTCCTAGGACTGCTCTCTGTGCTGTGGGCCCTGAGTGCCCCCTGGTTTCCCCCATGCAGCCCAGCACTTCTGTCTCCCTCAGGGAGGTTTGTGTCTGAGCTCACACTGACTTCCCCTCACTGTGTCTCTTGCACAGTAATACAAGGCAGCTATATGATGGGGGAGGTCCCACCATAGAAACAATTACCCCTGAAAGCACTCCTGTCTGGGAGAAAGCCACCCCAAGTTGTTGCCCTGAAGCCCAGACAATCCATTTCCTCCCTGTGTGTCTCTATGTTACCCAATTCCACCACTGCCACTGGAAGTCAGAGGAAGTGGGACCCTGTAAGTTCCTGTGCCTACCCTTTAAGAGGAACAGCCTGGGTCTCCAGCTCCCTCAGTGTTACTCAGTGACATCATCTGGTTTTTACAACCAGAAGTTATGAGGACTTCTCCCAACAGCTCTGGAAACCTGGATTGGGGGTCTGGTGTGGGACTGAGACCCTTTGCTTCTCATGGGAGGCCTCCAAGGCCAAGATATCCCTCCTGATTAAACATACACCACATGTGGGTGTCTGACTAGCCTGTTCCATGCCTCCTCCCTTCCTACCAGTCTCAGTGTGTTTTCTTCCATAGCTCTCTAGTTGTAGGACTTCCATTCAGCCAGATTTCAGGTGGTTTGGAATGATGGTTGTTCTGTATTTTAGTTGTAATTTCACGTGGTTGTGGGAGGCAGCAAGAACCAGTGTTTACCTAAGCCTCCATCTTGGTACTCTGCCTTTTCTAACTTTTTAAAGTGCAGTCTCAGATAATTGATTTAAATATCTTTATTCTTTTCTAAAATAAGCATTTAATGCTATACATTTCTCTCTAAGGACTGCCCTAGCTGCATCTCACAAAATTGATATTTTGTCATTTCATTTTCATCCACTTTTGAAATACATTTTCAGTTAGTTTAGAATTCTAGGTTCATGGGTTTGCAATGTTCCTTCAGCACTTTAGAGTGCTAATCCATTGTTCTCTGGTTTTGGTAGTTTTTCATGTGAACTTTGATCTTTTTATTAAATCTTGTTCCTTAATTCATGTATGTTTTTGTTTTTTCTTTGCCGCTCTTAGGAATTTTATCTTTTTCATTGGTTTTTATGTGTTTGGTTTTAATGTGCCTTATTTTAATTTTGTTTATTCTTATTCTTCTTGAGGTATTTTGGTGTTCTAAGATCTCTTTATAGTTTACACCAAATTCTGTAAATATTTGCCATAATTCCTTCAACAATTCTTTTTGGTGCTTTCTCTCCTCTTTCCGGGACTCCATTACATGTATATACATTTGACTGCTTTGATTGTCTCTTACATTCCTGCTACTTGGCTATTTTCTGGAAAATGTATTGTGTTCCATTTTGGAGAGTTTCTATAATACTTTTTAAAGTTTACTTACATTTAATCTGCAGTGTTAGTCTTACTCCATGTATTTTTTCATTTCAGATGTTGTTATTTTGTTGACCTCTAGAAATACAAAATACAGACAAGTCTACAAAGGTCTTTTGTGCTAAATTAAAGCCCTTGTGTGTTTTATCCAACAGAAGCTCCTGACAGAAGGCTGTGTCTTTGTTAGCACAGCCCAAGTTTATTGGTTGCTGGGGCTACAATAACATTTCTCTGGTCACTGCCCAATGACATCCCCAATTGCCTCCTTAAAATGCAACATTTCCTGGAGGAGACCAAAGTAAATATTAGGGAACTCCTTCTGACTGATTAATGGGACAGAGGAAGTAAGTGCCTTACTCTAAGGCAGTGATGGCGAACCTATAACAGGTGTGTCAGAGGTGACACGTGAACTCATTTTTTTGGTTGATTTTTCTTTGTTAAATGGCATTTAAATATATAAAATAAATATTAAAAATATAAGTCTTTGTTTTACTATGGTTGCAAATATCAAAAAATTTCTATATGTGACATGGCACCAGAGTTACGTTAGGGTTTTTCAAAATGCTGACACGCCAAGCTAAAAAGGTTCGCCATCACTGCTCTAAGGGGTGGTGTGAAAGGAAATGTAAGGCATAAAGGGAGGAAGCAGGGAGTCCTCGAGGAGGGTGTTTTCTCCTGGAGGATAAATCCACTGACCAGATCATCAGAGCTGGTCCCATGCTCTGTGGTCCTGAGCACCCCCTGGTGTCCTGAGCGCCCCATGCAACCCAGTCCTGTTGCCTCCCTCAGGGAGGTTTGTGTCTGGGCTCACACTGACTTCCCTTCACTGTATATCTTGCACAGTAGTACACGGCCGTGTCTTTGGTGGTCATGGTGCTGAGTTGCAGGGAGAACTGATTCTTGCACGTGTCTCTGGAGATGGAGGTTCGGCTCTTGACGGAGGGGCTATATTTAGTGTCTCCATCATAACGTATACCCCTTATCCACTGCAGCTTCTTCCCTTGGGGCTGGTGGATCCAATGCCAGTGATAACTACTGGTGATGGAGTAACCAGAGACAGAGCAGGTGAGGGAGAGGGTCTGCGAGGGCTTCACCAGTCCTGGTTTTACAGAGAACTGGAATAAATCAAACAATGCTCAGAGAGTTTGAAGTCACACTTTATTCACTGTGATGGGCTTAGAGAAAATTAATTCAAATTCTAAGCAAAGTTACAAGCAGAACTTCCCTTTTTATTAAAGTGCCAGCCCTATGTGTGCTTAGGGATTATCTCGCTGGTGGCCTTGGAAACAACACAGTTCTACCCAATTAAAAAATATACTTGGTATGGCATTGAGAATGTGGGCATATCTAGTCTCTGGCCTACAAGGTCAGACAGCTAAGTTTATCTTCCTCATTTTCAAGCAGGCTAAAGCAGGCTAGAAAGCAAAGTTATTTATTTATTTTTTTAGAATAAGAGGCTGTCGAAAGAGTATCAGAGAATTCCAAACAGTAGTTTTACAAAATAGGGGTTAGCCTTCTCATTCCCCACCCCCACCCCGCTCCTTGTCTCACAAGCTTTTTAGCCTTGTGGTGCAATAACTACAGGATGTTAAGTTGAACAGGGGTGATGATCGCTCTTTTACTGCTTCCTGCTGAAAAGGGACGATGTCCAAGAGGTTAACATCCCGTTTCTTCCTCTTGGAGAGGTTTGTAGGGAATTCTTCTGGCTTGTAAGACCATTTGAAGTTTAAAGGCATCTAGATGGGATGAGATAAAGCAAGTTAACATATTTAGAAGACATGTTCCTAGGGTTATGGCTATGATAGCACTAACAGTGGTCTTGTCAATGGAAGGAGCCATTTCCAGCCCCTTCCCCTCCCCATGCAGCCCAGGTCTCAGATAACTCCTGTCTTATTTTTGAAGCTCGATCAGCCAGTTTCTTGGCCCCATTCCTTATAATACCAGACTAGTAAGCATAAAAACAGTACTCTTTATCAAGGAACAGGCACAGCTCCCCTTTCTCCACTGTGAGAAGGTCTAGTCTTCTTTGATTTTGGAGAGTAACGGCTGCCAGTGAGTCAATATGAACCTGTACTGCAACAATTCTTTGAGCTATCTCTTCTAAACTGTCTGCAAGGTCCTTGTATAGGCTCTGATAGTAGGAGAGGGAAGTTGCTTGTTTCATGCGCTCTACTTTCCCTGAACTCTGAGGCCTGTAAGCTGTATGTAGGTTTCATCTAATTCCTAAAGCCTAAGTTACCTGTTGTACTATTTCTGCTACAAAGGCTGGGCCATTATCAGACCCTATGGTCAGAGGCATTCCATACCGTGAAATTATGTCCTTTAGAAATGCCTTAGTGACTTCTCTTGCCTTTTCCGTGCAAGTGGGATATGCCTCGACCCATCCTGAAAAGGTGCAAACAAAGAGTAGTAGGTATTTATTCCCTCTGCTAGGCCCTATTTCTGTAAAATCTACTTCTAAGTCCTCAAAGGGAGTTTGCCCAAAGTGTTGAACTCCTATCGATCCCACAGGACCCTGTTTGGCATTATTCTATGCAAAGAGGAGGCAACGCTGAGAAACTGAGGCACACAAGGAGGGAAGACGGGCAATTAGGTAGTATCTGCCTAACAAAGCTTCTAGAGCAGTCTTTTCCTAAATGAGTAAGTTCATGATGCTGGAGGACTAACTTATGGGTTAACTGTTCTGGGACATAGACCCTATGATCTGGGAGTATCCACCAACCTTCTTCTGTTCTTTTGCCCCCTTCTTGCTGGGCCCATTCCTCCTCCGGAGGAGTGTACTTTGGAGGTTCAAGTAATTTGGGGGCCAACATGATCCATGCCAGTTAGCAGCCTGCTTTGTTGTGGTGTCAGCACACTTGTTTCCTTCTGACACTGAGTCTTTCCCTTTCTGGTGACCTTTGCAATGAATGACGGCTATTTCTTTAGGCTCCCAAACTGCTTCTAGTAACTTTAAATTCTCATTTTGATTCCTTTTCCTCCCGCCGCCAGGATCCCCCTTTCCTTGTATTGGCCCCATGAATATGCAGGGTAGAAAAAGCATAGCGTGAATCAGTGTAGATGTTGGCCCGCTTATCCTTACTAATTTCTAAGGCTCTGGTGAAGGCCCAAAGTTCTTCCCTCTGTGCTGACCATCCTTCAGGCAGGGCTTGTGCCTCAATTGTCTCAAAGTCTGATACCACTGCATACCCTGCTCATCTTTTTTCTTCATCTAAGAAGCTACTGCCATCTGTGAACAATAATGAATCTGGATTCTTTAGGGGCTTATCTGTTAGATCTGGCTGGCTGGAGTATACCTCTTCTAGGACTTCCAGGAAATCATGCTCAGGGGCCCCCTCAGCAATGGGTAGAAAGGTAGCAGGATTAAGAGTTCTTACTGATTCTAGTCATACCCTTGGATTTTCACATAACAGTCCTTAGTATTGAGTCATCGGAGCATGAGTTAGCCAGTGTTACACCCTAGCTTCCATTAGGGTAATAACAGAATCAGGTACTTTTACATTTGAGTTTTGTCCCAGGATAAGGTTATTTGCTTCTTTGACTAATAATGCCGTGGCTGCAAGGGCCCTCAGACACGGGGGCCACCCGCTAGCAACTGGGTCAATCCGCTTGGACAGATAGGCTACTGGTCTTTGCCAAGGTCCAAACTCTTGGGTTAGAACTCCTAAGGCAGTGATGGCAAACCTATGACACGCGTGTCAGAGGTAACACACGAACTCATTTTGGATGACACACAACGACAGAGACAAAAAATTGCATAATTCAAATATTTCTCTATCGCAACGGCTAGAGTTGGGTATCACTCGGGTAATATTATTACTCACATTACTCATGATCAATAATGCAATTATAAAACTGGATGTAAACATGTACATCGGTGTTATGTAGCAAAGATACATAGTGAAAACATCCAAGATACATTGTTCCAATATTGACATTAATATAAAAAGGTTAAGAATTGCACTATAACGAGATTAATCTTTACTCATGACATTTTATTTTTACTCGAGTGACAAAATGCCCAATTCTGGAAACGGCCTCATTATTGTCAACATGTGCCTTGGGTAAGCTTCCCGTGTGTTCGGGTGCATTCGGCAAATGGACACACTTGATCGCCATGTTCGTTAGGAGACAGGAGTGGGAGGGTTAGAAGAAAAAGATATACAGTGCAACAGTGCTCGACGAGACATTCTGCATGTTGGATAATTGATTACAGCACCATATATTTGTTGGTTATATATACTATCTTTGAATTGTTTTGCACCAGGAGTCAGTGCAACAACACTGTAAAAAGTTAATAGGTAAGAAACCTATCAACCTTTTATAAAAAACGCAGTGATTTATATTTATTTATTTTTGCAGACTTGTGATGGAGAATCAAAAAAATAAAAAAGCAAGATTGAATGATAAAGGAAGTGGAAGTAGCAATAGCTGACCCTTTTAAGAGATGTACGGGATTGTCGACAGAAACAACAGATCATTGTGCATACTGTGTAATGAAACGGTAGTAAGCAGAACATGGAATGTAAAAAGACATTTTGAAACTAATCATTGTCAGCTCTTGAAAAAAAGCATTGATGAAAGGAAGGAATACATTTCTAGCCAGCTACACCTCTATAAAAGTCTATCAAATTCCATCATTAAATTTGTAAGATGCTCTACAAATTTAACATCAGCAAGTTACTGTATTGCTCACTCCATAGCTCAGCATGGAAAAGCCCTCAGTGACGGAGAATTTATTAAGGAAACATTTCTAAGATGTGCACCAGCTCTATTTCACAATATGAAAAATAAAGATGATATTATTAAAAGAATTTCTGAGTTACCACTCAGTAGAAATACTATCAAAGACAGAATAATAGATCTTAACAAAAACATACAACATCAATTAAAAAAAGACTTAAATAGTTGTAAATATTTTTCGATTTCTCTTGATGAAACAACTGATGTCACATCAAATGCTTGGTTGGCCATTATTGCTAGATATTCTGATGGTCTCATAATGAGAGAAGAGTTGATAAAGTTAGAATCAGTGCCAATAAGTACATCAGGAAGTGAAATATGTAAGGTTGTTATAAAAACATTCAGTGACCTAAACATTGATATCTCTAAAATTGTGTAAGTCACGACAGATGGGGCACTAAATATAGTGGGAAAAAATGTGGGATTCCTGAAATTGTTTATGGAAACTATTAGACATCCACTTGTACCTTTTCATTGCATTATCCATCAGGAGGTGTTGTGTGCCAAATCGGGATTCTCAGAATTGAATGATTTAATTTCAGTTGTAACAAAAATTGTGAATTTTATAGCTTCTCGACCCCTTCACAAGCGAGAATTTTCTGCACTTTTACAGGAAGTTGATTCAACCTACAGTGGATACTGATGTTCAATCATGTGAGATGACTGAGTAGAGGTAAAGTACTCGAGCGATTTGTGGAGTGCTTTGAAGAAATTACGGCATTTATTGAGAATAAGGATCTGGCAAACTTTCTTCAGATCAATTATCATAAGTGGGTCAGCAATTTGATGTTTTTTATAGATCTCTCTGTACATTTGGATGAACTGAACTTAAAATTACAAGGTTTTGGCAAAAGTATTGATGTTATGTTTGGATACATCAAATCTTTTTAAAGTAAACTTAAAATTTTCAAGTGAGATATTGAAACTAAAACTTATAAGTATTTTCCTCTGATAAAGAAGTATTTCTAGAAGGCCACTACAATGAGTGTAATGGAGTCCATACTTATGTACCAGGATATAGTAAACTCGTTATTTGAACAGTTCAGTGAAAGATTCAACCAATTTAGAAGCCTAGAACAGACCATTAAAATAATTAAGTATCCGGATGTAGTTGTTTACAGTACTTTGGAATTAAAGAATTTACAATGGATGGAAATTGATGATTTAGAGATGCAACTTGCAGATTTTCAAGGTAGCATTTGGACTCATGTGTTTGTCGACTTAAGGTTGAAACTTGAAAATCTTGAACGAAATCATTTGAATAATGAAGAAGAGTGCAACTAGGAATAAGAAATTTTGAGTGCTTGAAACAGAGTACCTGACACTTTTTTAAAAAAATATGTTTTATTGATTTTCTACAGAGAGGAAGGGAGAGGGACAGAGAGTCAGAAACATCGATGAGAGAGAAACATTGATCAGCTGCCTCCCGCACACGCCCCCATGGGGAAGTGCCCGCAACCCAGGCACATGCCCCTGACCGGAATCGAACCCGGGACCCTTCAGACCGCAGGCCGATGCTCTATCCACTGAGCCAAACCGGTTTCGGCTACCTGACACTTTTAACGACATAAGAAGTCTAGCGATGGCTTTGCTAACAATTTTTTCATCAACATATTTTTGTGAGACTTTGTTCTCAGCATTAAATAATATAAAACGAACAAAAGAAACTGGCTAACAGATGAAGTTAGTGGCACTTGCTTGGCCTTGAAGTACACCAAGTATGAACCTGCAATTGAAGAATTAGCAGACAAATTTCAGCACCAAAAAAGTCACTAATTTCTAGTTTTTGTACCATTTGATTATCATTGTTTTTATCATTATTTTTTTCCTAAATGTACATTGTTTTTCTGTCTTTGTTCATTTTATACATATTTTTTGGTTGATTTTTCTTTGTCAAATGGCATTTAAATATATAAAATAAATATCAAAAATAAAAATCTTGAAAAAGCTAGGATGATGGCTGCAGGAAGGTAGGGGAGGAGCGTGAGAGCACGAGGGAGTGATAGAGGAGTGTGTGGATGTGTGTGGTGTGTGTGTATGAGCTAGGGACAGTTAGATTCTGCAGGTCTTCTAAGGGGCTGCTAAATGGGGCAGTCTTAGACGGCAGAGCCCCACACTCAGCATGGACACTCCTGGGGAGCCAGCGTGGGCACAGAGACCATGCCATCTTGAGAAACAGAGCTGCTTGAGACTAGGATCCTGGCCTCAGCACCACCCTGTCTGGTCTCAGACGCAAACCAGGACCCTGCAGCCACTGGGGACAGAGACCTGCGACCACAGCTACAGACCCATGGACACCAAAAATCCAGACATCCCTGTGGCAGATCTCTGTGAGTAACAGAGCCGATGCCCCTCCCCGCAGGCTTGTGGGCAGCGCCACAGTAACCGATAGACCCAACCCTTGCCCAGGCCTCAGTGCTGCTATAGGATCCTTAGCCCAGAAGCGCATGAAAACTGGGAACTTGTCCTGCATGGCACGAGCTGCAGGAGCCTTAGCCTGGGAGCTAACGTGAGAAAACTGGGAACCTGTTCCCCCCAGCATGGGCCCCAGGACTCCGATTCTCCGGGCAGGAGGCAGCACCAAGCACCAGTGACTTGACTGTGTTTCTTATCACCTGCGCCTGGAATCCCTGATTCCCTGTGCATTCACACAAAGAGCCAATGACTCCAACTCTTGGTGCATGTGCACACAGGGACCCTGATTCTCAATGCAAGGCAGTGCGAAGCAACAGAGGCTCTGATACTGGATTCTTGGGGAACTCTGACTCCTGTAGCATGCTAAGGGGCTCTGATTTTCAACATACTCCAGGGGGGCTTCTGTTTCAGCACGGTGCAGGCGGGGTCCCTGATTCTAAGTGCACGCACGAGGCCACATTGAGCGCTGGTAACACTGACTCTGAGTGAGCCTGGTTCCCACAAACCCACCACAACCACACATCTTAGTGTCAGAGCTCTTCAGGGACACTAGGGTGGTGTGAAGCTCCCACTTCACACAGCCCAAACCCATGCAACTCTACATTTGAACCATCTGGAGATAGTCAGAATGGGGAGATGACACAACCCCCAGAGGAAAGAAAATGAGGAGTCGCCAAGAAAGGAAATTAATGAAATTGAAGCATGCAACATGACAGAAAAAGAATTCAGAGTAATGGTGGTACAATTCATTCACTGGATGGGTGAGAAAATCAACAATCTATGCAAAAATCAGGAAGAAATGAAAAGTGATATAACTACAATCAAAAACACCATGGAAGGTTTCAACAGTAGACTAGAAGAAGCAGAGGACCAAATTAGTGAGTTAGAAGATAAGTTAGAGAAACAAGCTCAATCTTAACAGCAACTGAAGAAAAAAATTAAAAAGCAGGAGGAGAGCCTAAGAGAGCTTTGGGACAACATGAAAAGAAGTAACATATGCATAATAGGGCTGCCAGAAGGACAAAAAGAGCAGCAAGGATTAGAAAATCTATTTGAAGAAATAATGACAGAAAATTTTCCAGATATGGGAAAGAAAAAGTTACACAAGTACAGAGAGTCCCAAGCAAGATGAACCCCAAAAGACCCACACGAAGACACGTCATAATAACCATGGCAAATGTACACGACAAAGAGAGAATCTTAAAGGCTGCAAGAGAGAGACAGAAAGTTACCTACAAAGGAGCCCCCATCAGATTATCAAATGATTTCTCAACAGAAACACATCAAGTTAGAAGGGAATGGAAGGAGGTATACAAAGTGTTGCAAAGCAAATGACTGAATCCAAGAATATTCTATCCAGCAAGACTATCAATCAAAATTGAAGGGAAAATCAGGAGCTATGCAGACAAAAAAAGGCTAAGGGAGTTTATCACTACCAAGTCAGCAATACAAGAAATGCTGTAAAACTAAGAAATATAAAAGTAAGAAAGAACACAGGCACAATAATAGAAATGACTACAAGCAAGTATCTTTCAATAATAACTTTAAATGTAAACAGACTAAATGCTCCAATCAAAAGACATTGAGTGGTTGAATGGATAAAAAGACATGACCCATATATATGCTGTCTACAAGAAACCCGCCTCATTAGAAGGGACTCACACAGACTAAAAGTGAAGGGATGGAAAAATATCTTTCAGGCAAATGGAAAGGAAAAGAAAGTTGGGGTAGCAATACTTATATCGAACAAAATAGACCTCAAAGTGAAGGCCATAACAAGAGATAAGGAAGGCCACTTCGTAATACTAAAGGGATCGATACAACAAGAGGATATAACCCTGATAAACATATATGCACCCAATGCAGGAGCACCCAAATATATAAAAAACCTCCTGGAAGGTAACAAGGGAGAGAACAACAACAACACCATAATAGTAGTGGACTTAAACACACCACTGGCATCACTGGATAAATCCTCTAGAAAAAAAATCAGCAAAGGAAACAGCAATCCTAAATGACTCACTATATCAGATGGACTTAATTGACAGCTTCAGAACATTTCACCCCAAAGCCATGGAATATATGTTCTTTTCAAGTGCACATGGGACATTTTCAAAAATATACCACATATTGGGTCACAAGCAAAGCCTCCCCAAATTCAAGAAGATTGAAATTATACCAAGCATCTTCTCAGACCACAATGGCATAATATTAGAAATAAACTACAATAAAATCAATCCAAAAAACTCAAACACTTGGAAGCTGAATAGCATGTTATTAAATATTGATTGGGTTAACAATGAGATCCAAGAAGAAATTAAAAACACCCTGGAAAATAATGACAATAAAAGCACAACAATCCAAAAGCTATGGGACACAATGAAAGCAGTCCTGAGAGGGAAGTTTATAGCTCTACAGGCCTACCTCAAAAACCAAGAAAAAATGATAGTAAATCATCTAACTCTACAAGTCAAAGAATTAGAAAAAGAGCAACAAGAAAAGCCCAGAGTGAGCAGAAGGAATGAGATAATAAAGATAAGAGCAGAAATAAATGACATAGAGACAAAAGAAAATACAAAAGATCAATAAAACCAAGAGCTGGTTCTTTGAAAGGATAAACAAGATTGATGAGCCTCTAGCCAGGCTCACCAAGAAGCAAAGAGAGAGGACTCAAATGAACAAAATCAGAAATGAAAGAGGTGAAATAACAACAGACCCCACAGAAATTCAAAGAATTTTTAAAAAATACTATGAACAACTCTTCTCTAACAAACTAGACAACCTGGAGGGAATGAACATATTTCTAGAAAAATACAATCTTCCAAAACTCAATCCAGAAGATTCTAAAAATCTCAATAGGCCAATAACTATGGAAGAAATTGAAGCAGTCATCAAAAAACTCCCAGAAAACAAAAGCCCAGGGCCAGACGGCTTCACAGGGGAGTTTTACCAAACATTCGAGGAAGAACTAAAACCTATCCTCCTCAGACTATTCCAAATATTCAAGAGGAAAGAACACTTCCCAGATCATTTTATGAAGCTAGCATCACCTTAATATCAAAACCAGATAGAGACAACACAATGAAAGAGAATTACAGGCCAATATCCCTCATGAACATAGATGCCAAAATACTCAACAAAATTCTAGCAAATCAGATCTAGCAATACATCAGGAAGATCATACACCATTATCAAGTAGGATTTATCCCGGGGATGCAAGGATGGTACAATATCTGCAAATCAATAAATGTGATACATCACATAAACAAATTGAGAGATAAAAATCACATAATCATATCAATGGATGCAGAAAAAGCATTTGACAAAATTCAACACCTTTTCTTGGATAAAATCCTCAGCAAGGTAGGAATAGAAGGATCATACCTCAACATAATAAAATCCATACATGACAAACCCACAGACAACATCATAATCAATGGGCAAAAACTAAAACTATTCTCCCTAAGAACAGGAATAAGACAGGGATGCCCCCTCTCACCACTCCTGTTCAACATAGTACTGGAAGTACTAGCCATTGCGATCAGACAAGAAGAAGAAATAAAAGGCATCCAAATTTGAAAAGAAGAAGTAAAACTGTTCTTATTTGCAGATGACATGATACTGTACATAGAAAACCTTATAAAGACTCCATCGAAAATTATTAGACTTAATAAATGAATTCGGCAATGTTGCAGGATACAAAATTAATGACAAGAAATCTAAGGCATTTCTTTACACCAATAGTGAACTTACAGAAAGGGAGACTAAAAAAGCAATTCCATTTACCATCGCACCAAAAAAATTAAGATACCTAGGAATAAATTTAACTAAGGAGGTAAAAGACTTATATGTGAAAAACTACAGGACACTGAGAAAAGAGATAGAGGAAGACATAAACAGATGGAAGAACATACCGTGTTCATGGATTGGTAGAATCAACATCATCAAAATGTCCATACTACCCAAAGCAATCTATAGATTCAATGCAATCCCCATTAATTTACCAACGGCATATTTCACAGATCTAGAACGAACGTTCCAAAAATTCATCTGGAATAAAAAAAGACCTCGAATAGCTGCAGCAATCCTGAGAAAGAAGAACAAAGTAGGCGGGATCTCAATGCCAGATATCAAGCTGTATTACAAAGCCACTGTTCTTAAAACAGCTTGGTACTGGCACAAGAACAGATGTATAGATCAACGGAATAGAATAGGAACCCAGAAATCAACCCAAAACACCATGCCCAATTAATATTCGACAAAGGAGGCAAGAGCATACAATGGAGTCAAGACAGTCTCTTCAATAAATGGTGTTGGGAAAATTGGACAGATACATGCAAAAAGATGAAACTAGACCACCAACTCACACCATGCACAAAAATAAACTCAAAATGGATAAAGGACTTAAACGTAAGACGGGAAACCATAAAAATACTAGAAGAATACACAGGCAGCGAAATCGCAAACATATGCCGAAGGAATTTCTTCTCTGATACTGCTCCTAGGGCAATGGAAACTAAAGAGAAAATAAACAAATGGGACTACATCAAAATAAAAAGCTTTTGCACAGCGAAGGAAACCATCAACAAAACAACAAGAAAGCCCACTGCATTGGAGAACATATTTGCCAATGATATTACCAATAAGGGTTTAATCTCCAACATTTACAGGGAACTCATGCAACTTAACAAAAGGAAGATAAACAATCCAATCAAAAAACGGGCAACAGACCTAAATAGACACTTTCAAAAGAGGACATACAGAAGGCAGAAAAACATATGAAAACATGCTCAAAGTCACTAATTATACAGGAGATACAAATCAAAACGGTAATGTTGTATCATGTCACACCTGTCAGAATGGCTATCATCAACAAATCAACAAACAACAAGTGTTGGAGAGGATGTGGAGAAAAAGGAACCCTTTTGCACTGCTGGTGGGAATTCAGACTGGTACAGCCACTGTCGAGAACAGTATGGAGTTTCCTCAAAAAACTAAAAATGGAACTCTCATTTGACCCAGTGATCCCACTAAAGTTCAATTCATCAGTACTTTCTTTGATGAGTACTGTTTTGGGTGATTTTACTAAGAATTCCTCAGAAAATTCTGAGTTTCCACTGTCCATGTGGATTGGCTACAGCAGCCACAGGGACTGGAGCAAGTTCTGGTACCAGAGGGGAGCCCTGCTGGGAAGCTACCCATAACTCTGGATGTCACTGTGGAACTGGGTGAGAAGAGGAAGCTAGACTTGTTTTGAGTCACATGACAGAAACATGCCTGATGTTCATGGACAGAGTTACTGGACATATGTGCTTAAAGCTTCCTCCAGTGAAGGCCCAGAAGGAAGTGCAGGAAGAGAGAGAGAGAGAGAGAGAGAGAGAGAGAGAGAGAGAGAGAGAGCTTGTATCATCATAGGAAATAACTGAATAATTAGGAAAAAGAGTTTGTAATAAGTAAAAATGTTAAAGAGCATGCAGGCAGGGACCAAGAGATATAAGGAATGTCCCATTGCAAACAGATGGGGAAGGGATTCCCAGTTTCCTACATGCACATTCTCACAGTGTCTCTGTTCTAGAAGGGAACACATTCCCTGGTCCAGGGAATTAGGACTTGGATAGCTTTGGGGTCATTATTCACATGGCCCCACCATGAATCAACAAAGCTGCATAATTCATTGGGGGCCCATTATAAATCTGTCAACTCTTACAGGGAAGAGTGGACATTCCTCACTGGAAATTCCATGGTGAAGGTGTTTTTGTATGAGGAGCCATCATTCCATTAGACCAGGTCTCCTGTTTGGTGGGGAAGCACGGGACTTGGTTGGAAAGTCTGTAAGGAGGATTCTCAAAAAGATCGGTGGCCTCTAGGAGGACTTTGCCAAAGGCGGAAGGCCCTGCCATGACTTTTCCAAACAAGTCCGAGCCCCCAGGTGTTTTACTGGAATCTCTATGTTTAGTCTTTAAGACCAGACCTTGCAGATGCATGTGCTTTCTCAAGGGTACTTACCCTGCTGATTGTGTCTAGAGGTTAATTTTAGTTCAGGCTGTTGTTACAGTAAAAGCCTAAGGAGGCAGGCAATTGGGGCTGTTTAGGTGCCTCCTGCCAAGCAGCCCGTTAGCCTTTTCTTTCACAGAAACATGTGTTGAGTGTTTCCTTCCCACGTCCCGCGTGGATCAGGGTTCAGGAACTAGAAGCAGAGCCGCACACAAATAAAAATAAAAAGACAAGTGATAATTGGAAATATTGGGGGACCAGGCAAGGAAGTTCAACTCAAGGGGAAGGACTTCCTCCCGTGCTCAGGCCTCACCAAGCTTTTATTGATCTGGGATGCACCCATAGCATAGCCCTTAGGCAGGCGACCCCCCCTTAACAGGCAGACTAGCCCATCAGCAAGGATTTACATAATAATAAATAGGGGAGTAGTTTCAGCTACCACTGTCTGGACAAACAGAGGTGGTGCCTAGCTCCGAACTTTGCTAGGGCTTCAAAGGCACCTAGCCTTTGGGGGGTTCTCTGTCTATGCTTATCAGATAGTGAAGGCAATAAACAGTCTCCCACATCTCCCCCTTATTTTTTCCTTAAGATGGGCTTGTATCTGCAGACCAGAAATAAACATCTAAGAACAAGTCCCAGTTTCAATGTCCGACAGTTCATGTGTCCATGCCAGCAATGAAATGCTGGTTCTGGATGGTGGACAAATGCAGGTCCGGTCCTCTCTGGTTTGGTCCTGGGTACCCTGCAGCGATGCACAGCTGCTGACTGCTAGCATGGCAAGGCGTCTTCACCATCTCCATCTCTGAACTGTCTCTGCTGTCTTTGTGGCTGGAGCAATTTGGTCAGTTTCTCTCTGGGATCCGTTGCCACAGGAATCCACACGGTCTTGGAGCTGTTCTCTGAAAGCACACAAATGTATTCTTGACCAAAGGTTAATAAAGGAAATTTTACTTGGGGGATCCTTTTTATATTTGCCCAAATGATTTTCCTTTGGCTTATTTTGACACCACATATGTTTTTCATGTGTGACTTGCTGTTAGCATTACAAATGAAAAACATTTTTTTTCTAGATGTAATTAGTTACAGGATATTTTTCCTTACATGGTATTCTTCCACTATCCCCCCTTTTTTGATTTAATTATTAGGAGCCTTTTGGAAAATTTTTAATGCAGTCTAGATAACTTTAAATTTTTATTTTTTCTGCACAAAAATATGACTGCTTTAGGTTTATTGTATGTTAAGCAATTTTACTATGAAATGAAAATTTTGGTTAATACTTCTTGAGCCAATTTTAATTAATCTGAAAACTTGACTACTATTTTACTTTCAAATTTAATACTTTAACAACAATCTTAGTTTACACTGTAAATGTTAGTGGAAAGGATTATTTTGTATCCTTGAGAAGGCCCCAAGCACTTCTGTTGTTAGGCTGGATTTAGATATAGGGTAGCTGCTGTCAGCTAAGTCTCTGTTGTCTGCATTATGATCTGAGCTGGGCCAAGTCTCTTTCTGTTATCTGGGTCCCGATCTGAGCTGGGCATGGGAAGCGCAGCAGCCATGGGGACAGGAGACCTCCCTCAGAAGGGGCGAGTGTTCAAGCCCCTGCACTATTTGGGGGCGGGGTGAGGATCTGTGCCCCACCTCTGTTGGACCCCATGTTCTCTTCTACTGGCCCCTCGACTGTGCCTGTCTTAGGTTGTTCCTCCCTGAGGAATCTTACCCATCATTGACTAACCCAGGGGTGGGCAAACTTTTTGACTCGACGGCCACAATGGGTTCTTAAACTGGACCGGAGGGCCGGAACAAAAGCATGGATGGAGTGTTTGTGTGAACTAATATAAATTCAAAGTAAACAACATTACATTAAAGGGTACGGTCTTTTTTTTTTTTTTTTTTTAGTTTTATTCATTTCAAATGGGCCAGATCCGGCCCGCGGGCCATAGTTTGCCCACGGCTGGAACCAGTCATCCTCCAGGGCCAAGCAGGGTGATGTGAGGTTCAGTTCTGTCTCCATGGTAGTCTATGCCCCTGTGGCCTCCATGCCCAGCAACTGCCTTGGGATTCCCTTGCCTGCTGGCGGGGCCCCGGCATTGATCACATATCTTGGGGATCCCAGGTTTCTTCTCCAGAGAGGGGCCAGCTCAGCCATTGGGCGAGAGACAGATCTATGGTACCAGCCAGCATGACCTCAGCATGAACAGAGAACTCAGACAACAGCTGTAGGCAATTGGATTGTGAGAAGAGGGAATCCTCTTGGCAAAAAGGTCAAGAGAGGTCAATACAGAATGCTTAAGTGCCTTTCCCAGGGGGCCTTCCACAGAGTGGAAGGGAATAAATCCTTTCATGCCCTTAAACATTCAAAGAATTAATTTGTAAGTTTGTTTGGAATAAATGCATAATATACTGTTGTAAAGCATCAAAAATTATTAATGAATCTTGTAGAATAATACCATGAAAGAATATTTTTTGCTCTAGGTTATGACAACTTAATTTTAAGCTGGCTGTCAATTTCTTTTTGTATAGACAAGCTCTTAGTTACATTTTCCTTGACCTGTTGTACAAAATGAGAGGTCTGAACAGTCTGTACCATAGATGAAGCAGCAATGCCCACAGAAGTAAGTAACGTTACGAGGGCAACGATTCCTACAATTAACATTCCAAGAAATCTTTTTTGTTTTTCTAAGATTTTTACTAGATCATGCAACAGTTGGTAGCTTAATTACTATAACAGTCTTGCCAATTAACTTCTTCCTCAGTGGGATTCCCTTCATAAAAACTTTTACGTAAAGGCTTAGTAAGGGGGGGGAGTGCCTTAACACACTTATATTTTCTGCACCTTTCCCCGGAGCAAGTAGAGATAATACATGTACTTGAGCTGTCTCTTCCCTGTTCTTTGGGGTCCAGGCTGGCCAAAAACCTCTCTTTAATTTTACACACAAGGGAGCAGTGGCTTGATTTAGAGTCATACAAAAGGGAAGCTGGGTGGCAACAGCTGTGTAATAATACCTGTCCATATGCTTCCTTGCCCCACCTGAGGTCCTCCTGGAAGGGTCGGCCCACGTAAGGGGTCTTACCCATGGTGGGTCAGGAACATAAGTCCAAAATACCTTCCCATTTGTCCTTGGTAGCATTACTGTACAGCTGATTACTGCTAATATAGCAAGGATGTTGTTATGTGTTCCTGGGCTCCTGGTCACTTCTGGGCTCCTTTTTAAATCAACCAGTTTCTCTTTCAGGTTCATGTTGAAATTAATGTCTTGTGGGAATCCACACAGTGCTTTGAGAAATTTTTTGGAAATATATAAACACATCCTTGACCAAATGTTAAATTTGAGATTCTTCTCATTTATTAGACTATTTTTCTTTTGGCCCACTTTGACACCAATGCATTCTCACAGGTGTCCTGTTATAGACATTACAATTGAAAATTCATAATAAAGTAACACTTTAAAAATGATTTAGGCTTAATGTAATATTCTTACAGGAAATATTCTATTATTCCCCTATATTGTATTAAAACTAATATGAAGAGCCTTTTGGAAAAAAAAGTCTTTAATGCAGTCTTAAAGACTTTAGATTTAATTTCTTGTATAGAGGTATAACTGCTTTGGATTTATTAAATGCTAAATAATTATTATTAGATGAACCATCAATAAAAATTTTTATTTAATATTTCAGGAACAGTTTACTGTACAGTAAAATTAAATCTTCTAAGATATTTATTCATCACAATAGCCAATTTAAATTGATTTTAAATAAAGCTCATTATTTAACTTTGCTTGTCTTTGTTAACAATAAATAACATTGATTGGATTATTGCTATCAGTCCCTTTTCAATACTTTGACATAAGCTAACTTTTGTTTAGGGAGGGAACATATAACTTTTAATTGTCCTTAGTTTAAGGAAAACAGGGTTTTCTAGATTTAAGGGATTAGAAAAATGACTTTGTGGGTCTGTGCATACATTTATTAATAAGTTTTAATGACATAGAAGGCATATTAGTTTAAAGAAATTTCTACTAATAAATCAATTTTTTTCTTTTATTTGGCATGAATTCTTTATGCAACCAAGCATATTATATTTTAAAATATTGCACTTGGGAAAAACTGTCAAATACATATCTAATTTAAAAATTGTCAACACTTAAAAATAGTTCTCAACATAATAGGATCTAGTCTTGACCATGGAATCAATTACTCTTAATTTGTTTATGATATATATATAACTGTGGTTCTACTGAGAATTAAGATATCTGTTAAAAATGTCTCTATCTACAAGACTTTTAAGAAATATGAGCTCTATTGTCGGCCCTTATAAAGTCAACTGCTCAAAACATTGGTCTATCATACCACTGACATTATATTAAGACCGTGATTGCTAATTTATTAAGCATTAAAAACATCTTCTTAAAAATAGTATTAAATAAATCCACGAGGCAAGCACACTTTCTGCCCCATCCGCATTTCCATAGTAAAATTCCGACTTAAAGCTCCACCCCTGAAATCCCATCCTGCCTCAGTGAGCAGACATTCCTTTTGTGATTGGCTAAGTCAGAGGGAGGGGGGCCTTTGCTGTTTTAAGATGGCAGCCCCCAGGGGAGCAGCAAGCCATGCGGCCAACATGGCGGTAGCCAAGTCATGCAGCTCAGAGTGGTGGCTGTCTACACTGTTCCCTGACAGAGCAAACCAAAACTCCTAAAAGATAGATGGCCAACATTATATTGCAGACAAACTGAAATCTCACTAGCTGTTTATACCTTTTATAATTATCTTAAAGAATATCAATGAAATTTAAACTGGTTTTTGTATTAAAAATTTCAGTTGAGGTCACAAAATTAATCCTCTTTTTAGTCAGACCAATAAGCAACATATTTTGAATTTCTAATTATTTCAGAGAAAACAAAAATTATTTTCTCAAAAATTTCTACACTTTGAGCATCTAGCTACCACAACTACACAATTTTCCCAATTCAATCTGAACCTTAAACTTTTAGCTGGCAAGTCAAATATTTAGCATTTCTCAATCAATAACATTTTTAAGAATAAAGTTCAAAAATGCAAGACATAATCAACCAACAGATTCAATTCTGTCCTCTAGATTTTGTACGAAGCACACTCAGATCTCATTTGATTCAGTATTAGGTCCTTCAAGATACCTAGGTGTAAATTTTTATCATTTTGATTCAGTAAACTCCAAGGTCTCAAGTTTCCAGCAGCTCTGGAAAACCACACCTGAGGCTGTCAAGGCAGGCCTGGCTCAGCCCTTGATTTTAAAATGACCATAATTTTTTCTTTGGGGAAGGTCAAGAAGCAAGCTTATAGCTACATTGTTTCCTGCCTGTTGCTTGCCAGCGGGAAATTTCAAAATTGACCATGAGATCGCAGTCTGGGGGGGTGGGGGAGTGGGAACTGTTTTCCCCTGGAAAAACAGATTTGGCCTACCCTGGACCAATCAGATGTAAATTGACCACATTCTTTAAGAACTTGCTACAGGCAGGAAGCAACTAGCCCCTTTCTCCATTAGAAAGGCTTGGCTAGCCTTTTTAATTAACAAAGGGCCGGTTTTTTACCGGGCTACTTAGATTTTTATAATTAATAAATTTTAATGATTCTTGAGATTTGAATCCAATTTTTATTTTAAGGCATTTTCTTTAGCAAATTTTGTAACAGAGACAATTTTACTGAATTTCCTTTTGGCCTTGAAGTTAACTTTGGAATGCGGTTCATTAACATTTTAAAGACTACTCTTTATTATGGAAAAATACCAATCTTGTTGCTAGAACCAGCCTGCATTTCTTTTTCCCTTGGGTCAAATTCGCCATTTTTCTTAGGAAATAATCAGTCTTGGGGTTTTATTTTGTACATTTGTAAAGAGACTCCAGCTCAAAACTCTATCTAAATGTCCAAAATCGGACGATGCACGCATTAGTTTTAAGCCAGCTTTTCTCTTTACACATGCACAGAAATCTCAGACGCATTTTCTAAATTTTGTAAAACTTTTCAATTACAAGAAGGACTTTAAATTAGAATACTTGGGGTGAGGGCGTCCATATTGGATCACCATGTGTTCCCTTCTTCCCTTCCCCCACATCCTGCTTTGGGGGAAGTTTCAGCAAATGACTCAGATGGCGTATTTTTCCCAAAGTCATGCTTAATAGAAAAAGATATTTTAAATTTTTTCCTATTTCGCTTTCTAAAGTCATGGCTAGAACACAAGGTAGTCTTAGCCAAAGTTTGGTTGTCATAAGATGTTCTCTGGTAATTTTTAAATAAAACATTAGGTAATCTCATTGTGGGAGAGCTTACAGCTCTGCTCTCTCCTGCCACCTTTGAATCTCTCCACACCAGAGGTGGATTGGGCAGCGGAGTTTCATTTCTTATTACAGATGTTAGATTCCAAACACAAATTAAGATATTAATTTGAAAGAGGAAGCACATTGAGGTGACAATGGCACTCTTTTTTCAGCCTGATTTAAAAGAGTATCTTTTAATATTCCAATTTCTTTATAATTTGGCCTTTTTGTACAGGTGATTCTATTTACGGAGAATTAAACATTTCAAGATTAGAACATGGAGGGGGCTATGAAGGCCATTCCTCCCATTTTTTCTTTTCTTTCTGCTCCTCTTTAGGTGCAGAGGGTGCAAGGGGAGGAGATCTATCCTCCTTGACCTCTCCTAAAGGCTCTAGCAAATGAAATACCGTTTTCCACAAGGGGAAACAATTTTTGGAAACAATTTTTTCCTGCTGCTGACTTTTTTTCAAGTTCTGATTAACTTTTTGGCAAACTTTTAAGATCTAATGTACCTTTTTCAAGAAAAGAAGGGTTGTGTTCTATAATAACATGCAAAAACTGTAAGAGATTACCTTCTGAAACTTTAACTCCTTAAGCATGCAAATCAATAGTCTATAATAAAATTTCTTACTTTTTAAAAGCTGAATCCTGCCCCATAAGCCTGGTGAAAGAAAACCTTCCCAGCCTACTTACAGCTCTCGACTTCTGAAGTTGATCCTGGGCATTGCGTGCGGTGAATTTCAACCACCTTTTTTCGGTGAATTTTCCACACCTTTTCTCGGTGAATTCTTTCTTCTTCACCTTTTTCGGTGAAACTTTCTTTTTTCACTCTAGAGAAACCTTCACTTCCAGCTTTCCCATTTGGGCGCCAGATGCTGAGTGTTTCCTTCCCACGTCCTGCGTGGATCAGGGTTCAGGAACTGGAAGCAGAGCCGCACACAAATGAAAATGAAAAGACAAGTGATAATTGGAAATATTGGGGGACAAGGCGAGCAAGTCCAACTCAAGGGGAAGGACTTCCACCCGTGCTCAGGCCTCACCAAGCTTTTATTGATCTGGGATGCACCCATAGCATAGCCCTTAGGTAGGCGACCCCCCCTTAACAGGCAGACTAGCCCATCAGCAAGGATTTACATAATAATAAATGGGGGAGTAGTTTCAGCTACCACTGTCTGGACAAACAGAGGTGGTGCCTAGCTCCGAACTTTGCTAGGGCTTCAAAGGCACCCAGCCTTTGGGGGGTTCTCTGTCTATGCTTATCAGATAGTGAAGGCAATAAACAGTTTCCCACAAACATGTGTCAGAGTAATCCATTCAACAGCCACTCAGGGTCTGCTGGTCAGTCCTGGCACTGTCTCAGTCCATCATCTTCATCATCATCATCATCATCATCATCACAATTTGCTTCCTTATAACCATTCTTCTCATTTTCTGTAGACATGGTGGTTGTAGACACACAATTCCTTTTTATCAGAAAAGAAAGCAGGCATCTACTCTTCAGATATCATTGAGGATTGAGACCCAAATGGCCCAACTGTAAGATGACACAGGCCTTTGAAAAAGCCAATGGTAGTTTGGTGGGAAAGTACAGATTCCCACTGAGACATTGGACCAAGATTCTGTCCAAATATATTGTCATTATCACCACCACCACCACCATCAGAATCATTGTCATCATCATCATAACCATCTTCATTGTCATTTGCTTACTTATAATTATTATTTTCATTTTCTTTAGATCTGGTTTTTGTACACACACAAGGACTATTTATCTCAACTTTCCTCATTTTGTATAGTTCTTAAGTAAAATACATAGCCACACTCTATTTTCTTTTTTGTTTGACTTCTAACAACTGATGGCTTATTGCTGCCTCTTCTCCACGTGCCCCTTACATGGGAAATCAGATAAGAAATCATAGTTTTCTCCTTAGATGCTAATGTGAAATTGAAACCACCCCCTGGAAGCAGAATTCCTGCCCATCTCCACCACTTCACCAAAATAAAAGTCCTGGGCCAGTCTCATTTCCTGGCTCCATCAAAGCAGGTCTGTGTTCCTCAAGGGCCTTTCCTGAGCTTCCCATGGATTTCAACTATGAGCATAATAAACATTTCATGTCCCTTGGTGTGTGTGTGTATTTCATCAGCCTGCACATCTGTACCAAGCTGCTGTGGCTCCCTCTGCCTCTGCCTGGTGTCAACTACTCATGGTGCTATGACATGATGACAAGACAATGACCGTCACCACTGGGGGTCTTTCTTCTGTAGCTTTGGGTGCACACTGTCCAGCATTCAGGTGAGCTGCACTGTTGAGTCATAAGAGCCTCTTGATAGATATAGGGGACCTGGGTCAGAAGAGTTCATGATTAATTGGCATTTAGAGACAAGAGTAAGCAAAGGCATTTGCCCCTGTCTTTTGTGGGCCTGACAGTTTTCCTCCTCTTACAATAAATCTCTGTAATTCAGATAGTGAAGAGGCAACCCCACACCTGACAGAAAACCAGCCCTTAAGGACAATCTAAACCTGCACCTGGGCTGAGCTGTGCTCAGTGTGTCTTGAGCGCCCTCTAGTGCTCATAGCCACTCCTGCAGGCAGGTTTGTGTCAGGGCTCACACTGACTTCCCCTCATGTGTCTTGTACAGTAATACACGGCCGTGTCCTCAGATGTCAGCTTGGTCATTTTAAGAGAGACTGTGCTGGTAGGGTTGTCCCTGGAGATCGTGAATCTTCCTTGGACTGCTGGAGCATACCACTGATCCTTTCCAGTTGGGTAACTCACTCCTGCCACCCACTGCAGCCCCTTCCCTGGAGCCTGGTGGACCCAGTGCATGCTGTAGTTAGTGAAGGTGAATCCGGAGGCTTTGCAGGAGAGGCTCAGAGACCCCCCGGGCGGCACCACGCCTCCCCCAGACTCCACCAGGTGAACTTGGCACAGGCCACCTGCAAACAGAGAAGCAGACTGAGAACTGCCCCGTGTGACTCAGTCCCCATGAGCCTGATGCACAGGGACGCACCTTTGACAGCAAAGAGAAGGGCAGCCCAGATGAGTGCAGACACCATGGTGTGGACACTGAGGGGCTCACACAGGAGGTCTCCTCTCCAGGGTCTGCAGGGACCCAGCCTGGCAGGCTTTCATGAACAGGGGAGGCGCTGCATTTGCATGTCTTCCCCTGAGGACCTGTCTGAGCCATCAGGGGGCTCCTCCCTCCCTGTGGTCATATGGGGAGGGCGGGCGGACCAGAGTGCCTGGGCCAGGACTCAGGGGCACATGGATGGTCTGAACATTCTAGAAGCTTTTCTGTGAATAGTGGTAGATACACTCTGCCAGGATGGAAAGTGGGACTTTTAAGGTTCTCCACTGCAGGTTGCACATAAAACCCTCAGGAGACATCCTAGGACAGGATTGTGGAGATGAAAGTGCCCCCTAGTGGTTGTTCTGAGCCACATATTCTGAGGACAGGTGTCTGAAAAAGCTTCCTGAGACCAGGCAGGCATGTCTGCCATGGGGAATCCTTCCCTGGTATTTTTGAAAGAGTGGCAGCCCCAGTCCTGCTACTTGCATGCAGGGGGGTTCTCTGCAAGGACGCCCTGGGCCTCAGGTGGCCGCCTGCGGAGAGAACCTGAGGAACATAACCCTCCGCAGCCCAGGCCTCTAGTGCCAAGTCCTCAGCTTGCACGTGGGAGGTGCTGTCACCCAGCTTGGTGTGCACACTCAGCATCCTGGAGGGTCCACCATGTGACACAGCAGTGCCTGTTTAGCTCAGGAACATGTTTTCTGATATTTGTGGGGGACCCTCCATCACTGT
This sequence comes from Myotis yumanensis, assembly GCF_028538775.1. NCBI lineage: Eukaryota > Metazoa > Chordata > Mammalia > Chiroptera > Vespertilionidae > Myotis > Myotis yumanensis. The sequence continues at coordinate 15,861,341 of NW_027223773.1, forward strand.
TGGCAGTGGAGCTGCAGGGAGCAGTGAGCACAGGGACAGACTTACCATGGACAGAAGACAATTCCCTGTCCAGGAACTGGGCCCCTTAAATACAGCTCCTGAGACCCTGTGACTGTGAATTCTAGGATTGTGCTTGAGATCATATGAGTAAGTCGCAGTGCAGAGGACAGCACAGCCTCCTTGCTCTGGGAGATGAGGAAGTGGGCCCACCTCTGCAGGGAGTGATTTTCATTCATTGCTTTTAGCGTCTCAAATGTTATTTTCTCCATATTTTCATGAACAAATTCTTGAGTGCAAAGTCTTACCACCTGGGTGATCAATAATCTTGTTGGATGATTAAGTCATAAACTCTAACCCCTGGATACAGCTCCTTGAAGAGCCCCAGGAGCAGCTCAAGGAGAACACGCTGGGCCTTTGGTGAGAACCTGGACATGGGGGCTGACCTGATACTGGGCCGCAGAGGGGAGAGCACCTGACATCCAGAGCAGGTGAGGCTGTTCTCATCAGGGTCCCTGGTCCCTTGGTGTTTACAGATGTGCCGGGTCCGACCTGGCCAGAGGGGAAAGGTGTGCCTGGATGGAGACTAAAACACAGTGTTGAGCACAGAGAAGGAAATACACCAGGTGTGACTATGCATATGGGGCTTTGTGTGGTTTATTCGGGTGATCTCATTCCCAGGAAGGAAGGAGTTAGTCTACTGGGAAAATGAGCTGTGATGCTGTGGAAATTAGCAACTGTGGAGGTAGACTGATCACATTAGAGTGATAGCAGTAGACCCTGTGGGAAAAATCAGATGTAGTCACATAAGAAAATAGAAGTCAACCCTTCTGCTCTGAGTTGCCGAGACCCCACCCCCTGCGCAGAACCTGTGGTGTCACATCCATCCTCTTTCCCCTGGGATCCAGGCCTTGAGCTAAGAGGGAGAAGTGTGAGTGGCCACCTCTTCAGGACCACAGTGTTCCTTTCCTGGGCACCTGTTAACATCTTTCAGGCTGGTGCTGATGAAGAGAGAGCAGAGACAGCTCATCTGTCTTCCTTTATTGGTCCATCGCTATGGGAGACTTGGTAAAGAGGAACTTGGGACCCAAAGGCATGGACACAATCCTAGGAAGTAGTGGAGGGAATGCCTCTCTTATGGTGACCAATTATCCTGCAACTATCCTAAAAGCATCGGTGTTGGTAATTCAGCAGCTAAAGTGTTAGTTGATATGTCAAGAGTTCAAGATTATGAAGTTGGAGATGGCACTACCTCTGTTCCTGTTTTAGCAGCAGAATGACTAAGGAAAACAGAATACTTAATTTCAAAAAAGAATCATCTTCCGACCATCATTGCTGGTTGGAGAGAAGCCACAAAGACAGCAAGACAGGCTCCGTTCAATTCGGCAGTTGATCATAGTTCTGATGAAGATAAATCCTGCCAAGATTTAGTGAACATTGCAGGAGCAACATTATCCTTAAAACTTCTTCCTTATCACAAAGATCACTCTACAAAATTAGCTCTAGAAGAAGTTCTCTGATTGAAGGGCTCTGGTAATCTGGAGGCAATTCATGTTATCAAGAAGCTAGGAGGAAGTCTGGTGGATTCCTATTTAGATAAAGACTTTCTGTTGGATAAAAAATTGGAGTTAATCAACCAAAAGGAATTTAAAATGCTAAAATTCTTATTTCAAATACTGGTATGAATGCAGACAGAATAAAGATATTTGGTTCCCCTGTAAGGGTTGATTCTACAGCAAAGGTTGCTAAAATAAAACAAGCGGAAAAGGAAAAAAAAATGAAGGAGAAATTTGAAGGTATTCTTAAGCATGGGATAAATTGCTTTGGTAACAGGCAATACATTTCTAATTATCCTGACCTGCTTTTTGGGGCTGCTGGGATATGGCTATTGAACATGTAGAATGCCTGGCTCATAGGTAGTGAAATTGCATCTACCTTTGACCTCCCAGAACTAGTGAAGCTTGGAAGTTGCAAGCTCATTGAAGAAGTCATGATTGGAGAAGACACGCTCATTCATGTTTCTGGGGTAGCCCTTGGTGCTTCTCTGAGCCACATATTCTGAGGACAGGTGTCTGAAAGAGCTTCCTGAGAGCAGGCAGGCATGTCTGCCATGGGGAAGCCTTCCCTGGTTTGCACTAATATTCTTTGTGGTGCCACTCAGCACATTTTAGATGAAGCAGAAAGATCTTTGCATAATGCTCTTTGTGTTCTTGCACACACTGTGAAGGCTTCTAGAACACTTTATGGAGGAGGCTGTTCTGAGCTGCTGATGACTCATGCTGTGTCACAGCTGCCAATAAAACACCAGGTAAAGAAGCTGTTGCAATGGAGTCTTAGGCTCAAGCACTGAGGTTGTTGCCTACTGTTATAGCTGACAACACAGGCTGTGACAGCGCAGATATGGTGCCACAGCTCTGAGCTGCCCATTGTGAAGGCAATTCAACTGCTGGACTGGATATGAAGGAAGGTGCTATTGGTGATGGCAATGCTGGGCATCACAGGTAATGTCCAAGTGAAGTGGAAGGTTCATGTGCGTGCAGCTGAAGCAGCAGAAGGGACGCTGCATGTGGATGACATCATCAAAGCAGCACCAAGGAAAGGTATCCCTGATCACCACCCTTGTTAAGCTTTCCTATATGCCATTATGCTCTGGACCAATTCATAGCAATGGTGTTTGAAGGATTTCAACTTTAAAAAAAAATTTTTTTAAAGAGTGTTCCTGAGGAGGAAACTGGTCTTGCAAGGCCTGTCAGGCCATAAAAACTGTGAACAATGCACTGCCCTTGGGGGGGAAGGTCATTATCGCTGGCCCCAGGACAGATCATCAGATATGGCCTGGGGACCCCCAACACCTGGGAGCCCCCCTGTAAGCCCACAAAAGAGGGCAGAATCATATCTGGAAGACAAAGACCCCAGAAGGTTATAAAAAGTGATGCCCTCTGCATGTTTCTTCACTCTGATTTGGAAATTATTCCCGGAGTTCACTAGTGTTAATAAACGGGATCCCTCCTTTTCTCTAGAAAGCATGCTTGGTATTTCTTTGGTCTTCTGTAACATTTAGTTTCCTGACCAGGAAAATAACCACTTTTGACTCTTGCCTCCAGTGAGTGGATGGTGTTTGGGGCCCGGGGGCACGGGACAGGCCTCCAGAAGGCATCTGCTGCTGATTTTAGCAGAATTGAACAGGGGTAGTGGGGGGGGGGGGGCGGGCGGGGAACTCCAGGTGCTCCCAGACCTCAGTCTAGGACCCGACCGTCATCTGGAGAAAGTGGACAGATACCTCTGGACCTGTTGACAGAATTGGTAAGGTAGGGACCCCAGTCAGTCAGGCCCACTCCAAGTGAGTGGAAGGGGGGGCTTGATCACCTCCCCAGAAGTCATAGGACTTTGTTAGGTAAATCAGGAATCAGGACTCCAGAGGTGAGTGAATTCAGATTTGATTAAGGAATTATGGGTTCACTCTTCTGTTTGTTTGTGTGTGGGACTAGCCAATTTGCTACCGAGAAGCGGGGCTGGACACAGTTTTAACTCCTCCAGTAGGTTCTCACTGAGATGTTGGTTGAGAATTCTGTTCTGGGGAGTGGGTGCCAGGAGTGCCCCCATGCCCATCTGGGGAGTTGGGCATTGTCTGCTCAGCTCCCGTCTGGGCTAGTCTACTGAGATAGTGTGAGTACAGATGTTTGTCTGTCTTGGCATAATTATCCGCTGATTAACTGGTCTGTGTGAAAGCAAAAGCTACTTTGATTTCCTGTTTGCTCATCTGGTTGAAATGTTTGATTTACTGAAGGCTGAACCCGTGATGGTCTGCAAAAGTCTCAAGCAGTGCTGTTGAGTTAGTTTTCTCAGCGATGTTTGCTCTCTATCAGGGAGGGATAGTTGATAAAAATTTCTGTCTATGTTTGTGTACTAAGGGCTTTCATTTGCTCTGTGTTTTTGCTGTGTTAGGTTGAAATTTAGGAATTCTAGGGTAGATTTAAAGGTATTTGTGGCTTTTCTTGTCTCTTTTGGCTGGCTGGGACTTTCAGGAGCTAGACTCTAAGCTCTGCAGGGCGGAGAGATTTTACCTGCCCTGCCCCTGCCTGTGCTGATTAAGGATCTTTTCTTTAAGGAGACCCTCCAGGATTTTAGTAAATTTCCCTGCACCCTTGTCTGTCTCTCGCCGCTGATCATCATGGGGTTGGGACAAAGTAAACCCACTGTTCTCAACTGCATGTTGGAAAATTTTGAAAAGGGTCTTATTGAGGACTATGGTATTAAAATGAATCCCAAAACACTGAGGAAATTATGTGAATTAGAATGGCCAGCCTTTGGGGTCAGCTGGCCCCTGGAAGGCTCTTTAGATGTAGGACTGGTCAGGGTGGTCTGGAATGTAGTCATGATAGACCCTGAACACCCAGATCAGTTCCCTTACATTGGAATTGCTCAAACTTTGCCACCTTGGGTCTGGTTCTGTGAGGTTTTAGTAGTAGGAGAAAAGAGGTCTCTCAGAAGGAAACCCAACCCCTTGTTCTGCCAGGATCCCCTGTGGAACTCCAGGTAATTTTAACATCTCCATATGTGCCACAGGCACCAGGTGCTTGCCCAGCTGGTCTGAAAGGTCCAGAAACACCGCCCCCTTATGTTTCTCCTCAAACATGCTCTCCAGAGCCAGTTGGGTGGCGCTTCTATTCAGCCGATCAAGGCCCAGGCCACAACCAGCACATCAGATGCCTCTAAGGGAGATTTGGGTGCCAAAGTAGTTGGCAAAGATGGGACCTTGCAGGAGGGAGGGCCAGTCTATTATTATCAGCCCTTTACCACCAGTGACATCCTATATTGGAAACATCACACCCCAGCTTATTCTGAAAAACCTCAGGCCATGATAGACCTCCTAGAAATGATCTTCCAGACCCAGAAGCCCACCTGGGTGGACTGCAAGCAGCTCCTTTTCACTTTCTTTCATACCAAGGAGCACATGAGAGTAGTAACAGAGGCTCAGAAGTGGCTTCAGACCCAGGCCCCGGCAGGAATATTAGATAAAGGCAAATGGGCCAGGCAGGCATTCCCAGATGAGGAACCCGATTGGAACCCGAACTCAGAAGATGGAAGGACCAGGCTAGAAAGATATCTGCTGGCCTTCCTCCAGGAGGTCAGGGCTGGAGCCAAGAAGCCCACCAATATGGCTAAAATTTCTGATGTTTTCCAGAAGCCTGATGAAAGTCCAGCAGCTTTCTATTTGAGACTGTGTGAGGCATACCCGATTTACACCCCCTTTACACCTGAGGCCCCAGAAAATCAAACCATGGTAAATGCCATTTTTGTAGGCCAAGCACAGCCTGACATCAGGAGAAAATTAAAAAAACTGGAAGGGTTTGCAGAAAAGAATGCTACTGAACTGCTAGAGATAGCTAACAAGGTTTTCATCCATCGAGACAGTGCAATGAGGAAGGAGGAAGAAAAGAGAACACAAAGAAGGGCCAATATAATAACAGCGGCTTTTAGAGGCTCAGGCTCCCAGACAGATCAGCAAGGATACAGACGAGGGGGAAAAGGAAGAGCAAGCCTGAGACGAGACCAGTGTGCCTATTGTAAGGAAACAGGACACTGGAAGAATGAATGTCCCAAATGGCAAAGTGAAAAGACTTGGCCCCCTTTCCCACCCAGTTGCTATCAACCAGAGCCACCTGAAGCAGATCTCACTGGGCTAGCAATGACTGATTTCGACTAGGACAGACTGGGCTCACTTCAGCTAGCCCTCCACAAGCCCATGGTCAGAATGAAAATAGGGGGCCAGACTGTGGACTTTATGGTTGATATGGGAGCTGAGCACTCAGTAGTCACTCAGAAAGTAGTGCCTCTCTCAGGAAAGGAAGTCACCATTATTGGAGCTACTGGGTACCAGACCCATAGACCATTCTGCATCTCTCCCCAATGCCAACTTGGGAGTCATCAAGTAATTCATGAATTCCTGTACTTGCCAGACTGTCCAGTGCCTCTAATGGGTAGAGACCTTTTAGCCAAAATGGGGGAAGAAATCACTTTTGCTCCAGATGGCTCAGCACAGCTTCACTTAGGTGAGGAGACCTCCCCAATGATACTTTCCTTAGCAGTGCTGAAGGAGGAAGAATGGAGACTGTATGCCCCCCAGACAAAGGCCTCACCATTGGAACCTGAATTAGAGAAGGAATTCCCTCTGGTCTGGGCAGAAGGGAATCCTCCAGGCCTGGCTAAGGACCATGCCCCGGTGTTTATCAAGTTAAAGCCTGGAGCACAGCCTGTTAAAATCTGCCAATCTCCAATTCCAAGGGAAGCACGCCTAGGAATCCAGGTCCACTTAGACCGGCTGCTTCAGTGGGGACTTGTTAAATGATGCAGGTCTCCATGGAACATGCCTCTCTTTCCTGTGAAAAAAACCTGGGACTAATGACTACCGCCCTGTACAGGATCTACGGGCTGTTAATGAGGCTGTTGTAACCCTGCATTCAGCACTGCCGAACCCCTACACTCTTCTGGAACTCATCCCATCAGAGGCGGAATGGTTTACGTGCCTAGATCTGAAAGATGCCTTTTTCTGTCTTCGATGAGTGCCTTCCAGTCAGCCTCTCTTCGCTTTGGAATGGGAAAACCCAACTACAGGGGCCAAGGAGCAGTTCACATGGGCTAGACTGCCACAAGGGTTCAAGAACTCCCCTACTCTTTTTAGTGGAGCACTATCACCTGATCTAAATTCCCAGGACAGGACTTGGAGTGTGTTCTACTCCAGTATGTAGAGGACCTCGTGCTGGCCAGCTCCACACAAGCTCAGTGCTGGAAGGGAACACGAGCCCTTCTGAGACTACCAACTGAAACAGGTTATCGGGTGTCTAAGAAAAAGGCACAGCTTTTTCAAAAAGAAGTCAAGTATTTAGGCTTCCAGATCACCCAAGGGAAACGAAGGCTAGGGACTGAAAGGAAGCAGGCAGTATGTGCCATCCCAGTCCCTAGCACCTAGCAGCTGATTTGGGAATTCCTGGGAGCCGCAGGATTCTGTCAAATTTGGATCCCAGGGTTTTCAGACCTGGCCAAGCCTCTCCATGAAGCTTTAAGAGGATAAGAGAAGGCACCCATCAGCTGGGGTCCCGAACAGGAGAAAGTCTTCGTCACCATAAAGGCAAAGCCCACTGAGGACCCGGCACTAGTGCTACCACATGTGATGAAGGACATTAATCTTTTTGTTCACGAGAACAGTGGGGTAGCCCTAGGAGTTCTAACCCAGGAGTTTGAACCCAGGCAAAGACCAGTAGCCTATCTCTCCAAGCGGAATGACCCAGTTGCCTCCGGGTGACCCCGTGCCTCAGGGCCCTTGCAGCCACGGCATTATTAGTCAAGGAAGCGGATAGGTTTACCTTAGGGCAAAACTTAAATGTAAAAGTACCTCATGCTGTTGTCACCATGATGGAAGCAAGGGGGCTGCACTGGCTGACTCATGCTCCAGTGACTCAGTTAAAGGGCTGTTATGTGAGAATCCGTGGGTATGATTAGAAGCAGTGAGAATACTTAATCCAGCCACCTTTCTACCCATAGCTGAGGGGGCCCCTGAGCATGATTGCCTGGACGTCCTAGAGGAGGTTTATTCCAGGTGGCCAGACCTAAGGGATAGGCCCCTGCAAAACTCGGACTTGGTATTGTTCACAGACGCAGTAGCTTCTTAGATGAAGGAAAAAGATGAGCCGGTATCAAACTTTGAGACAATTGAAGCACAGGCCCTGCCTGAAGGATAGTCAGAGCACAGGGAAGATCTTTGGGTCCTAGTAAGAGCCCTAGAACTCAGTAAGAATAAGCAGGCCAACATCTACACTGACTCACACTATGCCTTTGCTACCCTGCATGTCCATGGGGCCATATATAAGGAAAGGGGGCTCTTGACAGCAGGAGGAAAAGGAATAAAAAATCAGAATGAGATTTTAAAGTTACTAGAAACAGTCTGGGGGCCTAAGGAAATAGCTGTCATCCATTGCATAGGTCACCAGAAAGGAAAAGACTCAGTATCAGAAGGAAACCAGCATGCTGACGCCACAGCCAATCTGGCTGCTAAAGAACAAGCAGTGCCAGTATGGGTCATGTTGGCCCCCGAATTATCTGGACCTCCAAAATACACTCCTCTGGAAGAGAAATGGGCCCAGAAAGAAGGGGGAAAGAGAACAATGGAAGGCTGGTGGATACTCCCAGATCATAGGGTCTATGTCCCAGAACAGTTAGCCCATAAGGTAGTCCTCCAGCAGAATGAACTCACTCATTTAGGAAAGGCTGCCCTAGAAGCTTTGTTAGGCAGGTACTACCTAATTGCCCATCTACCCTCCTTGTGTGCCTCTGTCTCTCAGCATTGCCTCTTCTGTGCTCAGAACAAGGCTAAACAGGTTTCTGTGGGACCGATAGGAGTTCAACACTGTGGGAAAGCTCCTTTTGAAGACTTAGAAGTAGATTTTACAGAAATAGGGCCTAGCAGAGGAAATAAATACCTGCTATCTTTATTTGCACCTTTTCAGGTTGGGTCGAGGCATATCCCACTCGCACTGAAAAGGCAAGAGAAGTCACTAAGGCATTGCTGAAGTATATAATTCCATGATATGGAATGCCTCTGACCATATGGTTCGATAATGACCCAGCCTTTGTAGCAGAATTAGTACAACAGGTAGCCAAGGCTTTAGGAATTAAATGGAATCTACATACAGCTTACAGGCCTCAGAGTTCAGGGAAAGTGGAGCGCATGAACCGGACTCTAAAGCAGGCTATGGACAAGCTACGCCAAGAGACAACCTTACCCTGGACAGATATATTGCCTCTTGTACTATTGCGGGTATGCTGTGCCCCAAGGGCTAGGGTAGGTTTCTCTCCCTTTGAAATTCTATACGGTAGACCCCCTCCTTTAATTTAGCCAAAGGGAGATTTGGGGCAAATAGGGAACTTAGAAATGCAGAAACAACTACAAGGACTTGGAAAAACTGTCTTTGAAGTCTACAGGTGGGTTATTGACCAACTATCCATCTCTCTAGGAACAGCTGTACATCCTTATAAACCTGGAGAACAGGTTTGGGTAAAGGATTGGAAAAAGGAGCCCCTCAAGCCTACCTGGAAGGGACCCTTTCCAGTCATATTAACCACCCCCACAGCTCTTAAGGTTGCAGGACTAAACACCTGGATCCACCACTCCTGGGTGAAAGCAGCCCATCAGCCGAGTGACATCCAGTCTGAGTGGAAGGTGATCTCTGACCAGAAACACCCCCTGCGGATCACCCTCAAGACAACAGCGGACCTGGCTGAGCAACCTACTCTAAGGAATTCAGATAACACCCTGCTGAATTTTCTCTAACACTAATCTTTCTTTCTTATCCCCTCCTAAGGTTACATGCTCTAGTATTTCTGGATAATCACTGGTTTTATCTAATAATTCTTATTTTTTCTTTTTAAGAGTGCCAGCAGAATCCGGGACTAGTACCAGGAGGAGAACTCATCTGCTCTTGCTGGGACACAGAAGCACCATAAAATGACTGCTCCCCACACAGCAAGGAAACAAAGGCCTTATCATGAATTGTTGGATTACACCTTGTCATGCCATCCTTTGCTCCTTGCTTAGAAACTCACCATAAAATTATGCTAGACTGGGTAGTCCACGAGAAAACCCAATCAAGCCAGATTTTTGTTAGCTATACTTATCAGCCTGCGGCATGTTACAACTCTACTACCAAATGCACGTGGGGGCGGGGGGCGGGGGGGATTGTATTGGACAGAAAAATTATAATAGGCCCTGTCATGGCCAATGTGCATCTAACTAATGTTGCTCCTATTTGTTTCAGTAGTACGCAGGGCCAACATCCAACAGGTCACCTCTGAGGTGAACTATGCAACTCTATCCCCAAGGCTGAAAACACCACCTACCCCTGGTGCCCCCTGCAGGAAAATTCTATGCATGTGGGACCACGGCTTACCTCTGCCTGCCTGAAACTAGAACTCCCTACAAACCCCTCTGAGTGGTAGAAGCTGGATGCTAAACCCTTGGTCATTGTCCATTTTCAGCAGGAAGTAGCTAAGAGCAGTCATCACCCCTGTTCACTATAATATCCCATGGTCATTGTTCCACAAGGTTAAAAGAAGCTTGTGCGACAAGGGGGGGGGGGGGGGAGAGGGGAAATGAGGAGGAAACTGGTGTTGCAAGACTTGTCTGGCCATAAAAACTGTGAACAATGCACAGCCCTGGGGGGGAAGGTCATTATCACTGGCCCCAGGACAGATCATCGGATATGGCCTGGGGACCCCCAACACCTGGAAGCCTTCCTGTAAGACCATGAAAAGGGGTGGAACCATATCTGCAAGCAAAGACCCTAGAGGGTTATAAAAAGTAAAGACCTCTGCATGTTTCTTCACTCTGATTTGGAAATTATTCCCGGAGTCCTCTAGTGTTAATAAACGGTGTCCCTCCCTTTCTCTAGGAAGTGTGCTTGGTATTTCTTTGGTCTTCTGCAACAGTTACATCCTAGGCTGGTATCTTCACTGACAATGTCAACCTTCACTTTAACTGAGCCTATCTGTCTTTTTGCATCTACAATAACATATCCTTGCAATGTCTGGGTAACTTGTAACTCCCCTTTTTCCAGACCCCTAGGGGCACAAGGTAATGTGCCTGGGCCCAAGGACAGACACCACAAATTCCTTTACTATTATCATGTTAACTGTTCCTGCACCCACCTAAGCATGTGTCTCTCATTTTACTTTTTATCCAATCCCAGAGGTTTCCTGGCTTTGCTTTCTCCCGCCTATCTAGTCTATCACCAGTGGATTTCCAGTAACCCACCTACTTCCCTCCTTGGATTGCAATGTATAAAAATAGAGGAAAAACCGCCATTCTGGGGAGCATTATCTCAGTTTGTTGAGGTTCTGCATCCTGGCATTTGTCGACATTTTGGCTGAAATACACTCACAAAAATTCTTTACAGATTTGAATGTGTGTTTTTTTTGTTTGTTTGTTTTTTTTTTACGTTAACAGTACTAAGACGATGTTTCCTCCTACCATTTCTTTCCTGTCCTGTTTTATTAAAATAAGATTCCTTTATTTATTTAATTTGTTTTGTTAATCCTCAACCAGATAGGAATTTGTGATCAGTCTCTCGTGAGACTGGCTTCAGTCACTGAATTTTGTCAGATTTATGACAGTCTCCTTTTTTATTCACAAATACAATCCCTAAACCTAGACATAGGAAAGGGCTTTCGTGAGCTCTGTGGCTGAGCCTGGGAGCAAAGTTAATTTAAGGCAGAGCAGGAAATTGTGTCTTTGCTTAACTCTCCACCTGCTCCTGTTCTGGGGACTGTACTGGTCTTGAGCGCCCCCTGGTGTCCCGCATGCCCCCCTGCAGCCCAGCCCTGTTGCCTCCCTCAGGGAGGTTTGTGTCTGGGCTCACACTGACTTCCCCCTCACTGTGTGTCTAGCACAGTAATAATGGGCAGTGTCCGTGGCTCTCAGGCTGTTCATTTGCAGATACAGCGTGTTCTTGGCATTGTCCCTGGAGATGGTGAATCGCCCCTTCACAGACTTGGCATAGTGTGTGGTACTTCCATCAGGAGTAATTTCACCAAGCCACTCCAGCCCCTTCCCTGGAGCCTGGCGGAACCAGCCCATCCAGTGGCTACTAAAGGTGAATCCAGAGGCTGCACAGGAGAGTCTCAGAGACCCACCAGGCGGCACCAAGCCTCCCCCAGACTCCACCAGCTGCACCTCACACTGGACACCTGCAAACACAGAGACACAAGGTGAACTTAGAATCACATGGAAGCAAAAACAGGCACAGGCAAAGGTCCCAGTGCTCCCCAATCCTGAGAATGACCTTGAAAAATGATCAGGAGGAAAATGCAGCTTGGCACCCAGTCCATGGTGGAGCTGCTGGGGTCCTTTCTCAGGTACTTGGGTTCTGGGTGTCTCCCCAGCATGCGGGGCAGGGCCCTCTTTAATGAGCAGGAGGAGAGCCCCATTTGCATGGAGTCTGGATATAAGGCTGTAGCTGGGGCCCTGGGCTGCATGCCTGACCTTGTCATCCTAAAGGCTACCCCAGATGGGAAAGGACTCAAGGGTGCTGGCCACAAGAGGTCCCGTCCTGACCCACCCTCCCTCCCTCCTTTCCCGAGACCCGGTCACCCTGACTCCATTCCTTTGGGGGCAGCTTCCAGGATTGTGAGTCCTCCGTCCTGGGGTTTTGATGATGACCCAGGGGTGCTGCCCTCAGAGGCAGGATGACTGGGCTTCCTCTTGCTCTCCTTCACCCGCCGTGGGCCATGTTGCCTTTCTTGGATTGTGGAATAAGAATTTGCATTGGAGTGATATTTTTATTTTGAGACTGAAAGATTCTCTTTGTTCTTCTTCCCAATCAGATCTTCCATGAAACTGGAATGTCAACATGTGACGAGGCAGGAGAGGCTGGGCTGGAAGCTTTCTTGCTGGGTCCCATCTCCCTCTGCCTATTACCTCCTCTTGGGAAGGTCATGACGAATGTCCTCCTGGATGACCCAGGAAAAAAAAGACAAAAAGGAGAAACAAAAAGGAGAGAGGCCCAGTACCAGCAATGATGATGGACATTAAGAGCCTTCATGCACTTCAGGTGGAGAGGCACCTCAATGAGGACATTGGACGGTGGGCTTGGTAATTCCCACCGATGCTGAGAGTTGCCCTTTCCCTCCTAGAAAGAGACGGGAACAGGACCCTGTCTTCTGCCAGTTCACACAGTGAGCACCTCCAAAGCAGAGTAGCACAGGCAGCTCTGTGTCTAACACACACTAGCCTAACAAGATTGCTTACATGTGGTCCTACTAAGCCAGGAACAATTTGCTCCTAGAGCAGTGATGGCGAACCTATTACACACGTGTCAGAGGTGACACGTGAACTCATTTTTTTGGTTGATTTTTCTTTGTTAAATGGCATTTAAATATATAAAATAAATATCAAAAATATAAATCTTTGTTTTACTATGGTTGCAAATATCAAAAAAATTCTATATGTGACACGGCACCAGAGTTAAGTTAGGGTTTTTCAAAATGCTCGCACGCCGATCTCAAAAGGTTCGCCATCACTGTCCTAGAGCGTTGTTTGTAACACACTAAAACATACCATGACATATATGTTGTTTCCAATATAGGCCACATAGGACATGCCCGTCATTTATGACATGTGTGTCAGCTATGACAAGCATCGGCACAGAACGGGCATGTCACTTATGACACTTACATTGCCAACGACATGGATGCCACCTAAGATGTATTTTGCTTATTACATCTTTGGAGGTTCATCCTGGTATATAATTTGGAAATTGGCCTGTTGATCCACTGTCCTTTGTCCTTCTAGGGACAAGCCACGCTTTCCTGAATGAAAAAGTCTTACGACAAGTGCTACAGGGACTCAGACCAGGAGATTTCACAGATCTACCTCCCCCAGGTGACACCAGCCAGGTGGGCTGCTGGGCCAGCCCTCCACATCGCCATGCTGAGCTCAGTGCTCCTGGCATCTCCCTGCCGAAGGGTAAAGCCAAGTGGCTGGAGACAAGCAAGAGGTGGTCTGAGCCCTGGCCAGTTTGGCTCAGTGGATAGAGAATCGGCCTATGGACTGAAGGGTCCCGGGTTCGATTTCGGTCAAGTGCACTTGCCCAGGTTGTGGGCCTGATTCCAGTAGGGAGTGTGCAGGTAACAGCGGATCAATGATTCTCACTCATCATTGATGTTTCTCTCTCTCTCTCCCTCTTCCATTCCTCTCTGAAATCAATCAAAATATATTTTTAAAAAATAGAATTGGCACTGCCTGGGCAGTTCAGTTGGTTACAGCAACATTATGATACAGCAAGGTTGCAGGTTTGATCCCATCAGAGTACATACAAAAACCAACTAATGCATGCATAATAAATAGAACAACAAATTGATGTTTCTCTCTCTCTCCCTCCTCCCCCTTAAATAAATAAATAAATAAATAAATAAAAATTTTAAAAAGAAACAGGATTGCTTTAAAAAAATAGAATTCTCCAGGCCTCTGGGGGGCCTTGAGCCCCACAGTGACCCTTGAGAGTGGGTGACTAAGAGGAGATCTCTGCTTCCTTCCCTCTGATGAATTCTTAGTGAGAGGACCCCCTCCGGCTCCTTTTTGCCTTCTTCCTGGCCAAGCATGGAGCTGTCTTCCTCTCAGGCTTGACCAGGGCTCTGGAGACACAACTGGAGGGAATCGTGAGCGCCCAGACTTCTCTGTCCCTCCTGGGCAACCACAGGCTGGATTAAGTGGGCGTGGGGACCAGGCAGTAAGACTGAGAGAAAGAGGAGGATGAGCAGGGGCCCGCCAGTCAGTGGTGAGGACACTGTGGTCACAGTGGGTGAGGACACAGTGGGTTTGGACACAGTGGGTGAGGTCACAGTGGGTGAGGACACAGTGGGTGAGGACACAGTAGGTGAGGTCTCAGTGGATGAGGCACCAGTGGGTCTGCTGGTTCTGTGAGCAGTGCCTCCTGCCCATGCTTGTCACTGCAGAGTGGAAACACCCTGCTCTTTGAGGCCTGGATCCAAGGAACGTCGTGTCAGTGGCAACAGGTTAAACAGAGTTCTGGGAAATTATTATTTTATTTTTATTTCTTTACTAGAAGCCCAGTGCTCACGAAATCCTGCGTGAGTAGCTCACTTCTGTTTGCCTCAGGTGACCCCACTGCCCATCGCTGCTCATAGCTCTAGCCCTGCCCTCCACCTCTAGTAGCTTGCTTTTCTGCGCTGCCCGCCGCGAGAGCCACTGCTCGAATGGTCATGATGGCCATGGGCCTTTTATTAATATAAATTTTTTTAAAAAAATATATTTTATTGATTTTTTACAGAGAGGAAGGGAGAGGGATAGAGAGTTAGAAACATCTGTTATGCCCAGATTCCAAGATCCCCAAAAATTCCACACTGGGAGCCAGTTCCATGCAACAGCAGAAGGACCTTTTATTTTTGGGCTAGCTAGACCAACCCCCGTTCCCGGCCAGCCCGGCCCTGCTCCCGGCCGGCCCCGGTGACAGGAAGAGAGAGTGCCCTCCCATGGGAAAATCCGGCTTAAATAGGGGGGTGATGCAAGGGGATTGTGGGCCCTGCCGATTGGCCAGGCGTGAGCGGGGTCTTGTTACACAGGATGTGGTCATATCTATGGCGTGCACTTCCCTTGATTGTCATTGGTTAGTTTAAAATCCCCGGCGCTGCCAGCAGAGGCCTGGGCTTCCGGGAAGAAGGCTACACGTGGCCCCAACATGGAGGATACAGGCAAGATGGAGGGGAGCGCATAGCCCTCACCCTTTCATTCCCCCCTTTGTCTTGGAACTTCCGGCTCAATCATGAGTCGGGCTGCATTTCTATTCCACCGTCGCTAGAGGCCTGTACTGGGCATATCTTAACAAATGGTCTGGTGGAAGGGAAAGTAACAATTTTTATTGAAATAGGATTTTTCTTCTTAAAATTCCTCCATGGCCATTAAAAAGCCAAATTGAGATTAATTTATCTACTATTCTGATGTTTGCATAAATACAACAAGAACGGTAACTGAAAACCATCATTAGAAACTGGTCTTATTGAACTTATGCAAAGAGATGTATTGCTAGATTTCGGAGGAATTATATAAGAAGAAAAACATATTGATTTATTCTAAGATTTTCTGACTTTCTTTGCTAATTTCTTTTCATGCATAATCATGCCTTAGATTTTTATTCTAACCAGGCCTTTCCTAGCTTTACTACCCCTGACATGGGCATGGTCATGCAGGCCTGCAAGCAGTACACAGGCTGTCAACTGTCAACTGTCTCTCAACAGCGACCAAAACCTGATGGGCACCGTTCCCTGTTCAGTTGGGCACCTGCCCTCTTGGCAGCTAGGCACTCCTTACTTTCGGGGGTCATCCCGCACAGTTCTTTTTTTAGGACAACCAATATACATTCAAACCTGCAAGAGAATTAAAGGTTAATGTAACATATCAATACAATGAAACATAATACTGGCATTATGGCCGCTTTCAGGCAGCCAAATCTTCCGCTATTAAACATGTGATACTAAAGTCTATTCCCGATTTTTCTATAAATTGTCCCTGTCTCTTTGGAGCCATGTCCATGAAGATGCAGGCATCATCTAAGTCTATTGTGGGGGCTCCTGGCGACAGGAGTGATCGCGAGTTATGTCACCAGCATCAGGCAGGTGGAGCACGCCGTAGCTTGAGCTTCAGTGGGTTGCGTTGATCTCTATCGACGCTCCATTTGGTGATGAAGTCTTTTTGGACCGTGGATGGGTCCGCTGACCGGACGTGAGTGTGATGGATCCAGGTCGCGACGCCGTCTACCTTGAGAGCAGTGGGGGTCGTTAGCACACAGTGTAGGGACCCTTCCAACGTGGCTCAAGAGTTTCTTGATGATGCCTTTTGACGTAGACCCAATCTCCTGGTCTGTGTCGATGAGGAGTTGGAATTGGGCTGGTCTCATAGATGGCACGAAGGCGTGGCCAAATGTCCTCGTGTGCCCTCTGGAGCCCTCTTAAGGAAAGAGATAGTTCTTGATTTTCAAATTCAGCGAGAAAGTCAGCTTTAAGGTTAGGAATGATAGGGGGTGGCCTGCCAAACATGATTTCATAGGGAGTAAAGCCCAGGGTGTAAGGGGAGTTCCTTACCCGGTAAAGGGCATACGGTAAGAGAGCCACCCAGTCCCCGCCAGTCTCCATGGTTAATTTGGTAAGGGTCTCTTTTAGAGTTCTATTCATTCTTTCTACCTGACCTGAACTCTGGGGTCTATAAGCACAATGTAGTTTCCAATTTGCCCCAATAGCCCTGGTTACTACCTGTGTTACCTGTGAAATAAAGGCTGGCCCGTTGTCGGATCCTATCATAGCAGGAAAACCATACCTGGGTAAGATGTCTTCCAGCAGCTTCTTGACCACCGTCTGAGCTGTTTCACGCTTGGTTGGGTATGCCTCTACCCAGCCAGAGAAGGTATCTATAAATACTAAAAGATATTTATAACCATACTTCCCTGGTTTAATTTCAGTGAAGTCGACCTCCCATTGTGCTCCAGGTTTGGTGCCTCTGAGCCTGGTTCCTTCTTTATTTGATCCAACCCTTGCGTTTGTGAGTTGACAGGTCTTGCAGGCTGACACAACCTGATCTATCTTGGTATTCTGCTGGTGAATTTTGATCCTGGCATGTTGGATTAAGTCCTTCATTTTCCGGGCTCCCAGGTGAGTGGATTGGTGCATATGTTTTAATATCGTGTCCCCGAGCCAGTCCGGCAGTATAAGTTCTCCTTCTGGTGTATGCCACCATCCCTTTATTTCCTGGGCTTTAGGGAGCTTTTTGATACGTTGCAACTCCTCCTGAGAGTACTTGGGCTGGTCTGGTAGGACTGGGTCCCCTGGGTCTGGTAGTTGTAAGGCCATGGTAGGGACCGAGGTAAGGGCTACTGCCTTTGCAGCCTGGTCAGCCTTTTGGTTACCTTTAGCTACCAGGTCATTGGCTTTTTGGTGTCCCTGGCAGTGGATTATGGCTAACTTGGCAGGAAGCCATAAGGCTGAGAGCAGGTCGAGGATTTCCTGCTTATTTTTTATTGTCTGTCCCTCTGCTGTCAATAGCCCTCTCTCCTGGTAGATTGCCCCGTGAACGTGAGCTGTAGCAAATGCATAACGGCTGTCTGTGTAAACGTTAAGCCGCTTTCCAGCCCCCAGTGTCAGTGCCTTGGTGAGTGCAATGAGTTCTGCTCGCTGAGCTGATGTCCCAGGGGGCAGAGCCTCCGCCCACACGGTGTTCGTGTTGGTAACTGCCGCCGCACCCATGTACCTGCACCCGTCCCGCACGAAGCTGCTTCCATCCGTGAACCAGGTGGCCTCTGCATCCGGGAGGGGCCGATCGGTCAAGTCCTTCCGAAGTCCATGTACCTGCTCCAGGATTCCCGCACAGTCATGTAGTGGGGCATCTAGGTCAGGGTCAGGTAGCAGGGTAGCAGGGTTGAGGGCCGCACTGGGAAGGAACCGCACTCTAGGGGGGTTGAGCAGCAAGCTTTGATAGTGGGTCATGCGAGCATTGCTCATCCATCTATCAGGAGGCTGTTTTAGGATCCCTTCAATGGCATGCGGGGTTGTGATCCACACCTCCTGCCCCAGGGTCAGTTTGTCAGCATCCTTGACTAAGAGCGCGGTTGCTGCAATGATTCTTAGGCACGGTGGCCAGCCGGCGGCTACAGGATCCAGCTTTTTAGACAAATATGCTACTGGGCGACTCCAGGGGCCTAAAGCCTGGGTTAAAACCCCTTTTGCCACTCCTTTGCGCTCATCTACAAAGAGGCGAAAGGGTTTTGTAATGTCTGGTAGGCCCAGGGCTGGAGTAGCTAAAAGAGCTTTCTTTATCTGATTAAAGGCCATTTCTTCTGTCTCAGTCCATTTAAAGGCCTTCCCCTCCTTGGTGGCTTCATATAGGGGCCTGGCGATCTCAGCAAAACTTGGTATCCAGAGGTGGCAATAGCCAGCCGATCCTAGGAACTCCCTCACCTCCCTCCGGGAGGTGGGAGCAGGGATTTTCAAGACTGTCTCTTTTCTAGCATCTGACAACCGCCGCTGTCCGCCCTCCAGTATGTACCCTAGGTAACTCACCCTCTTTTGGCATATCTGAGCCTTCTTCGCAGAGGCCCGGTACCCTAAGGTCCCTAGGGTGGCCAGCAGATCTTTGGTCCCTTGTTCACAATCTTTGGCGGTATCGGCAGCAATCAGGATGTCATCTACGTACTGAAGGAGAGTGAGATTGGGGTGCTCTCTCCTGTACTCACCAAGGTCTTCATGCAGTGCCTCGTCGAAGATGGTGGGTGAATTCTTGAATCCTTGGGGCAGTCGCGTCCAGGTTAATTGTCCACTGTAGCCTTCCTCTGGGTCGTGCCACTCGAAGGCAAACAGGGGTTGGCTTTGAGGCGCTAGCGGCAGACTGAAAAAGGCATCCTTCAAGTCTAGTACGGTATACTAGACTCTAGAGGGTGCCAGAGAGCTTAGGAGAGTGTATGGGTTAGGAACGGTTGGGTGTATATCCAGGACCCTTTTATTTACTTCCCGGAGGTCCTGGACTGGTCGATAGTCATTCGTGTGGGGCTTTCTGACCGGCAGGAGGGGGGTGTTCCAGGCAGATTGGCATGGAACCAATACCTCTAGGTTTCGCAGTCTCCGGATGTGAGGCTGGATTCCCTTCCGAGCCTCCTGGGACATAGGGTACTGTTTTACTCTTATTGGGCTTTCTCCTGGTTTTAGCTCAACCAGGGTTGGGGCCCTGTGGGCGGCCAGTCCTACTCCCCCCGTCTCTGCCCAGGCTGTGGGGAATTCTTGCAGCCATCTATCTATATTGTTCTCTACTGGGGGCGCCCCCTGGTGTAGGCGATATTCATCCTCCAGTCTCAGAGTCAGAACCTGGATGGGGTGGCCTTCGCTATCGGTAACCTGAGGCCCCCCTTGTCTGCAGGTTATTTGGGCTCCAATCTTGGTTAGCAAGTCCCGTCCTAAAAGGGGGTAGGGGCACTCCGGTATTACCATGAAGGAATGGGATACCCGGCCCGTTCCTAGATCTACTGTTCTTCGGGTAGTCCATGGATACTGGCTCATGCCAGTTGCCCCTTGCACCCAGGATTTTTTATTAGCAAGCTTCCCCTGAGGTGTGCGGAGAACCGAATGTTGTGCTCCAGTGTCGACAAGGAAGTCAACAGGGGTCCCCTCCACTCTAAGAGTTACCCTGGGCTCGGGGAGGGGGTCTGAACCCCAACTCCCCTAATCACTCAGTCCTTCCAGCTCCAAGACCTCCACCCGGTCCGTCTTGCTTCCCCTTTTACCGGCCTTCTTTGGGCATTCTCGGACCCAGTGCCCTATCTCTTTGCAGTAAGCACACTGGTTCTGTTGCAGTTTTTTCTTCCCACTCCGGGCGGTTTCCTTACCTCTTTCTTGGCCATCAGCAAGCTGGCGAAGGCGGCGGGTCCGCTCCTCAGGGGACTCCGTGGTGGTGGCTAGCAGAATCTTGGCCAGGTTTCGGGTCTGCTTGTCACTGGCAGCCACCATGGCGCGGGCTCGTCTATCCTCAGGGGACTCTCGGTTATTGAACACCTTCTCTGCCACTGCCAGTAAATCCTGTAAACTCTTTTCTCCTAATCTATCTATTCTCTGCAGTTTTTTTCTAATGTCCATGGCTGACTGGTTTATAAAACTCATGATTACAGCTGCCTTATTCTCAGGGGCTTCTGGATCCATGGGGGTGTAGGTGCGATATGCCTCCATGATCCGTTCTAGAAAGGCAGCTGGTGACTCATCTCTTCCCTGCTGTACGTTCCCTACCTTGGTCAAATTGGTGGGCTTCCTAGCAGCCCTACGGAGACCTCCCATCAGAGTCTGGCGGTAGACCGAAAGCCTCTCCTTACCTTCTGCCGTGTTGAAATCCCATTCAGGCCTAGTTAAAGGGAAAGAGACATCTATCTGGGCCTGGTTTGTGGTTGGATTTCCATCTACACCAGGAACCATCTTCCGGGCCTCATTGAGGATCCTTTCTCTCTCTTCCGTTGTGAACAGAACCTGTAAAAGCTGCTGACAGTCGTCCCATGTGGGCTGATGGGTGAAAAGAACAGAATCTAGCAAGTCAATAAGTCTCCCCGGCTTTTCAGAGAACTTAGGGTTCTGTGCCTTCCAGTTATACAAATCGCTAGTTGAGAAAGGCCAATAGATATGGGGCTGGTTGCCATTCGCATCCGGGGGTCCAGCGGCCCTTAAGGGCAGGGTCTTAATAGTGGAGTCGGGGGCTGCGACAGACAGTTCCCGCTGAGCTCTTTGCCGGGTGAGAGGCGGGCCTCCTACCGGAACCGGAACTGAGGCCACTCCCAGAACCCCGCCCCCAGGCACTCCCGGAACTGTGTCAGCTTCCTGCCACAGGGCAGGATCAAATCTCTCCGGCATCCTGTGGAAATGATATGGGGGAGGAAAAATTAACTCTTCTCCAGTTCCCCCCTGCAAAACTGGGTAGGGGGGAGCTGGAGCTGACGGCAGGGTGGTTTTTTTCTCCTTCCTCTTCTCCGCTTCCTGCAAGGCAAGAATGGGTTCTGGCTCCGGAGGGTGTGGAGGTAGGAAGGGCCTAAGCCAAGATGGTGGATCTTCCAAGAGGTTCTGCCAAGTAACAATGTAAGAGAGTTGACCAGGATGTCCCTCTTTGGGCTGGGAGACGATATCCCTAACCCGGCGGATGGTGGGGAGATCGAAAGTCCCCTCCGGCGGCCACCCGACATTAAAAGTCGGCCACTCCCTGGAACAAAAGGCCCGCCACCGGTCCTTCCGAACCTCCACACTGAGGTTGCTGGCTCTTTCCTCTACCTCTTTAAAATGACAGACCATAATGCTTAAAGGAGTAGTTTGAGTCTGTCCCATAATGTCTATCCAGTAAATCCACAAAATAAAACCAAAAAAACACAAACACAGACAACTAAGGGGCCCTAAAATACAGTATTCCAACTCCATGGACGCGAAACCAAAATAATCTTCCAACTCCATGATGGTAAAAACCGAAAACGAAGCAAGGCTACTTCTACAGCTAGCGGAAGCTACCCGCCTACAGATCTCCCGACCTCGGAAGCAAAGCTAGTTCTACAGATACAGATGGAGGATCGAGGCGTCCCCCGACTCCTCCCGCCCTTTGTCCTCGTGCGTCCATGATCAATGTGGGCGAATACAGATTTCAGAAGTGAGCTCACACAGAAACAAACAAATACAAACATAAACGACACATACCGCGGTCAGCCAAGTCCTCCGAGCTGGGAGTCCCTGAATGGGGTTTGAGGATCCCGGGCGAGACCCCAAATGTTATGCCCAGATTCCAAGATCCCCAAAAATTCCACACTGGGAGCCAGTTCGATGCAACAGCAGAAGGACCTTTTATTTTTGGGCTAGCTAGACCAACCCCCGTTCCCGGCCGGCCGGGCCCTGCTCCCGGCCGGCCCCGGCGACAGGAAGAGAGAGTGCCCTCCCATGGGAAAATCCGGCTTAAATAGGGGGGTGATGCAAGGGGATTGTGGGCCCTGCCGATTGGCCAGGCGTGAGCCGGGTCTTGTTACACAGGATGTGGTCATATCTATGGCGCGCACTTCCCTTGATTGTCATTGGTTAGTTTAAAATCCCGGGCGCGGCCAGCAGAGGCCTGGGCTTCTGGGAAGAAGGCTACACGTGGCCCCAACATGGAGGATACAGGCAAGATGGAGGGGAGCGCATAGCCCTCACCCTTTCACATCGATGAGAGAGAAACATCGATCAGCTGCCTCCTGCACACCCCCTACTGGGGATGTGCCCGCAACTAAGGTACATGCCCTTGACCGGAATTGAACCCGGGACCCCTCAGTCCGCAGGCCGACACTCTATCCACTGAGCCAAACCGGTGCTGGCTAATATAAATTTTTTTAATCCTCACTCGAGGATATTTCTCCATTGATTTTTTAGAGATAGTGAAAGAGAGAGGGCAAGTCAGTGAGAAACATCAATGTGAGAGAAACATAGATCGGTTGCTTTCTGCACCAACCCAGAATAGGCCCTGGGTTGGGGAGGCCATTGCAACCGAGGTACATGCCCTTGACCTTAATCAAACCTGGGACCCTTCAGTTTGCAGGTCGATGCTCTATCCACTGAGCAAACCGGCCAGGGCTATTTTATTTTTTATGATGAAGAGGAAACAAATTTGTAAAGGAAACCCCTCTTTGGCCAATCCCTGCACATGCCTTTGGGGCTGCATTCTTGAGTTTAGTGAGTCCTGAGTTTAGTCACTCCACTAGTTCTGAGTGTCCCCTGCTCGCCCTGAGCGCCCCCTAGTGTCATGAGCGCCCCCCTGCAGCCCAGCCCTGCTGCCTCCCTCAGGGAGGTTTGTGTCTGGGCTCACACTGACTTCCCCTCACTGTGTTTCTCGCACAGTAATACACGGCCATGTCCGTGGTTCTGAGGCTGTTCATTTGCAGATACAGCGTGTTCTTGGTGTTGTCCCTGGAGATGCTGAATCGGCCCTTGACAGAATCAGCATAGTATGTGCTACCACCATAATCAGTAATGAGTGAGACCCACTCCAGCCTCTTCCCTGGAGCCTGGCAGACCCAGCCCATCCAGTAGCTACTGAAGGTGAACCCAGAGGCTGCACAGGAGAGTCTCAGAGACCCCCCAGGTGGAACCAAGCCTCCCCCAGACTCCACCAGCTGCACCTCACACAGGACACCTGCAAACATAGAGACACAAGGTGGACTTAGAATCACATGGAAGCAAAAGCAGGCACAGGCACAGGTCTCAGCACTCCCCACTCCTGAGAATGACCTTGAAAAATGATCAGGAGGAAAAGGCAGCTTGGCACCAAGTCCATGGTGGAGCCTCTGGGGTCCTGTCTCAGGCACTTGGGTTCTGGATGTCTCCCCCTCATGCAAGGCAGGGCCTTCTTTAATGAGCAGTAGAAGAGCCCCATTTGCATGGGGTCTGGATATAAGGGTGTAGCTGGGACCCTGGGCTGCATGCCTGACCATGTCATTCTATGGGGCGACCCCAGATGGGAAAGGACTCAAGGATGCTGGCCACAAGGGGTCCCATCCTGACCCACCCTCCCTTCCTCCTTTCCTGAGACCAGTCACACTGACCCTATTCCTTTGGGGGCAGCTTCCAGGATTGAGAGTCCTCCGTCCTTGGGGTTTTGATGAGGACCCAAGGGTGCATGGATGGGGTTTTCTCTCTCTCTCCTTCACCCACCGTGAGACATGGTGCCTTTCTGGCGGTTGGGAATAAGAACTTGCGTTGGATGATGCTTTTATTTTGAGACTGAAAGATTCTCTTTGTTGTTTTCCCCATTCAGATCTTCCACAAAACTTCAGGGTGTACATGTGACGGGGCAGGAGAGGCTGGGAGGATGCTGTGGCCACAGCCTCAGTCTGTACACTGCTGCCCCTGTCACAGCTTGTAACTGCCTTCCCAAGAGATTTCACTTAACTTCCCTGCTATTAATGTGCAAAGGTCCTGTTTTTCCAGCCTCTCAAATTGGGACAAGTTCCGTCTTTACAAATGGAGCCCTGGCTGGTGTTGTCCAGTGGTTTATACATTGGCCCGGGCATCACATGGTCTCTCATTCAAATCCCGGTCAAGGTTGCTGGTTCTCTCCTGGTTCTGGTCAGGGTCATTGAGGAAGCAATCAATCCATGTGCTTCTCTCACATCAATGTTTCTCTCCCTCCAAACCCCCACTCCTCTCTTCCACTCTCTCTCAGAAAAGTAATGGGAAAATATCCTTGGGTGAGAATAAAAAAAAATAAAAAGAGGAACATGTTGGTTTTTGGAAGCAAAACCCTGGGTAAAAATTGAGGCACCGAGTCGTCCTTGGGGGCAAGGCAGCCCCTCCCTACTCGGTGACAGAGGGACCACCTGCAGGTCAGTCCTCAGCTCTTCTTCTGGGGGCAGCCCCGTCCCACAGTCTCTCCCTCTGCCCAATGCAGCACAGGCCCCGGCCAGTTCAGCTGGACTCCCTGGTGGTGAGGCCCCCACTCCCCCCACTCGCTTTGCCCCAAGAGGAGACCATGCCCACCCCAGGTCTGAGCGAGGTCACCTACCCCAAAGCCAGGGGGCCGAGTGCCGGTTCCGGAGGGAAACCATGGCCCTGGTGTGGACAGGGGAGACCTGCCCTGTGGACACATTATGAGCCCATTGTACAGCTGCACTAAGCAAGGCTCATCCATGAACTGCATCAGCCGCCCACACCGTGCTGATGGATGAGGTGTGCAGGGCGGCTGCCACGTCCCAAAGCCCTGCTCTCTGCTCAGACTCAGACCCAGCTCGCACCTCCCCAGGCTGCTGGTTCAGAGACGCTGGGTCCTGTTTAAAAGAAACGCAGAGATGAGGTGTTTTCTGGGCTGAGAGGAGGCGGGGGTGGGAGTCAGTGTGCAATGGGGGCTGGGCTTCTCCAGGCTGCAATCAAAATGCTGTGGAAGTGGGCACAGGAGGTGATGGCCGCACAGCACAGCCAAAGTGCCACATGCCTCCGACTGTGCACTTTGTGGAAGAAACAAGGTAGACACGTGCCCAGGGACTGACAGTCACCTTTCAGGGTGATCTGGTCAGAATTCCCTAACTGGGCCGTTATGGGGTGAGTCAGTCCCAGGCCTTAACTTTTTAGTAAAAGGCTTCTCTTTGCCTAAAGCCAGCCCTGCCCATAGTTCTTGAGCATCAAGGTCAACACTCCTTTAAAACAAGCCCTAACTGCCCCCAGGAGAGCACTCTTGTTAAGTGCCTGCAATCCAACCCCCGCCTGCTCCCTCTCACCTCCATGCAGCCTTCCTTCCCTCCTCCTCAATCCCAAAGGTGTCAGAGAAGCTGTGAGAGCAACTCTGACACTGGCATTGTCAGGAACATCTGAGATCCTGCTTCCTTGCCACTCTCCTAGGTTTGGCTCAGATCAACTCTTAAAAATTCTCCACAGGTTTGGACATGCTTATGTCAATTACGTCAACGTGGTTCACGTATGTTGTGGGTTTTATGCCAATTCAACCACCCAGGGGAACCTGGAAACGTGTCACAGGGGAGATGGGCACAGCTGGAGAAGCCTCGTTCCTAAGGAAGGGAACCTGACGTCCATGACAACCTACAGCAAACTTGTTTTCCCTCCAACACACGGGAACTCTTTAGACCTCATCCTGGCGAGGTTGCAGGTTTTTAATAATTGTGTGCACTTCCCTCTCCACACGGGGAAGAAGCAGGTATGAACGTATGTTGTAAATGAAGAAAAGACAACATATTGATGTAAGAAATGTCCAAACATGGAGAGAATGTTTTACAACCTTTTATTGGAGCCAGACTCTCAACTGTTGGGGAGCAAGACCTCAAATGCCCAGAGAATAACTAGGTGCAGCTGCGTTTGTGCATTTGAAGTTAAGGTAGGAAGGAGAGGAAGGTGACATGGAAGAGGGAGAGAGCGAGGCAGGAACTGGGTGACAGGACAGTTACCAGGAGGTGCTCTCCTGAGGGTGGTCATGCTGATGTCACAGGTGTGTCAACCCAGATGCACAAGAACAATGGACGGGGTTGCTCAAGGGACAGATGAGCCTTTTAGTAAAAAAGTCATAGGCCTTGGGCGGGCCCACCCCCAGGGCTGCTCAGGTGGGAATGTGTGATCAGAGCCCCTGGGAGGTTCCTTTCAGTTCCTGGATTATGTCAGAATAAAGACAGAGCCCCTTTTATGATCATAAATACAATCCCTAAACCTAGACATAGGCTTTCTGTGAGCTCTGTTGCTCAGAGCAAAACTATTTTAAGACAGAGCAGGAAATGTTATCTTTGCTTAACTCTGCACCTGCTCCTGGTCTTGGGCCTATGCTTTTCCTGAGCACCCCCTAGTGTCTTGAGGGCCCCCTGCATCCCAGCCCTGCTGCCTCCTTCAGGGAGGTTTGTGTCTGGGCTCACAGTCACTTCCCCTCACTGTATCTCACACAGTAATACATAGCCATGTCCTTGGTGATCACAGATCTCCTGCAGGGAGAACTGGTTCTTGGACGTGTCTGGGTAGATAACTAACCGACTTTGGAGAGATGGTGCATATTCTCTGTACCATTGAATAGGCTAAAGACTAATTCTATCTATAACATCTGGTTCCCTTTAAGGCAGTGGTTCTCAACCTGTGGGTTGCGACCCCTTTGGGGGTCAAATGACCCTTTCTCAGGGGTCGTCTAAGACCATCGGAAAACACATATATAATTACATATTGTTTTTGAGATTAATCACTATGCTTTAATTACGTTCAATTTGTAACAATGAAAATACATCCTGCATATCAGATATTTACATTATGATTCATAACAGTAACAAAATTACAGTTATGAAGTAGCAACAAAAATAATTTTATGGTTGGGGGTCACCACAACCTGAGGAACTGTATTAAACGGTTGCGGCATTAGGAAGGTTGAGAACCACTGCTCTAAGGGAACTTGACTCAAGCGGAACAATGTAACCCAGATGGGATAATATAACCTATTGCCCCTTTTCCTGCAGTCTAGGCTAGCAAGATTTGTTGCCTGTTTGCACACATGTTACAGAGGCCATAAATCATAAAGAAATACACAACCCCTGGAGAGGGCTGTCAGTGCTGGCATCAGACCAGGCCTTTAGGTATGGTACCACGACCCCCATCCTCACACACAGGGCTTTTTAAAAAAAAAAACTCGATGAGCTCTGGGAGGTTCCCAGGAAGGACAGGGTGGGGGCCGCACAGTTAATAAGGGAGAGAGCAAGACCAGCCTGGCCCCAGGGAGTGGGGCCTGAAGACCAGCCCCAGGCATCCCCAAGGGTCCAGGCAGCTTTGGGAACTGGAGGGCATCCTGGTGGGGGAAGGGTTGGGATGTCACCTACAGGGGCTGCTCTGGGTGCCCTGAGGCTGCAGGGAGGAGGCCTGCTTTTCTAATCAGAGATGATGTTGAAGTATGGTAGCAACCATCTCAGGTAGAAACTGTAGTTTAACTCTAACCGTGCTGTTTGGCTTCTGTACTTATTTGATTTGTTTAACAATAGAAAAGTTACTTTGATTTTCTGAATTGTATAAACCATCCCATTTGATTGAATACCTATTTGATTGAATACCTTATTGATTGTAATGTGAGTACCCCATTGATTGTGGTCATACTTGTTTTAGAAAGCACATTCCTCTGTACCTGGGAACCAAGACAGCACAAGTATCCCAAGACCTGAGGGTTCCAGATAATGTTTCCCTGTCAACTCAGTGGTCCCAAGACCAGGACAGCACAATTACTCTAAATTGCCTCGATGGCTCTAGATAATGTGTTCCTGGCAACTCAGAGACCCAAAACTGTAATTAACATGCTTGATTCTGCTTCTGTAAACTGCTTTTTTGCAAACCAGGTTCCTCATTCCAAACCCTGGGATGTAATCAATACTTTTGTGATTTTTGCCTATATAAACCTGGTGTTGCGGCCATCTTAGCACAATGAGATTTGGGAAATGGCCCCTCATAGTCCCGGATTTGCAATAAATGTGACTCTTTAATTCGACTTCTTGAGGTATCCTTCTGTGATTCGCGGGGTGCATTATAACAATGTCATTATTCACATGGAAAATCCTGAAGAATCTGAAAAGATAGACCTGGACACGAATTAATGTACAAGCACCAACCAGTGGGAAAATGCATTTAGAAAGAAAAACACCAACTCCCTTCGAGGCATAAACACAGAGAAACACCTAAGAATCAACCTAAACCCTGACTGACGCCCAGGCTCTGTCCACAGAAAGTGATAATGAAACAGGAATTTTAGGGGAATATAGGCAGGTTTAGGGAATTTTTAGAATTGGGGTCCATGGAACAAACACAGGGCTACAGACTGGGAGAAGATGTATGTCCATAAGACAAGGGAACTGGAAGTTGCCAAAAAAAGTCTATATTTACAAAATGAAGAAGGAAGAAAGCCCAGAAGGAATAGGAGGACAATGAGGGGGCAGGGCCTCAGGAGTCACTATAGTAACCAATTCGAAGGGAATATTGACCAGTCAGAGGGGATATAAGAACATGGAGCTGCAGTCTTTATAAACCATGGAAACAGGAAGTCTGTGGGCCCTTTTACCTCTCCCCACGTGGGAGTTTGTATTTGTTTTTCAATAAATTTCCACCTTTGCTATACCACCTTCTGTTTGTGAATTCATTCTTCGACTCTGGTGGACAAAGAATCCGGGTTCCAGTCAAAAATTCCGTGTCAAGAACATATGATCAGGAGTCCTGAGGCAGGTGTAGACCCACCAGAAACCAACGTGCTTTTTCAGCGAAAGGCTTCATACCATGGCAACACCCACCATGTGAGGCCGCTGTGAATTCTTTATTCAAGAACTGAAATGTGACTGAGCTCCATCATTATTCCTAGTGGAACATGCCCATGGTCCCCCCTGGGCTTAGAACTGTGGACAAAAGGGGCCACATGCTAACCTGACAGCTCAGGGGAGGCCTGCATAGCAGTCCTGCAAACTCAGAGACCTAAAGTCACCACAAAGGATGGTCTGAAATTAAACTTTAACTAAAAGCGTTATGGTGGGTAGTTACATCCTAGGCTGGTATCTTCACTGACAAGGTCAACCTTTACCTTAACTGAGCCTGTCTTTTTGCATCTATAATAACACACCCTTGCAATGTCTGGGTAACTTATAACTTCCCTTTCTCCAGACCCCTTGGGGCACAACTTAATGTGCCTGGGCCCCAGGAGAGAGACAACAAATTCCTTAATTATCATGTTAATCGATCCTGCAGCCACCTAAGCCTGTGTCTCTCATTTTACTTTTTATCCAATCCCAGAGGTTTCCTGGCTTTGCTTTCTCCTGCCTCTTTAGTCTATCACCAGTGGATTTCAAGTAACCCACCTATGTCCGTCCTTGGATTGCAAAGTATAAAAATAGAGGAAAACCCGCCATTCTCAGGAGGATTATCTCAGTCTGTTGAGGTTCTGCATCTTGGCATTTGTTGACAGTTTGGCTGAAATAAGCTCACAAAAATTATTTACAGATTTGAATGTGTTTTTTACGTTAGGTACTAAGAAGGGGGTTTCCTCCTACCATTTCCTTCCTGTCCTGTTTTATTAAAATAAGGTTCCTTTATTTATTTAATTTATTTTGTTAATCCTCAACCAGATAGTAATTTGAGATCAGAGTCTCCCTTCAGTCACCGAATTTTGTCAGATTTAAGACAGAGCCTCCTGTTTTATTCACGAATACAATCCCTAAAACTAGACATAGGAAAGGGCTTTCTGTGAGCTCTGTGGCTGAGCCTGGGAGCAAAGTTAATTTAAGGCAGAGCAGGAAATTGTGTCTTTGCTTAACTACCCACCTGCTCCTGGTCTGAGGGCTGTGCTGGTCTTGTGCGCCCCCTGGTGTCCTGGACGCCCTCTGCAGCCCAGCCCTGCTGCCTCCCTCAGGGAGGTTTGTGTCTGGGCTCACAATGACTTCCCTTCACTGTGTCTGTTGTACAGTAATACAGGGCCGTGTCCTGGGTGCTCAGGCTGTTCATTTGCAGATACAGCGTGTTCTTGGCGTTGTCCCTGGAGATGGTGAATCGGCCCTTCACAGCATTGGCATAGTTTGTGGTACTTCCACCAGGATTCATTCGACATAACCACTCCAGCCCCTTCCCTGGAGCCTGGCGGACCCAGTACATCCAGGAGCTACTGAAAGTGAATCCAGAGGCTGCACAGGAGAGTCTCAGAGACCCCCCAGGCGGCACCAAGCCTCCCCCAGACTCCACCAGCTGCACCTCACACTGGACACCTGCAAACAGAGACACAAGGTGGACTGAGAATCACCTGGAAGCAAAAACAGGCACAGGCACAGGTCTCAGCGCTCCCCAATCCTGAGAATGACCTTGAGAAATGATCAGGAGGAAAACGCATCTTGGCACCAAGTCCATGGTGGAGCCACTGGGGTCCTGTCTCAGGCACTTGGGTTCTGGGTGTCTCCCCAGCATGCAGGGCAGGACCCTCTTTTATAAGGAGGAAGAGAGCCCCATTTGCATGGAGTCTGCATATAAGGGTGCAGCTGGGACCCTGGGCTGCATGCCTAACCTTCTCATCTTAGTGGCGACCCCAGATGCAAAGGACTCAAAGATGCTGGCCACAAGGAGTCCTGCCCTGACCACCCTCCCTCCTTCCCTCCTTTCCCGAGACCTGGTCACCCTTGGGTTTGAGAGTCCTCCATCCTTGGGGTTTGATGAGGACCCAGGGTGCTGCCCCCAGAGGCAGGTGGACAGGGTTTCCCCTTGCTCTCCTTCACCTGCCGTGGGCCATGTTGCCTTCAAGGGGCTTGGGAATAAGATTTGCCTTGGAATGATGCTTTTATTTTGAGACTGAAAGATTCTCTTTGTTCTTCTTCCCAATTAGATCTTCCATGAAACTGGAACGTCAACATGTGACGAGGCAGGAGAGGCTGTGCTGGAAGCTTCTTTTCTGGGTGCCATCTCGCTCTGCCCACCACCTCCTCTAGGGAAGGTCCTGACGAATGTCGTCCTGGGTGACCCAGGATCAAAAAAAAAAAAAAAAAAAAAGAAAGAAAGAAAAGAAAGAAGAAGAAACATAAAGGAGAAAGGTCCAATACCAGCGATGATGATGGAAATTAAGTGCCTTCATGCATTTCAAGTGGAGGCACCTGGATGAGAACATTGGACAGTGGGCTTGGTAATTCCCACGGATGCTGAGAGCGGCCCTTTCCCTCCTAGAATGAGGCGGACACAGGACCCTTTCCTTTGGCAGCTCGCACAGTGAGCACCTCCAAAGTAGAGCAGCACAGGCAGCCTCTGTGTCTAACACACACTAGCCTAACAAGATTGCTTACGTGTGGTCCCGCTAAGCTAGGAACAATTTGCTCCTAGAGCGTTGTTTGTAACATGCTAAAACATACCATGACATATATGTTGTTTCCAACATAGGCAACATAGGACATGCCAGTCATCTATGACATGTGTGTCAGCTTTGACAGGCATGCAGCACAGAACAGGCATGTCACCTATGACACTTATGTCACCAATGACATGCATGCCACTTAAGATATATTTTGTTTATTACGTCTTTGGAGGCTCATCCTGGTATATAATTTGGGAATTGGCCTGTCATCCATTCTTCTAGGGACAAGCCTTGCTTTCCTGAAGGAACAAGTCCTACGACAAGTGCTACAGGGCCTCAGACCAGGAGATTGCAGACTCCCTCCCTCAGGTGACACAGGCCAGGTGGACTGCTGGGCCAGCACTCCAAATCGCCACGCTGAGCTCAGTGCTCCTGGTGTCTCCCTGCCGAGGGGTAAAGCCAAGTGGCTGGAGACAAGCAAGAGGTGGTCTGAGCCCTGGCCAGTTTGGCTCAGTGGCTAGAGCATCAGCCTGGGGACTGAAGGGTCCTGGGTTCAATTCCGGTCTAGTGCACTTACCCAGGTTGTGGGCATAATCCCCAGTAGGAAGTGTGCAGGTAACAGCGGATCAGTGATTCTCTCTGATGATGTTTCTATCTCTCTCTCCCTCTCCCTCTCTGAAATCAATCAAAATATATTTTTTAAAAAAATAGAATTGGCACTGGCTGGACAGTTCAGTTGGTTACAGCATCATCCTGATACAGCAAGGTTGCAGGTTCGATCCCCAGTCAGAGCACATACAAGAATCAACCAATGAATGCATGATAAATAGAACAACAAATCAATGTTTCTCTCTCCCTCCTCTCTCTCTCTCAAAAAAGAAAATTAATAAATAAAAATTTTATAAAGAAACAGGATTGCCTTAAAAAAATAGGGGTGGTCTGAATTCTCCAGGCCTCTGGGGAGCCTTGAGCCCTACGGGGACCCTTGAGAGTGGGTGACTGAGCGGAGATCTCTGCTTCCTTCCCTCTGATGAATTCTTAGTGAGAGGACCCCCTCTGGCTCCTTTATGCCTCCTTCCTGGCCAAGAGTGGAGCTGTCTTTCTCTCAGGCTTGACCAGGGCTCTAGAGACACACCTGGAGGGAATTGTGAGAACCCAGACATCCCTGCCCCTACCAGGCGACCATGGGCTGGATTAAGTGGGTGTGGGGACCAGGCAGTAAGACTGAGAGAAAGAGGAGGATGACGCAGGAGCCCGTCAGCTGGTGGTGCCACAGTGGGTGAGACACCAGTGGGTGAGGACACAGTGGGTGAGGACATGGTGGGTGAGGACACGGTGGGTGAGGACATGGTGGGTGATGATACGGTGGGTGAGGACACGGTGGGTGAGGACACTCTGGGTGAGGACACTCTGGGTGAGGTCACGGTGGGTGAGGACACAGTGGGTGAGGTCACAGTGGGTGAGGACACAGTGGGTGAGGTCACAGTGGATGAGGACACGGTGGGTGAAGACACAGTGGGTGAGGACACAGTGGGTGAGGACATGGTGGGTGAGGCCACAGTAGGTGAGGACATGGTAGGTGAGGCCACGGTGGGTGAGGACACAGTGGGTGTGGGTGAGAACACAGTAGGTGAGGTCACAGTGGGTGAGGACACAGTGGGTGAGGTCACAGTGGGTGAAGACACAGTGGGTGAGGCCACAGTGGGCGAGGTCACAGTGTGTGAGGACACAGTGGGTGTGGACATAGTGGGTGAGGCACCAGAGGTTCTGCTGGTTCTGTGAGCAGCGCCTCCTGCACATGCCTGTCACTGCAGAGTGGAAACACCGTGCTCTTTGAGGCATGGATCCAAGGAACGTTGTCTCAGTGGCAACAGGTTAAACAGAGCTCCTGGAAATTCATTATTTTATTTTTATTTATTTACTAGAGGCCCAGTGTGCACAAAATTGTGTGTGAGTAGCTCGCTTCTGCTTGCCTCAGCTGGCCACCCTGCTCATCGCCCCTCCCTCCGCTGCTTATAGCTGTCCACTGCTAGTACTCGCTGCCCCGCCCTGCCCGCCATGAGAGCAGTGGCTTGTTTGGTCATGATGATGTGATGGTGTGACGGCCAAGGGCCTTTTATTAATATAAACTAGTGGCCCGGTGCACAAAATTTGTGCACATTAAAAAGGAATTAATTAGAGGAAATATTTTAATATTGCTATTTGCTCTTGCTCTATAATAGAAGTGTGAGAGATGAAAGGAAATTAGTAAAATGTATATGAAAATAATAATTTATTAATAAATAAAAAGTAACAAAAGGATATAACAATGAGGCATGATATAAAAACAACAAAAACATGATATGAAAACAACAAAACACGATATAAAAACAACAGTGATGCAAACAATGACTGATAAAGTGATTAAACTTATTCTAATATCCCCCTGTATACCACATTAAGAGTGAAAACACTTTCAGAGTGCTTGACTAATTTCCCTTGTGATGATGTATTTAGAACTTTAAGGTCACATACTCTTCGAACTCGAGAGAAACCAACATATAACTGACCATGTGCGAAAATGGGTTCAGGTAGGAATATGCCTACTCTGTCTAGAGTTTGTCCTTGTGATTTATTAATTGTCATCACAAATGCTGGCATCACAGGAAACTGTCATCGAATTAATTTAAATGGAAGGCCAGTGTCAGATGGGGAGAAATCAATTCTTGGAATCAGAACAACCTTTCCTTCTGCAGATCTTGTTAATACTTCAGCTTACATAATGTTAGGTCATAATCTTTTGATAATAAATATGGTACCATTACAAAGACCCCATTTACTATTAAGATTTCTCAATAGCATGATGATTTCACCCACTTTCAATTTTAATTTATGACATGGCATTCCCGAAGGAATAATACTATTAAGAAATTCAATGGCAAAATTTTCCTTTTCAGCATCATCTGTTGAATCAATGGAATCATCACTCAAATATGTGTGAAAATCTCCATTGAGTATATCCAAAATTTCTTCATTTAATTTTTGAACGTGCTCATTTTTTGGACAAAGAATTGCATGTTTAAATATATTTTTAATATTATCTATAGATATAGTATTTCCAAAGGTAGCTTCAATAATAGATCCATTACAAATCATTTCACAGGGGATTTTAATAATATCCATTCCTAAATGAAAACTGCTATCAAGTTTGCCATCTCCAAGTTTTACTAACCATCCACTATAAGCAGAATCCTCTGATCTCATATTTGTTTTAAGAGACTACTTTCTGAAACATCCCCAAACATTGCAGTACTTTAAACTCATTTGTACTATGGCCAATCGCATAGCATGTGGTACAATACAGAGACATTGTCTAAAATCCCCTCCAAGAAGGAGAACTTTCCCCTCAAATACAACATTTAAATTCATAATTTCTCTTAGTAATCTATCTATGGCGTTTATAGCATGACTGGATGCCATGGTGCATTCATCAATAATGAGAAGTTGGGCCTTTTTAATAGTTTTAGCAACTTCACTGTTTATATCGAGTCTAGAAATTGAAGTTTCATTTAATGGAATTGGTAATTTATATTGGGAATGAAAGGTCCTTCCACCGAGAAGTAAATGTGCAGCAATTCCTGTAGACGCTGTGGGTAAAACAGTACTATCACAACCTCTAATATAATATATTAAAACTTTATACAGATATGCAGGTGAATAGGATTCCTAGCTGGCAGGCCCCTGACAGCAAACTGGCCACCTGTCAATTCCACGAGGAATAGGGCTCCCTCTTCTCTTCTGTCAGGGTCTGGGATGCAGGTGAATGGGGTTCTTGGCTGGTAGGCCACTGACAGCAAGCTATCCAACAGCAGATTCTGTGAGGAATGGGGCTGCCTCCTCCCTACTGTCAGGGTCTGGTTTGAAGGCCAGCGGTAAGCTGGCAAGGTCCTTGCACCTGAAGGGGCTAGCAAGGCTGGAACCCTTACCTACACAGTTTTCCAAGAGTTGTTTGGATGGCGATTATCAGTAGAATGAGAGAACCTTTGTAGAATAAGAACAGCCTTTCATAGCTTACCAAGAAGTCTGTAACTATTTACTGAGATATGCTGTACTGAGAACTTGTCCTTCTGCTGTGTCTCTCCCTTAGAGATTAAGAGGAACAAAGAACACATTCCTCTTGACAGACCTCTTATTCAGTGTGTTATGTATAAATAGGATTGTGTGGCTAATAAAGTTGCTTCAGTTCATCGAGAGAACTGGAGTCCTCCCGACCCCGCTTTCCTGTATTTCTTTCTTTTCTCAATTCCCACCTCCCTACCTCAGCCCAGCTCAACCTGTCAGGCCCATGCCCCCTGTTGGGCCAGACCCAGAGTTCTACCACACCATGGCCTCCAACTCAGCAACCCAGTACTGACTGCTGCTGAGCGTTCCTGGCGCTCTGAGGGTGGGTTATTTCCTCAGGTCTCGCGGGAAACAGCTCTGGAAGGGCGCAGTCCTTGGCAAGGCGACCAAGGACTTGGTGTGTCCATGCTCCGAGAGCAGGTTCCTGCCTCAAACCTCACCCTTGCGGGAAATAGCTCGGAGAGGGTGCAGCCTGACTTCCTTCTGGTTGGTAGAGCCTAGGACGTGACGTGTTACACCCAGGGTTTTTATATAAATAGATTTTTTAAATCTTCACTCGAGGATATTTCTCCATTGATTACTTAGAGAGAGTGGAAGAGAGTGGGAAAGGCAGCAAGAAACATCAATGTGAAAGAAATACATAGATTGGTTGCCTTCTGCACCAGCCCAGACCAGGTCCCAGGCTGGGGAGGCCATTGCAACCCATGTACATGCCTTTGACTGAAATCAAACCTGGGACCCTTCAGTTTGCAGGCCAACGCTCTATCCACTGAGCAAGCAGGCTATTTTATTTTTTATGATGAAGAGGAAACAAACTTGTAAAGGAAACCCCTCTTTGGCCTATACCTGCACATGCCTTTGGGGCTGCATTCTTTTTTTTTTAAATTGTTTTATTGCTTGAAGTATTACAAAGAGTATAACATACGTCTCTTTTTTTTCCACCATTGACAATCCCCTGGCCTCCCTACCCCCCAGTGTCTTATGTCCATTGGTTATGCTTATATGCATGCATACAAGTCCTTCGGTTGATTTCTTACCCTCCCCTCCTGCCCCTAACCCTCCCTGGCCTTCACGCTGTAGTTTAACAGTCTATTCGAGGCTGCTCTGCCTCTGTATCTATTTTTGTTCATAAGTTTATAATGGACTTTATTATCCATAAATGAGTGAGATCATGTGGTATTTTTCCTTCATTGACTGGCTTATTTCACTTAGCATAATGCTCTTCAGTCCCATCCATGCTGTTGCAAATGGTAAGAATTCCTTCCTTTTTATAGCAGCATAGTATTCCATTGTGTAGATGTATCACGGTTTTCTAATCCATTCATCTACTGTTGGGCACTTAGGCTCTTTCTAGATCTTAGCTACGGTGAATTGTGCTGCTATGAACATAGGGGTGCATATATCCTTTCTGACTGGTGTTTCTGTTTTCTTGGGATATATTCCTAGAAGTGGTATCACGGGGTCAAATAGGAGTTCCATTTTTAGTTTTTTGAGGAAACTCCATACTGTCTTACATAGTGGCTGCACCAGTCTGCATTCCCACCAGCAGTGCACGAGTGTTCCTTTTTCTCACATCCTCTCCAGCACTTGTCGTTTGTTGATTTGTTGATGGTAGCCATTTTGACAAGTGTGAGATGGTACCTCATTGTTGTTTTGATTTGCATTTCTCGGATGATTAGTGACTTTGAGCATGTTTTCATATGTCTCTTGGCTTTTTGAATGTCATCCTTTGAAAAGTGTCTATTTAGGTCCTTTGCCCATTTTTTATTGGATTGTTTATCTTCCTTTTGTTAAGTTGCATGAGTTCCCTATAAATGTTGGAGATTAAACCCTTATCAGTGATAACATTGGCAAATATGTTCTCCCACGCAGTGGGTTTTCTTGTTGTTTTGTTGATGGTTTCTTTTGCTGTGCAGAAGCTTTTTATTTTGATGTAGTCCCATTTGTTTATTTTCTCTTTAGTTTCCAATGCCCTAGGAGCTGTATCGGTGAAGAAATTGCTTCAGCATATGTCTGAGATTTTGTTGCCTTTGGATTCTTCTAGTATTTTTATGGTTTCCTGTCATACATTTAAGTCCTTTATCCATTTTGAGTTTATTTTTGTGTATGGTTTAAGTTGGTGGTTTAATTTCATTTTTTTGCATGTATCTGTCCAATTTTCCCAACACCATTTTTTATTTTTTATTTTAGGGTTGTAGACTTTACTCCAAATTCCGAAAAGGTCCTTGCCATGGTATCCTGACAATTTTGGCAACGTTTCCATAAAATCCTTGTAAGGCTGCAGCCTCTTCTGGAATTCCTCCGATTTTAAAGTCTCGCTCTCTAGTTCTTGAAAATGAGGGCAGTTCCTGAAAGGCAGGAATAGCAACTTATCTTCCACAAGAGGGACTGTGTGCACTGGGATGGGCTGCCAGGGCAGGTTGGGATTCCAGAGGCTAATACCCTCGGGGGGAAACAGGGCTGCAAGGCTTGTTGTGGCACTCATCAACGTCCGGTCAATGTCTGTGCTGTGAACATAAACCTGTTGATGTTTATAGGACCCATTCAAGAATTTTCCATATCTTTTCCTTATATACTCTCCAAGTTCATAATGCTGCTCCATGACCAACTGAATGAGTTGGCCAAATCCTTGTGGCCAGGAGGTTTCTTTAATGGGATCATTAGGAATGGTTTCAATGGGACACCGGTCTCCATGCCTAAAAACCAGTGTCACAAACTTCAGCTCCTTAGCTCCCACACCTGGGTCCAGCCAGAAGGAAAGCAGGAGCAAGAAGCTAAGGTGGGCTGCCCTCGCCAGCAGGCACCTGGCAGCTGTCATGCTGGGCAGAGCTGCTGCTGGCAGGACCTAGGAGGTGCAACTTCCCCTGCAAAAGCCATTAAAGGGGAAGCTATTTAATCAAGAATTAAAAGAGAAGGAGGAGCTAACACCATTTATTGAAGAGACTATCTTGACTGCATTGTATGTTCTTGCCTCCTTTGTCAAATATTAATTGAGCATATTGGTTCGGGTTGATTTCTGGGCTCTCTATTCTATTCCATTGATCTATATGTCTGTTATTGTGCCAGTACCAGGCAGTTTTGAGAACAGTGGCTTTGTAATACAGCTTGATATCTGGTATTGAGATCCCACCTACTTTGTTCTTTCTCAGGATCGCTGCAGCTATTCAGGGTCTTTTTTTATTCCAGATGAATTTTTGGAGAGTTCGTTCTATGTCTGTGAAATATGCCATTGGTATTTTAATGGGCAGTGCGTTGATTTTATAGATTGCTTTGGGTAGTATGGACATTTTAATGATGTTGATTCTACCAATCCAAGAACATGGTATGTTCTTCCATCTGTTTATGTCTTCCTCAATCTCTTTTTTCAACATCCTGTAGTTTTCTGGGTAGAGGTCTTTTACCT
This sequence comes from Myotis yumanensis, assembly GCF_028538775.1. Classification (NCBI taxonomy): domain Eukaryota; kingdom Metazoa; phylum Chordata; class Mammalia; order Chiroptera; family Vespertilionidae; genus Myotis; species Myotis yumanensis. The sequence continues at coordinate 15,900,196 of NW_027223773.1, forward strand.
CTTTAGGTAAGTTTATTCTTAGGTATCTTAATTTTTTTTGGTGCGATGGTAAATGGGATTATTTTTAGTCTCTCTTTCTGTGAGTTCACTATTGATGTATAGAAATGCCATATATTTCTTGGCGTTAATTTTGTATCCTGCTACATTGCCAAATTCATTTATTAAGTCTAATAGTTTTTTTAAGGAGTCTTTAGGGTTTTTTATGTATAATATCATGTCATCTGCAAATAAGGACAGTTTTACTTCTTCTTTTCCAATTTGGATGCCTTTTATTTCTTCTTCTTGTCTAATTGCAATGGCTAATACTTCAAGTACTATGTCGAACAGGAGTGGTGAGAGGGGGCATCTGGGGCTGCATTCTTGAGTTTAGTGAGTCCTGAGTTTAGTCAGTCCAGTAGTTCTTAGTGTCCCCTGCTGGACCTGAGCACCCCCTAGTGTCCTAGCGCCCCTTGCAGCCCAGCCCTGCTGCCTCCCTCAGGGAGGTTTGTGTCTGTGCTCACACTGAATTCCCCTCATTGTGTGTCTTGCACAGTAATAGACGGCCGTATCCTCAGCTCTCAGGCTGTTCATTTGCAGATACAGCATGTTCTTGGTGTTGTCCCTGGAGATGGTGAATCGGACCTTGGCAGTGTTGGCATAGTATGTGCTACCACCATTACCAGTAATGAGTGAGACCCACTCCAGCCCCTTGCATGGAGCCTGGCAGAACCAGCCCATCCAGTAGCTACTGAAGGTGTATCCTGAGGCTGCACAGGAGAGTCTCAGAGACCAGCCAGGCTGCACCAAGCCTCCCCCAGACTCCACCAGCTGCACCTCACACTGGACACCTGAAAACACAGAGACACAAGGTGGACTTAGAATCACCTGGAAGCAAAAACAGGCACAGGCACAGGTCTCAGTGCTCCCCTCTCCTGAGAATGACCTTGAAAAATGATCAGAAGGAAGATGCAGATGTCACCAAGTCCATGGTGGAGCCGCTGGGGTCCTGTGTCCCTACATGCGGGGCAGGGCCCTCTTTTCTGAGCAGGAGGAGAGCCCCATTTTCATGAGGTCGGGATATAAGGGTGCAGCTGGGACCCTGGGCTGCATGGCTGACCTTGTTATCCTCCGGGCGACCCCAGATGGGAAAGGACTCAAGGATGCTGGCCACAAGGTTTCCTGTCCTGACCCACCCTTCCTCCCTCCTTTCCTGAGACCCAGTCACACTGACCCTATTCCTTTGGGGGCAGCTTCCAGGATTGAGAGTCCTCCATCCTTGGGGTTTTGATGAGGACCCAGGGGTGCGTGGATGGGATTTCCTCTCCCTCTCCTTCACCCGCCGTGAGCCATGTTGCCTTTCTGGGGGTTGGGAATAAGAACTTGCATTGGATGATGCTTTAATTTTGAGACTGAAAGATTCTCTTTGTTGTTTTTCCCATTCAGATCTTCCACAAAACTCGAGGGTGTACATGTGACAGTCAGGAGAGGCCGGTTGGATGCTGTGGCCGCAGCCTCAGTGTGTAAACTGCTGTCCCTGCCACAGCTTGTAACTGCCTTTCCAAAACCACAGATTTCACTTAACTTCCCTTCTGTTCGTGTGCAAAGGTCCTGTTTTCCCATCCTCTCAAATTGGGAGAAGTTCTGTCATTTACAAATGGAGCCCTGGCTGGTGTTGCCCAGTGGTTTATACATTGGCCGGGGCATCACATGGTCTCAGGTTCAATTTCCAGTCAAGGTTGCCGGTTCACTCCTGGCCCCAGTCAGGGTCATTGAGGAAGCAACCAATGCATGTGCCTCTCTCACTTCAATGTTTCTCTCCCTCCCCCCCCAACCCCCCACCCCCGCTCCTCTCTTCCATTCTCTTTCTGAAAAGTAATTGAAAAAATATCCTTGGATGAGAATAAAAAAATAAAAAAATTAACATGTTGGCTTTTGGAGGCAAAACCCTGGGTAAAAACTGAGGCACCGAGTCATCCTTGGGGGCAGGTGAGCCTCTCCCTTCTCCGTGGCAGAGGGGCCACCTGCAGGTCAGTCCTCAGCTCTTCTTTTGGGGGCAGCCCCGTCCCACAGCCTCTCCCTCTGCCCCATGCAGCACAGGACCTGGCCACTTCAGCTGGACTCGCTGGGGGTGAAACCCCTATACCCCTCACTCGCTTTGCCCCAAGAGGAGACCATGCCCACCCCAGGTCTGAGCGAGGTCACCTACCCCAAAGCCAGGGGGCCGAGTGCCAGTTCCGGAGGGAAACCACGGCCCTGGTGTGGAGAGGGGAGACCTGCCCTGTGGACACATTATGAGCCCATTGCACAGCTGCACTAAGCAAGGCTCATCATGAACTGCATTAGCCGCCCACACCGTGCTGATGGATGAGGTGTGTAGGGCGGCTGCCTCATCCCAAATCCCTGCTCTCTGCTCAGCCTCAGACCCAGCTGGCACCTCCCCAGGCTGCTGGTTCAGAGACATTGGGTCCTGGTTTAAAAGAAACGCAGAGATGAGGGGTTTTCTGGGCTGAGAGGAGGCGGGGGTGGGAGTCAGTGTGCAATGGGAGCTGGGCTTCTCCAGGCTGCAATCAAAATGCTGTGGAAGTGGGCAGAGGAGTTGATGGCCGCTCACCACAGCAAAAGTGCCACACGCCACTGTAAGGTCTGGGGCTGGGAAAATAGGGTCTTTCCTGATCCCACCAGCTGAGTTGGACAAAACAACCCAGAACTGCCGAGCCACATCCTGCTGGACAATAGCTGCCATCCTGGGACCCACCAGAGCATCCTGTTGTGCTGATGGCCAATAAATAACCACCGGAGACTTCTCAAGATGGCCAGGGTGCAGCTGCACCAACTTCCCACTCATCAATCACCTGCCACAAGCTACCTCAGATAAGCCTCATTGGTCCAACAGCAGCATAAAAAATCTCTGCCAGGCATAGGCGGGTGTGACTCCCCTGGCCTGCACCCCCAGACCGTGGGACCTCACCCGAGAGCTTCCAATAAACGCGATATTTCGCTCTTACCCTGCTTGTCTTGGTCAATTTATTGGCTTTGGTCAGATTAAATCTTACATCTCAGATTAAACCTTACATTACACCTAACAGCCACTGACTGTGCACTTTGTGGAGGAAACAAGGTAGACACATGCCCAGGGACTGACAGTCACCTTTCAGGGTGATCTGGTCAGAACCCCCTAACTGGGCCATTACGGGGGAGTTAGCCCCAGGCCTTAACTTTTTAGTAAAAGGCTTCTCTTTGCCTAAAGCCAGTCCTGCCCATAGTTCTTGAGCATCAAGGTCAACACTCCTTTAAAACAAGCCCTAACTGCCCTCAGGAGAGCACTTTTGTTAAGTGCCTGTGATCCAACCCCGGCCTGCTCCCTCCCAACTCCATGCAGCCTTCCCTCCCTCCTCCTCAATCCCAAACGTGTCTGAGAAGCTGTGAGAGCAACTCTGACACTGGCATTCTCAGGGGCATCTGAGATCCTGCTTCCTTGGCACTCTCCTAGATTTGGCTCAGATCAACTCTTAAAAACTCTCCACAGGTTTGGATGTGCGTATGTCAACTACGTCAATGTGGTTCACTTACATTGTGGGTTTTATGCCAATTCAGCCACCAAGGAGAACCTGTAAATGTGTCACAGCTGTAGACAGGCACAGCTGGTGAGGCCTCATTCCTAAGGAAGGGAACCTCATGTCCATGACAACCAACAGCAAACTTGTTTTCCCTCCAACACACGGGAACTCTTTAGACCTCATCCTGCTGCGGTAGCACGTTTTTAATAATTGTGTGCACTTCCCTCTCCACACGGCAAAGAAGCAGGTATGAACGTATGTTGTAAATAAAGAAAAAACAACATATTGATGTAAGAAATGTCCAAACATGGATAGAATGTTTTACAAGCTTTTATTAGAGCCAGACTAACAACAGTTGGGGAGCAAGACCTCAAGTGCATGGAGAACAACCATTTGCAGTTGTGTTTGTGCATTTGAAGTTAAGGCGGGAAGGTGAGGAAGGTGACACGGAGGAGGGAGAGAGTGAGGCAGGGACTGGGTGACAGGACAGTTACCAGGAGGTGCTCTCCTGAGGGTGGTCATGCTGATGTCAAAGGTGTGTTAACCCAGATGCACAGGAGCAATGGACAGGATTGCTCAATGGAAAGATGAGCCTTTTAGCAAAGAAGTTATAGGCCTGGGGCGGGCCCAACCCCAGGACTGCCAAGGTTGGAATGTGTGATCAGAGCCTCCTGGGAGGTTCCTTTCAGTCCCTGGATTATGTCAGAATAAAGACAGAGCCCCTTTTATGATCATAAATACAATCCCTAAACCTAGACATAGAATAGGGCTTTCTGTGAGCTCTGTTGCTCAGAGCAAAACTTTTTTAAGACAGAGCAGGAAATGTTATCTTTGCTTAACTCTGCACCTGCTCCTGGTCCTGGGCCTGTGCTGGTCCTCAGCGCCCCCTGGTGTTCTTAAAGCTCCCTGCAGCCCATCCCTGCTGTCTCCCTCTGGGAGGTTTGTGTCTGGGCTCACACTGACTTCCCCTCACTGTGTTGTGTTGTCTTACACAGTAATACACCGCTGTGTCCTCGGTGGTCATAGACCTCAGCTGCAGGGAGAACTGGTTCTTGGACGTGTCTGGGTCGATGACTAACCGACTTTGGAGAGATGGCGCGTACTCTCTGTACCACTTGGAACTGAAGTAGGTCCTTCCCAGCCACTGGAGCCCTTTCCCTGGGGGCTGCCGGACCCAGTGCCAAGCAGCACTGTTACTGGAGACACTGTCCCCAGAGATGGCACAGGTGAGGGACAGGGTCTGCGAGGGCTGCACCACCGAGGAGCCTGACTCCTGCAGCTGCACCTGGGACAGGACACCTGGGACAGAAGGAAGCAACAAGGCTAATCAGTCCACGTCTCTGTGAACACGGCTGCGAACCCCCACATACCCAGACACTGACCCCAGGGGAGCCCCAGCACGGGAAGGAAGACGAGGAAGGAGACAGCCATGTCCCTGGGTCAGCCAGACTCAGCAGGCTCCGCGGCCCCAGTGGAGGCTGTATTTACACAGGAAGCCACGCCTGGCATTTGCCTGAGCATCGCTCTCTGATATAAGGCCCCGGGTGCGCACGGCCCACTGAGGCACAGACCCAGTTCTGCAGCCAGATTTCTCCAGAGCCAGGTCCTTGGGCAAGTGGGACCCAAGGCAGGGGCCACAGACAAGGGTGCTCATACATGGGCCTGTGGGTGTGGGTGTTGTGGACCTAACCCCAATTCCAGAGCCTGTTCACCCACATTAATTGATTGGACTTCATTCATTCATTCATTCATTCCACCAGCACTGTGGGCCATTGACACACCAGCATCCCTCTCGGTAACAAGGACAAATCATTGAAGAGACAGAGGCCCTGTCCCCATGTTCTGGGGTCAAATGCCAGGTGCTTGTGGGTTAGACACACACCATGTGGCCCCCAGAGCTGGGCAGCTGGGGATCCTGGGAGCAGAGGGCACAGGTGAGCGCATCCTCAGACGAGGGGACCCACAGGGGAAGGACATAGTCCTGGGCTTGCGTTTTGCCTCCTGATGAGGTGTCTCACGCTGGGCACAGGGAGTGTGGCCTAAAGACCTGCCCTAGGGGTTCCCAGGGCCCAGGGGCAGCTTTGAGAACTGGATGTGGATCCTGGTGGGCGGGGTCTGGGATGTGACCCGCAGGGGCCGCCCCAGTGCCTCCTGGTTTCTCCTCAAGGTGCACGGGGCCCGCAGAGAGGAATCATCTTTTCTATTGTCGTGATTATTCACATGGGAAATCCTAAAGAAACTGGAAAACAGACCCGGACACGACTTGATATATAAGCACCAACCAGCGGGAAACTGCATCTGGAAAGAAAAACAACAACCGCCACCCCCTGCGAGGCAAAAACACAAAGAGAAAGCACCTAAGGATCAACCTAAAGCCTGACGCCAGGCTCTGCCCACGGGAAGTGATAACACGTGGTCAGGAGCCCTGACGCGGGTGTGACCCAGAGAAACCAACACGCTTTTTCAGCAAAAGGCTTCACACCATGTCCACACCCACCGTGTGAGGCCGCTGTCATTCTTTATTCAAAAACTGAGCTGTGTCTGAGCTCCATCATCATTCCTAGGGGAACATGCACACAGTCCTCCCTGGGCTTGGTACTAAGACAGGGTTTCGTCTTATAATTTCTTGCTTTTTTTTTTTTTTTTAAATAAGATTCCTTTATTTATTTATTTAGTTTTCTTCATCCTCACCCAAAGATATTTTCCCACTTATTTTTAGACAAAGTGGAAGGGAGCGAGCAAGGCAGAGAGTTATTGGGGCACATTGAGTAGTTGCCTCCTGCAGGCACGGATCCAGGTTGCAACTGAGGCCCGTGCCCTTGATAGGAATTGAACCAGGGCTCATGCTCTATGCACTGAGCCCCATGGGCTAGAGGCCCTCCCACCATGTCTGGTTAACACTGTGAGGCCCCAGCACAGTATGCAGACAGCCAGGGTCCTGCCAGATGGACCAACAGACCTGGGGTTTGTCAGTGTTGCTGGGAGGATGGAGAGGCCCCCAGAAGGGCAGCCCCAGGTGCCAGGGTACAGGGGTGCATGGGGAGCTGGGCTGGAACCTCTCTCCAGAGACTTAATGAGGAAGAACCACCCAGATCCCTCTCCTGCAGGCTGATGCTGGGCCTCGCTGTGGGGGACCCGCTGGAAGCCAGGTGGTCAGGCCCCATGAGGTTGAGGGAAACACAAACCTAAATTAGGGAAAAGTCAGTTTTCCCAGGTGCCAGGATAGAGCACCTTCAACATGCATGTAGTTTCAATGTCAGTTTAAAAGCTCACTGAGCACCTTCCCAGCTTTACACCCCAGTGTGTTTTCTGGGGACCTTGGAACCATCTCTGAAGTGTGACCACTAGGGGCACCCTCTCCCCACTTCTGTGGGAGGCAGGGGGCAGCCAGACTTCAGGGGCAAACCTACTTCCTGTCCTAAAGAGGCTGGAGGTCTCCTCTTCCCTGGGATCAGGTCAATGAGCAAACACATGAGGCCCCTCCAGTCACCAGGGGATTTAGGGTGAACTCTGGGTGACAAGTGGTGCTGCCAAGTTCCTCCTGAGGCTGCACCTCTGTGAAAAGCTGTGTTTCTGTGGATGGTTTCCCACAAGAACTCAGTTCCGTCCCCTTTTCTGCTGCTTTGACAACCCCATAGGGGCAACACCACCGCAGTTATGATAAGTCTCCAAATAGATCCATTTTTGTGTATTGAGCGGTGATTTTGATGTCGATTCCTTTGATTTTTCTTCATATATAACTATGTCACGCATCAGTAGGGACACCTGGTATCTCCATTCACATTTGAATGTCTCTATGCATCTTTCTTGTCTTATTTCACTTGTTAAACGTCAAGTACAATGTTGAATAGAAGTGGTAAGAGGACCTTCTTGACTTTGTCCCCATCTGAGGGGGAATCATTTCCCTTCCCACAATCGAGTATGATTTTAGCTACAGAAGTCCCATGATCAGATTGAGGAAGTGCCCTTTCATGCCAAGTTCCCTAAGCGTGTTTATCATGAATGAATGCTGTGCTTTGTCACACACTTTTCTATTTCAGTTTTTATGACCATGTGAATTTTATTCTTTACACAGTTGACTTGTTGGATTACATTGGTTGATGAAAAAATACTGAATTAGCTTTGAGTTGTTGGGATAATTCCTACTTTGTCATGATGTAGTATGGTTTTCTTTTATTGCTGGTAGGGTTGGCTAATATTTTGTTGAGGATTTTAATAAATATGTTAACAAGAGATTTTGGTCAGTAGTTTACCATTTCTTTGTACTGAGTACATAAAGAATTCCAGTCTCATAAGAATGCACTGGGGAATGTGTTCATATCTCCTAATTAATTTCTGATATTGGTCATTTGTCTTTTACCAGTCTTTTTAGCATTGAGTTAATTTTTTTTTTTTTTTTTTAATATATTTTATTGATTTTTTACAGAGAGGAAGGGAGAGAGATAGAGAGTTAGAAACATCGATGAGAGAGAAACATCGATCAGCTGCCTCCTGCACATCTCCTACTGGGGATGTGCCCGCAACCCAGGTACATGCCCTTGACCGGAATCGAACCTGGGACCCTTCAGTCCGCAGGCCGACGCTCTATCCACTGAGCCAAACCGGTTTCGGCACATTGAGTTAATTTTATTGATTTTTTTCTCCCAAAGATTCAGCTGTTGGCACCATTCATTTTTCTCTACCATTTTTCTGTTTTGATTTCTTTAATCTCTTTTCATCTTTATCTTTCTTTCCTTTTGCTTGATTTTAGGTGATTTTGATCTTCCTTTTCTAATTTTTTTTTCAAAAAATTTTACTGTTGAGACTATTACTAATATTCCCCCTTTTCCGCCCATATCACCCCTCCACCCCATTCCTTCCCAATCCTAGGTTTTCATCACCCTCCTATTTGGGTCCATAGGTAATGCATATGCATATAAGTTATTTGGTTAATCTCTTTCCCAGTCTCCTCCCTCTTCTCTCTGAGACTCCTCAGTCTGTCATATGTTTCCATGCCTCCAGTTCTATTTTATTCATTGGTTTATTTTGTTCATTAGATACTTTGTTCATTTATTTTGGTTCTTAGATTCAATTGTTGATAGATATGTATGTATTGCTATTATTTTGTTAATTTTTTATTGATTTCACAGAGGAAGGGAGAGAAAGAGAGAGAGAGAGAGAGAGAGAGAGAGAGAGAGAGAGAAAGAGACATCAATGATAACAGAGAATCACTGATCAGCCACATTCTGCATGTACCCCAATGGGGATTGAGCCAGCAACTTGGGAATGTGCCCCTGACCAGAAACAAACCTGGAACCCTTCAGTCAGCAGCCCTACAGTCTATCCACTGAGCAAAACTGACTAGGGCTTTGTTCATGTGTTGTTCTTTTTCTTTTACTCCTCCTCCTCCTTCTCCTCCTTCTTCTTTTTCCCTTTTAAAAATATATTTTATTGATTTTTTACAGAGAGGAAGGGAGAGGGATAGAGAGTTAGAAATATCGATGAGAGAGAAACATCGATCAGCTGCCTCTTGCATGCCCCCTAATGGGGATGTGCCTGCAACCAAGGTACATGTCCTTGACCAGAATCAAACCTGGGACCCTTCAGTCTGCAGACCGAAGCTCTATCCACTGAGCCAAACCGGTTAGGGCTTCTTCTTCTTCTTTTCTTCCTTTGCCACCCCTAATCCTCTGTGTCCTCCTGATCTGCAGATGACTGTTACTTGTATTGGGCTTGGAAGTGCCCAGGCAAGTACAAGTTGTGAAGCATGGCAGACTGGCACTAGTGCTGGGTCTTGGGCCACTTATTGATAGTTTTGGGTCATGCTGATGCTAGCTGCTTCATGTTTCAGAGATTTTAGGAGAGTCTGAAACTTGAGCCAGGATAAGACATTCAAATGGAAAGGCTGCTGGTGACAGTTTGGATGGGGCTGCAATTTGGATGGGGTGGATTATCAGGGAATCACCAGGGCAGAGCAAACTGTGTGAGCCATACTGATGGAACCTCAGATATGGCATCCAGGCAGCTATGCAATGGGGGAGGTTCCAGCACAGAAACAATGACTCCTGTGAGCAGCCCTGTCTGGGAGAAAGCCACAACAAGTTTCTGCCATAATGCCAGACAAACCAGGTATTTCCTGTATGTCTCAGGATCCCCCAATTTCACCACTTATGGCTGTAGCTCAGAGGAAGCAACACTCTGTAAGTTCCTGTGCTGGCCCTTTAAGAGGTACAGCCTGGGTCTCCAGCTGCCTCCATGTCACTCAAAGATAATCATTTCTGGTTTTGGAACCTGAAGTTATGAGGACTTCTTTTTCAAGCTCTGGAACCCTCGGTTCAAGGTCTAGTGTGGGGCTGGGGCCCTTTGCTTCTCACAGGAGGCCTCCACAGCTGAGATATCTCTCCCAAATAAAAACACGCCACATGTGAGTGTAGGACTAGTGTGTACCCCACCTCTGCCCTACCTACCAGTCTTGATGTGCTTTCTTCTTTACCTCCCTAGTCAGGAATGATGGTTGTTCTCTATTTTAGTTGTACATTCCATGTGGTTGTGGGAGGCAGCAAGAACATGCATTTACCTATGCCTCCAAATTGGTTCTCATCATTTTCCAATTTTTAAAAGTGGAAGCATAAGTTATTGTTTTAAAGATCTTTATTCCTTTCTAATATAAGCATTTAATGCTATACATTTTCCTCTAAGCCTGCTCCAGCTGCATCTCAGAAAATTTGATATTTTGCAATTTCATTTTCATCCAGTTTTGACACATATTTTCATTAGTTTAGAATTCTACATTGATGTTCCTTCAATGCTCCTTCAGCTCTTTAGAGTCATAACTCCATTGACTTCTGGTTTTGGTAGTTTAATCATGTGACCATTGATGTTTCTATTAATCTTGTTCGTTGAATTATGTGTGGATTTTTCCTTGCTGCTCTTAGGCATTTTATCTTTTTCACCAGTTTGACTTTATTGTGCCTTGATTTAATGTTGTTTATTTTAATTCTTCTTGGGGTATGTTGGTGTTCTTAGATCTCTTCATAGTATACGTCAAATTCTGAGAAACTATTTGCCATAATTTCTTCAAACATTTTACTTGGTGCCCCCTCTCTCCTCTTTATGGGATTCCAATTACATGTATATATATTTGACTTTTATTGTCTCTTATATTCCTGACCCTTGACTAATTTTTAGAAAACTAATTCGGTGTTCCATTTAGGAAAGCTTCCATTATACATCTTTAAATTCACTTATGTTTAACCTTTAGTGTTAGTCTTACTTCATGTATTTTTCATTTTATACGTTGTTATTATCCTAACCTCTAGAAATTCAAAATACAGAGCAGTTCTACCAAGTTCCTTTCTATGAGATTAAAGCCTTTGTGTGTTTTATCCAACAGAAACTGCTGACAGAAGACTGCCCCTTTGTTAGCACAGCCGAAGCTATTGGTTGCTGGGGCTGCAATAACGTTTCTCTGGTCACTGCCCAACGACGTCCCCAATGGCCTCCTTAAAATGGCAATGTCTCCTGGAGGAGAGACCAAAGGAAATACTAAATGCTTTATTATATATCAGTTTATATCATGGTATACCTTATCCTTCATCTGTCGATGAGGATAACCCATTTACTGGTTCACAAACATTGAGCGATCCTTGCATCCTTGCACAATATCCCACTGGATCATGGTTAATGAACTATTCAATGTGGTTCCTAATACATTGTTGAGGGTTTTTGCATTTATTCTCATCAGGGATATTAACCTGTCATTTTGTGTGTCCTTACTTGACTTTGGTATCAGTGTAATTGTCACCTCGATAAATCCCTTTGGAAGTGTATCGTCTTCTTTTAATTATTGGAAGAATTCAGGAAGGATTGATTAAAAAGTTATGAATTCTTTTTTGAGTTTTTGGTGGAATTCACCCTTGATTCCATTTGGTCATTAGTTTTTATTTGTTGGAAGTTTTTACTACTACATCAATTATTTGTTTAAACTCATAGCAATCTAGCCAATTTGGGATCCAGTTCTTAATTTGAGTTCCTACTAAGTGGACTGAGAAATATATCTGTTGATCTTCACAGGGTGTGGTCAGTGTTGAAATAATAGTTAGTTTCAGGCAATATGTTTATTTCATATGACACCCAAGAGAATGAAATAAATACATGTTATCTTGTATAGAATTCATAAAGTGCCTTTGTCCTGAGAATGCACTCCCTTACCCCATCTCCATGGATCTCAAGGAATAAGTCCCACCCGCTGCTCTCTGAAATCCACCGTAGTTTGTGCTGAAGACATAGCTGTCCATGACACCCAGACCATGGCTGAGCTCCTCTGTTACACTAAGACCAGGCCATCACTGAGAGACAAAGGCATCATCTGTGAGAAACATAGGGCTCAAGAAATCTCTGGTGAATTTGCTGGGCCTTCCTGAAATGCAGAAAGGTTAATTGTTTGCTGACAGTTTCCACAGACTAAAAAACCAATCTAAGTTTTTCTTCCTCCACAAGTGATACACGTGTGTTTGCATGTGAGAATGTTTCTAATAGAGTAAATCTTTGAAAAGACAAAGCCATTAGTGGTAGCTAATGCACCATGGGTTTAGAGGGACTCAGAGGCAGTGTTACATTGACAGGAAGGCAAAGACATTCAGAGAAATTAGCCACCTACTCCAACCCCATTCTTGGAGCCTGGCAGATCCCGTGCATCCAGTAGTTACTGAAGGTAAAACCAGAGGCTGTACAGAAAAGTCTCAAAGACCCCTAAGCTGTTCCAATCCTCCCCCAGACTCCTCCAGCTATAGCTCATACTGGACACCTCAGACACAAAGGCATCCTAGTCAGGAAACTCTCACACTTGCACTATTTCTCTCACTCATGTCCAGTCACATACTCAGCATCTCTTGTTCTCCATAAATTACCTCTTAAAAAAGCCACAAGGAAAACCCAGCTGAGCCCATGGTGAGTGGTCTGTGTTCAGTCCTGATCAGGGAAGGGGAACACCTGGGGATCCCAGGGCTGGGCTCCTGTCCCAGAGCTGCAGGGTCAGGCTGGGCTGGTTTTTATGAGCACAGGGGGCCCTATTTGTATGTGCTTCTGATATATAGGAAGCTCTGGGGTTGGATGCTGATGTAAATAACACAGTCCCAGGCTTTGACATGCCCAAGGGTGCATTTATGTCAAATAATTTCCACATTTGGGCCTGTGTTCTCCATTCTGGACCCAGCTGTTCTAATAGACCTGTACAAAGATTCTAGAGAGATAATTGTCATAAAATGAAAAATCAAAAGCTTGGAAATGAGAGATGCCTTTGATAATAACAAGTAACAAAAACTAAGAGAAATTAACTATCGAATCCAGGAGAGAGGTAAAAGTGCAGGAGGCTCATGTTCAGGATATGGGAAGTTCCACCTGACACTCTTTCTCCTACAAAGTGATCAGAAGATAATCTAAGATCACAGTGTGTACCTCAATTCAGTGTACTAAGTGTTGGGGACAGAGAAATGTCTGTGTGTGTCACTGAAAAAAGAAGCATGAACTATAGAGACACAGACACAGGTCCTGGATCCTATTCCTTCAGGGAGTTTGGTGCTGGACGTGTAGCCACTGTACTGCCTTGTGGTGTTTGTTCTCTATACTCTGTTGTAGATCTAGTTTCATACTTTGGGATATAAAAGAATCTCCCTCATGATGAGGTGTGTTTAGGGGAAGATGTCGGGATTGATTTAGGAATAATTAAGTTTAGTTTATGAAAGTCTTAGTAGAAACCTGATATCTGCATGTCACTCTTGGACCACTGTCACGATGTCCCCACATGATGGGGATCAACTGGACAAAGCACCTAACCCAGGGCCAAATTGGGGGGAAGCTACCTGGGAACATGATGGGGGATTAACCAAGACCGAAGACAAACATGTCCAGGGTTCTTGTTTCATTAGGTTGTCATCTCATTGTTGTTTAGCCAGTTCAAGTTTTCTTTCCTCACTTTCCTCTGAAACAGGCCCACATAATTCCTAGAGTCATGAAGACACTTTGTTGAGAGTGTGCAAGAGCACAAGGCATTTCTGTTTTGGTTTTGTATCTTACACCTTTCCTGAATTCTAGTTCTATTTTCTCATAAAATTTTGAGGGTTTTCTATGTACAAAACCATGTCATCTGCTTACAGATTAGGAGAAATATTTTAACTTGTTTCTCTCTAATTTAGACTTTCAAAATATATTTTTTCTTGTCTAATAATCCTGACAAGGACTTCTAGTTTTGATGAATAGAAACAGTTACAGGGGAGCCCATTTCTTGGCCCTGATGTTGGAAGAATGGCTTTGAAATTTTCTCTGTGTAGCATGTTACTTGTTGGCTTCTCAAATGTGGTCTTTAGTATATTGAGGTCCAACACTTCTACACCTAATATGCTAGAAATTTTAATTTGGAAGTGATGTTAAATTTTAAAGACTTTATGCAATATCTATTTATATGATGGGGTACTTTATTCTTCATTCTGTGAATGAGATGTAGCACAGTTACTGGTTTTACGTTGAACCATCCTTGCATTTAATGACTGTATTCCACTTGATGATGGCAAATGATCCTTTCAGTGTATTGCTAAGGTTCTCAGTATATCGTTTAGGGATTTTTCTGTATGTTCATCAGGGATATCTGTCATTTCTGTATGTTTTTATTTGGCTTTAATATGAGTGTAATAGTCACCTCAATAAATTTGTTTGGAAGCGTTGTCTCTGTCTTTACAAGCATCACCAATAAGTTGAAAAGACAGAAAAAAGTCACTTTTGGAATTTGTGAAGGAGACTTCATGAAGGAGAGTTTCTGTCACTGCTGACATATCACCAGAAAACAGAAAATAGCCCTTCTCTGTTTGGAAGAGTTCAAGAGAGTTGATTAAAAAGTTATCAATTCTTAATTGAAATTCTGGTAGAATTCACCCTTGAGTCCATTTGGTCCTTGGATTTTCTTTGGTGGAATGTTTTAACTATTCAATTATTTTTAAAAGTCTGTAGCAATTTAGCAAAGTTGGGATCCAGTTTCTAATTTGAGCTCCTACTAATTGGACTGAGAAATACAACTGCTGATCTTCACAGGGTGTGGTCAGTGTTGAAATAAGAGTTGCTTGCAGATCACATATTTATTTCATATGGCACCCAAGAGAATGAAATATAACCATATTTTCTTGTATAGAATTCATAAAGAACAGTGTGTAATGACATGAACGGTTTGTATCACTGCTCATGAGTGAATGCATGTCTTTTCCAAAAAAGAATATGTCTGTCTGCATGTGACTGTGTGTGTATCTGTGTGTGTGTCTGTATGTGAGTGTGTATGACTGTGTTTGTGACTGTGACTCTGTGTGTGTGTGACTATGTGTCTATGTGACTCTGTGTTTCCTGGGGAAGGAGTGAGAGAACAGTATGGACGCTGAGGGTCCCATGGATGCTCCTAGGGTTCCATGGATGCTCCTGATGCACATCTCACCCACAGGGAAGCTAGAAAACCTTGGATCCAGGAGGAAAGCTGGAGGGAGGAAAATTGATGATGCACATCCCAGCCTCAGGGTCATCTGTCCCCACCACGATGTTAGCATTGCTTTCTAAAGAACATCAGGGACCCCTCCTGTGGACAGATGTGGGGCTCCCTGTGTTTGGTGCACTGAGATGACAGCTCTTCCACGGATCAATGTGGACCCAGAGAGGATGGCTGAGGTCTGCCAGCCCTGAGTGTGCTCAGGCCTTTCAGCAGAGGGAGGGCCCTGTGATCTCAGGGGGAAGCGGGGGAGGGTACACAGAGAGTCAGACACTGAGGGTAGCTGTGCCCCCCAAGGGAGGAATGCAGAGTTTTGCACAAAGCCCAATCCTAGCAACCCACCTGCAGAGTTTACACGCATCACCAATAAGTTGAAAAGACTGAAAAAAGTCACTTTTGGAATTTGTGAAGGAGACTTCATGGAGAGTTTCTGTCGCTGCTGACATGTCACCTGAAAACAGAAAATATCCTTTCTTCCTTGTTGTCTGCAGTGAAAACATGAGAAGGAAGACATCCCTGGAGGCAGCTGAGAGCTTGAGAGGAAATCCCTGTACTCAATAAGAAAGCCCTCTTTCCCCACCTCCCTCTGCCCCTGCTCCTGGGGCTGCTCCTTGTGCTGTGGGTCCTGAGCGCCCCCTGGTGTCCTGAGCGCCCCCTGCAGCCCAGCCCTGCTGCCTCCCTCAGGGAGGTTTGTGTCTGGGCTCACACTGATTCCCCTCACAGTGCCTCCTGTACAATAATACACAGCTGTGTCCTCAGTGGTTACGGAACTCAGCTGCAGGGAGAACTGGTTCTTGGACATGTCTCTGGAGATGGAGGTTCGACTCTTGAGGGAGGGGCTGTAGTTAGTGTTCCCACTGCTACATATATAACCCATCCACTCCAACCCCTTCCCTGGGGGCTAGCGAATCCAGCTCCAGCAGGAAGAACTGGTAATGGAGAATCCAGAGACAGTGCAGGTGAGGGAGAGGGTCTGTGAGGGCGTCACCAGTGCTGGGCCTGACTCCTGCAGCTGCACATCAGACAGGGCACCTGGGACAGAGAGAACACAGTGAGTCCTGGGCTCGGATGCAGGATCCCCATCTCTTCACATCTAGGTCCTTGAGTCACTCACATCTGGGAGCTGACAGCAGGAAGAGGAAGAGCCACATAGGAGTCATGTCTTGCAGGTGAGGTCCTCGTCCCCTAGAAAGTATTCTCCAGGGTGAGGAGGCCCTGAATTTAAGTGGATGCCAACTGTGTGTGTGTCTGGTGGCCATGTGGGCATTTGCATATGGGAGGTGTCTGCACATACAAAGGGCAAGAGGTGAGGGGAGGTCCCAGTCTCTGGGGCTTCTCCTGAAAGGAGATGCTGACTGTGCCCTCAGAGCACCTTGCACCCTTGGTTGGATTGCAGTGGCTCACAGAGTCAGCCGGGGGCTGTTTGCCTTGGTGGTGCAATCAAAGGAACCCTTGTGCTGCAGCTGTGTGACTGAGGTGTCTGTGGAAGGCAGCTGGGAGTGGGGAAAGTCTGAATTTCTACTTCTGGGTCCCTGTATCCATGTTTGGATACAAGCACATCCAGTGGGGGATAACAGAAGCATCCAATAGCCACCTTTGGGGCGGTGTGCTCAGGAGGCCTGTGCACTGGAAAACCATGACTGTGGTGTCCAGAGGTCAGAAGCTGTGGAGTGGGAAGACTCAGTTTTTGCTTATGGGGCCTTGCATCCTTGGTTGAATTCATCTGCACCCAATGGCAGCTCACAGAAGCACCTAGGGGCCCTTTGTCAGGGCAGTGCATCAGAGAGGCCCTTGTTCTGAAGCCTGTGACCAAGGTGCCTGTGGGCAGCAGCCAGGAGTGAGGGAAGTCCAAATTTCTACAGCCAGGTCCTTGTGGCCTTGGTTGGATTCATGTGTGCCCAGTGGCAGCTCACAGAGGCACCTGGGGTCCATTTGCCAGTGCTGAGCACTCACACACTCAGAGGAGCCTTGGCACTAAAGCCACATGACCTAGATGTCTGTGGGCAGGCAGCTGGGAAGAGGGCATTCAGAATTTCTACTGAAGCCCTAACCGGTTTGGCTCAGTTGATAGAGTGTTGGTCTGCAGACTGAAGGGTCCCAGGTTTGATTCTGGTCAAGGGCATGTACCTTGGTTGCAGGCACATCCCCAGTAGGGGTTGTGCAAGAGGCAGCTGATTGATGATTCTCTCTCATCAGTGTTTCTAATTCTCTATCCCTCTCCCTTCTTCTCTGTAAAAAAAATCAATAAAATATACATTTTTTAAAAAAATGTCTACTGAAGAGGCAGTGCACCCTTGTTTGGATAAGATCATGTCCAGTAGGGGCTCACAGCAGCACCCAAGACCAGCCTGTGGAGCAGTGTGCTCAGGAGGCCTGTGTGCTGGAAAAGCGTCCATGGTGTCTGGAGGTTGGCAGCTGGGGAGGGGGAAGTTGCTGTGGGAGCCATGCACCCTTGGATGTGGACGTCCTAGTGTCTGCAGGTCTGTGGGTGGGGCAGCAGGATTTTGTCTTGAGTGGCTGCAGGGAAACAGGCAGTGTCCAAGAGCAGTCTGGGTGGTGGTGCTGATGAGTTCATAGAAGAGGCCGCTCTCCCCTTCAAGATGATGTGGGCTCCATGCCTGAGCCCCACAGCCTGGGAAGTGCCCGCAGTGGTGGTAGATGCTCCCTTTCCAGGAGAGCCTGGTCTGCCAGTCCCTGCTACTCCTGCCAGATTTAACTGTCCCTCACTCACTCACACACACACTACATGTATCCACACACTCCTTTCACCCCCTCACTCACTCACACCCACTCCCTCACCTTCGTCCTGCCAGCCACCATTGATTTAAGTTTTGATAAACTTTAATTTGGGTATATTTGACAGCTTTTCTGAATGTAATATTTCAATAATTTAATTGAGAGACAGCTTTGTGATACCTTGAGGATCCTGAGGTGATGCAAAGATTTATTCTCTCTCCCTAAAAAGAAATATTTTTTAACTAAATTAGACCAATACAATATACTTGAAATTACATAAGGAAGTAAGCTAGGCTGGGTTGGACAACAAGATTAATGCTTCCATAATAATGGGTGGTTCTTGAATGAGGATGGACCACATTCTGAGGGTGGTCCTGGGTCCCAGAGGTACAAGACTCCCAGCCAGATTAGCGTGTCCTTTCTTTGAACAGAAAGGACAATCGTAGGTAACAGCATAATTAAAATAAAATGGTACTTTCACATTGAGTTATCCCTGTTACAAAATTGGTCAAGAAAATGTTTAGGTAATAATTGGCCTTAAAAATCTCAAAGCTCTTAAGATATAATAAAGAGATGTAACTAAAACTAAGGATTTATAATGAAGCTTTTCAATAATAACTATAAATATGTTAACAATGAAAGTACAGTCAAGAGGAGTCTGACTGTGCTCTCTGTTGGAGGAAGGAGCCAGTTGCCCTTCTCCCTGTAAAGTAGAGAAGCCACAGAGGTAACCTTAAATGTTATCTCTAAGGAAGAATGTAGCAGTTTAAATCCAAGTGTCTAGAGGCCTGGGAACAGGCTGCTGGACCTGCTCCCTCCTCCTCTGCCTTTTCTCCAGCCTCATATGCCTATACATGATTTTCCAAAGTCTGGGATAACTTAAAGACTTTGGAACATTGCTGGTTTAAATAATAAACATCTAAACATTTTAAAATAACATAAAAAACTAAAACATTAATTGCTAGACAACTTTTAATTCACCTGCTCTTAGCTTTTATTACAGAAGGTCTCTTGTACTTTGTTGAAGGTACATTTTCTTGAAAGTAAGAGTACATTTAAAGTGTGCTCATAAATGTTAATCTAAGAAATGCTGGCTGTTTACTTTTTTGGTTACCATTGAAGAAAAATTAAGGTTTCTAAGAATGAAGTATTCTAATACATTTTAAAGAAAAAAAAGAAAGAAAAGGTCTGTACAAGTTACTGAAGGTATGACAGAAAGAAAGAATATTAGAATATAAATACTCAGTGGAAGATTTAAGGGTTGGTTATGCATTTTGAAGGAAAAAGAAGGTGGTTTCTAAAGGTGGTTATTTCTGAAAGTTGTAAGAATGTCTGTGGAAGTTATAAGAAGTTTGTAGAAAGAAATGTTAAAAGGAAATTGATTAAATGATACAGGCCAGTAGGCCAGGACAATCAGAACAGGGAAACTGAAATATTAAAACAGCAGTTTGCAACCATCTAGAAAGGACACTTAAGAGTCAATGATTTGTATTTTGCCTCCCTAAACAGAGGGTAAATAGCTTATGTCAAAGTACTCAGGGAGACTGAAGGGAGAAGTCCAATTAGTGTCATTTGCTGTCCACACCCAAGAACAAATGAAGTTAGAAAATAAGCCTTATTTTGGATAGTTCTTTTATTTAATAAAAAAATAAAGACCATCTTTTAATCATTGGAACTGAAGTTTGCTAACCTATGTTTCTGTTTAATACACTTTAATGTTTAATCTTTTGGTAAAATCAAGTTTGACAATCCTTCAAGGGTTTGAATTTTAAGAAACTTTTCCTTGGTCTAGAATTGGCCTTAGATCATCCCAATAGGCTCTGAAATGCCTTGAATGTTTGTTTTCTCTCTCATGAAGGAAAGTTTTATACTGAAGGTACATAGGAACCTTTGTCAAATACAGTTATAACTAATGGTTATTAGTTATAATATTATGAATGTTGGGTCTTACAGAAAGGATAACATTCCATGTCATCTGCATTATAATGAAATCCATAACAGTGTCTTTTTAAATTTCTTCTTGTCATTTGGAGACAGTTACTGTTTTGTTATAATGCATTTGAAAAAATATTACATCTTCTGAAGAGTCCATGGAAAGGACTTGCAAAGAAAATCAGAAGAACTTAAAGCACGTCAGTGTATTTTTCTCCCTATATTATCACTCTGAAATTTGACAATTCTTAATAAATGAATCATGGCAATGCATTTATTTGCATAAATTCAATAAGATTGGTTTCAAAAGGTGGTTTTATTGACCGAAAATTTTGACTGGAGTGTCATGTTTTAACAGTCCTGTCTGGACTCTGAAGACCTGAAGCCAATAAGAGTGCCATGGAGAAAGCCTGGTATCTTGCTTGGTAGCCCTGAAAATGGATGGCACTGGAGCGTCAGGCCTATATCCTGCTGCTGGGGTCCAACCCCAGCAGGTCCAGGGGTCCCCAAAGGTGTGGACGGAGTCGGCAAAGAAGGAATGACATGGAGACAGCCTTCAGTTGATCAGCAGCCTAGCCAGGATCTCCAGCCAAGTTCTGGTCAGGATCTCCAGCCTAGTTCTGGTCAGGATCTCCAGCGAAGTTTTGGTTAGGTTCTCCAGCCAGGTTTTGTCTTGGATCTCCAGCCAGGTTCTGTCCAGGTGCTCCTGCCATGTTCTGTCTCTAGGTTCTTTCTCCTGTTGTCTTGTTACATCTGTATTTATACCAGTTGATTTTAATCCTGTCAATTTCTATTCCAAAGGTTAGGGTGTTTCTTATCTCCATTCCAGGGAGTAAAGATTATGTAGCTTAAGCATGATTGTTCTTAGTTAAAGTGATTAACTACCCGCCTGGCACTTAGTGAAGGGGTTTTATTCCCTCCCTAACTTCAGGGAAAAATCTCTACCTGGGGAAACAACCTTTCTCGGAGAGGTGACCTTGGTTAAAACACATAGCACCAAGAAGGGGATCAAACATATTAAGAACAGTATGCCATATATGCCAGATCCCTTGAAACATATGCTGTGCAGATGTTTCTTCCCTGCAGCGACTGTGTCAAGCAGGCTCCCGGCATCCTACCATCACTAATGGTTGGTCAGAGTGGAAGGGGAGCAACGAGGGCTCCTCTGTGTCCCTGCTGAACTCCCACGCACTCTAGGCCACAGAAGTAGGAGGGCTTCTGAGATGGGCCTTGAAGCCTAGGGAGCGGCCCTGGTGGAGTCATTGCAGGTGAGGAATTCACCTAGCCCAGCAGATACTGCAGGCTGGCCTCGTGGCAGCTGGATGGCTTGGCTTCCCTGCCCTAAGGGGCACATTGAGACTCTATCATGAAATTCTGGCAAAGGCAGTCAGTAAGCATTCTTGTTGTGTTTATGCAAACAATCAGGCCAAATTGAATGCAACAGATAAATTGGTCTTAATTTGGCTCTTTAAGAAACATAAGGGTGATTTTAAGGAGAAAAATTCTATTTCAATAGGAAATTGTTAGAACTGAAATGTTTCCTTTCCCTTCCGCTTGACCCGTGGTCTGCAAACCGCAGCTCACTAGCCACATGCGACTCTTTGGCCCCTTGAGTGTGGTTCTTCCACAAAATACCACATGTGGGCGCACACGTACAGTGCGATTGAAATTTCATGGCCCATGTGCAGAAGTCGGTATTTTGTGGAAGAGCCACACTCAAGGGGCCAAAGAGCTACATGTGGCTCGCAAGCCGCGGTTTGCCGAGCTGCAGTTTGCCGACCACTGTGCTAGACCATTTGTTGTAACTCCTGCTGTTCTAATTGCTCAATAATACTAAATTTTATAATACAGTTTGTATCCACCAGCTCACAAGCCCACCTCCTGCAGTGCCCAGGCCTCATAGTCCCTCTGACGGACAGCAAGGATCTCTGGGCTCTGAAAAAAAACTTTGTCCCTTCTCAGCATGGAAGTAACAAGCGCCCATTTTCCCTGAAAGGATTCAGAGCCAGGATCCTTGAGTGGATGTGTTAGGCAGTTAGACAGAGGCGAGCAGAGCAAGGACGATGGGCCAAATGGAGGAGAAATAGATGGGACCCTGAGATGTGCTTCTCACCACTCCAACTTCTCAGAGGCTGGAAATGAAGGAACCTGTATAGACTCCCTCTTCTTTCCTCTAAGAAAGCCAACAGGTTTTAGAACAGCTAATAGGGAGAATCAGTAAGCCCTGAAGGCCCGGATGTTACTCCAGACTAGATCTCTGGACTGCCAATACAATCCCTTGGGTGATGAAGATGAAAAAGACTCCGGCTGCTGAACACCCTACTCTTTAGCTTTGAGTCTTCTATTGAATCCCCAAGGCTGAAAATCAGCTTGAGGATCAAGGGCGGGGTGGGGGTGGGGGATGATGAGGAAAATAAGACTTTTTTTTGAGTTGGGGGACTAGCAGCCTGACTCTGTACCTAGTTAATCAGTATCCCTAATGCACATTCCTGTTAGCTTATAGCCTAGTCCAGGGGTGGGCAAACTTTTTGACTCGAGGGCCACAATGGGTTCTTAAACTGGACCGGAGGGCCGGAACAAAAGCGTGGATGGAGTGTTTGTGTGAACTAATATAAATTCAAAGTAAACATCATTACATAAAAGGGTACGGTCTTTTTTTTTTTTTTAGTTTTATTCATTTCAAATGGGCTGGATCCGGCCCGCGGGCCGTAGTTTGCCCACGGCTGGTAGTCACTGCCCTTCCTTAATTAACTGGTCTTGCAAGACCTGTTTACCTAAATACTCACATTTTACAGAGGCCATAAACCATGAACCATACACAAACCCCGGAGGGGCTTATTAGAGATGGCACCAGGCCTTTAGGTGTGGTCTCATGGCCCCCATACCAACACACGGGGCTTTTTGCAAATCCCGAGAAAGGTCCGGAAGTCCTATCCATTTTTGGGGGACAAAAAAACCAAAGGGTATAAAGCAAGAGCTACCTCCATATTGGTGGGCTCAAGATTTGGAAACAGGCTCCCCTGAGTCACTGTACTAGTGGATGTGAAACATCTGAAAATAAATGGGTTTTTCTGTATCTCCAAGTACTCCTGTGTATTTCTCCTGTGTATTTTTTGGTCGCCTGGTAAATTCTGTAACAGAGCCACAGTGTGTGGTGCCACAGTGGGTGAGGCCACAGTGGGTGAGGTCACTAGTGGGTGAGGCCACAGTGGGTCTGCTTGTTCTACGAGCAGCAGCCTCCTGCCCATGCTTGTCATTGCAGAGTGGAAACACCCAGCTCTTTTAGGCCTGGATCCGAGGAACTGCAAGTCAGTGGCAACAGGTTAAACAGAGCTCCTGGAGGGCCGGAAGCCAATTCCAGCAGGTCAGCTGGGCTGAATCATCTGGAGATGGCTGAGGGCATTTCCCCAAACCTGAAAAGGATGCATAAAATGATTGCTTGCTGCCAGACAGCTAAGGGCATTTCAATCTTGCTGGATCAAGACCCCTGGCACTGGAGATTCATTATTTTATTTTTACTATGAAGAGGAAAAAAATCTTGTAAAGGAGACACCTCTTTGGCCTATTCCTGCACCTGCCTTTGGGCTGGATTCCTGAGTTTAGTGAGTCCTGCATACACCCCGTTGTTCTGAGCACAATTTACTGGCCCTGAGCGCCCCCTGGTGTCCTGGATGCTCCCTGCAACCCAGCCCTGCTGCCTCCCTCAGGGAGGTTTGTGTCTGGCTCACACTGACTTCCCCTCACTATGTCTCTGGCACAGTAATAGATGGCAGTGTCCTTGGCTCTCAGGCTGCTCATTTGCAGATACAGTGAGTTCTTGACATTGTCTCTGGACAAGGTGGATCTGCCCTTCACAGAGTCTGCATAGTATGTGGTACCACCATCACCCCTAATGTCTGAGACCCATTCCAGCCCCTTCCATGGAGCCTGGCGGACCCAGTGCACCCAGTAGTCACTGAAGGTGAATCCAGAGGCTGCACAGGAGAGTCTCAGAGACCCTCCCCCCCCCCCCCCCCAGGCAGCACCAAGCCTCCCCCAGACTCCACCAGCTGCACCTCATACTGGACACCTGCAAACACAGGGACAAAAGGTGGACTGAGAATCACATGGAAGTAAAAACAGGCACAGGAAAAGGTCTCAGAGCTCCCCTCTCCTGAGAATGACCTTGAGAAAAGATTAGGAGTAAAACGCAGCTTGGCACCAAGTCCATGGTGGAGCCGCTGCAGTCCTGGGTGTTCTGGTTGTCTCCCCAACATGCTGGCAGGGCCTTCTTTTATGAGCAGGAGGAGAGCCCCATTTGCATGGAGTCTGGATATAATGGAGCAGATGTTCTAGAGTTGGCCCTGGATTTGGAGAACCAGTTAGCCAAGCTCCTGACTACCATAGCCTCTGGCCACAAGGAATATGACATCTTATGCTTCGTGGAAAAGTACCTGGATGAACTACCTGGAACAGCAGCTTGTGCATCATAAGGAATCAGAAAAGCAGGCCCAGGAGGAGGGAAACACATTGGAAATGACTGCTGACAAGGCGGGTGAACAGACCCAACAGTTGAAGGCAACCAGTCAAGTTTCCCCATGACAGTAGGTCCCCAATCAGCTGCGTAAGGTCCTGATCTGCATTTGACAGATGACTGCTGTCCTTTGCTGGTATGTGTACAAACAGGTCTGTTGCTGCATTGATGAAAAAGAAAAGTGCCACATGCCACCGACTGTGCACTTTGTGCATGAAACGGGGTAGACACGTGACCAGGGACTGACAGTCACCTCACAGGGTGATCTGTTCAGAATTTCTTAACTGGGCCATTATGGCGGGTGGTCAGCCCTAGGCCTTAACTTCTTTAATAAAAGGCTTCTCTTTGCCTTAAGCCGTCCCTGCCCATTGTTCTTGAACATCTAGGTAAACACTCCTATAAAACAAACCCTAACCACCCTCAGGAGAGCACTCTTGTTAAGTGTCCTGCAATCCAACCCCTGCCTGCTCCCTCCCACCTCCATGCAGCCTTCCTTTCTCCTCCTCAATCCCAAACGTGTCAGAGGAGCTGTGAGAGCAACTCTGACACTGGCATTCTCAGGAGCATCTGAGATTCTGTTTCCTTGCAACTGTCCTAGGTTTGGCTCAGATAAACTCTTAAAAAATTCTCCACAGGTTTGGATGTGCGTATGTCAACTACGTCAACATGGTTCACTTATGTTGTGGATTTTATGCCAATTCAACCACCAACGGGAACCTGGAAACATCTCAGAGGGGGAGACGGGCACAGCTGGAGAAGCCTCGTTCCTAAGGAAGGGAACCTTAGGTCCATGACAACCTACAGCAAACTTGTTTTCCCTCCAACATACGGGAACTCTTTAGACCTCATCCTGGCGAGGTCGCAGATTTTAATAATTGTGAGCACTTCCCTCTCCAGACGGGGAAGAAGCAGGTATGAATGTATCACTAGCTGTTTGTAGACCCAGCCCTTGCATCTCACTAAGCCCTTTGAGGAAACTCAGTCCTTTTGAATACCCACAGGGCTTTACAAATGTCCAGCCTACATTACCTGTCAATGGCCCCTTTGTCATATTCTTTGGCTTTTTCCCCATGTGACCTTCTGTCCTTTTACCCAATACAAGGGGCTGGCTTCTGGTGGGTGCAGAGCAGACTTTTGTGGATGACTGGCTGCTATCCCATATTGCACACAGTATTGGAACAAACGCTTATATATGATTCAACTCTGTCTCCGCTTAATTGGCTCAACTGGTTACAGGCAACACAAACTCATTGTCCAGTTACAGCATGTATTAAATGAAGAAAAGATAACATGTTGATGTAAGAAATGCCCAAACATGAAAAGAATGTTTTACAAGCTTCTATTGAAGCCAAACTGACAACAGTTGGGGAGCAAGACCTCAAATACATGGAGAATAACCATTTGCAGCTGCATTTGTGCATTTGAAGTTAAGGCGGGAAGGTGAGGAAGGTGACATGGAGGTGGGAGAGAGCAAGGCGGGGACTGGGACAGGCAGTTAACAGGAGGTGCTCTCCTGAGGGTGATCATGCTGATGTCACAGGTGTGTCAAGCTAGATGCACAGGAATAATGGATGGGGTTGTCAAGGGAAAAATGAGCCTTTTAGTAAATAAGTTATAGGTCTGGGGCGTGTCCTCCCCCAGGACTGCCCAGGTAGGAATGTGTGATTACAGCCTCCTGTGAGGTTCCTTCCAGTCACTGAATTTTGTCAAATTTACCACAAAACTTCATATTTTTGTTCACAAATATAATCCCTAAAACGAGATACAGAAAAAGGGCTTTCTGTGAGCTCTGTTTCTGAGCCTTGGAGCAAAACTAATTTAAGACAGAGCAGGAAATCTTATTTTTGCTTAACTCTCCACCTGCTCCAAGTTTTGGCCCTTTGCTGATCTTGAGCGCCCCCTGGTGTTCCTGAGCACTCCCTGTAGCCCAGCCCTGCTGCCTCTCTCAGGGAGGTTTGTGTCTGGGCTCACACTGACTTCCCCTCACTGTGTCTGCTGTACAGTAATACACGGCCGTGTCCTCAGCTCTCAGGCTGCTCATTGCAGATAGAGTGTGTTCTTGGCTTTGTCTTTGGGGTGATGAATCGACTCTTCACAGAAATGGCATAGTATGCAGTACCACCGCCACCATTAATGTAGGAGACCCACTCTAGCCCCTTCCCTGGAGCCTGGCGGACCCAGTGCACCCAGTGTCTACTGAAGGTGAATCCTGAGGCTGCACAAGAGAGTCTCAGAGACCCCCCAGGTGGCACCAAGCCTCCCCCAGACTCCACCAGCTGCACCTCACACTGGACACCTGCAAACACATAAATGTCCTCGTTAGGAAACTCTCACAAGTCCACTATTTCTCTCACTCATATCCACTCACAATACTCAGTGTTTCTTGTTCTCCATAGATTACCTCCCAAAATAGCAACAAGGAAAACTCAGCTGAGCCCCAACCCCATGGTGAGTGGTCTGTATTCAGCCCTGATCAGGGAATGGGTTTAGGCCCATGGGATCAGGCCTAAACCGGCAGTTGGACTTCCCTCTCATAATCCGGGACTGCTGGCTCCCATCCTCTCACCTGCCTGCCTTCCTGATTGGCCCTAACCACTCCCATGCCAGCCTGATTGATGCCTAACTGCTCCCCTACCAGCCCGATTGCCCCAAAATGCCCTCCTCTGCCAGCCCGGTTACACCTAACTGCCTTCCCTTACGGGCCTGGTTACAGCCCAGTCACCTCCAACTGCCCTCCCCTGACAGCCTGGTTGCCCCCTGGTTGCCTCCAACTGCCCTCCCCTGCAGGCCTGGTCACCCCCAACTGCCCTGCCTGCAGGTCTGGTTGCCCCTAACTGCCCTCCCCTACTGGCTTGATTGCCCACAACTGCCCTCCCTTGCTGGCCATCTTGTGGCCACATGGGGTGGCCATCTTCTGTGTTGGAGTGATGGTCAACTTGCATATTACTCTTTTATTAGGTAGGATTACCTTCCACATATGGGCCTGTTTCCTCCCCCCACTGGATTTAACTGCTGCAGGTGACCTATACAAAGACCCAGGAGAAAAACTTCTCATAAAAAAGAAGAGAGAAGATTTAAAATGAGAGATGCCTTTTGCCATGACCAGTAATGAGATTAAGAGAAAACAGTGCAAGAAAGAAGTAAAAGTGCAGGAGGTTCATGTTCAGGACACAGGAAGTCCCATTTGACACTATTTTCCCTACAAAGTGATCAGAGGATAAACTAAGACCAAAGTGTTCACCTAGAGCCAGTGGAACAAGTGATGGGTTAGAGAGGAGCTTCTGTGTGGGTTCCTGGGAGCCAGAAGCATGAACTTTATAGACACAGATGGAGCTCCTGGGTCATAGACCTTCAGGGGCATTTAGTGCTGGACGTATAGCCACTGCACAGCCTCCTTTGTGGAGTTTATTCTGTATGCTCACTTGTGAGACTTGTGTCTATCATTGATGATTTAGATGAAACTCAGTCAAAATTAGGATGTTGTGGTGAAGTTGTAGGTAAAGATGAGGAAGCAATTATGTTTAAGTAATGAAAATCTTGTTATTGGAAACCTGATGTCTGCTTCTGACCCTTCGAATAAATGTGACTATATCCATCAATGATGGGGTCAACTGAAACCTGCACCTGACTCAGTGCCACATTGAGGGGAAAGCTCCTTGGGAACATGATGGGGGATTAACCAAGACTAAGGACACACATGTCCAGGGTCATCTCCTTGATGTTTAGCCAGTTCAACTTTTCCTTTTTCACTTTCTTCTGAAACAGACCTCATATTTCCTAGAGTCATGATGACACTTTGATGAGAGTGTGCAGGAGCACAAGACATTTGTGTGTTGGTTTTGTATCTTACATCTTTCCTGAATTCTAGTTCTATTAGCTTCTCATACAGTTTTTAGGGTTTTCTATGTAGAAAATCATGTCATCTGCATTCAGATAAGAAGAAACATTTTAACTTGTTTCTTTCTGATTTAGACATTTTAAATTTATTTTTCTTGCCTAATTATTCTGACGAAGACTTCTAATTCTGATGAAAACAAGTAGTCACAGGGGAGCCCTTGTCTTGGTCCTGAAGTAAGAAAAAAAGCTTTGAAATTTTCTCTGTGTAGCATGATGTCACTTGGCATCTCAAATTTGGCCTTTATTATATTGAGTTCCATCACTTGTACACCTCATTTGTTAAAAAATGTAATTCTGAAGGGATTTTCAATTTTAAAGGCTTCATTCTGTATCTAGTTATATGATGGTATACTTATCCTTCATTCTGTGGACGAGATGTATCACATTTTCTGATTTACATACTTTGAACCATCCTTGCAGACTAGTACATTATCCCATTTGATCATGGTATATTATCATTTCTGTCTGCTGGTATGTTTCCTAGAATATCATTGAAGATTTTTCTATATATGTTCCTCTGGGACACTGATCTGTCATTTTTGTGTGTCCTTACATGGCTTGGCATCAGTGTATGTTCAACTCAATAAATCTCTCTGGAAGTGTTGCCTCTTCTTTTAATTCTTGGGAGAGTTCAAGGAGAGTTGATTAAAAGTTATCAATTCTTCTTTGAAATTCTTGTAGAACTCAACCTTGAGTCCATTTAGCCCTTGGCTATTATCTGTTGGAAGGTTTTCACTATTACTTCAATTGTTTTTATAAAATTCATAACAATCTAGCAATGTTGGAATCACACCCCTAATTTGAGCACCTACCAAGCAGACTGAGAAATATAACTGCTGATCTTCACAGAGTGTTTTCAATGTTGAAATAATAGGTGTTTCCAGGCCACATATTTATTTCATATGACATCCAAGAGAATGAAATATAACCACATTTCCTTATTTAGAATTCATAAAGTACAGTGTGCAATGACATGAATGGTTTGTATCACTGCTTATGTGTGAATGATGTCTTTTCCAGAAACACGTATGCGACTGTATTTGTAACTATGTGTGTCTGTGTTTCTGATTGCATGTGACTCTATGTGTGGGCCTATATGACTCTGTGTTTCCTGAGCACAGAGAAAGAGGACAGTGTGGATGCAGGGGGTCCCATGGACAGTTCCTCAGCTTCCAACATGCTCCCGATGCACATCTCACCCACAGTAAAGCTAGAAAATCTTGGATCCAGGAGGAAAGCTGGAGGGAAGAGTTCAATGATGCACGTGCCAGCTCTCAGGGTCATCTGTCCTCACTGTGGGGTTAGCACTGCTTCCTGCAAGACAGGGGGGACCCCTTGTGTTTATGGATGTGTGGCTCCCCTTGTGGGTGAATGTGGACTGAGAGAGGATGGGTGAGGTCTGCTATCCCTGAGTGTGCTCAGGCCTTTCAGCAGAGGGAGGGCCCTGTGATTTCCCTGGAACCAGGAGAGGGGAGGGCACAAGGAGAGGGAAGACTCTGGGGGAGCTGTGACCAGTGAGGGATGAAGGAAGAGCTGTGCACACAGCCCAGTGCCAACCACAAACCTGCGGGGTTTACACTCATCAGTGAAACATTGAAAAATCAGTGAAAAAAGTCACTTTTAGAATTTGTGAAGGAGACTTGGTGAAGGAGAGACACCATCGCTGCTAACAAGTCACCTTGCAAACAGACAATGTCCCTTATTCATTGTTGTCTGCAGAGAAAATATGAGAAGGAAGAATCCTCCCTGGTGGTAGCTGACAGCTTGAGAGGAAATCCCTGTGCCCAACAGGAAGGACTTTATGTCCCCACCACCCCCTGACCCTGGTCCTGGGGCTGCTCTTTGTGCTGTGGATCCTTGCGCCCCCTGGTGTCTGGAGCACCTCCTGCAGCCCAGCCCTGCTGTCTCTCTCAGGAAGGTTTGTGTCTGGGCTCACACTGACTTCCCCTCACTGTGTGTCTCTCACACAGTAATACATGGCCGTGTCCTCCATTATCACGGAGCTCAGCTTCATGGAGAACTGGTTCTTGGACGTGTCTCTGGAGATGGAGGTTCGGCTCTTGAGGGAGGGGCTGTAGTAAATGTCTCCATCAAAATTTATGCGCCCTATCCATTCCAGCCCCTTCCCCAGGGGCTGGCGGATCCAGTTCCAGTCATAACCACTGGTTGTGATAGAGACTCCATGGACTGCACAGCTGAGGGAGAGGGTCTGCGAGGGCTTCACCAATCCTGGGCCCAACTCCTGCAGCTGCACCTGAGACAGGACACCTGGGGATAAGGAGAATCAGTCCTGTCAGTCTCGTGCAGTCACAGCCATCCCATGACCCCTGTCTGACCCCTGAGACCCTGACCTTGGGGGACTGTCACCAGGCACAGGAGAAGACTTAGCAGTCTCATCTTCTTCTAGACCACAGCTCTGCCTTCCCAGAGACCTCAGCCCTGTGTGAGGAGAGAGCTGTGAGCCTGTACAGCCCAAGAGAGGATTTACCCTAAAGTTTGAACAGAAATTTGCATGTGGGGCAGCATTTCCTATAAGTTGAGGGACTGAGGTCTGGCTTCCCTAGTCATTCTGGGACCTCTGTGGTGACATCTCTTCCCTTTTACTCACTCACTGTGTAAGTCAAGGACAGAGGACCACCTGGGTCATGAGACTCATTGCAATTAAGTCAAAGAATGGCCTACACTTTCTGAGAATAAAGAGAAATGGTGGACTTGATGAGTGGGTTACACTTTTACCTTCTCATGCATCTTTCAAATGGATGTTAGGAGAATACCATTTGCTCAGATCATTTCTGAATCTATACACCCTAGAGCAGTGGTCGGCAAACTCATTAGTCAACAGAGCCAAATATCAACAGTACAACCATTGAAATTTCTTTTGATAACCAATTTTTGTGAACTTAAACTATATAGGTAGGTACATTATTATTAACTTAATTAGGGCACTCCTAAGGCTTAGGAAGATCCACACTCAAGGGACCAAAGAGCTGCATGTGGCTTCCGAGCCACAGTTTGACAACCACAGCCCTAGAGTATCCAAATTTCCATTTATTTTTGGCTCTAATTTTATAGAAATAATGCATACCGTTTTGAAAGAAATAAAAAAGGAAAGCCATTCTCAATATCCTGTATCTTAATTTATGATTTTACCTCCCAAGCACAAATAGGTGAGACATTTGTAATTCTTCATGTTGCGAATTTTGTGACTGTGTCTAAAGCTTCATATGCAAACCTTTTGATATGCACGCCCATGGCCTATTGCAGAGACCCCAAACTAGTTACATCAGAAATAGCCATGGCTTTAAGTGGAGAAGACACAAAATAAAAGCAGTGATCATGTATGTGCAGAACTCTGAATCATTCATAAGTTGAAATGATCATGGAAGGAGTTAGACCTGTTTTCTCAGTCTAGTGTTATCAGTGATGTTGGGATTCAGAGGGAGGTGAGTGAAAAGAATTCCTATCATAGCATTTCTCATAGGAAAGGAAACTTCAACCCTGAGTGGAATCCCTCACTTCCCAGCCTTCCTCTGCCCTTCCCTTGGGCAGTCACTGTGGTCAGAAGGTTCTGGAGTCTCTCACATACATATTATATCCTTAATGTATAATTTATTAATTCTGCCTTCAGACATATGATTTGGAAATAAATTCATTAGGTTTATGCTTTAATTTGTTCAATGAAACCTGTGATGAGACAAAGGACTTTAATTTTGACCAAGGCTAATTTAATAGTATTTTCTTTAATAGGACCTGTTTTGGGTGATTTAAAAAAAAACTCCCCAGAAAATGCTGAGCCTCCACTGTTCACGTGGATTAGCTACAGCAGCCACAGGGACTAGAGCAGGTTTTGGTACCAGAGGGGAGTGTTGCTGGGAAACTACCCATAATTTTGGATGTGACGGTGGAACTGGGAGAGGGGAGGAATCTGGCCTTGTTTTGAGTCACATGACAGAAATGTGCCTGATGTTCATGGACAGAGAGTTACTGGACATATGGATTTAAAGCCTCCTCCAGTGAAGGCCCAGAAGGAAGTACAGGGCATGACAGAAACAGCTCGTGCTATCGTAGGAAATACCTGAATAATGATGAACAGGAGTTTGTGAGAAATAGAAGCGTTAAAGATCATGCAGATAGGGATCAACAGAAATAAGGAAAGGGTCATTGCACATTGGTGGGAAGGGGACCTCTATTTCCTACATGCACATTCTCACAGTGTCTCTGCTGTAGAAGGTAACACATTCCCAGGTCCAGGGGATCCAGTACTTGGGCACCTTTGGGGTCATTACTCACATGGTTTCATCCTTAATCACTCAAGCTGCATAATTCATTTGGGTCCCATTTATGAAATCTCTTAACAGTGACAGCAAAGATTGAACACTCCACACTGGAGGAGCCATGGTGATAGTGTGTCTTTTTGAGAAGCCATCATTTCATTGGACCAGGACCCTTTCTTAGTCAATTGTCATCATCTTAACCATCATCATCATCATCATCATCATCGCCATTATCACCACTTGCTTACTTATAATCGTTCTACTAATTTTCTGTAGACATGATGCTTGTCTACACAGAATGACTTTTTATAGGAAAAGAAAGCAGGCGTCTCCTATTTCAATGTCACTGGGAAATTAAAGCCCCAAAGATTCAGCTTTATGTTGACACAAGGCCTTTTAAAAACTGTTGACCTTGTATAAACTACAGATTCTGGCCAATACATTGGACCATAACCTCTGCCCCATTCTATTATCACCATCACCACCTCCAACACAATCATCATCATGATTTTCTTTATCATTCTCATCCTTATTTGCTTAATTACTATTCTAATTTTCTGTAGACCTGGTTTTTGGACATACATAATGACACTTTATGTAATTTTTTGCTCATTTTGCATAGTTGTTAAGTAAAATAGGTTGCCATACTCTATTTCATTTTTGACTGCTGACAACTAATGGCTTATTCTTGCCTCATCTCCATCTGCCACACACGAGAAATCAGATAAAAAATCATGGTTCTGTCATTAGATGTCATTGTGAGATTGAAACCACACAAGCCCCTGGAAGCAGAATTCTTCCTCCTCCCCCACCACCTCAACAACATAAATCCCCGAGCCAGTCTCCTTTCCTGCCTCCATCAGAGCAGGTCTGACTTGCTGAAGGGCCTTTCCTGTGCTTCTCAGGGATTTCAACTCTGTGCATAATAAACACTCCATGTCCCCTTGGGTGAGTGTTTATCATCAGCCTAGACATCTGCACCAAGCTGCCCTGGTGTTACCTACTCTCAGTGCTATGGGGATGATAAGTCAACGACCTTCACCATCAGAGTCCTTCTTCTCTAGCTTTGGGGTCTCATGACTCTGGTACCCCTTGTCCAGCACACACATGTCCTGCTGGCTGGCTGGGATTCTGAGCTGCGTGGGACTGAGCTGCACTGTTGAGTCAGCAGAGCTTCTGGTTAGAATTGGGGAACCTTGGTCAGAAGATATGATGTTTTTATTTGGGCAGGAGATTGTCTGAAAGAGACTTTCTGTGGTTCTTCCACATGAGAAAGTTGTCTCTATTTACTACAGACTTTCTAACTCAGAGACGTCAGAGGTAAGTGCAGAGTCAAGAATCCAGAAAGGTTCCCTGAGGGAAACTGTGACATGATGGGGAAACCACACAGGAAACCAGCCCAAAACTCCAACTGCACCTGCTGCTGGGATGGTCCTTGTGTTCAGGGACCCTGAACGCCCCCTGGTGGTCACAGCTCCTCCTGCAGGGAGGTCTGTGTGGGCTCACACTGACTTCCCCTCAGGATGTTTCTTGCACTGTAATACAAGGCCGTGTCCTTGGCTCTCAGGTTGTTCATTTGCAGTTACAGTGCGTTCTTGGCGTTGTCTCTTGAAATGATGAATCGGCCCTTCACAGAGTCTGCATAGTATTTCTGACTTACATCATGCCATATAAGTGCCACCCACTCCAGCCCCTTCCCTGGAGTCTGACAGATCCAGTGCATGTCATAGCTACTGAAGGTGAACCCAGAGGCTGCACAGGAGAGTCTCAGGGTCCCCCCAGGCTGCACCAAGCCTCCCCCAGACTTCAGCAGCTGCACCTCACACTGGACACCTGCAAACACAAACACATCCTGGTCAGGATAACACTCATACTTCCACTGTTTCCCTCCTCATGCCCACTAGCATACTCAGTGTCTCTTGTTCTCCATAAATTACCTCTTAAAAAAGCCACAAGGAAAACCTAGCTGAGCCCAAACCTCATGGTGAGTGGTCTGTGTTCAGTCCTGTTCAAAGAATGGGAACATCTGGAATCCTAGGGCTGGACTCCTGTCCCAGAGCTGCAGGCTCAGGGCTGGGCTGTTTTTTAATGAGCAAATAGGACCCTATTTGCACATCCTCATGCTATATTTCATAGAAACCTGGTCATCCTTGGCAGTTCTGCCTTGTATTCACCACCAGGGTCTGTGTCCGTGAGGACATGTGGCTGGTTCTAACCAGGGAGCAGGAGGGCAGGTTGGGCTTTCCTGCTTCATCAGCAGCTCATTTCAGAAGCACCATCTGCTCCCTCTCCAGTCCCTACTCATGTCTGGATGTGGCCCTTGGTAATGCCATCACCATGTCTGTATATGATGGGCGTCCCCTGGAACCTGAAGTCCATTCATGGCATGTACCAATGAGCAACACGGGAAAAGCCACCCCGAGCCTGGAGATAAATGACCATGGATGGGAATTCACATCTGAGAAGGCACACCTCCAGATTGTCCCTTCATTTTGTTGTGATTTCTTCATTGTTTTCCCAGTTAAATGTGTCTCCCTTTTTCCTGAAATAGCCACACATAACATTCGGAGACATTCAGGAAAGAAAGAACTGGCTTGAAAATTAACCCAAATTCCAGGTTCCAGGTGAGATCCTGCTGCATTGCTGAGTTCATTTATTAAGTCTAGTAGTTTTTCGATGGAATCTTTAGGGCAGTGATGGCGAACCTATGACACTCATTTTTTTGGTTGATTTTTCTTTGTCAAATGGCATTTAAATATTTAAAACAATATCAAAAATATAAATCTTTGTTTTACTATGGTTGCAAATATCAAAAAATTTCTATATGTGACATGGCACCAGAGTTAAGTTAGGGTTTTCAAAATGCTGACAAGCCAAGCTCAAAAGGTTCGCTATCACTGCTTTAGGGTTTTCTATATATAACTAATGGCCCAGTGAACCAAAATTTGTGCACTCGGGGGGGAGGAGTGTCCCTCAGCCTGGCTTGCACCCTCTCTGATCTGGGACCCCTGGAAGGATGTCCTACTGCCAGTTTACAGGGATCAGGCCTAAACTGGCAGTTGGACATCCCTCTCACAATCTGAGACTGCTGGCTCCTAACCACTCACCTGCCTGCCTGCCTGATTGCCCCTAACCATTCTGCCTGCCAGCCTGCTTGCCCCCAACTCCCCCCCGCTGCCAGTCTACTCGCCCCCAAATGCCCCCTGCCTGCCTGATCATCCCTAACTGCGCCCTGTACCAGTGTGCTCACCCCAACTACCCCCCCTGCTAGCCTGCTCACCCCTAACTTCCCCCCTGCTGGCCTGCTCACTCCAAGTGGCTCCATCTTCTATTCCATTTGTGTCCTTTCCAGCCCTAAGTTAATTCCGTGTCCTTAATATGTGGTTATGAGAGTCTCTGTGACTGAGCTGGGAAACCTTTCACGTTTCTCTTTCCTTTCCTTTCATCTCAGGGTAACTGAGCTTTGCGGTTTGTGCGGGACCAAAGGCCCTGGGAATACAATGCTGAGCCCTCTGAACACATTTTATTCTTTATTGTATTATTTGATTCCTGGGGCTGAATTAAACATGAAAACAGAATAAAGTAAACCCTTAGATATAGAATCTGAGTCATTACCCAGAGATTTCTGCGGGAGTTGACACTGAGGCATGAGACACATGTGTTTATTGGTCAGTTTCCTCAACTATGGAAAGAAGGTTGATCCTGCCCCTTGGATCCTTTGGAGGTTGGATATGATGCATCCAGAGGGATTAATTGGAAGCTCAGAGAGTAAGATCAGCAGTCAACAGACACTTGTTTCCTTTACCCAGACAAAGTTAGAAAAACACAACTCCTTTTATTGTAACAGCAGCAAGGGCCATGCCTGAGAGAGGAGGAGCAGGGAACCAAGGCTTCCCCCTTGCTCCTTCCCCTCTCTCCCTCCCTCCATCCCTGCACTGGTCCAGCTGCTATGCTATGGTAGAACCTCTCAACTCAGGCTCTAGCCCCACCCATGTCACAGGGAGGAGCATGCACAGTATCTTGCAGACACAAAAGCAGCTGTGTGTAGGGAGGTGGCAGTTATTCCCCTGAGCAGGCTCTGAAGTCCTTGTTGAAATCTCCACTCCAGAGCCTGTGTGTACGAGTCTTGGGAGGCTGCGCAGTGGAGGTGCCACATTCCTTTCAGTAGAAACTGAGTATTGATAGGAGCCTGCCGGCTGAGGGGAAGGACCAGGAGGTCTGCCTTGCACCCATTCACCAATCCCCAGTCCGGCTTTGCTGATCGCTTGGCTGCACATGGGGCGGAGCCTCCGCAATCGCCATCTCCCCATGCCCTGCCTGAGCCCCAAGCCGCCTGGGCCACACAGGGGGGCCTGGATGGCAGCTCCCGCTGTCCCTCCCTGACTAGAGTATGCAAATTAGCCGCCATCTTTGTTGGCCATTAATTTGCATATGATTCTGATTAGCCAATGGGAGGCTTAGCAAAGGTATGGTCAATTACCATGTTTGTCTATTATTAGATAGGATACCATGCCATCTATGAATAATGACAATTGTATTTCTTCTTTTCAAATTTGGATGCCTTTTATTTCTTCTTCTTGTCTGATCACTAGTTCTGGTACTATGTCGAACAGGAGTGGTGAGAGTGGGCATCCTGTCTTGTTCCTGTTCTTAGGGGAAATGGTTTTAGTTTTTGCCCATTTAGTATGATGTTGGCTGTAGGTTTTTCATATAAGGCTTTGATTATGTTGAGTTATAATCCTTCTATTCCCACCTTACTAAGAGTTTTTATCAAGAAAAGGTGTTGGATTTTGTCAAATGCTTTTCTACATCAATTGGTATGATTATATGTTTTTATATCTCAATTTGTTGATGTGAAGTATCATGTTTATTGATTTGTGGATATTGTACCATCCTTGCATCCCAGAATAAATCTTACTTGGTCATGGTGCATGATCTTTCTGATGTAATGCTCAATCCGATTTGCTAGAATTTTGTTGAGGATTTTGGCATCTCTGTTCATGAGGGATATCGACCTGTAATTATCTTCCTTTGTGGTGCTTTTATGTGGGTTTCGTATTAGGGTAATGCTGGCTTCATAGAATGAGTTTGGAAGTGGTACTTCCTATTGAATTTTTTGCAATAGTCTGAGGAGGATAGGTTTTAGTTCTTCTTTGAATGTCTAGTAAAACGTCCCTGTAAGCCATTCAGTACAGAGCTTTTGTTTGTTGGAAGTTTTTTGATTACTGATTCAATTTCCTCTGTAGTTATTGGCCTATTTATATTTTTTTCCTTCCTGATTAAGTTTTGGAAGGTTGTATTTTTCTGGGAATATGTCCATTTCTTCTAGGTTGACCAGTTTGTTGGAATAGAGTTGCTCATACTATTTTTTATGATTCTTTGTATTTCTGTGGAGTCTGTTGTTATTTCGCCTCATTCACTTGTGATTTTGTTCATTTGGGTCCTCTCTCATTGCTTCTTGATGAGCCTGGCTAGAGCTTCATCAATCTTGTTTATCCTTTCAAAGAACCAGTTCTTGATTTCATTGATCTTTTGTGTGTTTTTTTTTGTCTCTATGTCATTTATTTTCACTCTGATTTTTATTTTTTCCTTCCTTCTGCTCATTCTGGGCTTTTATTGTTGCTCTCTTTCTAATTCTTCAAGTTGCAGAGTTAGATAACTTATTACCATTTTTTTTTCTCTTTTTTTTTGAGTTAGGCCTGTAATGCCACAACTTTCCTCTCAGGACTGCTTTCATTGGGTCCCATAGATTTTGGATTGTTGTGTTTTCATTGTCATTTGTTTCCAGGATGTTTTTTTTATTTCTTCTTTGATCTCTTTGGTAACCTGATCATTGTTTAATAGCATGCTAATTAGCCTCCAAGTGTTTGAATTTTTTGTGACTGTTTTTGTTGTAGTTTATTTCTAATATCATGCCATTGTGATTTGAGAAGATGTTTGATATGATTACTATTTTCTTGAATTTAGAGAGACTTAGCCTATGTCCCAATATGTGGTCTGTCTTTGAAAATGTTCCACATGCACTTCAGAAGAATGTATATTCTGTAGCTTTGGGGTGGAATGTTCTGAAGATGTCAATTAAGTCCATCTGATGTAGTGAGTCATTTAGGATTGCTGTTTCTCTACTGATTTTTTTTGTCTATAGGATTTATAAAGTGATGTTAATGGTGTATTAAAGTCTCCTAGTATGATTATATTATTGTCAACCTCTCCCTTGATATCTTCCAGAATTTTTTTTTGTAATGTATTTGGGTGCTCCTGCATTGGGTGCATATATGTTTACAAGACTTATGTCCTGCAGATGTGAGTGAGGTGAAGGTGAAGCCACAACAACACCTATAACATGGAGGCTGGAAAATGCTGTGATAGATCAAGATACCCAACAAGCAGCGTCAACCTGGATTATTATCCCATCTGAGGCCTCAAAGAAGTAATCACCCTAATTGCAGCTTAGAGGTTGAGAGGAAATCCCTACTCCCAACAGGAAGGTCTTTCCCTCCCCACCTTCCTCTACCCTTGCTCTTTGGTCTTCTCTCTGTGCTGTGGGTCCTGAGTGCCCCCTGAAGCCCAGCCTCACTGCAGTGGTCTGTCTTGGTGGGAACGTTTCCCAAACACCAGCTGAGGAGGGCACTGAGGATGGTCTCTGTGGAGAAAGAAAAGCAGAAAATACAGGAACGTGGTGAGGTGAGTCCCCAGACACTACCCACATGTCTTCTGCCAACAGCAGTGTTACCTCCTCCTCTGGTGTCTGCAGTGAGAATGCAGGAAGTTAGAGCCACAGAGAAAGAGCAAGTACCATCCCTGGATGCAGCTGAGAGCTTGAGAGGAAATCCCTGTGCCCAACAGGAAGGCCCTTCCTTCCCATCTTTCTCTGCCCCTTTTGCTCTCTGCCCAGTGGGTCCTGAGTGCCCCCTGCAGCCCAGCCCTGCTGCCTCCCTAAGGGAGGTTTGTGTCTGGGCTCACACTGACTTCCCCTCACTGTGTCCTGCACAGTAATACACAGCTGTGTCCTCAGTGGTCAAGGAGCTCAGCTGCAGGGAGAACTGGTTCTTGGAAATGTCTCTGGAGATGGAGGTTTGGCTCTTGAGAGAGGGGCTGTACTAAGTGTTTCCATCATAGTATATGTACCCCATCCACTCCAGCTGGCGGATCCAGTTCTAGCAGTAATTACTGTTGATAGAGTAACCAGAGACAGTGCAAGTGAGGGAAAGGGTCTGCGAGGGCTTCAGAAGTCCTGGGCCCAACTCCTGCATCTGCACCTGGGACAGGACACCTGGGGACAAGGAACATTAATCCCTGTTAGTCATCTGTACTCACAGCCTGTAGCGGTCAAGCGGAAAGAAGTTAACTAGAAGAGGACGTTCTGCCAGGAGAAGGCGTGAGCCTGCAAGCAGGCCGCGTCAGAACAAAGTCTTGCACGCGAGACTTATTGTTCCGAGGCAGAACTTTCCTTGACATGATGAATAGTCCCTGAGGGCATAGAAAGTTCAGGGGAGGGTGCACTGCTGCAGGTGGAAAGAGTCTTTGTATAATATAGGAAATTAATAGTGTAATGTATAACTTAGCTCTGATGATTTCATAAAGCATGATTGTTAATCATTGTCACTTGCTATACTCCATTGTTATTTGCTGTGCTCACCCCCAATAAAAGCCATGAGGGATCAGAGGACCTTTGCTATTCGCCTGAGCGAGCGGTAGCCCTCTGCTTCTCCGTATCCTGTCGTCCGACTCATCTCTGCGTCTCCGTTCACCAAGAACATCAATACAGCCATACCATTACCCCTGACTCCTGAGACCCTCACCTTGGGGGACTGTCACCAGGTACAGGAGAATACCCAGCAGTCTCATCTTACTCTAGACCACAGCTCTGCCTTCCCAGAGACCTCTGCCCTGTGTGAGGAGAGAGCTGTGAGCCTGCACAGCCCAGGAGAAGACTTACCCTGGAGCTTGAACAGAAATTTGCATGTGGGGCAGCTTTTCCTATAAGTGTAGGGACTGAGGTTGGGCTTGCCTGGTTTTTCTAGGGACTGTGTGGAGTCATCTCTTCCCTTGACCTCACTCAGTATGTAAATTGGGCTTAGTGGAACACATGGGTCATGAGACTCATTGGTTTAAGGTGAACACACAGACTAAAGTCTCTGAGCATAAGAAGAAATATGGACGACATGAGCAGCTTACACATTGAACTTCTCAGGTATCTTTCAAACAGTTGTAAAAGGGATTAGCATTTGTTCTGACAGTTTATGAATTCAACACCCTAGTATATCTATAATTTCCAAAATTTTAAATCTAATTTTATATAAATTATACCTTTTATTTATTTATTTATTTTTAAAATGTATTTTATTGATTTTTTACAGAGAGGAAGGGAGAGAGATAGAAAGTTAGAAACATTGATGAGAAAGAAACATCGATCAGCTGCCTCCTGCACATCTCCCATTGGGGATGTGCCCGCAACCCAGGTACATGCCCTTGACCAGAATCAAACCTGGGACCTTTCAGTCCGCAGGCCAACACTCTATCCACTGAGCCAAACCGGTTTCGGCAAATTATACCTTTTAAAAAATATAAAAATAAAGGTCAGCCACTTTCAGTATCTTACATCTTAATTTATGTTACTTTACTCAGAGAAACCATTGCCCACACACAGGAAGGTGGGATATATGTGATTCTTGTTGAAAAATTTGTGGCTGTGTTTACAGCTTCCTGTGCAAACTATTTGATATGGAAACCAATGGCCTATTGCAGATACCCCAAATAGTTACATCAGAAATACTCATGGCTCTAAGTGGAGAAAAGACACGAAATAAAAGCAGTGATCATGAATGTGTGCAACTCAGGATCATCCATTTTTTGAAATGATGATGGAAGGAGATTTACCTGTTTTCTCAGCCTAGTGTTATCAGTGACGTTTGGGTCCAGAGGATGGTAAGGGAAGAGAATTCCTATCATAGAATTTCTCACAGGAAAGGAAACCTCAACCCTAAGAGGAATCAGTCACTCTTCCCTTGATATGTCGCTGTGGTCAGAGGTGGCTGAGCTTTCCCACAAACTTATAAATTCCTTAATGTATAATTTATACATTCAATTTGAGAAGAATGATTTGGAAATAAATTCCTTATGCATATGTTTCAGATATCATTTACTAAATGGAATCTTTGACAGGGGAAAAGTCATTAATTATAACTGAGACTAATTTAACAATATTTTCTCTATTGGGACCTCATTTGGGTGATTTTACAAGAGCTCCCCAGAAAATGCTGCGCCTCCACTGCCCGTGTGCATTGGCTACAGCAGTCAAAGGGACTGGAGCAGGTGTCAGAGGGGAGCGCTGCTGGGAAACTACCCATAAATCTGGACGTGACTGTGGGACTGGGTGAGGGGAGGAAGATGGATTTTTTGAGTCAGAGAAATATGCCTGATGTTCATGGACAGAGAGTTACTGGACAAATGGGTTTAGAGCCTCCTCCAGTGAAGGATCAGAAGGAAGTATAGGGCATGTTAAAGACAGCTTGTATCACCAGAGGAAATACCAGAATATTAATGAATAGGAGTTTGTTAGAAATAGAACATTAAAGACCATGCAGGCAGGGATCAAGAGAAATAAGGAACTTATCACTACACACTGGTGGTAATGGGATCCCTGTTTCCTACATGCATATCCTCACAGTGTCTCTGTTCTGAAAGGTATCATCTTCCCAAGTCTAGGGGGTCTGCACTTGGATACCTTTGTGATCATTGCTGATCTGGTATTATCATGAATCACCCAAGCTCCAAAGTCCATTTATGAAATCTCTCAACACTTACAGGGGAGAATGGATACCCCTCATTGGAAGAGCCATGGTGATGGTATGTCCATATAAAGAGCCTTCATTTCTTTGTACCAAGACCATTGTCTCAGTCCATTCTCATCACCATCCTCCTCCTCCTCTTCATCATCATCATTTGCTTACTTATAATCATTCTCATATTTTGTAGACATTGTCGTTGTCCACACACATTAACTTTTTATCAACTAATAAAAGCAGGAATCTTTGCTTTAGATGACATTGGAAATTGTAACCACAACCGCCACACTTAAAAGTTGATACTAGGCCTTCCAAACAACTTATGGTTTTGGACATGGGAGAGATCCCACATAGGACAATGGAGCACGCCCCCTATCCAATTCTATGGTCATCATCACCATCATCATCACCACCACCATTATCATCATATGGCTATTTATAATTATTTTTTTATTTACAGTAGGTATTGTTGTCAATATTTGCTCAATTTTTATAATTGTGAATAAAATATGTAGCCATACTTCATTTTATTTTTTGTTTGATTGCTGAAAGCTGATGGCTCCTTCCTGCCTCACATGGGAGTCTGAAAAGGGAGGTTGGGTCTCCTCTCCAGATGTCAATATGCGGTTGAATCCACACAAACCATTGAAAGCAGGATTCCTCCCACTCCCACACCACCTCAACAAAATAAATTCCCTGAGCCAGTCTCCTTTCCTGGATCCATCAAAGAAGGTCTGACTTCCTGAAGGGCCTTTCCTGTGCTTCCCATAGATTTCAACAATGTGCATAACAAACATTCTATGTTCCTTGGTGTGTGTTTATCATCACCCTGGTCATCCATACCAAGCTGCCGTGGGTCCTTCTGCCTCTGCCTGGTGTCACCTACTCTTGGTGCTATGAGCATGATGACAAGTCAAAGACCATTACCACCAGGGTCCTTCTTCTCTAGCTTCATATTCATAGGCTTCTGGTGACCACTGTCCAGAACACATGAGTTAGTATGCTGGCTGGCTGGGACCTTGAGCTCCACTGTTGTGTCCGTAGAGACTATGGTTAGATTTAGCTGATGTAGGTAAAAAAAAAAATGATGAATTGTCATTTGGGCACAAAGTCTCTGAAAGACACTCTCAGCAGATTGTCCACGTGAGAAAGTTGTCTCTCTTTACAACAGACTTTCTAACTCAGAGACGTCAGAGGTAAGTGAAGAATCAGGAATCCAAACAGGTTCCCTGAGGGAAACTGTAACATAAAGAGGAAACCACACTGGAAACCACCTTAAACCTCCAACTGCACCTGCTGCTGGGATGGTCCTTGTGTTCAGGGACCCTGAGCGCCCCCTGGTGGTCACAGTCTCTCCTGAAGGGAGGTTTGTGATGGGCTCACACTGACTTCCCCTCAGTGACTGTGGTACAGTAATACACAGCCCTGTCCTCAGCTCTCAGGCTGTTCATTTGTAGATACAGCATGTTCTTGGCGTTGTCTCTGGAGATGGTGAATTGGCCCTTCACAGAGTTGGCATAGTATGTACTATTTCCATCAGGATTAACTACAGTCACCCACTCCACCCCTTCCCTGGAGCATGGCAGACCCCGTGCATCCAGGAACTACTGAAAGTGAATTCAGGGGCTGCACAGGAGAGTCTCTGAGACCCCCAAGACTTCACCTAGCCTACCCCAGACTCTACCAGCTGCACCTCACACTGGACACCTGCAAACACAGAAATGACCTGGTTAGAAAGCTCTCACACTTCGACTGTTTCTCTCACTCTTGTCCACTCACATACGTAGTGTCTCTTATTCTCCATAAATTACTTCTTAAAAGAGCCACAAGGAAAACCCAGCTGAGTCAAAACCCCATGGTGAGTAGTCTGTATTCAGTCCAGATCAGGGAATGGGAACACCTGGGGATCCCAGGGCTGGGCTCCTGTACCAGACTGCGGGGTCAGGGCTGGGCTGGTTTTTATGAGCAAAGTGGGCCCTATTTTCATGTCCTCCTGTTATAGAGGGAGCTCTGGGTTTGGACTCTAAGA
The DNA here is from genome assembly GCF_028538775.1 of Myotis yumanensis. Lineage (NCBI taxonomy): Eukaryota > Metazoa > Chordata > Mammalia > Chiroptera > Vespertilionidae > Myotis > Myotis yumanensis. The sequence goes on from NW_027223773.1 coordinate 15,944,401, forward strand.
TTAAGGACATGGTCCCAGAGTGTAACATGTCCAAGGATGCATGTTTGTTAAATACTTCCCCTTGTACAGGCCTCTACCCTCCCTGTGGAACCCAATTGTTCCATGTTGCCTTTACAAAAAAGAGAATAATTCAATATGATAGATTCCTTTGACGGTCAAGCGTAAAGACAACTAAAAAAAATTAACTTTCAAATACTATGTGGAAAAGTGCTGGAGTTCCATGTTCAGGAGACGGGACGTTCCACCTGGCACTATTTCCCCTAAAGTGATCAAAGGATAAACTAAGACCAGAGTGTGAGCCTAAAGCTGGGGTACCAAGTGTTGGAGGAGTGAGGAGTATCTGTGTGGGTCCCTGAGAACCAGAAGCACGAGCTATAGAGACATAGACAGAGCTCCCGGATCCTATTCCTTCAGGGGAGTTTGGTGCTGGATGTGTAGCAGCTGCACTGCCTCCTTTGTGGTGTTTATTCTCTAGATCTGTTGTAGATCCAGTTTCATACATTGGGATGAAGAATAATCTCTGTCATGACCAGGTGTGTTTAGGGGAAGATGTGGATAATTATTTAGGAGTAATTAAGTTTAGGTTATGAAAATATTGTTATTGGAAAACTGATGTGTGCATGTGACCCCATGTCTCCACATGACGGGAGTCAACTGGATGATGCACCTGACTCAGTGCCTATTGGGGGGAAAGATATCTGGGAAAATAATGAGGAATTAACCAAGTCCAAGGACACAAACAGGTCCAGGGTTCTTGTTTCATTAGGTTGTCATCTCCTTGTTGTTTAGCCAGATTGTTTCCTTTCCTCACTTTCCTCTGAAACAGCCCACATATTTCCTAGAGTCATGAAGACACTTTGGTGAGAGTGTGAAAGAACACAAGCCACTTGTGCATTGGTTTCATATTTTACATCTTTCCTGAATTCTAGTTCTATTAGCTTCTCATACAGTTTTTAGGGTCTTCTATGCACAAGATTATGTCATCTGCATGCAGATAAAGAGAAAAACTTTAACTTGTTTCTTTCTGATTTAGACATTTTAAATTTTCATCTTGCCTAATTATTTTCTTGCCTAATTATTCTGACAAGGACTTCTAGTTTTGATGAATAGAAATAGTCACAGGGGAGCCCTTGTCGTGGTCCTAATGTCAGAAGAAAAGCTTTGATATTTTCTCTGTGTAGCATGATGTCACTTGCTGGCTTCTCAAATGTGGCCTTTAGTACATTGAGTTCCATCACTTCTACAGCAAACCTGCTAAGAATTTTAATACTGAAGCGATTTTAAATTTTAAATGATTTATTCTACATCTAATTGTATGGTGGTATACTTTACCCTTCATTCTTTGGATGAGGTGTATCACATTTCCTGATTTACATACATTGGACCATCCTTGCATGCTAGGACAGTATCCCAGTTGATTATGGTAAATAATCCTTTCAGAGTGAAGTTAAGTTTCCTAATATATTTTTGAGGGTTTTTGCATTTATGTTCATCAGGGATATTGATCTGTAATTTTTGTATATTTTTACTTGGCTTTGATCTGAGTGTAATAGTCACCACAATAAATCTGTTTGTAACCATTGTCTTTGATTTTAATTCTTGGAAGAGTTCAAGAAGAGTTGAATAAAAAGTTATTGAGAGTATAATTTATGAGGAGGAAACCAAGATGGCGGCATAGGTAAACACCGGAGATTGCTGCCGCAAACAACCACTTCAAAAATACAACTAAAAGACGGAACAGACATCACCCAGAACCACAGGAAGGCTGGCTGAGGAGAGATTCTTCAACTAGAAGGAAAGAGAACAGCATACCGAGGCTCAGAGGAGGCGCAGTGTGGAAAATACAAAGGTGCGGAGGTGCGCCACACAGAGCGGGCTGGTGGCTGAGGGCGAGGTTGTCGTTTTCAATCAGGAGGGAGTCTCAGACTCTGAGCTCCAGATCCCGGCGAGTCTCTAGGGACTCAGACTCAAATGGGAGAATCAGGACTGTCTGGCATCAGTCGGAACGTGAGGGCAGCTTTCTCTCCGAGGTTTGCAGTGGTTGCTGGGGTTCTGAGAAGCAGAGCCTCTGGGAATGAGACTGAGAGCAGCCATAACTGCTCTCTCCATCCTCCCTGTTGATCCCTTGCCACCCGACCCGCCCAAGCCCTGCGCAGAGCCATTTGCCAGATAGCCTCAGGCAAAGGCTAGATTAACACCTCTCCAGAGGACAGAAGTTTTCCCAGGGCAGACACAGCTGATTCTCACAGCCAGTCGGCCTGGTGGTCAAATCCCTCTAGTATTAACTACAACAATCAAGGCTTAACTAGAACAAGACTGCGCGCAAAGACCACAAGGGGGTGCACCAAGAAAGCATAAAAAATGTGGAGACAAAAAAAAAAAAACATGACAGAAATGGAGGATCTAGAGCTAAAAATGCACTTTTGAGGGCTTTCAATAATTTGCTAGAAGCTACCGATAAACTTGATGAGAGCCTCAAGAAAACTAATGAGACCCTCGATGTTGTGATAAAGAACCAACTAGAAATTAAGCATTCACTGACTTAAATAAAGAATATTATACAGACACCCAACAGCAGACCAGAGGAGCGCAAGAATCAAGTCAAAGATTTGAAATGCGAAGAAGCAAAAAACACCCAACTGGAAAAGCAAAATGAAAAAAGAATCCGAAAATACGAAGATAGTGTAAGGAGCCTCTGGGACAGCTTCAAGCGCACCAATATCAGAATTATGGGGGTGCCAGAAGATGAGAGACAGCAAGATATTGAAAACCTATTTGAAGAAATAATGACAGAAAACTTCCCCCACCTGGTAAAAGAAATGGACTTACAGGTCCAAGAAGCACAGAGAACCCCAAACAAAAGGAATCCAAAGAGGACCACACCAAGACACATCATAATTAAAATGCCAAGAGCAAAAAACAAAGAGAGAATCTTAAAAGCAGCAAGAGAAAGAGGCTCAATTACCTACAAGGGAATATCCATACGACTGTCAGCTGATTTCTCAACAGAAACTTTGCAGGCCAGAAGGGAATGGCAAGAAATATTCAAAATGATGAATACCAAGAACCTACAACCAAGATTACTTTATCCAGCAAAGCTATCATTCAGAATTGAAGGTCAGATAAAGAGCTTCACAGATAAGGAAAAGCTAAAGGGGTTCATCACCACTAAACCAGTATTATACGAAATGCTGAAAGGTATCCTTTAAGAAGAGGAAGAAGAAAAAGGTAAAGATACAAATTATGAACAACAAGCATGCATCTATCAACAAGTGAATCTAAGAATCAAGTGAATAAATAATCTGATGTACAGAATGAACTGGTGATTATAATGAATCAGGGACATAGAAAGGGAAGGGACTGACTATTCTTGGGGGAGGTGGGGAAAGGGGAGTGGGAGATTCGGGAAGAGACTGGACAAAAATCGTGCACCTATGGATGAGGACAGTGGGTGGGGAGTGAGGGCGGAGGGTGGGGCGGGAACTGGGAGGAGGGGAGTTATGGGGGAAAAAAAGAGGAACAAATGTAATAATCTGAACAATAAAGATTTAATTAAAACAAAAAAATTGTCACACAACTAATAAAAAAAAGAGTATAATTTATTTTTAAGATAGCATCAAAACTATGCTTTAGTTTTTCCCTACAATAGTAGACTTCTTAGAACACAGATTGCTGGCCCCTACTTGAAGAGTGTCTGAGACTGGAGGTCTGGCTTGTCGGCCATTTTTCATTTCTAAACAAATTCTCTGGTGTTGCTGGTGCCACTGCTCTGGAGACCACATTTGAGAAGCTCTGATTTAGAATACTAAGTACATTCTAGCATGTAAAAGATTCAAAAAGAAATGAAGAGCAAGACAATAAATATATTTGACCCACCACCTAACTGTGCTGGGCTGCATATCTGGCACTTCGGCCAGGCGGGGCACACTGTGCTCTCTGTTCCTAGAACACATAGATAGGAAGGTAGTCACTGTACTGATGCTGTACTGTGTCGGGAACAAATGGTGTAAACAAGGCTTTGTAACTAACTTTGTGGTTTTTGCAAATAAAAACGCTGTAACTCCTGTAGTCGGCACTGCAGTTCAGCCTTTGCTTCGGCAGGGTGCCATAACTGTAGTCGCTGGCCAGCTTAATAAAGGCTCCTAAATCTTAAAAAAAAAGTTATTAATTCTTATTTGAAATTCAGGTAGAATTCACCCTTGAGTCCATTTGGTCCTTGGCTTTCATTTGTTGGTAGGTTTTCCACTACTACTTCTATTATTTTTAAAAATGCATAGCAATGTAGAAAAGTTGGGGTCAAATCCCTAATTTGAGCAACTACTAAGTGGACTGAGAAATACAACTGTTGATCTTCACAGTGTTGAAATAATAGCTGTTTTCAAACCACATATTAATTTCATATGACATCCGAGAGAATGACATATAACCACTTTTTATTACATAGGATTCATAAAGTACAGTGTGTAACAACATGAACTGTTTTGTATCACTGCTCATGTGTGAAAGCATGTGTTTTCCAAAAACAAGTGTGCGACTCTGTGTGTATCTGTGTGTGTGACTGTGTGTGTGTCTTCGTGTCTATGTGTATGACTGTGTGTGTGAGACTATGTGTCTATGTTACTCTGTGTTTCCCTGACAAGGAGTAAGACAACAGTATGGATGAGGGGGTCCCATGGATGCTCCTAGGCTTCCAACATGCTCCCAATGCACATCTCACCCACAGTGAAGCTAGAAAACCCTGGATTCAGGAGAAAAGGTGGAGGGAAGAGATTGGTGATGCACATCTCAGCCCTCAGAGACACCTGTCCCCACTGTGGGGTTGGCACTGCTTGCTCTAGGACAGCCGGGGCCCTCGTATGGGTGGATGTGGGGCTCCCTGTGTTTGGTGGACTGAGCTGACAGCTCTTCTCGGGATCAATGTGGACTGAAAGAGGATGGGTGAGGTCGCTGAGCCCTGAGAGTGCTCAGGCCTTTCAGCAGAGGGAGGGCCCTGATAGCCCTGTAACTAGGACAGGGAGGACACAGGTAGAGTCAGACACTGAGGGTAACTGTGACCCCTGAGGGATAAATGCAGAGCTGTGCACACAGCCCAATACAGCAATCCACCTGCGGAGTTCACAATCATCAGATAAATGTTTAAAAGACAGTGAAAAAAGACCATTAAAATTTGTGAAGGAGACTTGGTGAAGAAGAGTCCCTGTCACTGCTAGCATGACACCTGCAGACAATGTCCCTTCGTCCTTGTTGTCTGCAGTGAGAATATGAGAAGGAAGAATAATCCCTGGAGGCAGCTGAGAGTTTGAGAGGAAATCCCTACGCCCAACAGGAAGGCCCTTCCCTCCTCACCTACCTCTGCCCCTGCTCCTGGGGCTGCTCTCTGTGCTGTGGGTCCTGTGCGCTCCTGGTGTTCAGAGCGCCCCCTGCAGCCCAGCCCTGCTGTCTCCCTCAGGGAGGTTTGTGTCTGTTCTCACACTGACTTCCCCTCACTGTTTCTGTCACAGTAATACATGGCCCGGTCCTCTGCTCTCAGGCTGTTCAGTGTTAAGTAAACTTGATCTTGGAGGTGTCCCTGGTGATGCTGAGTCTGGATTTCAGTGTTGGGTTATAGTTTGTACCTCTATCACCCCATATGCATCCAACCTTTACTAGCCCCTTTCCCAGGGGCTGATGGGTCAGGAACACAGAATAACTGGTTAAAAAGAATCCAGACACAGTGCAGGCGAGGGAGAGGGTCTGTGAAGACTTCACAAGTCCTGCAGCTGCACCTGGGACAGGACACCTGGGGACAAAGAGCATCAGTCCTGTCAGTCACCTGAAGTCATAGCCATCCTATTACCCCTGTCTGACCCTTGAGACCCTCATCTTGGGAGGCTGTCACCAGGCAGAGGAGAAGACCCAGCAGTCTCATCTTCTTCTAGACCACAGCTCTGCCTTGCCAGAGACCTCAGCCCTTTGTGCAGAGAGTGCTGTGAGCCTGCACAGCCCAGGAGAGGATGTACCCTGGAGCTTGAAAAGAAATTTCATGTGGGGCAGCCTTTCTTATAAATGTAAAGCCTGAGGTCATGATGCCCTGTTTATTCATGGGCCCCTCTTTGGGCATTTCTTCCCCTTGACCTCACTCAGCATGTAAGTCAGGGACAGGAAACCACATGGGAAATGAAGCACATTGGAATTCAGTTAACAAATAGCCTAATCTTTCTGAGCATAAGTGGAAATGGTGGACTTGATGAGTAGGTCATACTTTTAACTTTTCTTGAATCTTTCAAACAGGTGTAAAATTATTAGCATTTGTTCAGACTATTTCTGAATCTCAAAATCTTATCAAATCCACAAATTTCACATTTTTGAATCTAATTTTATATTAATAATTCCTATCATTGTGAAAAATATTAAAAATAAAGGACAGCCATTCTCAATATCTTATATCTTAATTTATGATGTTACTTTGATCTGAGAAACAACATCCCAAGCACTGAAAGGTTAGACATTTGTTATTCTTGATGTTGGAATATTTTTGACCGTGTCTACAGCTTCTTGTGCACCCTTTTCCTTTATGCAAGCCCATGGCCTACTGCAGAGATTCCAAATAGTTACATCAGAAAGAGTCATGGCTCTAAGTGGACAAATGACAAGAAATAACAGCAGTGATGATGTATGTGTACAACTCAGAATCATTCGTAAGTGGAAATGAGGATGGGAGAAGATTGACCTGTTTACTCAGTCTAACGTTATCAGTGATGTTGGGTTCCAGAGGGATGTGCGTGTAGAGAATTCATACCATACAATTTCTCACAGGAAAGGAAACTTCAGCCCTCAGAGAAATCCCTCACTCAGCCTCCCTCTGCCCTTCTTTTGGATGCCACTGTGGTCACAGGGTGCTGGGCTCTCCCACAAACATATGAAGTCCTTACTGTATAATTTAATCATCCTCCCATCAGATGTGATTTGGAAATATATTACTTTATTTATGTTTGTGTTTTAATTTTCTCAATGGAATCTTTAGCAGGACAAAATACTTTCATTTTAACCAAAGCTAATTTAATGATATTGTCCTTGATGTGTCCTCTTTTGGGTGATTTTACCAAGAACTCCCTGGAAAATGCTGAGCCTCCACTGTCCATGTGGATTGGCTACAGCAGCCACAGGGACTGGAGCAGGTTCTGGTACCAGAGGGGAGTGCTTCTGGGAAACTAATAATAAATTTGGACTTGACTGTGGAACTGGATGAGGGGAGGAAGCTGGACTTGTTTTGAGTCACATGACAGAAACATGCCTGATGCTCATGGACAGAGAACTACTGAACACATGGGTTTAAAGCCTCCTTCAGTGAGGGCCCAGAAGGAAGTTCAGGAAATGACAAAGAAAACTCGCATCATTGTAGGACATGCCTAATAATTCTGAGCAGAGGTTGTTAGAAGTATAAACGTTAAGGATTCTGCAGGTAGGGATCAAGGGAGATAAGGACCATCTCATTGCAAACTGGTGGAAAGAGGAGTCCCTGTGTCCTACATGCACATTCTCAGTGTCTCTGTTCTAGAAGGTAACACCTTCACCGATCTTGTGGATTCCCACTTGGACATTTTTGGGGTCATTACTCACATGGTCTCTCCCTGAATCACCCAAGCTGCATAATTTATTGTGGCCCCTTTTATGAAATCTCTCAACACTGACAGGAAAGAATGGGCACCCCTCATTGGAGGATCCATGGTGATGGTGTGCCAGTATGAGGAGCCTTCATTTCATTGGGCCAAGATTTGTGTCTCAGTCCACTGTCTTCATTATCATAATTATCATCATCATAACCACCACCACTGGCTTACTTATAATCATTCTGCCACTCCTTTTCTGTAGACAAGGTTATTGTGCACAAATATTGACCCTGTATCTCATTTTTGGTCATTTATTAAAATTGTTAAGGGAAATAGGAAATCAAAAATTACTATATTACTTTACATTTGACTGCTGACAACTTATGGCTCATTTGCTGCCTCATCTCCATCTGACCCAGATGGGAATCTTATCAGAAATATTGTTCTCCTCTTCATTTGTCACTATGATGTTGAAACCACACAATCGCCTGGAAGCAGAATTTCTCTCCTCCCCCACCACCTGCACAAATAAGCCATGAGCCAGTCTCCTTTCCTGGCTCCATCAAACTAGGACCTTTCCTGTGCTTCCCAGAGATTCCAACTACGTGCATAATAAACATTCCATGTCCCTTGGTGTGAGTGTTTGTCATCAGACTGGTCAACTGTACCAAGCTGCTGTGGGTCCCTCTGCCTCGGCCTGGGGTCACTAACTCTTGGTGCTATCAGCATGATGACAAGTCATTGACCTTCACCACCTGGCGTCCTTCTTCACCAGATTTTCAGTCACAATTCTCTGATGACCACTGTTCAGCATGCACGTGTCTTGATGCTGGCTGGACCCTGAGCTGTGTGAGACTGAGGTACAGTGTTGAGTCAGCAGAGTCTCTGGTTGGATTTAGGTGACTTGGGAAGAAGTTTTGATCATTAATTGATACTTGGCACAAGAGTGTCTGAAAGAAACTCTGAGGTTTGTCCACTTGAGAAAGTTGTCTCTGTTTACAACAGTCTTTCTAACTCAGAGACGTCAGAGGTAAGTGCAGAGTCAGGAATCCAGAGGTTCCCTGAGGGGAACTGTGACATGAAGCGGAAACCACACAGGTCACCAGCCCAAAGCTCCAACTGCACCTGCTGCTGGGATGGTCCTTGTGTTCAGGGACCCTTAGCGCCCCCTGGTGGTCACAACCTATCCTGCATGGAGACTTGTGTATGGGCTCACACTGACTTCTCCTCATTGTGCCTCTTGCACAGTAATGCATGGCCGGCAGTGTTCTTGGCTCTCACTTCGCTTATTTGTAGGTAAGCAGTGTTTTTGGAAACATTTTTAGAGATATTGACTCTGCCTTTCACAAATGCAGCATATTCAGTGGTATGAGCATTGCTTTTGTTTCTTATGAAACCTACCCACTCCCATCCCTTTCCTGGTGTCTGCTGATCCAGCTTATGTAATAGTCCATGAAAGTGAATCCTGAGCCTTTGCGGGAGAGTCTCAGAGACCTCCTTCCCCTAGGCTGCACCAAGCCTCCCCAGACTCCACCAGTTGCACCTCACACTGGACACCTGCAGACAAGAGAGTTGTCCATAGGAGCAGGCACACACACTCACGCTCACTCACGCACACTCACAAGACCCCAGCTTCTTCATAATGTTACTATGTAAGAGCATCACAGCGAAAACCCAGCTCAGCCCAAACTTCATGGTGCTTCCTCTGGGTTGACGCCTGGAGTGAATGGAGACTGCAGGTCCCAGGGGTGGGGCTGCTTTCCCAGAGGTGCAGAGACAGGGGCTGGGCTGGGCTTATCAGCACAAGTAACTCCCCATTTACATGGGCTCCTCTTCTTAGGGACAAAGGAGGGGAGTCCCTGGGGGACAGTCCCCCTTGTCCTCAGAGGGACAAGCACCTCCTGTCCTGTGAGCATGGAGATGTTCATGAGGGGTGGCTAGTCTGTGGGCTGCAGTGTGGCTGTTGTTAATACCACCATCATCAGTTACACCCTAGATAATTTACAATGATGTTCCACCCACAGGGCCAGGATATTCCAGCTTAGAGTAAATTCTTTGTGAGTCCTTGTCCACGTGTCAATACCCAAAGAGAGCTTCCTCCCCAGCTCCAGCTCCCAGGTTTGGGGTCCTGCAAGGCTGCTCTTCTGTGGAATCCAGATATAACCACTGCTCACATCCTTCTGTGGCTGCGGGTCCATCAGAGCAGAGAGAGATAGGGAAGAAGGAGCCTGCACACTTAGAGCCTGTTATCAGCCCCAGATTTTCTCTGGGCTCAGTCTCTTCACCCCTCCCTCCAGTGGCTGACCAACTTTTACAGCAAGTGACTCATCTGTGGGCTCACATCACAGGAATCACTATTCAATGCTCTGTATGGAGCCACTAGGATTCAAGTACCTACTGTCATTACTACAGACAATCTCGGGAAAGTTTGGGAGAATGACATCCTTAAGTTAAACCACCAAACCTACATGCACCCTTAAAGCTCCATGGCCAAAGGTCCTCCTGTGGGGCCTTGATGTCCAGGGCGTCAGGAGGACATCAGTCGCCTCCCTGTGATATGGTGACTGGGAGGACCAGGCATTTACAGATTTTAGCTTCAGTGGTCCTCCGCCTTGCTGCATGCTGATGTTGAAGATACTGAAAGGGCTCATGCCTTCCCCCAGCTCTCACGCTGCCTTTCCACCACAGCTGTTTCAGGGCCTTCCCTGACCTTTCACCAGGAGACTCTGTCTGTTGAAGGTAACATCAGAGAAACACTGGGAGAAAACGCAGGGTGTACTTTGAATAACCAATGCAGGAGTAAACTCCAGGGTCAGTCCTGATAGTCATGTGACACCACACTATCCATTGTTCCTGGGGCTGTGACACATTCCAGAGTGTGGGGGGGGGTTACAGATATGGAGGCTGGAAAATCCAATGCAGGCAGGTTGGGATTCTGGTGAGGATCCGCATCCTAGTGGGTAATTTTTTTTCTTTAATCTCAGAGGTTGGATGGACCAAGAGAGCTTCTGCAGCCCGATTTTTTATAAAATATACTTTTATTGATTTCAGAGAGGAAGGAAGAGGTAGAGAGAGATGGAAACATCAATGATTAGAGAGAACCATTGATTGGCTGCCTCCACCACACACCACACTGGGGATCAAGCCCACAACCAGGGCATATGGCCTGATCAGGAATCGAATCATGACCTCCTGGTTCATAGGTTAATACTCAAACACTGAGCACAGCATCTGGCTCTCAGCCCCTTTTTTTAAGGGCATGATTCTCACTCGTGAGAACTCCACCCTAAGACCTAAGAAGGTTCCCAGGCCCCTCCTCCTAACACCATCTCCTTGGGCATTGGGTTTTAGTGTGTGAATATTTGAGGGACACATGCATTGTGCCCATGGCAGCAACTAAAGTATCCAATCATGACCCCACCCAGTTGGAAGCCTGCTCCAATAGAGCTCCTCCACCTGAGGATACTCCTGGTCTTTGGAAGCAGAAACTTTACCCAAGTCCTTCAGAACAAGCTGATGACCTTGCAGTGTGGGTAGTGTTTTCTATTGACCTTGAACTAAGCCATCTGGGAAATCCTGTTATTGTTTCTTATCAGTGCTTCAAGGTGGGCATTGTTCTTCTGTTGAAAGACCTAGATCTGTTTTCTACCCACAATGGTTGGTAACTCCATTTTTCTTTTCCAGTCAGATTTTATAGGTTTTAGTGAAATAAGTAGTCAGGGTCTATTATTTAAAAAAAAACTTTATTGTTGAGAGTATTACAGATGCCCCCCATTCCTGCTTTCCACCAAGTTCCTGCTCCACCCTAGGCCTTCACTGCCCTACGGTCTGTGTCCATAGGTGAGATCTTTGGTTAATCTCTTTCCACCCTCTCTCTCCCCATCCCTCTGAGATTCTTCCATCTGTTCCATGATCTGATGCCTTTGATTCTATTCTATTCAGCAGTTCCATGCCTCTGATTCTATTCTGTTCAGCAGTTCATTTTCTTCATTAGTTTCTTGTTTATTTATTTTGATTTTATGATTCAATTGTTGATAGATATGTATATGTTGCCATTTTATTGTTCATATTTTACTACTCCTCCTCCTCTTCCTCCTCTTCCTCCTTCGCCTCCTCTTTCTCCTCCTCCTCCTCCTCCTTCTTCTTCTTCTTCTTCTTCTTCTTCTTCTTCTTCTTCTTCTTCTTCTTCTTCTTCTTCTCCTCCTCCTCCTCCTCCTCCTCCTCCTCCTCCTCCTCCTCCTTCTTCTTCTTCTTCTTCTTCTTCTTCTTCTTCTTCTTCTTCTTCTCCTTCTCCTCCTCCTCCTCCTTCTTGTTCTCCTTCTTCTTCTTCTCCTCCTCCTCCTTCTCCTCCTCCTCCTCCACTTTCTTCTTCTTCTTCTTCTTCTTCTTCTTCTTCTTCTTCTTCTTCTTCTTCTTCTTCTTCTTCTTCTTCTCCTCCTCCTCCTCCTTCTTCTTCTCCTTCTCCTTCTCCTCCTCCTCCTCCTCCTCCTCCTCCTCCTCCTCCTCCTCCTCCTCCTCTTCCTTCTTCTTCTTCTTCTTCTTCTTCTTCTTCTTCTTCTTCTTCTTCTTCTTCTTCTTCTTCTTCTTCTTCTCCTCCTTATTCTCATTCTTCTTATTCTTCTTATTCCTGCCCTTCCTCTTCCTCTTCATCTTCTATCTTCTTAAACAATACCTGTCAACATGTCATATAATACTGTTTTGCTGGTGATGAACTCCTTTAGTTTTTTCCTTTTCTTGTGAAGCTCTTTATCTGATCCTCACATCTAAATGAGAGCTTTGCTGGGTAGAGTAATCTTGGTTGTAGGTCCTTATCATTCATCAGCTTAAATCTTTCTTGCTACTTACTTCTAAACTGAAAAGTTTCTGTTGAGAAATCAGCTGAATGGGCTGCTTTTCTCTTGTGCTTTCAAGGGTCTCTATTTGTCTTCAGCCTTTGGCATTTCAATTATGATGTGTCTTGGTGTGGGCCTCTGTGGGTTCCTCTTATTTTGGATTCCCTGTGCTTCCTAGACTTGTAAGTCTATTTCTTTCACCAGGTAGAAGAAGTTTTCTGTTATAACTTCTTCAAATAGGTTTTCAATATCTTGTTCTCTCTCTTCTCCTTCTACTCCCCCATAATGTGAATGTTGGAACCCGTGAAGTTGTCCCAGAGGCTCCTTACACTATATTCATAGTTTTGGGTTATTTTTTGTTTTTGCTCTTCTGATTTTGTGTTTTTTGCCTCCTCACATTCAAAATCATTTATTTGATTCCCAGAATCCTCTACTCTACTGTAGAATTGCTGTATTTTTTTTTTTATTTCAGTTAGTGTATGTTTAATTTTTGAATCTTCCTTTTCCATGTCTTTGACATTCTCACTAAGATCCTTGAAAGTCTCATGAAGATTCTAGGGTAACCTTATAACCATGATTTTGAACTGTGTATACAGTAGTTTGCTTGTTTCCATTTCTTTCATTTGTGACATGTTTCTTTATCGCCCCATTTTGGCTCCTTTCCTCTGTTTGTTTCTATGTATTGGGTACAGCTGCTATGTCTCCTGCAGTTGGTAGAGTGGCTTTTATAGTAGGTGTCCTGGAGGGCCCAGTGGCTCAGCCTCCCCAGTTACCTGAGCTGGGCACTCTAGGTGCCCCCCTGTGTGGGCTGTGTACGTAGTCTTGTAGTTGAGCCTTGATTTCTGTTGGCATCACTAGGAGGACTTGACCTCCTGGCCAATTGGCCATGAGGACAAGTGTCGACTTATAGTGAGAGAGCTGCTGTGAAGGAGACACAGGAATTTGCTTCAGTGGGACTTTGGTGCTCACTGAGTCTGCCCTTTGAGTGTGTCACTTGTGGCTGTGTTGAGTTGTAATCTGCTATGGTCTGAAACTGTCCACTGGATTCACTGGGTCTGGAGCATCCAGGGTGATGCAAAATCAGCTACTGCCTGGGGCCACCCAGCCATAGATGTAGAGGGATCTGCAGATGGCAGCTATTTCCTATTTTTAAAATATATTTTATTAATTTTTTACAGAGAGGAAGGGAGAGGGATAATTAGAAACATTGATCAGCTGCCTCCTGCACATCCCAACCAAGGTACATGCCCTTAACCAGAATCAAACCTGGGACCCTTGAGTTTGCAGGCCGATGGTCTATCCACTGAGCCAAACTGGTTAGGGCGCTATTTTCTATTTGTATTGGGCTTCAATGTGCCCAGGTGAGGCCTAGAGGTGAAGCATGTCAGGCTGTGCTAGTGCTCTGTCTTGGGCCTTTTGTGGGTGGCTTTGGGCATGCTGTCCCCAGCTGCAGCTTATTTGAGAGGTTTTAGCAAAGTCTGAAGTCTGAGCCAGGACAGGCCATTCATTTGAAAAAGTTGCTTCCAGAAGCTTGGTGAGGCTGAAAATTGGATGGGGCAGGGTCTCAGGGGATCACCAGGATGGAGCAAACAGTGTGCTCTATGCCGATGGAGACTCAAATAGGGCTGCCAGTCATCCCAGCACAGGAACAATGACACCTGTGAGCACCCCAATCTTGTAGAAAGCCACACTTGAGTTCCTGCCCCCATGCCAGACTATCAAATTCCTCCCCATATGAGTCTGAGACCCCTGGCCCAGGAGCACTGAATAAGTGGGACTCTGTGAGTTCCTGCAATGGCCCTTTAAGAGGAAAACCTGTGATTCCAGCAGCCTCCTTGTTACTCAGCCACAAACCCTGACTGGTTTTTACAACCCAAAGTGACAGGGACTTCTCTTCCCAGCTCTGCAACCCTGGGCTGGGGGGCTGGGTGTGGGGCTGGAACCCCATGCTCACCACAGGCAGCCTCCACAGAGATGATCTCCCTCCTGATTAAAAAATTGGGACAGGTTGGTGTTGGGCCCATTTCACACCTTCACCCCTCCTACCAGTCTCAATGTGCTTTCTTCTTCCTTCTCTAGTTGTAGGACTTCCAATAAGTCAAGATTCAGGCTTTTCTGAATGAGGATTGTTCTGTATTTTAGTTGTAATTTTCAAGTGGTTGTGGGAGGAGGTGAATATAGGCTTTTACCCACCCCGCCATCTTGGTTCTTTCCCAGGCTCTATTTTTGATGTTTGATGCTGACAAATTAAGGTTCATCCCTCTCTCTTGCTTGGCACGTGGAAAACTAAGAGAAAGTGGGGATGCCCCCTTGTGTCATGCAGGTGGGACATTGAACCCACATAAGCCCCTCCTGTGAGCAGGACCTTCCCCGCCCCCAGCACTGTCCACAATAAAATCCTGAACCAGTGTTCTTACCTGGGGGACCCAAATATATTTTTTCTTTTTTAAAATATATTTTTATTGATTTCAGAGAGGAAGAGGAGAGAGATAAGATAGAAACATCAATGATGAGAGAGAATCACCCATCGATTTGGTGCTTCCAGCACACCCCACACTGGGGATCAAGACCACAAACTGAGCATGTGCCTGGACCAATAATCAAACCCTAACCTCCTGGTCAATAGGTCAGTGCCCAACTACTGAGCCATGTCATCTTGGAAACCATGTCTGACTGGCTGAAAAGCCTGCCCTGATGCCAACAGACACCTCCATGAAGAGATAAATCTTTTCAAGGTGCCCCTGCCAGTGGGACATCAGCCTGGACATCCATTCCAAGGCACGGTGGGTCTCTCTACCTCCTCCTCATGGTGTCTCCTGCGATTGGTGCTATGAGAGTGATGACAAGTCAATGACCAGGGTCTTTCTTCTCTAGCTTTGCATCCATGTGCAGGTGGTGGCCACTGTCCAGCATCCACATGTCCTGCTGCTGGCAGGCTGGGACCCCGGGCTGTGTTGAGCCGCACTGTTGAGTTAACAGAGCCTCTGGTTAGATTTAGGGGATCTGGGTCAGCAGATTTGATTATCAATAGTCATTTGGGCACAAGATTGTCTGAAAGACACTCTACGGTTTTTTCACATGAAAAAATTGTCTTTGTTTACAACAGACGTTTCTAACTCAGAGACCTCAGAGGTAAGTGCAGAATCAGGAGTCCAGAGGTTCCCTGAGGGAACCTGTGACATGAAGAGGAAACAACACAGGAAACCAGCCCAAACCTCCAACTGCCCCTGCTGCTGGGATGGTCCTTCTGTTCAGGGACCCTGAGCGCCCCCTGTGGTCACAGTGTCTGCTGCAGGGAGGTTTGCGTCTGGGCTCACACTGACTTCCCCTCACTGTGTCTGTTGCACAGTAATACACAGCCGTGTCCTCGGATTTTAGGCTGCTCATTTGCAGATATATCGTGTTCTTTGCGTTGTCTCTGGAGATGGTGAAACGACCCTTCACAGAGTCTGCGTAGTATGTGCTGTCACCATTACCAGTAATAGCACATATCCACTCTAGCCCCTTTCCTGGAGTCTGGCGGACCCAGTTCATGTAGTAGCTACTGGAGGAGTATCCAGAGGCTGCACAGGAGAGTCTCAGAGACCCCTCAGGCTTCCCCAAGCCTCCTCCAGACTCCACCAGCTGCACCTCACACTGGACACCTGCAAACACAAAGACTTTCTGGTCATGAAATGCTGGCCCGTACACTGTTTCTCTCACTCATGTCACTCACACACTCAGTGTGTCTTGTTCTCCATAAATTACCTCTCAAAATAGTCACAAGGAAAACCCATCTGAGGCCAAATCCCATGGTGAGTGGTCTGTGTTCAGTCCTGATCAGGGAATGGGAACACATGGGGATCCTGGGGCTGGGCTCCTGTCCCAGAGCTGCAGCGTCAGGGATGGGCTGGTTTTTATAAGCAGAGAGGACCCTATTTGCATGTCCCCCTACTATATAGGGTGCTCTAGAATAAACACTGACATGGTCTTATAGTGTGACATGTCTGAGGGTGACTTTTATTAAGAATTACTCCCCAGATCTTGACCTGTGTCCTCCCCACTGGACTCATCTGCTGCAGGAGACATCTAGAAAGACCCAGGAATAAAATTTTTCATTAAAGAAAGAGAAAATTTAAAATGAAAGATGCCTTTGACAAGTCACCAGTAAATATAACAAAGAAAAGCTAACCCTCACAACCATAGAAAGAAGTAAATTTATAGGAGGTTCATGTTCATGAGATGGAAGTTTCATCTGACACTATTGCCCCTACAAACTGATAAGAGGATAAATTAGGACCAGAGTGTGAGCCTAGAGTCCATAGATCAAGAGCTGGGAGAAGAGAAGCATCTGTGTGGGTCCCTGGGAACCAGAAGCATGAACTATAGAGACACAGACAGAGCTTCCGTGTCCTATTCCTTCAGGGAAGTTTTGTGCTGGACATGTAGCAGCTGCACTGCCTCCAATTCCTGGCGCCAGGTGTGCCTGTCAGAGGGAAACATGGGGACAGGTGGGTCTGTCACAGGGAAATGTGAGGACAGGTGGGTCTGTGGGGACAGAGAGCCTGAGCTCAGCACACAGGGGCCTGGGCATCCTGGGGTCTCTCTTGGTGGGAACGTTTCCCTAATATAGGATGAGGAGAGAACTGAGGATGGTCTCCTTGCAGAGAAAGAGAAATAGAAAACACAAAGACTTGTGAAGGAGAGTCCCCGTCACTGCTGACATGTCTCCTGCAAACCATGTTCCTTCTTCATTGTGTCTGCAGTGAGAATATGAGAAGGAAGAATCATCCCTGGATGCAGCTGAGAGTTTGAGAGGAAATCCCTGCACCAAACAGGAAGGCCCTTCCGTCCCCCAATCCCTGCTCCTGCTCGTGGGGCTGCTGTCTGTGTTGTGGTCCCTGAGCGCCCTCTGGTCTCCCAAGTGTCCCTTTCAGCCCAGTCCTGCTGTCTCCCTCAGGAGGTTTGTGTCTGGGCTCACACTGACTTCCCCTCACTATGTCTCTCAAACAGTAATACACATCCATATCCTTGGTGGTCACGGAGCTCAGCTGCAAGGAGAAATGGTTCCTGTTCATGTCAGCAGTAATGGAGATGTGACCCTGGAAAGCTGGGTTTTAGCTTGTGCCCTTTCCAGTAACCCATTCACTGCAACCCTTTCCCTGGGTGCTGGGGATCTAGTGCCAGTAGTAATAGCTGGTGACTCAGTCCCCAGACCCAGCACAGGTGAGGGAGAGGGTCTGCGAGGGCTTCACCAGTCCTCGGTCCAACTGCACCTGGAACAGGACACCTGGGGACAAGCTGCATCATTCCCTGTCAGTCACCTGCAGTCACAGCCATCCTATGACCCTGTCTGACCCAAGAGACCTTCACCTTGGGGGACTGTCACCAGCAGTCTCATAGTTTTCTAGACCACAGTTCTGCCTTCCGAGAGACCTCAGCCCTGTGTGAATAGAGAGCTGTGAGCTTGCACAGCCCAGGAGAGGATTTACACTGAAGCTTGAACAGAAATTTGCATGTGGGGCAGCCTTTCCTATAAGTGTAGGGCCTGAGGTTGGGCTGCCCTGGTCATTCTGGAGCCCCTCTTTGGGCATCTCTTCCCTTGACCAGCATGTAAGTCAAAGACAAGGTACCACTTGGGTCATGAGACACATTGGAATTATGTCAAAGAATGACCTAAAATTCCTGCGCCTAAGAGGAAATGTTGGAATTGATGAGTAGGTTACACTTTTTACTTCTCATTCATCTTTCAAACAGGTGTACAAGGGATTAGCATTTGCTCAGATCATTTTTGAATCTCAAAATCTTATTGTATCCACAATTCCCATATTTTTAAATAAAATTTAATAGGAATAATTCGTACCTTTGTAAAAAAATTAATGACAGCCATTCTCAATATCTTATGTCTTAATTTATGATGTTAATTTGATCTGAGAAACCTTCCAAACACAGTAGGTGGGAAATTCATGATATTTGATGTTGGACATTTTGTGATTGTGTCTACAGCTTCCTGTGCAAACTATTGGATATGCAAGCTCATGGACTATGTCAGAGACCCCTAACTAGTTACATCAGAAAAGTAATAGTCATGGCTCTAAGCAGAGGAAAGACAAGAAATAAAACCAGTGATCATGTACAGGTACAACTAAGATAGGATGAAGTGATAATGGAAGGAGTTTGACCTGTTTTCTCTGTCTAGAGTTATCAGTGATGTTGGGGTTAAGAGGGAGGTCAGGGAAGGGAATTCCTTCCATAGAATTCTCATAGGAAAGGAAACTTCAACCCTGAGTGGAATCCTTCACTCCTAGCCTCCCTCTGCCCTTTCCCTGGGAGGTCACTGTGGTCACTGGTGGGCTCTCCCACAAACATATAATGTCTTTAATGTATTATTTATTAACTTGAGGTCCAGTGCATGAAATTCGTGCATGCGGGGGAAGGGGGCAGTCCCTCAGCCTGGCCTTCACCCTCTTGCAATCCAAGACCTTTCAGGGGATGTCTGATTGCTGGTTTAGGCCCAATCCCATATCAGGCCTAAACTGGCAGTTGGAAATCCCTCTCACAATCTGGGATCCCTGGCTCCTAATTGCTTGCCTGCCTGACTGATGCCTCTAACCACTCTGCCTGCCTGCCTGATTGCCGCTAAACACTCATCTGCCTGCCTGATCACCCCTGACCACCTCTGACTGCCTGCCTGATCACCCCTAACCACTCGACTGCCTGCCTGATTGCCCCTAACTGCCTCTACTGTCCACCTGATCACCCCTATCCAATCACCTGCCTGCCTCATCGCCCCTGACCACTTGCCTGCTTGCCTCATCAGCCCTAACCACCCACCTGCCTGCCTCATCACCCCCAACCAGTCGCTTTCCTGTCTCATTGCTGCTAACTGCTCACTGGGGGGTGGAGCCAGCCGGGGTAAGGGGACATGGTTGGTCTGGTCTCTGGTCGTTCTTATTTTTCCACCATTTTGGTCACTGGGCTTTTATTATATAAGACTCTCCCGTAAGACATTGATTGAGAAATATTTATGTTTATGTTTTAATTTACTTAATGGAATCTTGGATGGGAAAAAACTCTTTAATTTTGACCAAGGCTAATTTAATATTGTCTTTTTTATTTGGATCTGTTTTGAGTCATTTTACAAAGAACTCCCCCCAAAATGCTGAGCCTGCACTGTCCATGGGGATTGGCTACAGCAGCCACAGGGACTGTACAGATTCTGGTAGCAGAGGGGAGTGCTGCCTGGAAGTGTCCCATAAATCTGGAAGTGACTGTGCAACTGGGTAAGGGGAGGAACCTAGACTTATTTGAGTCACATGATAGAAATATGCCTGATGTTCATGGACAGAGAGTTACTGGACATATGGTTTTAAAGCCTCCTCCAGTGAAGGCCCAGAAGGAAGTGCAGGGCATGATAGAGACAGCTTGTATCATCATAGGAAATACCCGGATCATGGTGAACAAGAATTTGTTAGAAACAGAAACATTAAAGATCATGCAGGTAAGGATTAAGAAAAATCAGGAACATTTCATTGCACACTGGTGGGAAGGAGACCCCAGTTTCCAACATGCACATTCTCACAGTGTCTCTGTTCTAGAGGGTTACATCTTCCAGGTCCAGGGGATTCTCACTTGGCAACCTTCGGGGTCATTAGGCACATGGTCTCACCATGGAACATCCAAGCTGCATAATTCAGTGTGGCCCCATTTATGAAATCTTTCAAAAACTTGCAGGGAAGAGTGGACACCCCTCACTGGGACCCATGGTGATGGTGTGTCTATATGAGGAGCCATCATTTAATTAGACCAAGATCCATGTCTCAGGCCTTTGAAGTGATCATCGTCATCGTCACCATCATCACCATTTGTTTAATTATAATCATTCTTCTAATTTTCTATAGACATTGGGGTTGTCCACATACAATGGCTTTTTATAGGAAAGAAAAGCAGGTGTCTACTCTTTAGGTGTTATTGGGAAACTGAAATGCCAATGGCCCAACTGTAAGTTGACACAAGGTCTTCTTAAAACTGATGACCTTGGATAAAGTACATATTCCTATTAAAACATTGGACTAAAACCAGTGTACAATTCTATCATCTCTATAACCACCACCATAACCACCATCACCAATGAAATCATCATCATCATGATCACCTTCATCATAGTCACTTGAGTACTTATATTCTTCTCATTTTCTGTAGACCTGTTTTTTGAACACATGACCAAGCTGCTATGGGTCCCTATGCCTCTGTCTGGTGTCACCTGCTCTCAGTGCTATGATCATGATCACAAGTCAATGACTTCCACAACCAAGGACTTTCTTCACTAGCACCGGGGCCACGCTCCTCTGGTGCCCACTGTCCAACACGCTCGTGCCTTCTGCTGTCTGGTTGGGACTCTGAACTGTGTGGGACTGAGCTGCAGTGTTGAATCAACAGTGTCTCTGTTTGCATTTAGCTCAGTTGGACAGAAGACTTCATCATTAATTGGTACTTGGCACAAGAGTGTCTGAAAGAGACAATCTGTGGTTTGTCCAAGTGAGAAAGTTGTCTCTGATTACAATAGACATTTCTAACTTAGAGACATCAGAGGTAAACAAAGAATCAGGAATTCAGAGGTTCCCTGAGGGAAACTGTGGCATGAAGAGGAAACCACACAGAAAACAAGCCGAAGCCTCCAACTGCTCCTGCTGCTGGAATGGTCCTCGTGTTCAGGGACCCTGAGTGCCCCCTGATGGTCACAGCTCCTCCAAGCAGGGAGGTTTGTGTCTGGGCTCACACTGACTCCCCCTCACTATATGTATTGCACAGTCATACACAGCCATGTCCTCGGCTCTCAGGCTGTTCATTTGCAGATACAGCAAGTTCTTAGCATTATCTCTGGAGAAGGTGAATCAGCCCTTCACCGAGTCTGGGTGGTATGTGCTACCATCAGGATGACTAATACTAGAAACCCACTCCAACCCCTTCCCTGGAGCCTGGCGGACCCAGGTCATCCAGTAGATACTGAAGGTGAATTCAGAGGCTACATAGGAGAGTCTCAGAGATTCCCCAACCTGCACCACACCTCCCCCAGATTTCAGCAGCTGCACCTCACACTGGACACCTGCAAACACAGAGATATCCTGGACAGGAAACTCTCACACATCCACTGTTTCTCTCACTCACTTCCACTCACATACTTAGTGTCTCTTGTTCTCCTTAAATTGCTTCTTAAAAGAGAAACAAGGAAAACCCAGCTGAGCCCCAACCCCATGGTGAGTGGTCTGCGTTCAGTCCTGTTCAGGGAATGGGAACACCTGGGGATCCTGGGGCTGGACTCCTGTCCCAGAGCTGCAGGGTCAGGGTTGGGCTGGTTTTTATGAGCAGAAGGGGCCCTATTTGCATGTCCTCCTACTATATAATAGTTACTTTGGGGTTGGACTCTGACATAAAGGACATGGTCCCAGAGTGTGACATGTTCAAGAGTGCATGTCTGCTAACAATGACTCCCCACATCTGGGCCTGTGCCCTCCACAGTGGACCCAAATGCTCCAGGAGACTGTATAAAGAAGAACCAGAAGAGAAAACTGTTTAGGGGGAGATGTGTATAATGATTTAGGAATGACCATATTTGGTTCAGGGAAATGTTGTTATTGGAAACCTTGATGTCTGCATGTGACCCTTGGGACCAGTCACCATGACCTGGCTCAGCTTCAGGTCTCCTGTCTCTGACCAGTCCTGGGGGGAGTCCACAGAGAGACAGACATGTGAGAGGGGTGCTAGTGGATGAAAGGGGCCATTTGGGTTTTGCAGGGTCTGCTCTGTGGTTGATGCTGTGGGAATGGCTGGGGAGAGTCAGCAGGGCTCTGTATGTAACGCTCAAAGTGTGGACTGATCTAGGGAGAATGTGGATAGGCAGCTTGGGAGGTTTCCCTCCTCTTGAATTTGTTGGGAAAATTTTGAGAGAGATGAGGGTTAGGTCTCCTTTGAATGTCTGGTGACATTCACCTGTGAAGTCATCTGGTCCAAGACTTTTGTTTTCTGGGATGTTTTTGATTCCTGCTTTGATTTCAATAGGTTAATTTGGTCTATTTAGATTTCCTGATTCTTCCTGATTCAGTTTTGAAAGCATACATGTTTCTTGGAGTTTATCCATTTTGCCCATGCTGTCCACTGTGTTGGTATATGGTTTTTCATAGTAGTTTATTAAAATCCTTTTATCTATAGTGTTAGTTGCTCCTTCTCTTTTTATTTTATTTTATTTATTTGTGTCATCTCTCTTTAGTTCTTGACGAATCTGTTTAAAAGTTTGTCAATCTAGTCTATCTTTTCAAATAACCAGCTCTTGGTTTCACAGATTTCTTTAGACTGTATTTTGTTTATTTCTGCTATTGTTTTTATTATTTCTTTCCTTGTACTCACTCCAGGCTTTCCCCCCCCCAGTTTCTTCAGGTGCAGAGTTAGATTATTAAGTCTTTCCTGTTCCTGAGGTAAGCTTGTGATAGTTCAGATTTCCCTCTTATAACTTCTTGTGCTGTATCCCATAGATTTAGGTTGTTGTGTTCTCATTTTCATTTGTTTTAAGGTAACTTGGAGTTCTTTTTTGAACTCATTGATAACCTGTTCATTGTTCAGTAACATGTTCCTTTGCCTCAATGATATTGTGTGTTTCTCTGTGTTTTTTTTTGTTGTTGTTGTGGTGGTGGTTTCTAATTTTATACTATTACCAGAGGCCAGATGCATGAAATTTGTACACTCGTGGGGGTGGGGGGATCCCTCAGCTTGACCTCTTGCAGTCTGGAAGCCCTCAGGGGATGTTCAACTGCATTCAGTTGGATATCCTTAGTGCTCCCACGGAGGTGGGAGAGGCTGCTGCCACCACCGCTCCACTCACCATCTGTGAGCCTGGCTTCTGGCTTAGTGGCACTCCCCTGTGGGAGCACACTGACCACCAGGGGCAGGTCCTGCATTGAGCATCTGCCCCCTGGTGGTCAGTGTGCATCATAGTGACCAGTCCTTTTGTAATTTGGTTGATTTGCATATTAGCTTTTTATTATATAGAACTAGAGGCCCAGCATATGAAATTCGTGCATGAGTATAGTGCCTAGGCCTGACCTGTGATCAAGGCCATTCTTCTCAGGCTGCCTGCAGCTGGCCCCAACCCCCACTGCCACCCACCCCCAGTTCTCCATTCACCATTGGAACCTGCCAGGGGGAGGGACCAAGAGGTTGGCTGTCCCGCCTGCTTGCCTGCCCTGCCCCTGCTGTGGGTCACCCTGTGTGTGTGGGGGGCGACTGACAGGACGGGGGGCCTTGCTCTGGCACCACCGGCATCCCTTACCACCTACTCCTGGTTCCCCATTCAGCATTGGGCAATCAGAGCCTGCTGGCCGGGGAAACGGAACGAGAGGTGGTCAGTGCACCTCATAGTGACTGGTTGAGCAGTTGTTCTGGTTGTTCTGCCATTTCGGTCAATTTGCATATTAGCCTTTTATTATATAGGATAGTCAGAGAAGATGCTTGATATGATATCAACCTTCTTAAACTTATTAAGAGTTGCTTTGTGTACTCATATGTGGTCTATACTAGAAAAAGTTTCATGTGCACCGGGAAATAATGTATATTCTGCTGCTTGAGTTGGAATGCTCTGATGATTTCAATTAAATACATCTGCTCTAGTATGTGATTGAAGATCTGTGTTTTCTTGTTGATTTTCTGTCTGGAAGACCTATCCATTGATGCCAATGGGGTGTTAAAGTCTGATACAATGAGCTTATTAATGTAAATCACTCTCTTTATGTCCTTCAAGAGTTTTTTTAATGTATTTTTATTGATTTCAGGGAGGAACAGAGAGGGAGAGAGAAGTAGAAATGGCAATGTTGAGAGAAAGTCATTGATTTGCTGCCTCCTACATACACACTACTGGGGATAGAGCCTGCAATCCAGGCATGTGCCCTGACTGGGAATCCAACTGTGACCTCCTGGTTCATAAGTACATACTCAATCACTGAGCTCACTGGTCAGTCTCAAGATTTCCTTTATATATTTAGGTGCTCCTTTGTTGGGTGCATAAATGCTTATGAGAGGTATATCCTCTTGTTGGATTGCTCTTTTTATTATTATCTAGGGTCTTTCTTTGTCTCTTACTATAGTCTTTGTTTCTTTCAAAGTCTATTTTGTCAGATATACTACTAAGTATTGCTACTCCAGTTTTTTTTCCATTTCCATTTGCATGAAATTTCTTTTTTCATTCCTTTACTTTTATCCCTGTGTGCCTTTCATTGTGGAGTGTGTCTCTTGTAGACAGCATACATGTGGGTCTTTCTTTCTTACCAATCAGCTATCCTACATCTTTTGATTGTAGGATTTGAACCATTTACTTTTAAAGTGATTATTGATTGGTACATATTTATTGCCATTTTATGCTTTTACCTCTGCATTGTTCTTCCTTTTCTCTCCCTCCTCCTCCTCCTCCTCCTCCTCCTCCTCCTCCTCCTCCTCCTCCTCCTCCTCCTCCTTCTCCTCTCCCTGTACTCCTCCTCCTCTTGTTTCTTCCAGCAGACCCTTTATCATTTCTTGTAATACTGGTTTGGTGGTAACAAACTCCATTAGCTTTTTGTTGTATGGAAATTTTTAAATTTTATTTCTCCCTCAATTCTAAATGTTGGCCTTGCTGTGTAAAATAGTCTTGGGTTGTAGGTTCTTGCTTTCCATCACTTTGAATATTTTATGACAATCCCTTCTGGTTTGAAATGTTTCTGTTGAGAAATCAGCTGACAGTCTTATGGGAACTTCCTTATAAATAATTAACTACTTTTCTTTTGCTGCTTTTAAGATAATCTCTTTGCCTTTAACCGTTGTCATTTAAATTATGTTTTGTTATGTGGTCCTCTTTTTGTTCATTTTATTTGCAACTCTCTGTGCTTTCTGGACTATGTGTCTTACCCTTCACCAGTTTAAGAAAATTTTCAGTCATTATTTCCTCAAATAGGATTTCCATACTTGCTCTGTGTCTTCTCTTTATGATATCACCAAGATGTGGATGTTGTTTCATTCAATGGTGTCGCAAAGTTCCCTAAAATTGTCATCGGTCTTTTTAAAAATATATTTTTATTTATTTATTTCAGAGATGTAGGGAGAGAGAGATAGAATAATCAATAATGTGAGAGAATCATTGATCACTGCCTCCTGCATGGGGATGGAGCCGGCAACCCAGGTATATGTTCTGACCGGAAATCAAACCTAGTTCATAGGCTGACACTCAACCACTGAGCCATGTCTGCCGTGCTATCCTCATTCTTTTTAATTCTTTGTTTTCTTCTCTGATTGTGCGTTTTTTTTCTAGTTTTTCTTGTAAATCATTGATTTGATGCCCTGCTTCATCAAATGTACTTTTTATTCCTTCCAATGTATTTTTAATGTCAGATATGGTTTTCTTCATTCCCAGTGGGTTCTTATTCATAGTTTCTATGTAATTTTTTATGCCATTGTAGTTCCAACTAAGCTCATTATAATTCTCACCAAGTTCTTTGGGCATCCTTATAACCATTGCTTAGAACTCTATAGCTGATAAATTGCTTGCCTCCATATGATTTAGCTCGTGTTCTGGAGACTCCTCTTATTTGTTCTGGGGCCTGTTTCCTTGTCTCCCCAATAAGGTTATCTCTTTGTGTTCCTTTCTATGTATCAGATAGAACTGCTATGACTCACAGTCTTTGTGGGGAGGCCTTAGGTAGTAGGTGTCCTGTGAACCACACTGCTGCAGTCCCCTTTATATCTTGCCTGGATGCTCTGGAACAGTGGTTCTCAACCTCCTGGCCCTTTAAATACAGTTCCTCATGTTGTGACCCAACCATAAAATTATTTTTGTTGCTACTTCATAGCTGTAATGTTGCTACTCTTACGAATCATAATGTAAATATCTGATATGCAGGATGGTCTTAGGCGACCTCTGTGAAAGGGTCATTCGACTACAAAGGGGTCGAGACCCACAGGTTGAGAACCACTGCTAAGAATGTCCCTATGTGGGTTATGTGGGCCTTCCTGTTTTAACTGGGTCTTGGTTTCTGTTGGACCATTCAGGCCTGGAATTGACCTTCAGATAGGCTGACTCTGAGGCTCAAACCAGACCACATCATGGAATCTGATGTACAGGTGCTGACAATACAAAACAATACAATACAAAAAACAAAACAAAACAAAAAAAAACAAACAAAACAAAACAAAACAAAAAGCCACAGCCAGCAAAAGCAACAACAAAAATCAAGAAAAGAGAAACAGAATAAGAAAAAAAAGAGAGTATAAGAAGTGAAAAGAATTGTAAAAAAAATATGGAAAGAAGGAAAAATAAGGAATAAGGAATGAAAATGGGAAAAGAGAAAAGTAGAATAAGGAAAGAAAATAGAAAAATAAGAAATAAAAGACAGTGAAGGAAAAAATAAAAACAGAAAATATAATGAAAGTAACACAAAAGAAAAATTGAGGTTTGCCTCAGCAGAGTATGTAGTGCCTACTGTGATCTCCATTTGGATATGCTGTGTGTGGAGCTTGTTGGATGCTGCTCCAATGTTGTCTGAAGATGGCCAGTGGGTGTGCTGGTGGGCACCTTGGGAGGTTTTATGGTGCAGGCAGATCTTAGATCCTGTCTATGCCCAGCCCTTGGCAATCAGTTTGAAGATACACATGACTCACCATCTGTGGCTGTGTCTTCTGTGCTTGACTGTGCCCAGGAAGGACCCAGCTGACCTCCAAGGCTGGTGTTTACCACCACAGGGCCCAGGACCAGGTCAGCAAACATGCCAAGTCACCCCTGGATCTTCCACTGTCTGCCTCCACCTGCTGGCTGGTTGTTACCGTCAGTCATAGGAAAAGCCCAGTGTGTTAAACAGCTTCTGGTGGAATTGGGAGGATGGGGCTCTAGAATCTCCCCTAAGGAGGATGAGCCAAACAGACTTCACGGAAGATGATGCATGTGTTCCCCTGCTCCAGAGCCACATGTTTATGCCTGTCCCTGCTTTTTTCCTGAATTTGGTACCGTGGAACCCTGGTGGTCAAGTGGGTTGGGCCTGTGGAGACCAGAGGTTGGGCTCCCAGAAGTCAGGAATCTGTTTCTATCAGATCTCCTGTGAGGAGCAGGCACCAGTGAGTTTCAAGGGAAAGTAGGTCAATGGCCTCAGCAAAGCCAGGTTCTGACACCTCCTGAGATGCCCAGATGTCTACGCCCAGGCCTATGCCCCTGACTCTTCAGCAGTGCCTAGGATGCAGGGTGGGGTGACAGGGTTACAGAGGTGGAGGATTGCTTTCCCCAGGCTGATGCCAATGGGTGGAGATTGCTCCTCCCAAGAAAGATGGCTGCTGAGGAATGCAGGCGAGCCCAGTACAGGGTCCTGGAGGCTCTTCCCCATGTCACTCCCCAAAGCCACCCATCCTGACTCTCCTCAATCAACTGCAGTCTGACCACCCTCCTTCCCTTGGAGCACAGCATGAGTGGCTGCTAGCACACATTTTACTCATTGTCCCTTTAAAGGGGTGGCTTTGTCTTCAGCCGGCTCTGCCTCTCCTTGGCACACAAAAACCTCCCAGCATTTCACAGCTGGGTGCTATGTGGATGCCTATTCACATATCTGGCACTCCAGGCGGGGCTGAACTTGGTCTGGGCTAAACACCTCTCAAGAAGGGAACCTCTGCAACTGAGCTATCCCTCCATTATGTGGCCTGCCAACCAAGTTAGAGGGGCCAGCTCCTTTCCAATGTCCTTCTTTCTTCCAGTCTTAAGGTGCCTTCTCGTGGCTCCTTGGTTAAATGTCTCCAGATAGTCTTTAGTTGGTAATTCAGGGTGAATGATCCCCAATATAGTTGTAATTTCCAGTTGGTTCTGGAAGGTGAGAGTAAGATCAACCTACATCCAAGCTACCTTGCACCCTCACCCTCTGCATTTCTCTTCCTGCAGACATGAAACTTCACCTGTGCTGCATGTGAGACTGTTCCTACTAATATAACAAAACTGCTGAGACACAGAGCCATCAGTGGTAGTCACAGAGGCTTAGGTCTAGAGAGGCTCTTGGATAAACTTATATGGAGAGGAAACCCAGAACCTTCAGAGGAAACTGCCATACACACCATCTCCAACTGCTCCTGAGGCTGCAACACAAAGTCTGTGGGTCCTGAGCGCCCCCTGTTGGTCACAGCCTCTGCTGCAGGTAGGTTTGTGTCTGGGCTCACACAGACTTCCCCTCCCTGTGCCTCTTATGCACAGTAATACATGGTTGTGTCCTAGTCCCTCAAGATTGTCAGTTGCAGGTCGGCAGTGCTTTTGGAATCATCTCTTTTTTTAAAAATATATTTTATTGATTTTTTACAGAGAGGAAGGGAGAGGGATAGAGAGTTAGAAACATCGATGAGAGAGAAACACCGATCAGCTGCCTCCTGCACACCCCCCACCGGGGATGCGCCCGCAACCCAGGCACATGCCCCTGACCGGAATCGAACCCGGGACCCTTCAGTCCACAGGCCGACGCTCTATCCACTGAGCCAAACCAGTTAGGGCTGGAATCATCTCTTGACATAGTAAATATGTCTTTCACAGATGCAGCATATTCTATGGTGTGGCCACTAGCTTTATTTCACAAAAACCTATCCACTCCCATCCTTTTCCTGGGGTCTTCCAGATCTAGCTTATATAGTCACTGAGTGTGAAACCTGACCCTTCGAAGGAGAGTCTCAGAGACCCCACCCCCCTGCTGCACCAAGCCTCCCCCAGACTCCACCAGCTGCACCTCACACTGGACACCTGCAGACAAGACAGTTGTTGTTAGGAGCTGGCACACACACACACTCACGCTCACTCACAAAGCCCAGTTTCACCACAAAGTTACCATGTAAGAGCATCAAAATGAGAGTTCAGCTCAGCCCACACTTCATGGTGCTTTCTCTGGGTTGACTCCTAGAGAGAATTGAGACTGCAGTGCCAGGGGTGAGGCTGCTCTCCCAGAGGTGCAGGGACAAGGGCTGGGCCTGGCTTATCAGCACAAGGAGCTCCCCATTTGCATGGGCTCATCCTCTTAGGGACAGAGGAGTGGAGTCCCTGGTGGACAGTTCCCTGGACTCAGAGGTATAAGCACCTCCTGTGAGCGTGGAGATGTTCATGAGGGGTGGCTCATCTGTGTGCTGCAGTGTGGCTGTTGTTGTTAATATCACCATCAGTCAGTTACAAGCACAGGCAGGTGGGACATTTGTGATTCTTGATGTTAGAAGTTTTATGACTGTGTCTACAGCTTCCTGTGCAAACTCTTCCTTTATGCAACCCCATGGCCTATAGCAGAGACCCCAAATAGTTACATCAGAAATAATTATGACTTTGAGTGGATAAAATACAAGAAATAAAAGCAGAGAGGATCCAACATGGTGGCAGACAGGATGGCAGTGAGAAAGAGAGTGTGAGTGAGTGAGAGAGCGAAAGGGGAATGTGTGGACGTATGGGCTGTGTGTGTATGTGTGAGTGAGGGACAGTTATATTCTGCAGTACTGTTGGGGACTGGTGGACGAGGATCCCCCTAGCCAGTTGGCCTCTACTACTGCTGAAATCACTCCCAGGGTGGCTGGCTATGCTGCAGAGACTGTGCCATCTTAAGGGGAGAGCGGCTGTGACTGGGGGGGTCCACCCTCACCTCCGCCCAGGGAGACCTTGGACACAACCCAGGACCCTACAGCCACACTGGCCAGGGTCCAGCTGCCACGGCTGAGAACCCACAAACACCGAGACTCCAGCCTCCCCAGCCATGGGCTCCTAAAAAGTTTGTCTCAGGGGAGAAAAAATGCTGGCCAAATAGGCAGATGGGTCCAGCGCCTTTTGATGGAGTAGATATAAGAAATACTCAATGCATTGATGATGGTGTAAGTCCTGGGAAATACTGTCTTTCTCTATCTTACTAGGACACACAGGGTAGAACCAATCACAGTCTCCTCTTTTAAATCCCTCTGTGATGCATGCACATCTGACTCATCCGACTCACCAGGTGAGTCTCAGCTGTGTCATCTTAGAGTCCTATGCTAGGAAGAGAGAGGCAATTATGAGAGGACGGACAAAGGACTCAGAAGGAGGGATCACAGGGGAGACAGATGTTTTTCCTGAGCTCATGAGGTCTCTTCAGCGGATTTGAAGCAGACAGTGCCTGAGGGGCTTGCTCTGTGTGTGATTTTGAAATGGTTCTCTTTCCTTTTTCCAGAGGAGATTCACAAGTCCACAGCCGAGAGAGAAAGTCGTGAAGGTCTTAGGTGGTGTGGCCAATGGCAGATCGTCACCCAGAATGGGGGCCCTGCAGACCCTTGAAGGTCCAGAATGGGAAGCAGCCACAGAGGGCCCAGGTGGCACCAAAGTGTCCCCTACTAGAGGAGATGTTTCTAGGGTGAGTATGAGCTTGCCTCTGTGGGGAACCTGAGGAAGTGGCTTTGATGACAGGGACATGTTTTGGACATAGAGGCAGGTTCTGTGCCTCTATGTGGAGTGTGCTTTCCCATGCAAGCGTCCCCCATCCTAAAACATCCCCACCAGGCTGGCCTCTTCATCTGCACACAGATTGCTGGCATATCTGCCCCTGTCCCTCATAGCTCTTATTAAGATCTTTGTTTTGGTCTTTGTTTAATTTTATTTGTACTTGATGGTGAAAACATTCTAATGTGAAACCTCTATGTTGTGTCTCCCACAGCGTCCAAACCAGCTGCTGCCCATCCTCACGACCAAGAGGAAGCGTGTGCAAGACCCCTGTCTCAGCACTGGGTCACCTGGCAGGAAACCCGAGGAGACATCCCCAGCGACTCCCTTCAGAAAAGCTGAGGGGAGTGCCTGCTCACCTTCTGGGCTAAACAGTGGGCAGGGAGTTCCTGTCACTGACACCCCTCAGCCAGCAGGCACACGCTTTGTCCAGGAAGCCACCCACAGTGTCCAGCAGACACACAACAAGCCCCATTCTGTCTCCAGCACCCATGGCCTGAGCCACACCCTCATGCCTCAGGCACAAGCCAGGTTCCCTAATGGGAACTCACCCAGCATGCCACATCCTGCTGCACGGAGTGGGTGCCAGGACTCCAACCTCAGCACCAAGGCACAAAGCAATAGAGCAGCCCAGACCTCCATCCAGCTAGGCCAGAAGGCCAGAGAGAAAAGCAGACTCAGGCCCTGCCAGTCCCCCTGGAAGAGCACGCACAAAGCAGACCTCCAGCCTCCACACGTGGGCCCTCTTGCCAAGACACTGCAGTCCTGCCAGCTCCCACCAAGTCCCCTGATTCCATGCCAGCCCATCAGTATGATAAGACATTACACAGAGGCCAGTGGAGCTGCAGGCTGGTGACAGATCCCTCCCTCCCTCCTGCTGAGAAGCCTACCTCTGCTGCTCAGAGCCCTTCACACCTTGGAGAAGAAAGAGGGACTCCGTCATAGGGCCCATGGAGTGTCCTCCAAGAGGACCTTCAGCTTTCCTCTTCCTCTCAAGAGAGTGATGGCCAGTGACAAGCCCCTTGTCGGCCAAGACTTGTTCCTTGGCCCCAGGCCTCCTGGCAGTGACTATGGAGCTGGGGAGGGGACACCACCGGGTGCAGCTGTTTCTGGTGGACCAGAGCCTCCCTGCTGTGCTGTGTGTTCAGATGGTGGGAAGTCCAGTAAGGCTTGCTGACACAGAGTTGCAGTTACTAAACTTTTCATTGGGGGACCTGTGATATGTCAAATGGAAGCTTTAGAGTAAACTGTACTTGGTACTTATAGAATGAGCAAAGGAAGTAGATTTCTTTTTGTAAATTTTAATCCATTGTATGGGAAATTTAGCTGCAATAGTGGCCTTAAATTATAATGGAAATAGGAAGCTATGTAATGAAGCTCTACCAGGTGTGCCCCTGTCTGCCTTGGGGAACCTGGGGCAGGGCCCCCTGTGAGGTCTGCAGTTTGGAAGCAATGCCTGTGGCTCTGAGGCAAAACTGTGTCCCCGTGCTGTGTTACTTCAGCAGAAATCGGGATGGGGACTCTTGGGATGACTTTGTACCTTTGCTGTATGAAATGTTTTATTAAATTTCATTTTATATACTTTTTATCCCATACTAATAAAATTCTGCAAAATATGTCGTGCTGTGATTAGGTTTCATTTCTGATCATTTCAGATCATGTTTGGTATAATGGTTGTACCACAAAGCTCAGGTCCATGATAATAGAGTGGAGTGTGATGTACCTTGAAATGACAGTAGTTTGGGCTCCACCTGTAGGTCCCTGCCTAATCCCTATCTCACAGTCAAGGTCATCCCCACCCTAAAGGGCACTAAAAACCCTTAGGAATTCACCCTCCAAAGGTGCCCCTCCCTTGTGGTCCTTCGGCAGCCTCAGTGCCCCTCTCAGAATCCCTCAGTCCATGCCCACCCCAACCCCATCCGAGGAGCACTCCCTGACCTGGACAACTTCAGAACATGTCCAGAATCCTACCTCTGCCCCCACCATGCCTTGAGAATGAGAGCTCTCCACACCTTCAAGAAGAAGGGTCTCAAGGGCTGATAGGATTGATGAATTTACTCATAGATCAGCTGTGTCTCCACATTCCTCAATTCACGTAAGAAAGAAACCATATGTCAGCCAACAATGCGGAAAGTCACCTGGACTAGGGGAATGCCTTAGTAGACACAATGACATTCACACCACAGTGTGACCATGGGATACCCTTCAGGAATGTTTTCAACCTCAGAGGGCAGAACATGACGCACCCTAGAGAGAAACCATGTGAATGTCATCTACGAGGGAAAGGCTTTGTGAAACGATCTGGGCTTAAAAACCACAATGCCATGCACAACGGAGAGAAGCCTCATGAGTGCGGTGAGTGTGGGAAAGCCTTCAGTCAGAGTTCTTTCCTTAGACAGCATGAGGCCATCCACACAGGAGAGTAACCACATGAATGTCCCCTATGTGACAGTGCTCTCAATCAAAGATCTTACCACAGAAAAGCAGGAGAGTGTCCATCCAGGGAAGAAATGCTATGAATGTCACTAGTCAAAGCTCTGGCCTGAACCAGCACCAGAGAATCCACACAGGGCAGAAACCACACGTATGTCCCATGTGTGGGAAGGCTTTCTGTCAAAAGTCTGAGCTGACACGTTACAACATAACACACACCAGAGAGAATCCATGTGAATGTGGTCACTGTGGGAACACCTTCATTCAACATGCGAATCTCACCAGACACCAGAGTTCCTACACGGGAGAAGAGTCCTAGGCATGTCAGCTATGTGGAAAATCCTCTAGTCATGGTTCTTCCCTTAGAAAACATGACGGAACTCAACAAAGGAGAGGGAATCATGGAAGACCAACACTTCCTTACACATTATTCACTCGAGTGAAACGATGCAGTGTAAAATCAGGTGAAACCTTTTATTCATCAAACAACACTGGTCATATACGTGACCATTCACAGTGTACAAACCACTGTGTCTGAGAGGCAAGGCATTCATTGATCCCTTATTTCTTACTCAACCTAAAATATCCCACACCAAGGATACAGCAATCCCAAATGGAAACACGCATACTTAGTTAGATTTTATATTAGAAAATATGAGGGCATGTGTGCTTTGTGTGTGTGTGTGTGTGTGTGTGTGTGTGTGCATCTGCCTGTGTGAACACTTGTAAAGAGCCCTTCAACACACAGCTCAGAAAGTAATTAAATGTCTGTGGAAATGAAAGTTGTTTATAGAACTGTGACATCCATTGCAGGAAGCTAGGGTGATCTGGCAACTTTGAATGTAGAATTTTGTAAGAAATTCATCTTTCAGGACAGCAATGCTTGCAGATACTTGAACAATAAAATCTGTTGCAAAAGAAGCAAAGTGTTGGTGTGTTAGTTTTCCTTATGCAGTTTTGAACACATACATTCAGGTTCACACAGCCCTTTCCCCATGGCTGCTTGGAAACATGTAGCTCCCTCCGTCTATGTTTTCTTCAACACGATCTGGTAATGACACAGCCAAGATCTTCTGCCTCAGGTGCTAGATGCCTCTGCATGACACGACCCTGCTCAGGCAAGGTCACTCGGGCATATCAAGGGCTCTCACGGAAAAATCTTGGTGGGACATCATTCTATGTCTCTGCTAAGTTGGGCCAGGAGACAGAGTTCTAGACACCTTTTTTCTTTTTTCTTTTTGGTTCGTTACACACCCTGTTTTTCTTTTAGACATCATGGAGAAAGGGGCCTCCATTCCCAATTTACAACCGAAGGAATTGGTTGGGTCATCCCTTGTGGCCGTCAGGGCAATCAACTGTCGTGGAGACCAACGTGCTCCCAGGATGCAGAAATCATGTTCAGTTAGGGGAGACCCGACCCTGACACGGGAAGAGGCAGTTCTGATGGCGAGGTGAATCTAGCAAGGAGATCTCACCGTTTGGTTTCCTTTGGCATTCCATCACGCAGGTCATCATCTCTCACATGGATTCTAATAAAAGCCCCCTCGGGAACAGCACACTACTGAGTCCTCTTGAGGTCAAGGCCACGGCTGTCTGGCCACCTAGGTCTGCCAGGCCCTAGGACAGGCATGGGGTACAGGCAGCTGCTCGGTCAAAGGACCAATCAATGATTGCGCCTCCGCGAGCGCCCCGCTCCCCCACCCCCACCCCACCCCACCCCTACGCACTGCAGGGAGCTGCAAGCTCCCATACACACTCCTGCACAAGGTGCGGGGCCTGAGGGCAGGGCTGCCTTGAGCCCCATTGGTTTTGACAGGTGGGTGGCAAGTGCCTACCAGGTATTTAAGGCGGCACTCTCAGGGCTGTTTGTCAGAGCTTCAAGCGCAGAGGGCCCAGGAGCATCCAGGATGCAAGAACCCGGGTTTCCCACCGGTTCATCTGGGCCCACCGTGAGGGCTTGGGGACTGGAGGTGGGATCTTGCGGCTGGAGCTGCAGGCTCCCGGGCATCCAGACCAGAGCCTGCTTCTCTGGGAGGCTTGGTGGGTTTGGGGGATGGAATGACATGACACCGTAGGGTTGAGGGCCGGGGGAGAGGAAGCCCACCGGGGGCACCAGCCTGGGTGAGTTTGAGGGCTCTGCCATGCCTTCCTGTGGGCCCCGCAAGAAGAACGCAGGCTCTGTTCCCGGGCCCCTTTCGGAGATGCAGACGTCCAGACCTACAGAGGCCGGTGGCCAGGGCGGGCAGGTGCTGGATCAGGGCCGCTGCGCCACAGGCCACGCTCTCAGGCACCAGCAGGGTCCCTGGCCCTCTGGCGCAGGGCCGCCACCTGCTCACAAGGGTGTGTTGTGGCCCAGGTCTGGTGGGCTGCGGACAGGCCTGGTAGCTCCTCTGACCTCGCTTTCCCTTTCTGCCAGGCTCCCGGCTGTCCCAGAGCGCCCCGAGGAAGAGGATGCGGTTTTGGCTGCGCACCGTGTTCAGCGCACAACAGCTGCGGGTCCTGGAGGAATTCTTTGAGGTGAAACCCTAAAGGACCTATGAGGAACATGAGACCTTGGCGGCCAGGCTGAGCCTGCAGGAGTCCCAAGTGCAGGTATGGCCCCCATGCCCACCCCAACCCCGGGAATCACCCTTCTCGCTCCCACTGCCCTCTGCCCACCGTGCAACCCATGCCCTCTCCGGAGCCCACCCCAACCCGGGGCAGATAGTTGGGTCTCAGAGCGGAGGGAGAGGGTGAGGCCGGCCCTTCTTCCCTGAGCCCCCTCAGCCCTGGGCGAAGGCGGATGCGCCAAGCTTCTCCCCTCTTACACTTTGTCCCTGCCTCTTCTCTCCCCAGGTGTGGCTCAAAAACCGCACGGCCAAAGACCACAGGCTGCAGCGACTGCACTGGCAGCAAGGCCAGGGAGCACACTCTGCGCCCCAGAAACCGGGAGTCTGCGCCCCTCAGCCCGCGCACGCACCTGCTCCTGCATGTTGGGGTCCAACCCCAGCGGGTCCAGGGATCCCCAAAGGTGTGGACGGAGTCGGCGAAGAAGGAATGACACAGAGGCAGCATTCAGTTGATCAGCAGCCTAGCCAGGATCTCTAGCCAGGAACTCCAGCCAAGTTCTGGTCAGGATCTCCAGTGAAGTTCTGGCTAGGATCTCCAGCCAAGTGCTGTGTCCATGTTCTCTTGCTAGGTTCTCCAGCCAGGTTCTGTCCAGGTTCTCCAGTCAGGTTCGGTCACCATGTTCTGTCTAGGTTCTCCAGCCAAGATCTGTAGCCAGGTTCTGTCCAGGATCTTTTGCCATGTTCTCTCCCTAGGTTCTGTCTCTAGGTTCTGTGTCTAGGTTCTGACTCTAGGTTCTTCAGCCAGGTTCTTTCACTATGTTCTGTTTCTAGGTTCTGTCTCCTGCTGCCTTGTTACATCTGTATTTATACCAGTTGATTTTAATCCTATCAATTTCTATTCCAAAGGTTAGGGCGTTTTTTATCTCCATTCCAGGGAGTAAAAGATTATGTAGCTTAAGCGTGATTGTTTGTAGTTAAAGTGATTAACTACCCACCTGGCACTTAGTTAAGGGGTTTCACTCCCTAACTTCAGGGGAAAATCCCCACCTGGGGAAACAACCTTTCTCGGAGAGGTGACCTTGGTTAAAACACAGAGCACCAAAAAGGTGAGCAAACATATTAAGAACAGTATGCCATATACGCCAGATCCCTTGAAACATATGCTGTGCAGATGTTTCTTCCCTGCAGCGGCTGTGTCAAGCAGCAAGGATGGACCGGCTCCCGGCACCTGCACATGAGGGCCCTGCGTCCCAGGAGGACCCTGTGCTCCCTGCCAGCCCTGTGCTGCCCGCCATACCTGTGCGCCCTGAGGAGCCAGTGTTCCCCGCCTGCCCTGTGTTCCCAGCCTGCCCTGTGCTCCCTGCAGGCCCTGGGCTCCCCGTTGGCCCTGTGTTCCCTGCCAGTCCTGTGCTCCCCGCCTGCTCTGTGCTCCTCACTGGCCCTGTGCTCCTCACCAGCCCTGAGCTCCCTGCAGCCCCAGTGCACCATGGGGTCTCGGGTTTCAGCAGCCTCCCTTAGCACAGACCCTTGCAAGTCTTCCCAGCAGCAGATCCCAGCGCCTCCAGCAACAACCAGGCCTGCTGCGACCCTGCCCAAGGCGTCCAGGACACGGTCCCTGCTGCACCTGCTCCCACTCCTGCTCTGGCTCCATCTGAGGCCACAGTCTCGCCTCAGGGCCCCGAAGACGCCAGGAATGGGAATTTCTCTCAGGACCCTGATTTCACAGACCTGCTCTCACCCTATTGCTCCTCGGAGGAGCCCTTCTCCTCCCCCAGGCCCTGGTACGACTTGGTGGCTGACAGCATACGACTTTGTGACTGACGTGGAGCTTTTCCAGTTACTGGATCTCCCAGGGAGTGTGTCCCCGCCAAGTCCTGCAGATGCTGCGGGACCAGAGGGGCCCCTGGTGTGCGCCCACGCGGGTGCGAGAATCTCTGGTCAGTGTGTCTCCACTGCCAGTTGCTGGCGTGCAGAGTTGGTGCACCTCTAAGCATCCACCCTGGGGAGGTGGCCTGGGATCTGCCACCCCCCCAACCCCCTTTGGTGGCCACTGCGCAGACGCGTGGTGCGGGCTGGAGCAGCTGCCTCCAGGGCCAGGCTGAGCCCCTGAGGGTTCACATGACCTCGCTGCTGGTTCTCAGGGCTGGGAGCGCAATAGCTGCTGCTGGTGTGGGACCCACTGGAGAACTGCTGCCCAGAACCTTCCCAAGGACCCAACCCAGCCTCCACGATCCTCCTGGTGGCGTGTCTGGCGCCCTTAGGACTGGGTGAGCTTTTGGATTGTGCACATCTGCCACTCACGGCGGCTTCCTGGTGCTTTTCCCATCGCATTCCCTGGACTTGGAGAATTCACCCCCTTCTCGCGGCATCATTGGACACCGGGAAGACGCATCACATGTTGGGGGGGGGGGTTATTTTACTTATTTTATTTTATGTATTATGCTGTCTGAAATGATTTATTAAATTCCACTGCATATATTTTTTATCCCATACTAATAAAATTCTGCAAATTCAGGTCCCCACCGTGTCCTTCCAGTTCACTGGTCTGGAGGTAAAAGAGAACATAGGTGCGTTGGCTCAGGGCCACAGACGCGTCGCAGGCAGTCACCTGGGCGTCTTCCATCTTGAACCACCGTCCGCACGCGGCTCGGACGTAGCAGATGTAGTGGCCCCTGCGGCAGGTGCGGCCCGGGGGGGACCAGCAAGGCGTAGAGGCTGTACAGCAGCGGCCCGCACCGCACCGCCGCCAGGACAGATAGGGCCTCAGGTCCAGCCGATCGGGCCTCACCAGCAGGTCCAGGGCCTAGGTCACACTCTGCGCCGCCTGGATGTCCAGGTCGATGTCCAGGTAAGGGCCCAGGGTGTCTGACACGCCGTGGCAGCGGAGACACTGGATCCGAGATCTCCAGTGGCCTCCAAAGACCCGGTGGATCAGGGTGGCATCCTCCTGGGAGGGCCGGCCCGGAGGCGGTGGCTGCTGCTTCTCCTGCACACAGGCCCGCTGCAGGGCGTCCAGCGTGAAGAGGAGGAATTCATGGGCTTCCTCCTGCCGGCCAGCGTGGAAGCCCACAAGCAGCTTCCCCTCGGGCACGATGATGTCCCCGGGGCGCAGGAGGGCCCAGGTCACGTGAGCCTGCAGGGCACACAAGATGCAGTACGCCAGCTGCCCTCAGGCCCCCGAGTGCAGCCTGGACAGCAGGTAGCGGGCCATGGGCAGGGTGTAGCTGAGTCACTGCAGGGCTGCGTTCGAGTTACAGGTGTTGCCGAGGTTCTGGAGCCCGGCCCCCACCGCGAGGGGGGGGTCTCCCCCGGCTGCAGTTCCCACTCGGAGGGGTCTCCGTGGCAGGAGCCAGCAGGCCCCGCGGGGCACACCCTCTCTCCCGGGGCAGTGGGGATGGTTTCTGAGGCCCGCGGGGTCCCCAGTGGACTTAGGCAGCCCCTTAACCGAATCCAGTGAATTTGAGCTTCGGGGGCTGCCTGACTTCAGACTCCTCTTTTCCATGCACAGAAGCGACATCCATGTTCCCGGATGGGGGTCTTTGCGAGATCTCTCCCCTGAAAGCTCTCTTGGAGAATGACTAAGCGCCCAGGGCTGAGAAGGTCTGCAAATGAAGGCCCTGGGCGGCTCACCCGCCCTTTTATAGCCCCAGAGCTTGGTGGGAGGAGCCACGAGCTCCACAAATCAGTCGCCCCCAGGACTGAAGGGTCACCGGTTGGGGTCAAGTTTAGGGTGGGGGTGCTCATGCTCCAGGCAGGCCCTGGCATGCCTTCAGTTGGCATTCACCGAAGGATCTCAAGAAAAAGTTCTCCTGAACATGGCTGCGCCCTGCACCTGATGCCTCCTATTCCTCCAAGGGAAGGGGCGAGGGGTAGGAGGTTTGGGGGATGGAAAGGAAGAGGGGGAGGGAGATGGGAGACGCAGACACACCGAAGCTGGCCTTGGAGGTCATGGGAGGCAGAGGCTGGAGTTGATGTGAATAAAATGTGTATAGGTTTGTATATTAGCTCTCAGCCCAGAACACCAGAGGCCACCAGCAGCTGGAGGCTGCAGGCGAGGTGCTCCCCAGAGCTCTCAGATGGAAAGGGGTCCCGCTGGCACCTTGATCTGTGACTCCTGGCATCTGGACTCTCAGGGAATTCCTTTCTGTTCTTGTAAGCCACCTCTTTGGTGGCAGCGGGACCTGGTGACTCTAGGAAATGAATAGGATGCAGTCCTTCAGATGTGCCCTACCTATGACGTCTGTTTTTCAAAACCATTGCATCGAATGAGGTCAGTTGTACTGGAGGTGTGATCAGAATCTCAGCTGAGCATCAAATATGATCCACAGGCCCGAGTTACCAGGCAAAAAGCCACAGTGAATCTCCTAGACGTGGGTCACTCGGCAGAAATCTTGATGACTGACCTTTCACTCCCGTGTGTTTTGTGTGTGTGTGTGTGTGTGTACGGACGGACACTCCTTGATTTGAATGGTCCGTCGGCATCCATGAGCACCCTTCAGCCCCTGCCTTCTCGCAGATAGGCCCCCTGCTTGACCTTCCCCCCTCGGGTCTACCCAGAACTGGGCAAGTCCAGGCACCTGGCTCTGCCTTCCCCATAGGAGGCTGCAGGAGTGGGGATTGCATTGGCGCCCCTCGACCAGCGGAGGGCGCGACGGGCCTGCTGAAGCATTTCCAGGACTTGGAGAGGACTTGGGAGATTCCGCAGGTGTCCAAGGAGCCCCGCAGGGCACCTTCTCCAGGTCTTGCGGGGCGGCATAACTGTTTCCTGGGTCGAAGAGGGGACAATACATATTTAGACAGGCTCGGGTGGGCCCAGGACAACCATCTTTGGCAATGGCTGATCCGCAACTGTGCGCTATGGTGGAAAACCTGGAGGACGCTCAGGCATCTGGTCCCACGTTTCCCAGCCTCTCCAGGGTGGTGAGAGCAGTGACAGCCCACCAGGGAGGGATTAGAAATGTTTTGGGGTCTCTAGTGAGCCACACAAGCCTCCCTGGTGTGCGGGGTTGCTGACCCTGGGAGGGTACCCAGACATTTTTGTGCATTCGCGGCCATACTGAGGGCATAATCCACCCCGGTTCACAGCAGCACAGCTGGACATGCGCCTCGGAGGGGGACATGGATCCAGACACTAGTCCCAGGAGAGGAGACCCAGCTCCACCGGACAGAACTGCGGCCTGGGAGTGTGGGGAGGTCTGGGTAGCGTGCGCCGCGGGCTGTTGGGCTCCAAGACGCAGGGCACGCCTCAGGAACAGAGGCTGAAATCAATGCGCACAACAATGCCGGCCCTCCGCCCCCTTCGCACCGCCCCCGGCCCCCCGCCCCCCGCCTGGGGCCGCAAATGGTTTGTCAACCGATGCACAACCATAAAAATCATGATGTGCAACCTGGTTGTTGGGGCTCAGTGGATAGAGAGGCGGCCCTCGGACTG
Source organism: Myotis yumanensis (assembly GCF_028538775.1). Lineage (NCBI taxonomy): Eukaryota > Metazoa > Chordata > Mammalia > Chiroptera > Vespertilionidae > Myotis > Myotis yumanensis. The sequence goes on from NW_027223773.1 coordinate 15,985,686, forward strand.
AAGCGTCACCGATTGGATTCTGATTCAGGACAACTACCTGGGTTGCAGGCTCCATCTGTGACTTTCCTTGGTCGGGGTGGGTGCGGTAGGTGACCTATATTTGTGTCTCTCTCACATTGAAGTTTCTCTGTCTGTCTCTTTTCCTCCATTTCACCCTCCCTACAGATCAATGGGTAAGTATCCTTGGGTGAGTATTTCTTAAAAAAAGAAAAAAAAAAGAATACCTACACGGGTTCACGAGTATCCATCTTTGCCATAATTGCAGAGTCCTCGTTCCGGAACCCTGGAACGTTGCCCCCCCCCCCTCCCCACCCTCCTCACCCCCACCCAGTGCTCAGCCCAAGGCTCTTGCGCAGGCCCCTCCCTGCGCCTCTCCTGCTGCTGAGATGAGATCACTGGCATGCGGGCAAGGACCTGTGCCACTTCTTCTTCCTCCTGTTCGCCTTGGCTCCCCCTCTAGGACCAGGGCCTTGGCCAGTGACCTTGGCCCCCAGGGGAGGACCTCCCCGGCTGGATGGTTGAGCAGGTGGTCGGTCCTGCTCCCCTGCTACGGGACTAGTGAATGACGACAGCTTGGCGGGCAGGGAGCACTCCACCTCCCTGAGGTTGAATTCAGGCTTTGGTCCGGATTGTTCCTGGAGCAAGCGCCACTGCTGTAAGCTGGTGTGCTTGACCAGCGCCTGTTGCACGGGCTCCTGGGACCCTGGACCCGTGAAGCGGGGGGGCACTCTCGGGCCCCCTTGGGGTCGACCCTGCGAGCTCTGGCTCCGTCCCAGGGCAGTGGGCTTCCCCGCTGTCTCCTTCCAGTTCACTGGTCTGGACGTAGAAGAGCACATAGGTGCATTGGCTCAGGGCCACAGAAGCATCACAGGTGATCACCTGGGCATCGTCCATCTTGAAACACGGGCCGCCCGCAGCTTGGACTTAACAGAAGTAGTGGCCACTGTGGCAGGTGCGGCCCGCGTGGACCAGCACTGCTTAGAGGCGGTACAGCAGCTGGAGCGCGCAGCGCCGCTGCCGGGACAGGTAGGGCCGCAGGTCCAGGCGCTCAGGGTAGCGCATGTCCCGCTCCACCTTGCTGTCTGCCAGCGCCGAGAAGCGCTTCAGCACCAGCGTGAGCACCCGGGGGCGGGGGGGGCCGCCTGCAGGCGCAGCATCTTGGTGGCCAGCACCTTCCGGAGGGACGCACCGCACTGGTAGCAGTCTGCCCGGTCCAGCCGCTCGGGCCTCACCAGCAGGTCCAGGGCCTGGGTCACGCTCTGCGCCGCCTGGATGTCCAGGCCAATGTCCAGGTAAGGGTCCAGGGTGTCTGACACGCTGTGGCAGCAGAGACACTGGATCCGAGATTTCCAGTGGCCTCCAAAGACCCGGTGGATCAGGGTGGCGTCCTCCTGGGAGGGCCGGCCCCGAGGTGGCGGAGGGGGCGGCGGCAGTGGTGGCAGCGGTGGCTGCTTCTTCCGCACACAGGCCTGCTGCAGAACGTCCAGCGTGAACAGGAGGATTTCGTGGGCATCCTCCTGCTGGTCCGCGTGGAAGCCTGAGAGCAGCTTCCCCTCAGGCACGATGATGTCCCCGGGGCGCAGGAGGGCCCGGGTCACGTGAGCCTGCAGGGCACACAGGGTGCAGGATGCCCGCTGCCCACAGGCCCCCGAGTGCCGCCCGGACAGCAGGTAGTGGGCCAGGGGCGGCGTGTAGCTGAGGCACTGCAGGGCTGAGTTAGCATAGCAGGTGTTGCTGAGGTTCTGGAGCCCAGCCCCCACCGCGCGGGATCTTCCCTGACTGCAGCTCCTAAATATCCAAGGGGCTATAGACAAGGATAGGGGGCTCCTGATGGCTGCAGGAAATGAAATAAAAAAATCAGAATGAGATCTTAAAGTTACTAGAAGCAGTCCGGGAGCCCAAGGAAGTAGCTGGCATCCATTGCAAAGTTCACCAGAAAGGGAAAGACGCAGTGTCAGAAGGAAATCAACGTGCTAATGCTGCAGCCAAGGTGGCTGCTAAAGAACATGTAGCACCGTCACAGATGATGTTGGCCCCCAAATTACCGGAACCTCCAAAATCCACTCCTCAGGAAGAGGAATGGGTCCAGCAAGAAGGGGGAAAGAGAACGAAGGAAGGTTGAGGGGTACGCCCAGATCATAGGGTCTATGTTCCAGAACAGTTAGCCCATGAGGTAATACTCCAGCAGCATGAACTTACTCATTTAGGGAAGATTTCCCTAGAAGCTTTGTAAGGCATATAGTACCTAATTGCCCCTCTTTCCTCCTTGTGTGCATCAGTCTCTCAACGTTGCATCCTCTGTGCACAGAACAAAGCCAAACAGGGTCCTGTAGGACCAATAGGAGTTCAACGCTTTGGGGAAGCTCCCTTTGAAGACTTAGAGATAGATTTTACGGAAATAGGGCCTAGCAGAGGAAATAAATACCTACTAGTCTTTATTTGCACCTTTTCAGGATGGGTGGAGGCATATCCCACTCATACGGAAAAGGCAAGATAAGGCTTTAGGAATAAAATGGAACCTACATACAGCCTACAGGCCTCAGAGTTCAGGGAAAGTAGAGCTCATGAACCAGACTCTCAATCAGGCTATGGCTAAGCTATTGCAAGAGACAGCCTTACCCTGGACAGATATCTTGCCTCTTGTACTCCTGCGGATATGCAGTGCCCTGAGGGCCAGGGTAGGTTTCTCTTCCTTTGAAATTCTATATGGCAGATCCCTTCCCTTAATTCAGCCAAAGGGAGGTTTGGGGGAAATAGGGAACTTGGAGATCCAGAAGCAACTACAAGGTCTTGGAAAAACTGTTTTTGAAGATCACAGATGGGTTACTGATTGGTTACCCATCTCTCTAGGAACAGCCGTACGTCCTTATACACCTGGAGACCAGGTTTCTGTAAAGGATTGGAAAAAGAAACTCCTCAAGGCTACCTGGAAGGGACCCTATCCAGTCATATTAACCACCCCCACAGCTCTCAAAGTTGCAGGATTGTGCACCTGGATCCACCACTCACGTGTGAAGGCAGCTCATCAGACAAGCAGCAATCAGTCTGAGTGGAAGGTGACCCCATATCTTGAAAATCCCCTCCAGCTGCACCTCAGCAAGGAAATGAAGACCTCATTATGAATTGCTGGACCACTCCTTATCATGCCATCCTTGGCTACATTTGCCTTGCAGGAATACTTATACTACTGTTCGTTCTAGTGGTTCACTGCTGTGGATCCCCACTGAACAGGAACAGGGGAATAAAATATTTCCCTTAATCATAGCCTGTATGTTCCCACTTTCCCTTGCAACTACATATCCGTCCTGTCCCTGCTTAACTAGGACCCAGGATGACACTATTTTAAGTCTTTCCTTTTATCAGGGGAGCTACTGCTACTCTGGAATAAATCTCTGTAAATGGAAAAGACAGTTCTACTGGACAGGCAAGCTCCGCAACCATTGTCAGGGACCCTCAATCAGTGCATATGTCTGTTGGCCCCATAGAGGGGATCAAAGTTTTGTTGACTGAGCCCAAGCCAGGGAAGCCATCAGACTAGAAACAATCAAGCAATGACAGGAAGCATCCAAGGTATTGATACCCAGATTAAGAACTTGGCCACAGAGGCAATATGAATTGGGCACCCAATTCTATCAGCTCCTCGATTCAACCCACCACCTCCTCAATATTACCAACCCTAATTTGGCTAGGGATTGCTGGTTGTGTCTTCCCCCAGGACCAATCCCATTAATGGCTACCCCGGTAACCATAACTAAACCAGGGAACTTAGCGAACGAAATAATAGGACCTGCCATTGCCAATGTGCATCTAACTGATGGTGCTCTTATTTGTTTCAGCAGTACCCACGGCCAACATCCATAAGGTCTCCTCCCAGATGATCTCTTCAACTCCACACTCAAGGCAGAAAACACCACCAACCCCTTGTGCCACCCTGTAGGAACATTCTATGTGTGTGGGACCACTGTTTACCCATGCCTGCCTGCAAACTGGATGGGAGTGTACAGTCCTGCTATATAACCTCAGATATGTCTATTATACCCAACAAGAAATCCCTTGAAACCCCCCTTAAAGCAGTAACTAGATATAAAAGGGCTCTGCGAGTGATTCCCCTTCTAATAGCACTCAGAATTGCAGTTGGCATAGGAGCCGGGTTAGTGGTAGGGGGAATAGCTCACTCTGTCTCCTCTTATCAAGTTTTAACCCAAGAATTTTCAGAAGACATAGAAAGAGTAGCTGAGACACTAATTGCCTTGCAGGATTAAGTTGATTCCTTAGCCACAGTAGTACTACTACAGAATATAAGAGGATTAGAATTACTAATGGCAGAGAAAGGTGGAATCTACCTCTTCTTAGGAGAAGAGTGCTGCTTTTATGCCAACCATTCAGGCATTGTCAGAGATAAGGCTAAGGATATAGTTGAACAAGCAACAAAAAGAAGACAGGAGCTATCCGAATCCTGGACTACTTGGGGGGTGGGAGCGGGGGAGTGTCTGGAAATGGCTTCTCCCATTGACAGGACCACTGTTAATGTTACTCATAACTGTAAAATTAGGACCATGTCTTCTAAATTTCTTAACTCACTTTATCTCATGTTGCCTGGATGCCTTTAAACTTCAAATGGTGCTACAAACCAGAAGAATTTCCTACAAACCCCTCTGAAAGGAAGAAACAGGATGCTAACCCCTTGGCCATCGTTCCTTATCAGCAGGAAGCTGTTATGCGCGCTCATTGTCCCTGTTCATCATAATATAGGTAGTTGTAGTTGTAATTGTTGTACCAAAAGGCTAAGGAAAGCTTGTGGGACAAGGGAGGGAATGAGAAGGCTAAAGGTTAATTCTTTCTATAACATCTGGTTCCCTCTAAGGCAGTGGTTCTCAACCTTGGCTGCACATTAGAATCAACTGGGAATCTTTTTAAAATCCTGATTTCTGGGCCTCATCCTCCGGAAATTCTGTCTCTTTGTTACTAATGTTGTGGCCTCACCCCATAACAAAGAAACAGAATTTCTGGAGAATGAGGCCCAGAAATCAGGATTTTAAAAAGATTCCCAGGTGATTCTAATGTGCAGCCAAGGTTGAGAACCATTGCTCTAAGAGAACTTTCCTCAAGTGGAGCAATGTAACCCAGATGAGAAAATATAACCTACTAGAGGCCCGGTGCACAAAAATTTGTGCACTTGCTGGGGAGGGGGGTTATCCCTCAACCCTACTTGTGCCCTCTCACAGTCTGGGACCCCTCGGGAGATAACGACCTCCTGGCTTAGGCCCGCTCCCAGGTATCAGAGGGCAGGCCCAATCCCTAGGTGCCTGCCCCACAGCCCCTGGTCTGGCTCAGAGCAGGGCCGATTGGGAAGTTGGGGCGCCAGCCCCTCTCATGCACAGAGCAGGGTAGATCAGGAGGTTGTGATGCCACCCTCAGTCATGCTCAAGGTAGGGCTAATTGGAGGGTTGGGGCGCCTCCCCCTGTCACACTCAAGGCAGGGTCGATGGAGAGGTTTCGGCACCACCCCTTGTCACCCACAGAGCAGGGCTGATCAGGGGGTTGTGGCACCACCCCTGTCATATACAGAGCCGGCCGATCAGGGGGTTGGGGCGCTGCCCCCTGTCATATACAGAGCCGGCCAATCAGGGGGTTGGGGCGTTGCCCCCTGTCATGCACAGTGTAGGGCCAATAGGGGAGTTGGGGCACTGCCCCCCGTCACACACAGAGCAGGGAGGATCAGGGGGTTGGGGCGCCTCCCCCTGTCACCCACAGAGCTGGGCCAATCAGGGGGTTGGGGAGCTTCCCCCATCAGGCACAGAGCAGGTCCGATCAGGGGGTTGGGGCACCTTCCCCTGTCACTAACAGAGCAGGGTGGATAGGGAGGTTGTGGCCCTACCCCGTTACACACAGAGCAGGGCCCATGGTGGGGTTGGGGTGCCACACCCTGTCACACACAGAGCAGGCCTGATCAGGGGGTTGGGGAGCTCCCCCCTTTCAGGCACAGAGCAGGGCCGATCAGGGGGTTGGGGCGCCTTCCCCTGTCATGAACAGAGCAGGGCGGATAGGGAGGTTGTGGCCCCGCCCCCTGTCACACACAGAGCTGCAGGGCGATCAGGGGGTTTGGGCACTGCCCCCTGTCATGCTGCTCCAGGGGCCAGGAGGCCTCGTGGCTCCGCTGATCCCAGTGCTGGGGGGCCTCACTGCTCCGCTGATCCTGGTGCTGGGAGACCTCGAGGCTCCGCTGATCCTGGGGTGTGAGGCCTTGCGGCTCCACTGATCCCGGTGCTGGGAGGCATATTACCCTTTTACTATATAGGATAGAGGCCTGGTGCATGGGTGGGATCCAGCTGGTTTGCCCTGAAGGGTGTCCCGGATCAGGGTGGGGGTCCCGCTTGTGCCTGGCCAGCCTGGGTGAGGGGATGATGGCTCTTTGCAGCTGGTTGCACCTCCTTCAGATTGGGGGTTCCCACTGGGGTGCCTGGCTAGTCTGGGTGAGGGGCTGAGGCTGTTTTCAGGCTGGCGGGTGACTGAAGCTCCCAACCTCTCCATTTTTTCTTTTTCCTTTTTTATTCTGGGATTTATTTACCTTCTATGGCTGTCACTGGAGCTGAGAGCCGGCATTAGCTCTGAGGCTCGGCTCCAGCTCTGAGACCTCGGCTGCTAAAAGCAGGTTTCTGGGCTTTGTTTACCTTCTGTATTTGAAACTTTGTTGCGACTCCAGCTCTGAGATCCCGGCTGACTGAAAGCAGGTTTCTGGGTTTTGTTTAGCTTCTATATTTGCAACATAGTTTCTTAGAGAGCAAGCTCAGAGGCTGGCAGCAGCAGGCGGGGAACCTTGGCTTCCTCCTTCACTGGAGCAAGCAAGCCTCCTGTTCGCTTCAGTTGCCTGGCTGCTGGCCGCCATCTTGATTGGCAGTTAATTTGCATATCGCCCTGATTAGCCAATGGGAAGGGTAGCGAAGTTACAGTTAATTACCATGTTTGTCTATTATTAGATAGGATTGCCCCTTTTACTGCAGTCTGGGCTAGAAAGATTTGTTGCCTGTTTGCTCACACATTACAGAGGCCATAAATTATAAAAAAATATACAACCCCCAGAGAGGGCTGTCAGTGCTGGCACCAGACCAGGCTTTAGGTATGGTATCACGACCCATTATCCTCACACATGGGGCTTTTTTCAAAGCCCCTGGAAAGTCTGGGAGTCCCATCAATATTTTGGGGACAAGGAGGCCAAAAAGATATAGAGGAATATCTTCCACCAGATTGCTTTTCCCAGAATTTGAGAGACATCTTCTCTGAGTCTGCCAGCATAATAAAGCTGTGTAACTTTATTTCTCTAAGCATTGCTTGGTTTTTCTCAGGTTTTATATAACACCACTTGGACCTGATGTAGGTTCTTCCCAGCCATTGGAGCCCTTTCCCTAGGGGCTGCCTGATCCAGTGCCAAGAGACACTGTTGCGGGAGACACTGTCCCCAGAGATGGCACAGGTGAGGGACAGGGTCTGTGAGGGCTGCACCACCGTGGAGCCCGACTCCTGCAGCTGCACCTGGGACAGGACACCTGGGACAGAAGGAAGCAACAAGGTTAATCAGTCCACGTCTCTGTGAACACGGCTGCGAACCCCTACATACCCAGACACTGACCCCAGGGGAGCCCCAGCACGGGAAGGAAGACGAGGAAGGAGACAGCCATGTCCCTGGGTCAGCAGGACTCAGCAGGCTCTGTGGCCCCAGTGGAGGCTGTATTTACACAGGAAGCCACGCCTGGCATTTGCTTGAGCATTGCTCTCTGATATAGGCCCCGGGTTCACACAGCCCACTGAGGCACGGACCCCAGTTCTGCAGCCAGATTTCTCCAGAGCCGGGTCCTTGGGCAAGTGGGACCCAAGGCAGGGGCCACCGACAAGGGTGCTCAGAGGGGAGCCCCTGGGTGTGGGTGTTGTGGACCTAACACCAATTCCGGAGCCTGTTTACCCACATCACTTGATTGGATTTATTTCATTCATTCATTCATTCATTCATTCCATCAACACTGAGGGCCTATGACACACCAGCATCCCTCTAGGTAACAAGGACAAATCAGTAAAGAAGACAGAAGCCCCGTCCCTGTGTTCTGGGGTCACAGGCCAGGTGCTTGTGTGTCAGACACACACCATGTGGCTCCCAGAGCTGGTCCGCTGGGGAGCCTGGGAGCAGAGGGCACAGGTGAGGGTCTTCAGATCTAGTGACCCACAGGGGAAGGACATAGGCCTGGACTTGTGTTTTGCCTCCTGATGAGGTGCCCTCAACCTGAGCACAGGGAGCTGGGGAAGAGGGGACATCTCTGCAGGGAGCAGGGGAAGGAGCAGCTGAGACACCAAATGGCCAGGTGGATGCATAGAAGCTTTTCCTTCTAAAGTGACCCCAGTGGTGAGTCTGCAAAGAACAATGGCTCCTGCCCTGGCTGGTGATGCTCAGTGGCTAGAGTGTCGGCTTGGAGAACGAAAGATCCCGGGTTTGATTCTGATCCAGGGCACGCACCTTGGTTGCAGGTTCCGCAGCCCTGGTTGGGGTGTGTGCAGGAGGCAACCGATCAATGTCTCTCTCTCTCTCCCACATTGATGTTTCTGTCTGTCTCTCCCTCTGCCTTGCACTCTCTCTAAAAATCCATGGGAAATACACTCAGTGAGTATTAACAACAAAAAAAATATTTTAAAAAGTAAATAAAAGAACGATGGGTCCTCACTGGAGTCACAGAAGCAAGGGTCTGCTTAGGGACAGTTTTGCGGTGTAGGAAATAGGCCTCTGAGATCCACCCCCAGCAAAGTCAACTTTTATTGGAAAGGGTTACTGAGCATTTCTCACAGTTTCAAGGTGTGACTGTGGCCCAGAAGGAGGAGTGACTGTCCTAAGGGGGGCGTTTTTCTTTTTGGCCCCATCTGAACTTCCTGCTGCGTGGGGGTGGGGGGTGGGGTGAGGGGGTGGGAGTGTGGGGGCAGGCTCCCTGCCAGGACGGGGAGACCCTGGGGCCTGGATGCTTGGCCTGAAGAGCTGACCTCGCGGGGGGTGGGGGCAGTGCCATTAGTAAAGGAGAGAGCAAGGCCCACCTGGTCCCAGGGAGTATGGCCTGAAGACTGTCCCCAGGGGTCCACCAGGGTCCCAGGCAGCTTTGGGAACTGGAGGGCATCCTGTTCCCAAAGGATGGGGTAGAGGGGGGAGGGGGCAGGATGTCACCTGCAGGGGCCACCCTGGGGCCTCTGGCTTCTCCTGGAGGCACATGGGGCTTGCAACCCGCCCATTCCCTCACTGGGCACCCTGAGGCTGCAGGAAGGAGGCTCGCTTTTCTGTTCAGAGATAACTTCATTATCCACATGGAAAATCCTTTGGAAAGATACACCCCCACAGGAATTGGTGTACAAGCACCAACCAGTGGGAAAATGCATTTGGAAAGAAAAACAACATGGCATAAACACAGAGAAACACCTAAGGATCAACCTAAAACCCAGGCTCTGCCTAAGGAAAGTGATCATGAAACAGGAATTTTAGGGGAATATAGGCAGGTTTAGGGAATTTTTAGAATTGGGGTTTATGGAACAAACACAGGGCTAAAGACTGGGAGAAGGTATCTTTCAATAAGACAAGGGAACTGGAAGTTGCCAAAAAAGGTCTATATTTACAAAATGAAGAAGGAAGAAAGCCCAGAAGGAATAGGATGGCAATGAGGGAGAAGGACCTCAGGAGTTACTATAGTAACCAATTCGAAGGGAATATTGACCAGTCAGAGGGGATATAAGGACATGGAACTGCAGTCTTTATAAACTATGGAGCCAAACCGGTTTGGCTCAGTGGATAGAGCATCGGCCTGCGGACTAAAGGGTCCCAGGTTTGATTCCGGCCAAGGGCATGTACCTTGGTTGCAGGCACATCCACAGTAGTGGGTGTGCAGGAGGCAGCTGATCGATCTCTCTCATCGATGTTTCTAACTCTCTGTCCCTCTTCCTTCTTCTCTGTAAAAAATCAATAAAATATATTAAAAAAAAAAACTATGGAAACAGGACGTCTGTGGGACCTTTTCTCCCTCCCCACGTGGGAGTCTGTTTTTGTTCTTCAATAAATCTCCACCTTTGCTACACCACCTTCTGTTTGTGAATTCATTCTTTGACTCTGGCGGACAAACAATCTGGGTTCCAGTAAAAAATTCTGTGTCAATAACATATGATCAGGAGTCCTGACACAGTGCAGCCCCACAAGAAACTAAAGTGCTTTTTCAGCAAAAGGCTTCACACCATGGCGACACCCACCATGTGAGGCCACTGTGAATTCTTTATTCAAAAACTGAGATGTGACAGTACAGGAGACTGGGATCTTAAGCCAGCCAAAAGAACACTTCACTTTTTCATTTTTATTTTATTTTATTTTTTATTACTTTGTTATCTCTTTTTTGTTCCTGTTTTTGTTTGTTGATTTATTTTCTTTTTCTATTTCTTTTCACATTATTTTATCATCACTATTTTATTTTATTTTTATACCATTTTTGAAATCAAATTTTTATAAATTTATTATTATTATTTTTTCTCATCCTCTTTCCTCTTATCCATCCATCCCCTTTCTACTTCCTCTATACTGAACTGAGAGCCTCCCCATATTCATCCAACTTTTAACCTTATCTTCTATATATAAGCTCAGCATCTACAGATTCTACCCCCATCCTCTTTGCTGGGGGTTTGGTGTTTGTATTTTTTTAATTTTTATTATTATTACTATTTTTTGTTTGTTTGTTTATATATTGGTTCACATACATATATAATCTCCTTTTCTTCCTTCTTCTTTTCTCTCCTATATTTTTCACTCTCTTCGATATCACTTATGCTCTCTTTTCTTGCCCCTATTCCTCTTTTCTCAGGTGGTCACTGATAATAGGGTTATTATTATTGTGAGTGCATTCGTGCTTTGGTCCCTTTGTGTTGTGTCTTGTCGAGGTGAATTTTATCCTGTCTGGCCAGGTGCTAGAGAGTGAGCCTTATAACCAGACACCTGGAGAGGAAACCCCATCCACAAATGGGTCAATAACACCCCAGTCCCAACTACAGAGGCAGGAAGAAGGCGGCAGTGAGGGAGAGAGTGTGAGTCAGTGAGGGACCAAAAGAGGAGCGTGTGGTCATGTGGGATGTTTGTGTGTGTATGTGAGTGAGGCACAGATAGATCCCGCAGGGCCTTCGGGGTCAGGCTAAAAGGGCTCGCCTAACTAGGCAGTCTCTGCTACTGTGTAAGCAGTTCCAGGAGGCCTGCTCATCCTCAGAAGCCTAGTGTTTTTAAGGGGAGAGCTGCTGTAACTGGAAGCCAGGCCTCACCCCCACCCAGGGTACCCTCAGATAACACCTGGGACCCTACAGACACCCCTGCCAGGGACCTGCTACCTCAGCTGGGGTCCCACGGTCAATGAATCTCCAGCCACCCTGGGCACAGGCTCCTGTGAGTTCTGAAGTGTGCTCCCCCCTGACCGGCCCAACGCCTTAGCCTGGGGCACTGCAACCACACAAGCAGCAGACACGTAAGCAGCCCACTCCAGTCCAAGGAGCAACAGCTCCATGAGCATCCTGCCCCAGTCCAAGGAGCAGCACCAGTCAGCTGTGTGAGCTGCCAGCTCCCTCATCCTAGGAGCAGCAACCATGTGAGCAGCCTGCCCCGTCTGAGGAGCAGCAGCCCCACCCAGCCCGCCCCCATCTGAGGAGCAGCAGCTGCACGAGCAGCCTGCCCCCATACGAGGAGCAGCAGTGGTGTGAGCAGCCCATACCCATACAAGGAACAGCATCGCCATGAGCAGTCCGCTCCCATTCAAGGAGCAGTAGCTGCCTGAGCAGCCTCCCTCAGTCCGAGGAGCAGCAGCCACATGAGCAGTCCACCGACATCTGAGGAGCAGCAGCCCTGCGCAGTCCACACTGGTCTGAGGAGCAGCAGACACATGCAGTCTGCACCTGTCTGATGAGCAGAAGCTGGGTAAGTGGCCTGCCCCCATCCGAGTAGCAGCAGACACATGTGCAGCTCGCTCCTGCCAGAAGAGAAGCAGCCACACAAGCAGCCCATCCCCTGTCCAAGAAGCAGCAGCCACGCGAGCAGACAGCTCCCGTATGAGGTGCAGCAGCTGCTCTTGCAGCTCAATCCAGCCCAAGGAGCAGCAGTCGCCCGAGCAGCTTGCCCCTGCCTGAGGAGTAGCAGCCACACAAACAGACAGACAGACCACATCTGAGGAGCGGCAGCCCTGGCTCACCCCTACCCGAGGAGCAGCAGCCACGCAAGCAGCCCACACCCCATCTGAGGAAGAGCAGCTGTGTTAGCAGCCTGCACCCATATGAGGAGCAGTAGCCCTGTAAGCAACCTGCCCCTGTCCAAACAGCAGCAGCCTCACGAGCAGCCCACCCCATCTGAGGAACAGCAGCAGCATGCAGCCAGCCCCAATCCAATGAGCAGAAGCCACGTGAACAGTCCGCTCCTGTCCAAGGAGCAGCAGCCACGCTCAGCACACCCGACCTGAAGAGCAGCATACTCATGATCAGCCCACCCTGTCCAAGGAACAGCAGCTATGCGAGCAGCCTCACCTACCAACCAGAGGAGACACCACAGCCGTGAACAGCACCCAGCAGAGGAGCTGCTGCCAACTGAGAAGCAGCCACTACTGCGACCACTTGAGCAACTGCAGCCTGAGGAACCACTGCCACCCAAGGAACAGCCCCTGCACGATCCGACATCTAGATCAGTGGGTGAGACCAAAAATGGGCAGACAAAGAAATCCCCAAAGGAAAGAAAATGATGTATCACCAGAAAAGTGGCTAAGTGAAACAGAGGCATGCAATATGTCTGAAAAAGAATTCAGAATAAGGGTCCTAGAGTGCATAAACTGGTTGGAGGAAAAAATCAACAACATATGTGAGAATCAAGAAGAAATGGATGAAAAAATCAATAACTTATGTAAGAATCAAGAAGAAATAAAGAGTGATATAGCTGCAATAAAAAAGACCATGGAAAGTTTTAAAGGTAGGCTAGGAGAAGCGGAGGACTGAATTAGAAAATTAGAAGACAGGGAAGCAAAACACACCCAAACTGAACTGCAATTGGAGAAAAAAATTAAAAGACAGGAGGAGAGCCTAAGGGAGCTATGGGACAAAATGAAATGAAGCAAAATACAAATAATAGGGGTGCCAGAACAATAGGAAGAGGAACAAGGATTAGAAAACCTATTTGAAGAAATAATGTCAGAAAACTTCTTGAGGTGGAGACGAAAAAAGTGACACAAGCACAGAGAGTCCCAAGTAAGATGGACCCGAAAAGACCCACACCAAGACACATCATAATTACCATGGCAAATGTTCAGGACAAAGAGAGAATCTTAAAGGCTGCAAGAGAGAGACGGAAAGTTACATTCAAGGGATCTCCCATTAGATTATCAAATGATTTCTCAACAGAAACACAACAGGCCAGAAAAGAATGGACGGAAATTACAAAGTGATGCAAAGCAAAGGACTGAATCCAAGAATACTCTAACCAGCAAGGCTATCATTCAAAATTGAAGGGGAAATAAGAAGCTTCACAGACAAAAAATGGCTAAGGGAGATTATCACCACCAAGCCAGCAATGCAAGAAATGCTAAAAGGACTGGTATAAAAAGAAGAAAGAAAAAGCAGAGAAAGAAAACAAGCACAAAAATAAAAATGGCTACAAAAAATACCTTTCAATAATAACTTTAAATGTAAATGGACTAAATGCTCCAATCAAAAGATATCGAGTGGCTGAATGGATAAAAAAAAATGACCCATACATCTGCTGTCTACAAGAGACCCACCTCAGAAGAAGGGACTCACACAGACTGAAAGTGAAGGGATGGAAAAATATCTTTCAGGCAAATGGAAATGAAAAAAAAAAAAAAAAAGCTGGGGTAGCAATACTTGGTGGTGATAAACTCCCTTAGCCTTTTTTTTTTGTCTGTGAAGCTTCTTATTTCCCCTTCAATTTTGAATGATAGCCTTGCTGGATAGAGTATTCTTGGATTCAGTCCTTTGGTTTCCATCACTTTGTAAATTTCTGTCCATTCTTTTCTGGCCTGATGTGTTTCTGTTGAGAAATCATTTAATAATCTGATGGGGGATCCTTTGTAGGTAACTCTATGTTTCTCTCTTGCAGCCTTTAAGATTCTCTCTTTGTCTTGTACATTTGCCATCGTTATTATGACGTGACTTGGTGTGGGTCTTTTGGGGTTCATCTTGCTTGGGACCCTCTGTACTTGTGTAACTTTTTTCTTCCCCATATCTGGGAAGTTTTCTGTCATTATTTCTTCAAATAGATTTTCTAATCCTTGCTGTTCTTCTTGTCCTTCTTGCAGCCCTATTATGCGTATGTTACTTCGTTTCATGTTGTCCCAGAGCTCCCTTAGGCTCTCCTCATGCGTTTTAATTTTTTTCTCCAGTTGCTGTTCAGATTGAGCTTGTTTCTCTACCTTATCTTCTAACTCACTAATTCGGTCCTCTGCTTCTTTTAGCCTGCTGTTGAAACTTTCCATGGTGTTTTTGATTGTAGCTATATCACTTTTCATTTCTTCCTGACTCTTGCATAGGTTGTTGATTTTCTCATCCATCCGGTGAGTGAATTGTATAATCATTATTCTGAATTCTTTTTCTGTCATGTTGCGTGCTTCAACTTCATTAATTTCCTTTCTTGGCGACTCCTCATTGTCTTTCCTCTGGGTGTTGTTTCATCTCTTCATTCTGATTATCTCCAGATGATTCAAACGTCGAGTTGCGTGGGCCTGGGCTGTGTGCAGTGGGAGCCTCCCACCACCCTATTGTCACTGAAGATCTCTGACACTAAGATGTGTGGTTGTTGTGGGTTGGTTTGAACCAGGCTCGCTCAGAGTTAGTGTTGCCAGTGCTCAATGTGGCCTCGTGCGCGCCCTTAGAATCAGGGACCCTGCCTGCACCGTGCTGAAACAGAGACCCCTACAGGGGAGTTTTACCAAACATTCAAGAAAGAACTAAAACCTATCCTCCTCAGACTATTCCAAAAAATTCAAGAGGAAGGAACATTTCCAAGCTCCTTCTATGAAGCCAGCATCATCCTAATACCAAAACCAGGTAAAGACAACACAATGAAAGAGAATTACAGGCCAATATCCCTCATGAATATAGATGCCAAAATCCTCAACAAAATCTTAGCAAATCGGATCCAGCAGTACATCGGAAATATCATACACCATGATCAAGTAGGATTTATCCCAGGGATGCAAGGATGGTACAATATCCACAAGTCAATAAACGTGATACATCACATAAATAAATTGAGAGAGAAAAAACACATGGTCATATCAATTGATGCAGAAAAAGCATTTGACAAAATCCAACACCCATTTCTGATAAAAACTCTCAGCAAGGTGGGAATAGAAGGATCATACCTCAATGTAATGAAAGCCATTTATGACAAACCCATAGCCAACATCATACTCAATGGGCAAAAAGTAAAACTATTTCCCTTAAGAACAGGAACAAGACAGGGATTGACACTCTCACCACTCCTGTTCGACATAGTACTAAAGTACTAGCCATTGTAATTAGACAAGAAGAAGCAATAAAAGGCATCCAAATTGGAAAAGAAGTAGTAAAACTGTCCTTATTCGCAGATGATATGATATTGTACATAAAAAAACCCTAAAGACTCAATCAAAAAACTATTAGACTTGATAAATGAATTCTGCAATGTAGCAGGATACAAAATTAACACCAAGAAATCTATGGCATTTCTATACACCAATAGTGAACTTTCAGAAAGAGAGACTAAAAAAACAATCCCATTTACCATCACACCAAAAAAATTAAGATACTTAGGAATAAACTTAACTAAAGAAGTATAAGACCTCTACACAGAAAACTACAGGACGTTGAAGAAAGAGACAGAGGAAGGCATAAACAGATGGAAGAACATACCATGTTCTTGGATTGGTAGAATCAACATCATTAAAATGTCCATACTACCCAAAGCAATCTATAAATTCAACGCACTTCCAATTAAAATACCAATGGCATATTTCACAGATCTAGAACAAACTCTCCAAACATTCATCTGGAATAAAAAAAGACCCCGAATAGCTGCAGCGATCCTGAGAAAGAAGAACAAAGTAGGTGGGATCTCAACACCTGATATCAAGCTGTATTACAAAGCCACTGTTCTCAAAACTGCCTGGTACTGGCACAAGAACAGACATATAGATCAATGGAATAGAAAAGAGAACCCAGAATTCGACCCGAACCAATATGCTCAATTAATATTTGACAAAGGAGGCAAGAACATACAACGGAGTCAAGACAGTCTCTTCACCCTGACCAGTTTGTCTCAGTTGTTAGAGCATTGGCCTGTGGACTGAGGAGTCCCAGGTTCTATTGCGGTCAAGGGCATGTACCTTGGTTGCAGGCATATCCCCAGTAGGGGGTGTGCAGAAGGCAGTTGGTGGATGCTTATATCTCATGGATGTTTCTAACTCTCTCTCCTTTTCCCTTCCTTTCTGCAAAAAATCAATAAAATATATTTAAAAAAAGACAGTCTCTTCAATAAATGGTGTTGGGAAAATTGGACAGATACATGCAAAAAAAATGAAATAGACCACCAACTTATACCATACACAAAAATAAACTCAAAATGGATAAAGGACTTAAATGTAAGGCAGGAAAACATAAAAATACTAGAGGAATCCAAAGGCAACAAAATCTCAGACATATGCCGAAGCAATTTCTTTACTGATACTGCTCCTAGGGCATTGGAAACTAAAGAGAAAATAAACAAATGGGACTACATAAAAATAAAAAGCTTCTGCACAGCAAAAGAAACCATCAACAAAACAACAAGAAAGCCCACTGCATGGGAGAACATATTTGCCAATGTTATCACCAATAAGGGTTTAATCTCCAACATTTATAGGGAACTCATACAACTTAACAAAAGGAAGATAAACAATCCAATCAAAAAATGGGCAAAGGACCTAAATAGACACTTTTCAAAAGAGGACATTCAGAAAGCCAAGAGACATATGAAAACATGCTCAAAGTCAATAATCATCCGAGAGATGCAAATCAAAACAACAATGAGGTACCATCTCACACCTGTCAGAATGGCTATCATCAACAAACAACAAACAACAAGTGCTGGAGAGGATGTGGAGAAAGGGAACACTCGTGCACTGCTGGTGGGAATGCAGACACTATGGAAGACAGTATGGAGTTTCCTCAAAAAGTTAAAAATGGAACTCCCATTTGACCCAGTGATCCCACTTCTAGGAATATATCCCAAGAAACCAGAAACACCAATCAGAAAGGATATATGCACCCCTATGTTCATAGCAGCACAATTTACCATAGCTAAGATCTGGAAACAGCCTTAGTGCCCATCAGCAGATGAATGGATTAGAAAACCATGGTACATCTACACAATGAAATACTATGCTGCTGTATAAAAGAAGGAATTCTTACCATTTGCAACAGCATGGATGGAACTGGAGAGCATTATGCTAAGTGAAATAAGCCAGTCAATGAAAGAAAAATACCACATGATCTCACTCATTTATGGATAATAAAGACCATTATAAACTGATGAACAAAAATACAGAGGCAGAGCATCATCAAACAGACTGTCAAACTACAGTGGGAAGGCTGGGGAGGGTTTGGGGGCGGGAGGGAGGGGTAAGATATCAACCAAAGGACTTGTATGCATGCATATAAGCATAACCAATGGACACAAGCCACTGGGGTGTAGCGGAGGCCGGAGGAATGTCAAGGGTAGGGGGAAAGGAAACATATGTAATACTCTTTGTAATACTTCAAGCAATAAAAAAAAAGAAATATGCTGATAAAAAAAACAAAACAAAACAAAACAAAACAAAAACTGAGAT
The DNA here is from genome assembly GCF_028538775.1 of Myotis yumanensis. Taxonomy (NCBI): domain Eukaryota; kingdom Metazoa; phylum Chordata; class Mammalia; order Chiroptera; family Vespertilionidae; genus Myotis; species Myotis yumanensis. The sequence goes on from NW_027223773.1 coordinate 16,003,571, forward strand.
GTGTCTGAGCTCTATCATCATTCCCAGTGGAACATGCACACAGTCCTCCCTGGGCTTAGAACTGTGGATGAAAGGGGCCACATGCTAACCTGTCAGCTCAGGGAAGGCCTGCGTGGCAGTCCTGCAAACTCAGAGACCTAAAGTCACCACAAAGGATGGTCTGAAATTAAACTTGAACTAAAAGCAGTTATGGTGGGTAGTTAAGTCCTAGGCTGCTGTCTTCACTGACAAAGTCAACCTTGACCTTAACTGAGCCTATCTGTCTTTTTGCATCTATAAAAACATACTCTTGTAATGTCTGGGTAACTTGTAACTTCCCTTTCTCCAGACCCCTTGGGGCACAACTTAATGTGCCTGGGCGCCAGGACAGATACCACAAATTCCTTCATTATCATGTTAATTGTTCCTGCACCCACCTAAGCCTGTGTCTCTCATTCTACTTTTTATCCAATCCCAGAGGTTTCCTGGCTTTGCTTTCTCCTGCCTCTTTAGTCTATCACCAGTGGATTTCAAGTAACCCACCTATGTCCGTCCTTGGATTGCAATGTATAAAAATAGAGGAAAACCCGCCATTCTCAGGAGCATTATCTCAGTCTGTTGAGGTTCTGCATCCTGTCATTTGTTGACAGGTTGGCTGAAATAAGCTCACAAAAATTCTTTACAGATTTGAATGTGTTTTTTACGTTAACAGTACTAAGACGGGGTTTCCTCTTACCATTTCCTTCCTGTCCTGTTTTATTAAAATAAGGTTTCTTTATTTATTTAATTTGCTTTGTTAATCCTTAACCAGATAGTAATTTGAGATCAGAGTCTCCCTTCAGTCATTGAATTTTGTCAGATTTACAACAGAGCCTCCTGTTTTATTCACGAATACAATCCCAAAACCTAGACATAGGAAGGGGCTTTCTGTGAGCTCTGTGGTTGAGCCTGGGAGCAAAGTTAAAAGGCAGAGCAGAAAATTGTGTCTTTGCTTAACTCTCCACCTGCTCCTGTTTGGGTACTGTACTGGTCTTGAGCGTCTCCTGGTGTCCTGGATGCTCCCTGCAGCCCAGCCCTGCTGCCTCCCTCAGGGAGGTTTGTGTCTGGGCTCACACTGACTTCCCCTCACTGTGTATCTAGCACAGTAATACAGGGCCATGTCGGTGGCTCTCAGGCTGTTCATTTGCAGATACAGCGTGTTTTTGCTGTTGTCCCTGGAGATGGTGAATCGGCCCTTCACAGCATTGGCATAGTTTGTGGTACTTCCGTCAGGATTAATTTCACCAAGCCACTCCAGCCCCTTCCCTGGAGCCTGGCGGACCCAGCTCATCCAGTAGCTACTGAAGGTGAATCCAGAGGCTGCACAGGAGAGTCTCTGAGACCCTCCAGGAGGCACCAAGCCTCCCCCAGTCTCCACCAGCTGCACCTCACACTGGACACCTGCAAACACAGAGACACAAGGTGGACTGAGAATCACATGGAAGCAAAAACAGGCACAGGCACAGGTCTCAGCGCTACCCACTCCTGAGAATGACCTTGAAAAATGATCAGGAGGAAAACACAGCTTGGCACCAAGTCCATGGTGGAGCCGCTGGGGTCCTGTCTCAGCCACTTGGGTTCTGGTTGTCTCCCCAGCATGTGGGGCAGCGCCCTCTTTTATGATCAGGAGTAGAGCCCCATTTGCATGGAGTCTGGATATAAGGGTGCAGCTGAGACCCTTGACTGCATGCCTGACCTTCTCATCCTAGGGGAGACCCCAGATGGGAAAGGATTCAAAGATGCTGGCCATAGGGGGTCCCATCCTGACCCACCCTCCCTCCCTCCCTCCTTTCCTGAGACCTGGTTAATCTTGGGCTTGAGAGTCTTCTATCCTTGGGGATTGATGAGGACCAAGGGGTGCTGCCCCAAGAGGTAGGTGGACGGGGCATCCTGTAATGGGGCGACCTGTGGAGATGACCACCAGGACTCAGATCAAGATTTAGGAGCCTTTATTAAGCTGTCCAGCAACTACAGTTACAGCACCCTGCCGAAGCAAAGGCTGAACTGCAGTGCCAACTACAGGAGTTACATTATTAAATTCTGTGCAGGCCCTGAGAAAAATGTGTGTTTCAAATTCTGGGTCCCCAATGTGGAGGAAACTCTCTTTATTTATACTTTTTCTAGGCCTTTGTCTCCCAAACTTGGAATGAGACTTCCGGGCCTTCTGAGAAAGAAGGCCTGCATGCTGGGAAGGGGCCATGAGACCATATCTCAAGGCCTGGCAACTGTCTGGGTGTCAGCACTGACAACTCTGTCTGGGGCATATTTTACGGCCTCTCTGGAATGGGAATAGTCTTATTTTCCTTATTATTTAAAACAGAAGCCATACTCTCAGGGTTAAAATTTCAAACAGCAGTTTTTATATAAGATGTATACTTCAATCCTCTTGCTCTCCTTCACCCGCCTTGGGCCATGTTGCCTTTCTGGGGTTTGGGAATAAGATTTGCCTTGGAATGAAGCTTTTATTTTGAGACTGAAAGATTCTCTTTGTTCTTCTTCGCAATCAGATCTTCCGTAAAACTGGAACATCAACATGTGACGAGGCAGGAGAGGCTGGGCTGGAACTTCCTTGCTGGGTCCCATCTCCCTCTGTCCACCACCTCCTCTAGGGAAGGTCGTGTTGCATGTCCTCCTGGATGACCAGGATCAAAAAAACAAAAAGAAGAAACAAAAAGGGAAAAGTTCCAGTGCCAGCGATGATGTTGGAAATTAAGAGCCTTCATGCACTTCGGGTGGAGGGGCACCTTGATGAGAACATTGGACGGTGGGCTTGGTAATTCCCACGGATGTTGAGAGTGGCCATTTCCCTCCTAGAAAGAGGCGGAAAAAGGACCCTGTCCTCTGGAAGCTCCCACAGTGAGCACCTCCAAAGCAGAGCAGCACAAGCAGCCTCTGTGTCTAACACACACTAACCTAACAAGATGGCTTACGTGTGGTCCCACTAAACCAGGAACAACTTGCTCCTAGAGCATTGCTTGTAACACGCTAAAACATACCATGACATATATGTTGTTTCCAACATAGGCCACATAGGACATGCCTGCCATTTATTACATGCATGTCATCTATGACAGGCATGCAGCACAGAACGGGCATGTCACTTATGACTAGCACTTAGGTTGCCAATGACATGCATGCCACCTAAGATGTATTTTGCTTATTACATCTTTGGAGGCTCATCCTGGTATATAACTTGGAAATTGGACTGTTGATCCACTGCCATTAATTCTTCTAGAGACAAGCCTTGCTTTCCTGAATGAACACGTCCTACAGCAAGTGCTACAGGGCCTCAGACCAGGAGATTGCACAGATCTCCCTCCCTCAGGTGACACAGGCCAGGTGGGCTGCTGGGCCAGCCCTCCACATAGTCATGCTGAGCTCAGTGCTCCTGGCGTCTCCCTGCCGAGGGGTAAAGCCAAGTGGCTGGAGACAAGCAAGAGGTGGTCTGAGCCCTGGCCAGTTTGCTTCAGTGGCTAGAGCAACGGCCTGCGGACTGAAGGGTCCCGGGTTCAATTCTGCTCAAGTGCACTTGCCCAGGTTGTGGGCCTGATCCCAGTAGGGAGTGTGCCGGTAACAGCGGATCAATGATTCTCTCTCATCATTGATGTTTCTATCTCTCTCTCCCTCTCCCTTCCTCTCTGAAATCAATAAAAATATATTTAAAAAAGAATTGGCACTGGCTGGGCAGTTCAGTTGGTTACAGCATCATCCTAATACAGCAAGGTTGCAGGTTTGATCCCCCGTATGAGCACATGTAAGAATCAACCAATGAATGCATAATAAATAGAACAACAAATCAATGTTTCTCTCTCTCTCCTTTCCTCTCTCTCTCTCAAAATAGAAAAGCAATAAATAAAAAAAATTAAAAAGAAACAGGATTGCTTTAAAATAAAATAGAGGTGGTCTGAATTCTCCAGGCCTCTGGGGGGCCTTGAGCCCCACGGGGACCCTTGAGAGTGGGTGACTGAGCAGAGATCTCTGCTTCCTTCCCTCCGATGAATTCTTAGTGAGAGGACCCCTTCCGGCTCCTTTATGCCTCTTTCCTGGCCAAGTGTGGAGCTGTCTTCCTCTCAGGCTTGACCAGGGCCCTGGAGACACAACTGGAGGGAACTTTGAGAGCCCAGACCTCCCTACCCCTCCCAGGTGACCACAGGCTGGATCAAGTGGGCATGGGGACCAGGCAGTAAGACTGAGAGAAAGAGGAGGATGACCCAGGGATCTGCCAGCGGATGGTGCCACAGTGGGTGAGGTCACGGTGGGTGAGGACATGGTGGGTGAGGTCACAGTGGGTGAGGCACCAGTGAGTGAGGACACAGTGGGTGAGGTCACAGTGGGTGTGGACATGGTAGGTGAGGTCACTGTGGGTGAGGACACAGTGAGTGAGGACACAGTGGGTCTGCTGGTTCTGTGAGCAGTGCCTCCTGCTCATGCCTGTCACTGAAGAGTGGAAACACCCTGCTCTTTGAGGCCAGGTTCCAAGGAATGTCGTGTCAGTGGCAACAGGTTAAACTGGGCTCTGGGAGATTCATTATTTTATTTTTATTTATTTACTAGAGGCCCAGTGTGCACAAGATCGTGCGTGAGTAGCTTGCTTCTGCTTGCCTCAGCTGGCTGCCCTGCCCATTGCCTCTCCCTCTCCTGCTTATAGCCCTCCGCCCCTAGTAGCTCGCTGCCCCACCCTCCCCGCCATGAGAGTAGTGGCTCATTTGGTCATGATGGCGTGATGGTGTGATGGCCACGGGCCTTTTATTTATATAAACTAGTGGCCTGGTGCACAAAATTCTTGCACATTAAAAAGGAATTAATTAGAGAAAATATTTTAATATTGCTATTTGCCCTTGCTCTATAATAGAAGTGTGAGAGATGAAAGGAAATTGGTAAAATGTATATGAAAATAATAATTTATTAATAAATAAACAGTAACAAAAAGATATAACAACAGAGGCATGATATAAAAACAACAAAAACAGCCCCTTTTAAAAGCACTCATTAGGCCTCTTGCTGATGACCCACTGAGCCCTCAAGAAAGGGCAAAGGAAAAACACCACTTTTGGGTGAAGCGGCAGCATGTTGTGTTGCTTTGCTTCAATCGGTGGTGTAACAAGGAAAAAAAAAACATGATATGCAAAACAACAAAAACATGATATAAAAACAACAGTGATGCAAACAATAACTGATAAAGTGATTAAACTTATTCTAATATCTCTCTGTACACCACATGAAGAGTGAAAACACTTTCAGAGTGCTTGACTAATTTCCCTTGTGATGAAGTATTTAGAACATTAGCTTTAACATCACATGCTCTTCAAACTCGAAAGAAAGCAACGTATAACTGACCAAGTGCAAAAACGGGCTCAAGTAGGAATATGCCTACTCTGTCTAGAGTTTGTCCTTGTGATTTATTAATTGTCATCGGAAATGCTGGCATCACAGGAAACTGTCATTGAATTAATTTAAATGGGAGGCCAGTGTCAGATAGGGACAAATTAATTCTTGGAATCAGAGCAAACTCTCCCTCTGCAGATCCTGTTAATACATCAGCTTTGATAATGTTAGGTCATAATCTTTTGATAATAAATCTGGTACCATTACAAAGACCCCATTTACTATTAAGATTTCTCAATAGCATGATGATTTCACCCACTTTCAATTTTAATTTATGACATGGCATTCCTGAAGGAGTAATATTATTAAGAAATTCAATGGCAAAATTTTCCTTTTCAGCATCATCTGTTGAAACAATGGAATCATCACTCAAATATGTGTGAAAATCTCCATCGAGTATATCCAAAATTTCTTCATTTAATTTGTGAACGTGCTAATTTTGGGGACAAAGAATTGCATGTTTAAATATATTTTTTAATATTATCTATAGATATAGTATTTCCAAAGGTAGCTTCAATAATAGATCCATTACAAATCATTTCACAGGGGATTTTAATAATATCCATTCCTAAATGAAAACTGCTATCAAGTTTGCCATCTCCAAGTTTTACTAACCATGCACTATAAGCAGAATCCTCTAATCTCATATTTGTTTTAAGAGACTACTTTCTGAAACATCCCCAAACATTGCAGTACTTTAAACTCATTTGTACTATGGCCAATCGCATAGCATGCAGTACAATACTGAGACATTGTCGAAAATCCCCTCCAAGAAGGAGAACTTTCCCACCAAATACAACATTCAAATTCATAATTTCTCTTAGTAATCTATCTACTGCATTTATAGCATGACTGGATGCCATGGTGCATTCATCAATAATGAGAAGTTGGACCTTTTTAATAGTTTTAGCAACTTCACTGTTTATATTGAGTCTAGAAATTGAAGTTTCATTTAATGGAATTGGTAATTTATATTGGGAATGAAAGGTCCTTCCATCGAGAAGTAAATTTGCAGCAATTCCTGTAGATGTTGTGGGTAAAACAGTACCACCATGACCTCTAATATAGTGTATTAAAACTTTATACTGATATGCAGGTAAATAGGATTCCTAGCTGGTAAGCCCCTGGCAGCAAGCTGGCCACCTGTTGATTCCTTGAGGAATGGGGATCCCTCCTCCCTCCTGTCAGGGTCCAGGGTGCAGGTGAATGGGGTTCTTGGCTGGCAGGCCTCTGACAGCAAGCTATCCAACAGCAGATTCTGTGAGGAATGGGGCTGCCTCCTCCCTACTGTCAGGGTCTGATTTGAAGGCCAGCCATGCCCCCTGTTGGGCCAGACCTAGAGTTCTACCACACCATGGCCTCCAACTCAGCAACCCAGTACTGACTGCTGCTGGGTGCTCCTGGTGCTCCGAGGATGGGTTCTTCCATTTGGCCTCATGGGAAACAGCTCTGGGAGGGCTCAGTCCTCAGCAAGACGACCCAGGACTCAGTGTGTCCATGCTCCAAGGAGAGGTTCCTGCCTCAAACCTCGCCCTTGCGGGAAACAGCTCCGGGAGGGAGCAGCCTTTTCCAAGATGACCCTTGCAGGACTGACTTCCTTCCCGTTGGTCGAGCCTCAGACGTGACCTGTTACACCCAGGGTTTTATATAAATAGATTTTTTAAATCTTCACTCGAGTATATTTCTCCATTGATATTTTAGAGAGAGTGGAAGAGAGAGGGAAAGGCAGTGAGAAACATCAATGTGAGAGAAACACATAGACTGGTTGCAGTCTGCACCAGCCCAGACCAGGCCCTGGGCTGGGAAGGCCGTTGCAACCCATGTACATGCCTTTGACCATAATCAAACCTGGGACCCTTCAGTTTGCAGGCTGATGCTCTATCCACTGAACAAACCAGCTCAAGCTATTTTATTTTTTATGATGAAGAGGAAACAAACTTGTAAAGGAAACCCCTCTTTGGCCTATCCCTGCACATGCTTTTGGGGCTGCATTCTTGAGTTTAGTGAGTCCTGAGTTTAGTCAGTCCAGTAGTTCTGAGTGTCCCCTGCTGGCCCAGAGCACCCGCTGGTGTCCTGAGCGCCCCTTGCAGCACAGCCCTGCTGCCTCCCTCAGGGAGGTTTGTGTCTGGGCTCACACTGACTTCCCCTCACTGTGTGTCTCCAACAGTAATACATGGCCGTGTACTCCGCTGTCAGGCTGTTCATTTGCAGATACAGCGTGTTCTTGGCGTTGTCCCTGGAGGTGGTGAATCGGTCCTTGACAGTGTTGGTATAGTAAGTGCTACCACCATTACCAGTAAGTGATGAGTGAGACTCACTCCAGCCCCTTGCCTGGAGCCTGGCAGACCCAGCCCATCCAGTAGCTACTGAAGGTGAATCCAGAGGCTGCACAGGAGAGTCTCAGAGACCCCCAGGCTGCACCAAGCCTCCCCCAGACTCCACCAGCTGCACCTCACACTGGACACCTGCAAACACAGAGACACAAGGTGGGCTTAGAATCACATGGAAGCACAAACAGGCACAGGCACAGGTCTCAGCCCTCCCCACTCCTGAGAATGACCTTGAAAAATGATCAGGAGGAAAATGCAGCTTGGTACCAAGTCCATGGTGGAGCCGCTGGGGTCCTGTCTCAGGCACTTGGGTTCTGGGTGTGTCTCCCCAGTATGCGGGGCAGGGCCCTCTTTTATGAGCAGGAGGAGAGCTCCATTTGCATGGAGTCTGGATACAAGGGTGCAGCTGGGACCCTGGGCTGCATGCCTGACCTTGTCATCCTAGGGGTGACCCCACATGGGAAAGGACTCAAGGATGCTGGCCACAAGGGGTCCTGTCCTGACCCACCTTCCCTCCTTTCCCGAGACCCAGTCATCTTGACCCTATTCCTTTGGGGGAAGCTTCCAGGATCGAGAGTCCTCCATCCTTGGGTTGTTGATAAGGACTCAGGGGTGTGTGAATGGGGCTTCCTCTCCTTCTCCTTCACCCACTGTGGGCCATGTTGCCTTTCTGGGGGTTGGGATTAAGAATTTGCACTGGATGATGCTTTAATTTTGAGGCTGAAAGATTCTCTTTGTTGTTTTCCCCATTCAGATCTTCCACAAAACTCGAGGGTGTACATGTGACGAGGTAGGAGAGGCTGGGTAGATGCTGTGGCCACAGCCTCAGTGTGTAAACTGCTGTCCCTGTCACAGTTTGTAACTGCTTTCCCAAAACGACAGATTTCACTTAACTTCCCTGCTGTTCGTGTGCAAAGATCCTGTTTTCCCAGCCTCTCAAATTGGGACAAGTTCCGTCTTTACAAATGGAGCCCTGGCTGGTGTTGGCCAGTGGTTTATACATTGGACCGGGCATCACATGGCCTCGGGTTCAATTCCTGGTCAAGGTTGCTGGTTCACTCCTGGCCCAAGACAGGGTCATTGAAGAAGCAACCAATCCATATGCCTCAATCATATCAGTGTTTCTCTCCCACCCACCCCCCCACTCTATTCCATTCTCTCTCTGAAAAGTAATGGGAAAAATATCTTTGGGTGAGAATAAAAAAAGGAACATGTTGGCTTTTGCAGGCAAAACCCTGGGTAGAAACTGAGGCACCGAGTCGTCCTTGGGGGCAGGTGAGGCCCTCCCTTCTCGCTGGCAGAGGGGCCACCTGCAGGTCAGTCCTCAGCTCTTCTTCTGGGGGCAGCCCCATCCCACAGCCTCTCCCTCTGCCCCATGCAGCACAGGCCCCGGCCAGCTCAGCTGGACTCACTGGGGGTGAGGCCCCCACTCCCCCGACTCGCTTTGCCCCAAGAGGAGACCATGCCCACCCCAGGTCTGAGTGAGGCCAGCTACCCCAAAGCCAGGGGGCCGAGTGCTGGTTCAGGAGGGAAACCCCGGCCCTGGTGTGGAGAGGGGAGACCTGCCCTGTGGACACATTATGAGTCCATTGCACAGCTGCACTAAGCAAGGCTCATCCATGAACTGCATCAGCCGCCCACACCGTGCTGATGGATGAGGTGTGCAGGGCGGCCGCCTTGTCCCAAATCCCTGCTCTCTGCTCAGCCTCAGACCCAGCTCGCACCTCCCCAGGCTGCTGGTTCAGAGACGCTGGGTCCTGGTTTAAAAGAAACGCAGAGATGGGCGGTTTTCTGGGCTGAGAGGAGGCGGGGGTGGGAGTCAGTGTGCAATGGGGGCTGGGCTTCTCCAGGCTGCAATCAAAATGCTGTGGAGGTGGGCACAGGAGGCGATGGCCGCACAGCACAGCCAAAGTGCCACATGCCTCCGACTGTGCACTTTGTGGAAGAAACAAGGTCGACACGTGCCCAGGGACTGACAGTCATCTTTCAGGGTGATCTGGTCAGAACCCCCTAACTGGGCCATTACGGGGGAGTCACCCCCAGGCCTTAACTTTTTAGTAAAAGGCTTCTCTTTGCCTAAAGCCAGCCCTGCCTATAGTTCTTTTTTTTTTTTAAATATATTTTATTGATTTTTTACAGAGAGGAAGGGAGAGGGACAGAGAGCCAGAAACATCGATGAGAGAGAAGCATCGATCAGCTGCCTCCTGCACACCCCCCACTGGGGATGTGCCCGCAACCAAGGTACATGCCCCTGACCGGAATCGAACCTGGGACCCTTCAGTCCGCAGGCCGACGCTCCATCCAGAGAGCCAAACCAGCTAGGGCAATGCCTATAGTTCTTGAGCATCGAGGTCAACACTCCTTTAAAACAAGCCCTAACCACCCTCAGGAGAGCACTCTTGTTAAGTGTCCTGAGATCCAACCCCCGCCTGCCCCCTCCCACATCCATGCAGCCTTCCTTCCTTCCTCCTTAATCCCAAACGTGTCAGAGAAGCTGTGAGAGCAACTCTGACACTGGCATTCTCAGGGGCATCTGAGATCCTGCTTCCTTGCAACTCTCCTAGGTTTGGCTCAAATAAACTCTTAAAAAACTCCCCACAGGTTTGGACATGCGTATGTCAACTACGTCAACGTCGTTCAATTATGTTGTGGGTTTTATGCCAATTCAACCACCAAGGGGAACCTGGAAACATGTCATGGTGGAGACAGGCACAGCTGGAGAGACCTTGTTCCTAAGGAAGGGAACCTGACATCCATGACAACCTACAGCAAACTTGTTTTCCCTCCAACACACAGGAACTCTTTAGATCTCATCCTGGCGTGGTGACAGGTTTTAATAATTGTGTGCACTTCCCTCTCCACAGGGGAAGAAGCAGGTATGAATGTATGTTGTAAATGAAGAAAAGATGATATGTTGATGTAAGAAATGTCCAAACATGGAGAGAATGTTTTACCAGCTTTTATTGGAGCCAGACTGACAACTGTTGGGGAGCAAGACCTCAAATGCCCGGAGAATAACTAGGTGCAGCTGCGTTTGTGCATTTGAAGTTAAGGTGGGAAGGTGAGGAAGGTGACATGGAGGAAGGAGAGAGCGAGGCGGGGACTGGGTGACAGGACAGTTACCGGGAGGTGCTCTCCTGAGGGTGGTCATGCTGATGTCAAAGGTGTGTCAACCCAGATGCACAGGAGCAATGGACGGGGTTGCTCAAGAGAAAGATGAGCCTTTTAGTAAAGAAGTCATAGGCCTGGGGCCTGACCACCCCCAGGACTGCCCAGGTAGGAAGGTGTGATCAGAGCCTCCTGGTAGGTTCCTTTCAGTCCCTGGATTATGTCAGAATAAAGATAGAGCCCCTTTTATGATCATAAATACAATCCCTAAATCTATACATAGGAGAGGGCTTTCTGTGAGCTCTGTTGCTTGGAGCATAACTACTTTAAGACAGAGCAGCAAATGTTACCTTTGCTTAACTCTGCACCTGCTCCTGGTCCTGGGCCTGTGCTGGTCCTCAGCGCCCCCTGGTGTTCTCGACGCTCCCTGCAGCCCAGCCCTGCTGTCTCCCTCAGGGAGGTTTGTGTCTGGGCTCACACTGACTTCCCCTCACTGTGTATCTTGCACAGTAATACACGGCCATGTCCTAGGTGGTCACGGACCTCAGCTACAGGGAGAACTGGTTCTTGGACATCTCTGGGTCGATGACTAACCGACTTTGGAGAGATGGCACGTACTCTCTGTACCACTTGGAACTGAAGTAGATCCTTCCCAGCCACTGGAGCCCTTTCCCTGGGGGCTGCCTGACCCAGTGCCAAGTGGCACTAGACACTGTCTCCAGAGATGGCACAGGTGAGGGGCAGGGTCATCGAGGGCTGCACCACCGTGGAGCCCAACTCCTGCAGCTGCACCTGGGACAGGACACCTGGGACAGAAGGAAGCAACAAGGTTAATCAGTCCACGTCTCTGTGAACACAATTCTGAACCCCCAGGCCCCCAGATACTGACCCCAGGGCAGCCCCAGCACGGGAAGGAAGACAAGGAAGGAGACAGCCATGTCCCTGGGTCAGCCAGACTCAGCCAGCTCTGTGGCCCCAGTGGAGGCTGTATTTACACAGGAAGCCACGCCTGGCATTTGGCTGAGTGTCGCTCACTGATATAAGGCCCCAGGTGCACACAGCCAACCGAGGCACAGGCCCAATTATGCAGCTCGGAATTTCTCCCGAGCGGGGTCCTTGGGCAAGTGGGACCCAAGGCAGGGGCCACTGACAACGGTGCTCAGATGGGGGCCCGTGGGTGTGGGTGTTGTGGACCTTACACCAATTTCAGAGCCTGTTTACCACATTAATTGATTGGACTTCATTCATTCATTCATTCCACCAGCACTGAGGGCCAGTGACACACCAGTGTCCCTCTAGGTAACAAGGATAAAGCAGTGAAGAGACAGAGGCCCGGTCTCTGTGTTCTGGAATCGCACACCAGGTGCTTGTGGTCAGATAACACCATGTGGCCCCCAGAGCTGGGCAGCTGGGGAGCCTGGGAGCAGAGGGCACAGGTGAGCATCCTCAGACAAGGGGACCCACAGGGGAAGGACATAGGCCTGGGCTTGCGTTTTGCCTCCTGATGAGGTGCCTCACGCTGGGCACAGGGAGTGTGGCCTGAAGACCTGCCCTAGGGGTTCCCAGGGCCCAGCTTTGGGAACAGGATGAGAATCGTGGTGGGCGGGGGGCCGGGATGTGACCGGCAGGGGCCGCCCCAGCACCTCCTGGTTTCTCCATGACCCCCATCCTCACACACAGGGCTTTTTTCAAAGCCCACGAAAGGTCCAGGAGTCTCATCCATATTTGGGGGACAAAGAGGCCAAAAAAATATAAAGGAAAAGCTTCTGCCAGATAACTTTGCTCAGAATTTGAGAGACATCTCTTCTGCGTCTGCCAGAATAATAAAGATGTGTAACTCCATTTCTCTAAGTGTTGCTTGGTTTTTCTCTGGTCTTCTATAACATCTGGTTCCCTGGCTGGGAAGGCCAACCGTGCTGGTCATTTTGGCCTCCAGTGAGTGGACTGGGTTTGGGGCCCGGGGATGCAGGATAGGCCTCTGGGAGGCACACTCTGCTGATTTTAGCAGAATTGAACCAGGGGACTCCAGGTGCTCCCGGACCTCAGTCTAGGACCTGGCTGGCATCTGGAGAGAGTGGATGGACACCTCTGGACCTGTCGACAGAAATTGTAAGATAGGGTCCCACGCAGTTAGGCCCACTTTGAGAGAGTGGAAGGGGGGGCTTGATCACCTGCCTTGAAGTTATACAACTTTGTCAGGTAAATCAGTCAGGAATCAGGTGGACTGTTTAAACTCTGAGTGAATGTCTGGTGAAAGTGTGTGAGTGTGGAAGGAGAGGGCTTGTGCTCTCCTATCCATTGTGTGGCTCCTTGACCTCGGTTAGGGAGTCCGAGTGGGCCTTCACCTTTAGTTCTGTGATAAGGCATAACAGTGACTCACCCCCACTTGGAGGTGACCAGGCCCAGGGTTTATACAGGTGCACCTTAGTTAAGACGAATCAAAGCTCCCATGAGGGACGAGGCCAGGTGGCTATCTGAGTGGATCTGTGAAAACAGGTCACCCCCTCCCTTGTCTGTCTCTCACCACTGATCATCATGGGGTTGGGACAAAATAAACCCACTGTCCTCAATTGCATGTTGAAAAAATTTAAAAAGGGTTTCAATGGGGATTATGGTATTAAAATGAATCCCAAAACACTGAGGAAAATCTGTGATTTAGAATGGCCAGCGTCCGGGGTTGACTGGTCATTGGAAGGCTCTTTTGATAAAGGACTGGTCAGGGTGGTCTTTAATGTAGTCACGGGAGACCCCGGACACCCAGATCAGTTTCCCTACATAGTCAGCTGGTTAGAAATTGCTCAAACCTTGCTGCCTCTGGTCCAGTTCTGCGTGTCTAAGAAGGGACAGAGTAAGGTTTTAGTAGCAGGAGAAAAGAAGCAGGCAGGAGAAAAGAAACAGGTCCCTCAGATGGAAGTTCAGCCCCCTATTCTACAGGAATCCCCTGAGGAAGTCCCACCAGTTTTGCCACCTCCATATGTGCCACAGGTGGCACCTAGTGCTCCAAGGGGTCTGGAAGGTCTGGAGAGTCTAGAAACACCCCCCACCCCCGTCACTCCCCAACCGAACTCTCCAGAGCCAGTTGGGCAGCGTTTGCGTTCAGCCGACCAAGGGCCCAAACCACAACTAGCACCTCAGATGTCTCTCAGGGAGATTTGGGGTGCCCAAGTACTTTGCGAAGCTGGGACCTAACAGGAGGGAGGCCCAGTCTATTATTTTCAGCCTTTTACCACAAGTGACATCCTGAATTGGAAACATCACACCCCAGCTTATTCTGAAAAATCTCAGGCCATGATAGACCTTCTAGAAATGATCTCCCAGACCCAGAAGCCCATCTGGGTGGGCTGCAAGCAGCTCCTTTGCATGTTCTGAGGAGCACATGAGAATAGTAACAGAGGCTCGGAAGTGGCTCCAGACCAGGCCCCGCGAGGGAGATTAGATACAGACAGATGGGCCAGGGAGGCCTTCCCAGATGAGGAACTTGATTGGACCCCAAACTCAGAAGATGGAAGGGCCAGGCTAGAAAGATATTGGCTCCAGGGGCTCAGGGCCAGAGACAAGAAGCCCACCAATATGGCTAAAATCTTTGAGGTCTTCCAGAAGCTTGATGAAAGTCCAGAACCTTTCTATGAGAGACTATGTGAGGCATACCGGATCTACACCCCTTTTAGCCCTGAGGCCCTGGAAAATCAAACTATGGTAAATGCAGCTTTTGTAGGCCAAGCCCAGCCTGATATAAGGAGAAAATTACAGAAGCTGGAAGGATTTGCAGGAAAAAAAGGTTCCAAGCTGTTATAGATAGTAAACAAGGTTTTCAACAAACAAGACAGGGTGGCAAGAAAGGAGGAAGAAAAAAGAATACAAAGAAGGGCCAAGATACTAGCAGTGGATTTTAGAGGCTCCGGCTCCCAGACAGATCAGAAAGGGAAGCAAGAATACAGATCAGGGGGGAAAGGAAGAGCAAGCCTGAGACGAGACCAGTGTGCCTATTGTAAGGAAACAGGATACTGGAAAATTGAATGTCCCAAACTGCAAAGTAAGAAAACATGGCCCCCTTTCCCACCTAGTTGCTATCAACCAGAACCACCTGAAGAAGATCTCATTGGGCTAGCAATGGCTGATTCCGACTAAGACAGACTAGGCTCTTTTCAGCTGAGCCCCAACGAGCCCATGGTCAGAATGAAAATTGGGTTCCAGACTGTGGACTTTACGGTTGATGCAGGAGCTGAGCACTCAGTAGTCAAACAGAAAGTAGTGCCTCTCTCAGGAAAGGAGGTCACAATTATTGGAGCTACTGGGGACCAGACCCATAGACCATTCTGCCACCCTGATCGATGCCATCTTGGCGACTACCAAGTAATTCATGAATTCATGTACTTCCCAGACTGTCCTGTACCTCTGATGGATAGAGACCTTTTTAGCCAAAATGCGGGCAGAAATCACTTTTGCTCCAGATGGCTCAGCACAGCTTCACTGAGGTGAGGAGACCTCCGCAATGATCCTGTCCTTAGCAGTGCCGAGGGAGGAAGAATGGAGACTTTATACCCCCCAGTCAAAAGCTTTACCATTAGAACCTGAATTAGAGGAAGAATTCCCACTAGTCTTGGTGGAAGGGAATCCTCCATGCCTGGCTAAGGACCACCACCTGGTGCTAATCGACTTAAAGCCTAGGGCACAGCCTGTTAAAACCCACCAATATCTGTTTCCAAGAGAGGCACACCTAGGAGTCCAGATCCACTTAGACCAGCTGCTTCAGTGGGGACTTCATAAATTATGCCAATCTCTATGGAACACTCCTCTCTTGCCTGTCAAAAAGCCTGGGACTGCCAAAACCGGTTTGGCTCAGTGGATAGAGCGTCGGCCTGCGGAAAGGTCCCAGGTTCGATTCCGGTCAAGGGCATGTACCTTGGTTGCGGGCACATTCCCAGTAGATGTGCAGGAGGCAGCTGATGGATGTTTCTCTCTCATAGATGTTTCTAACTCTCTATCTCTCTCCCTTCGTCTCTGTAAAAAATCAATAAAATATATAAAAAAAAGATTAAAAAAAAGCCTGGGACTAATGATCACCGCCCCATGCAGGACCTGCGGGGCTGTTAATGAGGCTGTTACAACCCTGCATTCGACTCTACTTAACCCCTACACACTTCTGGGACCCATTCCATCAAAGGCGGAATGGTGAACATGTCTAGATCTGAAAGATGCCTTTTTCTGCCTTCAGCTGGCACCCTCCAGTCAGTCTTTATTCGCCTTTGAGTGGAAAAACCCAACTATGGGGGCCAAGGAGCATTTCACCTGGACCAGACTGCCACAAGGATTCAAGAATTCCCCTACTCTCTTTAGTGGAGCACTAGCATCTGATCTAAGTCCCCAGGACTGGACTTGGGGTGCATTCTACTTCACTATGTATATGACCGCTTAGTGGCAAGCTCCATGCGAGCTCAGTGCTGGGAAGGAACGCAAACCATTCTGAGACTCTTTTTTTTATTAAATATATTTTATTGATTTTTTACAGAGAGGAAGGGAGAGGGATAGAGAGTTAGAAACATTGATAAGAGAGAAACATCGACCAGCTGCCTCCTACACACTCCCCACTGGGGATGTGCCTGCAACCAAGATACATGCCCCTCACCGGAATCGAACCTGGGACCCTTCAGTCCGCAGGCCGACGCTCCATCCACTGAGCCAAACCGGTTAGGGCCCTTCTGAGACTCTTAACTGAAATAGGTTACAGGGTGTCCAAGAAAAAGGCACAAATCTGTCAGAAAGAAGTCAAGTATCTAGGCTTCCTAATCACCCAAGGGAAACGAAGGCTAGGGACTGAAAGAAAGCAGGCAGTATGTGCCATCCCAGTCCCTAGCACCTGTCAGTAGATTCAGGAATTCTTGGGAGTAGGAGGGTTCTGTCGAATTTGGATCCCAAGGATTTCAAACATAGCCAAGCCTCTCTATGAAGCTTTGAAAGGGGAGGAGAAAGCACCCATTAACTGGGGTCCTGAGCAGGAAAATGCCTTTATCACTATTAAAGCAAAGCTCACTGTGGCCCCAGCACTAGGGCTACTAGATGTGACAAAGAACTTTAACCTCTTTGTTCACGAGAACAGAGGGGTAGCCCTAGGAGTTCTAACCCAGGAGTTTGGACCCTGGCAAAGACCAGTAGTCTATCACTCCAAACAGTTTGACCCAGTTGCCTCTGGGTGGCCCCGTGTCTCAGGGCCCTTGCAGCCACAGCATTATTAGTCAAAGAAGCAGATAAGCTTACCTTGGGACAAAGCTTAAATATCAAAGTACCTCATTCTTTGTTGTCACCTAATGGAAGCTAGGGGGGCAGAACTGGCTGACTCATGCTCAGATGACCCAGTATCAGGGGCTCCTATGTGAAAATCCATGGGTACAACTAGAAGCAGTGAGAACTCTTAATCCTGCTACCTTTTTACTCATTGCTGAGGGAGCTCTGGAACATGATTGCCTAGAAGTCCTAGAGGAGGTTTACTGCAGCAGACCAGATCTAACAGAGAGCCCCCTATGGAAAATGGACTTAGTATTGTTCACAAATGGCAGTAGCTTCCTAGATGAAGGAAAAAGATGAGCTGGATATGGTATCAAACTTTGAGACAATTGAGGCACAGGCCCTGCCTGAAGGATGGTCAGTGCAAAGGGCAGAACTTTGAGCCCTAGCCAGAGCCCTAGAACTCAGTAAGGAGCCAACATTTACACTGATTTGCACTATGTCTCTGCTACCCTTGCATATCCATGGGGCTATAGACAAGGATAGGGGGCTCCTGATGACTACAGGAAACGAAATAAAAAAATCAGAATGAGATCTTAAAGTTACTAGAAGCAGTCCGGGAGCTCAAGGAAGTAGCTGGCATCCATTGCAAAGGTCACCAGAAAGGGAAAGACGCAGTGTCAGAAGGAAATCAACGTGCTAATGCTGCAGCCAAGGTGGCTGCTAAAGAACAAGTAGCACCGTCACAGATGATGCTGGCCACCAAATTACCTGAACCTCCAAAATACACTCCTCAGGAAGAGGAATGGGTCCAGCAAGAAGGGGGAAAGAGAACGAAGGAAGGTTGGGGGTACGCCCAGATCATAGGGTCTATGTCCCAGAACAGTTAGCCCATAAGGTAATACTGCAGCAGCATGAACTCACTCATTTAGGGAAGATTTCCCTAGAAGCTTTGTTAGTCAGATACTACCTAATTGCCCCTCTTCCCTCCTTGTGTGCATCAGTCTCTCAACGTTGCATCCTCTGTACACAGAACAATGCCAAACAGGGTCCTGTAGGACCAATAGGAGTTCAGCGCTGTGGGCAAGCTTCCTTCTAAGACTTAGACATAGACATTATGAAAATAGGGCCTAGCAGAGGAAATAAATACCTGCTAGTCTTTATTTGCACCTTTTCAGGATGGGTGGAGGCATATCCCACTTGTACAGAAAAGGCAAGAGAAGTCACTAAGGCATTACTGAAGGACATAATTTCGTAATGTGGAATGCCTCTGACCATAGGATATGATAATGGCCCAGCCTTTGTAGCAGAATAGTACATCAGGTAGCTAAGGCTTTGGGAATTAAATGGAACCTACATACATCTTACAGGCCTCAGAGTTCAGGGAAAATAGAGCTCATGAACCGGACTCTCAATCAGGCTATGCCTAAGCTATTGCAAAAGACATCCTTACACTGGACAGATATCTTGACTCTTGTACTCCTGCGGGTAGGCTGGGCCCCGAGGGCCAGGGTAGGTTTCTCTCCCTTTGAAATTCTATATAGCAGACCCCCTCCTTAATTCAGCCATAAGGAAGTATTGACTAGAAGCCATACTGCTTCTAGTCGCTACTGCTACACTGGAATAAGTCTCTGTATATGGAAGACAGTTCTACTGGACAGGTAAGCTCCATAACCATTGTCAGGGACTCTCAATCAGTGCATACATCTGTTGTGCCCGAAGGGGGGGGGGCAAAGTTTTTTGACTGAGCCTGAGCCAGGGAAGCCATCAGACTAGACACAATCAAGCAATGACAGGAAGCATCCAAGGTATTGATACCCAGACTAAGAACTCGGCCACAGAGGCAATATGAATTGGACACCTGATTCTATCAGCTCCTCGATTCAACTCACCACTTCCTCAATATTACCAACCCTAATATGGCTAAGGATTGCTGGTTATGTCTTCCCCCAGGACCATTCCTATTAATGGCTACCCTGGTAAACATAACTAAACCAGGGAACTTAGCGGATGAAATAATAGGACCTGTCATGGCCAATGTGCACCTAACTAATGTTGCTTCTATTTGGTTCAGCAGTACCCAGGGCCAAGATCCAATAGGTCGCCTCCCAGATGATCTATGCAACTCCACTCTCAAGGCTGAAAACACCTGCAACCCCTCATGCCACACTGTAGGAACATTCTACGTGTGGGACCACTGTTTACCCCTGACTGCCTGCAAATTGAACGGGAGTGTGCACTCCTGCTATATAACCCCAGATATGTCTATTATACCCAACAAGCAATCCCTTGAAACCCCCTTAAAGCAGTAACTAGATATAAAAAGGCTCTGCAAGTGATTCCTCTTCTAATAGCACTCGGAATTGCGGTTGGCATAGGAGCTGGGGTAGGAGGAATAGCTCACTTTGTCTCCTCTTATCAAGTTTTAACCTAAGAATTTTCAGAAGACATAGAGAAAGTAGGTGAGACCCTAATTGCCTTGCAGGATCAAGTTGATTCCTCAGCCACAGTAGTACTACAGAATAGAAGAGGATTAGACTTACTAACGTCAGAGAAAGGTGAAATCTGCCTCTTCTTAGGAGAAGAGTGCTGCTTTTATGCCAACCATTCAGGCATAGTCAGAGATAAGGCTAAGGATCTAATCGAACGAGCAACAAAAAGAAGACAAGATCTATCTGAGTCCTGGGCTTCTTGGGGGGTGGGCGTGGGGGCGGGTCGGGAAATAGTTTCTCCCATTGACAGGGCCACTGTTAATGTTACTCATAGCTGTAACCTTAGGACCATGTCTTCTAAATTTCTTAACTCACTTTATCTGATCTCCCCTAGATGCCTTTAAACTTCAAATGGTGCTACAAACCAGAAGAATTTCCTACAAAGCCCTCTGAAAGGAAGAAACTGGATGCTAACCCCTTGGTCATCATCTCTTATCAGCAGGAAGCAGCTATGAGTGGTCGTCATCCCGGTTCATCATAACATCAATAGTCATAGTTGTAATCATTGTACCACAAGGCCAAGAAAAGCTTGTGGGACAAGGGAGGGAATGAGAAGGCTAAAGGTTAATTCTTTCTATAACATCTGGTTCCCTCTAAGGGAACTTTCCTCAAGAAAAACAATGTAACCCAGGTGGGAAGATATAACCTATTGCCCAATTTACTGCAGTCTGGGCTAGCAAGATTTTTTGCCTGTTTGCTCACATGTTACAGAGGCCATAAATCATTAAAAAAAATACACAACCCCTGGAGAGGGTTACATTGTTCCGCTTGAGGAAAGTTCCCTTAGAGGGAACCAGCTGTTATAGAAAAAATTAACCATGAGCCTTCTCATTCCCTCCCTTGTCCCACAAGCTTTTCTTAGCCTTGTGGTACAATGATTATGACTATGACTACCGATGTTATGATGAATAGGGAGGACGACCTCTCATAGCTGCTTCCTGCTGATAAGAGATGACCAAGGGGTTAGCATCCCGTTTCTTCCAGTGCTGGCACCAGATCAGGCCCTTAGTATGGCACCACGACCCCTATCCTCACACACGGGGCTTTTTTCAAAGCCCCCGGAAGGTCTGGGGGTCCTATCCATATTTGGGGGACAAAGAAGCCAAAAAGATATAAAGGAACATCTTCCACCAGATTGCTTTTCCCAGAATTTGAGATACATCTCCTTTGAGTCTGCCAGCATAATAAAGCTGTGTAACTTTATTTCTCTAAGCATTGCTTGGTTTTTCTCCGGTCTTCTATGACACCACTTGGACCTGAAGTAGGTCCTTCCAGCCATTGGAGCCCTTTCCCTGGGGGCTGCCTGATCCAGTGCCAAGCAGCACTGTTGCTGGAGACACTGTCCCCAGAGATGGCAGAGGTGAGGGACAGGGTCTGCGAGGGCTGCACCACTGTGGAGCCCGACTCTTGCAGCTGCACCTGGGACAGGACACCTGGGACAAAAGGAAGCAACAAGATTAATAAGTCCACATCTCTGTGAAAACCTCTGATCTGCCAGGTCCCCAGACACTGACCCCAGGGGAGCCCCAGGATGGGAAGGAAGAGGAGGAGGAAGACAGCCATCTCCCTGGGTCAGCCAGACTCAGCAGGCTCTGCAACCCCAGTGGAGGTTGTATTTACACAGGAAGCCACACCTGGCATCTGCCTGAGCATCGCTCACTGATATAAGGCTCCGGGTGTGCACAGCCTGCTGAGGCACAGACCCCAGTAATGCAGCCCGATTTCCCCAGAGCACGGTCCTTGGGCAAGTGGGACCCAAGGCAGGGGCCACAGACAAGGGTGCTCCGAGGTGGGCCCTTGGGTGTGGGAGATGTGGATCTTACACCAATTTCAGAGCCTGTTTACCCACATCACTTGATTGAATTTCTTTCATTCATACATTTATTCCACCAACACTGAGGGCCTATGACACACCAGCAATCCTCTAGGTAACAAGGACAAATCAGTGAAGAAGACAGAAGCCCCGTCCCTGTGTTCTGGGGTCACAGGCTAGGTGCTTGTGTATCAGACACACACCATGAGCCCCCAGAGCTGGTCAGCTGGGGAACCTGGAAGCAGAGGGCATAGGTGAGAGTCTTCAGCCCAGGGGACCCACAGGGGAAGGACATAGGCCTAGGCTTGCATTTTGACTCCTGATGAGGTGCCTCACACTGAGCACAGGGAGCTGGGGACTAGGGGACATCTCTACAGGGAGCAGGCAGGGGCAGGAGCAGCTGAGACACCAAATGGCCCAGGTGGGTAGATAAAAGCTCTTCCTTCTAAAGTGACCCCAGTGGTTAGTCAACAAAGAGCGATGGCTCCTGCCCTGGCTGTGAGGCTCAGTAGGTAGAGTGTCGCCCTGGAGAATGAAAGGTCCTGGGTTTGATTCTGATCAAGGGCACGCACCTTGGTTGCAGGTTCCCCAGCCCTGGTTGGGGTGTGTGCAGGAGGCAACGATCAATGTCTCTCTCTCTCTCTCTCCCACATTGATGTTTCTGTCTGTCTCTCCCTCTGCCTTGCACTCTCTCTAAAAATCCATGGGAAATACACTCAGTGAGTATTAACAAAAAAATATATATATATTTTAAAAAATAAATAAAAGAATGATGGCTCCTGACAAGAGTCACAGAAGCGAGGTTCTGCTTAGGGAGTTTTGCAGTGTAGGAAATAGGCCTCTGAGATCCACCCCCAGCAAAGTCAACTTTTATTGGAAAGGGTTACTGAGCATTTCTCACAGCTTCAAGGTGTGACTGTGGCCCAGAAGGAGGAGAGACTGTCCCAAGGGCGGGTTTTTCTTTTTGGCCCCATCTGAACCTCTGGCTGCGCTTGTTGGTTGTGGGGGTGTGGGGGCAGGCTCCCTGCTAGGAAGGGGAGACCCTGGGACCTGGTTGCTGGGACTGAAGACTGACCTCGCTGGGAGCAGGGGCAGCGCTGTTAGTAAGGGAGAGATCAAGGCCCAACTGGTCCCAGGGAGTGTGGCCTGAAGACCGGTCCCAGGGGTCCTCCTCTTCCTTCCCATTTTTTTAAAAAATCAGCTTTGGGAACTGGAGGCATCCTGGAGGACTGGGTGGATAGTGGGTGGGTAGGGAGGGGGTGGGATGTCACCTGCAGGGGCCACCCAGGAGCCTCTGGCTTCTCCTGTAGGCACATGGGGCTTGCACCCTGCCCATGCCCACCCACGGCGCCCTGAGGCTGCAGGAAGGTGTCTCGCTTTTCTATTCAGAGATAACTTCATTATCCACATGGAAAATCCTCTGGAAAGATACACCCCCACAGGAATTGGTGTACAAGCACCAACCAGTGGGAAAATGCATTTGGAAAGAAAAACAACAAGGCCTAAACACAGAGAAACACCTAAGGATCAACCTAAAACCCAGGCTCTGCCCACAGAAAGTGATCATGAAATGAATTTTAGGAAAATATAGACAGTTTTAGGGAATTTTTAGAATTGGAGTCCATGGAAAAAACACAGGGCTACAGACTGGGAGAAGGTGTATTTCCATAAGACAAGGGAACTAGAAGTGGCCAAAAAGTTCTATATTTACAAAATGAAGAAGAAAGAAAGCCCAGAAGGAAGAGGAGGACAATGAGGGGGCAGGGCCTCAGGAGTCACTATAGTAACAAATTCAAAGGAAATATTGACCAGTCAGAGGGGATATAAGGACATGGGAACTGCAGTCTTTATAAACCATGAAAATAGGACGTCTGTGGTACCTTCCCCCCTCCCCACGTGGGAGTCTGTATTTGTTCTTCAATAAATCTCACCTTTGCTACACCACCTTCTGTTTGTGAATTCATTCTTCGACTCTGGCAGACAAAGAATCTGGGTTCCAGTCAAAAATTCCGTGTCAATAACATATGATCAGGAGTCCTGACACGGGTGTAGACCCACCAGAAACCGACGTGCTTTTTCAGCAAAAGGCTTCACACCATGGCGACACACACCATGTGAGGCTGCTGTGAATTCTTTTTTCAAGAACTTAAAAGTATCTGAGCTCCATCATCATTCCTAGAGGAACATGCACATGGTCCTCCCTGGGTTTAGAACTGTGGACGAAAGGGGCCACATGCTAATCTGACAGGTCAGGGGAGGCCTGCTTGGTGGTCCTGCAAACTGAGAGACCTAAAGTCACCACAAAGGATGGTCTGAAATGAAACTTGAACTAAAAGCAGTTATGGTGGGTAGTTATGTCCTAGGCTGGTATCTTCACTGACAAGGTCAACCTTGACCTTAACTGAGCCTATCTGTCTTTTTGCATCTATAATAACATACACTTGCAATGTCTAGGTAACTTGTATCTTCCCCTTTTCCAAACTCCTTGAGGCACAACCTAATGTGCTGGGCCCCAGGACAGATACCACAAATTCCTTCATTATCCTGTTAATTGATCCTGCACCCACCTAAGCCTGTGTCTCTCATTTTACTTTTTATCCAATCTCAGAGGTTTCCTGGCTTTGTTTTCTACTGTCTCTCTAGTCTATCACCAGTGGATTTCCAGTAACCCACCTATGTCCGTCCTTGGATTGCAATGTATAAAAATAGAGGAAAACCCGCCATTCTCAGGAGCATTATCTCAGTCTGTGGAGGTCCCACATCCTGGCATTTGTCCACAGTTTGGCTGAAATAAGCTCACAAAAATTCTTTACAGATTTGAATGTGTTTTTTTACATTAACAGTACTAAGACGGGGTTTCCTCCTACCATTTCCTTCCTGTCCTGTTTTATTAAAATAAGGTTCCTTTATTTATTTAATTTGCTTTGTTAATCCTGAACCAAATAGGAATTTGAGATCAGAGTCTCCCTTCAGTCACTGAATTTTGTCAGATTTACGACAGAGCCTCCTTTTTTATTCACAAATACAATCCCTAAACCTGGACATAGGAAAGGGCTTTCTGGGAGCTCTGTGGCTGAGCCTGGGAGCAAAGTTAATTTAAGGCAGAGAAGGAAATTGTGTCTTTGCTTAACTCTCCATGGGCTCCTGTTCTGGGGACTGTACTGGACTTGAGTGCCCCCTGGTGTCCAGGACGCCCCCTGCAGCCCAGCCCTGCTGCCTCCCTCAGGGAGATTTGTGTCTGGCCTCACACTGACTTCCCCTCAATGTGTGTCTTGCACAGTAATACACAGCCGTGTCCTGGGTTTTCAGGCTGTTCATTTGCAGATACAGCGTGTTCTTGGCGTTGTCCCTGGAGGTGGTGAATCGGCCCTTCACAGCTTTGGCATAGTTTGTGATACTTCCATCAGGACTAATATCACCAAGCCACTCCAGCCCCTTCCCTGGAGCCTGGCGGACCCAGTGCATCCAGTAGCTACTGAAGGTGAATCCAGAGGCTGCACAGGAGAGTCTCAGAGACCCCCCAGGCTGCACCAAGCCTCCCCCAGACTCCACCAGCGGCACCTCACACTGGACACCTGCAAACACAGAGACACAAGGTGGACTGAGAATCACATGGAAGCAAAAACAGGCACAGGCACAGGTCTCAGCGCTCCCCACTCCTGAGAATGACCTTGAAGAATGATCAGGAGGAAAACACAGCTTGGCACCAAGTCCATGGTGGAGCCGCTGGGATCCTGTCTCAGGCGTTTGGGTTCTGGGTGTGTCTCCCCAGCATTCGGGGCAGGGCCCTCTTTTATGAGCAGGAGGAGAGCCCCATTTGCATGGGGTCTGGATATAAGGGTGCAGCTGGGAAAAGATTCAAGAATGCTGACCACAAGGGGTCCCGTCCTGACCCACTCTCCCTCCCTCTCCCCTTTCCTGAGACCCCGTCACCCTTGGGTTTGAGAGTCCTCCATCCTTGGGATTTGATGAGGACCCAGGGGTGCTGCTCCCAGAGGCAGGTCGACAGGGTTTCCACTTGCTCTCCTTCACCTGCGGTGGGCCATGTTGCCTTTCTGGTGTTTGGGAATAAGATTTGCCTTGGAATGATGCTTTTATTTTGAGACTGCAAGATTCTCTTTGTTCTTCCATCAAACTGGAACATCAACATGTGACAAAGCAGGAGAAGCTGGGCTGGAAGCTTCTTTTCTGGTTGTCATCTCGCTCTGCCTACCACCGTCTCTAGGGAAGGTCGTGATGAATGTCCTCCTGGATGACTCAGGATCAAAAAACAAAAACAAAAAGAAGAAACAAAAAGGAGAAAGGCCCAGTACCAGCGATGATGATGGACATTAAGAGCCGTCATGCACTTCGGGTGGAGAGGCACCTTGATGAGGACATTGGACGGTGGGCTTGGTAATTCCCATGGATGCTGAGAGCTGCCCTTTCCCTCCTAGAAAGAGGCAGACACAGGACCCTGTCCTCTGGAAGCTCCCACAGTGAGCACCTTCAAAGCAGAGCAGCACAGACAGCCTCTGTGTCTAACACACACTAGCCTCACAAGATTGCTTACGTGTGGTACAACTAAGCAGGAACAGTTTGCTCCTAGAGTGTTGTTTGTAACACGCTAAAACATACCATGACATATATGATGTTTCCAACATAGGCCACATAGGACATGCCCATCATTTATGACATGTGTGTCAGCTATGACAGGCATGCAGCACAGAACAGGCATGTCACTTATGACACATTGCCAACAACATGCATGCCACCTAAGATGTATTTTGCTTATTACATCTTTGGAGGCTCATCCTGGTATATAACTTGGAAATTGGCCTGTTGATCCACTGTCATTCATTCTTCTAGAGACAAGCCATGCTTTCCTGAATGAACACGTCCTACAGCAAGTGCTACAGGGCCTCAGACCAGGAGATTGCACAGATCTCCCTCCCACAGGTGACACAGGCCAGGCGGGCTGCTGGGCCAGCCCTCCACATAGTCATGCTGAGCTCAGTGCTCCTGGCGTCTCCCTGCCGAGGGGTAAAGCCAAGTGGCTGGAGACAAGCAAGAGGTGGTCTGAGCTCTGGCCAGTTTGGCTCAGTGGCTAGAGCAACGGCCTGCGGACTGAAGGGTCCCGGGTTCAATTCTGCTCAAGTGCACTTGCCCAGGTTGTGGGCCTGATGCCCAGTATTGAGTGTGCCGGTAACAGTGGATCAATGATTCTCTCTGATCATTGATGTTTCTATCTCTCTCTCCCTCTCCCTTCCTCTCTGAAATCAATAAAAATCTATTTAAAAAAAACAGAATTGGCACTGGCTGGGCAGTTCAGTTGGTTACAGCATCATCCTAATACAGCAAGGTTGCAGGTTAGATCCCCAGTCAGAGCACATACAAGAATCAACCAATGAATGCATAATAAATAGAACAACAAATCAATGTTTCTCTCTCTCTCCCTTCCTCTCTCTCTCTCAAAAAAGAAAATCAATAAATAAAAAATTTAAAAAGAAACAGGATTGCTTAAAAAAAATAGAGGTGGTCTGAATTCTCCAGGCCTCTGGGGGGCCTTGAGCCCCACGGGGACCCTTGAGAGTGGGTGACTAAGACGAGATCTTTGCTTCCTTCCCTCTGATGAATTCTTAGTGAGAGGACCCCCTCTGGCTCCTTTATGCCTCCTTCCTGGCCAAGCATGGAGCTGTCTTCCTCTCAGGCTTGACCAGGGCTCTGGAGACAAAACTGGAGGGAACTGTGAGAACCCAGACCTCCCTGCCCCTCCCGGCGACCACGTGCTGGATCAAGTGGGTGTTACCAGGCAGTAAGACATAGAGAAAGAGGAGGAAGGCGCAGGGGCCTGCCAGCCGGTGGTGCCACAGTGGGTGATGACACAGTGGGTGAGGACACAGTGGGTGAGGACACAGTGGGTGAAGACACAGTGGGTGATGCCACAGTGGGTGATGACACAGTGGGTGAGGACACAGTGGGTGAGGACACAGTGGGTGAGGACACAGTGGATGAGGTCACAGTGGGTGAGGACACAGTGGGTGAGGACACAGTGGGTGAGGCACCAGTGGGTCTGCTGGTTCTGAGAGCAGTGCTTCCTGCCCATGCCTGTCACTGCAGAGTGGAAACACCCTGCTCTTTGAGGTATGGATCCAAGGAACGTCGTGTTAGTGGCAACAGGTTAAACAGAGCTCCTGGAGATTCATTATTTTATTTTTATATATTTACTAGAGGCCCAGTGTGCACAAATTGTGTGTGAGTAGCTCACTTTTGCTTGCCTCAGCTGGCCACCCTGACCATTGCCCCTCCCTCCGCCGCTTATAGCCCTCCCCCTCTAGTAGCTCGCTGCTCCACCCTGCCCGCCACGAGAGCAGTGGCTAATTTGGTCATGATGGCATGATGGTGTGACAGCCAAGGGCCTTTTATTAATATAAACTAGTGTCCCAGTGCACAAAATTTGTGCACATTAAAAGGAAATTAATTAGAGGAAATATTTTAATATTGCTATTTGCCCTTGCTCTATAATAGAAGTGTGAGAGATGAAAGGAAATTAGTAAAATGTATATAAAAATAATAATTTATTAATAAATAAACAGTAACAAAAGGATATAACAACAACAGAGGCATGATATAAAAACAACAAAAACATGATATGAAAACAACAAAAACATGATATAAATACAACAGTGATGCAAACAATGACTGATAAAGTGATTATACTTATTCTAATATCTCCCTGTATACCACATTAAGAGTAAAAACACTTTCAGAGTGCTTGACTAATTTCCCTTGTGGTGACGTATTTGGAACTTTAATGTCACATGCTCTTCAAATTCGAGAGAAAGCAACATATAACTGACCATGTGCAAAAATGGGTCCAGGTAGGAATATGCCTACTCTGTCTAGAGTTTGTCCTTGTGATTTATTAATTGTCATTGCAAATGCTGGCATCACAGGAAACTGTCTTCGAATTAATTTAAATGGTAGGCCAGTGTCAGATGGGGAGAATTCAATTCTTGGAATCAGAACAACCTTTAACTCTGCAGATCCTGTTAATACTTCAGCTTAGATAATGTCAGGTCATAATCTTTTGATAATAAATATGGTACCATTACAAAGACCCCATTTACTTTTAAGATTTCTCAATAGCATGATGATTGCACCCACTTTCAATTTTAATTTATGACATGGCATTACCGAAGGAATAATACTATTAAGAAATTTGAGAGAACCTGGCTAGAACACCTGGCTGGAGAACCTGGCTGGAGAACCTGGCTGGAGAACCTGGCTATACTGATCAACTGAACGCTGTCTTTGTGTCAGTCATTTCTTCTTCGCCGACTCCATCCACACCTTTGGGAACCCCTGGACCTGTTGGGGCTGGACCCCAAAATCTAGTGCCTGAACAGGGGACTCCCCTAGGAGAAGACTTTAAAGATGTAAGTCAAGGAGATAACAAGATGGTGGCATAGGTAAACACCAGAAATTGCTGCCTCGCACAACCACTTCAAAAATACTACTAAAAGACAAAACGGACATTGTCCAGAACCAGAGGAAGGCTGGCTGAGTGGAAATTCTACAACTAGAAGGAAAGAGAAAAGCACACTGAGACTCAGAGGAGGTGCAGAAGTAAAGTGCAGAGGTACGGAGGCACACGTGGAAAGGGCTGGCAACTGAGGACACGGTTGTCTTTTTCAATCGGGAGGGAGTTTCAAGCTCCCAACTGCTCTGAACTCCAGTTCCAGGCACGTCTCTGAGGACCCAGGCTCATTCGGGGAGAAACTGGAATGTCTGGCATAAGTCAGAACTCGAGGGCAGCTTTCTCTAAGAGGTGCTTGCAGCAATTACCGTGGTACTCTGAGACCCAGGACCTCTTAGGGAAGGACTGAGGATCAGCCATAGCTGTTTGCTCCACCCTGTTGATTCCCTGAGACCCCGCCCATGCAAGCTGTGTGCAAAGGCTTTTGCATATGAAAGGCCTGGCCCTTTGCAATCTGAAAATTACCTAACAAACTGCAGCTGGGTCAGAGTGACCCAGAACTTCCAAAAGAAGGCCCAAGGCCCCATGGCAGATTGCACTGTTTCACAGCTGGGCCTCATCTGGGAACCTCCAAACCCCAAACAAAGAAGAAGAATCTGCAGATCTCTCCATAGCTCCTGCTGTGTAGCCTCAGGCAGAGGCTAAATTAGCACCTCCTTAGAGACCCAAGAGCCAGTGTACCCAGTGGTCAGAGTGGAACCATCCAGATTACAACTCCTCAGATCCATAAGGGACACACTCAGGGGGCAGACTCAGTGAACACCAAAGCCCCACTGAAGCAAGTCTTTCCCCAGAAGGGTGTCTCCAGCACAGAAGTTATCCCACTGTAGACAGCTGATTCTCACAGCCAATTGGCCTGGAGGCCAATTCCTCCCAGTGATACCTACAACAATCAAGGCTTAACTACAACAAGACTGTGCACAAAGCCCACAAAGGGGTGCACCAAGAGTGTCTACCTCAAGCAATTGGGGAGGCTGAGCCACTGGGCCCTATAGGACACCTAGCACACAAAGCCACTCTATCAACACAGGGAAGCATAAAAAATGCAGAGACAAAGAAACAGGTCACAAATGACAAAAATGGAGGAAAGCAAACTATTTGATATAGAGTTCAAAACGACACTTTTAAGGTCTTTTAAGAATTTTCTAGAAAACGCTGATAAATTTAGTAAGACCCTCAATAAGTCTAGTGAGACCCTCGAGGTTGTGATAAAGGACCACCTAGAAATTAAGCATACACTGACTGAAATAAAGAATATTATACAAACTCCCAACAGCAGACCAGAGGATAGCAAGAATCAAGTCAAAGATTTGAAATACAAAGAAACAAAAACCACCCAACTGGAAAAGCAAAATGAAAAAAGAATCCAAAAATAAGAAGATAGTGTAAGGGGCCTCTGGGACAGCTTCAAGCATACCAACATCCGAATTAGAGGGGTGCCAGAAGAAGAGAGCAAGATATTGAAAACCTATTTGAAGAAATAATGACAGAAAACTTCCCCTACCTGGTGAAAGAAATAGACTTACAAGTCCAGGAAGCACAGAGAACCCCCAAAAAAAGGAATCCAAAGAGGAACACACCAAGACACATCATAATTAAAATGCCAAGAGCAAAAGACAAAGAGAGAATCTTAAAAGAAGCAAGAGAAAGACAGTCAGTTACCTTCAAGGGAATACCCATACGACTGTCAGCTGATTTCTCAACAGAAACTTTGCAGGCCAGAAGGGAGTGGCAAGAAATATTCAAAGTGATGAACAGCAAGAACCTACAACCAAGATTACTTTACCCAGCAAAGCTATCATTCAGAATTGAAGGTCAAATAAAGAGCTTCACAGATAAGAAAAAGCTAAAGGAGTTCATCACCACCAAACCAGCATTATATGAAATGCTGAAAGGTATCCTTTAAGAAGAGGAAGAAGAAAAAAAAGGTAAAGATACAAACTATGAACAACAAATACACATCTATCACCAAGTAAATCTAAAAATCAAGTGAATAAATAATCTGATGAACAGAACTGGTGATTATAATAGAATCAGGGGCATAGAAAGGAAGTGGACTGACTATTCTTGGGGATTAAAGGGGTGTGGGGGATGCGAGTAGAGTCTGAACAAAAATCGTGCACCTATGGATGAGGACAGTTGTGGGGGTGAGGGTGGAGGGTGGGGTGGGAACCGGGTGGAGGGGAGCTATGGGGGAAAAAAGAGGAACAACTGTAATAATCTGAACAATAAAGATTTAATTTAAAAAAAATTAAAGTTTCTAAGAGTAAAAAATTCTAATACATTTTAAAGAAAAAAAGGAAAGAATATTAAAGTTGAGATACTTAATAGAAGGACTGAGGCATGGTTATGCATTTTTGAAGGACATGGA
Source organism: Myotis yumanensis (assembly GCF_028538775.1). Classification (NCBI taxonomy): domain Eukaryota; kingdom Metazoa; phylum Chordata; class Mammalia; order Chiroptera; family Vespertilionidae; genus Myotis; species Myotis yumanensis. The sequence goes on from NW_027223773.1 coordinate 16,034,829, forward strand.
AAGAAGATTTAAAGGTTAATTTGAAAGTGTGAAATTTATGAAGGTTGTGTATGTGATAAAAAGGAAAAGAAAAATGTTAAAAGAAAGTTGATTAAATAATACAGGCCAGTGACTGGACACCTAAGTTGCTGCCCAGTGAGTTATGAGTGTTTTACGACACATAATAAAAGAATTAAGCATTTGGCTTGCTGGTTAAAAGGAGACACCGGGCCCTGGGATCTGTAAAAGTGATCAGGGATGAACCAAGCAGTGGTGAGAGACAGGAATGGCAAGGCCCTGTAGCTGATAAACAGGGTTAACAGGAGAGGGTAAAGGAAAGGCACTTTCTATAGACCAGAGGACCTTCAGGACTTTCAGATGCTCCTAGAGAGGAGTCTGATTGAGGGACTAGAAGAGACCCTGTTGGGTTAGGAGGACCGGAGGCTGCATATTAAACTTATAGACTGCAGTTTGCTAGGCAGAGCTCCAAGCCTAGTTGTATAGGGGTTAAGCTGACTGTGTACAGCCAAACAACTTTGTCCCATGCCAGAATGCATATTAGGGAAATTGGACAGACTGTGCATGTGGCTAGAAAGAAGAACCGGCCACCATGCACAGCCCTGACAGTGGCCTGGAGAAAACTGTATAATAGACTTAGATAATGCATGCGTCTTCATGGACATGATTCCAGAGAGACAAGGACAATTTTGCTTTGTGTAGGAAGGTAAAAAAAATAGACTTTAGTCACCTCCCTGAGATGTTTGTATAGCCCTACCATGTGTCATGTTTGGTAGCAGAAAATTTGGCTGCCTGAAGTAGCCACAGTGGCCATATTGTACCTCATTATGTTAATATGTTAATTACCTTTAATTCTCTTACAGATTTAAATGCAGTTGCCAAAAGGGCTGGTGCCCAAAAAGGCAAGGAAAAATACCCAACAGGTTTTGATCTCTATTAAAAGACAGTTGGCAGCCTGTATACTGTCTTCTTAGAGGCCTGTGTGACATGCTCATGTCAGGGGTGGCACAAACCTCAATGTTAGGAAAGTGGAGGAGGTCTGTATGGAACAGAGGGGAATGGTAAGTACCAGCCCTCTGTCACAGGAATTATAGACCCTATGAGGTCCTATGACATGTGAGACCCTGTGAAAGGATACAGTTCCCTTAGTTCGTTCTGAGAGGGCATGTCACCCCTTCCAGAGACCATCTGTAGTTTAAGGACAAGTCAAGTAGGGGGAACCCTACTACAGATACAGTTGTGACTATCTATTTGAATATAGACACATTGTAAATTTCTTCATGCCATTTGAAGACAGTTACTGTTTTGTTATAAAACATTTAGAAAAATATTACTCTGAAGAGTCCCTGAAAAGGACTGGCAAGGAAAATCAGAAGATCTTAAAGCAGGTCAGTATATTTTTCTCCTTATACAATTCCTCCAAAATTTGGCAATTCTTAATAAATAAATCATGGCAATGCATTTCTTTGCATAAATTCAATAAGACTGGTTTCCAACAGTGGTTTTATTGACCAAAAACTTTGACCGGAGTATCATGTTTTAAAGAGCCCTGGCTGAACTCTGAAGACTTGAAGCCAATAAGAGTGCCACAGAGAAAGCTTGGTATCTTACTTGGTAGCCCTGAAAATAGATGGTGCTGGAGCATCAGGCCCATACCCTACCATCACTGGCGGTTGGTTAGAGTAGAAGGGGGGTAATAGGGCGCCTCTGTGTCTCTGCGGAACCCCATGCACTCTGGGCCCCAAGGAGTAGGAGGGCTACTGAAATGGCCCTTAAAGCCTAAGGCATGGCCCCAGGTAGAGGCACTGCAGGTGAGGAATTCACCTAACTCAGCAGATACTTCGGGCAGGCCTGACAAAGAGCTGAAAAACATATAAATTGAAAAGACTTCCACCATATTGGGCCCCAGAATTTGAGAAGCAAGAGTTCGTCTGGGCCCTCTAGCAGTAGTGAAAATGAACAGGACTCCAAACAAATTTGGCTTATTGATTAAGGCGTCTTCTGATTTACAATATAACAATAGTTCTAGAGCAGTGGTTCTCAACCTTCCTAATGCTGCGACCCTTTAATACAGTTCCTCATGTTGTGGTGACCCCCCAACCATAAAATTATTTTCATTGCTACTTCATAACTAATTTTGCTACTGTTATGAATTGTTATGTAAATATCTGATATGCAGGATGTATTTTCATGGTTACAAATTTAACATAATTAAAGCATAGTGATTAATCACAAAAACAATATGTAATTATATATGTGTTTTGTGATGGTCTCATACGACCCCTGTGAAAGGGTTGTTCGACCCCCAAAGGGGTTGAGACCCACAGGTTGAGAACCGCTGTTCTAGAGCATCGAGGTCAACACTCCTTTAAAACAAGCCCTAACCACCCTCAGGAGAGCACTCTTGTTAAGTGTTCTGAGATCCAACCCCCACTGTGCTCCCTCCCACCTCCATTCAGCCTTCCTTCCCTCCTCCTCAATCCCAAACATGTCTGAGAAGCTGTGAGAGCAACTCTGACACTGGCATTCTCAGGGGGCGTCTGAGATCCTGCTTCCTTGCAACTGTCTTAGGTTTGGCTCAGATAAACTCTTAAAAAATTCTCCACAGGTTTGGACGTGTGTATGTCAACTATGTCAACGTGGTTCACTTATGCTGTGTATTTTATGCCAATTCAACCACCAAGGAAAACCTGGAAACGTGTCACAGGGGAGACGGGCACAGCTGGAGAGGCCAAGTTCTTCCTGAGGCTGCACCTCTGTGAAAAGCTGTGTTTCTATGGATGGTTTCCCACAAGGACTCAGTTCTGTCCCTTATCTGCTGCTTTGCCAACCCCACTTGGGCAACACCACTGCAGTTATGATAAGTCTCAAAATAGATCCGTTTTCATGTATTGAGCCGTGATTTTGAAGTCGATTCCTTTGATTTTTTTCATAGATAAAAATGTCATGCACAAGTAGGGACACCGGGTATCTCCATTCACATTTGAATGTCTCTATGTATTTTTCTTGTTTTATTTCAGTTGTTAAAACATCAAGTACAATGTTCAGTAGAAGTGGTAAGAGTGAACCTTTTTGACTTTGTCCCCATCTGAGTGGGAATCATTTCCCTTCCCACAATCAAGTATGATATTAGCTACAGGAATCCCATGATCAGATTGAGGAAGTGCCCTTGATCCCAAGTTCCCTAAGCATTTTTATCATGAATGAATGCTATGCTTTGTCACACACTTTTTTGTATCAATTTTTATGACCATGTGAATTTTCTTCTTTACTCAGTTGATCTGTTGGATTACATTGGTTGATTAAAAAATATTGAATCAGCTTTGAGTTGTTGGGATTAATACTACTTTGTCATGATGTAGTATGATTTTTTTTATATTGCTGGTAGGATTGGCTAATATTTTGTTGAGGATTTTAGTAAATATGATAATAAGAAATTTCGGTCAGTAGTTTACTATTTCTTTGTACTGAGTACACAAAGAATGCCAGTCTCATAAGAATGCACTGGGGAATGTGTTCATATCTCCTCATTAATTTCTGGTATTGGCCATTTGTCTCTTTGCCAGTCTTGTTAGCATTTGGTTAGTTTTATTGATTTTTTTTCAAAGATTCAGCTGTTGGCATCATTCATTTTTCTCTACATTTTTTCTGTTTTGATTTCATTAATCTCTGTTCATTTTTATTTTTCTTTCCTTTTGCTTGATTTTAGGTGAGTTTGATCTTCCTTTTCTAATTTCTTTTCTGTTTTTTAAATCTTTACTGTTGAGAGTATTACTAATATTCCCCCCTTTCCACCCATATCACTCATCCACCCGGATCCTGCCCAATCCCTGGCTTTCATCATTCTCCTATCTGTGTCCATAGGTAATGCATATGTGTATAAGTTCTTTGGTTAATCTCTTTCCACCTTTCCCTCTGTCTTCCCTCTGAGATTTGTCAGTCTGTCTTATGTTTCCATGCCTCCGGTTCTATTTTGTTCATCAGTTTATTTTGTTCAATAGATACTATGTTTAATTACTTTGGTTTTTAGATTCAATTGTTGATAGATATGTATTCATTGCCATTATTTTTTCATATTTTATTTTTAGTTTTTAAAAATATTTTTATTGATTTCAGAGAGGAAGGGAGAGGGAGAGAGAGATAGAAACATCAAAGATGACAGAAAATCACTGATCAGCCGCCTTCTGCATACCCCCCACTGGGAACTGAACCCTGGCATGTGCCCACTGGATTGAATCCTGAAACCCTTCAGTCAGCAGGCCAATGCTCTATCCACTGAGCAAAACTTAGATCTCTTTATAGTTAGCATCACATTCCGAGAAACTATTTGCTAGGACTTTCTTCATATTTATCCCTCCTCTTCCTCCTCCTCCTCATTCTTATTCTTATTCTTATTCTTATTCTTATTCTTATTCTTATTCTTTTTCATTTTCCTTTTCCTTCCCTTCCTCCTCCTCCCCCTCTTCTTCCTCTTTCTCCTCCTGGATGTGTAGAGTTGTAATCTGGTCTGGTCTGAAGCTGTCCACCAAGTGCACTGACTATAGGGCCTCCTGGTGGTGCAAAGTAAGCCACTGCCTGGGGCCACCAAGCAGGAGCTACAAGGGGATCTGCAGATGGCTGATACTTGTATTGGGCTTGGATGTGCCCAGGCAAGGACAAGTTGTGAAGCAAGGCAGGCTGGTGCTAGTGCCCGGTCTTGGGCCTCTTATTGATAGTTTTGGGGCATGCTGATGCCAGCTGCTCCTTGTTTGAGAGATTTTAGGAGAGTCTGAAACCTGAGCCAGGACAAGACATTCAAATGGAAAGGCTGCTGGAAACAGTTTGGGTGGGGCTGAATTTTGGATGGGCCGTGTTCTCACAGGGAATTACCAGGGCAGAGCAAACTGTGTGAGCCACATTGTTGGAACCTCAGATATGGCTTTGAGGCTGTTATGCAATGGGGGAGGTCCCAGCACAGAAACAATGACTCCTGTGAGTAGCTCTGTCTGGAAAAAAGCCACCTCAAGTTCCTGCACTAATGGCAGACAACCCAGTTCTTCCCCATATGTACCTGGATCTCCCAATTCCACCACCTACTGCTGGAACTCAGAGGAAGAAAGACCCTGTAAATTCCTGTGCTGGCCCTTTAAGAGGAACAGCCTGGGTCTCCAGTGGCCTCCATGTCACTCAAAGACAATTATTTCTGGTTTTTACAACCTGAATTTCTGAGGACTTCTGTTCCCAACTCTGGAAACCTGGGTGTGGTTCTGGTGTGGGGCTGGGACACTTTGATTCTCACAGGAGGCCTTCTCAGCTGAGATATCTCTCCTGATTAAACACACATCACATCTGAGTGTCGGACTAGCCTGTTGCCCATCTCTGCCCTTCCTACCAGTCTTGATGGGCTTTCTTCTTTACCTCCCTAGTCTGAAATGATGGCTGTTCTCTATTTCAGTTGTACATTCCATGTGGTTGTGGGAAGCAGCAAGAGCATGCATTTACCTCTGCCTCCAAATTGGTTCTCACCCTTTTCCAATTTTTTAAAGTAGAGGCTTATGTTATTGATTTAAAGATCTTTATTCCTATATAATATGTAAGCATTTAATGCTATAAACTTCCCTCTAAGCACTGCTCTAACTGCATCTCACAAAATTGGATATTTTGTAATTTCATTTTCTTCCAGTTTTGAAGTACATTTTCTGTTAGTTTAGAATTCTACATTCATGATGCTTCAATGTTTCTTCAGCTCTTTAGAGTCATCACTCCATTGTCTTCTGATTTTGGTAGTTTTTCATGAGACCTTTGATGTTTTTATTAATCTTGTTCCTTCACTCACGTGTGTTTTTTTCTTTCCTGCCCTTGGCATTTTATGAGTTTGACTTTATTGTGCCTTGATTTAATGTTGTTTATTTTTATTTTTCTTGGTGTATGTTGGTGTTCTTAGATTTCTTTATAGTTTACATCAAATTCTGAGAAACTATTTGCCATAATTTCTCCAAAAATTTTACTTGGTGCCTCCTATCTCCTTTTTCTAGGATTCCAATTACATGTATATAGATTTGCTTTATTGTCTCTTACATTCCTGACACTTGACTATTTCTTGGAAAATTTGTTCTGTGTTCCATTTTGGGGAGTTTCCATTACACTTCTTTAAGTTCACTTATGTTTAATCGGCAGTGTTAGTCTACTCCATGTATTAGTCATTTCAGATATTGTTATTTTCTTATCCTCTAGAAATTCAAAATACAGATCAGTTCTACCAACTCCTTTCTGTTAGAGTAAAGCTCTCACGTGTTTTATCCACCAGAAGCTCCTGACAGAAGACTGCCCCTTTGCTAGCACAGTCGAGGTTATTGGTTGCTGGGTTACTGCCCAATGACTTTTGCAATGTCCTCCTTAAAATTGCAATGTCTCCAGGAAGGACCAAAGGAAATATTAAGGACTCCTTCTGACGGATCAATGGGGCAGAGGAAGTGACTTCCTCTAAGGGGTGGTGTGAAAGGAAATGTAAGGCATAAGGCAGAGAGGCAGTGAGTCCTTGAGGAGGGTGTTTACTCCTGGAGAATAAAACCACTGACCACATCATCAGAGAATATATCCCTCAGGTCCCAGCTCCTGAGCTGGTCCTCATGCTCTGTGGTCCTGAGCACCCCCTGGTGTCCTGAATGTCTCCATGCAGCCCAGTCATGCTGCCTCCCTCAGGGAGGTTTGTGTCTGGGCTCACACTGACTTCCCCTCACTGTGTCTCTTGCACCGTAATACATGGCTGTGTCTTCGGTGGTCACGGAGCTCAGCTGCAGGGAGAACTGGTTCTTGGACGTGTCTCTGGAGATGGAGGTTCGGCTTTTGAGGGAGGGGCTGTAGTTAGTGCTCCCATCACTACATATGCGCCCCATCCACTCCAGCCCCTTCCCCAGGGCCTGGCGGGTCCAATGCCAGCAGGAGCACTGGAGATGGAGTGACCAGAGACAGCGCAGGTGAGGGAGAGGGTCTCTGAGGGCTTCAGCAGTCCTGTGCCCCACTGCTGCAGCTGCACCTGGGACAGGACACCTGGGACACAGAGAACACAGTAAGTCCTGGCCTCAGATGCAGGATACCCATCTCTTCACATCTAAGCCCTTGAGTCACTCACATCTGGGAGGTGACAGCAGGAAGAGGAAGAGCCACATGGGAGTCATGCTCTTGCAGGTAATGTGCTCCTCCCGAAGAAAGTATTCTCAAGGGTGAGGAGGCCCTGAATTTAAGTGGACGCCAACTGTGTGTGTATCTGGTAGCCATGTGGGCATTTGCATATGGGAGGTGTCTGCACTTACAAAGGGCAAGAGGTGAGGGGAGGTCCCTTTCTCTGGGGCTTCTCCTGGAAGGAGGTGCTGACTGTGCCCTCAGAGAACCAGGCCCTCCTTGGGGTCCTGGTCACTGTGCCCTGGGACCTCTTCTTCCACAGCAGGAGATGTGCTGCAGGAGGTGGTCAGGAAGTGGGATGTGGGAACAATCAGTGACTCCTTAGGGATAAAATCACTGTGCCTCTGCTCCCATGGTATAGACAGATGACATAGGTATATATCTTCTGTTCTTTATCCTCACCTGAGAATATGTTCATTGATTTTTAGAGTGAAAAAAAGGGGAGAGTGAGTGAGAGAGATATATTGATGTGTAAGAGAAATATTGATCAGTTGCCTCCTGATGGCAAGGACTGAGAATCAAACCAGCAACCATTTCTTTTATTTATTTAAATATGTTTTTATTGAGAGGAAAGGAGAGAGAGGGAGCAAAAAACATCAATGATGAGAGAAAATCATTGATTGGCTGCCTCCTGCACGCACCCTACTGGGGATCAAGACTGAAATCTGGGCTTGTGTCCTGGCCAGGAATGGAATCATAGGTCAATACTCGACCATTGAGCCACACAAACTAGGCTTCAGTCCAATTTGTTTCGTTTGCTTGTTTGTTTGTTTTTAATTCTCACCCGAAGATATTCTTCCATTGATTTTTAGAGAGAGTGAAAGAGAGAGGCAAAGACAGAGAGAAACATCAATATCAGAGAAACAAATGGATTGGTTGCCTCCTGTACATGCCCTGACAAAGGCTCTGGCCAGGGAGGAGCATGCAACTGAGGTACATGCCCTTGACCAGAATCAAACCCCGGACCCTTCTGGCTGCAGACCGACGCTGAATCCACTGAGCCAAAAAGCTAGGGCCAGTTTTGAAATATATTTCAGTTAGTTTAGAATTCTACCTTGATATCTTTTCAATTTTCCTTCAGCATTTTAAAGTCGTCATTTCTTTGTCCTCTGGTTATGATAGTTTTTCATGAGACATTTAATGATTTTATTGATCCTTTTTAAAAATAAAAATTATTTTATTGATTTCAGAGAGGAATGGAGAGGGAGGGAGAGAGAGAGAGAGAGAGAGAGAGGGAAACATCAATAATGAGAGAGAATAATTGATCAGCTACCTCCTGAATTCCCCCTACTGGGGTTGGAGCCCACAACCCAGTTAGGTGCCCACTCTGGGAATTGAACAGTGACCTCCTGGTTCATAGGTCAATGCTTAACCACTGAGCCTGGCGGGCTGTTCCTGCACTTTTAGGATTCACAGAGCTCCCTGTGTACCTGGGCTCTGGTCAGCGGGATGTTGGCAACATTATAGGTGACCAGGCACCAGTCCTTCCCTGCCTGACCTCTGACTCCAGGGTCCACGGGCTTGTCCACCATGATGATCAGCAGCTCACGGGCCCCCAGGAGGTTCCCTCAGCACAGGTGTGAGCTGTTGGAGGTGCTCTGAGGTCAGTGTTTCCACCTGACACAGGCGGGGCCCCCCACAGCCTGACATCACACATGGTGCTGCACGTGGGTTTGATGAAGCAAATAAGATTTTTTTTTGCGGGGGGGGGGGGGTGACCAGCAGCCTGACTCTGTAACTAGTTAGTCAGTATCACTAATGTGCATTCCAGGGACTAGTCTATAGTCTAGTCTTTGCCCCTTCCTTATTTATCTAGTCTTGCAAGACCTGCTTACCTAAACACTCACATTTTACAGAGGCCATAAACCATGAACAATACACAAACCCTGGAGGGGGTTATCAGCCCTGGTGCCAGGCCAGGCCTTTAGGTATGGTCTCACGTCCCCCATCCCAACACATGGCCTGGAAATCCCATCCATATTTGGGGGACAAAGAAACTAAAGGGTATAAAGAGAGGGCTTCCTCCATATTGGTTTACTCAGGATTTGGGGAACTGACCCCCTGAGTCCCTGTGAAACATCTGAAAATAAATGGGCTTATCCTGGACCTCCAAGTACGCCTGTGTATTTTTCACTCGCCTGGTAGATTCTGTAACGGGCTCAGCCGGGTGGCCAAGGCTGGCTTCATGCTGCCTGAGTGGCCCTGGCCCTGGCATCTCAGAGAGAGCCTGGCACAAGAGATGGGCATGAGGGGATGGCATGGGGGTGCATTTAAGGCAAAACTTGCCAGGACAGGAAGGAGAGGGCAGAGTGCAGCCACATGGGACGTCCTGTGCAGGCCTGATGAGGCAGAGGACAGAGGGTGCGGATGGGGTGGTGTCTGAGGAGCCTGGAGGCACAGAAGAGGTGAGAGGGGACCATGTCTCCTTCAGCAGGTTCTCAGGATCCAGGTGGATTCTCCAGGGGAAGCGGGACAAGTATTGGGATGTGTCCTTGGGGACTGGGTTCTGGAGACACATGGGGAACCAGGCCCAGCAAGGCTGTGACAGGCCCTGTCACTGGGCCTCCTTCCTGCCTCCATCCCAGGACACCCTGAGCCTTAGGTCTGCCTCCCAGTTTCACGGAGCCAGGAGCACACATAGGGGTTGGACCCTAGGCCTCCATGTGCAGACACGTCAGTAAGAAGCAAGCAGTTAACTGCTCCAAAGGGCTCCTCCCAGGGCAGAGCAAGGGGCTGATCACCTACAGGTGAGGTTTAGGGACTGGACTGTGCTTTCCCAGCTCAGCACTGCATGGGAGCAGGGGGACTTCGCTCTACAATGTTTTCCTTGTCAACCCAGAGAGCAACCATCAGGAACATGGTGACTGGAAGGGCACAGATGAAAAGTTGACCAATCTGAAACACAGCCACTACAAACTTTTGTGCCTGCAGAGAATCTACTTAAATACACAAGGAAGGAAGCAGGAACTGCCCCAGGGACAATAGGAGGGAAGAAAGCATTGACCCCAATTGGAAGCCTGCACAACCCTCCAGGGACAGCTTCTGAGCTGGAAACTGGGTTTGCTGGTCCTGAGAGCCCCTGGTGTTCTGAATACCCCCTGCAGCCCAGCCCTGCTGCCTCCCTCAGGGAGATTTGTGTCTGGCCTCACACTGACTTCCTTCACAGTGTGTCTGCTGTACAATAATACATGGCCTGGTCCTCGGCTCTCAGGCTGTTCATTTGCAGAAAAAGCGTGTTCTTAGCATTGTCTCTGGAGATGGTGAATCGGCCCTTCACAGAGGCGGCATAGTGTGTGCTACCACCTGTATTAGTAATGCGTGAGACCCACTCTAGCCCCTTCCCTGGAGCCTGGCAGACCCAGTTCATTTCATAGTCATTAAAGGTGAATCCAGAGGCTGCACAAGAGAGTCTCAGAGACCCCCCAGGCGGCACCAAGCCTCCTCCAGACTCCACCAGCTGCACCTCACACTGGACACCTGAAAACACAAAGACACAAGGTGGACTGAGAATGACATGGAAGCAAAAATAAGCACAGGCACAGGTCTCAGCGCTCCCCACTCCTGAGAATGACCTTGAAGAATGATCAGGAGGAAAACGCAGCTTGGCACCAAGTCCATGGTGGAGCCGCTGGGGTCCTGTCTCAGGCACTTGGGTTCTGGGTGTCTCCCCAACATGCCTGGCAGGGCCTTATTTTATGAGCAGGAAGAGAGCCCCATTTGCATGGGGTCTGGATATAAGGGTGTAGCTGAGACCCTGGGCTGCATGCCTGACCTTGTCATCCTCAGGGTGACCCCAGATGGGAAAGGACTCAAGGATGCTGGCCACAAGGGGTCCTGTCCTGACCCACCACCGCCCCTCCTTTCCTGAGACCAGTCACCCTGATCCCATGCCTTTGGGGGCAGCCTCCAGGATTGAGAGTCCTCCATCCTTGGGGTTTTGATGAGGACCCAGGGGTGCTGCACCCAGAGGTGGGTGGTTGGGCTTTCTCTCCCTCTCCTTCACCCGCCATGGCACATGTTGCCTTTCTTGGATTTGGGAATAAGAATTTGCATTGGAATGATGCTTTTATTTTGAGACTGAAAGATTCTCCACATTGTTTCCGCCAGTCAGATCTTCCACAAAACTCTAACATATACAAGTGATGAGGCAGGAGAGGCTGGGCTGGACATTGTGGCCACAGACTCTGTCTCAAACCTGCTGTCCCTGTCACAGCTCACACCTGTCTGCCTGAAACCACACATTTCACTCAGCTTCCCATCTGTTCCTGTGCAAAAGTCCTGTTTCCCAGCCTCTCAAAGTGGGAGAATTTCCATCACTTAAAAATGGATCCCTGGCGGGTGGTGGGGGTGAGCTGGAGGAAGTCAATGGTGGAAAAAAGGGGACAGAAGTGATACTTTCAATTTAAAAAATAATAAAAATAAATTAATTTTAAAAATGGAGTCCTCGCCCTGGCTAGTTTGGCTAATGGATAGAGTGTTGGCCTGTGAACCAAAGAGTCTCAGGTTCAATTCTGGTCAAAGGCACGGACCTTAGTTGCAAGCTCCTCCCTGGCCCTTGCCCTGGTGAGGGCATGAGTAAGAAGCAACCAGTTGATCTGTTTCTCTCACATCAATTGTTCTCTCTTCCCCTCCCTCCCTGCTACTCTCTCTCTGAAAAGCAATGGAAAAAATATCCTTGGATGAGGATAGAAAAAGATTTAAAAAAGGAATATGTTTGTTCTTGGGAGCAAAATCCTAGGTAGAAAGTTAAGGCACCAAGTCGTCCTTGGGGGCAGGTGGGCACCTCCCTTCTTGGAGGAGAGTGGCCACCTGTGTCATCCTCCCACCGCCCCAGGCAGGTGAGGACAGGCAGATCCAGGTATCTGGGTCTGTGGTCAGCTTGTTCCTTCTGGGAAGGCTGCCACCACCACTTGGAAAGTGCAATCACGCTGGGAGGCAGTGGGGCAGGGGAAGGTCAAACACCACAAAGCCTTACTTCTCTCTTTCTTTTCATTTATTACTATTATTTTAAAATATATTTTTATTTATTTCAGAGAGGAAAGCAGGGAAGAGAGAGACAGAAACATCAATGATGAGAGAGACTCCTCCATCGGCTGCCTCTGGAACACCCCCACTGGGGTTCCAGGCATGTGCTCTGACTAGGAATCCAACCATGACCTCAACCAGTGAGCAACACCCGCTGGGTTCTGGGGTTACCTGTTACCATTTCTTTCTTTCAATTAAAAAAAAAGATTCCTTTACTTGGTTGGTTTTGTTAATTCTCACCTGAGGATATTTTCCCACTTATTTTTAGAGATCGTGGAAGGTGTGGGGAGAGGGAGAGAGCTGATAGAGACACATTGAGTAGTTGCCTCTTGCTGGCAGGGATGGAGATTGCAACAGATGTACGTGCCCATGATGGGAATTGAACCCAGGACCCTTCATTCTGAAAGCTGATGCTCTATCCACTGAGCCCTATGGGTTAAGGACACTCTCACCATGTCTAGTTAACACTGTGGAGGCTCCCGCACCGCATGCACAAAGCTAGGGTCCTGCCAGGTAGACCAACAGACCTGGGGGTTGTCTGTGTTGCTGGGAGGAGGGGAACTAGGATAGAGAGGCCCCTAGAAGGGCAGCCCCAGGTGCCAGGGTACAGGGGTGCATGGGGAGCTGGGCTGGAACCTCTCTCCAGGGACTTAATGAGGAAGAACCACCCAGACCCCTCTCCTGCAGGCTGACGCTGGGCCTCGCTGTGGGGGACCCACCTGAAGCCAGTTCGTCAGGCACCATAAGGGCTGAGGGTAATACAAACCTAAATTATGGAAAAGTCCATTTTCCCAAGTGCCAGGAAGAGAGAGGGACTTCCTCCCTCCGTGACCTTCAACATTCACTTAAGTTTCAATGTCAGTTTAAAAGCTCACTGAGCGCCTCCCCCACTTTACACCTCAGCGTGCTTTCTGGGAACCTTGGAACCATCTCTGAAGTGTGACCACTAGGGGATACCCTCTCCCCACTTCTGTGGAAGCAAGGGGGCAGCCAGACCTCAGAGGGCTCCAGGCTCCCAGGAGCAAACCTACTTCCTGTCCTAAAGAGGCTGGAGGTCTCATGTTCCCTGGGATCAGGTCAATGCGCAAACACATGAGGCCCCTCCAGTCACCAGGGGATTTAGGGTGAACTCTGGATGACAAGTGGTGCTGCCAAGTTCCTCCTGAGGCTGCACCTCTGTGAAAGCTGTGTTTCTGCGGATGGTTTCCCACAAGAACTCAGTTCCGTCCCCTTATCTGCTGCTTTGACAACCCCACATGGGCAACACCACTGCAGTTATGATAACTCTCGACATTGGGCAAGTGATTCACTATGTTTCCTTTCTCAATATTGCTTAGATGTTTCCGTTCCTTTGTCCTTTGTCCATATCAATTTAAAAATCAGTTTGTCCATGTCTATAAAATCCGTGCTGAGATTTGGACTGATATTCTGTGAAATCTGCAAGTCAGTTTGTGGGGAAATATTCACTGTGATGCTTCTTCCAGTCTAAGTCTCCAGTTGTTTAGGGCTTCTTTGGCTTATTTTGTTAGAATTTGGTAAATTTTAGGTTTTGTTAGATTTATACATACATATTAGAATTTGGTAAATTTTAGGTTTGTTATATTTATACCTAAATATTTAATCTCTTGGGAGATTATTGCAGGATATATATATATATATATATATATATATATATATGTAATTTCAGAGGGAAAGGGAGAGGGAGAGAGAGATAGAAACATCAATGATAAGAGAGACTCATTGATTGATTGGCTGCCACCTGCTTACCCCACACAGGAGATCAAGCCCGCAACCCTGGCATATGCCCTGACCAGGTATCCACCCATGACCTCCTGGTTATTAGGTTGATTGTCAACCACTGAGCCTCACCGGCCAGGCTATATTTTACTTTTGGGTTCCATTTACACATGGCTAGTGTATAGAAATGGAATCATTTTTGTGTATTGACCCATGATTTTGCTAAAATCACGAATTAATTCGAGGACATTTTGGAGTTGATTCTTTTGATTTTTTTCTTAGATAAATATGTCACGTGCAAGTAAGGACACCTTGTGTCTTTTGTTCACATTTTAATGTCTCCAAGGTATTTTTCTTGTCTTTAAAACATCGAGTACAATGTTGAATATAGGTGGTAAGAGTGGACCATTTTTACTTTGGCCCCATCTGAGGGGGAATCATTTAACTTCCCACAATGAAATATGATAGTAGCTACAGGAGTCCCATGATCAGTTTGAGGAAGTGCCCTTTTATCCCAAATTCACTAAGCGTTTTTATTATGAATGAATGCTGTGCTTTGTCACACACATTTTTGTATCAATTTATACGACCATGTGAATTTTCTTCTTACACAGTTGACCTGCTGGAATCAACTGATTAATTTTAAAATATTGAATCAGCTTACCCTAGCTGGTTGGGCTCAGTGGATAGAGCGTTAGACTGCAGACTGAAGGGTCCCAGGTTTGATTGCGTTCAATGTCATATGCCCGGGTTGGGGGCTGTATCCCCAGTAGGGCACGTGCAGGAAGTAGATGATCAATGATTCTCTCTCATCTTTGAGGTTTCTATCTCTCTCTCCCTCTTTCTTCCTCTCTGTAATCAGTAAAAATATTTTTAAAAATATTGAATCAGCTCTGAATTGTTGTGATAATTCCTGCTTTGTCCTGATGCAGTATCATTTTCTTATACTGCTGGTAAGATTTGCTAATATTTTTTTAAAGAATTTAGTACATATGTTAACAGATTTCAGTGTGCTGTTTACTATTTATTTGTACTGACTGCACAAAGAATGCCAGTCTCATAAGAATGCATTGGGGAATGTGTATTAATTAATTAATTCCTGATATTGGTCATTTGTCTCTTTGCCAGTCTTGTTAGCATTTGATTAGTTTTATTTACCTTTTCAAAGATTCAGATGTTGGTATCATTCATTTTCTCTATCATTTTTCTGTTTTGATTTCATTAATTTTGGTTCATTTTTATTTTTAATGCTTTCTGCTTGATATTGATTTTCCTTATATAATTTTTAAAAATCTTTACTATTGAGAGTATTACTGATGTCTCACTTTTTCCCCCCATATTACCCCTCCACCACATTCCTATTTCACCCTGAGGACTTTACCACCCTCCTCTCTGGGTCCATAGATAATGCATATGTGCATATATGTTCTTTGTTTAATCACTTTCCACCTTTCCCTTCCCCTTTCCCTCTGAGATATGTCAATCTGTTCCATCTTTTCATGGCTCAGGTTCTATTTTATTCATCAGTTTATTTTGTTCATTAGATACCATGTTCGTTTTTTTGGTTCTTAGATTCAGTTATTGATAGATATGTATTTATTGCCATTATTTTCTTATTTTTTATATTTTTATTAATCTCTGAGAGGAAGGGAGAGGGAGAGAGAAATAGAAACATCAATGATGACAGAGAATCACTGGTCAGCCACCTTCTGCATGCCCCCCCACTGGGGACTAAACCCACAACCCTGGCATGTGCCCCCAACTGGAATCAAATGTGAAACCTTTCAGTCAGCAGGCCAACACTCTATCCACTGAGAAAAGCCGGATAGGGCCTTGTTCATTATCCCTTCTTCTTCTTCCTCCTCCTCCTCCTCCTCCTCCTCCTCCTCCTCTTCTTCTTCTTCTTGTTCTTCTTGTTCTTGTTCCTCTTCTTCTTCTTCTTCTTCTTCTTCTTCTTCTTCTTCTTCTTCTTCTTCTTCTTCTTCTTCCTCCCCTTCCTCTTCTTTCTTTTCCTCCTCCTCCTCCTATTCCTTCTTCTCCTCCTCCTTGATGTGTGGAGTTGTAATCTTGTGTGGTTTGAAGGTGTCCACCAGTTGAACTAGCTCTAGGACCTCCTGGAAGGTGCAAAGTCAGTCACTGCCTAGGGCCACCAACCAGGAGCTACAGGGGGATCTTCAGGTGGCTGCTACTTGTATTGGGCTTGGAAGTGCCCAGGTGAGGACAAGTTGTGAAGCAAGGCAGGCTGGTGCTAGTGCCAGGTCTTGGGCCTCTTATTGATAGGTTTGGTGCATGCTGATGCCAGTTGCTGCTTATTTGAGATATTTTAGGAGACTCTGAAGCCTAAGACAGGACAAGCCATTCATATGGAAAAGCTGCTGCAAACTGCTTGGGTGGGCCGCAATTTGGATGGGGTGAGTTCTCAGGAAATCACTGGGGCAGAGCAAACTGTTTGAGCCATACTGATAGAACCTCAGATATGGCATCCAGGCAGCTATGTGATGGGGCAGGTCCCAGCACAGAAACAATGACTCTCTAGGATCAGCCCTGTCTGGGAGAAATCCACCCCAAGTTCCTGCCTTAAATGCCAGACAACCCAGTTCTTCCCTGTATGTCCCTGGATCCCCCAATTTCACCACCTACAGATGGAGTTCAGAGGAAGTAGGACCCTGTAGGTTCCTGTGCTGGCCCTTTAAGAGGAGCAGCCTGGGTCTCAAGCTGCCTCCATGTCACTCAGTGATAATTGTTTCTGGTTTTTACAACCTGAAGTTCTGAGGACTTCTGTTTTCAGTTCTGGAACCCTTGGGTTGGGGTCTTGTGTGGGGCTGGGAACCTTTGCTTCTCACAAGAGACCCCCATAGCTGAGACATCCTCCCTGATTAAGCACACACCACATGTGGGTGTATGACTAGCTCGTTCTCCACCTCCGCCCTTCCTACCAGTCTCCATGTGCTCTCTTCTTTACCTCCCTAGTCCAGAATGATGGTTGTTCTCTATTTTAGTTGTACACTTCATGTGATTGTGGGAGGCAGCGAGAACATGCATTTACCCAGAAAGTATTCTCAAGGGTGAGGAGGCCCTGATTTTAAGTGGAAGCCAACTGTGCGTCTGTGGTCGCCATGTGGTCCTTAGCATATGAGAAGTGTCTGCACAAAGGGTAAGAGGTGAGGAGAAGTCCCGGCCTCTGGGGCTTCTCTTGGAAGGAGGTGCTGACTGTGCCCTCAGAGAACCAGGCCCTCCTTGGGGTCCTGGTCACCGTGCCCAGGGACCTCTTCTTCCACAGCAGGAGATGTGCTGCAGGAGGTGGTCAGGAAGTAGGATGTGGGAACAATCAGTGACTCCATAGGGATCAAATCAATGTGCCTCTTCATGGAGGGATATTGATAGATAGACATAGATATAGATATAGATATATAGATATAGATATACTGGTAGATATAGATAGTTATACAGATATATATCTTCCTTTTTTAAATGATCCTTTGAGGATATTTTATTGACTTTTAGAGGGAAAAGAAAGGTGACAGAGAGAAACATTGATGTGAGAGAAAAATATTGATCAGTTAGTTGCCCCGCATATATGATTCTACAAGGAATCCAACTTGAAACATTTTTATGTATTTATTTATTTATTAAAGTATTTTTCTTATTGATTTTAGAGAGGAAGGGAGAGGGAGATAGAGATAGAAACATCAATGATGACAGAGAATCATTGATTGGCAGCCTCTTGCATGCCCCTCACTGGGGATGTTTCCTGCATCCTGGGCATGTACCCTGTCTGGGAATGGAACAGTGACCTCCTGGTTTATAGGTCAATGTTCAACACCTGAGCCTCACTGGCCAGGCACTTCCTGAACTTTTCGGATTCACAGAGCTCCCTGTGTACCTGGGCTCTGGTCAGTGGGACGGTGGCAACATTAAAGGTGACCAGGCACCAGCCCTCCCCTGTCTGTCTTCTGACCCCAGTGGCCATGGGATTGTCCCCCATGATGCTCTGCAACTCACTGGCCCCCAGGAGTTTCCCTCAGCACAGGTGTGAGCTATTGGAGGTACTCTGAGGTCAGTGGCCAGCTGTGTCTCCACCTGTCAGAGGTGGGGCCTGCATGGCCTGACATCACACATGGGCACTGCACGTGGGCTCAGCAGGGTGGCTGAGGCTGGCTTCATGCCCCCTGAGTATCCTTAGCCCTGGCATCTCAGGGACGGACTGGCACAGGAGATGGTCATGAGGGGATGGCATGGGGGTGCATTTAAGGCAAAACCTACCAGGTGGGAAGGAGAGGGCAGAGTGTAGCCACATGGGACGTCCTGTGCAGACTTGCTGGGGTGAGAATGTGAGCGGCAGAGGACAGAGGGTGCAGATGGGGTGGTGTCTGTGGAGCCTGGAGAGACAGCAGAGGTGGGTGGGGACCAAGTCTCCTTCAGCAGGTTCTCAGGATCCAGGTGGATTCTATAAGGTTAAGTTGGACAGGTGTTGGGATGTGTCCCCTGGGACCAGGTTCTGAGACACATGGGGAACAGGGCCCAGCTGGGCTGTGACAGGCCCCATCACTGGGCCTCCTTCCTGCCTCCCTCCAAGACACCCTGGGAGCTGTGTCTCCCTCCCGACCTCACCCAGGGGCAGCCGTTGCTGGGTCAGACCCTAAACCTCCAGGTGCAGCCATGTCAGTGAGAGGCAAATGGTTAACTGCCCACATGGGCTCCTCCCGGGGCAGAGCTAGGGGCTGATCACCCTCAGGTGAGGTTTGGGGCCTGGACTCCTTGTTCCCTGCTCAGCACTGCGTGGAAGGTGGGGATACTCGCTCTCAGTGATGGGGACAGGAATCCCTACAATATTTTCCTTGTCAACCCAGAGAGCGACCATCAGGGACATGGTGACAGAAAGGGCACAGATGAAAAGTGGACCAGATCAGAAAACACAAGTTACCTTCTACTTTTTTTGCCTGCAGAGAATCTAATTAAAGTCCCAAAGAAGGAAGCAGGAACTTCCCCAGGGACAACAGGAGGGAATAAAGCATTGACCCCAATAGGAAGCCTGCACAACCCCTCCAGGGACAGCTTCTGAGCTGGGACCTGAGTTTCTTGGTCCTGAGCGCCCCCTGTAGCCCAGCCCTGCTGCCTCCCTCAGTGAGGTTTGTGTCTGGGCTCACACTGACTTCCCCTCACTGTGTGTCTGTCTCTCTCGCACAGTAATACAGGGCCGTGTCCTCAGCTCTCAGGCTGTTCATTTGTAGATACAGCATGTTCTTGGCGTTGTCTCTGGAGATGGTGAATCGGCCCTTCACAGAGGCGGCATAGTATGTGGTACTACTATCACCATTAATGTCTGAGACCCACTCCAGCTTCTTTCCTGGAGCCTGGCGGGCCCAGCTTATCCAGTAGCCACTGAAGGTGAATCCAGAGGTTGCACAAGAGAGTCTCAGAGACCCCCCAGGCGGTACCAAGCCCCCGCCAGACTCCACCAGCTGCACCTCACACTGGACACCTGCAAACACAGGGACACAAGGTGGACTTAGAATCACACGGAAGCATGAACAGGCACAGGCACAGGTCTCAGTGCTCCCCTCTCCTTAGAATGACCTTGAAAAATGATCAGGAGGAAAACGTAGCTTGGCACCAAGTCCATAGTGGAGCTGCTGGTAATCTGTCTCAGGCACTTGGGTTCTGGGTGTCTCCCCAACATGCAGGGCAGGGCCCTCTTTTATGAGCAGGAGGAGAGCCCCATTTGCATGGAGTCTGGATATAAGGGTGCAGCTGGGACCCTGGGTTGCATGCCTGACTTGTCATTCTACGGGGTGACCCCAGATGGGACAGGACTCAAGGATGCTGGCCACAAGGGGTCCCATCCTGACCCACCCTCCCTTCCTCCTTTCCGGATACCCAGTCACTCTGACCCCATTTCTTTGAGGGCTGCCTTCCAAGTTTGAGAGTCCTCCATTCTTGGGGTTTTGATGAGGTCCTAAGGGTGCTGCCCCCAGAGGCACATGGATGGCGCTTCCTCTCGCTCTCCTTCACCTGCCATTGGCCATGATGTTTTTCTGGGGCTTGGGAATAAGAATTCGCATTGGAGTGATGCTTTTATTTTGAGACGAAAAGATTCTCCTGGATATTTTCCTCAATCAGATCTTCCACAAAACTCAAACGTGTACAAGTGATGAGGCAGGAGAGGCTGGGGTGTACACTGTGGCCACAGCCTCCGTCTCAAAACTGCTGTCCCTGTCACAAGCACACAGCTGCCTTACGAAACCACAGATTTCACTGGACTTCCCTGCTGCTCTTGTGCAAAAGGCCTCTTTCCCAGCCTCTCGAATGAGGAGAGTCTCCATCTATTAAAAATGGAGCCCTGGCTGGTGTCGTTCAGTGGTTGGAACTCCGGCCAACACACCTAAGGTGGGAACTCTTTAGATCTCATCCTGTTGAGGTGGCAGGTTTTTAATAATTGTGTGCACTTTCTTGTACACATGGGGAGAAACATGTATGAAGGTATGTTGTAAGTGAAGAAAGGATAATGTGTTGATGTAAGAAATGTCCAAACATGGAGACCATGTTTTATAAGATTTTATCGCAACCAAACTGATGATAACTGTTGGGAGCAAGACCTCAAATGCTCCGGAGAACAACCATTTGCAGCTGTGTTTGTGCATTTGAAGTTAAGGAGGGAAGGTGAGGAAGATGACATGGAGGTGGGAGAGAGCAAGGCGGGGACTGGGTGACAGGACAGTTATCAGGAGGTGTTCTCCTGAGGGTGGTCATGCTGATGTCAAAGGTGCGTTAACCCAGATGCACAGAAACAATGGATGGGGTTGCTCAAGGCCTTTTAGTAAAGAAGTCATTGGCCTGGGGTGGGCTCACCCACCACAGCTGCCCCTGTAGGAATGTGTAATCAGATCCTCCTGGTAGGTTCCTTTCAGTCCCTAAGTTTTGTCAAATTTACCACAGAGCCACCCTTTTTGTTCACAAATATAATGTCTAAAACGAGATACAGAAAAGGGCTTTCTGTGAGCTCTGTTGCTGAGCCTTGGAGCAAAACTAATTTAAGACGGAGCAGGAAATGTTATCTTTGCTTAACTCTCCACATGCTCCAGGTCCTGGCCTTTTGCTGGTCCTGAGTGCCCCCTGGTGTTCCTGAGCACTCCCTGTAGCCCAGCCCTGCTGCCTCCCTCAGGGAGGTTTGTGTCTAGGCTCACACTGACTTCCCCTCACTGTGTCGTTTGTCTGTTGTACAGTAATACACGGCCGTGTCCTCGGCTCTCAGACTGTTCATTTGCAGATACAGCATGTTCTTGGCGTTGTCTCTGGAGGTGATGAATCGACCCTTCACAGAGGTGGCATAGTATGCAGTACCACCACCACCATTAATGTATGAGACCCACTCCAATGCCTTCCCTGGAGCCTGGCGGACCCAGTTCATTTCGTAGTCATTGAAGGTGAATCCAGAGGCTGCACAGGAGAGTCTCAGAGACCCCCCAGGCTGCACCAAGTCTCCCCCAGACTCCACCAGCTGCACCTCACACTGGACACCTGCAAATACAGAAATGTCCTAGTTAGGAAACTCTCACACCTCCACTGTTTCTCTGACTCATGCCCACTCACGATACTCAGTGTTTCTCCTCCATAAATTACCTCTCAAAATAGCAACAAGGAAAACCCAGCTGAGCCCCAACCCCATGGTGAGTGGTCTGTGTTCAGTCCTAATCAGGGAATGGGAACACCTGGGGATCCCGAGGCTGTCCTGTCCCAGAGCTGCAGGGTCAGGCCTGGGCTGGTTTGTATAAGCACTAGGGGCCCTATTTGCATGTCCTCCTGCTATATAGGGATCTGGGGTTGGAGACCTACAGGGAGAGCAGTGCTTTCATGCAGGTGAGAGTGTTCTGGGGGAGGATTGTGGTTGTGATAACATTTCAATAACTAAATACTAAATCCTAAGTAAGTATAGAGCTTAACCAAGTACCCACATATTAACAGTGAAGCCAACATCTGGCCTATGCCCTCCCCTGTGGACCTCACTGCTGCAGGAGACCTATACAAAGACCCTGAAAGGAAAATTTTCATAAAAACAAAGAAAAGGTTTAAAATGACAGATGCCTTTGATAGTCACCAGTAATGACAATCAAGGGAAATCAAATCTCACAACCATGTTCAGGAGACAGGAAGTTCCTTCTGACACTATTTTCCCTACAGAGTGATCAGAGGATAAACTAAGACCAGAGTGTGAGCCCAGAGCCTGTGGACCAAGTGTTGGGGGGAGAGATGGATTCAACTGGAACCTGCACCTGACACAGTGCCTCACTGGGGGAAAAGTTACCTGGGAACATGAAGGGGAATTAACCAAGACCGAGGACACAGATGTCCAGGGTTCTTGCTTCATTAGGTTGTCATCTCCTTGTTGTTTAGCCACTTCAAGTTTTATTCCCTCACTTTCTCTGAAACAGCCACACTTATTTTCTAGAGTCATGAAGACACTTTGTTGAGAATGTGCAGGGCCACAAGCCATTTGTGTGTTGGTTTTGTATATTATATCTTTCCTGAGTTCACTTTCTAGTTCTATTGGTTTTCTTGTGAAGTCTTCAGGGTTTTCTATTTATAAGATCATGTCAGATCCATGGAGCTGAAGAGAGATATTTGATGGGCTCCTTTCTGATTTAGGACTTTTTATTTCTTTTTCTAGCTAAATTATTCTGACAAGGACTTCCAGTTTTGTTCAATAGAAGTAGTCACTGGGGTGCCTTGGTCTTGGTCCTGATGTTAGAAAAATCACATTGATGCTGGTAATTTTGTGACTCTGTCTACAACTTCTGTGCAAAATCTTCCTTTATGCAAGCCCATGGCCTATTGCAGAGACCCCAAACTAGTTACATCAGAAGTAGTCATGGCTTTAAATGGAGAAAAGACAAAACATAAAAGTAGAATAATTTACATGTTGAAATTATGATGGAAGGAGATTGACCTGTTTTCTCAGTCTAGTGTTTTCAGTGATGTCATGTTCAGAGGGAGGTTAGTGAAGAGAATTCCTATCAGACTAGAGGCCCAGTGCACAAAATTTGTGCATGGGGGTGGGGGTCTCTCAGCCCGGCCTGTACCCTCTCACAATCCAGGACCACTGGCTCCTAACTGCTCGCATGCCTGCCTGCCTGCCTCATCGGCCCCAACCACTCTGCCTGCCTGCCTGATGTCCCTAACTGCTCACTTGCCTGCCTGATCACTCCTAACCACTCTGTCTGCCTGTCTGATTCCCCTAACTGCTCACCTGCCTGCCTAATTGTCCCTAACCACCTCTGCCTCAACCCCCACCACCGAGGCTTCACATGGAAGGATGTCTGGACGTCCAGAAGGTTGTTCAGCTGTCCAGTCTAATTAGCATATTATGCTTTTATTATTATAGATATTTCTAAGAATAAAGGAAACATCAACCCTGAGAGGAACCCCTCACTCCCAACCTCCATCTGCCCTTCCCATGGAGGGTCACTGTGGTCAGAGGGTGCTGCCCCCCCCCAAACATATAACGAACTTAATGTATAATGTGTACATTCTACAATCAGACATATGATTTGGAAATACATTCTTTATGTTGATGTTTGTCTTTTCATTTGCACAATGGAATCTTTGATGGGACTCATGTTTTTAAATTTAACTAAGGCTAATTTAACAATATTTTCTTTATTGGGACCTGTTTGGGGTGATTTTACAAAGAATTCCCCAGAAAATTCTGAGCCTCCACTGTCCATGTGGATTGGCTAAAGCATCCACAGGGACCGGAACAAGTTCTGGTACCAGAGGGGAGCGCTGCTGGGAAACTGCCCATAAATCTGCATGTGACTGTGGAACTGGGTGAGGGGAGGAAGCTGGACTTTTGTGTCACATGACAGAAATGTGCCTGATGCTCAGGCAGAGAGTTACTGGACCTGTGGGTTTAAAGCATCTTCCTGTGAAGACCCAGAAGGAAGTGCAGGACATGATAGAGACAGATTGTATCATTATAGGAAATACCTGAATAATGATGGACAAAAGCTTGTGAGAAATAGAAACATTAAAGATCATGAAAGCAGGGACGTAGAGAAATAAGGAATGTGTTACTGCAAACCATTGGGAAGGGGATCCCTGTTTCCTACATGCACATTCTCACAGTGTCTCTGTTCTAGAAGGTGACACCTTCCCAGGTCCAGGGGATTCACAATTGGACACCTTTGGGATCGTTACTGATTTAGTCTCAACATTAATCACCCAAACTGCATTTTTATTGAGTCTAAATTTATGAAATCACTCAATACTGACAGGGAAGATTGGACACCCCTCACTGGAGGAGTTGTGGTGATGGTATGTCTGTATGAGGAGTCTTCATTTCAATGGACGAGGTCCTCTGTCTCAGTCCTTCATCGTCCTCCTCTTCTTTCCCCTTCTCCTTATTTGCTTACTTATTCTATCTAATAATAGACAAACATGGTAATTGACCGTACCTTTGCTACACTTCCCATAGGCTAATCAGGGTAATATGCAAATTAACTGCCAACAAAGATGGCGGTTAATTTGCATACATAGGTACAGTGCTGGGAGACGAAAGGGGAAGGATGGAAGAAGCTGCCTGCCGCTGATGGTGATTGGAAACCCAGGCGGCAGGCAAGAGCCTGGTGGCAGGGCAAAGGTGGCCCTGGGTGTCACCTTTGCCCTGACCCCCGGCCCATGATCGGAGAACCAAGGTCGCCTTTGCCCAACCCCGGCCATGATCAGAGAAGCCTGGTGGGGCAGGGAAGAGGCGGCCACCAGGAGCTGCCTCTTCCCTCTCCCCCCATCCCCCCCTCCCCCCAGCCAGTGATCGGTGATCAGAGAAGTACCTGTATTTCTCTTCAAAGTACCTGTATTTTTAATAATTTCTTGACATGGTAAAATAATTTTACATTACAATCCAAGGGTGGTGGGGTGAGGAGAAGGAGCAGCAGAACAATCCAACAAACAAAAAGGGAAACAGAAATGCATGGTGGAAGGGATTTGAAGGGTGGGTAGGGGCATTGCCCAACTAAAATGCAATTGGTTTGTTACTGAGTACTATTCATGGGAAGACAGCATCCTGACTCCTTCTCTATACAGAATATTGGGAGTAAATATGATGCATCCAGGTGGAAATATGATTAGAGGTTGGAAGACAGACAGGGAAAGAAGTCATAAATAGACCCTGAGAGAGTTACTGGCTGGCTGGCTGCAAATACTGACTCTCCAGTAGTGATAGAATAAAAAAGTGGGGGATATCTCTGGAAGATTCAAGATATAGGGGGAAACTCTTCTATGGTTTTGATTTTCCCAGCAGATTTCCACATAAACATGTGTACACGCCTATGTTTGCATGCACACACATATTCACATAACTGACTACCCTCCCTGGAAGCACAGAAGAAGAAGCCGCTAGAAGAAGCCGCCGCCCACCTTTGGTCCAGGCACCAGTGCCTGTGGCTGGCTGCAGCCCAGGAGACAGACAAGCCACCTGCCCAAGGTCCCAGGCTGCAGCCACCCGGAGAAACTGTCAGCCCTGTGGTCCAAGGCACCAGCACCTGTGGCCAGGGAAATAGGTTCCCTCTTCTCCTACTGCAGTCATTACTGCAATATTCCCCTTCTGAATTTCTCTCCTTTGCTGCAACCCAACTCCACTTTTCATTGGAAGGATACAGAACAGAGAGGGCAGTATTAACAGCTTACATTTTTAAGCCAGTAAGGTTGGTACTTAAACATATAAATGGAAAACTAGAGTCCTTAAGGTACAAAGGACAGGGACAGCGCATGACCTATTACATCTAGCAATCCATATGGGGACTGAAAACTTTGCAATGATGACAATTAGTGAAGATATGAATCAGCTAAAATAGTTGACAGGGACAATTCTTCTATCTTTGAAAATATCTACATCAAATCTGTTTAAATAGATTTTCATCTGCATAATATAACACATTCTGACAAGACCACCACTACCACCAATGTGGTCAATGTTGTGCCAATAAATGTTTAATAACTGAGGGACCCACCCCCCCCGAGTGCACAAATTTTTGTGCACTGGGCTACTAGTAATCAATAATTCTTCTACTCATTTTATGTAGATACTAGAGGTCCAGTGTCCCTCAGCCTGGCCTGCACTCTCTCCAATCTGGGACCCCTTGGAGGATCTCCAACTGCTGGTTTAGGCCTGATTCTGCAGCCAGCAGTCAGACATTCCTCTCACCATATGGGACAGCTGGCTCCTAACCGCTCACCAGCCTGCCTGCCTTATTGCCCCAAACCTCCTCTGCCTACCTACCTGATAACCCCTAAACACTTGTCTGCCTACCTGATCACCCCTACCCACTGGTCTGTCTACTTGATCACCTCTAACCACTCTGCCTGCCTGCCTGCCTGCCTGATTGGCTCAGTCGCTTGCTGGTGGTCAGGGACGCCCCGGTGAGAGGCTGTGGTGGTTCTGGAATAATGGTCATTATGGTCATGACGTTTTACTGTCTCTGGACTTTTATTATATAGGATCATTGTTCTTCACACATAATGCCCCCCTATCTTGTTTTTGCTCATATTTATGGTTATTAAGTGTGATTGGTAGTCACACTTTATATTTCTTTATGTTTGACTGCTGACAATTGATGGCTGCAACCTACCACTTCTCCATAAGCCCCACAGGGACTCTGATAGGAAAGGTTTGTTCTCCTCTTCATTTGTCACCAAGAGGTTGGAACCACACAAAGAAGCAGAATTCTTCCCACAGGCCCCCTACCACACAGAAAATAAAAGCCTCCTTTCCTGCCTCTATCCAAGCACCTTTGACTTCCTGGAGGGTCTTTCCTGTGCCTCCCAGAGATTTAACTATGAGCACAATGATCATTCCATGTCCCTTGGTGTGTGTGTTTGTCGTCAGCCTGGACATCTGTACAAGCTGCGATGGGTCCCCCTGCTTCTGCCTGATGTCACATACTCTTGGTGCTATGAGCATGACTATTAGTCAGTGACTCACTACCACGGTCCTTCTTCTCTAGCTTTGGGGTCACACGACTCTGGTGCCCACTGTCTAGCGCAAGCGTGTCCTGCTGCTGCCTGACTGGGGCCCTGAGCTGCATGGGGCTGAGTTGCACTGTTGAGTCAGCAGAACCTCTGGTTGAACTTAGGAGCAGAATTTTTAATCATTAATTGGTAATTGACACAGAGTGTTTGAAAAATAAATCTCTGCAGTTTGTCCACGTGAGAAGTTGTCTCTGTTTACAACAGACTTTCTAACTCAGAAACGTCAGAGGTAAGTGCAGAGTCAGGAATCCAGATGTTTTCTGAGGGAAACTGTGACATGAAGGGGAAACCACACAGGAAACCAGACCAAACCTCCAACTGCACCTGCTGCTGGTATGGACATTGTTTTCAGGGACCCTGAGGCCCTCTGGTGGGCACAGCCTCTACTGCAGGGAAGTTTGTGTCTGGGCTCACACTGACTTCCCCTCACTGTCTGTTGCACAGTAATACATGGCTGTGTCCTCGGCTCTCAGGCTGTTCATTTGCAGATACAGCGTATTCTTGGCGTTGTCTCTGGAGATGGTGAATCGGCCCTTCACAGAGTTGGCAAAGTTTGTGGTACTTCCATCAGGATTAATTCGACATAACCACTCCAGCCCCTTCCCTGGAGCCTGGCGGACCCAACCCATCCAGTAGCTACTGAAGGTGAATCCAGAGGCTGCACAGGAGAGTCTCAGAGACCCCTCAGGCGGCACCAAGCCTCCCCCAGACTCCACCAGCTGCACCTCACACTGGACACCTGCAAACACAAAGACATCCTGGTCACAAAATGCTGATCTGTATACTGTTTATCTCACCCCTGCCCACTCACATACTCAGTGTCTCTAGTTCTCCATAAATTACCTCTCAAAAAAGCCATAAGGAAAATCCAGCTAAGCTTGAACCCCATGATGAGTGGTCTGTGTTCAGTCCCGATCAGGGGATGGGAACACTTGGGGATCCTGAGGCTGGGCTCCTGTCCCAGAGCTGCAAGGTCAGAGCTGGGCTGGTTTTTATGAGCAGAGGAGGACCTATTTGCATGTCCTCCTGTTATATAGGGAGATCTGGGGTTGGATTATGACATAAAGTACATGGTCCCAGAGTGTGACATGTTCAAGGGGGTTTTCTGTGAAGAATTACTCCTTACACCTGGGCTTGTGCTCTCCCCAGTGGACACATGCTCCAGGAGACCTGTACAAAGACCCAGGAGAGAAAATTGTCATACAAAGAAAAAGAAGAGGTTTAAACTGAGAGATGCCTTTGACAGTCACCAGTAATAACAACCAAGAGAAAGCAACCCTCACAACCAGAGAAAGAAGTAAAAGTCAGGAGACGGGGAGTTCAATCTGACACTATTTCCCCTACAAAGTGATCAGAGGATAAACTAAGCCCAGAGTGTGAGCCTAGAGCCAGTGGACCAAGTGTTGGGGGAGAGAGGAGAGTCTATGTGGGTCCCTGGGAACCAGAAGCATGAGCTATAGAGACACAGACACAGCTCCCAGGTCCTATTCCTTCAGGGGAGTTTGGTGCTGGACTTGTAGCAGCTGCACTGCCTCCTTTGTTGTGTTTATTCTCTAGACTCTGTTGGAAAACCACTTTCATACATTAGGATACAGAGCACTTTTTAAAAAATATGCATACATTTGTTAAAGCATTGAAGACATTTAACAATTTATTAAATTCAGAAATACAAATTCTTAATATTCATTCTAGAAACACAAGAATTCAATTTCAAAGGCTTTAGAAAGAATTCCTGATGAAGATGTTACTATTACATTCTTTGTTAGACTGGTACTTGGAACACATTGATTATCATTTCACCCCAAACCCAGTGCCTGGATAAATTGGCCAGCAGTATCACATGAGATTGTGGATAGATGAGAGTCTCATATTCGTATTTATCTAAGTGAAGTAAATAGCACCACGTTTCCCATTTAATGAAATGCAGTTCCTTTTACAATTCTTTGGAGCAATAAGCCTTTATATTCTCATTTTCCCCAGTCAGAGAAGAGCCACTCAAGTGTCTTTGTCCTACTTGTCAGGAGTTAAAGCACTGGCTGAATTATCACCACCGGACTCCTGATAAGGTGCAGGCAAAAGTTCTCAGAAGGTGCTTTACTCTGTTCTCTCACATCTCAGATTCACTTGGCTGGTCACAAGTAGGCAGGTAAAATGGTTTAAACATTTGACAAGTCAATTTCTACACAAATAGGCAATGAATGTTAGTGTAAGGCATGACTGAAGAAACAGAACCAGCATTTTGCTCCAACGTGACCATGTAGCTCTGAAGAAGTGGCAAAAGCCATCCCAGCTGCCTTGTGCCTCCAGCCAGGTGCGGTGCTTCCCCATGAGACAAGCGCACAGCAAGGTCACCAGGCTCTGGCAGTCCAGGTCAACCCTGGCATCCCACTTCTTCAATGCCCACTTGTGGCTTGCTGGTGGTCTCTCCAGCAGGAACCCCACCAAAGTCAGGAGTGCCACCACCCAGCCCCAGTTGGAGCCCGGGGTTGTCAAAATATGTTCTGCATCATGTTGGCCACCATCTCCACATGGTTACCCCGACATTGGCAGTAGCGGGTCCAGGAGAGCTGGTAACGCTCCTGTGAAAGGGAGGCGACGGAATGCATCACAGCAGCCTCAAGCGAGGATGGTGGGTGTAGGGAGCTGCTGGGCCTCCTGGTGTAGTACTCCAGGGAGTCCATTAGCAGCTGGCGGGTAAGCAACTTTGACTGGTCCTCCATGGCCTGGTGTCAGCCAGGGTCCTGGCCCCGCCAGCTTTGTAGGCCTGTCTGCACCTCTGCTCTGGGACAGGCTGTCCCAGGATATAGAACACTTTTAAGCATAACCAGTTCTATTTAGGTGGAGTTGCCCTTAATGATTTAGGAGTAATTAACTTTACATCATGGAAATGTGATTGGAAACCTGATTGTAAGGACAAAAAAAAAGGCCTTTCTTTTCCTTTGCTGTGGCCACCACAATGTATGAGAAGCACCTGATAATGAAACCCCAAATTGTTAGCTTCTCTGATTCAAATAGCCCCTCTGTTCAAACTGAGGGAGAAGATAGCTACTCTCAAAGCTGCATTGTTGCATTTCCCTCCTCCCTGCTGTTTTCAGAACTCAGGGATAATTCACACCAATGAGTTGTTTCTTTCTGATTTAGACATTTTACATTTCCTTTTCTTTATAATTATTCTGACAAGGACTTCTAGTTTTGATGAATAGAAGTAGTCAAGGGGGAGCCCTTGTCTTGGTCCTGATGTAAGAATAATATGTTGGAAATTTTCTCTGTGTAACATGATGTCACTTGTTGGCTTCTCAAATTTGGCCTTTAGTATAGAGATTCATCGCTTCTCCACCTAATCTCCCAATAATTTAAATTTTGAAGCGAGTTTCAGTTTTAAAGGTATCATTCTATATTTATTCATATGATGACTAGAGGCCTGGTGCACGAATTAGTGCACAGGTGGGGTTCCTCCGCCTGGCCAGCCATATGGGCCAATCAGGGCCATCTCGTCCAAATGGGGGTGATCAGGGCTGGTGGCCTGAGAGGGACCGCAGGAGGGTTCCAGGGTGTGTCTGACCCCATCTTGCTCAGTCTCAATTGACCAGACCCCAGCAGCAAGCTAATCTACCGGTCAGAGCATCTGCCCCCTGGTGGTCAGAGCACATCATAGTGACCAGTTGGTCGACCAAGAGGTGACCACTTGGTCAGATATAGTGACCACTTGGTCAGACACTTAGCATATTAGGCATATATATATATTAGTGCTGTCCCACAAAATATATATATTTTGTAACTCACTGTGCAGAATGCACTTGGTCAGACACTTAGCATATTAGGCATATATATATATTAGTGCTGTCCCACAAAATATATATATTTTGTAACTCACTGTGCAGAATGCTCAGCAGACTTTCCCTCTGGCCCCTGGACCCTTGTCCTTCCCAAGCTCTGCTCACCTCTTCAGCTGACACAGGAAGTAAATTACAAAGTGTGCATGGAAAACCTTTGCAGGCTCCATGGGTGTGTCTTTACTTTGCTCCAGTTCAGATTATCCCAACATAAGGAGAGACATACTCATTATCAGGTAACATCATTGTGGAAAGACCCCTGCTCAGCTTACTGCATCAGTTTTAAATAGGCCATGGGTCACCCTTGATGATTTGGCTCAGTGGTTAGAACCATGGCTTGAAGACTGAAAGGTCCTGAGTTTGATTCCCCTCAAGGGCACATTCCTGGGTTTGCGGGCTCAATACCCAGTAGGGGGTGTGTGGGAGGCAACAGATCGAGTCTCTCTCATCATTGATGTTTCTATCTTTCTCTCCCTCTGCCTTCCTCTCTGAAATCAATAAAAACATATTATCAAAAATAAAAATAGATAGGCCATGAATCAAATGTCGCTGCTCTCCATCCATCCAGTTCCCTCACACCCTCTTTTGTCTTTGCCTCCCCCCCTTCCACACACACTCTGCTGGGGTCTGTAAAATGGGGTCAGGATTTTTACTTCAACCAAGGGTAACGCTTCCTCACAGCCCTCCTTCTCTGCCCATCTCTGTCCCCAGTCCTGTGGGGTCTCTTCCTGCCTCCCCTCCATATAACTTGGTGGGCCCTGCTCTGGCCCCTCCTCCTGTGACCTTCTGTCTGCAGCCTCCCCGTTTCTCCTCTGGAGATAGAGCTCCCCAAAGGCTGTGTGGGGCAGGGTGGTGCTGTGCTGGGCAGGCTAGGTGGTGTGAGCTAGGCAGGGTGGGCGGCGCCTTGCAGGGCCAAGATGTGGTGCTGAGCTGTTCAGGGGGAGCTTAGAAGGGCTTCAAAGGATAGCTGGGGTGATGGGTCATGGGGAGGAGGAGGGAGGGATGTGGAGCCTGCTCTGTGGGAGAGGCACCAGGCTCCTAGGCTGCCCCCACCCAGCAGCTTTTCTAGGCCCATGCACAGCAATCACCCTCTGCCCCTCACTGCCTCCTGCTTCCTTTCAAGTTTTGGACTCCATTTCTCTGACTCAGCCCCACCCCCCCTCTCTGCTGCATTCCAGGGAGCTTGAGGCTGCCCCTTAGCCTCTGCCTCTGGCAGGCTTGCCTGGCCTGTCTACCCACCCCTCCTTAATGGTGCTACCCACTCTCCTGGAGTAGTTAGTGAAACTTAACAAATAAAAAGAAGCAGCTCTGAAGATTATAAATTGAACTCTGAGAATGCCACAGGCTGCAGAGGGCTGTGCAGTCCACGGCTCTCAGATAATGCATAGCAGCCTCTCATGCCACCTGGTCCCTCCTGGCTCCCATACCCGCCCTCCTACACCCAGGGCACAGGCCAAACCCTGGGAGATTCCTGAAGACTCTCACCTCACACCTCACTTTCCAGTCCAGCCCACCAGTGTCCACAGCAAGCTAACCTACTGGTTGGAGCATCTGCATCCTGATGGTCAATGCACGTCAGAGCAACTGGTTGAGCAGTCAAACTCCCAGCCCAACTCCAGTAGAGGGGACAATTTGCATATTAGGCTTTTATTATACAGGATACTTTATCCCTCATTGTGTGGCTGAGATGTATCGTACTTACTGGTTTACATACATTGAACCATCCTTGCATACTAATGCTAGGACGGTATCCCACTAGATCTTGGTAAATGATCCTGTCAATGTGCTGTTAAGTTTCCTAGTATATTGTTGAGGGTTTTTTTTTTAATATATTTTATTGATTTTTTTACAGAGAGGAAGGGAGAGAGATAGATAGTTAGAAACATCGATGGGAGAGAAACATCGACCAGCTGCCTCCTGCACATCTCCCACGGGGGATGTGCCCACAACCCAGGTACATGCCCTTGACCAGAATCGAACCCGGGACCTTTCAGTCCGCAGGCCGACCCTCTATCCACTGAGCCAAACCGGTTTTGGCTGTTGAGGGTTTTTGCATGTATGTTCATCAGGGATATGGACCTGTCATTTTTGTATGTTTACTTGGCTTTGATATGAGAGTAATGGTCAATTCAATATATCTGTTTGACAAAGTTGCCTCTTCCTTTAATTCTTGGAAGAGTTCAAGAAGAGTTGGTTTAAAATTTATTAATTCTTATTTGAAATTCTGGTAGAATTCCCCCTTGAGTCCATTTGGCCCTTGGCTTTTATTTGGTGGAAGGTTTTCAATATTATTTCAATTAAGTTTTTTTTAATTTGTAGCAATCTAGCAAAGTTGAGAT
Source organism: Myotis yumanensis (assembly GCF_028538775.1). NCBI lineage: Eukaryota > Metazoa > Chordata > Mammalia > Chiroptera > Vespertilionidae > Myotis > Myotis yumanensis. Next base: position 16,067,944 of record NW_027223773.1, read on the forward strand.
CAAATTCTTAATTTGAGCCCTTACTAAGTAGACTGAGAAATACAACTGTTGATTTTCACAGGGTGTGGTCCGTGTTGAAATAATAGTTGCTTGCAGACCACATATTTATTTCATTTGGCATCCAAGAGAATGAAATATAACCACAATTTCTTATATAGGATTCATAAAGTATAGTGTGTAGTGACATGAGTGAATTCATGTCTTTGTATCACTGCTCATGTATGAATGCATGTCTTTTCCAGAAATGAGTGTGCGACTTGGTGAATGTGTGACTGTGTATTGTGACTATGTGTGTGACTATGTGTGTGTGTGCCTGTATGTGTGACTGTTTGTGACTCTGTGTGTGTGTGACTATGTATCTATGTGACTCTGTGTTTCCTGGGCAAGTAGTAAGAGAACAGTATGGATGCAGGGATCCCATGGACAGCTCCTCAGCTTTCAACATGCTACCAATGCACATCTCACCCACAGTGAAGCTAGAAAACCTTGGATCCAGGAGAAAAGGTGGAAGCAGGAGTTTGATGATGCACATCCTAGCCCACAGGATCACCTGTCTCCACGATGGGGTTAGCACTGCTTCATGCAGGACAGCAGGGGTCCCTCATGTGGACGGATGTGTGGGCTCCCTGTGTTTGGTACACTGAGCTGACAGCTCCTCCGGGAATTAATGTAGACTCAGAGAGGATGGGTGAGATCCGCCAGCCCTGACTGTGCTCAGGCCTTTCAGCAGCTGGAGGGCCCTGTGATCTTCCTGGAACCAGGATGGGGAGAGCACACAGAGAGTCAGACACTGAAGGTAGCTGTAACCTCTGAGGGATGGACGAGGAGCTGTGCACACAGCCCAATCCTAGCAACCCACCTGTGAAGTTCACACTCATCAGTGATATGTTTAAAAGACAGTGAAAAAAATCAGTTTTAGAATTTGTGAAGGAGCCTTGGTGAAGGAGAAGCTCCCTTCACTGCCAATATGTCACGAGCAATGGACAATGTCCTTTCTTCCTTTGTTGTCCGCAGTGAGAATATGAAAAGGAAGAATCATCCCTGGATGCAGCTGAGAGCTTGAGAGTAAATCCCTGAGCACAACAGGAAGCCCCTTAAATCCCAACCTTCCTCTACCCCTGGTCCTGGGGCTGCTCTCTGTGCTGGTGCCTCCCTCAGGGAGGTTTGTGTCTGGGCTCACATTGACTTCCCCTCACTGTGTCTTGCACAGTAATACACAGCAGTGTTCTTAGTGGACACAGAGCTCAGCTGCAGAAAGAACTGGTTTCTGGCTGTGTCAGCAGTGATGGAGATGCGGCCCTGAAAAACCATGTTGTGCCTTATGTTCCCTGTCCAGTATCCCATCCATTGCAACCTTTCCCCGGGGGCTGGTGGATCCAGTTCCAGAATTAATTGCTTATGACTGAGCCCCTGGACACAGTGCAGGTGAGGGAGAGGGTCTGCGAGGGCTTAACCAGTCCTGGGCCAGACTCCTGCAGCTACACCTGGGACAGGACACCTGGGGATGAGGATCATCAGTCCTGTCAGTCACCTGCAGTCACAGCCATCCCATGACCCCTGTATGACCCCTGAGATCTTCAATTTTTATGGGTGTCACCAGGCACAGGAGAAGACCCAACAGTGTCATCTTCTTTTAGACCACAGCTCTGTCTTCCCAGGGACCTCTTTTCTGTGTGAGGAGAGAGCTGTGAGCCTGAACAACCCAGGAGAGGATTTTCCTAGGAGCTTGAGTAGTAATTTGCATGTGGGACAGCCTTTTCTGTAAGTATAGGGCTTGCGCTCAGGTCGCCCTGGTCATTCTAGAACCCTATTTGGGCATCTCCTCCCTTGACCTCACTCAGCATGTAAGTCAGGGACAAGGGACCACCTGGGTCATGAAACACATTGTAATTTGGTCAAAGAATAGCCAAAACTTTCTGAGCATAAGAAGAAATGGTGGACTAGGTGAGTAGGTTACACTTGTAACTTTTTGTGCATCTTTCAAACAGGTGTAAATGGAATTAGGATTTGTTCAGACCATTTCTGAATCTCAAAACCTGAGTGTATCCACAATTTCAAAATTTTTGAATCTACTTTTATACAAATATGTTCTACCATTATGCATGTGCACAACTTGGAATCATTCATATGTTGAAATGATGGTGGAAGGAGATTGAACAGTTTTATTAGTCTAGTGTTATTAGCTCTGCTGTCTCCCTCAGGGAGGTTTGCATCTGGGCTCACAATGACTTCCTGTCATTGAAAGAGCTCTAGGGTCCTATTCCTTTAGGGGGCTTGGTGCTGGATGTGTAGCAGCTTCACTGCCTCCTTTGCTGTGTTGATTCTGTAGCCTTGGTTGTAGATTCCATTTCATACCTTGGGATATAGAAGAATCTCAGTTTTTACAAGGTGTGCTTAGGGGAAGATGTGAATAATGATTTAGGAATAATTCAGTTTAGGTAAGATAAATGTTGTTCTTGGAAAGCAGAAACGTCTGCAATTGACACTTGGGACCACTGTCACCGTGTCTCCACATGATGGGTGTTAACTGGATCTTGCACCTGACTGTATGCCACATAGGGGAAAGTTACCTAGGAACATAAATGGGGATTAACCAAGACTGAGGACACACACGTCCAGGGTTCTTGTTTCATTAGGTTGTCATCTCCTTGTTGTTTATCCACTTCAAGTTCTCTTTCCTCACTTTCCTGTGAAACAGCCCCACATATTTCCTAGAGTCATGAAGACACTTTATTGAGAGTGGTTAGGGGCACAAGTCATTTTTGTGTTGGTTTTGTACCTTATATTGTTCCTGAGTTTACTTTCTAGTTTCATCAGTTTTCTAGTGCAGTTTTTAGGGTTTTCTATGTACAAGATCATATCATCTGCATAGAGATAAGGGGAAACATTTTAACTTGTTTTATCTTATATATTTTTATTGCCTAATTTTTTGACAAGTACTTCTGGTTTTTAGAATAGAATTAGTCACAGTGGATATGCCTGTTTGTCCTGATATTAGAAGAATAACATTCAATTTTTTTCAGTTTAGTATTGTGTTTCCTGTTGAATTTTTTTAATGCGGCCTTTGTTATGTTGCAGTACATACCTTGTATTGCTAAATTATTTACACTTTAGTCATGAAATTATTCTAGATATTTAAAATATTTTTCTTTTTTATATATGTTTATATGATGATATATAGGTATATATTTGTCCTTCATTCTGTGAATGAGTTGTAGCACATTGACTGGTTTTCATATGTTGAACTATCCTTGCATTCTAAGACTATATCCCACTTGATCATGGTAAATGATCCTTTCAATGTGCTGTTCAATTTCCTAGTATGTTGTTGACATTGGACCTGGGTTAGTGGACGATGCTAGACTTGTTTTCAGTCACATGACAAAATATGCCTTATTTTCAGGAACAGAGTTACTAGACATGGGGTTTAAAACCTCTTCCACTAAAGCCCTAAAACAGCAGTTCTCAATCTGTGGGTCGCGACTCCTTTGGTGGTGGAACGACCCTTTCACAGGGGTCGCCTAAGACCATCCTGCATATCAGATATTTACATTACGATTCATAACAGTCGCAACATTACAGTTATGAAGTAGCAACGAAAATAATTTTATGGTTGGGTCACAACATGAGGAACTGTATTTAAAGGGCCAGAAGGTTGAGAACCACTGCCCTAGAAGGATATACAGGGAATGATAGTGACAGCTTACATCATTGTAGAGTATCCTTTATAATAAAAGCCCAGCAACCAAATGGCAGAACAATCAGAATGACCAGTCAACCAGTCGCTATGAGGCACGCTGACCACCAGGTGGCAGACACTCAATGCTGGAGCTGCCCCCTGGTTGTCAGTGCACTCCTACAGCAGGAGCAGCAGCTTACAGGGCAGGTCCACAGCTGCTCGGCTGACCAGGATGGACTGTTCCCTTAGTGCACAAATCCCATGAACCAGGCCTCTAGTACATGAATCATTATGAATAGCAGTTTTTTAGAAATAGAAATGTTAAAGATCATGCAGGTATGGATCTAGAGAAATAAGGAACATGTCGTTTTCAACTGGTGGAAAGGGGACTCCCTGTTTTTGACATGTACATTATCACAGTGTCTCTGTTCTAGAAGGTAACACCTTCCCAGATCCAGCGGATTAGGATTTGGACACCTTTTGGTCATTACTCACATGGTCTCAACATGAATCAGTGTAGCTGCATAATTATTGGGGCTCCCATTATAAAATATGTCAACACATTGAGGGAAGAGTGGACACTCTCTATTGGAGGAGCCATGGTGATTGTGGGTCAGTAGGAGGAGCAAATATTTAATTGAACCAGGGCCCCTCTTTCAGTCCATCATGGTCATCATCATCATTACCATATTCATCACCATTTGCTTACTTTAACCATCCCTCTCATTTTCTATAGACATGGTGGTTGTCCACACATAATGAGTTTTTATAGGAAAATAAATCAGGCATATCCTCTTCAGATACCACTGGGGGATTGAGTCCCCAAAATCTCAACTGTAAATTGCTATAAGGCAATGACCTTGGACAAAGTACAGAATCCCACCAAGATATTGGACCAAGATTCCTTTCCAATAATATCGTCACCATCACCATCACCATCACCATCACCATCACCATCACCATCACCACTACCACCATCATCATTATTGTCACCATCAGCACCATCATCATCAGCACCATCATTGTCATCATTTGTTTACTTATATTTAGTATTCTCATTTTATGCAGACATTAGTTTTGCACAAACATATGGACCCTTTGTTTCCTAAAGTTTCATAGATGTAAGTAAGTGGGTAGCCATACTGTATTTCTTTTTCATTTGACTTCTGAAAACAGGTGGTCATTACTGCCTCTTATCCATCTGCCCCACATGGAATATTGGATAAGAAATCATGCTTTTGTCTTTAGATGTCATTGTGAAATTGAAACCACACAAGCCCCTGGAAGGGGAATTCCTCCCTCTCCCCACTACCTCACCAAAATAAACACTCCATGCCAGTCCCCTTTCCTGGATCCATGAAATCAGCTCTGTCTTACTGAATCACCTTTCCTGCGATTCCCAGATATTTCAACCACGTACATAATAAACATTCCATGTCCCTTGGTGTGTGTGTTTGTTGTCAGCCTGGACATTTGTAACAAGCTGTTATGGGTCTCTCTGCCTCTGCCTGCCATCACCTACTCTAGGTGCTATGAGCATGATGGCAAGTCATTGACTTTCACCACCTGGGTCTCTCTTCACTAACTTTGAGGTCACACAATATTGGTGCCCACAGTCCAGCCCACACGAGTCTTGCTGTTTACTGGATGGGCACTGAGCTGTGAGGAGCTGCACTGTTGAGTCTGCAGAGCCTCTATTTGGGTTTAGGTGACATTAGCAGAAGATTTGATTATTAATTGGAACTTGGCACAAGAGTATCTGAAAGAGGCTCTGTGGTTTGTCCACGTCTGAAAGTTCTCTCTCTTTACCACACACTTTTCTAAGTCTGAGACCTCAGAGATAAACGCAGTCAGGAATCCAGAGAGGTTCCCTGAGGGAAACTGTGACATAAAGAGGAAACCACATAGGAAACCAGTCCAAACCACCAACTGCACCAGCTCCTCAGATGGTCTTTGTGTTCATGGACCCTGAGCGCCCCCTGGTAGTCACAGCTCCTCCTGCAGGGAGGTTTGTGTCTGGGCTCACACTGACTTCCCCTCACTGTGTCTGTAGCACAGTAATACATGGCCGTGTCCTCCACTCTCAGGCTGTTCATTTGCAGGTACAGTGTGTTCTTGGCGTTGTCCCTGGAGATGGTGAATCGACCCTTCACATACTCTGCATAGTATGAGCTGCCACCGCTGTTAGTAATGTGTGCAACCCACTCCAGCCCCTTCCCTGGAGCCTGGTGAACCCAGTTCATGTAGTAGCTACTGAAGGTGAATCCAGAGGCTGCACAGGAGAGTCTCAGAGACCCCCCAGGCTGCACCAAGCCTCCCCCAGACTCCACCAGCTGCACCTCACACTGGGCACCTGAAAACACAAAGATGTCTTAGTTAGGAAACTCTCACATGTGCAGTTTCTCTCACTCATGTCCACTCACATACTCAGTGTCTTTTATTGTCCATACGTTACCTCTTAATAGAGCCACAAGGAAAACCCAGCTGATCCCAAACCTCATGGTGAGTGGTCTGTGTTCAGTCCTGATCATGGAATGGGAACACCTGGGGATCCCAGGGCTGGGTTCCTGTCCCAGAGCTGCAGGGTCGAGGCTGGTCTGGTTTTTATAAGCAGAAGGGTTCTTATTTGCATGTCCTCCTGCTATATAGAGAGCTCTGGTGTTGGACTCTGACATAGAGTACATTGTCCCTTAATATGACATGTCCACAGGTGCATGCATGTTAAATAATTCCCCACATCTGGGCCTGTGCACTTCCCATGAAACCCAAATGCTCCGGTACTCCTTTACAAATATCCAGGAGAGAAAATTGTCATAAAAAGAAAGAGAGAAAGGTTTAAAATGAGAGATACCTTTGACAGTCACCAGTAATGACAGCTAAGAGAAATCAACCTCACAGTCTTAGATAGAAGTAAAAGTGCAGGAGGTTCATGTTCAGTAGATGGGAAGTTCCATCTGACACTTTTTCCTTTACAAAGTGATCAGAAGATAAACTAAGACCTCAGTGTGAACCTAGAGCCAGTGGACTAAGTGTTAGGGGAGAGAGGAGCATCTGTGTGGGTCCCTGGGAACCAGAAGCATGAACTATAGAGACACAGACAGAGCTCCTGGGTCCTATTCCTTCAGGGGAGTTTGGTGCTGGACATGTAGCAGCTGCACTTCCTCCTTTGTGGTGTTTATTCTCTAGATTCTGTTGTACATCCAGTTTCAAACATTGGGAAATAGAAGAAAATAATTATAACCAGATATTTTTACATGAATTTGTTGGTATCAATGGGGGAGAAGTTACATTTTAGTTTTGGAAATTTAATTATAAAATATCTTGATGTAAATCACTTATATGAAATATCTGATCTAAATAAAATAATTATTGATATGAAGAATAGTATTTGCTCTATCCCTTGATTACAGATTAAGTAGGTCATTCGGATAACCTCCCATTGCTGGAGCTGATGGATCTAATTTCATAGTAACCTGGTCAGCCTTCGCAGTTCTGCCTTGTTTTCATCACCAGGGTCTGTGTCCATGTGGACACATGACATAGTTCTAACTGGGGAGCGGGAGGAAATGTTGGGCTTTCCTGCTTCATCAGCAGCTCATTTCAGAAGCACCATCTGCTCCTTCTCAAGTCCCTACTCACATCTGCATGTGGCCCTTGGCAATGCTCTCACTGTGTCTGTACACCTTCACTGGGTGGACCAATATGCAGTGTGGAAATAGCCACTCCAAGCCTCGACATGAATTACCATGGATGGAAATTCACCACATCTGAGCAGACACACCTCCAGGATGGTCCCTTCATCATGTTGTGATTTCCTCATTGTTTAATTTGTCTCCCCTTTTCCTGAGATAGCCATGCATAACATCCATAGTCATTCAGGTAAAAAAGCACCGGCTTGAAAATTAACCCAAGTTGCAGGTTCCAGGTGAGATCCAAACTACTGTGTCATGCAATGAAGACAGACAGGTGTCATGGCTGAATTCCAAGAATGGGAGGTAGTTGTCTTACCTCCATCAGGGATGACTCAGTGCACACCTTCATTTTATTAGAGACTCCCAGGGAGAGCCTTGACCTAATAGCACCTGATGGATCACACAGCAGTATTATAACTGGAGGCTGGATCCAGCACTTGCTAAATAAAGTGAGTTTCCTTCAGAATCGGTTCCTCTATCTGATGTAAACTCATCCACGTGGCAGGAGGTTCTGCAGTCCCCAGAGCTGTCAGTCAGGAGGGGCCCAGGGAAGACACGCAGAGGTCTGGGGACCAGTGCATGACTTGGGGGTGCTGGGCAGACAAAGTGTGTTCTCATGGCTCCTGGAAACCCATCAAAGGAGCAACATGGGAAGTGCGGGAAGCTCTCCTCTGTCCTGCAGATGTGAGTGCAGTGAGGGTGGAGCCACTACAAGACCTATAACATGGAGGCTAGGAAAATGCTGAGATAGATCCAGATGCCAACAAGCAGTCCCAACCTGAGTTATTATCGCCTCTGAGCCCTCAAAGGAGTAATCTACAGAGGACTCAATGCTGCCATTATGAAATGCCAAAGTTTAGCCCATGATTTTAAGAAAAAAAAAGAATGAACAACTGTATAGCTGTCTCCTTCACTAAGGTATTTGATTTCTCAAGGCAGCTGCTTGTTAAAATGAGATGATTCCCAATGAACCTTTGTTAAAATTCCCTATTAAACTGAACAACACGGGATAGGCACTCTGGTGTCATGTCACATCAGTGTTTGTGTGACACCTTTACAAAGAGACCTGAGGTCATTTCCTGCTCCTGTGGTACAGCAAACCTTGGCACCTGTACAGGTGAGAGGTGACCAGGGAGCAGCCCTTAAGAGTTCTTGGCACCATTTAGATGGATTTTTTTCAACTTTCACTGTTGGTGGGACATGCACATGTTTTATTTGCTGTGGGCCTATCAGAAGGAAGGGCCCCTCTGGGGACAGGTGGGCATTTGGCTCATTCACTGAGCTCAGCACACAGCTGCCTGGGCTATGCTGGGGTCTCTCTTGGTGGGAAAAGTTGCCAATCACAGGCCAATATGAGCACCGAGGATAGTCTCTGTCGAGAAAGAACAGCAGAAAATACGGGAATGGGGTGAGGGAAGTCCCCAGTCACTGCACATATATCATCTGCCAACAGCAATGTGACCTCCTCCTCTATTGTCTGCCATGAGAAGAAGGGAAATTAAGGCCACAGAGAAAAAGAAAGAATCGTCCCTGGACCCAGCTGAGAGCATTGAGAGGAAATCCCTGCTCCCAAAAGGACACCCTTCTTTCCCACCTCCCTCTGCCCCTGCGCCTGGGGCTGCTCTCCTGCTGTGGTTCCTGATCGCACCCTGTTATCCAGAGTGCCCCCTTTAGCCCAGGTCTGCTGTCTCTCTGGTGGAGGTTTGTGTCTGGGCTCACACTGACTTCCCCTCACTGTATGTCTTGCACAGTAATACATGGCCGTGTCCTCAGCTCTCAGGCTGTTCAGTGTTAAGTAAACGTGGCTCTTAGATATGTCCCTGGTGATGCTGAGTCAGGATTTCAATGTTGGGCTATAGATTGTATTTCCATCAGTCTATATACCCCCAATCTACTCCAGGCCCTTTCCCAGAGCCTGGAGGGTCCAGTGCATGGTATAACTACTTAAAGAGAATCCAGAGACAGTGCAGATGAGGGAGAGGGTCTCTGAGGGCTTTACCAGTCCTGGGCCCGACTCCTGCAGCTGCACCTGGGACAGGACACCTGGGGACAAGGAGCATTAGTCCCTGTCAGTCACGTGCAGTCACAGCCTTCCCATGACCCCTGAGACCCTCACCTTGGGGGGCTGTCACCAGGCACAGGAAAAGACCCAGCAGTCTCCTCTTCTTCTAAACCACAGCTCTGCCTTCCCAGGGACCTGAGCCCTGTGTGAGGAGAGAGCTGTGAGCCTGCACAGCCCAGGAGATGATTTACCCTGGAGCTTGAACAGAAATTTTAATGTGGGGCATCTCTTTTCTATAACTAGAGGGACTGAGTCCAGAATGCCCTACTCATTCTGGGATCTATTTTTGGGTATCTCTTCCCTTGACCTCACTCACCAGCTAAGTCTGGGAAAGGGGACTGTATGGGTCATGAAACACATTGGAATTGGAGAAAAGTATGGCCTAAACCAGTGATGGCGAACCTTTTGAGCTCGACGTGTCAAAATTTTGAAAAACCCTAACTTAACTCTGGTGCCGTGTCACATATAGAAATATTCGTGTTTTTTTTTTTTATATTTCCAACCATAGTAAAAAAAGAGATTTATATTTTTGATATTTATTTTATATATTTAAATGCCATTTAACAAAGAAAAATCAACCAAAAAATATGAATGAAATGAACAAAAACATAAAAACAATGTACATTTAGGAAAAAATAATAAAAACAATGATAATCAAATGGCATGAAAACTAGAAATTAGTGACTTTTTTGGTGCTGAAGTTTGTTTGCTAATTCTTTGATTGCAGGTTCATACTTGGTGCACTTCAAGGCCAAGCAAGCGCCACTAACTTCATCTGTTAGCTGGTTTCTTTTGTTCGTTTTAATATTATTTAATGCTGAGAACAAAGTTTCACAAAAATATGTTGATAAAAAATTGTTAGGAAAGCCATCGCTAGATTTTTTATGTTGCTAAAAGTGTCAGGTAATCTGTTCTAAGAACTCAAAATTTCTTGTTCGTAGTTGCACTCTTCTTCATTATTCAAACGATTTTGTTCCAGATTTTCAAGTTTCAACCTTAAGTAGACAAACACATGAGTCCAAATGCTACCTTGAAAATCTGCAAGTTGCATCTCTAAATCGTCAATTTGCAGCCATTGAAAATCCTTTAATTCCAAAGTACTGTAAAAATGTGGTGGTAAAAATGCTCAACCACCATTTTTCTCTGGAATCTCAGAGGTGGATGGACCAAGGGAGCTTCCCCAGCCCTCTTTTTTAAGAACCCCTCATGAGAACTCCACCCTCAAGACCTAAGCAGGTCCCCAGGCCCCACCCCCTAATACCATCACCTTGGGTTTTAGGTTTTAATATGTGAGTATGAGGGACACATGCATTGTGCTCATAGCAGCAATTCAAGGATCAATCATGACCCCACCCAGTTGGAAGGCTGCTCCACTAGGGCTCCCCCACCTGAGGGTCCTTGTCATCCTGAGGGAGCTCCTGGTCTGTGGAAGCAGAAAGCTGAGCCACGTCCTTCAGAACAAGCTGATGGCCTTGCAGAATGAGGTCTGCCCTTGACCTTGACCTAAGGCTTCTGGTTAATCCTGTTATTGTTCCTTATCATTGCTTACAGGTGCTAATTATTCTCCTGTTTGAAAACCTAGAACTGTTTTCTGCCCACAATGGTGGGTAGCTCCTTGTGTTTATTCATATTTTATAGGTGTCAGTGGAATAAGTAGTCAGGCTCTATTTTTTTATGTTTGACGGTGACATGTCAAGGTTCATTCCTCCCTCTTTTCCTGTCCACCTGGGAAACAGAAGAGAGAGATATTAAACCCAGACAAGCCCCTCCCTTGAGCAGGATCCTCCCAGGCCCCACCACTGACCCAAAATAAAAACACGAATGAGTGTCCTTACCTGAGGACCCCATCAAGACTTACTTGCTGAAAAGCCTGCCCTGCTCCCAACAGACAGCTCCATGAAGTGATAAACCTTTTCCAGGTCCCTCTGGGTGTGGACATCATCAGACTTCACCTCCATTGGAAGGTACAGTGGGTTCCTCTACTTCCCCTGCATGGTGTCACCTGCTATTGGTGCTATGAGAGTGACGACAAGTCAGTGACCATCACCAACAGAGTCTTTCTTCTCTACCTTTGGGGACACACTCCTCTGGGGCCAGATGTCTAACACACACATGTCCTGCTGCTGACTGGGACATGAGCTTTGTGGGGCTGAGCTGCACTGTTGAGTCAGCAGAGCCTCTGGTTAGAATCAGGTGACTTGGGTCAGAACATTTGATGTTTAATTGTTGTTTGGGCACAAGAGTGTCTGAGGGGCAGGCTCTGCGGTTTGTCCATGTGAGAAAGTTGTCTCTGTTTACAACACATTTTTCTAACTCAGAGACTTTAGAGGTAAGTGCAGATCAGGAATCCAGAGGTTCCCTGAGGGAAACTGTGACATGAAGAGGAAACCCCACAGGAAACCAGCTGGAACCTGCAACTGCACCTGCTCCTGTGATGGTCCTTGTGTTCAGGGACCCTGAGTGCCCCCTGGTGGTCACAGTCTCTCCTGCAGGGAGGTTTGTGTCTGGGCTCACACTGACTTCCTCTCACTGTGTCTTGCACAGTAATACACTGCCATGTCCTCAGACTTGAGGCCATTGATCTGCAGATAGGCAGTGCTGACAGAGGTGTTAATGGAGAAGACAAATCTTTCTGAGAAACCCTGAGCATATGTGGGTTTCCCAGTATTTGTGTTGATCCAGCCCATATACTTTAGGTGCTCTCCTGGGGCCTGTCGCACCCATTGCATCCAGTAGCTGGTGAAGGCGTATCTAGAACCCTTGCAGGAGACCTTCACGGAGGCGCCAGTCTTCCTCACCTCAGCCCCAGACTGCACCAGCTGCACCTGGTAGTGGACATCTGTGGAAATGGGACAGGAGTGGGTGGAAATCCTCCTTGACTCTCCCTGGTACCCCCCTCAACCCAGACCCTGGGGAGCCCCTTACCTGTAGGCACAGCCACCAGGAGGAGGGTTCTCCAGCTCCAGTCCATGGTGAGGAGCTGTGCTGTGAGCACTTCTGTAGGGGAGGGTGTGGCTGTGGGTGATGCCCTCAGGGCACAGACTTATCCATATTTAACCTAGTCTGCCTCCTCTCTTTTGCATGTTCATGAGGCAAAGTATTTCATAGCTGAGTTCTTGATCCCACCTGAGAGAAGATGGATGGCATAGGGACGAGGCTCAGTGAGATTCTGAGGGTTCAACTCCTAATCCTGGTTGGAGGATGTGTGTCCCTTGCCGGGGCCTGAGCTCTGTGCAGACACAGCTCCTCCACTGAGTAATCAGCCCCCAAAGGACATGCTCCTCATTGTGGGCCCACTTTAGGTGACATGGGGCCAGTTGTACCAGCTCTGGGCTTTGATACCTGAATGTCTTCCTGGATCAGTGTGTCTCCAAAATGCTGCCCCTAGTAAGGTAATAAACCCATCCCTGTGCCAGCTTCTTACAATGCAGATATCCTGAAGCCATAGAAACACCGCCCTGTGTGTGGTTCTCATGTCTCATTGAGTTTGGTAAATGCTCTGATAGAGCAGGATATTCACAGTCACCTTAGCAGTTGTGTCCAACTTTTGGTTTGGATTGTTTGTATGAAGAGAGGAAGCCCCAGGCCTCAGAGGAAGTCCTTGCCCAGCTCCCTCTGCACCTGCTCCTGGAGCAGCAGCTGGTGTCCTGGGCCCTGAGTGTCCCCTGCTGTCCAGCCCTGGCTCTCTGCAGGGGAGGGTCCTGTCAGGCTCACAGGGCATTGACCTCTCAGTGTCTCTAGTCCATTAGTGAAGGATGTTCCCTGAATAGAGATTGCTTTCTCAGGGACACTGTGGTATTTTGACGTCTGTGGACAACGTGACCTGGCCTTACTGAGCCCCAGTGGTGCTGCAGGGAGACCCAAAACCAGGGCTTTAGGAAGTCAGCAGGGAGCCCTTCCCTGGAGTTGACAGATGCAGGGATACAGCCAACACTTCCCTCATCCAAAAGCTCCTGGAGGCTCTCGGGCCTCTTACTAGTATGTCCTCAGGTCCCTCTGTTGAAGGTCCCATCTGCACATCCTGACATGTGCCCAAATCTCAGTGCACTTCTATTTAATAAATCACACACACACACACACACACACACACACACACACACACACACTGTGATGATTTTCTTTGCTATGAATCCACATTTGCCCCTCCTCCCTGTACATAGCACATGGGCAAGGACCACACATGGATTCTAGGCCTGGGTGTGACTTTCTCTGGAAGCCAATAAAATGCACTCAGGATACAAACACAGACTTTGAAGAGCAGGAACTTGTGTTCTAGCAGGTCCTGTGCACCCAGATGCAAGAACCAGTCAGGTTTGCTCCAGGGAGAGTCAGAGGTGGGGCTGGGTCACCCTTTGCTACAGGGGTGTGTTGCTGTGCCCCTGGAGACCCCTCTCATAAAGCAGAGCACACAGCTCAGAACTGGGAGGGAAGGAGGCAGCAGCATTGTCAGCTGTCAGGTGAGGTTGCTCTCTGAGGTCACCTGGAGGGCATGGCCACATTGGACAGATGAGTGAGCCCAGCTTTGGGAGGCAAACCTTGTGTTCTCAAGACTCATTGTTCCAGGACAGGCTAGGGGCCTGTCTATTCTTGACACTCCATCCTGATGGTTAACTTCCCCATGAGCACCCTCCTCCTCCTCCTCCCACGTAGGCACAGCTGATGTATGTTTTTCTATCATCGATTTTTCACTCTCTCTATCCCTCTCTGTCCCCCCCTAAAAACAAATAGTATATCAATTAATAAATAAAATATAGTGTATTCTCCCCCTCTCAATAAAGGAACTCTTACCCTTTGAGACAGTATGGAGGAACTGGAGAATATCATGCTAAGGGAAATAAGCCAGTCAGAGAAAGAAAAATATCACATGATCTAACTTATAGGTGGAATCTAATGAACTAAATAAATGAATGAATGAAATAGAACCAGAGGCAGGGATACAGACTGAGGAATCTCAGAGGGAAGGGAGGAGAAGAGGGCAGGCAAGATTAACCCAAGAACTTATATTCATACTAGAGGCCTGATGCATGAAATTCATGCAAGAGTAGGCCTTCCTTCCCATGGCTATTGGCACAGGCTTCCCTCTGGCACCTGGGACCCAGGCTTCCCTCCAGCCACCAGCAGGCACCTGGGACCAGGGCTCCCCTTGAAGCCCCAGCTTCCTCCAGAAGGTCATCTGGAAGGACGTCTGGCCTAATTAACATATTATGCTTTTATTATTATAGATTAGAGGCCTGGTGCATGAAATTCGTGCACTGGATGTGTGGGGGGGTGTCTCTCTGCCCAGCCTGCACCCTCTCCAATCTGGGACCCCTCAGGGGATGTCCAACTGCCAGACATCAGGCTTAAACTGGCAGTCGGACATCCCTTTAACAATCTGGGTCTGCTGGCTCCCAACCACTCACCTGCCTGCTTGTCTGGTCTGATTGTCCCTAACTGCTTCTGTCTGCCAGCCTGATCACTCCCTAACCACTCCCCTGCCAGCCTGATTGACACCTAACTGCTCCCCTTCTAGCCCAATTACCCCCAACTGCCCTCCTCTACTGGCCTGGTCACCCCAACTGTCCTCCCCTGCAAGCCTGGTCGCCCCCAACTGCCCTCCCTCCCCTGAAGGCCTGGGGGTGTTGCTGGATAGGGAACCAAATGAGGCCTCAAGGAGGAGCACATACTGGAGGTGGGGGATTCTAGCCAAACCAGCTTGATGGGATTCTTGCTAATAGTGACCGTGCAGAGATGGCCCTTCAAGCCTACAGATCACAACCTGGTTGGGAAGAGATTGGGAGGAGGCTGACTGAAGCTGGTCATGGAGAGGCCCTGGTCAGGAGTTGGTTCGGCCTTGGTGGGAGGTGCCCTTGTTGGCCACCAAGGCTAGGGCTAGAGACACCCCGTGGTGGACACAGTGGACACAGTCACATGCAGGGCAGCTGTGGTTGTCCTCAAAGCACCTGGTGTCCTGGAGGCTCTGACTCTGCTGAACCCAGAGGTGGTGGCTCATTTCATGGGTTAATGCATCAGATTGTATTGTATAGTGTTAACAGTCTGGCCGGATTTTTACACAGATTGTCAAAGTGATCCTGGGCATATGGCACATTAAATGCCAGGGAGCTGTGGAGACAGCCCAGGGTGTGCTGGGCCTGTCCCGCAGGCAAGCCTGATGATAGGGAACAGATATTCAGATATTCAGGGGATGGATGGGGCCACCACAAGGAAGGCTGCACCAAGGCTGTTCAGAGTGTGAGTAGTAGCCGACTGATTGGATTGGCCAGGGCTGAGGGTTCCTGACCCAAGAGAGCAGCCAGTGGAGCTGTGTGTGGACCAGAAGCAGAGGAAGGAAAGGGCAAACAGAACTGCAGCCTGAAGACAGGTGTGCACGCAGCCTTCAATGTCCAGGGTATAAAGAATGCGCGCCACCTGAGGGCGGTGGGATTGTGAAAGAAGACTCTCCCTGCAGGCTGCTGCTGAGCTGCCACTCAGGAGACATCCCAGGCCAGGACTACAGGGGCCATGGTGCCCTAGTGTCACCCTGAGCCTCAGGGCACCCTGACCCTGTGCCTTTCTGTCCAGCAGAGTGCTGTGCTGAGAAAACCATGGTTAAGTTTAGTTCTAGTCTGTGAGGAGCACAGTAGCGTGAGGACATGGAACCTGGGGATTTCTTGCAAATGTACAGTTTTCTTATTAATTACAAAATGGGGCTGTACCTTGTTACTTTAATATTTAGAATTTTTTGTGGTTATGAATTTGTGTGTGCAATCCAGGTAGTTGGTACTTTTAGACAGTGGAATTAATATAACGAAAAGCCAAACCCAGCTGGTGTGCATCAGTGGTTGAGCATTGACCCATGAACTAGAAGGCAGGGATCAAGAGAAATAAGGAAAGTGTCACTGCAAACTGGTGTGAAGGGGTCCCTGTTTCCTACATGCACATTCTCACTGTGTCTCTGTTCTAGAGGTTAACACATTCCCAGGTCAGGAGGATCTGCACTTGGACACCTTTGGGGCCATTACTTACATGTTCACACTATGAATCACCATAGTCTGAAAATTTTGGGTTCCATTTATAAAATCTCTCAACACTGACAGTGAAGAGAGAACACCACTCACTGGGGCAGCTATGGTGAAGTTGTGTCTGTATGAGGAGCCTTCAATTCATTGAACCAAGACCCCTGTCTCAGTCCATCATCATCATCAACAGCAGCAGCAGCACCATAATTTGCTTACTTATAATCGTTCTAATATTATATTGACATGTTTGTTACCCAGACACAATGAATTCTTATCAAATAATAAAAGCAGGTGTTTCCTCTTTAGATGTCATTGGAAATTGAAAAGACAATGGCCTTACCTACAAGTTGATACAAGGCCTTTCAAGTAGCTGAAGGTCTTGGATAGTGCAGAGATCCCACCCAAGACAATGGACCAAGCCCGCTGTACAATTCTGTGGTCATCATAACCACCACCATCATCGTTATCATCATCATTTGCCAATTTATAATTATTTTTCTAATTTACTGTAGAGGTTGTTCTACACACATAATTGACCATTTATCTCAATGTTTGCTCAATTTTTATAATTGTTAAGTAAAATATGTAGCTGTACTTTATTTTCTTTTCCATTTGATTTCAGAAAACTGAGGGCTCCTTCCTGCCTCTTCTCACTTGGCCTCATGTGGGAATCTGAAAAGGAACATTGATTCTCCTCTCCAGATGTCAATAAGAGGTTGAAACCACACAAGCCCCTGTAGGAAGAATTCCTCCACTTCCCCACCACCCCAAATAAATAAAAGCCCTGAGCCAGTCTCCTTTCCTGGCTCCATCAGAGCATGTCTGACTTCCTGAATGACTTTCCTGTGTTTCCCATAGATTTCAACTATGTGCACAGTGAACATTCCATGTCCCTTGGTGTGTGTATTTGTAATCAGCCTGGACATCTGTACCAAGTTACTGTGGGTTTCTCTGCCTCTGCCTGCTGTCACCTACTCTCAGTGCTATGAGTGTAATGACAATTTAATACCCACCAGGGTCCTTCTTTTCTAACTTTGGGATCACATACCTGTGGTGGCCACTGTCCAGCATTCAGGTGAGCTGCACTGTTAAGTAAGCAGAGACTTTTGTTAGATTTATATAATGTGGATCACCAGATTTTATGATTAACTGTCATTTGGGCAATTGTCCATGTGAAAAAGTTGTCTCTCTTTACAACAAAATTTTTAACTCAGAGACTCCAGAGGTAGGCACAGAATCAGAAAACCAGAGAGGCTCCCTGAGGGAAACTGTGACATGAAGAGGAAACCACACAGGAAACCAGCCCAAACCTCCAACTGAACCTGCTGCTGGGATGGTCCTTGAGTTCAGGGACCCTGAACACCGTCTGGTGGTCACAGCCTCTCCTGCAGGGAGGTTTGTGTCTGACTTCCCCTCAGTGTGTCTCTCACACAATAATACACGGCAGTGTCTTCAGCTTTCATGTTGTTCATTTTCAGATACAGCATGTTCTTGGCATTGTCTCTGGAGATGGTGAAGCGGCCCTTCACAGAGTCTGCATAGTATTTCTGACTTCCATCATTCCATATAACTGTCACCAACTCTAGCCCCATCCCTGGAGCCTGGCGGACCCAGCTCATCCAGTATTTTCTTAAGGTGAATCCAGAGGCTGCATAGGAGTGTCTCAGAGATCCCCCAGAAGGCACCAAGCCTCCTCCAGACTCTACCAGCTTCACCTCACACTGGACACCTGCAAACACAAAGATGTCCTGGTCAGGAAACTCCCACATGTCCACTGTTTCTCTCACTCATACTCAGTGTCTCTCATTCTCCATAAATTACCTCTTAAAAAAGCAACAAGGAAAACCCAACTGAGCCCAAACCCCATGGTTAGTAGTCTGTGTTCAGTCCTGATCAGGGAATGGGAACACTTGAGGATCCCATGGCTGAGTTACTATCCCAGAGCTGCAGGGTCAGGGCTGGACTGGTTTTTATGAGCACGGGGGACCCTATATTCACATCTTCCTATTATATATGGATCTCTGGGGTTAGACATTGACATTAAGAACATTGTCTTAGAGCAGTGATGGCAAACCTTTTGAGCTTGACCTGTCAGCATTTTGAAAAACCCTAACTTAACTCTGGTGCCGTGTCACATATAGAAATTTTTTGATATTTTCAACCACAGTAAAACAAAGATTTATATTTTTGATATTTATTTTATATATTTAAATGCCATTTAACAAAGAAAAATCAACAACAAAAAATGAGTTAGCGTGTCACCTCTAACACGCGTTTCATAGGTTTGCCATCACTGTCTTAGAGTCTTAAATTACTCCCCACATCTGGGCCTGTGACCTCCCCATTGGATCCACCAGTTACAGGAAACCTGTACAAAAACCAAGGAGAGAAAATGTTCATAAAAAGAAAAATAGAAGATTAAAAATGTTAATGCCTTTGGCAGTCACCAGTCATGACAAACAAGAGAAAGCAATTCTCATAAAGCAAGAAAGAAGTAAAAGTGCAGGAGGCAGAAAGTTCCATATGACACTATTTACCCTACAAAGTAATCAGAGGATAAACATTCCAGACTGTGAGCCTAGAGCCAGTGGACCAAGTATTAGGGAGAGAGGAGTGCCTGTGTTGGTTTCAGGGAACCAGAGGCGTGAGCTATAGAGTCACAGACAGAGCTCCTGAGTCCTATTACTTCAGGGGAGTTTGGTGCTGGGTGTAGCAGCTGCACAGCCTCCTTTGTGGTGTTTATTCTGTAGACTCACTTGTAAGGCCCATTTATATCATTGGTGGTGTAGATAAAACAGTCAAAACTAGGATGTTGTGGTGAAGATATAGGTAAAAATGAGACAGTAAGTTTAAGTTATGAAGATCCTGTGATTGGAAACCCGAGGTCTGCATGTGACCCTTCGGACCACATGATGGGAGTCAACTGGAACCTGGACCTGACTAAGTGCCACAATGGAGTGAAAGCTACCTGGGAACACGATGGAAGATTAAACAAGACAGAGGACACACACGTCCAAGTTTCTTGTTTCATTAGGTTTTTATCTCCTTGTTGTTTAGCCCATTCAAGTTTTCTTTCCTCACTTTGCTCTGAAACAGCCCACATATTTTCTAGAATCATGAAGACACTTTGTTGAGAGTGTGCACAAGCCATTTTTGTGTTGATGTTGTACCTCACATCATTCCAGAGTTCCCTTTCTAGTTCTTTCACTTTTCTGGTGCAGTTTTTAGGGTTTTCTGTATAAAGATCATTTAAGTATAGAGCTAAAGAGAGACATTTCAACATGTTTCTTTCTGATTTATGTATTTTGTATATATTTTACTTGGGTAAGTATTCTGACAAAGACTTCTAGTTTTGTTCAATAGATGTACTCACAGGGGTGCCCTTGTCTTGGGCCTGATGTAAGAAAAATATATTTGAAATTTTCTCTGTGTAGCTGACATCACTTTCTGGCTTCTCAAATGTAGCCTTTAATATATTGAGGTTCATAACTTCTACACCTAATCTGCTAAGAATTGTAATTCTGAAGCAATTTTCAAATTTAATGGCTTTTTCTATATCTATTTATATGATGGTATACTATAGCCTTTATTCTGTGGATGAGATTTATCACATTTTCTGGTTTACATACGTTGAACCACCCTTGCATGTTAGGACGGTATCCCACTTGATCATGGTAAATGATCCTTTCAATGTGCAGCTAAGTTTGCTTGTGAATTGTTGAGGGTTTTTGCATTTATGTTCATCACGGATATTGACCTGTCATTTTTCTGTGTCCTTACTTGGCTTTGGTATCAGTTTAATGGTCATCTCAATAAATCCGTTTGGAAGTGTTGCCTCTTCTATTAATTCTTGGAAGATTTCAGGAAGGATTGATTAAAAAGTTATCAATTCTTTTTTTTTTTAAGAATTTTGTGAGTTTATTTGAGCCATACTGTCGACAAGTGCTGGGAAACAGAATCTCAATGGATTGGGATAATGCTCTGGAGAATGACGAGTTCATACCCTGTTTTTATAAATTACCATCAAAAGGAAAAGATGTAAGTGAGTTACATGAAATCCATTGGTGATAGATGAGGGAGGTAGGAGAAAGCAAAGCAGGGAAACCTCTGGGATTGGATAAAAAGTGACATGATGGACATATGCTTCTTTTACATAGATGGATACAGGATTTTTTTTTATTTTTTGCCTTAAAATTCAAGTATAATTTCAAAAAAATATATAAAATATATGCATGTATTTGAACCCAAATATTCTAGTACTCTAGGCCATAAAAAGTCTATTTTTATTCTTCAGGTTTTAAAAAATATATTTTTATCGATTTCCAAGAGGACGAGAGAGGAAGAGAGAGATAGAGACATCAATGATGAGAGAGAATCATTGATTAGATGCCTCCTATACAACCCACACTGGGGACTGAGCCTGCAATCCCAGCATGTGCCCTGACCAAGAATCAAACCGTGACCTCTTGGTTCATAGGTCAATGCTCGAAAACTGAGTCACACCAGCCAGGCTGTTCTTCAGTTTTCATGTACATTGTTTAGGTCATTAAAAACTTATGAGTTGCTATTCTTTGGAAAGCACTATACTTCTTTTTTTATTTCAAGAAAAAGGATCTTACATATAATAATATTACATGCAATAAATATTAATATTTCAAGAATAAAATGATTTTAAGTATAATAATATTACCAAAACTGTACTAACATAGTATGATATCACAAAAGTTGTAGAAAATATTAAAAATATGCAAATAACAGGATTACTTCTGTCATATTCTAGTATATATATTTTTCCCCTTTGGCTCTATTTTTGTTTATCAGTTTATGTTGTTCATTATATTCCACAAATTAGTGAGATCATATGATATTTATCTTTCTTCGACTGTGATATTTCACTTAGCATGATGCTTTTAAAGTCTGTTTTGTCGGATATTAGTATTGCTACTACAGCTTTTTTTTTTTTTCCATTTGTGATGAAAATTTTTTTCCAGCCCTTTACTTTCATCCTGTGTGTGTCTTTGTTTTGGGGTGGGCCTCTTGTAGACAGCATATAGTTGGGTCATGTTTTTGTATCCTTTCAGCTACCCTACACCTTTTGATTGGAGCATTTAATCCATTTATATTTAGGGTTATTATTGAGAGGTGCTTATTCATAGCCATTTCAATTCTGTATGGCTAGGTTTCTTTCTCAGTAATCTGTTACAGCAATCCCTTTAACCTTCTTGTAATGCTGGCTTGGTGGTGATGAACTCCTTTAGATTTTTTTTTTCTTGTCTGGGAAGCTCTTTATTTGACTGTCTATTTTGAATGATAGCCTTGCTGGATATAGTAATCTTGGTCTCAGATCCTTGCTTTCCATTACCTTGAGTACTTCGTGCCATTCCCTTCTGGCCTGTAGAGTTTCTGATGACAAATCAGGTATCAGCCTTATAGGAACCCCTTTGCAGGTAACAGTTTTTTTTTTTCTCTTGTTGCCTTTAAGATTCTCTCTTTGTCTTTAATTTTTTGTATTTTAATTATGATGTGTCTGTGCATAGGTCTGTTTGGGTTCTTCTTGTTTGGGGTTCTCTGTGCCTCCTGAACTTGTGCGACTTTTTCCTTTACCAGGTTAGGGAAGTTTTCTACCATTATTTCTGCAAACACTTTCTGTATTCCTTTTTCTCTTTCTGGAACACCTACTATTCTAATATTGTTAAGTTTCACATTGTCCCACAGCTCACTTAAGCTGTCCTCCTATTTTTTAATTGTTCTTTTTTTCTTTTTGGTTTTCTAATTGAGTGATATTTTCAACTCTGTCTTCTAATTCACTAATTTGATCCTCAGCTTCCCTCAATCTGCTGTGTATTCCTTGCAATATGTTCTTGATTTGTGTTATGTCATTCTTTATCTCAGACTGTTCTTTTTTTATAGTCACTATATCTTTTTTTTTCATTCTGTTGACCATTTTTAACATCATTACTCTGAACTCTGTTTCAGATAAATTTCATATCTCTGCTTCATTTATCTCTTCTTCTGTAGAACTCACTAGTTCTTTAATTTGGGGGCTGTTACTTTGTTTCCTCATTTTGGTTGTCTATTTGGGCTTGTGACTATGTATTAGGTAGGTCCTTTACACCTCTCAATCTCTAGTGCAGTAAAGTGTTAAAGGCTGTTTCTGAGTAATTGGATTAGGCAAAGACTCAAAGCCTCCAGAGACAGCCTCTGTCTACAGACTGATAGGATTCCAACCTGAATTGCCCCCAGGCAATTGTCCTCAGGTGTGGCAAGAGTTTTTCAACAGCATGGGGCAGTTCCTTCTGCCTGGAGTCTGTTTCTTTTAATCTCTTAAGTGGCCTTAGGGCAAGGTGTTTTCCAATAAGGTGTGTCAACTGTCTTCCCCCAGGCAAGGCAGATGTCTATGTGAAAGATGTCATCTGCTGTGTAAGGGAATGACTCAGCCCAGGAAACTTGGGGAGTCTGCCTTCTGAGCTCTATCCCCTGAGCCTTCAGTCCTGGGTACTGCTCTCACAGCTCTAGTCCACTTCACCCTTCCTTTGATAGAGCACAAGGTGGGTGGCTCCTCAGGGAATTTTTGTGCATTGGCCCTTTAATAGGGGGCCTGAACTTTCAGCTGCCACTCCCTGGCAGACAGCACCCCACTGCTTTTTACATCTAGATGTTATATGGGTAGCCTCTCTGTTTGGTGCTCTCTCCTGGGGATCCCAGTTTCGGGATTAGATCCCAGAGTACTCAGTGGTGTCCCCCCTTCCTCAGATGAGATATCTCTCCAGGACTTCATTTGCCATCTGAGGGTGTCCGGCCAGCACTTTCATGCCTTTGCCCCTTCTGCCAGTATCTATGCAGACTCCACTTTTGGTCCTTAGGTATCAGGGTTCTCTCCTGTGAGTTTTCCATTGATTATTCATGAAGCTTTTCCATATTTCACTTTTAATTCTAACTTGTTCCTGGGAGCATGTTTATGCAGCATCCTCCTACTCTGCTGCCATTTTTAATCTCTCATTAATTCTTCTTTGAAGTTTTGCTGGACTTCACCTTTCCATTCACTTGGTCATTGGCTTTTATTTGTTAGAAGGTTTTCACTACAATCTCAATTATTTTTTTTAAATTCATAGCAATCTAGCCAATTTGGGATCCATTTCCTAATCTGAGTTCCTTCCAAGAGGACTGAGAAATACAACTGTTGATCTTCACAGGGTGTGGTCAGTGTCGAAATAATGGTTGTTTTCAGGCCATATGTTTATTTCATGTGCCATCCAAGACAATGAAATATAACCACATTTTCTTATATAGGATTCATAAAGTACAGTGTGTGATTCATGAATGGTTTTGTATTACTGCTCATGTATGAATGCATGTCTTTTTAAAAAATGAGTGTGTAAGTGTGCGTATGTATGACTGTCTATCTGTTATTGTGTTTGTGACTGCGATTGTAACTGTGTGTCTCTTACACAGTAATACAAGGCAGTGTCTTCCATTGTCATGGAGCTCAGCTGCAGGGAGAACTGGTTCTTGGACATTCTCTGGAGATGGAGTTTCAGCTCTTGATAGAGGATCTGTAGTATGTTTTTTCATCAAAATTTATGTGCACCATCCATTCAAGCCCCTTCCCTGGGGCTGACGGGTCCATCCAGTCATAATCACTGGTTGTGATGGAGAATCCATAGACCACACAGGTGAGGGAGAGGGTTTGCGAAGGCTTCACCAGTCCTGTGCCTGGCTCCTGAAACTGCACCTGGGACAGGACACCTGAGGACAAGGAGCATCAGTCCTGTCAGTCACAGCCATCCCATGACCCCTTCTGACCCCTGAGACCCTCACCTTGGGGGGTTGTCACCAGGCACAGGAGAACACCCAGAAGTCTCATCTTCTTCTAGACCACAGCTCTGTCTTCCCAGAGACCTCAGGCTGTGGTAGGGGAGAGATGTGAGCCTGCAAAGCCAGTAGAGGATTTACTCTGGAGCTTAAACAGAAATTTGCATGTGGGTCACCTTTGCTATAAGTGTAGGGGCTGAGGTCAAGCAGCCTTGATCATTCTGGGATCTCTGTAAGGCCATTCTTCCCTTGACCTCACTTTGCATGTAATTCAGGGTCAGGGGACAAGCTGGGTCATGAAACAGACTGAAATTGGGTCAAAGTATGGCCTAAACTTTCTGAGCATAAGAATAAATGGTGGACTAGAAGAGTAAGTTACACATTTAACTTTTCACAAATCTTTCAAACAGTTGTAAAAGGGATTAATGTGTGTTCAGACCAATGCTGAATCTCAACAACCTAGTGTATCTACTATTTCCCAATTTTTGAATATAATTTTATACAATTATTTTCTACATTTACGCAAAAATAAAGGCAGTCATTCTCAATATCTTATATCTTTTTTAATTGTTTTATTGCTAAAAGTATTACAAAGGGTATTATGTATGTCTCCTTGTTTCCCCCTCCCTTGACAATGTCCTGGCCTCCCCTACCCCCCAGTGTCTTATTTCCATTGTTTATGCTTATATGCATGCATATAAGTCCTTCGGTTGATCTCTTACCCCCCTCTTCTTACCTCCCTAAAATCCCCGGCCTTCTCGCTGCAGTTTGACAATCTGTTTGAGGCAGCTCTGCCTCTGTATCTATTTTTGTTCATAAGTTTATAATGGTCTTTATTATTCATGAATGAGTGAGATCATATGGTATTTTTCCTTCATTGACTGGCTTATTTCACTTAGCATAATGCTCTCCAGTTCCATCCATGCTGTTGCAAATGGGAAAGTTTAGGCCATACTTTGACCTAATTTCAGTCTGTTTTTTTACAGCAGCATAGTATTCCATCGTGTAGATGTACCAAAGTTTTCTAATCCACTCATCTACTGATGGGCACTTAGGCTGTTTCCAGATCTTAGCTATGGTGAATTGTGCTACTATGAACATATGGGTGCATATATCCTTTCTGATTGGTGTTTCTGGTTTCTTGAGATATATTCCTAGAAGTGGGATCACAGGGTCAAATGGAAGTTCCATTTCCAGTTTTTTGAGGAAACTCCATACTGTCTTCCATAGTGGCTGCACCAGTCTGCATTCCCACCAGCAGTGCACCAGTGTTCCTTTTTCTCTACATCCTCTCCAGCACTTGTTGTTTGTTGATTTGTTGATGATAGCCATTCTGACAGGTGTGAGATGGTACCTCATTGTTGTTTTGATTTGCATCTCTCGGATGATTAGTGACTTTGAGCATGTTTTCATATGTCTCTTGGCTTTCTGAATTTCCTCTTTTGAAAGGTATCTATTTAGATCCTTTGCCCATTTTTTGATTGGATTGTTTATCTTCCTTTTGTTAAGTTGTATGAGTTCCCTATAAATTTTGGAGATTAGTCCCTTATCAGATATGACATTGACAAATATGTTTTCCCAGGCAGTGGGCTTTCTTGTTGTTTTGTTGATGGTTTCTTTTGCTGTGCGGAAGATTTTTATTTTGATGTAGTCCCATTTGTTCATTTTCTCTTTAGTTTCAAGTGCCCTAGGAGCTGTATCAGTGAAGAAATTGCTTCAGCATATGTCTGAGATTTTGTTGCCTTTGGATTCTTCTAGGCTTTTTATGGTTTCCCGTTGTACATTTAAGTCCTTTATCCATTTTGAGTTTATTTTTGCACATGGTGTAAGTTGGTGGTCTAGTTTCATTTTCTTGCATGTATCTGTCCAATTTTCCCAACACCATTTATTGAAGAGACTATCTTGACTCCACTGTATGTTCTTGACTCCTTTGTCAAATATTAATTGAGCATATCGGTTTGGGCTGATTTCTGGGCTCTCTATTCTATTCCATTGATCTATATGTCTGTTCTTGTGCCAGTACCAGGCAGTTTTGAGAAAAGTGGCTTTGTAATACAGCTTGATATCAGGTATTGAGATCCCACCTACTTTGTTCTTTCTCAGGATCGCTGCAGCTATTCAGGGTCTTTTTTTATTCCAGATGAATTTTTGGAGAGTTTTTTCTAGATCTGTGAAATATGCCATTGGTATTTTGATGGGAAGTGCATTGAATTTATAGATTGCTTTGGCTATTATTGACATTTTAATGATGTTGATTGTACCAATCCATGAACATGGTATGTTCTTCCATCTGTTTATATCTTCCTCTATCTCTTTTTTCAACGTCCTGTAGTTTTCTGAGTAGAGGTCTTTTACCTCTTTAGTTAAGTTTATTCCTAGGTAGCTTAATATTTTTGGTGCGATGGTAAATCGGATTGTTTTTTTAGTCTCTCTTTCTGAAAGTTCACTATTGGTGTATAGAAATGCCTTAGATTTCCTGGGGTTAATTTTGTATCCTGCTACATTGCCAAATTCATGTATTAAGTCTAGTAGTTTTTTGATGGAGTCTTTAGGGTTTTGTATGTATAATATCATGTCGTCTGCAAATAAGGACAGTTTTACTTCCTCTTTTCCAATTTGGATGCCTGTTATTTCTCCTTCTTGTCTACTTGCAATGGCTAATACTTCCAGTACTATGTTGAACAGGAGTGGTGAGAGTGGGCATCCCTGTCTTGTTCCTGTTCTTAGGGGAAATGGTGTTAGTTTTTGTCCATTGAGTATGATGTTGGCTCTGGGCCTCTCATATATGGCTTTTGTTATGTTGAGGTTTATTTCCTTCTACTCCCACCTTGCTGAGAGTTTTTATCAAAAATGGGTGGTGGATTTTGTCAGATGCTTTTTCTGCATCAATTGATATGACCATGTGTTTTTTTTTTCTTTCAATTTGTTTCTGTGATGTATCACGTTTATTGATTTGCGGATATTGTACCATCCTTGGATCCCTGGGATAAATCCTACTTGGTCACGGTGTATGATCTTTCTGATGTACTGCTGGGTCTGATTTGCTAAGATTTTTTTGAGGATTTTGGCATCTATGTTCATGAGGGATATTGGCCTATAATTCTCTTTCATTGTGTTGTCTTTACCTGGTTTTGGCATTAGGGTGATGCTGGCTTCATAGAATGAGCTTGGAAGTGTTCCTTCCTCTTGAATTTTCTGTAGTAGTCTGAGGAGGATAGGTCTTAGTTCTTCCTTGAATGTTTGGTAAAACTCCCCTGTGAAGCCGTCTGGTCCTGGGCTTTTGTTTGCTGGAAGCTTTTTGATGACTGCTTCAATTTCTTCCATAGTTATTGGCCTATTGAGATTTTTAGATTCTTCTTGATTGAGTTTTGGAATGTTGTATTTTTCTAGGAATTTGCCCTTTTTCTCCAGGTTATCTATTTTGTTGGAGTAGAGTTGTCCATAGTATTTTTTTAACAATCATTTGTATTTCTGTGGGGTCTGTTGTTATTTTGCCTCTATCATTTCTGATTTTGTTTATTTGGGTCCTCTCTCTTTGCTTCTTTGTGAGCCAGCTAGAGGTTCGTCAATCATGTTTATCCTTTCAAAGAACCAGCTCTTGGTTTCATTGAGTTTCTGTATTGTTTTTTTGGTCTCTATGTCATTTGTTTCTGCTCTAATCTTTATTATCTCCTTCCTTCTGCTCACTCTGGGGTTTTCTTGTTGCTCGCTTTCTAATTCTCTGAGATGTAGAGTTAGATGGTTTACTATCATTTTTTGTTGTTTTTTGAGATAGGCCTGTAGAGCTATAAACTTCCCTCTCAGGACTGCTTTCATTGTGTCCCATATGTTTTGGATTGTTGTGTTTTCATTGTCATTAGTTTCCAGGATGTTTTTAATTTCTTCTTTGATTTCATTGGTAACCCAATCAATATTTAATAACATGCTATTCAGCTTCCAAGTGTTTGAGTATTTTGGGTTGTTTTTATTGTAGTTTATTTCTAATATTATGCCATTGTGGTCTGAGAAGATGGTTGGTATGATTTCAATCTCCTTAAATTGGGGAGACTTTGTTTGTGATCTATATGTGGTCTATTTTTGAATATGTCTTATGAGCACTTGAGTAGAACGTATATTTCGTGGCTTTGGGATGAAGCGTTCTGAAAATGTCAATTAATTCCATCTGATCTAGTGAGTCATTTAGGATTGCTGTTTCTTTGCTGATTGTTTGTCTAGAGGATTTATCCAGTGATGTCAGTGGTGTATTAAAGTCTGCTACTATGATTGTATTGTTGTCGATCTCTCCTTTGATATCTTCCAGTAGTTTTGTATTTGGGTGCTTCTGCATTGGGTGCATATATGTTTACCAGGGTTATATCTTCTTGTTGTATTGATCCCTTTAGTATTATGAAGTGGCCTTTCTTATCTCTTGTTATGGCCTTCACTTTGAGGTCTATTTTGTCCGATGTAAGTATTGCTACCCCAGCTTTCTTTTCCTTTCCATTTGCCTGAAAGATATTTTTCCATCCCTTCACTTTCAGTCTGTGTGAGTCCCTTCTTCTGAGGTGCGTCTCTTGTAGACAGCAAATGTATGGGTCATGTTTTTTTATCCATTCAGCCACTCGATGTCTTTTGTTTGGAGCATTTAGTCCATTTACATTTAAAATTATTGAAAGGTACTTTTTTGTAGCCATTTCTTTTTTTGTGTTGCTGTTTTCTTTCTGAGCTTGATATTTCTTCTTTTTACACCAGTCCCTTTAGCATTTCTTGCATTACTGGCTTGGTGGTGATAATATCCCTTAGCCTTTTTTTGTCTGTGAAGCTTCTTATTTCCCCTTCAATTTTGAATGATAGCCTTGCTGGATAGAGTACTCTTGGATTCAGTCCTTTGCTTTGCATCACTTTGTAAATTTCTGTCCATTCTTTTCTGGCCTGATGTGTTTCTGTTGATAAATCATTTGATAACCTAATGGGAGATCCCTTGTATGTAACTTTCCGTCTCTCTCTTGCAGCCTTTAAGATTTTCTCTTTGTCCTGAACATTTGCCATGGTAATTATGATGAGTCTTGGTGTGGGTCTTTTCAGGTCCACCTTGTTTGGGACTCTCTGTGCTTGTGTGACTTTTTTCTTCTCCACCTCAGGGAAGTTTTCTGATATTATTTCTTCAAATAGGTTTTCTAACCCTTGTTCCTCTTTCTGTTGTTCTGGCACCCCTATTATTCATATGCTGTTTGATTTCATGTTGTCCTGTCTTTTAATTTTTTTCTCCAATTGCAGTTCAGTTTGGGTGTGTTTTGCTTCCCTGTCTTCTAATTCGCTAATTCGGTCCTCTGCTTTTCCTAGTCTACTGTTGAAACTTTCAATGTTGTTTTTATTGCAGCTATATTACTCTTCATTCTTCTTGGTTCCTACATAATTTATTGATTTTTTTCATTCGTTTCTTTTTGATTCTTACATTAGTTATTGATTTTTTCATTCTTTTCTTTTTGATTCTTGCATAAATTGTTGATTTTTCCCTCCATTTGGTTTATGCATTCTAGGACCCTTAATCTAATTCTTTTTCTGTCATGCTGAATGCCTCTGTTTCACTTAGCTGCTTTTCTGACGAGTCCTCCTTTTCTTTCCTTTGGGGGTTTCTTTGTCTACCCATGTTTGATCTTACAGACATACCTAGATGTTGAGTCGTTCAGGGGCTGCTCCTTGGGTGGCAGTGGCTTCTCAGGCTGTGGTTGCTCCTTGGGCAGTTGTGGTAGCAGCTGCTCCTCAGTTAGCAGCAGCTCCTCTGGTGGGTGCTGTTCACAGCTGTGGTGTCTCCTCTGGCTGGTCGGGGGAGGCTTCACACACACAGCTGCTGTTCCTCAGACAGAGGGTGTGCTGATCATGAGGCTGCTGTTCCTTGGATGGGGGCAGGCTACACACGCATCTGCTACTCTTTGAACTGGGGCAGACTGCTCACGTGGCTGCTGATCCTTGAATGGGGCTGGCTGCACACTGCTGTTGTTCCTCTGATGTGGTGGGCTGCTTGTGGGGCTACTGCTCCTAAGACATGGGCAGGTTGATTGCAAGTCTGCTGCTCCTCAGATGGGGGTGGGCTGCTTGCACGGCTGCTGCTCTTTGGATGGGAGTGAGCTGCACGCGTGGCTGCTCGTCCTCAGATGGGGACGTGCCACTCACCTGGCTGCTGCTCGTCGGACAGGTGCAGGCAGTTGGGGCTCTGCTCCTCAGACCGGTGCGTGCTGCACAGGGCTGCCACTCCTCGGATGTGGGCAGTCTGATCATGTGGCTGCTGCTCCTCAGACCGGGGTGGGCTGCTGCTGCTCCTCAAATGGGGCCGGGCCGCTCGCAGAACTGCTGCTCCTCGGATTGGGCAGGTTGCTCGTGTTCCTGCTGCTGCTTGGATGAGGGCAAGATGCTTGTGCAGCTGTTGCTCCTTGGACTAGTGCAGGGTGTGTGCAGCTGCTGCTCCTTGGATGGGGGCAGGCTGCGCAGGGCTGCCGCTCCTCAGACGTTAGAAGACTGCTTGTGTGGCTGCTGCTCCTCGGACAGATCAGACTGCTCGCGTGGTTGCTCCTCCTTGAACAGGGAATCGGGCCGCTCACACAGCTGCTGCTCTTTGGACAGGGGCTGGCCACATGAGGCTGCTGCTCTTAGGCTTGAGGCAGGTTGCTCACGGGGCTGATGCTCCCTGGACAAGAGTGCGCCGCTCAAGTGTCTGCTGCTCACGTGGTTGAAAAAATAATGTGCAAAGAAATAGGAAATAAAGGAACAAACAAAAATAGGAGAACAAAAAAAAAACCCCCAAAAAGCTAACAAAATAATAATAAAAAAATAAAAATGAAAAATTGAAATGTCATTCCTTTGGCTGGCTTAAGATCCTCTTGTCTATCTTCTTTAATCCTTCACCACCCCTCCTCAGGCTCACCGAACCTGGCCATGCTGGCATGGCACACATTCCATTGGACCAAGACCCATGTCTCAGTCCATTGTAGTGATCATCATCATCATCATCAACATCAACATCATCACCATTAATTACTTATAGTTGCACCTCTCATTGTCTGTAGACCTGGTGGTTGTCCATACACAATGAATTTGTATAGGAAAAGTAGACATGCATCTTCTCTTTGGTTGTTATTGGGAAATTGCAACCCCAATGGCCCAACTGTAAGTTGACACAAGGCCTTCTAAACATTGTTGACTTCGGATGAAGTACATATTCCTGCTAAGACACTGGACAAAAACCAGTATCCAATTCTATCATCTCCATTACCAAGTCCACCACCACAATTATCATCATCATCATCATCATCAACACTTTAATCATCTTCATTTGCTTACTATAATTATTCTTCTCATTTTCTGTAGGCCCGTTTTTGAACACATATTATGACACCTTATCTCAATTTTTGCATATTTGCAAAGTTGTTAATTAAAGTAGGTAGCTATACTCTATTTTATTTTTTGTTTGACTCCTGACAGCTGATGGAATATTCTTACCTCTTCTCCATCTGCCACTCAAGAGAAATCGAACAAGAAATCTTGGTTTTGTCTTTATATGTCTTTGTGAGGTTGAAACCACACAAGCCCCTGGAGACAGAATTCTTCCCCTTCCCCCATCACCTCAACAAAATAAAAACCCCAAGCCATTCTCCTTTCCTGACTCCATCAAAACAAATCTGATGTCTTGAGGGCCTTTCTTGGCCTCCCAGAAATTTAAACTATGAACACAATAAAAATTCCATGTTCACTTGGTGTGTGTGTTTGTCATCAGTCTGGACATTTACACAAAGCTGTTGTGGGTCCCCCTGCCTCTGCTTGGTGTCACCTACTCTCAGTGCTATGAGCATGATGACATGTCAATGACCATCACCACTGGGGTTCCCTCTTTTCCAGCTTTGGGGTCACATACTTGTGGTGCACGCTGTCCAGCATTCAGGTGAGCTGCACTGTTGTGTCAACAGAGCCTTATGTTGGATTTAGGGGACCGGGGTCAGAAGATTTGTGATTAATAGTCATTTTAGCACAAGTGTGTATGAAAGAGGCTCTCTGTGGATTGTTCATGTGAGAAAGTTGTCTCTGTTTACAACAGACTTTTCTAACTCAGAGACTTCAGAGGTGAGCACAGACTCAGGAATCCAGAGATTCCCTGAGGGAAACTGACATGAAGAGAAAAACCACACAGGAAAACAACCCTAACCTCCAACTGCACCTGCTGCTGGGTTGGTCCTTGTGTTCAGGGACCCTGAGTGCCCGCTGGTGGTCACAGCCTCTCCTGCAGGGAGGTTTGTGTCTGGGCTCACACTGACTTCCCCTCACTGTGTCGCCTCACACAGTAATACACAGCCATGTCCTCGGTTCTGAGGTTGTTCATTTGCAGGTATAGCATGTTCTTCGTGTTGTCTCTAGAGATGGTGAATCGGCCCTTCACAGAGTCAGCATAGTATTTCTGACTTCCATCATTCCATATGTCTGCCACCCACTCCAGCCCCTTCCCTGGAGCCTGGCGGACCCAATCCATCGCATAGCTACTGAAGGTGAATCCAGAGGGAGCACAAGAGAGTTTCAGAGACTCCCCAGGCTGCACCAAGCCTCCCCCAGACTCCACCATCTGCACTTCACACTGGACACCTGCAAACACAAAGACATCCTGGTCAGGAAACTCTCACAAGTCCACTATTTCTCTCACTCATGTTCTCTCAAATACTAAGTGTCTCTTCTTCTCCATAAATTACCTCTTAAAAGAGCCACAAGGAAAGCCCATCTGAGCTCAAACCCCATGGTGAGTGGTCTGTGTTCAGTCCTGATCATGGAATGGAACACCTGGTGATCCCGGGGCTGGGCTCCTGTGCCAGATCTGCAGGGTCAGGGCTGAGCTGTTTTTTTATGAACTGAGGGGAAGTTATTTGCATGTCCTCCTTTTATATAGGGAGCTCAGTACTGGGTTATTACATAAAGTATATGGTTCCAGAGTATGACATGTGCAAAGGCTCTTGCCTATTTTTAATTTCTTCCTACTTCTCGGCTATGAATTCCCCAGTGTACTCAAGTGCTCCAGGAGACCTGTACAAAGATGCAGGAGAGAAAATTCTCATAAAAAAGTGAGAAGGTTTAAAATGAGAGATGCCTTTAACAGTCACCAGTAATGACAACCAAGAGAAATCAACCGTCACAACCCGAGAAAGAAATAAAAGTGCAGGAGATTCATGTTCAGGAGACAGGAAGTTCCACATGACACTTTCCCCTACAAGGTGATCAGAGGATAAACTAAGACCAGAGTGTGGGCCTAGAGTCAGTGAACCAAGTATCAGAGGAGAGAGGAGCATCTGTTTGGGTCCCTGGGAACCAGAAGCATGAAATATAGA
Organism: Myotis yumanensis; assembly: GCF_028538775.1. Classification (NCBI taxonomy): domain Eukaryota; kingdom Metazoa; phylum Chordata; class Mammalia; order Chiroptera; family Vespertilionidae; genus Myotis; species Myotis yumanensis. The sequence continues at coordinate 16,101,528 of NW_027223773.1, forward strand.
GATACAGACAGAGCTCCCAGGTCCTATTCCTTCAGGGGAGTATGGTGCTGGATGTGTAGCTGCTGCACTGTTTTCCTTGGGGTGTTTATTCTCTAGTCTCTTTTGTAGATCCAGTTTCATACATTGGGATGTGGACGAAAGTAATCATGATCAGGTGTATTTAGGTGACGTTGTTGGTAAAGATCAGGGAGGAATTATGTTTAAGTTTTGGAAATTTTATTATGGAAAATCTCATTGCCTATCACTGATATGAAATAATAGATATAAATAAAATCATCATGGACCTGAAGAATATTATTTTTCTCTGTCCATTATTACAGAATAAATAAATCATTCAGATAACCTCCCATTCCTGGAGCTGATGTATCTAATGTCATAGAAACCTGGTCAGCCTTGGCGGTTCTGCCTTGTATTCACCATCAAGGTCTATGTCCATGAGAACACATGACATGGTTCTAACCAGGAGCAGGAGGGCAGGTTGGGCTTTCCTGTTTCATCAGCAGCTCCTTTGAGAAATACCATCTGCTCCATCTCAAGTCCTTACTCACATCTGCATGTGGCCCTTGGCAGTGTTGTCACCGGGTCTGTTCCCTTGGGACCTGAAGCCTATTAACTGGATGGAACAATGTGCAACAAGAAAAAATCCACCTGAGCCTAGATATGAACTTCCACGGACAGGAGTTCACCACGTCTGACCAGGCACACCTCCAGACTGTCCCTTCATTATGTTTTGATTTCCTCATTGTCTCTATTTTTTTCTGAAATAGCTACACATAATATCTGGAGTAATTCAGGCAAGAAAGTATTGACTTGGAAATTAACCCATGATTCAATTTCCAGGGTCAAATCTACTGCATCGTGCATCTCAGACAGACAAGTGTCATGGCTGAATTTCAAGAATGGGTCTACAGTTGTTTTACTTCCATCATGGATGACTCAGTGCACAACTTCAGTTTATTAGAGGCTCCCAGGGAGAGCCTTGACTTAATAGTACCTGAGGGATCCCAAAGCAGTATTATAACTGGAGGCTGGAACCAGCACTTGATAAATACAGTGAGTTTCCTTCAGAATCGGTTCCTCTATTGGATGTAAACTCACACCCACATGTTGGGAGGTTCTGCAGTCACTAGAGCTGTCAGTCAAGAGGGGGCCAGGCAAGATGCACAGAGGTCTGGGAGCAGTGCATGACTTGGGGATGCTTTGCAGACCAGGTGCGTTATCATCCCTCCTGGAAAACCATCAAAGGAGCAAGGTGGGAAGTCTGGGAGCTCTCCTCCATCCTCACCTCAGCCCCAGACCGCACCAGCTGTATCTGGGAGTGGACACCTGTGGAGAAGAGACAGGAGAGGGTGGAAATTCCTCTTGACCATCCCTGGTCCCCTTCTTAACACAGAACAGGAGCCCCTTACCTATAGCCATGGCCACCAGGTGGAGGGATCTCCAGCTATAGTGCATAATGAGGGGCTGTGCTGTGAGCACTTCTTAAGGGGAGGTTGTGGCTGATGCCCTTAGGGCAAATACTTATCCATATTTAACATAGTCTACCTCTTCTCTTTTGAATATTCATGAGGTCTTGACCCCACCTGAGGGAAGATGAATGATACAGGAGCATGCTCAGTACAAGTCTGAGTGTCCAAGTTTTCATTATTTTTTTAAAATTTTATCTTTATTGTTGAAAGTATTACATATGTCCCCTTTTATCCCCCAATTGACCCTTTTTAGTCAGCTCCAATCCCTGACCCAGGCCTTCACCATCCTATTGTCTGTGTGCATGGGTTGTGCATATATGCACACAAGTTTTTTGGTTGATCTTTTTGACCCACCCACCCTTCCCCTGCCTTCCCTCTGAGATTCCGAAGTCTGTTCCATGCCTCTAGGATTATGTATGCATTTTGTTCATCAGTTTATTTTATTCCTTATATTCCTCATATGAGTGAGATCATGTGATACTTACCTTTCTCTAACTGGCTTATTTTGCTTAGTATAATGCTCTCCAGGTTTCTTCATGCTGCCCCAAAGGGTTAGAGATCCTTCTTTTATACTGTTGCATAATATTCCATAGTATAAATGTGTTTTTTTTATCCACTCATCTACTGATGGGCACTTGTGCTGTTTCCAGATCTTAGCTATTGTAAATTGTGCTGCTGTGAGCCTAGTGGTGCATATAATCCCAACCGACCCCTGGCCCTTTTATGGAGCCTTGAGGGTCCAGTGCACAGCATAGCTAGTTAAAGAGAATCCAGAGACAGTGCAGGTGAGGGAAAGGGTCTGTGAGGGCTTCACCAGTCCTGGGCCCAACTCCTGCAGCTGCACCGGGGACAGGACACCTGGGGACAAAGAGCATCAGTTCTGTCACCTGCAGTCACAGCCATTCCATGACCTTTCTGACCCCTGAGACCCTCAGATTGTGGGGCTGTCACCAGTCAAAGAAGAAGACCCAGCAGTCTCATCTTCTTCTAGACCACAGCTCTGCCTTCCCAGAGACCTCAGCCCTGTGTGAGGAGAGAGCTGTGAGCCTGTATAGCCCAGGAGATGATTTACACGAGCTTGCAGAGAAATTTGCACATGGGGAAACCTTTCCTATAAGTGTAGAGTCTGAAGTTCAGCTGCCCTAGTCATTCTAGCATCTTTTTCCTTGACCTGACTCACCATGTCTGTCAGGGACAGGGGGCCACCTGGCTCATGAAGCACAGTGGAATTATGTCAATTAATGGCCTAAACTTTCTAAACATCAGAAACAATATGGACTAGATGAGTAGTTTACACTTTTAACTTTTCATGCATCTTTCAAACCGATGTCAGAGGGATTAGCATTTGTTCAGACCATCTCTAAATCTCAAAACTGTAGTGCATCCACAATTTCCAAGTTTTTCAATCTAAATTTATACAAACAATTTATACAATTGTGAAAAAATATAAAAAATAAAGGATAGCCACTTTCAATATCTTATATATTAATTTATGACATCACTTTGATGTGAGAAACTACCTCCTAAGAACAGGCAGGTGAGCCATTTCTTATTCTTGATGTTGGGAATTCTGTGATTGGGTCTACAGCTTCCTGTGCAAACTCTTCCTTTATGCAAGCCAATGGCCTATTACAGAGACCCCAAACTGGTTACATCAGAAATAGTCATTGTATTAAGTGGATAAAATAGACAAAATAAAAACAGTGATATTTCAGGTGCACAATTCAGAATCATTCACATTTGAAATGATGTTGGAAGGAGATTGACCTGTTTTTTCTGTCTAATGTTATCAGTGATGCCGAGGTCCATAGGGAAGTGAGTGAAGAGAATTTCTACCACAGAATTTCTCACAAGAAAGGAAACTTCAATTCTGAGAGGAATTCCTCACTCCCAGCCTCCCTCTGCCCTTTCCCTGGGAGGTCACTGTGGTCAGAAGTGGCTGAGCTCTCCCACAAACATATAACATCCTTAAAGTATAATTTATTAAATCTCCCATCAGACATATGACTTGGAAATATATTTTTAATGTTTATGTTTTATTTGCTTAATGGAATCTTTGATGAAAAAAATAATTTTAACCAAGGTTAATTGAACACTATTTTCTTTAATGAGATCTGTTTTGGGTGATTTTACAAAGAACTCTCCAGAAAATGCTGAGCCTCCACTGCCCATGTGGATTGGCTACAGCAGCCATAGGGACTGGAGCAGGTTCTGGTACCAGAAGAAGCTGGACTTGTTTTGAGTCACATGACAGAAATATGCCTGATGTTCATGGACATAGAGTTACTGGACATGTGGGTTTAAAGCATCTTCCTTTGAAGACCCAGAAGGAAGTGCAGGACATTATAGAGACAGCTTGTATCATCACAGGAAATACCTAAATAATGATTAACATGAGTTTGTTAGAAATAGAAATGTTAAAGATCATGCAGTCAGGGATCAAGAGAAATAAGGAAAGTGTCACTGCAAACTAGTGGGAAGGGGATCCCTGTTTCCTACTTTCACAGTCTCACAGTGTCTCTGTTCTAGAAAGTAACACCTTCCCAGGTCCAGGGGATCTGCATTTGGACACCTGTGGGTCATTACAGATCTAGTCTCAACATGTAGTACTGAATCTTCATAATTCATAAGGGGTCTCAGTCAATAGTCATCACCATATCCTCATTTTATTTTCTTCTTCTCCCTCTTTCTTCTCATTTTATGTAGATACTAGAGGTCCAGTGCACAAAATTTGTGCACGAGGGTGTGTGTCCCTCAGCCCAGCCTGCACCCTCTCCACTCTAGGACCCCTCGAGGGATGTCTGACTGCCGGTGGGATTGTCTGACTGTCCAAACGGCAGTAGGACAACCTTCTCACAATCCAGGACTGCTGGCTCCCAACCGCTCGCCTGCCTGCCTGCCTGATTACCCCTAACTGCTTCAGCCTGCAACCCTGATCAACACCTAACCACACCCCTGCTAGCCTGATAGACACCTAACTGCTCCCTTGCCAGACCGATTGTCCCTAACTGCCCTCCCCTGCTGGCCTGGTCACCCTTAACTATCCTCCCCTGCAGGCCTGGTTGCACCAACTGCCCTCCCCTGCTAGCCCGGTCACCCGTAACTGCCCTCCCTTGCCAGCCTGGTTGCCCCTAACTGCCCTCCTCCACCAGCCTGATTGCCCCCAACTTCCCTCTCCTACAACCGTGGTCACCCCTAACTGCCCTCCCCTGCTGGCCTGGTCACCCTTAACTGCCCTTCCCTGCTGGCCTGGTTGCCCCTAACTGTCCTCCCCTGCAGGTCTGGTGCCCTCCAACTGCCCTCCCCTGCAGGCCATCTTGTGGTGACCATCTTGTGTCCACATGGGGCTGTCCATCTTATGTGTTGGAGTGATGGTCTATTTGCATATTACAACTTTATTATATAGGATGTTTTTGTTCACACATAATGGCCCTCGGTCATATATTTGCACATTTTTATGGTTATTAAATGGGATTGATAGTCACACTGTATATTACTTTATGTTTGACTGCTGACAACTGATGGCTCCAGCCTGTCTCTTCTCCATCAGCCCCAAAGCGACTCTGATAATAAAGGATTGTTCTCCTCTTCATTTGTGACAAAGAAGTTGAAACCACAGAAGAAAACAGAACTCCACCCACTGGCCCACCACCTCACAGAAAATAAAAGCCTCCTTTCCTGACTCCATCAAAGCACCCTTGACTTCCTCAAGGGCCTTCCTTGTGCCTCCAAGATATTTCAACTATGAGCACAGTGATCATTCCATGTCCCTTGGTGTGTGTTTGTCATCAGCCTGGACATATGTACAAGCTGCCATGGTTCCTCCTGCTTCTGCCTGGTGTCACCTACTCTCATTGCTATGAGCATGACAAGTCAATGACCATCACCACCTGGGGTCCTTCTTCTCTAGCTTTGAGGTCAAAGGACTCTGGTGCCCGCTGTCCAGTGCATACGTGTCCTGCTGCTGCCTGGCTGGGACCCTGAACTTTGTGGGTCTGAGTTGCACTGTTCAGTCAGCAGAGCCTCTAGTTGGACTTAGGTGCCTTGGACAGAATTTTTAATCATTAACTAGTACTTGACACAGAGTGTCGGAAAAATAAATTTCTGCAGTTTGTCCACGTGAGAAAGTTGTCTGTTTACAACAGACTTTTCTAACTCAGAGACGTCAGAGGTAAGCTCAGAATCAAGAATCCAGAGATTCCCTGAGGGAAACTGTGACATGCACCTGCTGCTGGGCTGGTCCTTGTGTTCAGAGAACCCAGGGCGCCACCTGGTGGTCACAGCCTCTGCTAAAGGAAGGTTTGTGTCTGGCCTCACACTGAAGTCCCCTCACTGTGTCTTGCACAGTAATACAAGGCAATGTCTTTGGCACTCAGGCTGTTCATTTGCAGATACAGCGTGTTTTTGGCATTGTCTCTGGAGATGGTGAACCGGCCCTTCACAGATTGGGCATAGCTTGTGGTACTCCCATCAGGATTAATATATGAGACCCACTCTAGCCCCTTCCCTGGAGCCTGGCGAACCCAGCTCATCCAGTAGCTACTGAAGGTGAATCCAGAGGCCACACAAGAGAGTCTCAGAGACCCCCCAGGCTGCACCAAGCCTCCCCCAGACTCCACCAGCTGCACCTCACACAGGACACCTGCAAACACAAACACATCCTGGTCAGGAAACACACTTCCACCGTTTCTCTCACTCATATCCAGTCACATACTCAGTGTTATCCATAAATTACCTCTCAATATAGCCACAAGGAAAACCCAGCTGAACCCATAGCCCATGGTGAGTGGTCTGTGTTCAGTCCTGATCAGGAAATGGGAGCACCTGTGGATCCTGGGGCTGGGCTCCTGTCCGCGAGCTGTAGGGTCAGGGTTAGGCTGCTTTTTATGAGCAGAGGGGGCCCTATTTGCATGTCTGCCTCCTATTTTAGGAGCTTTGGGGTTGGATTAGGACATAAAAGACATGGTCCCAGAGTGTGATATGTCCAAGGGTGACTTGTGTGAAGATTACTCCCCATATCTGAACCTGGGCCCTCCCCAGTGGACGCAAATGCTCCAGGAGACCAGTAGAAAGACCCAGGAGAGAAAATTGTCATAGAAAGAAAAAGAAGAGGTTTAACATGAGAGATACCTTTGACAGTCACCAGTAACAACAACCAAGAGAAATCAACCCTCACAACCTGATAAAGAAGTAAAAGTGCAGGAGGTTCATGTTCAGGAGACAGGAAGTTCCATCTGACACTGTTTTTCCTACAAAGTGATCAGAGGATAAACTAAGACCTGTGTGTGAACCTAGAGCCAGTGGACCAAGTGTTCGGGAGAGAGGAGTGTCTGTGTGGGTCCCTGGTAACCAGAGGCATAACTATAAAGACACAGACAGAGATCTGGGTCTTATTCCTTCAGGGGAGTTTGGTGCTAGACATGTAGTAGCTGCACTGTCTCATTTGTGGTGTTTATTTTCTTGACTCTGTTGTGAATCCAGTTTCATACATTGGGATATAGAAGAATCTCCATCATGACCACGTATGTTTAGGGGAAGATGTGGGTAATGATTTAGGAATAATTAAGTTTAGGTTTGGAAAATCTTGTTATTGGAAATATGATGTCTTCATGTGACCTTTGGGACTGCTGGCACCATGTCCCCACATGAAGGGGGTCAACTGAAACCTGAACCTGACTCAGTGCCACATTGGGGGGAAAGCTACCTGGGATCATGATGGGGAGATTAAGCACGACCTAGGACACACACACCGTGGTTCATTTTTCATTAGTTTATCATGTCCTTGTACAGCCAGTTTAAGCTTTCTTCCCTTACTTTCCTCCCAAACAGCCCCACATATATCCTAGAGTCATGAAGACACTCTGTTAAGAGTGTGCAGGAGCATAAATCATTTGTTGCTAGTTTTCTATCTTACATGGTTCCTGAATTCTAGTTCTATTAGCTTCTCATAAAGTTTTTAGGGTTTTGTATGTACAAGATCATGCCATCTGTATACAGATAAAAAGAGACATTTTAACTTATTTCTTTCTGATTTAGAATTTTAAATTTCCTTTTCTTGCCTAATTAATCTGACAAGGACTTCTAGTTTTGATGAATATAAGTTATCACAGGGAAGCCATTGTCTCTGTCCTGATGTAAGAAGGAAAGTTTTGAACTTTTCTCTGTGTAGCATGATGTCACATGTTGGCTTCTCCAATGTGTCCTTTAGTATATTGAGATCCATCACTTCAACACCCAATCAATGATGATTTTTAACTCTAAAGTGATTTTTAATTTTAAAGGCTTTATTCTATATCTATTTATATGATGGTATATTTTATCCTTCATTCTGAGGAAGAGATGGATCACATTTTCTATCTTACATACCTAGAACCATCCTTTCATGCTAGGAAGGTATCCCACTTGATCATGATAAATGATACTTTCAGTGTGATTTTAAGTTTCCTAGTATATTGTTGAGGATTTTTTTATGTATGTTCATCAGGGATATTCACCTCTCATTTTGTATGCTTTTATTTGCTTTGACATGAGTCCAATGGTCACCTAAATAAATTTGTTTGGAAGTGTTGTCTCTTTCTTTAATTCTTTGAAGAGCTCAAGAAGAGTTGACTAAAAGTTATCAATTTTTATTTGACATTCCGGTAGAATTCACTCTTGAGTCCATTTGGTCATTAACTCTTATTTGCTGGTAGGTTTTCACTTCAATTACTTTTTAAAAATTTGTGGCAATTTAGCTAGTTTGATTCTCAGTTCCTAATTTCAGCTCATACTAAGTGAACTGAGAAATACAACTGCCGCCCTAGCCGGTTTGGTTCAGTGGATGAACATTAGCCTGTGGACTGAAGGGTCGCAGGTTCGATTCCAGTCAAGGGCATGTACCTTGGTTGCAGGCACATCCCAAGTGGGAGGTTTGCAGAAGGCAGCTGATTTGTTTCTCTCTCATTGGTGTTTCTAACTCTCTATCCCTCTCCCTTTCTCTCTGTAACTGTGTGACTGAGTGTGTATCTGTGTGTGTGACTGTGTGTGTGACAACATGTCTATGTGACTCTGTGTTTCCTGGGAAAGTAGTAAGAGGTTGGTATGCATATAGTAGGTCCCATGGACAGCTCCTCTGCTTCCAACATGATCCTGATGCACATCTCACACATAGTGAAGCTAGAAATCCTTGGATCCAGGAGAAAATGTGGAGGAAGGAGTTCCAGAAATTTTCATAAAAAGAAAAAGATAAGGTTTAACATGAGAGATTCCTTTGACAGTCTCCAGTAATGAGAATCAAAAGAAATCAACCCTCACAACCTGAGAAAGAAGTAGAAATGCAGGAGGTTCATGTTCAGGAGACAGGAAGTTCCATCTGACACCATTTCCCCTACAAAGTGATCACAGGATAAACTAAGACCAGAGTGTGAACGTGGAGCCAGTGGAGCAAGTGTTGGAGGAGAGAGGAGCATCTGTGTTGGTCCTTGGGAACTAGAAGCATGAACTATAGAGACACAGACCGAGTACCCGGGTCCTATTCCTTCAGGAGTTTGGTGCTGAAAGTATAACAGCTGCACGGCCTCCTTTGTGGTGTTTCTTCTCTAGACTCTGTTGTAGATACAGTTTCATACATTGGGATATAGAAGAATCTCCGTCATGCCCAGGTGTGTTTAGGGGAAGATGTGGGTAATGATTTAGGAATAACTAAGTTCAGGTCAGGAAAATGTTGTTATTGGAAGCTTTGATGTTAGCATGTGACCCTTGGGACTACTGTCTCCATGTCCTGACTCACCTTCAGGTCTCTTTTCTGTGACCTGTCCTTGGGTGTCTGCAGGTGGATTGACCTGTGAGAGGGGTATTGGTGGATATAGAGGGGCAGATGGGTTTTTATGGGGTCTGCTCAGCATATGAGACTGTGGGAGGAGCTGGGAAGAGTCAGAAGGGCTCTGGCCATGGAGCTCAGGGTCCCTGAGAGATCTAGGAGAATGTACACAGTGGAAGGCAGCTTGGGAGTTTTCCCTCCTCTTGAATTTTGAGAATATTTTGAGAGGGATAGGTGTTAGTTTTCATTTGAATGTCTTGTGAAATTCACCTGTGAAGTTATCTGGTCCAGGACTTTCGTCTGCTGGGAGTTTTTGGATTCCTGCTTCAATTTCATTAGGCTAATTTGGTTTATTTAGATGTTCTGATTGTTCCTGATTCAGTTTTGAAAGGTTATACACTGAGTGGCCAGATTATTATGACCACCCCATCAGTACTTAATTAACACTTTCAAAAATACTTAATATTGAAAACTTCCTAAGCAAATACTCTCAAGGTTTTATTATTCTTATAATTATTTCCATAATTAATTCACTTAATTGTACTGATTTGGTGGTAATAATAATCTGGCCACTCAGTGTATGTTTCTAGGAATTAAGCATGTTTGCCATGTGGTCCGATATATTGGTATATGGTTGTTCATAGTAGTTTATTAATTTTTGATGTTTTATTATTTATTTATTTATTTTTAAATTAAATCTTTATTGTTTAGATTATTATAGTTGTTCCTCTTTCCCCCCCCATAGCTCTCCTCCATCCAGTTCCCACCCCACCCTCTGCCCTTACCCCTTTCACTGTCCTCATCCATAGGTGTACGATTTTTGTCCAGTCTCTTCCTGCTCTCCACACACCTTTCCCCCCAAGAATTGTCAGTCCACTCCCTTTCTATGCCCCTGGTTCTATTATATTCACTAGTTTATTCTGTTTACCAGATTTTTTATTCACTTGATTTTTAGATTTACTTGTTGATATATATGTATTTGCTGTTCATAATTTTTATCTTTACCTTTTTCTTCTTCCTCTTCTTAAAGAATACCTTTCAGCATTTCAAATAATACTGGTTTGGTGGTGATGAACTCCTTTAGCTTTTTCTTATCTGTGAAGCTCTTTATCTGACCTTCAATTCTGAATGATAGCTTTGCTGGATAAAGTAATCTTGGTTGTAGGTTCTTGGCATTCATCACTTTGAATATTTCTTGCACTCCCTCTGGCCTGCATAGTTTCTGTTGAGAAATCAGCTGACAGTCGTATGGGCACTCCCTTGTAGGTAACTAACTGTTTTTCTCTTGCTGCTTTTAAGATTCTCTCTTTGTCTTTTGCCCTTGGCATTTTAAATATGATGTGTCTTGGTGTGGTCCTCTTTGGATTCCTTTTGTTTGGGGTTCTCTGCGCTTCCTGGACTTATAAGTCTATTTCTTTCACCAGGTAGGGGAAGTTTTCTGTCATTATTTCTTCAAATAGGTTTTCAATATCTTGATCTCTCTCTTCTTCTGGCACCCTTATAATTTGGATGTTGGTATGCTTGAAGTTGTCCCAGAGGCTCCTTACACTATCCTCGTATTTTTGGATTCTTTTTTCATTTTGCTTTTCCGGTTGGGTATTTTTTGCTTCTTTGTATTTCAAATCTTTGACTTGATTCTTGGAATCCTCTTGTCTACTGTTGAATCTCTGTATATTATTCTTTATTTCAGTCAGTGTATGCTTAATTTTTTTTCATATCCTCCAGGGTCTCACTAAATTTATCAGCAGTTTCTAGAAAATTCTTGAAAAACCTTAAAAGTGTGGTTTTGAACCCTATATCCAGTAGTTTGCTTTCATCCATTTCTGTCATTTGTGACCTGTTTCTTTGTCTCCACATTTTTTATGCTTCCCTGTGTTGGTAGAGTGGCTTTGTGTGCTAGGTGTCCTATAGGGCCCTGTGGCTCAGCCTCCCCAATTACCTGAGTTAGACCCTCTTGGTGCACCCCTTTGTGGGCTTTGTGCACAGTCTTGTTGTAGTTAAGCCTTGATTGTTGTAGGTATCACTGGGAAGAATTGACCTCCAGGCCAATTGGCTGTGAGAATCAGCTGTGTCTATGGTGGGAGAACTTCTGTGCTGAAGACACCCTTCTGGGGCAAGACTTGCTTCAGTGGGGCTTTGGTGCTCACGGAATCTGCCCCCTGAGTGTGTCCCTTATGGATCTGAGGAGTTGTAATATGGATGGTCCCACTCTGACCACTGGGTACACTGGCTCTTGGATCTAAGGAGGTGCTAATTTAGCCTCTGCCTGAGGCTACCCAGCAGGAGCTACAGAGAGAGCTGCAGATTCCCCTTCCTTATTTGTGGTTTGGAGGTGCCCAGATGAGGCCCAGCTGTGAAGCAATGCAAGCTGCTGTGGAGCCTTGGGCCTTCTCTTGGAAGTTCTGGGTCTGTCTGGCCCAGCTGCAGTTTGTTAGGTAATTTTCAGATTGCAAAGAGCTGGGGCATTCATATGCAAAAGCCTCTGCAGCAGCTTGGGTGGGGTGGGGTGTCAGGGAATCAACAGGGCAGAGTAAAGAGCTATGGCTGATCCTCAGCCCTGCCCTAAGAGGCCCCACGTCTCAGTGTCCTGGTAATTGCTGCAAGCACCTCTGAGAGAAATCTGCCCTCAAGTTCTGAGTTCTGCCCGCTGCCAGACAGTCCAGTTTCTTCTTGTATGATTCTGGGTCCCCAGAGACTTCCTGGAACTGGAGTTCAGAGCAGTCGGGGGCTTGTGACTCCCTCCCAATTGAAAAAGACAGCCGTGTTCTCAGTTGCCAGCCCTTGCCACGTGCGTCTCCGTACCTCTGCACTTTACTTCCACACCTCCTCTGAGTCTCAGTGTGCTTTTCTCTTTCCTTCTAGTTGTAGAATTTCCACTCATCCAGCCTTCCTGTAGTTCTGGATGATGTCCATTTTGTCTTTTATTTGTATTTTTGAAGTTGTTGTGGGAGGCAGCAATTTCCGGTGTTTACCTATGCCGCCATCTTCCATCGTAGTTTATTTTTTATTTTTTTAAAAAATATATTTTATTGATTTTTTACAGAGAGGAAGGGAGAGGGATAGAGAGTTAGAAACATCAATGAGAGAGGAACATCGATCAGCTGCCTCCTGCACACTCACCACTGGGGATGTGCCCGCAACCAAGGTACATGCCCTTGACCGGAATTGAACCTGAGACCCTTGAATCTGCAGGCCAATGCTCTATCCGCTGAGCCAAACCGGTCAGGGATTCTATAGTAGTTTATTACAATCCTTTGTATTTCAATGGTTTTAGTTGTTACTTCTCTTTTATTTTTTTATTTTATTTATTTGTGTGCACTGTCTTTATTTCTTGATAGGTCTGTTTAAAAGTTTGTCAATCTAGTCTATCCTTTCAAACATCCAACTCTTGGTTTCATTAATTTCTTTAGACTGTGTTTTGTTTATTTCTGCTAAGGTCTTTAATCTTTTTTCCTTCTATTCATTCCAGGCTTTTTATCCCAATTCTTCAGGTGTAGAGTTAGATTGTTCATCTTTGTTCCTGTTTCCTGAGGAGGGCTTGTGATGGTGTAGATTTCCCTCTTATAACTGCTTGTGTTGTGTCCCATAGATTTTGGGTTGTTGTGCTTTCATTTTCATTTGTTTTAAGGTAACTTTGAGTTCTTCCTTGATCTCATTGATAACCCATTCATTGTTCAATAACATGTTCCTTAGCATCAATGGCATTTGTGTTTCTCTGTTTTTATTTTCCTTGTGGTGATTTCTAAATTCATACCAGTATAATCAGAGAAGATGCTTGATATGGTTTCAATCTTCTTAAACTTATTGAGATTTGCTTTGTGTACTAACATGTGGTCTATCCTAGAAAATGTTTCCTGTTTCATGTGCACATGGAAAGAATGTATATTCTGCTGCTTTAGGGTGGAATGCTCTGAAGATTTCAATTAAATCCATCTGCTTTAGAATGTGATTGAAGATCTGTGTTTTCTTGTTGATTTTCCATCTGGAAAATCTATCCATTGATGTCAATGGGGTGTTTAAATCCCCTAATATGAACATACTACTGTCAATCTCTCCCTATATGTCCTTCAAAATTTGCTTTTATAAATGAATTTTTATTGATTTCAGAGAGGAAGGGAGAAGGAGAGAGAGCTAAAAACTTCAATGATGAAAGAGAATCATTGATTTGCTGCCTACTTCATACCCCCTACTGGGGATAGAGCCTGAAACCTGGGCTTGTGCCCTGAGTGCCAATGCATCTCTGACCACTGGTTCATAGGTCGCTGATCAACCACTGAGCCATGCTGGCCAGCTCAAGTTTTCCTTTATATATTAAGGTACACCTTTGTTAGGTTTATAAATGTTTACAAGCATTATATCCTCTTGTTGGATTGCTCCTTTTATTATTCTGTAGTCTTCTTCTTTGTCTCTTATTATAGTCGTTTTTTCAAAGTTTATTTTATCAGATGTAAGTATTGATATCCCAGGTGTTTTCTCATATCCATTTATATGAAATTTCTTTTTCATCCCTTTACTTTTCTCTGTGTGTATCTTTCATTCTGCAGTATGTCAGTTGTAGACAGCATGTATGTGAGTCTTGCTTTCTTATCCAATCAGCTACCTTATGTCTTTTGATTGTAGCATTTAATCCATTTACATTTAAAGTGATGATTAATTGGTACACATTTATTGCTATTTTATGCTTTCACCTCTGTATTTTTTTTCTTTTCCTCTTCCTCCTCCTCCTCCTTTCCTTCTAGCAGACCCTTAATATTTCTTGCAATACTGGTTAGATAGTAACAAACTCCTTTAACTTTTTCTTGTCTGGGAAACTATTTTGCCTTCAATTCTAAAAACCTTACTGGGTAAAGTAGTCTTGGTTGTAGGTTCTTGTTTTTCATCACTTTGAATATTTCTTGCCATCTCTTCTGGCATGAAATATTTCTGTTGATAAATCAGCTGACATTCTTATGGGAGCTACCCTGTAGTTAATTAACTACCTTTCTCTTGCTGCTTTTGAGATTCTCTCTTTGTATTTAATATTTGTCATTTAAATGATCATGTGTCTTGTGGGCCTCTTTGGGTTCATCTTATTTGGAACGCTCTGTGATTCCTGTTCTTGTGCATATTTTTCCTTCACCAGTTTAGGGAAAGTTTTAGTTATTATTCATAAAATAGGTTCTTGATCATTTCCTCAGTGTCTCCTCCTTCTGATACCACTATTATGCAGATGTTATTTCATTCCAGGTTGTTCCAAGTTTACCTAAAACTATCCTCATTCTTTTTCATTATGTTTTTCTTCTCCGAATGTCCTCTCCCACTACTTTTTCTCCCAAATCACTGTTTTGATCCTCTGCTTCATCCAGCCTACATTTAATTCCTTCCATTGTGTTCTTGATGGCAGATATGGTAGTCTTCATTTAAAACTGGTTCTTATTCAGAGTCCCTATGTAATTTTTAATGCCTTTGTAGTTCCCACTAAGTTCATTGAGCATCCTTATAACCATTACTTAGAACTCTATATCTGAGAAATTGCTTGCCTCCATTTGATTTAGCTCATTTTCTGGAGATTCCTCTTGTTTGTTCTGGGGCCTGTTTCTTTGTCTCCCCAGTATGGCTGTCTCTTTGAGTTTCTTTCTATGTATCAGATAGAACTGATATGACTCCCGGTCTTTGTGGGGAGGCCGTAGGTTGTAGGTGTCCTGTGAGCCCCATTGGTTCAGTCTCCTTGATGTCTTTATTTTTTTTTAATATATTTTATTGATTTTTTACAGAGAGGAAGGGAGAGAGATAGAGAGCTAGAAACATCGATCAGCTGCCTCCTGCACATCTCCCACCGGGGATGTGCCCGCAACCCAGGTACGTGCCCTTGACCGGAATCGAACCCGGGACCCCTCAGTCCGCAGGCCGACGCTCTATCCACAGAGCCAAACCGGTTTCGGCTCCTTGATGTCTTGAGCCTGATGCTCTGGAATGTCCATATTGTGGGTTAGGGGGGCCTCTTTTTGTAATTGGGTCTTGATTTCTCTTATCCCATTCATGACTGGTATTGACCTTCAGACTGGCTGACTGTGAGGCTCAAACCAGACCACATCATGGAATTGATATACAGATGTTGACAACATAATACAGTACAATACAACACAAAAAAATAAGAACAAAACACCATCACCACCATGAATAAAAACTAAAAACAAACAAATAAACATGAAAAAAATGAATAAGGAAAGAAGAAAAAGAATTGCAAAATATATTGTTGTAATGTACCCCTCGAATCACAGAAGGATGCCTCAAGAAGTCGAATTAAAAAGTCACATTTATTGCAAATCCGGGACTATGAGGGGGCATTTCACTCTCCCAAATCTCATAGTGATAAGATGGCTGCAACACCAGATTTATATAGGCAAAAATCACAAAGGTATTGATTACATCCCAGGTTTTGGAATGAGAAGCCTGGTTCGCAAAAAAGCAGTTTACAGAAGCAGAATTAAGCATGTTAATTACAGTTTTGGGTCTCCGGATCACTGAGTTGACAGGAACACATTATCTGGGACCATTGAGTTGACAGGAACATATTATCTAGAGCCCTCCGGTCTTGAGACCACTGAGTTAACAGGAACACATTATCTAGAGCCCTCGTGTCTTGGGACCACTGAGTTGACAGGGAAACATTATCTGGAACCCTCAGGTCTTGGGATAATTGTGCTATCCTGGTTCCCAGTGTTAGGTCGGAGAGAGCCCAGGATCAGATACATGCAGACATGTGATGAGACAATGGACTCTCCCTGGCATGTCTAACAGATCAGCATGCCAGACACAGATACTGGCTTCTCCCTGAATCAACACCGACCCCCACACAGATCCTGATTCATTCCTGAATACCTGGCTGACCCCCCTGCAGCTGAAACTTCCTCAACTGAATACCTCACCTCATGTCCCCGCCCCTCACCCAACCGCAGTATAAAAAAGCGCCCCCCTCCCTGTTGGTGTGAATCCACGTGCCCTGTCTTTGGAGGTACGTGGGTCTCCCGGGGACGCAGAAATAAACCTTTTCCTTTCCTTTCTTTTCTGATTCACTGGACTCTCTATTTCTTGCGCTGCCTCCTGAGCCACCTAACCTAACACCCAGGTACAGGGAAATTTGCTTTCTAAAACCAGTAAGATCACAATCAATGGGATATTCACATTACAATCAATAAGGCATTCAATCGAATAGGATGATTTATATAACTCAGAAAATCAAAATAACTTTTCTATTGTTAAACAAAGCAAATAAGTACAAAAGCCAAACAGCAGGGTTAAAGTTAAACTACAGTTTCTACCTGAGAAGATTGCTACCATACTTCAATATGAAAAGAAAGAAGGACGAATAAGGAATAAGGAATGTAAATGGGAAATAATAGAGTAAAAATAGAGAAAAATAAGAAATATAGAAGACAGTAGGAAAAAATCGAAAACTAAATATAATGAAAAGAATAAAAAGTAAAACAGGGGTTCTCCTCAGCAGAGTATGTAGTGCCTGCTGTGATCTCCCTTTGGATATGCTGTGTGTGAAGCTTGTTGGATGTTGCTCCAATGTTGTCTGAAGATGGCCAGTGGGTGTGCTGGCTTAGGGCCTCCTGGAAGGTTCTCTGGTACAGGCTGATCTTAAGTGTTGTCTATGCCTAGCTCTTGGAGACCAGTTTGAAGATATAAGTGACCCATATTTTGTGGTGACTCTGCTGGGCTTGGCTGTGCATAGGAAGAAACAAGCTGAGCGCCAAGCCTGGTGTTTACCACCACAGAGCCCAGGTTGGGGGTCAGCAAATGTCCCAAGGCACCCCTGGATCCTCCTGTCCCTGCCTCCACCTGCTGACTGGCTGTTAACCTTGGTACCTGGAAAGGCTCAGTCTCTTAAAGAGCCCCTGGCGGAATCAGGAGGATGGGGCTCTAGGAAGTACTGATCAGACTTCAGGGAAGATGGTGGGTGTGTTCCCCTGCTCCAGAGCCACTTGTCCGAGTCTGTCCAAGATTTTTTCCTGAACTTGGTACCTTGGAACCCCTGGTGGTCAGATATTTGGGGCCTAAGCAGACAAGAGATTGGGTCTCCCAGAGCCCAAAAGAGCATTTTTTTCCTTAGATCTCCTGTGAGGAGCAGGCACCAGTGAGGTTCATGAGAAAGTGGGTCAATGGCCTCACCAAAGCCAGGCTCTGATACCTCCTGAGATGCCCAGACATCTACACCAGGCCTATGCCCCTGACTAATCAGCAGGTCCTAGGATGCAGGGCGGGGTGACAGGGTTCCAGAGGTGGGGGATTGCTTCCCCAGGCTGATGCTATGGGGTGGGGATAATTCTCCCAAGAAGATGGCTGCTGAGGAATGGAGGAGGGCCCAGTACAGGGTCCTGGAGGCTCTTCCCCATGTCCCTCCCCAAAGCCACCCATCCTGACGCTCCTCAGGCAGGTGATTTCTGACTGCCCTCCTTCCCTTGGAGCACAGCATGAGTGGCTGCTAACACACATTTTGCTCCTTAGCCTTTAAAGTGGTGGTTTTGTCTCCAGCAGGTTCTGCTTCTCCTTGGCAGACAGAAACCTCCCTGCATTTCACAACTGGGTGCTATGTTGTTGCCTATTCAAGTCTCTGGCATTCCACCTGTGGCCTGGTCTTGCTATGGGCTTCACACTTCTCAGGGGAACCTCTGCAGCTGAACTATCCCTCTATCACCTTGGCTTGACAACCAGGGTAGAGGGGCCAGCCTCTTTTGAGTGCCCCCCCTTCCTTCCAGTCTCCAGGTGGTTTCTCCCTGCTCCTTGGTTAAATGTCTCCTCTTCAGATAGCCTTTAGTTGGTAATTCAAGGTTATTGAGTCCCATTTTAGTTGTAATTTCCAGTTGGTTCTGGGAGGAGGTGAGTGTAAAATCCACCTACATCAAAACCACCTTGCGCCCTCACCCTCTGCATTTCTCTTCCTGCAAACATGAAACTTCAACTGTGCTGCATGTGAGAGTGTTCCTACTAATATAACAAAACTGCTGAAACACAGAGCCATCAGTGGTAGGCACAGAGGCTTAGGTCTAGAGAGGCTCCTGGATAAACTGTTATGTGGAAAGGAAACCCAGAACCCTCAGAGGAAACTGCCATAAACACCACCTGCAACTGCTCCTAGGGCTGCAACCCAAGGTCTGTGTGTCCTGTTTGCCCCCTGGTGGTCACAGCCTCTGTTGCAGGGAGGTTTTTGTCTGGGCTCACACTGACTTCCCCTCACTGTGTTTGCAGCACAGTAATACATGGCTGTGTCCTCAGCTCTCAGGCTGTTCATTTGCAGATACGCCATCTTCTTGGCATTGTCTCTGGAGATGGTGAAGCGGCCCTTCACAGAGTCTGCATAGTATTTCTGACTTCCATCAAACCATATAATTGCCACCCACTCGAGTCCCTTCCCTGGAGCCTGGTGGACCCAGTTCATGCCAGAGCTATTGAAGGCGAACCCGGAGGCTGCACATGACAATTTCAGAGACCCTCCAGGGTGCACCAAGCCTCCCCCAGATTCCACCAGCTGCACTCCACACTGGACACCTGCAAACACAAAGACATCCTGGTCAGGAAACACACTTCCACTGTTTCTCTCACTCACATCCACTCACAATACTCAGTATTTCTCATTCTCCATAAATTACCTCTTACAATAGCAACAAGGAAAACCCAACTGAGCCCAAACCCCATGGTGAGTGGTCTGTGTTCAGTCCTGATCAGGGAATGGGAACACCTGGGGATCCTGGGCTGGGCTCCTGTCCCAGAGCTGCAGGGTCAGGGCTGGGCTCCTGTCCCAGAGCTGCAGGGTCAGGGCTGGGCTGGTTTTTATGAGCAGAGGGTGCCCTATTTGCATGTCCTGCTGCTATATAGGGAGCTCTGGGGTTGGATATTAACATAGAAGACATGAACCTGGAGTGTGACATGTCCAAGGGTGATGTCTATTAAGAATTACTCCCCACATCTAGGCCTGTGTCCTCTCCACTGGACCCCACTGCTCCAGGGGACCTATACAAAGACCCAGGAGATAAAATTGTCACAAAAAGAAAAAAAGAGGAGGTTTAAAATGAGAGATGCCTTTGACAGTCACCAGTAATGACAACCAAGAGAAATAAACCCTCACAACCTGAGAAAGAAATAAAAGTGCAGGAGGTTCATGTTCAGGAGATGGGAAGTTCCATCTGACATTATTTCCCCTACAAAGTGATCAGAGGATAAACTAAGACCTGGGTGTGAGACCATAGCCAGTGGACCAAGTGTTGGGGGAGAGAGGAGTGTCTGTGTGGGTCCCTGGGAACCAGAAGGATGAACTATAGAGACACAGACAGAGCTCCTGGGTCCTATTCCTTCAGGGGATTTGGTGCTGGATGTGTAGCAGCTGCACTGCCCCCTTTGTGGTGTTTATTCTCTAAACTCTGTTGTAGATGCAGTTCCATACATTGGAATATAGAAGACCTCAGCCATGACCAAGTGTGTTTAGGTGAAGTTGTAAGAAAAGATTGAGAGGGAATTAAGTTTAATTTTGGAAGTTTATGGAAAATCTTGATGCATATCACTGATATGAAATAACTGATATAAATAAAACCATTATGGATATGAACAATATTATTTTTCTCTGTGCATGGATCACAGCGTGAATAAATCATTCAAATAACCTCTCATTCCTGGAGCTGATGGATATAATTTCATAGAAACCTTTTCCTCCTGGGTGGTTCTGCCTTGTATTCACCCTCAGGGCCTGTGTCCATGAGGACATATTACATACTTCTAACCTGGGAGCAGGAAGGCATGTTGGGCTTTCCTGCTTCATCACCAGCTCATATCAGAAGCATCATCTGCTCCCTCTCAAGTCCCTATTCACGTCTGCATGAGGCCCTTGGCAGTGCAGTCACCGTGTCTGTACATGATCGGCATCCCCTGGAACTTGAAGCCCATTCACTGGATGGATCAATGTACAATGTGGGAAAAGCAACCCTGGGCCCAGGAGATGAATTACCATGGACGGGAATTCACCATGTCTGAGCAGATACACCTCCAGGATTGTCCTTTCATTATGCTGCGATTTCCTCATTGTTTACCCAGTTCAATTTCTCTCCTATTTTCCCGAAGTAGCCACACATAACATCCAGAGTCATTCAGGTAAGGAAGCACTGACTTAAAATTTAACCCAAGTTCAAGGTTCCAGGTAAGGTCCAAACTACTGTGTCGTACATGCCAGACAGACAGGTGTCATGGCTGAATTCCAAGAATGGGAGGTAGTTGTTTTACCTCCATCAGGGATGACTCAGTGCACACCTTCACTTTATTAGAGACTCCCAGGGAGAGCCTTGACCTAATAGCACCTGATGGATCACACAGCAGTATTATAACTGGAAGCTGGAACCAGCACTTGCGAAATAAAGTGAGTTTCCTTCAGAATCGGTTCCTCTATCTGATGTAAACTCAGCCACTTGGTGGGAGGTTCTACAGTCACCAGAGATGTCAGTCAGGAGGGACCCAGGGAAGACACCTAGAGGTCTGGGGACCACTGCAGGACTTGGGGGTTCTGTGCAGACAAAGTGGGTTCTCATTCCTCCTGGAAACCCATCAAAGGAACAAGGAGGGGAGTGTGGGAGCTCTCCTCTGTCCTGCAGACATGAGTGAGGTGAAGGTGGAGCCACCACAGCACCTATAACATGGAGGCTGGGAAAATGCTGTGATAGATCAAGATGCCCAACAAGCAGCCTCAACCTGGGTTATTATCCCATTTGAGGCCTCGAATGATTATTCTGCAGAGGATTCAAAACCATCATTATAAAATGTCAAAGTTTAGCCCATGGTTTTAAAGTAAAAAATAATGGAAAACTATATAGCTGTCTTCTTCACTAAGATATTTGATTTCTCATGTCAGCTGCTTGTTGAAATGAGATGATTTTCAATGAACCTTTGTATTTAAATTCCTTATTAAACTGCACTACAGGGGATAGGCACTCTGGTATCATCTCACATCAGTGCTGGTGTAATATCTTTACAAAAAGCTGAGCTCATTTCCTGCTTCTGTGGTACCAGAAACAGCAAAAGCCTGGCACCTGTACAGGTGAGATGACCATGTAGCAGTGCTAAAGGGCCCCTTGCACCATTCAGATGGGTTTCATCCAGTTTCCACTGTCCGTGGGACGTGCACATGTTTTATTTACTGTGGGCCTGTCAGTAGGAAGGTCCCTATGATGACACATGGGCATGTGGTTCAGACCCTGAACTCAGCACACAAGTGACTGGGCTGAGCTGGGGTCTCTCTTTGTGAGAAAGTTTCCAACCACAGGCCAATGAGAGCAGTGAGGATGGTCTCTGTGGAGAAAGAAAAGCAGAAAATACAATCACATGGTGAGGAGAGGCCCCAGTCACTGCCCATATGTCATCTGCCAACAGCAATGTGACCTCCTCCTCTGGTGTCTGCAGTGAGAATTCGGGAAGTTAGAGCCACAGAGAAAGAGCAAGAACCATCCCTGGATGCATCTGAGAGCTTGAGAGGAAACCCCTGTGCCCAACAGGAAGGCCCTTCCCTCCTCACATCCCCCTGCCCCTGCTCCTGAGGCTGCTATCTGTGCTGTAGGTCCTGAGCGCCCCCTGCAGCCCAGCCCTAATGTCTCCTCAGGGAGGTTTGTGTCTGGGCTCACACTGACTTCCCCTCACTGTGTGTTTCGCACAGTAATACATGGCAGTGTCTTCGGCACTCAGGCTGTTCAGTGTTAAATAAACTTGGCTCTTGGATGTGTCCCTGGTGAGACTGAGTCGGGATTTCAGTGGGAAAGTTATAGTTTGTGCTTCCATCAGTCCATATAACCCCGATCCACTCCAGCCCCTTTCATGGAGCCTGGCGGGTCCAGTGAATCCAGAGACAGTGCAGGTGAGGGAGCAGGTCTGTGAGGGCTTCACCAGTCCTGGGCCTGACTCCTGCAGCTGCACCTGGGACAGGACACCTGGGGACAAGAGCATCAGTCCTGTCAGTCACCTGCAGTCACAGCCATCCAATGACCCCTGTCTGACCCCTGAGACCTCACCTTGGGGGGCTGTCAACAGGCACAGGAGAAGACCCAGCAATCCCATCTTCTTCTAGACCACAGCTCTGCCTTCCCAGAGACCTCAGCCCTGTGTGAGGAGAGAGCTGTGAAGCTGCACCACCCAGGAGAGGATTTACCCTGGAGCTTGAACAGAAATTTGCATGTGGAGCAGTGGTTTTCTTATAAGTGTAGGGCCTGTGGTCAGGATGCCCTGGTCATTCTGAATCTCTATGGGGGCATTTCTTCCCAAGACCTCACTCACCAGCTAAGTCAGGGAGAGGAGACCACTAGGATCATGAAGCACATTGGAATTAGGGCAAAGAATGGCCTAAACTTTCTGAGCATAAGAAATATGGACTAGATGAGCAGGTTACACTTTTCCCTTCTCAGGCATCTTTCAAACAGATGCAAAAGAGATTAGTATTTGTTCAGACCACTCTTCAATCTCAAAATCCTAGTGAATTGATTTCCAAATTTTTTTTAAACATATTTCACTGAATTTTTACAGAGAGGAAGGAAGAGAGATAGAGAGTTAGAAACATCGATGAGAGAGAAACATCAATCAACTGCCTCCTGCACATCTCCCACTGGGGATGTGCCGGCAACCCAGGCACATGCCCTTGACCAGAATCGAACCCGGGACCCTTGAGTCCGCAGGCCGACGCTCTATCCACTGAGCCAAACCGGCCTTGGCAAGATTTCCAAATTTTTAAATCTCATTTTATATAAATATTTCCTACCCTTGTGAAAAAATAAGAATTAAAAATAGACATTTTAATATCTTGTATCTTAATTTACAACGTTATTTGATCTAACAAAGAACCCCCCAACCCCAGGCAGATGGGACAGCCCTGACTCTTGATGCTACAAATTTTATAATTGTGTCTAGAGCTTCCTGTGCACACTCTTCTATTTTCAGAGACCCCAAACTAGTTACATCAGAAATAATCATGGTTTTAAATGGAGAAACACAGAAATGAAAATAGTGATCATGTATGTGTACATCCCTGAATCATCCATTTGTTGAAATGATGATGGAAGGAGATTGACCTGATTTCTCAGGCTAAGGTTATCAGTGATGCTGGGATTCAGGGTGAGGGAAATTGAAGAATTCCTGGCATACGTTTTCTCACAGGAAAGGGAACTTCACCTCTGGCAGGAATCCCTCACTCTCAGCCTCCCTCTGCCCTGTCCCTGGGGATGCTCACTGTGGTGAGAGGGTGCTGGGTTCCCCAATACAACATACAACATCCTATGTGTGTAATACACACATTCTCCCATCAGGCACATGATTCTGAAAGATATTCTCTTGCTAACCTTGTCATTTAATACCTTTGATGGAATATTTGGTGGGACCAATGTTTTTTATTTTACTAAAGTTCAATTCATCAGTACTTTCTTTGATGAGTCCTGTTTTGGGAGATTTTACTAAGAATTCCTCAGAAAATTCTGAGTTTCCACAGTCAATGTGGATTGGCTACAGCAGCCACAGGGATTGGAGCAGGCTCTGGTATCAGAGGGGAGCACTGCTGGGAAATTACCCAAAAATCTGGCTGTCACTGTGGGACTGAGTGAGGGGAGGAAGCTGGACTTGTTTTGAGTCACATGAGAGAAATGTGCCTGATGTTCATGGACAGAGAGTTACTGGACATGTGGGTTTAAAGCCTCCTCCAGTGAAGGCCCAGAAGGAAGTGCAGGGCATGAGAGAGACAACTTGAATCATTGTAGGAAGTATCTGAAAAAATATCAGCAGGAGTTTGTTAGAAATAGAAACGTTAAAGATCATGAAGGCAGGGAACAAGAGAAATAAGGAACGTGTCATTGCAAATTGGTGGGAAGGGGATCCCTGTTTCCTACATGCACAGTCTCACAGTGTCTCTGTTCTAGAAGGTAACACCTTCCCAGGTCCAGGGGATCCGCACTTGGACACCTTTGGGGTCATTACTGATCTGGTCTCATCATGAACCACCCAAACTGCATTGTTTTCAGTCTCCATTTATGAAATCTCTCAACACTGACAGGGAAGAGTGGACACCCCTCACCCAGGAGCAGTGGTGATGGTGTGTCTGTATGAGGAGCCATCATTTCATTGGACAAGGGCCCCAGTCTCAGTCTGTTGTCCTCCTACCCCCTCTCATTCTCCTACTTATTTCCTTACTTATAATCAATCACCCTTCTACTAATTTATGTAGGTATCATTGTTCTTCATATATAAGAGCCCCCCTGTCTCATTTTTGCTCATATTTATGGTTATTAAGTGGGATTGGTAGTCACACTGTATATTACTTTATGTTTCACTGCTGACAACTGATGGCTACGTCCTGCCTCTTCTCCATCAGCCCCAAGGGGACTCGGTTAGGAAAGAGGGTGGAGTCCTCATGAGTGGGATTAGGCTGGATGGGATTAGCCTTTAAGTGAGAAGGCTGTTCTCCTCTTCATTTGTCACCAAGAAGTTGGAACCACACAAGGAAGCAGAATTCTGCCCACTTCCCCCCACCTCACAGAAAATAAAAGCCTCCTTTCCTGCCTCTATTCAAACACCTTTGACTTCCTGGAGGGCCCTTCCTGCGCCTCCCAGAGATTTCAACTATGAGCACAATGATCATCCCATGTCCCTTGGTGTGTGTGTTTTTCGTCAGCCTGGACATCTGTACAAGCTGCTGTGGGTCCCCCTGCTTCTGCCTGGTGTCACGTACTCTCAATACTATGAGCATGACAAGTCAATGACCATCACCATCTGGGGTCCTTCTTCTCTAGCTTTGGGGTGACAAGACTCTGGTGCCCACTGTCCAAATGCCCCTGTCCTGCTGGCTGGCTGGGACCCTGAGCTGTGTGGGGCTGAGCTGCACTGTTGAGTCATCAGAGCATCTCGTTGGGATTAGGTGGCTTGGGCAGAATTTTTTCTCATTAGGTTGTACTTGGCACAAGGGTCTCTGAAAAAGACTCCATGACTCTTGTCCATGTGAGAAAGTTGTCTCTGTTTACAACAGACTTTCTAACTCAGAGACGTCAGAGGTAAACACAGAATCAGGAATCCAGAGGTTCCCTGAGGGAAACTGTGACATGAAGAGGAAACCATACAGGAAACCAGCCCAAACCTCCAAATGCACCTGCTGCTGGGATGGTCCTTGTGTTCAGGGACCCTGAGCGCCCCCTGGTGGTCACAGCCTTTGCTGCAGGGAGGTTTGTGTCTGGGCTCACACTGACTTCCCCTCACTGTGTCTCTTGCACAGTAATACAAGGCCGTGTGCTTGGCTCTCAGGCTGCTCATTTGCAGGTCGGCAGTGCTTTTGGAAACATCTCTGGAGATAGTGACTCTGTCTTTCACAGATGCAGCATATTCCATGGTGTGACCATTGGCTTTGTTTCTTACGAAACCTACCCACTCCCATCCCTTTCCTGGGGCCTGCCGGATCCAGCTTATATAATAGTCACTGAAAGTGAATCCTGAGCCTTTGCAGAAGAGTCTAAGAGATCCTCCAGGCTGCACCAAGCCTCCCCAGACTCCACCAGCTGCACCTCACACTGGACACCTGCAGACAAGAGAGTTGTCTTTAGGAGCAGGCACACACACATACACACACTCATACACAAGGCCCAGCTTCTCCATGATGTTACCATGTAAGAGCATCAAAGCGAGAGCCCAGATCAGCCCACACATCATGGTGCTTCCTCTGGGTTGACTCCTGGAGTGAATGGAGACTGCAGGTCCCGGGGGTGGGGCTGCTCTCCCAGAGATGCAGGGACAGGGCCTGGGCCAGGCTTATCAGCACAAGGAGATCGCATTTGTATGGTCTCCTCCTCTTAGGGACAGAGGAGTGGAGACCCTGGGGGACAGTCCCCTTCAACTCAGAGGGACAAGCAACTCCTGTGAGATTGCAGATGTTCATGAGGGGTGGCTCGTTTGTGTGCTGCAGTGCGGTTGTTTTTGGTAATACCACCATCATCAGTTACACTCTATATAATTTACAATCATGTCCCACCCACAGGGCCAGGATATTCCAGCTCAGCATAAATTCTTCATGTGTCCTTGTCCATGTGTCAATTCCCGGAGAGAGCTTCCTACTCACCTCCAGCTCCCAGGGCTGGGGCCCTGCAAGGCTGCTCTTCTGTGGCATCCAGACATAACCACTGCCCACACCCTTCTGTGGCTGCAGGTCCATCAGAGCAGAGAGAAGGAGCCTGTACACATAGAGCCTTTTATCTGCCCTAGACACTCTCTGGGCTCAGCCTCTGCACACCCCTCCCCCCAATGGCTGATGAACTTTTACAGTGAGTGACTCATCCGTGGGCTCACATAACAGGAATCATTATTCAACAAATGGTCTGTAGGGAGCCACTAGGATTCAAGTGCCTCACTATCATTATTACAGAAAATCTTTGGAATATTTGAGAGAATGACATTCTTAAGTTAAAATGGTCAAACCTAAATGCACCCTTAAAGCCTCTAGGCCAAAGGCCCTCCCATGTGGCCTTGGTGTCCACGGTGTCAGGAGGACATCAGCCGTCTCCCTGTGACTTGGTAACTGAGAGGACCAGGCATTTACAGATTTCACCTCCAGTGACCCTCCACCCTGCTGCGTGCTGATGTGGGAGGTACTGAAAGGGCTCATGCCTTCCCTCAGCTCTCATGCTGCCTTTCCACCACAGCTGTGTCAGAGCCTCCCCTGACCTTCCACCAGGACACTCTGTCTGTTGAAGGAAACATCAGAGGAACACTGCCCTTGACCATCACTGGAAGGAAACATGGGGTGTACTTTGAACAACCAATGCAGCAGTGAAACTGTAGGGTCAGTCCTGATGGTCATGTGACAACACACTCTCCATCGTTCCTGGGGCTGTGACACAGTCCACAGATTGGGGGTTCACAGGTGAGGAGGCTGGAAAATCCAAGACTTGATGAGGGCAGGTTGGGTTATGGTGAGCACTCGCATCCTAGTGGCTCATTTTTATCTGTAATCTCAGAAGGTGGAGGGACCAAGAGAGCTTCCCCAGCCCTCTTTTTTAAGGGCACTAATCCCACTCATGAGGACTCCACCCTCAAGACCTAAGCAGGTCCCCAGACCCCACCTCCTAACACCATCTCCTTGGGTTTTAGATTTTAATGTGTGAGTATTGGAGGGACACATGCATCGTCTGTAGCAGCAACTAAAGGATCCAATCATGACCCCACCCAGTTGGGAGGCTTCTCCAATAGAGCTCCCCCACCTGAAGATCCTCATCACCCTGAGGGAGCTCCTGGTCTGTGGAAGCAGAAAGCTGACCCAAGTCCTTCAGAACAAGCTGATGACCTTGCAGAGTCCACCCTGGACCTTGACCTAAGGCCTCTGGTTAATCCTGTTTTTGTTCCTTATCAGTGCTCACAGGTGCTCACTATTCTTATCTTTGAAGACTTAGAACTGTTTTTTACCTACAATGGTGGGTAGCTCCTTGTGTTCCCTCAGATTTTTAGGTGTCAGTGGAATAAGTAGTCAGGCTCTATTTTTTATGTTTGATGCTGACATGTTAAAGTTCATCCCTCTCTCTTTTCCTGTCCACCTGGGAAACTGAAGAGAGAGGGACATTAAACCCACACGAGCCCCTCCCATGAGCAGGATCCTCCCAGGCCCCATCACTGACACAAAATAAAAACATGAATGAGTGTCCTTACCTGGAGGCCCCATCAAGACTTACTTGTTGAAAAGCCTGCCCTGCTCCCAACAGACACCTCCATGAAGCAATAAACCTTGTCAAGGTCCCTCTGTGTGAGAACATCATCAGTCTGCACATCCATTCCAAGGTATGGTGGGTTCCTCTACTTCCTCCTGATGGCATCACCTGCTATTGGTGCTATGAGAGTGATGACAAGTGAATGAACTTCACCGCCAGGGTCCTTCTTCTCTAGCTTTGCAGTCACACTCCTCTGGTGTCCGCTGTCCAGCACACAGGTCTCCTGCTGCTGGCTGGCTGGGACCTGAGCTGTGTGGGGCTGAGATGCACTGTTGAGTCAGCAGAGCCTGCGTTAGATTTATGTAACTTGGGTCAGAATATTAGATCATTAATTGTCATTTGGGCAAAAGATTCTCTGAAAGAGACTCTGCCTTTTGTCCATGTGAGAAAGTTGTCTCTGTTTACAACAGACTTTCTAACTCAGAGACGTCAGAGGTAAACGCAGAGTCAGGAATCCAGAGGTTCCCTGAGGGGAACTGTGACATGACCAGGAAACCATACAGGAAACCAGCCCAAACCTCCAAATGCACCTGCTGCTGGGATAGTCCTTGTGTTCCGGGACCCTGAGCGCCCCCTGGTGGTCACAGCCTTTGCTGCAGGGAGGTTTGTGTCTGGGCTCACACTGACTTCTCCTCACTGTGTATCTTGCGCAGTAATACATGGCCGAGTCCTCAGCTCTCAGACTGCTCATTTGAAGATACAGCATATTCTTGGCATTGTCTCTGGAGATGGTGAAGCGGCCTTTTACAGAGTCTGCATAGTATTTCTGACTTCCATCATTCCATATAATTGACACCCACTCCAGCCCCTTCCCTGGAACCTGGCGGACCCAGTTCATGCTGTTGCTACTGAAGGTGAATCCAGAGGCTGCACAGGAGAGTCTCAGAGACCCCCCAGGCTTCACCAAGCCTCCCCCAGACTCCACCAGCTGCACCTCACACTGGACACCTGCAAACACAGAGACATCCTGGTCAGGAAACTCTCACACGTCCACTGTTTCTCTCACTCACATCCACTCACATACTCAGTGTCTCTAGTTCTCCATAAAATACCTCTTAAAATAGCAACAAGGAAAACCAAGCAGAGCCCAAACCCCATGGTGAGTGGTCTGTGTTCAGTCCTGATAAGGGAATGGGAACACCTGGGGATCCCGGGGCTGGGCTCCTGTCCCAGAGATGCAGGGTCAGGGATGGGCTGGCTTTTATGAACAGAGGGAGCCCTATTTGCATGTCCTTCTGCTATATAGGGAGCTCTCAGTTAGAATCTGATACAATGACACGGTCCCAGAGTGTGACATGTCCAAAGGTTCAAGTATGTTAAAATAATTCACCACGTCTGGGCCTGTGCCTTCTCCACTGGACCCAACTGCTCTAAGAAATCTGTACAAACATTCCAGATAGATAATTGTCATAAAATGAAAAAAGAAGGACGGAAAATCAGAGATGTCTTTGACAGTAACCAGCAATGACAACCAAGAGAAATTAACTCTCAAATCTGAGAAACAAGTAAAAGTGCAATAAGTTCATGATCAGGAGACGGGAAGATCCATCTGACACTGTTTCCCCTACAAAGTGTTCAGAGGATAAACTAAGACCAGAGTGTGAGCCTAGAGCCAGTGGACCGAGTGTTGGGGGAGAGAGAAACATCTCTGTGTGTCTCTGGGAACCAGAAGCATGAACTACAGAGACACAGACAGAGCTCCTGTGTCCTGTTCCTTCAGAGGAGTTTGGTGCTGATCGTGTAGCAGCTGCACTACCTCCTTTGTGGTGTTTATTCTCTAGACTTTGTTGTAGATCCAGGTTCATACATTGGGATATTGAAGAATCTCCATCATGACCCGGTGTGTTTAGGAGATGGTGTGGGTAATGATTTAGGAATAACCATATTTGGGTCAGGAGAATTTTGTTATTGGAACCATCAATGTCTGCATGTGACCATTGGGACTGCTGTCACCATGTCCTGGCTCAGCTTCAGGTCTCCTGTCTGTGACCTGTCCTGGGGTGTCCACAGCTGCATGCACCTGTGAGAGGGGTGCTGGTGGATGAAGGGGGACAGGTGGGTTTTACAGGGTCTGATCTTCTCTTGACGCTGTGGGAACAGCTGGGGAGAGTCAGCAGGGGCCTGGCCATGGAGCTCAGGGACTCAGACAGATCTAGGGAGAATGTGGACAATGGAAGACAGCTTGGGAGATTTTCTTCTTCTTGAATTTTGGGACTATTTTGAGAAAGATCGGTGTTAGTGCTTTTTTGAATTTCTGGTCAGATTCACCTGTGAAGTCATCTGGTGCAGGACTTTTGTTTGCTGGGAGTTTTTTAATTCCTGCTTTGATTTCATTAGGTTAATTTGGTCTAGATTTTCGTATTGTTTCTGATTCAGTTTTGAAAGAATATATGTTCCTAGAAATTTAGCATTTTCACCCATGTTTTCTGATACATTGATATATGGTTGTTCATAATAGTTTATTATAACCCTTTCTATTTCTATGGTGTTAGTTGTTACTTCACTTTTATTTTTCATTTTATTTATTTGTGTCATCTCTCTTTATTTCCTGACTAGTCTGTTTAAACGTTTGTCAATCTAGTCTATCTTTTTTAATATTTTATTGATTTTTTACAGAGAGGAAGGGAGAGGGATAGAGAGTTAGAAACATCGCTGAGAGAGAAACATCAATCAGCTGCCTTTTGCACACCCCCTACTGGGGATGTGCCCACAACCAAGGTACATGCCCTTGGTCAGAATCGAACCTGGGACCCTTCAGTCTGAAGGCCGATGCTCTATCCACTGAGCCAAACCAGTTAGGGCTAGTCTATCTTTTTAAAGAACCAGCTCTTGGTTTCATTAATTTCCTTAGATTGTGTTTTGTTTATTTCCTCTATGGTCTTTATTATTTCCTTCCTTGTACTCACTCCAGGTTTTTTACCCCGTTCCTTTAGGTGTAGAGTTAGATTGGTATCCTTGCTCCTGTTTCCTGAGGTGGACTTGCACTGGTTTGGATTTCCCTATTATAACTGCTTGTTCTCTGTCCCATAGATTTGGGTTGTTGTGTTCTCATTTTCATTTGTTTTAAAGTAACTTTGATTTCTTCCTTGGTCTGTCTGATAACCCATTCATTGTTCAGTAACATGTTCCTTAGCCTCACTGACTTTGTGTGTTGCTCTGTTTTTGTTTTGTTTTTTCTTCTTGTCGTTGACTTACAATTTCATAACATTATAGTCAGAGAAGGTGCTCGATATCATTTCAATCTTAACCTTACTGAGATTTGCTTTGTGTACTAACACGTGGTCTATCCTAGAAAATGTTTCATGTTTCATGTGCACATGGAAAGAATGTATATTCTGCTGCTTTGGGGTGGAATGCTCTGAATATTTCAATTAAATCCACCTGATTTAGTATGTGATTGAAGATCTCTGTTTTCTTGTTGATTTTCTGTCTGGAACATCCATCCATTGATGTCAATGGGGTGTTAAAGTCCAATACAATGAAATTATTCCTGTCAATCTCTCCCTTCATGTCCTTCAAGATTTGTTTTTTTTAAATGTATTTATTTTTATTGATTTCAGAGAGGAAGGGAGAGGGAGACAGAGAAAGAAACTTCAACGATGAGAGAAAATCATTCATCGGCTGCCTTGGCCTGCTCTGGGGAAAGAGGCTGTAACATGGGCATGTGCCCTGACTGGGCATCCAACTGTGACCTCCTGGTTCATAGGTCAGAACTCAACCACTGAGCAACACAGGCCAGACTCAAGATTTTCTTTACATATTTAGGTCCTCCTTTGTTGGGTTTATAAATGTTTACCAGCGTTATACCCTCTTGTTGGATTGCTCCTTTTATTATTATGTAGGGTATATCTTTGTCTCTTACTATAGTCTTTGTTTCAAAGTCTGTTTTTTCAGATATAAGTATTTCTGCCCCAGTTTGGTCTTGTTTTTTTTCATTTCCATTTGCATGAAATTTCTTTTTTCAGCCTTTACTTTTCTCTGTGTGTATCTTTCATTCTGGAGTATGTTGGTTGTGGACAGAATAGGTGTGAGTCTTGCTTTCTTATCCGATCAGCTACCCTAAGTCTTTTGATTGTAGCATTTAAGCCATTTACATTTAAAACAATTATTGATTGGTACAGGATTTTTTGCCAGTGAGCCCCTTTCCTCCCTACCTCCCTCTACCCTTGCTCTTGAGGCTGTCCTCTGGGCTTCAGGGGTGAGGAGCGCCCCCTGGTGTCTTGAGCACCCACTATAGCCCAGCCCTGCTGTCTCCCGCAGGGTGGCTTGTGTCTGGGCTCACACTGACTTCCCCTCACTTTGTCTTGCACAGTAATACATGGCCGTGTCCTTGGCTCTCAGGCTGTCCAATGGTAAATAAACCTGGTTCTTGGACTTGTCCCTGGTGGTGCTGAGTCTGGATTTCTGTGTGGGGTTATAGTTTGTACCCCCATAACCTCATATAACACCAACCCACTCCAGCCCCTTTCTCAGAGCCTGGCAGGTCCCGATCACATCATAGCTCATTAGAGGTAATCCAGAGACAGTGCAGCTGAGAGAGAGGGTCTGTGCGGGTTTCACCAGTCCTGGGCCTGACTCCTGCAGCTGCACCTGGGACAGGACACCTGTGGACAAGGAACATCAGTCCCTGTCAGTCATATGCAGTCACCCCCATCCCCTGACCCCTCTATGACCCCTGAGACCCTCATCTTGACAGGTTGTCACCAGGCACAGCAGTCTCATCTTTATCTAGACCACAGCTCTGCCTTCCCAGAGACCTCAGCCCTATGTGAGGAGAGAGCTGTGAGCCTGCACAGCCCAGGAGAGGATTTACCCTGGAGTTTGAACAGACATTTGCATGTGGGGAAGCATTTTCCTTCTAAGTAGAGGGACTGAGGTAGGAATTCCCTAATCATTTTGGGGTCCATGTTGGGGTATCTCTTTCCTTGACCTCACTCACCATTTAAGTCAGGGATAGGGAACAACCTGGGTCGTGAAGCACATTGGAATTAGGTCAAGGACAACCTCACCTGAGCAGAACAAGAAATGTTGAACTAGATAAGTAGGTTTCATTGATAAATTCTCATTCATCTTTCAAACAAATTTAATAGGGTTTAGCATTTGTTTAGCTTCTGAATCCAACAATTACATATATCTACAAGTAATAAATGTTTATCATTACCATTTTATATGATAATTATGTTCACCTGGTGTAAAATATTTTAAGAAGAAAGCACAACCATTTTTCTGTCACATTGTCTTCATTTCTACTTTCATATGAGTACCTGCTTCCCAACCACAAAAAGGGAGCCCATGATTCTTGTTGTTGGAACTCTTAATGTGCCACACTCTGCAAACTCTTCCCTTATGTAAACCCATGGCATATTGCAGACACCCTGAAATAACCACATCTGAAATAATCATGTTTTAACCTGGATAAAAGATGAGATAAAGGGAGTGATTATGCATGTGTACCACTGAGAATCTTTCATATCTTGAACAATATATGCTGCCTGTTAAGTGACCTGATTTCACAGTCTAGTGTTGTCAGTGATGTTGGGGCTCACAGTAAGGGAAATTAGAGAATTCCTAGCACACATTTACTCATAATAAAGGGAACTTCAACCTTGTCAGGAAACCCTCATCCCAGCCTCCCTCTGCCCTGTCCCTGGGGATGCTCACTGTAGTCAGAGGGTGTTGGGCTCTTCCCCTAACATACCACATCCTTAATGTGCAATGCACACATTCTGCACCAGGCACATGATTCAGAAATATATTCTCTTGACAAGCTAATAATTTAATTTCATTGATGGAATATTTGGAGGAACAAATGTTTTTCATTTTATTACAGTTCAATTCATCAGTATTTTCTTTGATGGGTCTGGATATGGGTGGTTTTACAAAGAACTCCTCAGAAAATGTAGAGCCTCCACTGTCCATGTGGATTGGCTACAGAAGCCACAGGGATTGGAGCAGGTTCTGGTACCAGATGAGAGCGCTGCTGGGAAGCTACCCATAAATCAAGATGTGACTGTGGAACTGGGTGAGGGGAGGAAGCGGGACTTGTTTTGAGTCACATGACAGAAATATGATTGATGCTCATGGACAGAGAGTTACTGGACATGTGAGTTTAAAGGTTCCTCCAGTGAAGGCCAGGAAGGAAGTAGAGGGCATGATAGAGGCAGCTTGTATCATAGTACAAAATAATGATTAGCAGGAGTTTGTTAGAAATAGAAACGTTAAAGAACATGCAGTCAGGGATCAAGAGAAATAAGGAAAGTGTCACTGCAAACTGGTGAGAAGGGGATCCCTGTTTCCTACATGCACATTCTCACAGTGTCTCTGCTCTAGAAGGTAACCCCTTCCAAGGTCCAGGGAATCTGCACTTGGACACCTTTGGGATCATTACTGATCTGGTCTCAACATAAAGTATGGAAGCTGCATAATTCCTTGGGTCCCATTTATGAAATCTCTCAACATTTATTGGGAAGAGTGGACACCCCTCACTGGAAGAGCCATGGTGATTGTGTGTTTGTACGAGGAGCCTTCATTTCATTGGACCAGGGCCCCTGTCTCAGTCAATGGTCATCATTGTCTTCCTCATTTTCTGCTCCACCTGTTCCTCCTCCTTCTCCCCCTTGTTGTAATCAATTGTTTTCTACTCAGTTTATGTAGATATGGTTTTGTTTACACATAATGACCCTTGGTCTCATATTTGCTCATTTTTATGGTTATTACGTGGATTTGGTAGCCACACTGTATATTATTTTATGTTTCACTGCTGACAACTGATGGCTCCATCCTGCCTCTTCTCCATCAGCCCCAAGGGGACTCTGATAAGAAAGGCTTGTTCTCCTCTTCATGTGTCACCAAGAGGTTGGAACCACACAAGGAAGCAGAATTCTGCCCACTGGCCCCCCACCTCACAGAAAATAAAAGCCTCCTTTCCTGTCTCTATCCAAGCACCTTTGACTTCCTGGAGGGCCCTTCCTGCGCCTCCCAGAGATTTCAACTATGAGCACAATGATCATCCCATGTCCCTTGGTGTGTGTGTTTGTTGTCAGCCTGGTCATCTGTACAAGCTGCTGTAGGTCCCCCTGCTTCTGCCCAGTGTCACCTACTCTTGGTGCTATGAGCATGACTATTAGTCAGTGACCATCACCATCGGGGGTCCTTCTTCTCTGGCATTGGGTTCACACCCCTCTGGTGCCCACTGTCCAGTGCACATGTGTCCTGCTGCTGGCTGGCTGGGACCCTGAGCTGTGTGGGGCTGAGCTTCCCTGTTGAGTCAGCAGAGCCTCTGGTTGGACTTAGGTGCCTTAGGAATAATTTTTGATCATTAATTGGTACTTGACACAGAGTGTCTGAAAAATAAATCTCTGCAGTTTGTGAACATGAGAAAGTTGTCTCTGTTTACAACAGACTTTCTAACTCAGAGACATCAGAAGTAAGCACAGAGTCAGGAATCCAGAGGTTCCCTGAGGGAAACTGTGACATGAAGAGGAAACCACTCAAGAAACCAGCCCAAACCTCCAGCTGCACCTGCTGCTGGGATGGTCCTTGTGTTCAGGGACCTTGAGCGCCCCCTGGTGGTCACAGCCTTAGCTGCAGGGAAGTTTGTGTCTGGACTCACACTGACTTCCCCTCACTGTGTCTCTTGAACAGTAATACATGGCCCTGTCCTCTGCTCTCAGGCTGTTCATTTGCAGATACAGCGTGTTCTTGGCATTGTCTCTGGAGATTGTGAATCGTCCCTTCACAGAGTTGGCATAGTATGTGCTACTTCCATCAGGATTAATGATTGAGACTCACTCCAGCCCCTTCCCTGGAGCCTGGCAAACCCAGTGCGTCCAGTAGCTACTGAAGGTGAATCCAGAGGCTGCACAGGAGAGTCTCAGAGACCCCCCGGCTGCACCAAGCCTCCCCCAGACTCCACCAGCTGCACCTCACACTGGACACCTGCAAACACAAAGACATACTGGTCAGGAAACGCTGAACTATATACTGTTTCTCTCACTCATATCCACTCACATACTCAGTGTTTCTCATTCTCCATAAATTACCTCTTAAGATGGCAACAAGGAAAACCCAGCTGATTCCAAACCACATTGTGAGTGGTCTGTGTTCAGTCCTGATCAGGGAATGGGAACACCTGGGGATTCTGGGGTTGGGCTCCTGTCCCAGAGCTGTAGGTTCATGGCTGGGCTGGTTTATATGAGCAGAGGAGGACCTATTTGCATGTCCTCCTGCTATATATGGAGTTTGGGGATTGAATTATCACAGAAAGGACATGGTCCCAAAGTGTGACATGTCCAAGCATGCATGTCTGTGAAGAATTACTCCCCACATCTGGGCCTGTGCTCTCCCCAGTGGACCCAAAACTCCAGGAGGCCTGTACAAAGACCCAGGAGTTAAAATTGTCATAAAAAGAAAAAGAAGAGCTTTAAAATGAGAGATGCCTTTGACAGTCACCAGTAATGACAACCAAGAGAAATCCACCCTCACAACCTGAGAAAGAAGTAAAAGTGCAGGAGGTTCATGTTCAGGAGAGGGGAAGTTCCATCCGACACTATTTCCCCTATAAAGTGATCAGAGGATAAACTAAGACCTGGGTGTGAGCCTAGAGCCAGTGGATCAATTGTTGGGGAGAGAGGAGCACCTGTGTGGGTCCATGAGAACCAGAAGCATGAGCTATAGAGACACAGACGGAGCTCCCGGGTCCTATTCCTTCAGGCGAGTTTGGTGCTGGATGTGTAGCAGCTGCACTGCCTCCTTTGTGATGTTTATTCTCTAGACTCCCTTTTATATCCAGTTTCATACGTTGGGATATAGTAGAATCTCCATCATGACCAGGTGTGTTTACAGGAAGATGGTGGAAAGGATTTGGGAATAATTAAGTTGAATTATGAAAATCTTGTTATTGGAAACCTGATGTCTGCTTGTGACCCTTGGGACCGCTGTCACCATGTCCCCACAGGATGGGGGTCAACTGGAGCCTGCACCTGACTTAGTGCCACCTTGAGGAGAAAGCTATCTGAGAACATGTTGGGTGATTAACAAAGACCGAGGACACATGCGTCCAAGGTTCTTGTTTCATTAGGTTGTCATCTCCTTGACGTTTAGCCAGTTCAAGTTTTCTTTCCTCATTTTCTTCTGAAACAGCCCCAAGAATTTTTAGAGTCTTGAAGTCACTTTGTTGAGAGGATACAGAAACACAAGCCATTGTTGTGTAGATTTTGTATCTTACACCTTTCCTGAATTCTATTTCTATTAGCCCCTCATACAGTTTTTAAGGTTTTCTCTGTACAAGACCATGTTATCTGTATAAAGATAAGGCGAAGCATTTTAACTTGTTTCTTTCTTATTTGAACATTTAGATTTTTTTCTTGTCCAATTATTCTGACATGGACCTCTAGTTTTGATGAATAGAAATAGTCACAGGTGAGCCCTTGTCTCAGTTGTGATGTAAGAAGTATAACTTTTACATTTTCTCTGTGTAACATGATGTCACTTGGTGGCTTCTCAAATGTGACTTTTATTACATCGAGGTCCATCCCTTCTACACCTGATATGCTAAGAATTTTAATTCTGTAGCAATTTTCCATTTTAAAGGCTTTATTCTGAATCTATTATATGATGGTATACTTTATCCTTCATTCTGTGGATGAGGTGTATAACAGTTACTGGTTTACATTTGTATTTTTTTCAGCCCACCCTGCTTTATTGCATACATGCACACACACACACACACACACACACACGTGCAGAGTTTCCAATTCTTAAAGCAGTTCCTTTTTACATAAAATCTTTAGATAACAATAAAATCCTTTCTAAAATCCCAAAGACACATAAGTAATTAAAATTTAGTCTATTCTCTCCCCCTAAATCAATGGCTCTCAACCTGTGGGTCGCGACCCCTTTGATGGTCAAACGACCCTTTCACAGGGGTCGCCTAAGACCACCCTTCATATCAGATATTTATATTATGATTCATAACAGTAGCAACATTACAGTTATGAAGTAGTAAAGAAAATAATTTTATGGTTGGGTCACAACATGAGGAACTGTATTTAAAGGGCCAGAAGGTTGAGAACCACTGCCCTAAATTAAAGAACTCTTACCCTTTGAGACAGCATGGAGGAACTGGAGAGTACTGTGCTAAGGGAAACAAGCCAGTCAGAGAAAGACAAATATCACATGATCTAACTTATAGGTGGAATCTAATAAACTGATAAATAAAATAGAATGAGAGGCAGGGACACATGAATCAGGCTGACAAATCTCAGAGGGAAAGGATCAGGATGGAGCAGGAGGAGATTAACACAAGCGTTTATATCCGTATAAGCCAGACAATAGGTGGTGAAGGCTGGGGTTGTTGTGGGAACAAGATGGAGGGGGGCAAATTGGGGAAAATAGGGGAACACATCTCTAATGCTGTTTACAATAAAGATAAAACAATAAAATGTTTTATATATGTTATATAATAAATGTTGGAGTAGATGTGTGAGTGACACTATTTTAATCTTATGGGTCATTCATTTCATTAATAAAATGGATTAACATTATATACAAACATCTTCCCAAGTACAAAGACACCGGTTAAGTAGACTCGACATTGCAAAATTGAGTAATCATAATTTTATATAAAACTAGAGGCCTAGTGCATGACATTCGTGCATTGGGAGGAGGGGAGGTCTTTCAGCCTGGTCTGCGCCCTCTAACAGTCTGGGGCCTCTCAGGGGATGTCCTTAGTGCTGCCACAGAGGCAGGAGCACCTCCACTGCACTCGCCAGCCATGAGCCTGGGTTCTGGCTGACTAGAGCTCCGGTGTGGGATTGCACTGACCACCAGAGGGCAGCTTCTGCATTGAGCGTCTGCCCCCTGGTGGTCAGTGCACATCATAGCGACCGGTCATTCTGCTGGTCTTTCCACCATTTGGTCGATTTGCATATTAGCCTTTTATTATTAGGATTGTCAATGCACTTCATATGTACCAGCCGGTTGGATGGACAGATAGTCAGTCACATAGCCCTTTATATATACTGTATAGATAACATTTTCATGTCAACTTCAACTTAGAAATAATTGAAAAGTAAAGAACTTTCCTTCCCGTGACCTGACTGAGGCCCCTGGACCTGCAGGAGAGTGTGCAGGGACTGCATCTTTCTCAGTCCAGCTTCAAGAAATCGGCCTTGCTTTGGAGCACCTGCCTCCCATGAGCACAGCCCAGGCCACACAGCAGAGACAGGCTCACACTCTGTCCCTCCTCTCTCCTCACTTCTCCCAGCAGGAAGCCCCTCCCACAGGAAGCAGCTCAGGAAGGTCTCCCAGGTCCTGGACCACAGAGAGGCTCTGAGACACTGGACTCTCCTGCTCCCAGAGGGACATGGGCACTGACTCTGGACCAGCAGGCGCTCTGACATGGGTGTGGACACAGACCTGCTCCTGGTCACAGAGAGTCATTCTTGGGCCTGCCCTCCCAGCGTCCACCTGAGACCCTGGAAGGAAGGGAACCTGGAGGCTGACTCTCTGGGCAGGAGACTGTGAGCTCATGATGGGCTAAGACTACAGATGTAGGAGGGATTAAGGTGCAGAGCAGTAGTATCTTGTACTAAATCACTTAACTGATATTTACCTAATAATGAGATATCAGAAGAAAGGGCTTTTGAACTTCTCTGAAGAGACCTGACCATGTGTTTTAACAATAGAGGTCATCATGAAACTTCAATTATCCCCTGTGTTCACACCTTACAGCTCACGGAGCAATTCAGAATCCACACCTTTGAGAACCGCTCCAGTGCAGGACATCTAACTCAGGATGTTCAGAACTCTCTAGAAGCTGCAATTCTGGAAGCAGAGGCTGACCCATGAAATTCGGTACAAATTAAGGATCAGACAGTGGAAACTTCAGTCAATGTGAGAACAAAGCCCCACTCTCACTGTTGCTTTGTGCTTATTGACTTGCTTCTCATCGCTGGCTGCTGTCCACTCTGAATGCATGAATACCTCACTTTCCCTTATCATTGCAATTGTTATGTGGACACAGGGGTCTGACCCCAGGTTTGGTGCTGACATCTGGCAGTTTTCAAGCTTTACCCTCCCTCCTCCACTTCTGCCCACATCTTCTCTGCCCCTGGAGGGTGTCCGTACACTCCAGCCCCTGACCAGCACAGGAGTCCCACCAGTCCTCACTCCCTGACACAGCTCACCCTGTGCCCGGCCCTCTCCCGGCTCCCTGAGGCCATTGCACCTGGTGGAGAGGCCTCCCTGCCTCCAGAGACAGAGGTTCTGTCAGAGCTGCACGTTATCTCATCCTCAGACTCAGCCTCTGAAGCTGTTGTGCACCAGAGTCCTGCTGTCCTTGCACAGGGCCCACAGCCATTGTCTCTACATGCAGGGCCTGGGCAATGGCCACCCCGGGGCCTCTCTTCTCCATCAGGACTGACTGGCTCTTTGTTGCTGAGCTGTCTGTGCCTTGAACATGACTGGAGAAGGCTCAGGAACCAATGTCACATGAAGAGGAAAACCCAGCCTCCAACAGGGTCCAGGGCTTAACCTGCTCCTCCTCCTGCTCCTGGTTTGGATGCTCAGATCCCTGGGTCCTGAGCGCCCCCTGGTGCCTGGGTGCTCCCTGCAGTCCAGCTCTGCTGTCTCCCTCAGGGAGGTTTGTGCCTGGGCTCACACTGACTTCCCCTCACTGTGTCTCTTGCACAGTAATACACGGCCGTGTCCTCAGTTCTCAGGCTGTTCATTTGCAGATACAATGTGTTCTTGGCATTGTCTCTGGAGACAGTGAACCTACCCTTCACAGAGTCTGCATAGTATGTGGTACCACCACTACTACTAACACCAGAGACCCATTTCAGCCCCTTCCCTGGAACCTGGTGAACCCAGTTCATGCCATAGCTACTAACGGTGAATCCAGAGGATGCACAGGAGAGTCTCAGAGACCCTCCAGGCTGCACCAAGCCTCACCCAGACTCCACCAGCTGCACCTCACACTGGACACCTGCAAACACAAAGATGTTCTGGTCAGGAAATGCTGACCTGTGTACTGTTTCTCTCACTCACGCCCACTCAGATACTCAGTATTACTTCTTCTCCATAAATTACTTCTCAGAATAGCCACAAGGAAAATCCATCTGAGCCCTAACCCCATGGTGAGTGGTCTGTATTGAGTCCTGATCAGGAGACAGAATCACCTGGGGATCCTGGGCCTGGGATCCTGTTCCAGAGCTGCAAGGCCCGGGCTGGGCTGGCTTTTATGAGCAGAGGGGGCCCTATTTGCATGTCCTCCTGCTATATAGGGAGCTCTGGGGTTGGAGACCTACAAGGAGAGT
The DNA here is from genome assembly GCF_028538775.1 of Myotis yumanensis. NCBI lineage: Eukaryota > Metazoa > Chordata > Mammalia > Chiroptera > Vespertilionidae > Myotis > Myotis yumanensis. The sequence goes on from NW_027223773.1 coordinate 16,142,851, forward strand.
AATGCCTATTTGCAGGTGAAAGTGTCCTGAGGGAGAATCATGTCATGAAAACATTTCAATAACTAAATACAGAATCATAAGGAGGTTTGGGGCATGTCCATGGGACCACATCTGGTGACATTGACCCCTGCTTCTGGACTGATTCCTCCCCATTGGCCCTCACTGTTCCTCTGAACCAACTCCAGGGCAGAGCAGAACCTGCCCAGTGAGGATGCAGAATCCTGGTATGAGATGAGAGGATGGATGAGTGTCCATGGTCTGGTGTTACCCCCCTCTTGAGGGTTTGATTCCCCTGTGGTCTCAGAGTCCTCACTACCATGGAAAAGGTCATGCCTCACCTGGAAGGTGCTCCTCCATCACCTAATGGGAGTCAGGTTCCCCCAGGTCTGTCACATGCACCTGGGGTCTGTGTTGAGTTCAGGACCACTATCGTGATCTCCACAGCCTCTGTCCTGTGCCACCTGTTACCAGTGGCCTGAGACCTCCTCCAGCCCCGATGTGCATGGGCATCTCCATGTGGGTGTCAGGAGGTCTGATGTTACTGTCACGGCTGAAGCTGGCCCTGCGGTCAGACGTGGCATCTGTCATTGCCCCTCTATGTTCACCTTGATCCAATAAGTCTGTCCAACGCTCTGGGGAGTGGGCTGCTGTCCCCGTGGCTGTTTGTTGGGAAACCCAGGCCCAGAGCCCCCAGGGCCATGTCCCTGCATCACCTGGCCTTCTTCAGGCATTTGAATGACACAATTTTCTTGCTCATGTTCAATTCAATAGAGGCTAGAGCAGACCCTGCTCAGGCCAGACTGACCCCTCTCTGTGCCTGTTGGGAGCTGCCACCATATCCCCAGAGGAACAGCAGTCACATATCCCCACCTTCACAGAAACACTTGCTTCTGCAGCTGGGCCAGAGCTGTGAGCCCGCCCGGACAGGGCAGCAGTCCCAGCCTCGATCTCATTGATCCCTAAATGTGCCAACTGTGGACGCATCCCTTTCTGGGGACAAGGACTTCTCACCCACTTCAAGGGAAGACTGTGGAGACTGAAAGAACCTTCTTCAGGCTGTCGTCCTGCCTGTGGTGGAGACTCTTCCTCTCTATCCCCATGTGTACCTGTGTGCTCTCCTCCTGCTTCACTGTGATGTGCACTGTGACAGGGCCCTGGAGGGAGTCCTGGGGGACAGGGTGTCTGCATCGTGGCTCAGGGAGGCTGACAGTGTCTTCAGGAAGGTAATGCCATGAATCATCAAGCACATGCAGGTCCAGGCCCAGAGCCTGGAATCAGCCCATCCACTGGCCTGCCTGCTCCCCAGAAATCTGTGTCACACTGGAAATATGAGTGACTGGACATCTGAGTGACAGGAAATCTGAGTGACAAGAGAATTCTGAGTGATAATGAATCTGAGTGACATGAGATATCTGGGTGACATAGGAAAGCTGAGTGACTATGGAAATCTGAGGGGCAGGGGGGATCTGAGTGACAGGAAATGTGAGTGACATTGGAAGACTGGGACCCTTGACCTTGTTCCCTTGGTGCACCTCCTGTCCCTCCAGGGTCACTGGACCTGGAAGACCTCATATGGTATCTCCTGTCAGGATCAGATGTCAGCATCTTGGAAATTCTCATAACAGGCCATCCAACAGCCACAGCACACCCATGGCACAGGCTGAGTTCTGGTCAGGAGAGATTTCTCCCTTTCCCTGGTGGCCTGCACCTGAATCAGCTGCTTCCCTTTCAATGGCTGGAGGGGAGCCCATGGATGGGGCCCTGGTGACAGGTGGGGGTGGTGTCAGTTCTGTACCACCTCAGGTCCTTAGAGGGAGAGGCTGGGGCAGCCTCCATGCCCCAAGTTTGGCAAGCCCTAATATGAACCGAGATGGCACTGGAAACATTGGAACAGTATTGGATGGAGCAGGTTAGACCACTGAACTCTGACCTCCCTGACCTCTGACCCCACAGGACAGCTTTCCCTTGCTTGGGGCTGGGGGCTGACTCTAAATACTAAGCATTCAATTGGAGTTTACAATGGAATTACTTGAGAATATTGCCAGCATATTTAATTCAATTAAGCTCCTAGGAAAGTTAACATTAAATACAAACAAATATAAAGGCCGTGTGAGGAGGACATGATAAAGATAGAAAGTGGATATTGGAGGGGACAGTGCCAGGGGACGGACAGGTGGGGCTCCCTGGTGTCCAACTTGGAGGAGTGGTGTCTCGCCCAGGAGCCTGCCCTGTGGCGTAGATCTCCCTGCTACTTGGCTGGGCAACTCGGCCCCACAGAAGCACATGGACACGCACAATGCTCCAGCTACACCCTCTAGTTTCCCTCGAAAAGTTACTTAAAAACAACACGACTCTAGAAAAACAAGCTGACAGGCATTCTGAGAGTTGCCTCACTGACCCTTTATACTACACGGCGATAATGCCCATTGAGGGGTGTACGTGTGGCAGAGGTTAGATTCCATGCACACAGGTTCAATAACTCCAAGAAAACAGCAAAGACGAGAAAAACACAGCACCCAGACACACGCTGTGGTCACGGTGCCCCTTATGCATTCCACTTCAGAAGGGGGACCAGCAGCACCTGGGACCCCAGTAAACCCAGGGCGACCCCGAAGGGGATGCCGCACCCCCCCCTCAGCCCCCGCCCGACTGCGCAGGTGCTGTGATGTCAGGAAGGAGACAGGGAAGAACTCCAGTAGACCTTCCTCGTGTCCATAAATGCCCTCATCTTCAGGGGTCAGTGCCTCTTGTCTACTGGGAAATCACTTTCAAGCTTGAGCATAGAAGACCTTATAGGATTTGCACAAACAACAGCTGAGAGTAAATGAGATTATCTGGAATAAACACCAGGGACTTGTATTTATAGTGGCAGATTCCATTGCTCCTGAAGACGGATATTGCGGGTAAAAAGAGGAGTCTGGTAAAAAGATTTTGCATTTCGTTTCCTGGTGATTCCCTTGTTCAACCAACCTCCAGAGGGGTTTCTAAGCGCTCGGGCACCTTGGACATGACCTGCTCTAGAGATCAGGTTCAATGTCTGAAAAGTGAAAACCTCAGTCAATGGGGGAGTAAAAACAGGAGGGAAGGTTTCTGACAAAGCGCAGCTCTACATATACGTTTAAATGAACAAAGAAAAAGAGAAAGAAAAAGGAAGCAATGCTGTTTTGTTCCAATGCTGCAGCCTCAGTCCCAGGTTGGAGGAGGGATGTCTGCCCAGCGAGCAGGTCACCGAGGTCAGGCTGCAGGGACAGTCCTTGCCTTTTTTTTTATTGGATTGTTTATCTTCGTTTCGTTAAGTTGTGTGAGTTCCCTATAAATTCTGGAGATTAAATCCTTATCGGATGCCATATTGGCAAATACATCCTCCCATGCAGTGGGCTTTCTCACTATTTTGTTGATAGTTTCTTTTGCTGTGCGGAAGCTTTGTATTTTGATGTAGTCCCATTTGTTTATTTTCTCCTTAGTTTCCATTGTCCTAGGAGTCATGTCGATAAGTATATTGTTATGAGAGATGTCTGAGATTTTTCTGCCTATGTATTCTTCTAAGATTTTTATAGTTCCCCATCTTACGTTTAAGTCTTTTATCATTTTTGAGTTAATTTTTGTGTATGGTTAAAGTTGGTGGTCTAGTTTCATTTTTCTGCGTGTATCTGTCCAATTTTCCCAATACCATTTATTGAAGAGACTAACTTGACTCCATTGTATGCTCTTGCCTCCTTTGCCAAATATTAATTGAGCATAATGGCTTGGGTAGATTTCTGGTTTCTCTGTTCTGTTCTATTGGTCTATATGTCTGTTATTGTGCCAGTAGCAGGCAGTTTTCAGAACAGTGGCTTTGTAATATAGCTTGATATCTTATATTGTTATCCCTCCAACTTTGTTCCTTTTTCTCAGGATTGCTGAGGCTATTCAGGGTCTATTTTTTTTATCCCATATGAAATTTTGGTGAGTTTGTGCTAGGTCTGTGAAATACACCATTGATATTTTAATGGGGATTGCATTGAATCTATAGATTACTTTGGGTATTATGGACATTATAATGATGTTGATTCTACCAATCCATGAGCACAGTATATTCTTCCATTTGTTTATGTCTTCTTCTATTTCCTTTTTTTCCACCTCCTGTAGTTTTCTGAGTACAGTTTTTTTACCTCCTTAGTTAAGTTTATTACTAGGCATCTTAATGTTTTTGGTGCAATGGTAAATGGGATTTAAAAAAAATATATATATATATATTATTGATTTTTTACAGAGAGGAAGGGAGAGGGATAGAGAGTTAGAAACATCGATGAGAGAGAAACATCAATCAGCTGCCTCCTGCACACTCCCTACTGGGTATGTGCACTCAACCAAGGAACATGCCCTTGACCAGAATTGAACCTGGGACCCTTGAGTCCGCAGGCTGATGCTCTATCCACTGAGCCAAACCAGTCAGGGCAAGGGATTTTTTTTTTTTTTTTTTTTTTTTAGTTTCTCTTTCTTTGAGTTCATTATTGGTGTATAAAAAAGCCCTACATTTCTGGGTATTAATTTTGTATCCTGCTACATTGCTGAATTCTTTTATTAAGTCTAGTAGTTTTTTTATGGAGTCTTTGGGGTTTTCTATGTACAATATCATGTCATCGGTGAATAATGACAGTATTAATTCTTCTTTTCCAAGTCGGATGCCTTTTATTTCTTCTTCTTGTCTGTTGCTATGGCTAGCACTTCCAGTACTATGTTGAACAGGAGTGGTGAAAGTGGGCATCCCTGTCTTGTTCCTGTTCTTAGGTGAAATGGTTTTATTTTTTGCCCAATGAGTATTATGTTGGCTGTAGGTATGCATATAAGGCTTTTATTATGTTGAGGTATGATCCCTCTATTCCCACTTTCCTCAGAGTTTTTATCAAGAAAGTGTTTTGGATTTTGTCAAATGCTTTTTCTGCATCAATTGATATGATCATGTGATTTTTGTCTTTTAGTTCATTTATGTGATGTATCACATATGTTGATTTGCAAATATTGTACAAGCCTTGCATTCCTGAAATAAAACCCACTTGATCTTTGTAATATATTGCTGGATGCGATTAGCTAGAATTTTGATGAGGATTTTAGCATCTATGTTCATCAGGGATATTGGCCTGTAATTCTTTTTCTTTGTAATGTCTTTATCTGGCGTTGGAATTAAAATAATGCTGGTCCCATAAAAAGAGTTTGGAAGTGTTCCTTCCTCTTGGATTTTCTGAAATACTTTGAGGAGTATAGGTGTTAGTTCTTCTTTGAATGTTTGGTAAAACTTCCCTGTAAAGCTATCCAGACTTGGGCTTTTGATTGGTGGTTTTTTTTTTTTTATTTTTTATGACTGCTTCTATTTCATCAGTTGTTATTGGCTTATTCATGTTTTTACTTGCTTCCTAATTAAGTTTTGGGAGATTGTATTTTCCTAGGAATTTGTCCAGCTTGTTGAAATATAGTTGTTCATGGTATTTTCTTACAATCCTTTGTATTTCTGTGGTGTCAGTGGTTACTCCACCACTTTTGTTTCTGATTTTATTTATTTGGGTCCTCTCACTTTGTTTCTTGATGAGTCTGCCTAATGGTTTATCAATTTTGTTTATCATTTCAAATAACCAGCTCTTGGTTTTATTGATTTTTATATTTCATTTTTTAGTATCTATGTTTCCTTCCACTTACTCTGTGCTTTTCTTGTTGTTCTCTTTATAGTTCTTTAAGTTGTAGGGTTAAATTGTTTATTGCTGATTTTCTTTCTTTCTTTCTTTCTTTCTTTCTTTCTTTCTTTCTTTCTTTCTTTCTTTCTTTCTTTCTTTCTTTCTTTCGTATGTCTATAGTGCTATGAAGTTCCCTCTCATTACTACTTTTGCTGTTTCCCAGAGATTTTGGATTGTTGTGTGTTAATTTTCATTTGTTTCCAGGAATTTTTTTATTTCCTTCTTGATCTCATTGGTAACCCATTCATTGTTTAATAACATGCTATTTAGCCTCAATGTGCTTGAATGGTTTTGGGTGTTTTTGCTGTAGTTGATTTCTAATTTCATTCCACTGTGATCTGAGAATATGCTTGATATGGCTTCAATCTTCTTGAACTTGTAGAGACTTGTTTTGTGTCCTAACATGTGGTCTATCTTTCTGAATGATCATGTGCATTTGAGAAGAATGTATATTCTGCTGCATTGGGGTGAAATGTTCTATAAATGTCCATTAAATCCACCTGATCCAGTTTGTCCTTTAGAGCAGTGGTTCCCAAACTTATTTGGCCTACTGCCCCCTTTCCAGAAAAAAATATTACTCAGCCCCTGGAAATTAATTTTTTAAAAATTTTAATAGCAGTTACTCATCGCCCCCAAATGCACCTGTGGCCATCACCACCCCCATGGATCACTGCAGTGCCCACCGCGGGGGCGGTAGCGCCCACTTTGGGAATCACTACTTTAGAGTCTCCTTTTCCTTATCTATAAGATCTATCCAGTGAAGTGAAAGGGGTGTTAATGTCCCTTACTATGACTGTATTGTTGTTTATCTCTCCATTAAAGTCCTCTACAAGTGTTTTTTTTTATTATTTAATGTATATAGGTGCTCCTATTTTGGGTTCACATATGTTTACCAGGATTATATCCTCTTGTTGGATCAATCCCTTTAGTACTATGTAGTGAGCTTTTTTGTTTTTTGTAGGGCCTTCTTTTTGAAGTATATTTTGGCAGATGTGAGTATTTCTACTCCACCTTTTTTTCTTCTTTTCCATTTGCATGGAATAAATTTTTTTCCATCCCTTCACTCTCATCCTGTGTGTGTCTTTTGTTTTGAGGTGGGTCTCTTGTAGACTGCATATAGTTGGGTCATGGTTTTTTATCCATTAAGCTATGCTATGCCTTTTGATTGGAGCATTTAAACCATTTACATTTAAGGTTATTATTGAGAGGTGCTTATTTATTGCCATTGTAATACTGTATGTCTAGGTTTCTCCCTCTGTGTCTTCTTCTCATTACCACAAACGCTTTAACATTTCTTGTAATGCTGGTTTGGTGGTGATGTACTCCTTTAGCTTTTTAAAATATTCTTTTCTTTGTCTGGGAAGCTCTTTATTTGACAGTCTATTTTGAATGATAGCCTTGCTGGATATAATAATCTTGGTCTCAGATCCTTGCTTTCCAATACCTTGAGTACTTCATGCCATTCCCTTTTGGCCTGTAGAGTTTCTGATGAGAAATCAGGTGTCAGCATTATGGGAGCTCCTTTGTAGATAACAGTTTTCTTTTCTCTTGCTGGCTTTAAGGTTTTCTCTTTGTCTTTAATTTTTGGCATTTAATTATGATGTGCCTGGGCATGGGCCTGTTTGGGTTCTTCTTGTTTGGCATTCTCTGTGTCTCCTGAACTTGTGTAACATTTTCCTTTACCAGGTTAGTGAAGTTTTCTGCCATTGTTTCTTCAAACAACTTCTCTATGCCTTTCTTCCTATCTCCCTCCTCTGGCACACCTGCTATTCTAATATTATTATATTTCATGTTGTCCCACAACTCCCTTAGTCTGTCCTCTTGTTGTTTTTTTTAAATTTTTTTCTTTTTGATTCTCTGATTAGTGATATTTTCAACTCTGTCTTTTAATTCACTGATTCAATCCTTAGCTTTCCTTAATCTGCTATGCATTCCTTCCAATATGTTCTTTATTTGTGCTCTATCATTCTTTATCACAGACTGTTCTTTTTTCATGTCCTTTTTTCATAGTTACTGTATTTTTTTTTTCAAGCTGTTGAGCATTTTTACCACAATTATTCTGAACTCTGTTTCAGGTAAATTTCTTATCTCTGTGTCATTTATCTCTTATTCTGGATAATTCTCTAGTTCTTCCTTTTGGGGGTTGTTTCTTTGTCTCCTCATTTTGGCTGTCTGGGTTTTTGAGTATGTATTAGGTAGATCCTCTACACTTCTCAATCTCTAATGCAGGACAATGTACTACTTATAATGTGGATTTTTTTTCAAGAAATGATGTTACACATATGTTGATATATATGCGATTTAATATGCATGCTATTTTGTTGTATTGACAGCAAGCTTCAAAACTTCATATGTCAAATTTGCTGAAGGTTTTAACATCATAGATATTTTTATGCTTAAAAATGTCAAATTTTGTGCCAAAAAAAGAGCATTTGTGGGAAGTTTTAATTCATTACTTTATTTTGAAGAGAAGTGCTGCTGAAAGTTATCATATACTTTGGGAAGCTTATGGTGAACATGCTCCATCTCAAGATACTTGTGAACACTGCTCTCAATGTTTTAAAAGTGATGATTTCTATGTGAAAGACAAAGAACGTCCAGGTCAACTGAAAAAGTTTGAAGACCAACAATTACAAGCATTATTGGATGAAGATGTGTGTCAAACTCAAAAACAACTTGCAGAAAGATTAAACGTTGTTCAGCAAACAATTTCTGATTGTTTACAAGCAATGGGAAAGATTTTAAAGGAAGGAAAATGGGTGCCACATCAATTGAACAAAAGACAAATGGAAAATCAAAAAGTCATCAGTAAAATGTTGCTTCAGTGGCATGAAAGAAAGTCTTTTTTGCATTGAATTGTGACTGGCGATGAAAAGTGGATTTATTTTTAGAATCCCAAATACACAAAATCATGGGTTAATCCAGGTCAACCATCAAAGTTGACTGCAAGGCCAAATTGCTTCGGAAAAAAAGACAATTCTCTACATTTCGTGAGCTCAGGAAGGTGGGGTATATCATGAACTTCTAAAAACAGGTGAAACCATGAATATTGATGGCTACCGACAGCAAATACAGGCAGTGCTCAGGTTACATCAGACTCAATGTATGTCGTTTCGTGGTTATGTCGCCATCTCCCAATTATTTATAAAAAAAGTTTCTTCATTTCAACATATGTGCATATGTGCTTTATGTTTTTTATTATTTACTGTATTTACCACAACTAAAGGCCAGGAATTATTATTTCTTTCTTTCTTTCTTTCTTTCTTTCTTTCTTTCTTTCTTTCTTTCTTTCTTTCTCTCTTTCTTTCTTACTGTTTCTCTTCATTACTGCTGTGTATGTGCTCCATGTGAGTGACGTAGGTGCTTATGTAGGTGGGTTCGGATTTACGGTGAAAATCACGTTACATTGCACTGTAGGAATGGATATCCGATGTAACCCGAGGACCTACTGTAATCAATTTGAACCACCCTTTGATCATAAAACAACCCGAATAGGCCAGAAGACATGGCAAAATAATTTTGCTTCATGATAATGCACCATCACACACTTCTAAACCAGTTAAAGTCACGTTAAAATATCTTGCCTAGTAAGTATTAACCCACTCACCATATTCACCAGATTTTGCTGCTTCAGATTACCACTTGTTCTGATAGATGGCACACACACTTTCTGAGCAGCACTTCAAATCGTATAAAGAAGTGGGAAATTTGGTCTCGGAGTGGTTTGCCTCAAAACAAGAAAAGTTCTATTGGGATAGTATCCACAAATTACCTGAAAGATGGGGGAAATGTGTAGCTAGTGATGGACATTACTTTGAATAAAGCACTTTTAATGTTTCTCTTGAAATCATTGTGTTTTCTTTAATTACAAAATCCACATTAGTAACTGGTACACCTGGCAAAGACTGTTTCTGACTAATTAGATCAGGCAAAGACTCATAGCCTCCAGAGACTGCCTTTGTCTACAGACTGAAAGGATTTCGACTTGAATTGCCCCCCAGGCAATCAACTTTAGGTGTGGCAAGAGTTGTTTTTGTTTATGTCTTTGAGCAGGGGGAGGCAGTTGCTTCTGCCTAGAGGCTGATTTTTATTTTTAATCTCTTAGGTGGCTTCAGGGCAAGGTGTTTTCCAATAGGGTGTATCAACTGTCTTCCTCTGAGACAAGGTAAATGTCTATGTGAAAAAGATGTCTATGACTCAGCCCAGGAAACTTGGGTGTCTGCCTTCTGAGCTCTATCCCCCGAGTACGGAGTCTAGACTTCTGCTCTTACAGCTCCAGTCCACTTCACTCTCCCTCTGTTGGAGTACAAAGTGGGTGGGCTACACAGGGAATTTTGTACATTGGCCTTTTAAGAGGGTACCTGGATTTTCATTTATTACTTCCTGGCAGAGAGCACCCTGCTTCTTTTCTAAGCCAGATGTTATGTGGGTACCCTCCTCAGTTTCAGTGCTCTCTGCTGGGGGGCCCAGCTTGGGGATTAGATCGAGGAGTTATCAGTGGAAACCTCCACACCTGAGATATCTCTTTGGGACTTCAGTTGTTGTCTGTGGGTGCTCAGCCAGCCCTTTTGTGCCTCCACACTCCTACCGATCTCTATGCACTCTCCAATTTCAGTCCTCGGGTATCAGGGTTCTCTCCTGCAAGTTTTCTGTTGATTATTCTTCTATATATGTTTATATGATGGTATACTTTATCCTTTATCCTGTGGATGAGTGTAGTGCATTTACTGGTTTACAAACATTTAACTATCCTTGCATTCTGCTCAATATATCACTGGATCATGGTAAATGATCCTTTAAATGTGGTGTGAAGCGTCCTCATATATTATTGAGAGTTTTTGCATATGTGATTATCATGGATACTGACCTGTAATTTTTGTGTGTCCTTACCTAACTTTGGTATCAGTATAATGGTCACCTCAATAAATCTCTTTGGAAGTGTTGCTTCTTTTCATTCTTGGAAGAATTCAGGAAGGATTGATTAAAATGTTATGAATTATTCTTTGAGTTGTTGGTGGAATTCCCCTTGATTCCATTTGTTTGTTGGCTTTTATTTGTTAGAAGGTTTTCACTACTACATCAATTATTTTTTCAAAGTCTTAGCAATCTAGCCAATTTGGAATCTGGTTCCTAATTTGAGATCCTACTAAGTGGACTGAGAAATACAACTGTTGCTCTTCACAGGGAGTGGTTAGTGTTGAAATAATAGTTGGTTTCAGATCATATGCTTATTTTATATGCCATCCAAGAGAATTAAATAAAACAAGAATGTTATATGGTATAGGATTCATAAAGTGCCTTTGTCCTGAGAATGTACCTCCCTTACCACATCTCCATGGAGCACACAGAACAGGTCCCAGCCACTGCACTCTGAAATCCACCATAGTTTCTGCTGAAGACATAGCTGTCCATGACTCCCAGACAATGGCTGAGTTCTGATGTGACACCAAGACATGACCATCACTGAGAGACACAGGTGACATCTGTCAGAAACATGGGGCTCAAGAAATCACCAGTGGATTTGCTGGGCCTTCCTGAAGTTCAGGGAGGTTAAACAAGTCCACATTTCATGGACAGACTTGGATTGTGTGCTGATGGTTTCTGCAAGCTAGAGAACCCCTCTATATTTTTCTTCCTCCATAAGTGATACACGCGTGTTTACATGTGAGAATTTTTCTAATAGAATAAATCTTTAAAAATACAGGGCCATCAGTGGTAGTCACTGCACCATGGGTCTAAAGAGACTCTTGTAGAAACTGTTATAGTGAGAGGAAGGCAAGGACTTCTGAGAAATCAGCCATAAACATCACCTGCAACTGCTTTTGTGGCTGTAACTCAGAATAGGTGGGTCTTGAGCACACCCTGCAGCCCAGCCCTCATGTCTCCCTTAGGGAGGTTTGAGGCTCACACTGACTTCCCATCACTGTGTCTCTCCCATGGTAATACCTGGCCATATCCTCGGCTCTCAAGCTGTTTATTTGCAGAAACAGCGTGTTCTTATTTATTTATTTATTTATTTATTTATTTATTTTTTAATTGTTTTATTGCTTAAAGTATTACAAAGAGTATTACACATGTCTCCTTTTTCCCCACCCTTGACAATCCCCTGGCCTCCCCTATCCCCCAGTTTCTTATGTCCTTTGGTTATGCTTATATGCATGCATACAAGTACTTTGGTTGATCTCTTACCCTCCCTTCCTGCCCCCCAACCCTCCCCGGCCTTCCCGCTGTAGTTTGACAGTCAGTTCGAGGTTGCTCTGCCTCTGTATCTATTTTTGTTCATAAGTTTATAATGGTCTTTATTATCCCTAAATGAGTGAGATCATGTGGTATTTTTCCTTCACTGACAGGTTTATTTCACTTAGCATAATGCTCTCCAGTTCCATCCATGCTGTTGCAAATGGTACGAATTCCTTCTTTTTTACAGCAGCATAGTATTCCATCATGTAGATGTACCAAAGTTTTCTAATCCATTCATCTACTGATGGGCACTTAGGCTGTTTCCAGATCTTAGCTATGGTGAATTGTGCTGCTATGAACATAGGGGTGCATATATCCTTTCTGATTGGTGTTTCTGGTTTCTTGGGATATATTCCTAGAAGTAGGATCATGGTGTCAAATGGGACTTCCATTTTTAACTTTTTGAGGAAACTCCATACTGTCTTCCATAGTGGCTGCACCTGTCTACATTCCCACCAGCAGTGCATGAGTGTTCCTTTTTCTCAGCATCCTCTCCAGCACTTGTCCTTTGTTGATTTGTTGATGATGGCCATTCCGACAGGTGTGAGATGGTACCTCATTGTTGTTTTGATTTGCATCTCTCGGATGATTACTGACTTTGAGCATGTATATATATGTCTCTTGGCTTTCTGAATGTCCTCTTTTGAAAAGTGTCTATTTAGGCCTTTGCCCATTTTTTGATTGGATTGTTTATCTTCCTTTTGTTAAGTTGTATGAGTTCCCTATAAATGTTGGAGATTAAACCCTTATCGGTGATAACATTGGTAAATATGTTCTCCCATGCAGTGGGCTTTCTTGTTGTTTTGTTGATGGTTTCTTTTGCTGTGCAAAAGCTTTTTATTTTGATGTAGTCCCATTTGTTTATTTTCTCTTTAGTTTCCAATGCCCTAGGAGCTGTATCGGTGAAGAAATTGCTTCGGCATATGTCTGAGATTTTGTTGCCTTTGGATTCTTCTAGTATTTTTTTAGTTTCTCGTCGTACATTTAAGTCCTTTATCCATTTTGAGTTTATATTTGTGTATGGTGTAAGTTGGTGGTCTAGTTTCATTTTTTTGCATGTATCTGTCCAATTTTCCCAACACCATTTATTGAAGAGACTGTCTTGACTCCATTGTATGTTCTTGCCTCCTTTGTCAAATATTAATTGAGCATATTGGTTCGGGTCAATTTCTGGGCTCTCTATTCTACTCCATTGATCTATATGTCTGTTCTTGTGCCAGTACCAGGCAGTTTTGAGAACATTGGCTTTGTAATACAGCTTGATATCTGGTATTGTGATCCCACCTACTTTGTTCTTTCTCAGGATCACTGCAGCTATTTGGGGTCTTTTTTTATTCCAGATGAATTTTTGGAGAGTTCGTTCTAGGTCTGTGAAATATGGCGTTGGTATTTTAATGGCAAGTGCATTGAATTTATAGATTGTTTTGGGTAGTATGGACATTTTAGTGATGTTGGTTCTACCAATCCAAGAACATGGTATATTCTTCCATCTGTTTATGTCTTCCTCTATCTTTTTTTTTTAACATCCTGTAGTTTTCTGAGTACAGGTCTTTTACCTCATTAGTTAAGTTTATTCCTAGGTATCTTAATTTTTTTGGTGCGATGGTAAATGGGATTTTTTTCTTTAGTCTTTCTTTCTGTAAGTTCACTATTGGTGTATAGAAATGCCATAGATTTCTTGGAGTTAATTTTGTATCCTGCTACATTACCAAATTCAATTATTAAGTCTAATAGTTTTTTGATGGAGTCTTTAGGGTTTTTTTATGTATAATATCATGTCATCTGCAAATAAGGACAGTTTTACTTCTTCTTTTCCAATTTGGATTCCTTTTATTTCTTCTTCTTGTCTAACAGCAATGGCTAATACTTCCAGTACTATGTCAAACAGGAGTGGTAAGAGTGGCATCCTTGTCTTCTTCCTGTTCTTAGGGGAAATGGTGTTAGTTTTTGTCCATTGAGTATGATGTTGGCTGTGGGTTTGTCATATATGGCTTTTTTATGTTGAGGTATAATCCTTCTATTCCTACCTTGCTGAGAGTTTTTATCAAAAATGGGTGTTTAGATTTTTTCAAATGCTTTTTATGCATCAATTGATATGACTATGTTGTTTTTTTCTTTCAATTTGTTTATGTGATGTATCACATTTATTGATTTGCGGATATTGTACCATCCTTGCATCCCTGGGATAAATCCTACTTGGTCATAGTGTATGATCTTTCTGATGTACTGCTGGATCCGATTTGCTAAGATTTTGTTGAGGATTTTGGCATCTATGTTCATGAGGGATATTGGCCTGTAATTCTCTTTCATTGTGTTGTCTTTACCTGGTTTTGGTATTAGGGTGATAATGGCTTCATAGAATGAGCTTGGAAGTGTCCCTTCCTCTTGAATTTTTTGTAGTAGTCTGAGGAGGATAGGTTTTAGTTCTTCCTTGAATGTTTGGTAAAACTCCTCTGTGAAGCCGTCCAGTCCTGGGCTTTTGTTTGCTGGAAGCTTTTTGATGACTGCTTCAATTTCTTCCATAGTTATTGGCCTATTGAGATTTTTAGATTCTTCCTGATTGAGTTTTGGAATGTTGTATTTTGCTAGGAATATGTCCATTTCCTCCAGGTTATCTAGTTTGTTGGAGTAAAGTTGTCCATAGTATTTTTTAACAATCATTTGCATTTCTGTGGGGTCTGTTGTTATTTCGCCTCTATCATTTCTGGTTTTGTTTATTTGGGTCCTCTCTCTTTGCTTCTTTGTGAGCCAGGCTAGAGGTTCATCAATCTTGTTTATCCTTTCAAAGAACCAGCTCTTGGTTTCATTGATCTTATGTATTGTTTTCTTGGTCTCTATTTCATTGATTTCTGCTCTAATCTTTATTATCTCCTTCCTTCTGCTCACTCTGGGCTTTTCTTGTTGCTCTCTTTCTAGTTCTTTGAGATGTAGAGTTAGATGATTTACTACCATTTTTTCTTGTTTTTTTGAGATAGGCCTGTAGACCTATAAACTTCCCTCTCAGGACTGCTTTCATTGTGTCCCATAGGTTCTGGATTGTTGTGTTTTCATTGTCATTAGTTTCCAGGATGTTTTTAATTTCTTCTTTGATATCCTTGGTAACCCAATCAATATTTATTAACATTCTGTTCAGCTTCCAAGTGTTTGAGTATTTTGGGTTGTAAAGTTTATTTCTAATATTATGCCATTGTGGTCTGAGAAGATGCTTGGTATGATTTCAATCTTCTTGAATTTGGGGAGCCTTTGTTTGTGACCCAATATGTGGTCTATTTTTGAAAATGTCCCATGAGCACTTGAGAAGATCATATATTATGTGGCTTTGGGGTGAAATGTTCTGAAGATGTCAATTAAGTCCATCTGATCTAGTGAGTCATTTAGGATTGCTGTTTCTTTGCTGATTTTTTTGTCTAGAGGATTACTCCTGTGATGTCAGTGGTGTATTAAAGTCCCTTACTATGATTGTATTGTCGATCTCTCCCTTGATATCTTCCAGGAGTTTTTTATGTATTTGGGTGCTCCTGCATTAGGTGCATATATGTTTATCAGGGTTATATCCTCTTGTTGTATTGGTCCCTTTAGTATTATGATGTGGCCTTCCTTATCTTTTGTTATGACCTTCACTTTGAGGTCTATTTTGTCCGATATAAGTATTGCTACCCCAGAATTTTTCTTTTTCCTTTCCATTTGCCTGAAATATATTTTTCCATCCCTTCACTTTCAGTCTGTGCGAGTCCCTTATTTTGAGGTGGGTCTCTTGTAGACAGCAAATATATGGGTCATGTTTTTTTTTTATCCATTCAGCCACTCGATGTCTTTTGTTTGGAGCATTTAGTCCATTTACATTGAAAGTTATTATTGAAAGGTACTTGTTTGTAGCCATTTCTATTTTTTGTGCCTGTTTTCATTCTTAGCTTTTTATTTCTTCTTTTTATACCAGTCTCTTTAGCATTTCTTGCATTGCTGGCTTGGTGGTGATAAACTCCCTTAGACTTTTTGGTATGTGAGGCTTCTTATTTCCCCTTCAATTTTGAATGATAGCCTTGCTGGATAGAGTATTCTTGGATTCAGTTCTTTGCTTTTCATCACTTTGTAAATTTCCATCCATTCTTTTCTGGCCTGATGTGTTTCTGTTGATAAATCATTTGATAATCTCATGGGAGATCCCTTGTATGTAACTTTCTGTCTATCTCTTGCAGTCTTTACGCTTCTCTCTTTGTCCTGAACATTTGCCATGGTAATTATGATGTGTCTTGGTGTGGGTCTTTTTGGGTTCACCTTGTTTGGGACTCTCTGTGCTTGTGTGACTTTTTTCTTCCCCACCTCAGGGAAGTTTTCTGATATTATTTCTTCAAATAGGTTTTTTAACCCTTGTTCCTCTTTCTGTTGTTCTGTCACCCCTATTATTCCTATGTTGTTTCATTTCATGTTGTCCCATACCTCCCTTAGGCTCTCCTCCTGTCTTTTATTTTTTTTCTCCAATTGCAGTTCAGTTTGGGTGTGTTTTGCTTCCCTGTATTCTAATTCGATAATTCAGTCCTCCGCTTCCACTAGTCTACTTTTGAAACTTTCAATGGTGTTTTTTATTTCAGCTATATCACTCTTCATTTCTTCTTGGTTCTTACATAATTTGTTGATTTTTTCATTCGTTTCTTTTTGATTCTTACATTAGTTGTTGATTTTTTCATCCTTTTCTTTTTGATTCTTGCATAAATTGTTGATTTTTCCCTCCATTTGGTTTATGCATTCTAGGACCCTTAATCTAATTCTTTTTCTGTCATGCTGAATGCCTCTGTTTCACTTAGCTGCTTTTCTGGCGAGTCCTCCCTTTCTTTCCTTGGGTGGCAGTGGCTCCTTGGGCTGTGGTTGCTCCTCGGGCAGTTGTGGTAGCAGCTGCTTCTCAGTTGGAAGCAGCTCCTCTGGTGGGTGCTGTTCACAGCTGTGGTGGCTCTTCTGGCTGGTGGGGGGAGGTTTCACACAGAGCTGCTGTTCCTCAGACAGAGGGTGTGCTGATCACGAGGCTGCTGTTTCTTGGATGGGGGCTGGCTGCATGCTGCTGTTGTTCCTCTGGTGTGGTGGGCTGCTTGTGGGGCTACTGCTCCTAGGACTTGGACAGGTTAATTGCAAGGCTGTTGCTCCTACGACGGGGATGGGCTGCTTGCGAGGCTGCTGCTCTTTGGACGGGAGTGAGCTGCACACATGGCTGCTCCTCCTCTGAGATGTGCCACTCACCTGGCTGCTGCTTGTTGGACAGGTGCAGGCTGTCGTGGCTCTGCTCCTCAGATCAGTGCGTGCTGCGCAGGGCTGCCACTCCTTGGACATGGGAGGCCTGCTCATGCAGCTGCTGCTCCTTGGACCAGGCTGGGCTGCTTCTGCTCCTCGAATGGGGACGGGCCACTCGCAGAACTGCTGCTCCTTGGATTCGGCAGGCTGCTTGTGCGGCTGCTGCTCCTTGGACAAGGGCAAGATGCTTGTGCAGCTGCTGCTCCTCGGACTAGTGCAGGGTGTGTGCAGCTGCTGCTCCTGAGATGGGGGCAGGCTGCGCAGGGCTGCCGCTCCTTAGACATAGGAAGACGGCTCATGCGGCTGCTGCTCCTTGGACAGGTTGGACTGCTCGGGTGGTTGCTCCTCCTTGGACGGGGAAGCGGGATGCTCACACATATGCTGCTCCTTGGACAGGGGCAGGCCACATGAGGCTGCTGGTCTTAGGCTCAAGGCAGGCTGCTCACGGGGCTGATGCTCCCTGGACAAGAGCAGGCCACTCACATGTCTGCTGCTCACGTCGTTGAAAAAATAATGTGAAAAGAAGTAGGACATAAAGGAACAAACAAACAAAAGGAGAACAAAGAAAAAAAAACAACAAAAAAAGCTAATGAAATAATAATAAAAAAATAAAAATGAAAAATTGAAATGTCATTCCTTTGGCTGGCTTAAGATCCCACTTTTCTGGGATGTCTGTGATTGTTGTTGTTGTTGTCGTTTCTGGGACTGAAAGCCCCTCTATAGGCCAGACCCTGTTAACTCCCAGGGACTAATCAGATTATTTTAATCCTTCATCTCATTCAGGGTGGAATCTGGGTGTGGCTGTATTCCTTGCCTGGGAGCTGGAGGGAGGGGTGGGGTTATAACTTTAGGAGAAAATGGCTGCCCAGGTCCTGGGCTCAGGGGTGACTCAGCACTCAATTTGCTGCCACTTCTCCTGGCCCCCCTTCTCTCCCAGCCTCTCCCCAGATTCCACTCGTCCACACATTCTCCCGCTCTTCTGCACAGGTGAGTGTCTGTATCCAAAATGTCCTATGAACAGGGTTCAGTGAAAACAAACAAACAAACAAACAAACAAACGCCGGCCACAGAAATGGGGAAGGCTGAGTCTCTGTAAGCTCTTCTCTTACTGGCACTGCATGGTCTGGTTAGCGCTTCACGCTGCCCCTTTTAGGCTCAGTCCTCCGTAATTACAGAATCCAGATCTCAAATTCCCCTGCGCCAACAGTCCCGTGGATCTCTTTTCCATAGTCAGGGGTTGTGCTTGTCCCAAGAGACACGGCTGTGTGCTACGCGGTCTCCCTCTGACCCTCTGGGCTCAGAGGTCTGGCAAACTTTCCTGCCCAGATCCCTTGTTTTTACCTTTCCAGGGGAACTCTGCCCTTCCTGGCTGCAAACTGTCTCACCAGCTGAGTATACTTCACCAATTCGGAGTGGGTGTTATTAATTTCAGCTGCTCACCCATTTGCTCTGGGACAAGCCCTGGGATGTGTCTGCCTATTCCGCTGCCATCTTTCTGAAACAGCGTGTTCTTGGCGTTGTCTCTGGAGATAGTGTAGCAGCCCCTCATGGAATCTGCATAGTATTTCTGACTTCCATCACTCCACATAACTGCCACCTACTCCAGCCCCTTCCCTGGAGCCTCTTGGACCCAGTGCATTCAGTGATTATTGAAGGTGAATCCAGAGGCTGAACAAGAAAGTCTCAGAGATCCCCCAGGTTTCACCAAGACTCCCCACCTCCCAGACTCGGCCAGCTGCACCTCATACTGGACACCTTCAAACACAAAGATGTCCTGGTCAGGAAACTCTCACACATCCACGTTTCTCTCACTCATGTCTACTCACATAATAAGTGTCTCTTATTCTCCATATATTATCTCTCAAAAGAGCCACAAGGAAAACCCAGCTGATCCCAAACCCCATGGTGAGTTGTCTGTTTTCAGTCCTGATCAGGGAATCAAAATACCTGGGAATCCGAAGGCTGGGCTCCTGTCCCAGAGCTGCAGGGTCGGGGTCTGGGCTGGATTTTATGAGGACAGGGAACTCTATTTGCATGTCCTCTTACTATGTAGGGAGCTCTAGGGTTGGACGTTGATATAAAGGATGTGGCCTCAGAGTGTGACATGTCCAAGGGTGCATGTCTGTTAAAATAAATCCCCATAATCAAGTCTTTGCCTTTTGCATTGGATCCAGTTGCTTTAAGATACCTGTGCAAAGATACCAGAGAGGTAATTCTCATAAAATGAACAAGTGAAGGATTGAAAATAAGAGATGCCTTTGACAGAAACCAGTAATGACAATCAAGAGAAATTAATTATCAAATCTGAGATGAATTAAAAGTACAAGAGCTTCATGTTCATGAGATGGAAGTTCCATCTGACACTATTTCTTCTCCAAAGTGATCAGAGGATAACCTAAGAACAGAATGTGAATGTAGAGCCAGTGGACCAATTGCTGGGGGAGAGTAGAGCATCTGTGTGTGTCCCTAGGAACCAGCAGCATGAACTATAGAAACAAAGACAGAGCTCCCAGGTTCTATTCCTTCAGGAGACTTTGGTGATGGATGTGTAGCAGCTGCACTGCCTCCTTTGTAGTGTTTATTCTCTAGACTCTGTTATAGATCCAGTTTCATACATTGGGATATAGAAGAATCTCTGTCATGACAGGTTGTGTTTAGATGAAGATATCATTAATGATTCAGGAATATTTAAGTTTAGGTTATGAAAATATTGTTATTGGAAAGCTGATGTATGCATATTACCCTTGGGACTGCTGGCATATGACCCAACATGATGGGGGTCACATAATTAGGGATCACATTTGAGGGAAAGCTACCTGGGAACATGAAAGGGGGATTAACCAAGACTGAGGACACACATGTCCAGGGTTCTTGTTTCATTAGGTAGTGATCTCCTAGTTGTGTATCCAGTTCAAGTGTTCTTTCCTCATTTTCTTCTGAAACATCCCACATATTTCCTAGAGTCATGAAGGCACTCTGTTGAGAGGGTGAAGGAGCACAAGCCATTTGTGCTTTGGTTTTGTAAATTACATCTTTCCTGAATTCTAGTTTTATTAGCTTCTCATCTGGTTTTTAGGGTTTTATATGTACAAGATCATGTCATGTCTTGCATACAGATAAGGAGAAATATTTTAACTTGTTTCTCTCTGATATAGACATTTTAAATTTCTTTTTCTTGACTAGTTATTCTAACAAGGACTACTAGTTTTGATAAATAGAAGTAGTGAGAGGAGAGCCCTTGTCTTGGTCCTGAAGTAGGAAGAGAAGCTTTGAAATTTTCTCTGTGTAGCATGATGTCACTTATTGGCTTCTCAAATGTGGCCTTTATTATATTGAGGCCCATCTCTTCTACACCTAATCTGTTAATAATTTTA
This sequence comes from Myotis yumanensis, assembly GCF_028538775.1. Lineage (NCBI taxonomy): Eukaryota > Metazoa > Chordata > Mammalia > Chiroptera > Vespertilionidae > Myotis > Myotis yumanensis. The sequence goes on from NW_027223773.1 coordinate 16,163,453, forward strand.
ATTCTGAAGTGTTGTTCAATTTTAAAGACTTTATTCCATATCTATTTATATGATGGTATAATTTATCCTTCAGTCTTTTGATGAGGTTTATCACAGTTACTGGTTTGCATATGTTGAACCATCCTTGCATGCTAGGACAGTATCAACTTGATTGTGGCAAATGATCCTTTCAGTTTGCTGTTAAGATTTTTAGTATATTGTTGAGGGTTTTTGCATGCATGTTCATCAGGGATATTTACCTGTTTTTTGTATGTTTTTATTTGACTTTGATATGAGTGTAATGGTCACCTCAATAAATTTGTTTGGAAGTGTTGCCTCTTTTTTTGTTTTGTTTTGTTTTTTTCTCACCCAAGGATTTTTTTCCATTGATTTTTAGAGAGAGTGGAAGAGAGAGGATAAGACAGAGAGAAATACTGATGTGAGAGAGACACATTGATTGGTTGCCTCCTGCTCAAACTCTGACCATGGCCTTGCCCAGGGAGGAGCCTGCAAACTAGATAGGTGCCCTTAACCAGAATCAAACCTGGGACACTTCGGTCCACAGGCCAATTCTCTATCCACTGAGCCAAACCAGCTAGGGCTAGAAGTGTTGCCTCTTTCTTTAGTACTTGAAAGAGTTCAAGAAAAGATGATTAAAAAGTTAACAATTCTTATTTAAAATTCCAGTGGAATTCACTCTTGAATCCATTTGGTCCTTGGCTTTTCTTTGTTGGAAGGTTTTCACTATTATGTCAATTATTTTTTTAAATTTGTAGCAATCTAGCAAAGTTGGGATAAAATTCCTAATTTGAGCACCTACAAAGTGGACTGAGAAATACAACTGTTGATCTTCACAGGGTGTGGGCAGTGTTCAAATAATAGTTGCTTCCAGATCACATATTTATTTCATACTAGAGGCCCAATGCACAAAATTCATGCATGGGAGGGTGGGGAGGTACCTCAGCCTGGCCTTCACCCTTTCGTAATCCAGGACCCCTTGGGGGACGGATATCCCTCTCACAATCCAGGACCTCTGGCTCTTAACTGCTCACCTGCCTGCCTGATCACCCCTAACCACTTGCCTGCCTGCCTGATCAGCCTTAACCACTCACTTGCCTGCCTGATAACCCCTAACCACTCTGCCTGCCTGATTGTCCCTAACTGATTGCCTACCTGCCTGACCACCCCTAACCATTCTCTGCCTGACTGATCACTCCTAACTACTTTGCCTGCCTGCCTCATTGTCTCTAATTGCTCACCTGCCTGCCTAATCGCCCCTAACCACCTCTGCCTCTGCCCTTGCCACCATGGCTTTGTCAGGAAGGATGTCCAGAACAACATCCAGAAGGTCACTCGGCTGTTCAGTCTAATTAGCATATTACACTTTTATTATTATAGATGGCATCCAAGAGCATGAAATTTAACCACATTTTCTGACATAGAATTCATAACATACAGCGTGTAATTACATGAATAGTTTTGTATCACTGCTCAAGTGTGAATGCATGTGTTCTACAAAAACAAGTGTGCAACTGGATGTAGGTGTGACTGTGAGTGTGATTTTGTGTGTCTATGTGACTGTGTTTCCTGGGCAAGTAGTAAGAGGACAGTATGGATGCAGGGGGTCCTATGGACAGCTACCCAGCTTCCAATATGTCCCTGATGCACATTTCACCCACAGTGAAGCTAGAAAACCTTGGATCGAGGAGGGAAGGTGGAAGGAGGAGTTTGATGATGCATATTCCAACCCTTAGGGTCACCTGTCTCCACTGGGGAGGAGTCTGAAACCTAGATACATGGGGTTAGCACTGCTTCCTGCAGGACATCAGGGGACCCTCGAGTGGATGGATGTGGGGACTCCCTGTGTTTGGTGCACTGAGCTGACAGCTCTTTTGGGGATCAATGTGAACCCAGAGAGGATGTGTGAGGTCCACCAGCCCTGAGTGTGGTCAGGCTTCACAGCACAGGGAAGGCCCTGTGATCTCCCTGGAACCAGGAGAGGGAGGGCATGCAGAGAGTCAGACACTGAGAATATTGTGACCCCAGAAGCATGGATGCAGAGCTGTGCACACAGCCCATTCCCAGTAACCCACCTGCGGAGTTCACACTCATCAGCGAAGCGTTGAAAAGACACGGAAAAAAATCCCTTAGACTTTGTGAATAAGACTTCATGAAGAAGAGTCCCTATCACTCTCAACATGTCACCTGCAAACAGACAATGTCCCTTCTTCATTGTCTGCAGTGAGAATATGAGAAAGAAAACTCCTCCCAGAACAAAGCTGAGAGCTTGAGAGGAAATCCCTGCGCTCAACAGGAAAGCCCTTTCATCCTTCCTCCCTTTGCCCCTGATCCTGGGGCTGCTCTCTCTGCTGTGGGTCCTGAGTGCCTCCTGGTGTCCTGAGTGGCCCCTGCAGCCCAGCCCTGCTGCCTCCCTCAGGGAGGTTTGTGTCTGGGCTCACCCTGACTTCCCCTCACTGTATCTCACACAGTAGTACCTGGCTGTGTCCTCAGCTACCAGGCTGTTCAGTGTTAAGTAAACTTGGCTGTTGGATGTGTCCTTGGTGATGCTGACTCGGGATTTCAGTGTTGGGTTATAGATTCTACTTACATCAGCCCATATAACCCCTATCCACTTCATCCCCTTTCCTGGAGCCTGGTGGTTCCAGTGCACACCATAGCTTGATAGAGAGAATCAAGAGACAGTGCAGGTGAGGGAGAGCGTTTCTGAGGGCTTCACCAGTCCTGGGCCCGACACCTGGGGACAAGGAGCATCAACCCTGTCAGTCACATGTAGTCACATCCATCCCATGATCCCTGTATGACCTCTTGAGTCTGGAGTGCTCCCTGGTGTCCTAGAACCCTCTGGTGTCTGTAGCCTCTCCCTCAGAGATGTTTGTATCTAGGCTCACACTGATTTCCCCTCACGGTGTCTCATACAATAATACACAGCCATGTCCTCAGCTCTCAGGCTGTTGAGTGTAAATAAACTTGGTCCTTGGAGGTGTCATGGGTGATGCTGAGTTGGGATTACAGCGTTGGGTTATAGGCTGTACTTCCATCCGCCCATATATCCCCGATCCACTCCAACCCCTTTCTCTGAAGCAGGTGGATCCAGTGCACAGTGTAGCTCATTAAAGAGAATCCAGAGACAGTGCAGGTGAGGGAGAGGGTCTGTGAGGGTTTCACCAGTCCAGGACACTGACTCCTGCAGCTGCACCTGGGATAGGACACCTGGGGACAAGGAGCATCAGTCCTGTCAGTGATGTGTAGTCACCCCTTTACCCTGACCCCTGTCTGACCCCTGAGACCCTCACCTTGGGGGTCAGTCACCAGGAACAGGAGAAGACCCAGCAGTCTCATCTTCTTCTAGACCACAGCTCTGCCTTCCCAGAGACCTCAGCCATGTGTGAGGGGAGAACTGTGAGCCTGCACAGCCCAGGAGAGGATTTACCCTGGAGCATGAAGAGGAATTTGCATGTGGGGCAGCATTTCCCTTATAAGTAGAGGGACTGAGATAGGTATTCTTTGGTCATTTTGGGTCCCATGTTGGGGCATCTCTTTCCTTGACTTCACTCACCAGGTAAGTCATGGATGGGGTCCACCTGGGTTATGAGACTCATTGGAATTAGGTCAAAGACAACCTTTCCTGAGCAGAAGAAGAAATGTTGGACTAGATGAGTAGGTAACATTGGTAAATTCCCATTCATCTTTCAAACAAATTTCATAGGGATTACCATTTGTTTAGCTCCTGAAATCCAACACTTACATATATCTACACTTACAAATGTTTATCATTGTCATTTTATATGCTAATTATGTTCACCTTGTTGTAAACCATTTGAAAAGCACACCCATTTTTTTTTTCTTTCACAATGTCTTCATTTATGAGGTTACTTTGATATGAGTAACTGCTTCCCAAACACAAGACAAAGGGATTCCCTTGATTATTGATGTTGGAACTTTTTTATGATTTATAACACACTGTGCAAAATCTTCCCTTATGCAAGCCCATGGCTTATTGCAAAGACTCCAAACTAATAGCATCCAAAATAATCATGTTTTAACCTGAAGAAGAGATCAGAAATTAAAATAGCGATTATGCCTGTGTACCATTGAGAATCTTTCATATCTTGAAAGGATATGGCACTCTGTTAAGTGACCTGATTTCTCAGTCTATTGTTATCAGTGATGTTGGGGTTCAGAGTGAGGGGAATTGGAGAATTCCTAGCATAGTTTTTCTCACCAGAAAGGGAACTTCAACCCTGTCAGGAATCCCTCACTCCCTGCCTCCCTCTGCCCTGTGCTGGGGTGCTTACTGTTCTCAGAGGGTGCTGGGCTCTCCCCCATAACATACAACATCCTTAATGTGTAAAGCAAACATTCTCCCATCAGGCACTTGATGTGGAGAGATAGTCTCTCGCTAAGCCTGCCATTTAATTTCCTTGATGGAATATTTGGTGGAACAAATGATTTTACTTTTATTAAAGTTCAATTCATCACTATTTTTTAGTGGAATTTGTTTTGGGTGATTTTACAAAGAACTCCCCAGAAAATGCTGAGCCTCAACTGTCTATGTGATTAGCTACAGCAGCCACAGGGACTGGAACAGGTTCTGGTACCAAAGGTGCTACTGGGAAACTACCCATAAATCTGGATGTGACTGGAACTGGGTGAGGGGAGGAAGCTTGTTTTGAGTCACATGACAGAGATATTACTGATATTCATGGACAGAGAGTTACTGGACATGTGGGTTTAAAGTCTCCTCCAGTGAAGGCCCACAAGGATGTGCAGGGCATGACAGAGACAGTTTATATCATTGTAAAAAATGCCTGAATAATTAGGAACAGGAGTTTGTGAGAAGTAGAAACAATAAGCAATCTGAAGGTAGGGATCAAGAGAAATAAGAAGCGTGTCACAGAAGCAAAGTGATGGGAAAAGGGTCCCTGTTGCCTACATTCACATTCTTAGCGTCTCTCTCTTCTAGAAGGTAACACCTTCCTAGATCAAGGGGATCTGCACATGGACACCTTTGGGGTCATTAATGATCTGGTCTCACCATGGATCATCCAAGCTGCATAATTAATTGGAGTCCCATTTGTGAAATCTGTCAAAACTTAGAAGGAAGTGTGAACACCCCTCACTGGAGAAGTCATGGTGATGGTGTGTGTGTATGAGGAGCCATCATTCCATTAAGCCAGGCCTCCTGTCTCAGTCCATCATCCTCATTGTAATCATCATCATCATCATCATCATCATCATCATCCTCCTCCTCCTCATCATCATCATTGGCATTATCATCACAATTTGCTTACATATAATCATGCTTCTCATTTTCTATAGACATAGTGGTTGTCCACACACAATTCCTTTTCATCAAAAAGGAAAGCAGGCATCTACTCTACAAAACTATTGGAGATTGAATCCCTCCATGCCCAAATATATGTTGATACCAGGCCTTAATGAAAATGAATGACCTTTGATAAAGTACATGTTCCACCAAGATACGAGATCATCTACATATTGTAGGTGGGTGCTAGGGGATAGATTTAACTGTTGCAAATCAGAGGCTAGTGCTTGGTGAAAGAGGTGGGGACTGTCTCAACAACCCTGGGAGAGAACTGTCCAGGTTAGTTGTCTAGTTATCCGAGTCATGGAATCAGTCCAGGTGAATCCAAACAGATCCTGTGAGTTAGGACTAAGAGGGATGGTGAAGAAAGTGTCCTTCTGATCTAACAACATGCAGTGGGTGGTGTTGGATGGTATTTGAGAGAATATAGAGTAAGGGTTGGGTACTCCCGGGGTGATGGGCAGGGTGGCTTCATTGATTGCCCTAAGGTCCTGAACTAAGGTATAAGAGCTTTTAGGTTTCTTTACAGCGAGTGTGGGAGTTCTGGCTGGAGATGCTGCCTCCCTGAACAGGTTGGAAGAGAGAAGTCTGTCAATAATAGGTTTGAGGCCAAGCAGAGCCTGAATTGTTAATGGGCATTGAGCTCTTTGGGGAAATTGCTCTGGAGTTTTGAGTGTTACCTGTACGGTGGGATGATGAGAGGCTATAGAAGGATGAGAGGTATCCCAAACACGGGGATTTACTTGGGTCAGCTATGGTAGGAGGGAAGAGGTGGAATCGTCGGAGAGTACATCCCCTATGGCAAGGAGCAGGATTTTTTGGGACTATGTGGGAGTGCTTTTTGGGCCCCGGGATGAGAAGGGATGTACCTATTTTAGTTAAAATGTCCCATCCTAGCAAGGGAATGAGACAGCTGGACAAAACTAGGAAGGTGTGTGTGAAAGTCTGCCTGGATATCAGGGGAGGGGTGGGGTACTAAGCGGGTGAGTACACTTACCTTCTATGCCTACAGCAGAGATAGGGGGATGGATGAAGAGCCCAGAATATTCATGCAGGACTGAGTATGTCACCGCTGTATCTAAGGTTAAAGAGATGGGCTTACCTGCCACTTTTAAGATTACCCTGAGTTCTGCAGAAGTGATGGTTAGAGCCAGGGCTGTGTGGGAACCCAGTCCAGTCAGCTACTAATATACACCACTAGGTCCAGGAGCCCTGAGACTGAAAATCCATCTGGGAGGGGAAGTTGCTTATGCCTCTGTGGGAGGTGCTTGGGCCTGTGTAATCCCATCTTTTAGTTAGAGACCCCGCTGGACAGAAGGGTGAAGGGTTGGAGGAGGTCTCTGCTGAGGCAGGAACTGGCCCAATGACCCTCCTAGCCACAGGGGAAGCAGGGTCATGTGGGGTTCCTGCCATAGTGGAGCCCTTCACTCTCTGACCTCGACCCTGTTTGAGTGCTCTTAGTGAGGAGGCAGCAGCATATAGTGGGCATCATCTCTTTCCAGTCTTTCCTTCTCACAGGCCGCCTCCCTTTCCCCTCTCTCACTTTTCTTTTGCTTTCTGTCTGTTCCTTTTCTTCCTGTCTGTTTTTTAAAAAAACTTTAAAAGCAATCTGTACAAGTTCTTGCTGGGGTGACTGAGGGCCCTGTTCTAATTTTTGTAGTATTTTGAGAATATCTGGTGCTGATTGGCTGATGAGATGGGTATGGAGCAAGAGGGCTAACTCCTGGGATGCAGGTCTATATTGGGATATTTTACTAAGGCCTCCGTGAGGTGGTTTAGAAAGGCAGCAGGATTTTCATCTGGATTTTGGGTGATTTCTGAGACTGTCATAGTTGACAGCTTTAAATCCTGCCTTTCACATTCCTTCTAAAAGACAAGCGAGGGCATGGGCCATACTCTTCATATCTGAGGAAAGCTCCTGATTGGCTTTTGGAATTGCATTTGTGCCTTGCATTCCCCTATATTCCTCTGGATTTTCAGTGAATAATTTGTTGGTGTGAGCTGTAGCAGCTGACCAGATGCAATCCTTTTCCTCCGAGTGGTTGTGGAAGTGAGAATGACATAGACATCTTGATAAGTCACACCATATGCTTGAGTTAAATATTTAAATTATTTTGTGAATTTGGTGGGATCATCCGAGAAGGAGCCCAATCTCTTTTCTATTTGTATGAGATCTAATCAGGAAAATGGGACATGGACCCTCATGATGCCCTGTTGTCCTTTATCCATTTTGAGTTTATTTTTGTGTATGGTGTAAGTTGGTGATCTAGTTTCATTTTTTGCATGTATCAAATTTCTCATCACCATTTATTGTAGAGACTGTCATGACTCCATTGTATGCTCTTATATCCTTTGTCAAATATTAATTGAGCATAATGGCTTGCATCAATTTCTTGGTTCTCTGTTTTGTTCCATTGGTCTATATGTCTGTCCTCGTGCCTGTAACAGGGAGATTTGAGAATCGTGGCTTGGTAATATAGCTTTATATCTGGCATTGTGATCCCTCTAACTTTGTTCTTCTGTCTCAGGATTGCTGCAGTTTTTCATTGTTTTTTATTCCAGATGAATTTTTGGAGAGTTTTTTTTTATATCTTTGAAATATGCTGTTGGTATTTTAATGGGGGTTGCATTGAATCTGTAGATTGCTTTGGGTAGTATGGGCATTTTAATTATGTTGATTCTACCAATCCATGAACATGGTATGTTCTTCCATTTGTTTATGTCTTCCTCTGTCTTTTTTTTTTTCAATGTCCTGAAGTTTTTCTGAGTACAGGTCTCTTACCTCCTTAGTTAAGTTTATTCCTAGGTATCCTAATTATTTTGTTGCAATGGTAAATGGAACTTTTTTCCTTTCTTTTTCTGTGAGTTCAGTATCTATACTAATAAAAGTCTATGTGGCCCTCATGCCTTCACATCATCATAAGATGGCCACCCCATGTCATCACAAGATGGCTGCCACAAGATGGCTGGCAGGGGGGGAAGTTGGGGGCAATTGGGCTGGAAGGGGATGGCAGTTGGGGGGTTATTGGTCCATCAGGGGAGCAGTTACACATCAATCATTCCAGCAGGGAAGAGGTTAGGGGCAACCAGGCAGGCAGGCAAGTGAGTGGTTAAGAGCCAGCTGCCCCAGATTGTGAGATGGATGTCAGACTGTTGATTTAGGGCCTGTGGGATCCGGCCTAAACCAGCCTTCGGACATCCCTTGAGGGGTTCTAGATTGGAGAGGGTGCATGCTGGGCTGAGGGACAACCCCCCACCCCCATGTGCAAAAATTTTGTGCACCAGGACTCTAGTTGGTGTATAAAAAGCCATAGATTTCTGGGTGTTAATTTTGTATCCTGCTACATTGCCGAATTCATTTATCCAGTCTAGTAGTTTTTTGATGAAGTCTAGTAGTTTTACAGTATCATGTCATCTGTAAAAATGGATGTGTCACGTATGTTTTAAATGAACACAAGACAATATGTTCATGTAAGAAATGTCCAAACACATACAGAATGTTTTATAACATTTTACTTGAGCCCAGTGGATGACAACTGTTTGAGAAAAGACATCAAATGCTGTGGAGAATAACAGTTTGCAGATGCATTTGTGCATTTGAAGTTAATGAGGAAAGGTGAGGAATGTGACATGGAGGTGGGAGAGAGCAAGGCAGGGACTGGATAACAGGACAGTTACCAGGAGGTGCTCTCCTGAGGGTGGTCATGCTTATCTCAAAGGTGTGTTAATGCAGATGCACAGGAGCAATGGATGGCATTGCTTGAGATAAAGATAAGCCCTTTAGTAAAGAAGTTATAGGCCTGTGGCCTGCCTACCAACCAGGACTGCCCAGGTAGGAATTTGTGATTAGAGCTTCTTCTGAGGTTCCTTTCAGTCATTCAATTTGGTCACATTTACTACAGATCCCCTTTTGTTCACAAATACAATTCCTAAAACTAGACATAGGAAAAGACTTTCTGTGAGCTCTGTTGCTCAGCCTTGGAGAAAAACAAATTTAAGACAGAGCAGGAAATTGTGTCTTTGCTCAACTCTCCACCTCCTCCTGGTCTGGGGTCTGTGCTGGTCTTGTGAACCCACTGGTGTCCTGGATGCCCCCTGTAGCCAATCCCTGTCCCTCCCTCAGGGAGGTTTGTGTTGTGTTCACAGTGACTTCCCCTCACTGTGTGTCTTGCATAGTAATACATGGCATGTCCTCGGCTCTCATGATGTTCATTTGCAGTTACAGCATGTTCTTGGCATTGTCTCTGGAGATGGTGAATCAGCCTTTCATAGAGTTGGCTTAGTATATGGTACTACCACCAAAACCACTAATGAATGAGACCCACTCTAGGCTCTTCACTGGAGGTTGGTGGACCCAGTGCATCCCATTGTTACTGAAGATGAATCCAGAGGCTGCACAGGAGAATCTCAGAGACCCCCCAGGCTGCACCAAGCCTCCCAGATTCCACCAGCTTCACCTCATACTGGACACTTTCAAACACTGAGACGTCTTCGTCAGGAAACTATCACATGTCCACTGTTTCTTTCACAGATATCCACTCACATATTCAGTGTGTCTTGTTCTCCAAAAATTACCTCTTAAAAGAGTCACAAGGAAAACCCAGATGAGCCCAAACCCCATGGTGAGTGGTCAGTGTTCAGTCCTGATCAGGGAATGGGAACACCTGGGAATCCTGGGGCTGGGCTCCTGTCCCAGATCTGCAGGGGTCAGCGCTGTGCTCCTTTTAAGACCAAATGGGGCCCTATTTTCATGTCCGCCTACTATATAGGGAGCTCTGGGGTTGGATGCTGATACAAAGGACACTTTCCCAGAGGGTGACATGTCCAAGGGCGTGTTTATGGTTAAACTAGAGGTCAGGTGCATGAATTCATACACTAGTGGGGACTAGCGGGCTCACCCTGATGGGGTCCCATCAGACGGGGCCGGCCATGGGGTCTATTGCTAGAAGCTATAGCTTCCCCCCAGCTGGATCTAATTATACTTTAAGGATGGCCAAAAGAAAACCCACAACAGAACTGTCTTGCATTTCACGTGCCATGAGATGAAGTTGTTTATGTGTTGTTTGCAAATGTATATCAAGATGGATGATAGCCCTTTATTTAATGATTTTTGCATTCTTATTGGGCTTCTGCCCTCAGTTTCCCATTATGATCTTCATGTCTGTTTGTTTAAAAGTTTTTTTCTGTTTTCATGCGTACCCATCACTGTTACTCCTGGAAACCTGCGGGTCCTCTTCGCCGCCACTTTTAAAGAGAGGTTGAAATCTCACCTAATCTGCAAGGTGCAGCAATTTCACAAAATCCCCACCCAAACTCTCTACATTGCTCAGCAAAGGGTCGCTATCCTGTTAATGCTTAGGTCACCTTTTTGGCTAACTTGGAAGGTCTCCTGAGGTTGTGGGCCAGGGAGGGAGAATTCCACACCTTGGCTGAAGGATTAGTGGAGCCCTCTGGAGATTCTGGTCGAGGACAGAAGGGACTGGTGATTATTTTCTTGTGCTTTCACTAAATGTACATGCACCAGGGAGTCAGGCAGTGATTTAGGGCGTTGGGGGCCAATCAGGGCCGGAGCCGGCCAGGGCGAGGGGATGAGGTCCTTCAGGTCATTCTGTTGTTTGGACACTGGGCTTTTATTATATAGGATACTTCCCCACATCTGGGCCTGTGCATTTCCCTCTGAATCCAACTGCTCCAGGTCACCTGTACAAAAAAGAGAAGGACTGAAAATCTTGGATTCCTATGACAATCACTGGTAATGACAACCAAGAGAAATTAGCCTTCAAATCTGATAACCAAATGTTCAGGAGATTTATGTTCAGGAGATGGGAAGTTCCATCTGACACCATTTCCCCTAAAAAGTGAACAGAGGGTAAACTCAGGACATGGTGTGAGCCTGGAGCCATGGACCAAGTATGTAGGGAGAGACTAGCATCTGTGTGGGTCTCTAGGAGCTAGAAGCATGAACTATAGAGACACAGACAGAGCTCCCGGGTCCTATTCCTTCAGGGGAGTTTGGTGCTAGATGTGTAGCAGCTGCAGTGCCTCCTTTTTGTTGTTTATTCTCTAGACTCTGTTGTAGATCCAGTTTCATACATTGGGATATAGAAGAATCTCCGTCATGACCATGTGTGTTTAGGGGAAGATGTGGGCAATGATTTAGGAATAATTAAGTTTAGGTCAGGATAATGTTACTGGAAACCTCAATGTCTGCAGGTGACCTTTGGGACTCCTGTCCTCATGTTTGGGCTCAGCCTCAGGTTTTCTGTCTGTGATCTGTCCTGCAGTGTCCACAAATGAATGGACCTGTGAGGGGGGTGATGGTGGATGAAGAGGGGCAGGTGGGTGTTTTCAGGGTTTTCTCTGCCCTTGACACTTTGGGAGGATCTGGGGAGAGTCAGCAGGGCTCTGGCCAGGGAGCTCTGGGTCTTGGGCAAATCTAGGTAGGATGTGGACAGTGGAAGGCAGCTTGGGAGTTTTCCCTTCTATTGAATTTTTTGGGAATATTTTGAGAGGGATAAGGGTTCAGTCTCTTTTGAATGTCTGATGTGATTCACCTGTGAAGTAATCTGGTCCAGGTCTTTTGTTTGCTGGGAGGTTTTTCATTCCTGCTTCAATTTCATTTGGTTGATTTGGTCTATTTAGATCTTCTGACTCTTCCTCATTCAGTTTTGAAAGCATATATGTTTATAGGAATTTATCCATTTTTCCCAGGTTGTCCATTATATTGCTATACAGTTGTTCATTGTAGTTTATTACAATCCTTTGCTTTTCTCTGGTGTTAGTTGCTACTTCTATTTTATTTTATTTTATTTATTTGTGTCATTTCTCTTTATTTCTTGATAAGACTATTTAAAAGTACATCAATCTAGTCTATCTTTTTAAATAACCAGCTCTTCTGTTCCAGTCCATTGGCTATATTACTGTTCTTTTGCCAGTACCAGGCTGCTTTGGTTATAATGGCTTTGTGGTGTAGTTTGATATAAGGTATTGTTATCCCTACTCCTTCATCCTTTTTTCTCAAGATCACTGCAGCTATTCAGGATTTTTAATGATTCCATATAAATATTTGGAGTATTTGTTCTGTGAACTATGCCATTGATATTTTTATAGGGATTTAGTTTTATCTGGAGATCATTTTGGGTAGCATAGACATTTAATAATGTTAACTCTTCCAATCCACGAACATTGAATACACTTCAATTTGTTTGTATCTTCCTCTATTTCTTTTTTCAGTGTCCTATAGTTTTCCAAGAACAGGTCTTTTACCTCCTGGGTTAAATTTATTTCCAGGTATCTTATTTTTTTGTTACAATGGTAAATGGGATTGACTTTTTAGTTTCTCTTTCTGAGAGTTCATTATTGGTGTATAAAAATGCCATTGATTTCTGGATGTTGATTTTGTATTCTGCTACCTTGATGAACTCATTTATTAAGTCTAGTAGTTTCCTGGTGGAGTCTTTAGGGTTTTCTATGGACAATATTATGTCATCTGCGAATAATGACAGTTTTACTTCCTCCTTTCCAATTTGGATTCCTTTCCTATCTTCTTCTTGTCTGATCACTGTGGCTAGGACTTCCAGTACTATGTTGAATAAGTGTGGTGAAAGTGTACATCCTTGTCTTGTTCCTGTTCTTAAGGGAAACACTTTTAGTTTTTGAACAAATGTTTTTACTTTTATTAAAGATCAATTCATCTGAATTTTCTTTGATGCCATCTGTTTTGGGTGACACAGCAGAGAACTCCCCAGAAAATGCTGAGCCTCCACTATCCATTTGGATTGGCCACAGCAGTTACAAGGAGTGGAGTAGGTTCTGGTATCAGAGGAGAGAGCTGCTGGGAAACTACCCATAAATCTGGATGTGACTGTGGAACTGGGTTAGGGGTGGAATCTGGAGTTATGTTAAGTCACATGACAGAAATATGCCTAATTTTCATGGACAGAGAGTTACTATACATAGGTTTGAAAGCCTCCTCCTGTGAAAGCCCCGAAGGAAGTACAGGGCATGATAGAAACATCATCGTAGGATGTACCTGAATAATGATGGGCAGGAGTTTGTTAGAGTAAAAATCATTAAAGATCATGCAGACAGGGATAAAGAGAAATAAGGAACATGTCATTGCACACTGGTGGGAAAGGGATCCTTGTTTTCTACATGCATATCCTCACAGCGTCTCTGTTACAACTTTCCAGGTCCAGGGGATCTGCATTTGGACACCTTTGGGGTCATTTCTGATCTGGTCTCAGTCTGAATCACCAAGCTGCATAATTCATTGGAGTGCCATTTATGAAATCCTTCAATACTTATAGGGAAGGGTGGACACCCCTCACTGGAGGAGCCATGGTGATGGTGCATCTGTGTGAGGAGTCATCATTTCATTAGACCAAATCCCTATCTCATTCGGTAGTCATCAACTTTTATTATGTGTGTGTGTGTGTGTGTGTGTGTGTGTGTGATTCTTTTTCCACAAAATCTCTATTGTTTGAAATTTACATAAGTTCCTACTGTCCCCTATTAAGCACCATCTTCATCATCATCATCATCATCACCATCATCACCATTTGCTTACTTATAATCTTTCTTCTCATTTTCCACAGACATTGTGGTTTTCCACACACAATGACTTCTTATAGGAAAAGAAAGCAGGTGTCTTCTTTTTGGATGTCATTGGGAAATCGAATCCCCAAAGACCCAACTCTAAGCTGACACAAGGCCTTCTAATAACTGGTGACCTTGGATGACATTGGACCATGATGTCTGTCCAATTCTATCGTCACCATCACCAGCTTCATCACCATCATCACCACCATCATCATCAGCAGCATCCTCAATCATCCTCATTTGCTTACTTAGAATTATGGAATTCTTCCCATTTCCTGTAGACTTGGTTTTCAAACACACTTAATGACACTTTATCTCAAGTTTTGCACATTTTGTATAGTTGTTAAGTAAAAAGGTAGCCATACTCTATTTTATTTTTGTTTCACTGCTGACAACTGATGGCTTATTCTTGCCTCTTCTACATCTGCCACGCTGGAGGAAGCTGATGAGAAACCATGGTTTTGTCTTTAGATATCATTGGGAGATGCAAACCACTCAAGCCCCTGAAAGCAGAATCCACCCCCTTGACCTCACAAAATAAAACCCCGAGCCAATTGCCTTCCCTGGCTCCATGAAACCAGGTCTGTCTTTTGAAGGGCCTTTCCTGTGCTTCCCAGAGATTTCAAGTATGTGCACAATAAACATTCCCTGTCCCTGGGGTCTGTGTTTGTCATCAGCCTGGTCATCTGTACCAAGCTGCTGTGGGAACCTCTGCCTCTGCCTGGTGTCACCTACTCTCAGTGCTATGAGCATGATGTCAAGTCAATGACCTTCACTACCTGCGGTCCTTCTTTCACTTTGGGGTCACAAGACTCTGGTGTCCACGGGCAGCACATACGTGTCCTGCTGCTGACTGACTGGTCCCTGAGCTGTGTGGAGCCGAGCTGCACTGTTGAGTCTGCAGAGACTTTTGGTTGGTTTAGCTGACTTGGGCAGATTTGATCATTATTTGGTACTTGGCACAAGAGTGTCTAAAAGAGACTCTCTGCCAGTTGTCCACGTGAGAAAGTTGTCTTTGTTTACAACAGACTTTCTAACTCAGAGATATCAGAAGTTACTGCAGAGTCAGGAATCCAGAGGTTCCCTGAGGGAAACTGTGACATGGAGAGGTTACCACCTTGGAAACCAACCCAAACCTCCAATTTCACCAGCTGCTGGGATGGTCCTTGTGTTCAGGGACCCTGAGCGCCCCCTGGTGGTTACAGCTTCTTCTGCAGGGAGGTTTGTGTCAAGGCTCTCACTGACTTCCCCTCACTGTGTTTTGCACAGTAATACATGGACGGGTCCTTGGCTGTCAAGCTCTTCATTTGCAGATACAGCGTATTCTTGGCATTGTCTCTGGAGATGGTGAATCGGCCTTTTACAGAGTCTGCATAGTTTGTGGTACTACCATCAGTACTAATTATACTCAATCACTCAAACCCTTTCCCTGGAGCCTGGCGGACCCAGCTCATCCAGTAGCTACTGAAGTTGAATCCAGAGGCTGCACAGGAGAGTCTTAGAGACCCTCCAGGCTGTACTAAACCTCCTCCAGACTCCACCAGGTGCACCTCACACAGGACACCTGCAAACACAAAGACATCCTGGTCAGGAAACTCTCACACATCCACTGTTTCTCTCATTCATGTTCACTCACATACACAGTGTCTCTTGTTCTCCACAAATTACCTCTTAAAAAAGAAACAACGAAAATCCAGCTGAGCCCCAAGCCCATGGTGAGTGCTCTGTTTTTGGTCCTGATCAGGAAGTGGGAACACCTGGGTATCCCGGGCTGGGCTCCTGTCCCAGAGCTGCATGGTCAGGGCTGGGCTGGTTTTTATGAGAAGAGAAGGCCCTATTTGCATGTCCTCCTGCTATATAGGGAGCTCTGGGTTGGACACTGTTATAAAGGACATGGTCCCTGAGTGTAACATGTCCACTAGTGCTCATTCACTGATGCATGCCTGTTAAGAATTACTCCCCACTTCTGGACCTGTGCCCTCTCCCAGTTGACCCAACTGCTGCAGCAGACCTGTATAAAGTCCCAGGAGAGAAAATATTAATGAAAAGAAAAAGAGGAGGTTTAAAATTAGAGATGCCTTTGACTTTCACCAGTAATTACAACCACGAGAAAACAACCCTCACAATCTGAGAAAGAGGTAAAAGTGCAAGAAGTTCATGATCAGGAGACGGGAAGTGCCATCTGACACTATTTCCCTTACAAAGTGATCAGAGGATAAACTAAGACCAGAGTGTGAGCCTAAAGCCAGTGAACCAAGTGTTGGGGGGAGAGAGGAGCATCTGTGTGGGTCCCTGGGAACCATAAGCATGAACTATAGAGAAACAGACAGAGCTCCCGGGTACTATTCCTTCAGGGGAGTTTGGTGCTGGACTTGTAGCAGCTGCACTGCCCCCTTTGTTGTGTTTATTCTCTAGACTCTGTTGTAGATCCAGTTTCATACATTGGGATATAGAAGAATCTCCATCATGACCAGCTGTTTTTAGTGGAAGATGTGGGTAATGATTTATGAATAAATAAGTTTAGGTCAGGAAAATGTTGATAATGGAAAGCTCGATATCTGCGTATGACCCTTGGGACCCCTGGAACCATGTCCTGGCTCAGCTTCAGGTCTCCTATCTGTAACCTGTCCTGGGGTGTATACAGGTGGATGGACCTGTGAGAGGGATGCTGGTGGATGAAGGGGGTGCAGGTAGGTTTTTACAGGTTCTGCTCTGTCTTTGACCCTGTGGAAGGAGTTGGGGAGAGTCAGCAGGGCTCTGACCATGGAGCTCAAGGTCTGGGACAGATCTAGGGAGGATGTGGACAGTGGAAGGCAGAGGGTGATCTTGGGGCAGTTGTCCTGGGGATACTGGAGGGACAACTGGGGGTGGGTGTAGACCAGGACTCTGACCAGCTGATTCTTATGATCCATCTGGTTTGCCAATGTGGAAGCTGAAACACATGTCAGAGCAGAGCACAGAGGGCTGCCCAGCAGGCGGTGGAGGGTTTCATCTCTGGGCTCCTCTCCCCCTCTGGTCCATGTGGAATTCTGAGAGCTGAGTCAGGTCCTCCTTTGGGCTGGTACTGGTCCAGGAGACTGAACGGTGGGGAGAGTGGGGGGGAAACCCTGGCCATCACTCTCATCCTGAGTGCCTGCCGAGCCAGATGGTGCACTGCCCCATGGAGAAGAGACTTCCTGGGCAGTTGTCCGGGCAGCTCCCGGTGGCAGATCTGTGCCTGTCTGAGGGAGGGGGGACCTGGGGCAGATGAGGGCTTGTCTAGAGCAGAAAGAATGAGCTCAGACAAAGGGTGTGACTTCGCTGATGTTTCTCTTTGTGGAAACTGCATCCCTCCACCAAGGATGGAGAGGTGCCCTGTGTGCTCAGTGTGTCTGAGAGAAGGGAACCTACTGAGAGAATGGTCCCTGAGACTGGAAAGAGCTCATCTAGGAAAAGAGAATGGTGTTTGAACCATCATTGTCCTCAGTGAGAATGTGGGCACTTAGAGCAAAGCTGACAAGGGGAGCGTGTCCCTGAGCCACTAAACAGCAAGTAGAGAAGGGAAACCCGACCACAAGAGGCAGATGGTCCTCAGTCCCTTATATTGCCTGTTCACAGCTACATCCCCTGACTGCCTGAGCACCCCTGCTGGTCCTGAGCTCTCTGTGGTGTCCAGAGCGCCCCCCTGGTGCCCGCCCCCTCCTGGCCGAACTGTGCATCTCCTGCAGCTCAGCCCCTCATTCTTCCTGCAGGGAGGTCTGTGGCTCAAACAGACCTGCAGGTCAGACAGAGGGCACATGTCCAGTATTTCTCTCAGGCATATTCATTCACATACTCAGTGTCTCACATTCTCCATAAATTGTCTTTTAAAATAGCAGCAAGGAAAGCCAGCTGATCCAAACTCCATGGTGAGTGGTCTGTGTTTACTCTTGATCAGGGAATGGGATCACCTGGGATCCTGGGTCTGGGGTATAGTTCACGAGCAAAGTGGGGTCTAGTGGCATGTCCTCCTACTATATAGGGAGCTCTGGGGTTGGACACTGGCATACAGGATGCCATTGCAGAGTGTGGTGTGTACAAGGGCACTCATGGCTGAGGAGCATTATCCCTGGTACCTGGGTCTCTGCTCCTCCCAATTGGGCCCAACTGCTTCCCTGAATCAACTCCTGATCTGTGGGCACTCCCGGGGAGGGCTCAGTACTGCCTGGCTGGATAAGATCGTGTAATAATCCAGCATGAAAATTAATGTAATAGAAAAATAGGAGAAATGGTAGAGATTTCAACATGATACCTGGGAAGTTTACCTGTATTAACATAGTGAGGTGATCACCCATCACAACCAGAGAGAGATTAAAGTTACACCCTATGCCTTATTTCAAATAAAGTGATCAGAGGATAAACTAAGAACAGACCTTGAACCTACAGCCAGTG
Organism: Myotis yumanensis; assembly: GCF_028538775.1. NCBI lineage: Eukaryota > Metazoa > Chordata > Mammalia > Chiroptera > Vespertilionidae > Myotis > Myotis yumanensis. The sequence continues at coordinate 16,181,790 of NW_027223773.1, forward strand.
GACCAAGTGTTGGGGGGAGATTGGAGCATCTGTGTGGATCATTGGGAAACAGAAGCATGAACTATAGAGATAGTAAAGCCAGTTTCAAAGAATTGGGATATAGATGAAACTCAATCAAAACTAAGATATTTTTTATGACAATGTGGATAAAAATGTAGGAATAGCTAAGTTTAGGTTATGAAAATTTTGTTATTGGAAACCTGACATTGCATGTGGCCCTTGGTACCAATGTGACTGTATCCCCATATAATGGGGGTCAACTGGAACCTGCACCTGACTCAGTGCCACATTGCGGGGGGAGGGGGAGCTCCCTGAGAACATGATGGGGGATTAACCAGGACTGAGGACTCACACATTCAGGGTTCTTGTTTCATTACATTGTCATCTCCTTATGGTTAAGCCCATTCAAATTTTCAAGTTTTCTTTCCTCACATTCTCTGAAACAGCCCTGCATATTTCCTAGTGTCATAAAGACACTTTGTTGAGAGTGTTCAGGGGAACAAGCCATTTGTGTGTTGGTTTTGTACCTTACGTCTTTGAGGAGTTACCTTTCTAATTCTGTCAATTTTCTTGTGAAGTCTTCAGGGTTTTCTATATCTAAGATCATGTCATATCCATAGAGATAAAGAGAGACAAGTTATGGGCTCCTTTCTGATTTACAGACTCTTTATTTCTTTTTCTTGCCACATTACTCTGACAAGGACTTCCAGTTTTGTTAAATAGAAGTAGTCACTAAGGTGCCTTCGTCTTGGTCCTGATGTTAGAAGAATTGTTTTGAAAATTTCTCTATGTAGCATAATTTTACCATTTTTTTCTATTGAAATGCAGCATGCATTATGTTGAGGTACACCAAATCTATACTAAATTTATTGAGAATTTTTATAATAAAGGTGTTTTAACATTTTCAATGGCCTTTTTATATCTTTTTTTTATATGAAAATACAGTTTTCTCCTTTATTCTGTAGATGGGTGTATCCAGGTTACTGATTTATAAAGGTTGAACTATCCTTGCATTCTAGGACAATATCCCACTTGATAATGGTAAATGATCTTTTCAAGACGTTAAATTTTATATTATACTAGAGGCCCAGTGCATGACATTGCTGTACTGAGGGGGGTGGGGGGTCCCCTCAGCCTGGCCTGTGCCCTCTTGCAGTCTAGGAACCCTTTGGGGATGTTCAACTGCCGACTTAGGCCCACCGCCGCTGCTGCGCTCATTAGCCATGAGGCCAGCTTCTGGCTGAGTGGAGCTCTCTGTGTGGGAGTGCACTGACTACCAGGGGGCAGCTCCTGCATTGAGTGTCTGCCCCCTGGTGGTAAGTGTGTGTCATAGCCACCATTCGTTCCGCCATTTGATCAACTTACGTATTAGGATTTTATTAACTTATACTAGTGGCCTGGTGCACAAAATTTGTGCATGGAGGAGGGGTTGTTCCTCAGCCTGGCCTGCACCCTCTCCAATCTGGGTCCCATCGAAGGATGTCCTACTGACGGTTTACAGGTATCGGGCCTAAACTGGCAGCTGGACATTCCTCTCACAATCCAGGACTGCTGGCTCCTAACTGCTCACCTGCCTGCCTGCCTGATTGTCCCTAACCACTCTGCCTGCCAGCCTGCTCGCCCCCAACTAGCCCCCTGCTGTCCTGATCACCTCCAACTGACCCCCACTGATGGCCTGCTTGCCCACAACTGGCACCCCTGCTGGTCTGCTTACCCCCAATGGCCCCGCCGCCCCACCAGCCTGATCACCCAAAACTGCCCTCTCCTCTTGGCCTCTAACCACCTCTACCTCAGGCCCACCACCATGGCTTTGTCCAGAAGAACATCCAGAAGGTCTCCTGGAAGGTCTCCCAGTCTAATTAGCATATTACCTTTTTATTAGTATAGATAGGATTGTTGAAGATTTTAGCATTTATGCTCATCAGGGATATGACCTGTCATTTTTGTTTGTGTACTTATTTTGCTTTGGTATGAATGTAGTGGTCACCTCAATAAACGAGTTTGGAAGTTAACCCTCTTTTGCAATTCTTGGAAGTGTTTGAGAAGAACTGATTGAGAAGATACTGTTTTTTTTTCTGTGAAATTTGGATAGAATTTACCCTTGAATCCATGTGACATGCACTTTCCTTTGCTGAGAGGCTTTGGCTATTACTTCAATTATTTTTATTTATTTATACCCATCTGCAAAGTCAGGGGCAAATTTCTAGTTGAAGCAACAAATAAGAGGACTGATAAACACAACTGTTGATCTTCACAGGGAGTAGGCAGCACTTGCACATACATGGAGCTGAGCAGTGACAGCCTAACCGGCATCCTAGTTCTGCCTCCCACAGGTAGATCTGAGCAACATGAACTGACAGGGGAGCACCTTGAAGTCCCCACCCAGGGAATGTCCTGCCTTTATAAACTGCAGTCCTGGCTGCTCTCTGCTGGCTCTGTGGTGGGCAGGACCAGCTGCTACCAGCAAATCAGCAGTCAAACACATGTCTTCTTTCAACTTTGAAGAAGGAAGGGATTTTTTGAAGAATCGTGCAAAGTTATTCCAATGAAGATTTCTGTACATGTAGAGAAACCAATGGAAACAGGAACAAGTTTTCTCACCACATTTAACAATTCCTCCTGTGACAGGCTACGCTCAGCCAGCAGGACATCTCACAGAACTAAGGGACAGTGCATTTGGGTCAGTGTGGAAATTACAGTTGTTTGCAGACCACATATTTATTTTTTACTAGAGGCCCAGCACATGATTAAATTGTGTGCATGTAGGGTCTCCTAGGCCTAGCCTGCCATCAGGGCCATGTCCACCGCCCCACAACACTTCACATGCTATGCAGATGCTGCAGGCACCCTGCGATGCCTTGCATGCTCCAGGGACACTGCTAGCGCCCCAGGGGGGGTGTGGGGGCGGGCCTGAGAGATACTCCAACACCTCCTGGTGACTGCTTGTTTGGTCATTTCACCATTACATCGTCATGACCACAGGCCTTTTCTTATTAGAATAGTAGCCCAGTGCATGAAATTCATGCACAGCAGCGGGGAGGAGGGGTTTGTCCCTCAGCCTGGCCTGCACCGTCTCCAATCTGGTACCCATCTGGGGATGTCTGACTGCTGGGATAGGGCCTAAACCAGCAGTCAGATACCTTCTCATAATCCGGGACAGCTGGCTCCTAATGACTCACCTGCCTGACTGCATGATCACCCCTAACCACTCTGCCTGCCGGCCTTCTGGCCCCCAACTGCCCTACCCTGCTGTCCTCATGGCCCCCAACTGCTCTCCCCAGCTGGTCTCCCGGTCTAATTAGCATATTACTCTTTTATTAGTATAGATGCCATCCAAGAGAATGAAATAAAACCATGTTATCTTGTATAGAATTCATAAAGTGTGTTGTCCTGAGAATGCATCCTTCTTCCCTCCAACACCAGGGGCACAAAGAACAGGTCCCAGCTGATGCTCCCTGAAATCCACCATGGATTTGGCTGAAGACACATCTGTGCACAACTCCCAGACCATGGCTGAGCTCAGTGGTGACACTAAAGCAGGGCTATTGCTGGGAGACTCGGGTGTCATCTGAAGAAACGTCTGGCTGAAGACATCTCCAACAGACTTGCTGGCCTTCCTGGAATGCAGGGGGGTTCACGCAAGTTCCATATGTCTTTGTCACAGAGTTTAATTGTGTGCTGATGGTTTCCCCAGGCTCACCACCCCACTGCATTTTTCTTCCTCCAAATGAAAAATGCCTCCTGTGGTGCATGTGATCAAGTTCCTACTAATTTACTAAAACTGTTATAATACGAAGCCATCAGTGGTAGTCACAGGACCATAGGTCTAGAGAGAATCTTGGAGAAACTGTTATATGCAGAGGAAGCCCAGGATCCTCAGAGGAAACAGCCATAAACACCACCTGCAACTGCTCCTGGGGTCACAACACAGAATCTGTGGGTCCTGAACGCCCCTTGGTGTCCTGAGTGCCTCCTGCAGCCCAGCCCTGCTGTCTCCCTCAGGGAGGTTTGTGTCTGGATTCACACTGACTTTCCCTCACTGTGTCTCTTGCACAGTATTACACTGTCGTGTCCTCAGCTCTCATGCTGTTCAGTGTTAAGTAAACTTGGCTCTTGGATGTGTACCTGGTCATGCTGAGGCGGGATTTCAGTGTTGGGTTATAGCCGGTACTTCAATCAGCCCATACAGCCTCAACCCACTCCATCCCCTTTCCTGGAGCCTGGCAGGTCCAGTGTACACCATAGCTCATTAGAGAGAATCCAGAGACAGTGCAGGTGAGGGAGAGGGTCTGCGAGGGCTTCACCAGTCCTAGGCCCAACTCCTGCAGTGACACCTGGGACAGGACACCTGGGGACAAGGAGCATCAGTACTGTCAGTCACCTGCAGTCATAGCCATCCCATGACCCCTGCCTGAACCCTGAGACCATCACCTTGGGGGACTGTCACCAGGAACAGGAGAAGACCCAGAAGGCCCATCTTCTTCTAGATCACAGCTCTGCCTTCCCAGAGACCTCAGTCCTGTGTGAGGAGAGAGCTGTGAGCCTGCACATCCCAGGAGAGGATTTACCCTGGAGCTTGAACAGAAATTTGCATGTGGGGCAGCCCTATTCTTATAAGTGTAGGACCTGAGGCTCAGGGCACACTGGTCTTTCTGGGGCCTATGTGGAGACATCTCTTGCCTTGATCTCACTCAGCATGTAAGTCAGGGACAGGGGACCACATGAGTCTTGAGAGTCATTGGAATCAGGTCCAAGCACAGCCTCACCTTTCTGAACATTAGAAGAAACATGGACTAGATGACCAGGTTACACTTTTAACTTCTCATGCTTCCTTCAAACAGATGAAAAATGGATTAGCATTTGTTTAGACCATTTCTGAATCTCAGAACCCTAGTGTATCCACAATTTGTAAATTTTTTAAGTCTCATGTTATACAAACACTTTCTACCCTTGTGGAAAAAATAAAAAGCACAGACATTTTTAACATTTTAAGTCTTAATTTATCACATTACTTTGATCTGAGAAACCACTCCCCAATCACAGACCGGAGGGACAGTACTGATTCTTGATGCTGCAAATTTTATAATTGTGTCTACAGCTTCATATGCACACTCTTCTGTTTGCAGAGACCCCCAACCTAGTTACATCAGAAATAATTGTGGTTTTAAATGGAGAAAACACAAGACATGAAAATAGTCATCATGTGTGTGTCCAGCCTCGAATCATTCATACATTGAAATGTTGGTAGAAGGAGATTGACCTGTTTTTTCAGTCTAGTGTTATGAGTGATGTTGGGATTCAGAGCAATGGAAAGTGGAGAATTCCTAGCATATATTTTCTCACAGGAAAGGGAACTTCAATTCTGACAGGAAATCCTTCCTCTCAACCTCCCTCTGCCCTGTCCTGGGGATGCTCACTGTGGTGAGAGGGTATTAGGCTCTTCCCCATAACATACAACATCCTTAGTGTGCAATACACGCATTCTCCCCTCAGGCACATGACTCTGAAAGATATTCTCTCGATAAACTTATCATTTAATTCCTTTAATGGAGTATTTGGTGGGACAAATGTTTTTATTTTAATTTATTAAAGTTCAATTCATCAGTACTTTCTTTGATGAGCCCTGTTTTGGGTGATTTTATTAAGAATTCCTCAGAAAATTCTGAGTTTCCATGGTCCATGTAGATTGGCTACAGGTACTGGAGAAGTTTCCAGTACTAGAGGGGAGCACTGGTGGGAAACTACAAGAAAATCTGGCTGTGACTGTAGAAGTGGGTGAAGGGAGGAAGCTGGATAGAGAATTACTGGACATGTGGGTTTAAAGCCTCCTCCAGCGAAAGCCCAAAAGGAAGTGCAGGACATGATAGAGACAGCTTGTATCATTGTAGGAAACACCTGAATAATTATGAACAGGAGTTCGTGAGAGGTAGAAATGTTAAAGATCATGCAGGCAGGGATCAAGAGAAATAAGGAATGTGTCACTGCAGACTGGTGGGAAGGGGATCCCTGTTTCCTACATGCATATTCTCACAGTGTCTCTGTTCTAGAAAGTTACACCTTCCTACTTCTGGGAATTAGGACTTGGTCAACTTTGGGGTCATTACTCACATGGCCTTACCATGAATCAACAAACTGCATAATTCATTGGGGGCCCATTATAAATCTGTTAACTCTTACAGAGAAGAGTGGACATTCCTCACTGGAGGTTCCATGATGGAGGTGTTTCTGTATGAGGAGCTGTCATTCCATTAGACCTGGTCTCCTGTTTTGTGAGGAAGCAAGGGACTTGGTTGGAAATTCTGTAAGGAGGATTCTCCAAAAGGTTGGGGGCCTCTAGGAGGACTTTGCCAAAGGCAGCAGCCCCTGCCTTGACTTTTCCAAACAAGTCTGAGCCCTCAGGCATTTTGCTGAAATCTCTGTTTAGACTTTAAAACCCGACCTTGTATAAGCATGTGTCTTCTCTAGGATACTTACCCCGCTGATTGTATCTAGAGGTTAATTTTAGTTCAGGCTGTTGCTACAGTAAAAGCTTAAGGAGGTAGGCAATTGGGGATGTTTAGGTGCCTCCTGCCAAGCAGCCCCTTAGCCTTTTCTTTCACAGAAATGTGTGCCTGAGTAATCCATTGATATGTTGCTCTGGATCTTCTGGTCAGTCCTGGCACTGTCTCAGTCCATCATCTTCATCATCGCCATCATCATCATCGTCATCATCATCATCACAGTTTGCTTCCTTATAATCATTCTTCTCATTTTCTATAGACATGGTGGTTGTGCCCACACAATTCCTTTTTATCAGAAAAAAAAGCAGGCATCTATTTCTTCAGATATCATTAGGGATTGAGACCCGATGGCCCAACTGTAAGTTGACACAGGCCTTTGAAAAATCCGATGATAGATTGGTGGGAAAGTACAGATTCCCACCAAGACATTGGGCTAAGATTCCTTTCCAAATCTATTGTCATTATCACCATCACCACCACCACCACCATCACCGTTGTCGTTATCATCATCACCATCTTCATTGTCATTTACTTGCTTACAATTATTCTTCTCATTTTCTTTAGACATGGTTTTTGTACACACACAAGGACTATTTACCTCAATTTTCCTCCTTTTGTGTAGTTCTTAAGTAAAATACATAGCCGTACTCTATTTTCTTTTTTGTTTGACTTCTAACAACTGATGGCTTATTGATGCCTCTTCTCCACTTGCCCCCGACATGGGAAATAGGATAAGAAATCATAGTTTTCTCTTTAGATGTTATTGTGAAATTGAAACCACCCTCTGGAAGCAGAATTCCTCCCCACTACCTCTCCAAAATAAAAGCCCTGGGCCAGTCTCCTTTCCTGGCTCCATCAAAGCAGGTCTGACTTCCTCAAGGCCCTTTCCTGAGCTTCCCTTGGAATTCAACCATGAGCATAATAAATATTCCATATCCCTTGGTGTGTGTGTATGTCATCAGCCTGCACATCTGCACCAAGCTGCTGTGGCTCCCTCTGCCTATGCCTGGTGTCACCTACTCTCTGTGCTGTGAGCATGATGATACGTCAATGACCTTCAACACCACCACTGGGGGTCATTCTTCTGTAGCTTTGGGTTCACATACTTGTGGGGCACGCTGTCCAGCATTCAGGTGAGCTGCACTGTTGAGACATTAGAGTCTCTTGATAGATATAGGAGACCTGGGTCAGAAGATTTCATGATTAATTGGAATTTAGGGACAAGAGTAAGCAAAGGCATTTGACTCTGCCTTTTGTGGGTGTGACAAAGTTTTCCACCTCCTACAATAAATCTCAATAATTCAGATAGGAAGATGCAACCCCACACCTAACAGGAAACCACCCTTAAGGACAATCTGTACCTGCACCTGCGCTGTAAGTTGTGCTCAGTGTGTCCTGAGCGGCCCCTAGTGGTAACAGCCACTCCTGCAGGGAGGTTTGTGTCAGGGCTCGAACTGACTTCCCCTCACTGTGTCTTGTACAGTAATACACGGCCGTGTCCTCAGATGTCAGCTTGGTCATTTTAAGAGAGACTGTGCTCTTAGGGTTGTCCCTGGAGATTGTGAATCTTCCTTGAACTGCTGGAGCACACCACTGATCCTTTCCAGTTGGGTAACTAACTCCTGCCATCCACTGCAGCCCCTTCCCTGGAGCCTGGCAGACCCAGTGCATTTGGTAGTCAGTGAAGTTGAATCCGGAGGCTTTGCAGGAGAGGCTCAGAGACCCCCCGGATGGCACCACGCCTCCCCCAGACTCCACCAGCTGAACTTGGCACAGGCCACCTGCAAACAGAGAAGCAGACTGAGAACTGCCCCATGTCACCCAGTCCCCATGAGCCTGATGTACAGGGACGCACCTTTGACAGCAAAGAGAAGGGCAGCCCAGATGAGCACAGACCCCATGGTATGGACACTGAGGGGCTCACACAGGAGGGCTCCTCTCCAGGGTCTGCAGGGACCCAGCCTGGCAGGCTTTCATGAGCAGGGAAGGCACCGCATTTGCATGTCTTTCCCTGAGGACCTGTGTGAGCTGCCAGGGGGCTCCTCCCTCCCTGAGGTCAAATGGGGAGGGCAGCTGGACCAGGGTGCCTGGGCCAGGGCTCAGGGACACGTGGTTGGTCTGAACATTCTAGAAGCTTGTCTGTGACTAGTGGTAGACACACTCCGCCAGGACGGAAAGTGGGAATTTTAAGGTTCTCCAGTGCAGGTTGCACATAAAACCCTCAGGAGATATACTGGGACAGGGTTGTGGAGATGACGGTACCCTCTAGTGGTTGTTATGAGCCTCAAGGTCTGATGACAGGTGTATGAACCAGCTTGCTGAGACAAGGCAGGCATGTCTGCCACAGGGAAGCCTTCCCTGGCATTTCTGAAAGAGTGGCAGCCCCAGTCCTGCTACTTGTACACAGGTAGTTCTCTGCAAGGACGCCCTGGGCCTCAGGCGGCCGCCTCAGGGGAGAACCTGAGGAACATAACCCTCCACAGCCCAGGCCTCTAGTGCCAGGTCTCAGCTTGCCCGTGGGAGGTGCTCTCACCTGGCCTGGTGTGCACACTCAGCATCCTGGAGTGTCCACCATACGGCACAGCAGTGCCTGTGTAGCTCAGGAACATGTTTTCTGATATTTGTGGGGGACCCTCCCTGACTGTTGGCAGTGGAGCTGCAGGGAGCGGCGAGCACAGGTCCAAATTCACCATGGACAGAGGGCAGTTCCCTGTCCATGAACCGGGCCCCTTAAATACAGCTCCTAAGACCCTGTGCCTGTGAATTCTAGGATTGTGCTTGAGATCATATGAGTAAGTCACAGTGGAGAAGACAACACAGCTCTCCTTGCTCTGGTACAGGAGGAAGTTGGCCCAGCTCTGCAGGGAGTGATTTTCATCCATTCCTTTTAGCCTTTGAAAGGTTATTTCCTCCATTTTTTCATGAATGAATTCTTGAGTGCAAAGTCTTACAACCTGGGTGGTCAATAATCTTGTTGGATGATTAAGTCATAAACTCTAACTCCTGGATGCAGCTCCTTGAAAAGCCCCCAAGAGCTGCTCAAGGAGAACCCGCTGGGCCTTTGGTGAGAACCTGGACATGGGGGCTGACTTGGCCCAGGGTTGCAGCAGGGAGAGCACCTGACATCCAGAGCAGGTGAGTCCGCTCTCATCAGGGTCCCTGGTCCCTTGGTGTTTACAGATGTGCCGGGTACGACCTGGCTAGAGGGGGAAAGTGTGCCTGGTTGGAGACTGGAACACACTATTGAGCACAGAGAAGGAAATACACCATGTATGCCTGAGCTTATGTGTGTGTGTGTGGGTTATTCAGGTGATCTCATTCCCAGGAAGGAAGGAGTGAATCTACTGGGAAAATGAGCTGTGACACTGTGGAAATTAGCAACTGTGGAGGGACACTGATCTCATTGGAGTGATAGTGGTAGACCCTGTGGGAAAAATTAGAGGTGGTCACATAAAAAAATAGAGGTCAACCTTTCTGCTGTGAGCTGCTGAGGCCCTGCTTCCTACGTAGAGCCTGTTGTGTCACATCTGTCTTCTCTCCCCTGGGATCCAGGCTGAGAGCTGAGAGGGAGAAGCATGAGTGGCCACCTCTTTGGTACCATGGCTTCCTTTTCCCTGGTGCCTGTCAACATCTTCCAGGCTCGTGCTGATAAACAGAGAGCAGAGACAGTTCATCTGTCTTCCTTTATTGGTCCATCGCTATGGGAGACTTGGTAAAGAGGAACTTGGGACCCAAAGGCATGGACACAATCCTAGGAAGCAGTGGAGGGAATGCCTCTCTTATGGTGACCAATGATCCTGCAACTATCCTAAAAGCATCGGTGTTGGTAATTCAGCAGCTAAAGTGTTAGTTGATATGTCAAGGGTTCAAGATGATGAAGTTGGAGATGGCACTACCTCTGTTCCTGTTTTAGCAGCAGAATGACTAAGGAAATCAGAATACTTAATTTCAAAAAAGACTCATCTTCAGACCATCATTGCAGGTTGGAGAGAAGCCACAAAGGCAGCCAGATAGGCTCTGTTCCATTCAGCAGTTGATCATGGTTCTGATGAAGATAAATCCTGCCAAGATGTAATGAACATTGCAGGAACAACATTATCCTTAAAACTTATTACTCATCACAAAGATCACTCTACAAAGTTAGCTCTAGAAGCTGTTCTCTGATTGAAGGGCTCTGGTAATCTGGAGGCAATTCATGTCATCAAGAAGCTAGGAGGAAGTCTGGTGGATTCCTATTTAGATAAAGGCTTTCTCTTGGATAAAAAAAATTTGCAGTTAATCAACCAAAAGGATTTGAAAATGCTAAAATTCTTATTGCAAATACTGGTATGAATACAGACAAAATAAAGATATTTGGTTCTCATGTAAGGTTTGATTTTACAGCAAAGATTGCTAAAATAAAACAAGTGCAAAAGGAAAAAAAAATGAAGAAGAAAGTTGAAGGTATTCTTAAGCATGGGGTAAATTGCTTTATTAACAGGCAATACATTTCTAATTATCCTGAGCTGATTTTTGGTGATTCTGGGGTATGAACATGTAGAACACCTGGCTCTTGTCACAGGTGGTAAAATTGCATCTTCCTTTGACCACTCAGAACTAGTGAAGCTTGGAAGTTGCAAGCTCATTGAGGAAGTCATGATTGGAGAAGACACCTCATTCATGTTTCTGGGGTAGCCCTTGGTGAGGCTTACACTATTGTTCTTCGTGGAGCCATTCAGCACATTTTAGATGAAGCAGAAAGATCTTTGCATGATGCTCTTTGTGTTCTTGCACACACTGTGAAAGCTTCTAGAACAGTTTATGGAGAAGGCTGTTCTGAGCTGCTGATGGCCCAGCTGCCAATAAACATCAGGGAACGAAGCTGCTGCAATGGATATTTAGGCTTAAGCACTGAGGATGTTGCTTACTGTTAGAGCTGACAATGCAGGCTCTGGCACTGCAGACCTAGTGGCACAGTTCTGAGCTGCCCATAGTGAAGGCAATACAACTGCTGGACTGGATATGAAGGAAGGTGCTATTGGTGATGGCAATGCTGGGCATCACAGACAGTGTCCAAGTGAAGTGGCGGGTTCTTCTGAGTTCAGCTGAAGCAGCAGACATGATTTTGCATGTGGATGACATCATCAAAGCAGCACCAAGGAAACGTGTCCTGATCACCCCCCTTGTTAAGCTTTCCTATATGTTGTTATGCTCTGGACCAGTTCATAGCAACATTGTTCAAAGGACTTCAACTTCTTCTTTTTAAATTATTTAAAGAGTGTTCCTATTCCTATTCTTTTTAGAATATATTTTATTGATTTTTTTACAGAGAGGAAGGGAGAGGGATAGAGAGTTAGAAACATCGATGAGAGAGAAGCATCAATCAGCTGCCTACTGCACACCCTCTCCTGGGGATGTGCCTGCAACCAAGGTATATGCCCTTGACCAAATTGGAACCTGGGACCTTTCATCCTCAGGCTGATGCTCTATCTGCTGAGCCTAACTGGTTAGGGCAGGACTTTGATTTCTTTTTAAAAATATATATATTTTATTGGTTTTTTTTACAGCAAGGAAAGGAGAGGGATAGACTAGAGAGTTAGAAACATCCATGAGAGAGGAACATCAGCTGCCTCCTGCACACCCCCCCATGGGGGATATGCCCGCAACCAAGGTACATGCCCTTGACTGGAATTGAACCCAAGATCCTTTGGTCCACAGGCTGACGCTCTATCCACTGAGCCAAACCAGTCAGGGCAGGACTTCTACTTCTTAAAAAGACTGTGGAATCAAAGTTATCTATGGATCTCATATCCTTAAGTTTAGGCATTTAGCTGATCTTTTACTTTAACATGGGTCTAATTTATTTGCTCTTCATTTTCCATAAAAGTCAGTTGTTTCAAAAGTCCAGTTCTCATACTGTGAATCAAAATAAAAATTTGAACAATTAATATAAGAAAATAGAGGTCAAAATATAACTGAGATGCCTTTGACAGTCACCAATAATGAACACACCAAGGTGAACCAACCCTAACAACCCGAGAAAGAAAAGTGCAGGAGGTTCATGTTCAGGACACGGGAAGTTCCACCTGACACTATTTCCCCTACAAGGTGATCAGAGGATGAACTAAGACGATAGTGTCAGCCTAGAGCAGTGGACCAAGTGTTTTGGGAGAGAGGGGCATCTGTGCGGGTCCCTGGGAACCAGAAGCATGAACTATAGAGACACAGACAGAGCTCCCGGGTCCTATTCCTTCAGGGGAGTTTGGTGCTGGACGTGTAGCGGCTGCACAACCTCCTTTGTGGTGTTTATTCTCTAGACTTTGTTGTAGATCCAGTTTCCTACTTTGGGATATAGAAGAATCTCAGTCATAACCTGGTGTGTTTCATGAAGATATCAGTAATGACCTTATATAATAAAAGGCCAGCCACCATAGGTCTGACAAATGGAAGAAGCAGAGACCAGAACCACCACAACCCCTTGCAGGGCTGGCCTCACCACCAAGCAAAGAAAGAGGGAGGCCCAGGGCACCAGCAGCAACTCTGTGGCAGGTGTTCAGCTGGACAGTGATTGCCCAGCAGAGGGAGGTCCAGCCTAGCCAAGCCATCACACCCCAGCCTATTGCCTGCAGAGGGAGGCCACTGGTGGCAGGGGAGGGGGGAGCAGCACAGCACAGAGGGCAAGCAGTGGCAGTGGCGGGGGTGGGGCCAGCTGCCTGAAGCAGGGGGAAGGAAAGCCCCAATAGGTCCTGGTCTCAGGCCAGACCTAGGGACCCTACTCGAAGGGTCCCGGGTTGTGAGAGGGTCAGGCTGGTCTGAGGGACCCCCGAGTGCCCGAATTTTCATGCACCGGGCCTCTAGTTTAGAAATAATTAAGTTTAGGTCATGAAAATGTTGTGACTTGAAAACTGATTGTACGGACAGGAAAAGGGCCTTTCTGTTTCATCCCAGTGGCCACCATAATTTATGAAAATCTCCTGATCACTAAAACCCAAAATTCTTAGCTCTTCTGATTCAAACATCCCCTCTGTTCAAACTGAGGTACAAGAGGAGCTACTCTCTAGGCTACATTCTTGCATCACCCTCCTCTCTGCTGTTTTCAGAACTCAGGGTTCATTCCCACCAAGGAGTCTTAGGTTAGTAGAAAGTTCCCCTCACTCCTCCCCTTCAAACAAGTCTCCTTGTAAACCCTCATACCTTGTGCTCTAAGCATGTTACAGGCTTGGGGAATATACTGATGAGACACCTCCCTGGGACATCTGCCAGACAGTCTGCTGGAAAGCGACACAATGTAACTTTATAAGAAAATCCCCCTGGTATCTGCCCAACTTCAGTCCCAAATCCTTGTCCCTTCCTCATCACCGAGCAACAGCAGCCATTACTCTTGTAAAGTGGAAGCCAGGTGTTTTGCCTGCCCTGTATTGACTAGTGAGAGATACATGAGATCTTTCTCTTTTTGGAAAGTAAAATAAAAGTCCTCTCTGTATCTCTCCATGTAGTGGTGAATTCTTGCACAGCCTGAATCACTGGCCAAACCCTTACACATGTGACCCTTGGTACTGCTGTCACCAAGTCCCCACATGGTGCTGGTCAACTGAAACCTGCACCTGACTCAGTGCCACATTGTGGGGGGAAAGCTACCTGGCAACATGATGGGGGGTTAACCGAGACCAAGGACACACACTTTGGGGGCTCTTGTCTCATTAGGTTGTCATCTTGTTGATGTTCAGCCAGTTCCAGTTTTCTTTCCTCACTTCCCTCTGAAAGAGCCCCATAGAGACATGAAGACACTCTGATGAGAAGGTGCAGGCACACAAGCCATTTGTTTGTTGCTCTTTACTGAATTCCAGTTCTATTTGCTTCTCATACAGTTTTTAGGGTTTTCTATGTGCAAGATCATGTTATCTGCATACAGAAAAGAAGAAACATTTTAACTTGTTTCTCTCTGATGTAGACATTTTAAATTTCTTTTTCTTGTCTAATTATTCTGACAGGGACTACTATTTTTGATAAATAGAAGTAGTCAGAGGGGAGCCCTTGTCTTGGTCCTGAAGTAAGAAGAGAAGCTTTGGAATTTTCTCTGTGTAGATGTCACTTGTTGGCTTCTCAAATGTGGCCTTTATTATATTGAGGCCCATCTCTTCCACACCTAATCTGTTAAGAATTGTAACTCATGTGACAATTTTCAATGTAAATACTTTATTCTGTATCTATTCATATGTTTTGTTTGACTGCTGACAACTGATGCCTTATTTTTGCCTCTTCACATGCCAAGCACCAGAAATCTGATAAGAAACCATGGTTTTTTCTTTAGATGTCATTGGAAGATTGAAATCACACAAGCCCCTGGAAGCAAAATTCCTCTCCTTTCCTAACATCTCACCAAGATAAACGCCCTGAGGCTATTGGGCTGGGCTTTTCCTGGAGCCTGGTTATCTTTACATTTGGGAAGGCCTTTGTTCTGTGAGCTGTGGGAGACTCAGGACAAGATTGAAACACACATGTGAACAGAGCCTGCACACAGTCACAACATGTGCAAATTAACATTTGCACACACACACACACACACACACACTCTTACACACAGAGACACATGCTCACTCACACCCTCACACACACAACTCCCAGTTCCCAGGAAGAAAACCCGTCCCCAGGCTCCTGAGGGGCCTTGGAGGCCCTGACTCTCAGGGAACTGTGATGGCTGGACCCTTACATCAGGAATATCTAGTTCCTCATCGCTGGGTCCTGTGGGTGTCCTTATATGACAGGACTTTGCAGACATGGTTAAGGTGGGGATGTGGGAGCTAAGGGTGCTGACATGAGGGTTACCCTGGCCACCTGCTAGGACATTCCTGTAACCACATGGGTTCCCTTCAGAGGGAAACAAAGCAAATCAGACTAAATGCTTTTTAATCATTGAAACCAGACATTGAGATCAGTTTGCACATCCACCTGAGTGAATGAGGACCAGGAGGGAAGCATGAGGTAGTGAGAATGGAGAGCTGTGGTGGGAGGTCCTGGGGGAGGATCCTCCTCACCTTGGCCCAGGTGGGCCTGTCAGAGGGAAACATGGGGACTGGGGGCCTGAACTCAGCACACAGGGGCCTGGGCTGCACTGGGGTCTCTTGGTGGGAAGGTTTCCCAAACCCAGGAAACGGAGAGCAATGAGGATGGTGTCCTTGCAGAGAAAGAGAAATAGAAATACAAAGACTTGTTGAAGGAGAGTCCTCATTATTGCCAACATGTCACCTGCAAACAGACAATGTCCCTCCTTCATTGTTGTCTGCGGTGAGAATCTGAGAAGGAAGAATCATTCCTGGAGGCAACTGAGAGCTTGAGAGGAAATCCCTGTGCCTGACAGGAAGGCCCTTCCCTCCCTGCTCCCAAGCCCCAGCTCCTAAGGCTGTTCTCTGTGCTGTGGGTCTTGAGTGCCCCCTGGTGTTCAGAGCGCCCCCTGCAGCCCAGCCCTGCTGTCTTTCTCAGGGCACTTTGTGTCTGGGCTCACACTGACTTCCCCTCACTGTGTCTGGCACAGAAATTATACAGCCTTGTCCTCGATGGTCACGGAGCTCAGCTGCAGGGAGAACTGGTTCTTGGACATGTCTCTGGAGATGGAGGTTTGGCTCTTGAGGGAGGGGCTGTAGTAAGTGTTTCCATTACGATTTATTTGCCCCATCCACTCCATCCCCTTCCCTGGGGCTTGGTGTATCCAGGTCCAGTCATAACCACTGGTTGTGATGGAGAATCCAGAGACTGCAAAGGTGAGGAAGAGGGTCTGTGAGGGTTTCACCAGTCCTGGGCCCAACACCTGCAGCTGCACCTGGGACAGGACACCTGGGGACAAGGAGAATCAGTCCTGTCAGTGATGTGCAATCACCCCCATCCCCGACCCCTGCCTGTACCCTGAGACCCTCACCTTGGGGAGCTGTCACCAGGAACAGGAGAAGACCCAGCAGTCTCATCTTCTTCTGGACCACAGCTCTGCCTTCCCAGAGAACTCAGTCCTGTGTGAGGAGAGAGCTGTGAGCCTGCATAGTCCATGAGAGGATTTACCCTGGAGCTTGAAGAGAAATTTGCATGTGGGGCAGCATTTCCCTTATAAGTAGACGGACTGAGGTCTGCATTCTCTGGTCATTTTGGGTCCCATGTTGGGACATCTCTTTCCTTGACCTCACTCACCAGGTAAGTCATGGAGGGGGTCCACCTGGGTCATGAGACTCATTGGAATTAGGTCAAAGACAACTTCTCCTGAGCAGAAGAAGAAATGTTGGACTAGATGAGTAGGTAACATTGGTAAATTCCCATTCATCTTTCAAACAAATTTCATAGGGATTACTGTTTGTTTAGCTTCTGAAATCCAACACTTACATATATCTACAATTATAAATATTTATCATTGTCATTTTATATGCTAATTATGTTCACCTTGTTGTAAACCATTTGAAAAGCACACCCATTTTTTTCTGTCACAATGTATTCGTTTATGAGGTTACTTTGATATGAGTAACTGCTTCCCAACCACAAGACAAAGGGATTCCCTTGATTCTTGATGTTAGAACTTTTTATGTTTTATAACACACTGTGCAAAATATTCCCTTATGCAAGCTTATGGCTTATTGCAAAGACTCCAAACTAATAACATCCAAAATAATCATGTTTTAACCTGAAGAAGAGATCAGAAATTAAAACAGCGATTATGCATGTGTACCATTGAGAATCTTTCATATCTTGAAATGATAAGGCATTCTGTTAAGTGACCTGATTTCTCAGTCTAGGGTTATCAGTGATGTTGGGGTTCACAGAGTGAGGGGAATTAGAGAATTCCTAGCATAGTTTTTCTCACAGGAAAGGGAACTTCAACCCTGTAAGGAATTCCTCTCTCCCAGCCTCCCTCTGCCCTGTGCCCGGGGATGCTCACTGTGGTCAGAGGGTGCTGGGTTCTCCCCCATAACATACAACATCCTTAATGTGTAAAACACACATTCTCTATTGGGCACTTGATTTGGAGAGATAGTCTCTCGCTAAGCCTGTCATTTAATTTCCTTGAAGGAATATTTGGTTGGACAGATGATTTTACTTTTATTAAAGTTCAATTCATCACTATTTTTGCAGTGGGACTTGTTTTGGGTGATTTTACAAAGAACTACCCAGAAAATGCTGAGCCTCAACTGTCCATGTGATTGGCTACAGTAGCCACAGGGACTGGAGCAGGTTCTGATTCCAGAGCTGCTGCTTGGAAACTACCCATAAGTCTAGACGTGACTGTGGAACTGGGTGAGGGGAGGAAGCTTGTTTTGAGTCACATGACAGAGATATGACTGATATTCATTGACAGAGAGTTACTAGACATGTGGTTTTAAAGTATCCTCCAGTGAAGGCCCACAAGGATGTGCAGGGCATGACAGAGACCGTTTATATCATTGTAGAAAATGCCTGAATAATTAGGAACAGGAGTTTGTGCGAAGTAGAAACATTAAGCATTCTGAAGGTAGGGATCAAGAGAAATAAGAAGCGTGTCACAAAAGCAAAGTGATGGGAAAAGGGTCCCTGTTTCCTACATGCACATTCTTAGTGTCTCTCTTCTAGAAGGTAACACCTTCCTAGGTCCAGGGGATCTGCACCTGGACACCTTTGGGGTCATTACTGATCTGGTCTCACCGTGGATCATCCAAGCTGCATAATTAATTGGGGTTCCATTTGTGAAATCGGTCAACACTTAGAGGGAAGGGTGAACACCCCTCACTGGAGAAGTCATGGTGATGGTGTGTGTGTATGAGGAGCCATCATTCCATTAAGCCAGGCCTCCTGTCTCAGTCCATCATCCTCATTGTCATCATCATCATCATCATCATCATCATCATCATCACAATTTGCTTACTTATAATCATGCTTCCTATTTTCTATAGACATAGTGGTTGTCCACATACAATTCCTTTTCATCAGAAAGGAAAGCAGGCATTTACTCTTCAGATACCATTGGAGATTGAATCCCTCCATGCCCAAATATATGTTGACACCAAGTCTTAGTGAAAGTCAATGACCTTTGATAAAGTACATATTCCACCAAGATACGAGGTAGGTGCTAGGGGATAGATTTAGCTGTTGCAAATCAGAGGCTAGTGCTTGGTGAAAGAGGTGGGGACTATCTCAACAACCCTGGGGGAGAACTGTCCAGGTTAGTTGTCTAGTTATCCGAGTCATGGAATCAGTCCAGGTGAATCCAAAC
The DNA here is from genome assembly GCF_028538775.1 of Myotis yumanensis. Taxonomy (NCBI): domain Eukaryota; kingdom Metazoa; phylum Chordata; class Mammalia; order Chiroptera; family Vespertilionidae; genus Myotis; species Myotis yumanensis. The sequence goes on from NW_027223773.1 coordinate 16,200,492, forward strand.
AGATCCTGTGAGTTAGGACTAAGAAGGATGGTGAAGAAAGTGTCCTTCAGATCTAACACCATGCAGTGGGTGGTGTTGGGTGGTATTTGAAAGAGTATAGAGTAAGGGTTGGGCACTCCCGGGGTGATGGGCAGGGTGGCTTCATTGATTGCCCTAAGGTCCTGAACTAAGGTATAGGAGCTATTAGGTTGCTTTACAGCGAGTGTGGGAGTGCTGGCTGGAGAGGCTGCCTCCCTGAACAGGTTGGAAGAGAGAAGTCTGTCAATAATAGGTTTGAGAACAATCAGAGCCTGAGGTGTTAGTGGGCATTGAGCTTTTTTGGGAAATTGTTCTGGAGTTTTGAGTGTTACCTGTACCCTGGGATGATGAGAGGCTGTAGAACAGCAGTTCTCAACCTGTGCGTCTCAACCCCTTTGGCAGTTGAATGACCCTTTCACAGGGGTCCCCTAAGACCATCCTGCATATCAGATATTTACATTATGATTCATAACAGTAGCAACATTACAGTTATGAAGTAGCAACAAAAATAATTTTATGGTTGGGTCACAACATGAGGAACCGTATTTAAAGGGCCAGAAAGTTGAGAACCACTGCTACAGAAGGATGAGAGGTAGGAATCTCAAATGCAGGGGTTTACTTGGGTCAGGCATTGTGGGAGGGAAGAGGTGGTAGGGTTGGATAGTACATCCCCTATGGCAAGGAGCAGGACCAGTTGGGACTATGTGGGAGTGTTTTTGGGCCCTGGGATGAGGAGGAATGTACCTGTTTTAGTTAAAATGTCCCATCCTAGCAAGGGAATGAGACAGCTGGGCCAAACTAAGAAGGTGTGTGTGAAAGTCTGCCTGGATATCAGGGGAGGTGGGGTGCTAAGCGGGTGAGTACACTTACCTTCTATGCCTACAACAGAGATAGGGGGATGGATGAAGATCCCCGAGTATTCATGCAGGACTGAGTTTGTCACCACTGTATCTAAGATGAAAGAGATGGGCTTACCTGCCACCTTTAAGATTACCCTGGGTTCTGCAGAAGTGATGGTTAGAGCCAGGGCTGTGTGGGAACCCAGTCCGGTCAGCTACTAATATACACCACTAGGTCCAGGAGCCCTGAGACTGAGAATCCCAGAGGGAAATTTTCTTGCGCCTGTGGGGGAGGTGTTTGTGCCTGTGTAATCCCATCTTTCAGTTAGAGGCCCCGCTGGATAGAAGGGTGAAGGGCTGGAGGAGGTCTCTGCTGAGGCAGGAATTGTCCCAATGACCCTCCTTCTTGCAGGGGAAGCAGGGCTGGGTGGGGTCCCACCTCAGTGGAGACCTTCACTCTCTCACCATGACCCTGTTTGGGCACTCTTACTGTGGAGGCAGCGGCATATAGAGGGCATCATTGCTTTCCAGTCTCGCATTCTCACAGGCCACCTCCCTTTCCCCTCTCTCTCTTTTCTTTTGCCTTTCTGCCTGTCCCTTTTCTTCCTGTCTGTTTTTTAAAAAACTTTCAAAGCAACCTGTACAAGTTCTTGCTGGGGGACTGGGGGCCTTGTTCTAATTTTTGTAGTATTTTGAGAATATCTGGTGCTGATTGGCTGATGAGATGGGTATGGAGCAAGAGGGCTAACTCCTGGGATGCAGGTCTATATTGGTATATTTTACTAAAGGCCTCCGTGAGGCGGTTTAGAAAGGCAGCAGGATATTCATCTGGATTTTGGGTGATTTCTGAGCCTGTCATAGTTGACAGCTTTAAATCCTGCCTTTCACATTCCTTCTAAAAGACAAGCAAGGGCATGGGCCATACTCTTCATATCTGAGGAAAGCTCCTGATTGGCTGTTGGAATTGCATTTGTGCCTTGCATTCCCCTAAATTCCTCTGGATTTTCAGTGAATAATTTGTTGGTGTGAGCTGTAGCAGCTGACCAGATGCAATCCTTTTCCTTCGAGTGGTTGTGGAAATGGGAATGACATAGACACCTTGATAAGTCACACCATATGCTTGAGTTAAATATTTAAATTATTTTGTAAATTTGGTGGGATCATCCAAGAAGGAGCCCAATCTCTTTTCTATTTGTGTGAGATCCAATCAGGAAAATGGGACATGGACCCTCATGATGCCCTGCTGTCCTTTATCCATTTTGAGTTTATTTTTGTGTATGGTGTAAGTTGGTGATCTAGTTTCATTTATTGCATGTATCTGATCAAATTTCTCAGCACCCTTTATTGAAGAGACTGTCCTGACTCCATTGTATGCTCTTGTCTCCTTTGTCAAATATTAATTGAGCATAAAGGCTTGCATCAATTTCTGGGTTCTCTGTTTTGTTCCATTGGTCTATATGTCCGTCCTCGTGCCTGTAACAGGCAGATTTGAGAATCGTGGCTTGGTAATATAGCTTTATATCTGGCATTGTGATCCCTCTAACTTTGTTCTTCTGTCTCAGGATTGCTGCAGTTTTTCATTGTTTTTTTTATTCCAGATGAATTTTTGGAGAGTTTGTTCTATATCTTTGAAATATGCTGTTGGTATTTTAATGGGGATTGCATTGAATCTGTAGATTGCTTTGGGTAATATGGACATTTTAATCATGTTGATTCTACCAATCCATGAACATGGTATGTTCTTTCATTTCTTTATGTCTTCCTCTATCTCTTTTTTTAATGTTCTGAAGTTTTTCTGAATACAGGTCTCTTATCTCCTTAGTTAACTTTATTCCTAGGTATCCTAATTATTTTGTTGCAATGGTAAATGGATTTTTTTTCATTTCTCTTTCTGTGAGTTCAGTATCTATAATAATAAAAGTCTATGTGGCCCTCATGCCTTCACATCATCACAAGATGGCCACCCCATGTCATCACAAGATGGCCACTCCCTCATTGTCACAAGATGGCCACCACAAGATGGCCACACCCCATGTCATCACAAGATGGCTGTCACAATATGGCCGGCAGTGGGGGCAGTGGGGGGCTACTGGGCTGGAAGGGGAGGGCAGTTAGGGGGTTATTGGTCCATCAGGGGGCCAGTCAGCCATCATTTAGGCCAGCAGAGGAGAGGTTAGGGGCAACCAGGCAGGCAGGCAAGTGAGTGGTTAGGAGCCAGCAATCCCATATTGTGAGATGGATGTCAGACTGCCAGTTTAGGGCCTGTGGGACCAGGCCTAAACCAGCTGTTGGACATTCCCTGAGGGGTGCTAGATTGGAGAGGGTGCAGGCTGGGCTGAGGGACAACCTCCTCATGTGCAAAAATTTTGTGCACCAGGACTCTAGTTGGTGTATAAAAAGCCATAGATTTCTGGGTATTAATTTTGTATCCTGCTACATTGCCGGATTCATTTATTTAGGTCTAGTAGTTTTTTGATGGAGTCTTTGGGGTGCAAAAATTTTGTGCACCAGGACTCTAGTTGGTGTATAAAAAGCCATAGATTTCTGGGTATTAATTTTGTATCCTGCTACATTGCTGAATTCATTTATTTAGGTCTAGTAGTTTTTTGATGGAGTCTTTGGGGTTTTCTACGTATAGTATCCTGTCATCTGCAAATATGGATGTGTCACGAATGTTTAAAATGAAGACAAGACAATATGTTGATGAAAGAAATGTCCAAACACATACAGAATGTTTTATAAGATTTTATTTGAGCCCAGTGGATGACAACTGTTTGAGAAAAGACATCAAATGCTGTGGAGAATAACAGTTTGCAGATGCATTTGTGCATTTGAAGTTAATGAGGAAAGGTGAGGAATGTGACATGGAGGTGGGAGAGAGCAAGGCAGGGACTGGATAACAGGACAGTTACCAGGAGGTGCTCTCCTGAGGGTGGTCATGCTTACCTCAAAGGTGTGTTAACGCAGATGCACAGGAGCAATGGATGGCATTGCTTGAGATAAAGATAAGCCCTTTAGTAAAGAAGTTATAGGCCTGTGGCCTGCCTACCAACCAGGACTGCCCAGGTAGGAATTTGTGATCAGAGCCTCCTGTAAGGTTCCTTTCAGTCACTCAATTTGGTCACATTTACTACAGATCCCCTTTTCGGTCACAAATGCAATTCTTAAAACTAGACATAGTGTTGGAGACCGGGTGTAAGCTGACATGGTCCTTGCACCTGAAGGGGCTAGCAAGGCTGGGACCCTTACTCACACAGTTTTCCCAGACTTGTTTGGATGGTGGTTGTCAGTAGAATGAGAACAACCTTTGTAGAATAAGAACAGCCTTTCATGGCTTATCAAGAAGTCTGTAACTATTTACTGAGATTTGCTGTACCAAGAATTTGTCCTTCCACTCTATCTCTCCCTTAGAGATTAAGAGGAACAAAGAATACATTCCTCTTGACAGACCTATTCAGTGTTTTATGTATAAAAGGCATTGCGTGGTTAATAAACTTACTGTAGTTCCTCGATTGAGCTGTAGTCTTCCCGATCCCGCTCTCCTGTCTTTCTTTTCTCAATTCCCACCTCCCTACCTCAGCCCTGTTCAACCTGTCAGGCTGGCCCTGACAAACTTGCACCCTGAGACCAGGGACCTGAGGACTTGGGAAACAGATGGTGGGGAACTCCTCCGGATAAAGAGTGCACTCGTTAAGGTAAGGGAGGAGCAATTTTTTGATAGTTGAGATTAAAACATGGGACAGTTAGAATCTTGGGAAAATGCCCTTTATGGGCAAATGTTAAAGTCTATGCTCAACAGTAAAGGAACTAAGGTTAATGACAAGCAAGTAGAAAATTTTTTAAAATTCATTCAGGAGGTCTGCCCTTGGTTTCCTGAGGAAGGAACCGTTAACTTAGAAACATGGCAGAAAGTTGGAGAACAAATGCGCAATCATTATAAAGCCCTTGAGCCAAGTAAGACCCCGGTTGATGCATTTTCCTTAGGGAATTTGATACGGGATTGTTTAGATCCCAGACATGACCATAATCAACCGTCTCTTAAGCCAGAAAAAAAGGAGAAAAAGTGTGATGGCACAAAACGAAGGTCTAAAAAAGAGAGTATATTAAAAAGGAATAATATAAATTTTAAAGACAAATTAAATCCTCAAGATGAGGAGGATCTTGAGGAAGCTGCTGCCCTTTATCACGATGATGATACAGGTGTTGTTCAGGCAAAAGAGGAGGAAGAATATTTTTCTGCTGGAACTGAAGAGGGTAGTGATAAGGAGGATGTGTTAGAACACTTTTTAGAAGCATTAAAGCTTCTTGGCAAGAAAAAGAGAAGCCGCGGGGGCCATTCCCGCTCTCCGCTGCCTTGTGCAGCACCAGTTCCACTTTGCCCTCTCCAGATGGCTTTGCAGGAGGCACGAAAGTGTGGTGAGGAATTGGGCATTCACGCCTTCCCCATAATGGAGCAGGTGAACCCTAACACGGGACAGCGTGAGCATACTTATGACTGGCTTCCTTTTAAAACCCGGAAGGAGTTAAAAACAGCCTGTGCTCAGTATGGGCCTACTTCCCTTAATACTTTAACCATCTTGGAAACTATGGCCTCAGAGGCTCTCCCACCTAATTATTGGAGAGCTATTGCTAAGGTTTGTTTATCAGGAGGGGATTATCTCTTGTGGAAATCAGAATATGATAAAAAGGCTAAGGAACAAGCTTCTCATAATCTAGCTGCCCAGATTAATATTTCTTATGAAATGCTGATAGGAGAAGGAGCCTATACTGATATCCATAATCAAATTCAATACCCCCAGGAAGCTTATGGGCAAATTAATGGAGCTGGGATCAGAGCCTGGAAAAAGTTACCCACCTCTGGTTATAAAACAGAGGAGCTCTCAAAAATTATTCAAGGGCCAGATGAAAAGCATCAGGATTTTGTCTTTCAGCTATTACAGGCTGTTGGCCAAGTAGTGGTGGATGGAGAAGCTGGCATGTTAATAGTTAAACAGCTGGCATATGAAAATGCCAACACTGCCTGTCAAGCTGCATTGCGGCCCTATCAAAGAAAGGGGACTCTCTCAGATATTGGTCCCTCATATATGCAAGGAGTCGCCATTGCGGCCGAATTAAAGGGAACCACCACTGAAGGAATTCTTCAGCAACAGTTTAGCACAGAGAGAAGTCAAACACACACGTGTTTCACTTGTGGAGGAACAGGACACATGGCAAAACAGTGTCCCTCTAATAAAGGGGTTAATAAAGGAAATGGCAGAGGTCCCAAACAACCTGGACTATGACCTAAATGTAAAAGAGGAAAACATTGGGCAAATGAGTGTAGATCTAAGACAGATGTCCAGGGGAATTCTTTGCCTCAGCTGCAGTCGGGAAACTCCCGAAAGGGGACAGCCCAGCCCCGGCAAATAATAGGGACATTGTCTGTTTACCCTCTTGTCCTTGTGCTATCTCAAGGCCAGCTGGCTGCACAGCACCCAGCCTGCCCCAGGGAGCAAAACAGATACAAGAGTTATTCCGAGCAACCCCCGGAAGTGCCGGGTTGGACCTTGGATCCATAGGGCGATATGTATTAACTCCAGAATTGGGACCACAGGCCATCCCAGAGGAGTGTATGGACCTACTCCTAAAGGGATGTTTGGCCTTTTACTAGGAAGAAGCAGCTTAACTATGAAAGGATTGCAAACTTTTCCCAGGAGTAATTGATGCAGATTATGAGGGGGAAATTAAAATTATGGTCTCTGCCCCCAGAGATATCATCACCATCACCTCAGACATGAAAATTGCTCAATTGATTTTACTCCCTCTGCCTGCCACAGGCAATCTACTTTGCACAGAGTCTCGGGGTGCCAGAGGTTTTGGCTCCTCAGACAAGGCATATTGGGTACAAGCTATTTCTCATGCAAGGCCTGAGAGAACTTTACGTATACAAGGGAATATATTTACAGGGATTTTAGATACAGGAGCAGATATTTCTGTCATAAGCTTAGCTCACTGGCCTAAACAGTGGCCCTATAGAGAAAGGAATAGGTCAGACCAACTCTCCTTTACAGAGTTCACAAATGTTAAAGTGGCAAGACAATGAAGGTCACTCTGGGTTATTTCAGCCATATGTCTTGCCAGGGATCCCCGTGAATTTATGGGGACGAGACATTCTGTCTGCCCTGGGTGTTGCCCTTGTTACCACCCCAGCTCAGGGAAATTTTTAGGGGGGGGGGGGGGTCATTGTTTCTCCTGTTATCCACACAGCTGATAAGATATCTTGGAAGTCAGACGACCCTGTATGGGTAGAGCAGTGGCCCCTTTCCAAAGAAAAAATACAAGCTGCTCATGAGTTGGTACAGGAACAACTCCAGCTAGGGCATATAGAAGAGACTACCAGTCCTTGTAATACTCCTATTTTTATCATAAAAAAGAAATCAGGAAATTGGCACCTTTTACAGGATTTAAGGCAATAAACAAGACTATGGAAATTATGGGACCTTTACAGCCTGGCCTCCCTTCCTCTGTAGCAATCTCTAATGGGATGAAGCTATTAGTACTAGAATTAAAGGATTGTTTTTTTCACTATTCTTCTGGATTCCTCTGATTGCAAACGATTTGCATTCAGTATCCCATCTACTAATTTTCAGGATCCCATGCACCACTATCATTGGAAGGTATTGCCTCAGGGAATGGCTAATAGCCCTTTGTCAAAAGTTTATCAGTCAGGCAATTCGCGGAGTTCGAGAGAAACATCTGCAGGCTTATATCATACACTATATGGATGACATCCTTTTAGCTCACTATACAGAATGTCAATTAGAACAAGTGTATGATGACTTACAACAGGCTCTTCTTAAATCTGGGTTAATTATTGCACCTAAAAAAGTTCAAAGATGAGACCCCCTACCTATATCTTGGACATATCATAGAAGGAAGAAAAAAATTCGTCCTCAAAAGATTCAACTCAGGATAGACAAGCTAGAGATTTTAAATGATTTTCAAAAATTTTTAGGGGATGTCAACTGGATTAGGCCAACTTTAGGCATAACTACTAATGACCTTAAACCTTTATTTGATATTCTTTGTGGGGATAGCGACCCTCTCTCCCCTCGTCAGCTTACTCCTGCAGCTCGCAAGGCTATCTGCCACATAGAAGCTGCCTTAAAGAAACAATTTGTACAAAAAATTGATTACTCACAGCCATGGCTGTATTTAGTATTGGCTATGCCAGTATATCCTACTGGCCTCTTATGGCAACAGGGACCTTTGGAGTGTATTCATCTGAACTTCTCCCCAAAAAAGGTAGTTTATCCTTACTCAGAAGCAGTAGCAGATCTTATTTTTGCAGGACATCTCAGATCTCTGGAACTTTTTTGGTCAAGAGCCCCATACCATCATGGTACCCTATAAGGCTCAACAAAGGCAATGGCTATTTCATATGAATGATAAATGGCCTCTCTCATTCCTGGGCTATCATGGTACAGTAGACTCTCATTACCCATCTAATAAACGCATACAATTTTTTACAGAACATTCCTTCATTTTCCCCAAGGTAGTCAAGACTCAACCAATTTCTCACGCAGTTCTGGTGTTTACTGATGGTTCTAGTAATGGCACAGCTGCCCTAGTTATCAATAATCAACCCTTTGTTTTTCAGACTAACCACACTTTAGCACAACGCGTGGAGCTCGGTAAATTGTTAAACTCTGTCCTTAATGCCCTCTAACCACATTCATTCCTCCCACAGAAGGAGTCAATCCGCGAGGCTACAAACCAGGCCAACTATGGCTGATGGACTTAACCCATATTCCATCTTTCAGAAAACAAGCTTATGTCCATGTTTCTATTGGCACTTTTTCTGGTTTTATTTTTGCATCCCCTAATACAGGAGAAGCCGCTAAACATGTTATTGCTCACTGTTTACACGCTTTTTCTTTCCTAGGCATCCCCCATACCATTAAAACTGACAATGGTCCAGCCTACACAAGTACGGCATTCCAGAAGTTTTGTGCTACTTTTCAAATCCAGCATAAAACAGGCATCCCATACAATCCTCAAGGTCAGGGAATAGTTGAGCAAGCTCATCAGACTTAAAAAGGCAAATTGAAAAAATAACGAAGGGGGAGTATGTAGATAACCCTGCTAACTTACTTAACAGAGCTCTTTATTCCCTTAATTTTTTAAATGGTGATGCTCAGGGCAAAACCGCTGCGGAGCGACAGTGGTCCTCACTGCCCAGATCCCACCCTTGGGTACAGTGGAAAGACTTACTTACAGGACAATGGCATGGCCCCGACCCTGTTCTGATATGGGCTCGGGAGTCTGTTTGTGTATTTCCTGAAGGGGACTCTGAGCTCTGTTGGATCCCCAGCCGCTATGTCCGGCCCTTTCAAGGTCAAGATGGAGGACGAAGTGGAACAAGAACTCACTCCACCATTCAAGAGGCTACGAATCGGTCCACTAGCGCCCGTGCCACCACCGCCGCCACGGAGGTCACGGACGACTCGGAGGACATCTCCACCAACTTGGGGACAGTTGAAGAAGCTGACAATGGAGGCCGAGGCCATGGTCATTCGCCAAGGAGCACAATGAACTGCTGAGACTTTGTTTCTAGCCATGCTGAGTTTGATTGGATTTGTGTCACCCTTAAGATATATAATGGTACTATGTGGCATTAGGATCGAGTTTGCAACCACCTGTTAGGAGTTTGGAATCAGACTAACTTTACTTTAGATATCAGTAGATTACATGGAGAGATTCAAGCTATTAATGATGCAGGTTCTGCCCTGTTGCCTCCTAGCGAAGTAGCACAGAATATTTTTAAAGAAATTCAAAGCCTTATGTCCTTTCATGGATTACAATCTTTTATTTGGTCTCTATTAATTGTTGTTATCCTTGCTCTATTAATTGTTGTTATCCTTGCTCTCATTATTCTCTGTTTACTTCCAGTCTGCTTCCGAACCATCGGATCCAGCATCTGATCCCTGCAAGTAAGACTACTTGAACTTCACCTAAAAAACAAGGAAGGGGGATCTTTTGGAGACCGGGTGTAAGCTGACATGGTCTTTGCACCTGAAGGGGCAAGCAAGGCTCGGACCCTTACCCACACAGTTTTCCCAGACTTGTTTGGATGGCGGTTATCAGTAGAATGAGAGCAACCTTTGTAGAATGAGAACAGCCTTTCATGGCTTACCAAGAAGTCTGTAACTATTTACTGAGATTTGCTGTACCAAGAATTTGTCCTTCCACTCTATCTCTCCCTTAGAGATTAAGAGGAACAAAGAATACATTCCTCTTGACAGACCTCCTATTCAGTGTTTTATGTATAAAAGGCATTGCGTGGTTAATAAACTTACTGCAGTTCCTCGATTGAGCTGCAGTCCTCCCAATCCCGCTCTCCTGTCTTTCTTTCTTTTCTCAATTCCCACCTCCCTACCTCAGCCCTGTTCAACCTGTCAGGCTGGCCCTGACAACATAGGAAAATACTTTCTGTGAGGTCTGTTGCTCAGCCTTGGAGAAAAACTAATTTAAGACAGAGCAGGAAACTGTGTCTCTGCTCAACTCTCCACCTGCTTCTGTTCTGGGGTCTGTGCTGGTCCTGAGCACCCACTGGTGTCCAGGATGTCCCCTGTAGCTCATCCCTGTCCCTCCCTCAGGGAGGTTTGTGTTGGGTTCATAGTGACTTCCCCTCACTGTGTGTCTTGCACAGTAATACATGGCCATGTCCTCAGCTCTCAGGCTGTTCATTTGCAGGTACAGCATGTTCTTGGCATTGTCTCTGGAGATGGTGAATTGGCCCTTATGAGTTGGCTTAGTATATGGTACTACCACTAAAACCACAAATGAATGAGACCCACTCTAGGCTCTTTCCTGGAGGTTGGTGGACCCAGTGTATCTCATTGTTACTGAAGGTGAATCCAGAGGCTGCACAGGAGAGTCTCAGAGATCCCCCAGGCTGCACCAAACCTCCCCGGACTCCACCGACTGCACCTCACACTGGACACCTGCAAACACAGAGATGTCCTCATCAGGAAAGTCTCACATGTCCACCGTTTCTTTCACTGATATCCACTCCAATATTCAGTATCTCTAGTTCTTCAAAAATTACCTCATAAAAGAGTCACAGGGAAAACCCAGATGAGCCTAAACCCCATGGTGAGTGGTCTGTGTTCAGTCCTGATCAGGGAATGGGAACACCTGGGAATCCTGGGGCTGGGCTCCTGTCCCAGAGCTGCAGGGTCAAGGCTGGGCTCATTTTTAGGACCAAATGGGGCCCTATTTGCATGTCCACCTACTATATAGGGAGCTCTGGGGTTAGATGCTGACAAATGACACTTTCCCAGAGGGTGACATGTCCAAGGGCGTGTTTATGGTTAAACTAGAGGCCAGGTGCATGAATTCATACATGGGTGGGGTCCAGCGGGCTCACCCTGATGAGACCCCATCAGAAGGGGCCGGCCATGGTGTCTATTGCTGGAAGCTACAGCTTTCCCCCAGCTGGATCTAATTATACTTTAAGGATGGCCAAAAGAAAACCCACAACAGAACTGTCTTGCATTACATGTGCCATGAGATGAAGTTGTTTATGTGTTGTTTGCAAACGTATATCAAGATGGATGATAGCACTTTAGTGATTTTTGTATTCTTATCAGGCCTCTGCCCTCAGTTTCCCAATATGATCTTCATGTCTGTTTGTTTAAAAGTTTTTTTCTGTTTTTATGCATACCCTTCACTGTTACTCCTAGAAACCTGCTGGTCCTCTTCGCCAACACTTTTAAAGAGAGGTTGAAATCTCACCTAATCTGCAAGGTGCAGCAATTTCACAAAATCCCCACCCAAACTCTCTACATTGCTCAGCAAAGGGTCGCTATCCTGTTAATGCTTAGGTCACCTTTTTGGATAACTTGGAAGGTCTCCTGAGACTGTGGGCCATGGAGGGAGCATTCCACACCTTGGCTGCAGGATTAGCAGAGCCCTCTGGAGACTCTGGTCGTGGACAGAAGGGACTGATAATTATTTTCTTGTGCTTTCACTAAATGTACACGCATCAGGGAGCCAAGTAGTGATTTAGGGGGTTGGAGGCCAATCAGGGGAGGGAATGAGGTCCTTCAGGTCATTATGTTGTTTGGTCACTGGGCTTTTATTATATAGGATACTTCCCCACATCTGGGCCTGTGCATTTCCCTCTGAATCCAACTGCTCCAGGTCACCTGTAGAAAAAAGAGAAGGACTGAAAATCTTGGATTCCTATGACAATCACCGGTAATGACAACCAAGAGAAATTAGCCTTCAAATCTGATAACCAAATGTTCAGGAAATGGGAAGTTCCATCTGACACCATTTCCCCTACAAAGTGATCAGAGGGTAAACTCAGGACATAGTGTCAGCCTGGAGCCATGGACCAAGTGCTCAGGGAGAGACTAGCATCTGTGTGGGGCCCTGGGAGCCAGAAGTATGAGCTATAGAAACACAGACACAGCTCCCAGTCCTATTCCTTCAGGGGAGTTTGGTGCTGGATGTGTAGCAGCTGCAGTGCCTCCTTTTTGTTGTTTATTCTCTAGACTCTGTTGTAGATCCAGTTTCAATACATTGGGATATAGAAGAATCTCCATCATGATCAGGTGTGTTTATGGGAAGATGTGGGCAATGATTTAGGAATAATTAAGTTTAGGTCAGGATAATGTTATTGGAAACCTCGATGTCTGCATGTGACCCTTGGGACCCCTGTCCCCATGTTTGGGCTCAGCTTCAGGTTTCCTGTCTGTGATCTGTCCTGGGGTGTCCACAAATGAATGGACCTGTGAGGGGAGTGATGGTGGATAAAGAGGGGCAGGGGTTTTTTTACAGGGTCTCCTCTGCCCTTGACACTTTGGGAGGAGCTGGGGAGAGTCAGCAGGGCTCTGGCCAGGGAGCTCTGGGTCTTGGATAAATCTAGGTAGGATGTGGACAGTGGAAGGCAGCTTGGGAGTTCTCCCTTCTATTGAATTTTTTGGGAATATTTTGAGAGGAATAAGGGTTCAGTCTCTTTTGAATGTCTGGTGAGATTCACCTGTGAAGTAATCTGGTTCAGGACTTTTGTTTGCAGGGAGGTTTTTCATTCCTGCTTCAATTTCATTTGGTTGATTTGGTCTATTTAGATCTTCTGACTCTTCCTCATTCAGTTTTGAAAGCATATATGTTTATAGGAATTTATCCATTTTTCCCGGGTTGTCCATTATATTGCTATACAGTTGTTCATTGTAGTTTATTACAATCCTTTGTTTTTCTCTGGTATTAGTTGCTACTTCTATTTTATTTTATTTATTTGTGTCATATCTCTTTATTTCTTGATAAGTCTATTTAAAAGAACATCAATCTAGTCTATATTTTCAAATAAGCAGCTCTTAGTTTCATAGATTTCTTTAGACTGTATTTTGTTTATTTCTGCTTCGGTCTTTATTATTTCCTTTCTAGTACTCACTTCAGGTTTTTTATCCCAGTTTCTTTAAGTGTAGAGTTAGAATGCTAATCTTTTTTCCTGTTTCCTGAGGTAGGCTTGTGATGGTTCAGATTCCCCTCTTATAACTGCTTTTCCTGTGTCCCATAGAATGGGGTTGCTGTGCTCTCATTTTCATTTGTCTTAAGGTCATTTTGATTTCTTCCTTGATCTCTCTGTTAACCCATTCATTGTTCAGTAACATGTTCCTTCACCTCAATGTCTTGTGTGTTTCTTTGGCCTATGGGAGAGTCCCCAATATAGTGCCATCAGAAATAGTCATGGCTTTGAGTGGAGAAAAGACAAGAAATAAAAGCAGTGATCATGCAGGTGTATAATTCAGAATCATTCATATGTTGAAATGATGATGGAAGGAAATTGACCTGTTTTCTCAGTCTAGTGTTATCATTGATGTTGGGGTTCAGAGTTTGGGAAATTGGAGAAGTCCTAGCATACATTTTCTCACAGGAACCAAAATTTCAACCCTGGCAGGAATCCCTTATTCCCATCCTCCCTGTGCCCTGTCCCTGGGGATGCTCACTGTGACCAGAAGGTGCAGGGCTCTCCGCATAACATAAAACAGCCTTAATGTGTAATGCACATGTTCTCCCTTTAGGCACATGATTTAGAAATATATTATCTTGCTAAGCTTGTCATTTAATTCCCTTGATGGAATATTCAGTGGGACAAATGTTTTAATTTTAAAAATATGTATTTTTTATTGTTGATGGCATTACAGATATCTCCTTTGTTGCCTCCTCCAACCCCAAGCTTAGTTGTCCTCTAAGATTTTTTTGTTTCATGCTTACATTTAAATATTTTATCCATCTTGAGATTATTATTGTGTATGATTTAAGTTGGTGTCCTCTTTTGCATGTGTCTGCCCAGTTTTCCCAGCACCATTTGTTGAAGAGATTGTCTTTACTCCATTGTATGTTCTTGCCTCCTTTGTCAAATATTAATTGACCATAACATTGTTTGTCAATTTCTGGGGCTTCTGTTCCAGTCCATTGGCTATATGAGTGTTCTTTTGCCAGTACCAGGCTGCTTTGGTTATAATGGCTTTGTGGTATAGTTTGATATATGGTATTGTGATCCTTCCTCCTTCGTCCTTTTTTCTCAAGATCACTGCAGCTATTTGGGATCTTTAATTGTTCCATATAAATATTTGGGGTATTTATTCTATGAAGTATGCCATTGGTATTTTAATAAGGATTCAGTTTTATCTGTAGATCACTTTGGGTAGCAGACATTTAATAATGTTAATGCTTCCAATCCATGAACATGGAATACGCTTCCATTTGTTTGTATCTTCCTCTATTTCTTTTTTCAATATTCTATAGTTTTCCAAGTACAGGTCTTTTACCTCCTGGGTTAAATTTATTTCCAGGTATCTTATTTTTTTGTTACAATGGTAAATGGGATTGACTTTTTAGTTTCTCTTTCTGAGAGTTCATTATTGGTGTATAAAAATGCCATTGATTTCTGGATGTTGATTTTGTATTCTGCTACCTTGATGAACTCATTTATTAAGTCTAGTAATTTCCTGGTGGAGTCTTTAGGGTTTTCTATGGACAATATTATGTCATCTGCGAATAATGACAGTTTTACTTCCTCCTTTCCAATTTGGATTCCTTTCCTATCTTCTTCTTGTCTGATCACTGTGGCTAGGACTTCCAGTACTATGTTGAATAAGTGTGGTGAAAGTGTACATCCTTGTCTTGTTCCTGTTCTTAAGGGAAACACTTTAATTTTTTTGTTTTAATATATTTTATTGATTTTTTACAGAGAGGAAGGGAGAGAGATAGAGAGTTAGAAACATCGATGAGAGAGAAACATCGATCAGCTGCCTCCTGCACATCCCCCACTGGGGATGTGCCCGCAACCCAGGTACATGCCCTTGACCGGAATCGAACCTGGGACCTTTCAGTCCGCAGGCCAACGCTCTATCCACTGAGCCAAACCGGTTTCGGCGTATTTTTGAACAAATGTTTTTACTTTTATTAAAGATCAATTCATCTGAATTTTCATTGATTTCTTCTGTTTTGGGTAAGGTAACAGAGAACTCCCCCAAAAATGCTGAGCCTCCACTGTCTATGTGGATTGGCCACAGCAGCCACAGGGACTGGAGTAGGTTCTGGTACCAGAGGAGAGGGCTGCTGGGAAACTACCCATAAATCTGGATGTGACTGTGGAACTGGGTTAGGGGTGGAAGCTGGAGTTATGTTAAGTCACATGACAGAAATATGCCTAATTTTCATGTACAGAGAGTTGCTAGACATAGAGTTGAAAGCCTTCTCCAGTGAAAGCCCCAAAGGAAGTACAGGGCATGATAGAAACAGCTTATATCATCATAGGATATACCTGAACAATGATGAGCAGGAGTTTGTTAGAAATAAAATCATTAAAGATCATGCAGACAGGGATAAAGAGAAATAAGGAACATGTCATTGCACACTGGTGGGAAGGGGATCCCTGTTTTCTACATGAATATTCTCACAGTGTCTCTGTTCTAGGCGGTAACACATTTCCAGGTCCAGGGGATCTGCATTTGGACACCTTTGGGGTCATTTCTGATTTGGTCTCAGCCTGAATCACCAAGCTGTATAATTCATTGGAGTGCCTTTTATGAAATCCGTCAACACTTATAGGGAAGGGTGGACACCCCTCACTGGAGGAGCCATGGTGTTGGTGCGTCTGTGTGAGGAGTCGTCATTTCATTAGACCAAATCCCTATCTCAATCGGTAGTAATCATCTTTTATTATGTGTGTGTGTGATTCTTTTTCCACAAAATCTCTATTGTTTGAAATTTACATAAGTTCCTACTGTCCCCTATTAAGCACCATCTTCATCATCATCATCATCATCACCATCATCACCATCGTCACCATTGCTTACTTATAATCTTTCTTCTCATTTTCTACAGACATTGTGGTTTTCCACACACAATGACTTCTTATAGGAAAAGAAAGCAGGTGTCTTCTTTTTGGATGTCATTGGGAAATTGAAACCCCAAAGACCCAACTCTAAGTTGACACAAGTCCTTCTAATAACTGGTGACCTTGGATGACATTGGACCATGATGTCTGTCCAATTCTATCGTCACCATCACCAGCTTCATCACCGTCATCACCACCACCATCAGCAGCAGCATCCTCAATCATCCTCATTTGCTTACTTATAATTATGGAATTCTTCCCATTTCCTATAGACTTGGTTTTCAAACACACTTAATGACACTTTATCTCAAGTTTTGCACATTTTGTATAGTTGTTAAGTAAAAAGGTAGCCATACTCTATTTTATTTTTGTTTCACTGCTGACAACTGATGACTTATTCTTGCCTCTTCTACATCTGCCACGCTGGAGGAAGCTGATGAGAAACCATGGTTTTGTCTTTAGATATCATTGGGAGATGCAAACCACTCAAGCCCCTGAAAGCAGAATTCACCCCCTTGACCTCACAAAATAAAACCCCAAGCCAATTGCCTTCCCTGGCTCCATGAAACCAGGTCTGTCTTATAAAGGGCCTTTCCTGTGCTTCCCAGAGATTTAAAGTATGTGCACAATAAACATTCCCTGTCCCTGGGGTCTGTGTTTGTCATCAGCCTGGTCATCTGTACCAAGCTGCTGTGGGAACCTCTGCCTCTGCCTGGTGTCACCTACTCTCAGTGCTATGAGCATAATGTCAAGTCAATGACCTTCACTACCTGCGGTCCTTCTTTCACTTTGGGGTCACAAGACTCTGGTGTCCATGGGCAGCCCATACATGTCCTGCTGCTGGTTGACTTGGCCCCTTAGCTGTGTGAAGCCGAGCTGCACTGTTGAGTCTGCTTGGTGGGTTTAGCTGACTTGGGCAGATTTGCTCATTATTTGGTACTTGGCACAAGGGTGTCTGAAAGAGACTCTCTGCCACTTGTCCACATGAGAAAGTTGTCTCTGTTTACAACAGACTTTCTAACTCAGAGACTTAAGGGGTAAATACAGAATCAGGAATCCAGGGTGGTTTCCTGAGGGAAATGTGACATGGAGAGGAAACCACACAGGAAACCAGCCCAAACCTCCAACTACACCTGCTGCCTAGATGGTCCTTGTGTTCAGGGACCCTGAGCGCCCCTTGGTTGTGGCAGGCCCCCAGCACACACACACACACACACACACACACACACACAGCAGAGTATTTCATAGCTGAAGTCTTGAACCCACCTGAGAGAAGAATGAGGACACAGGGACCATGCTCAGTGGGAGTCTGAGAGTACAGGTCCTAATTCTTCCTTTTAAAAATTGTATCTTCATTGTTGAAATTATTACATATGGCCCCTTTTATTCTGTATTGGCCACTTCTAGCTCTCCCTCACCTCTTACCCCAAGCCTTCACCATCCTATTGTCTGTGTCCATGGATTATACATATATGCATATGAGTTTCTGGTTGATCTCTTCCCACCCACCCATCCTTTCCAGTCTTCCCTCTCAGATTCCACAATCTCTTCCATGTTTCTATGTTTCTGGATCCATTTTGTTCATCAGTTTATTTTGTGCATTAGATTCCACATATGAGTGAGATCTTTTGATATTTGTCTTTCTCTGACTGGCTTATTTTGCTTAACATAATACTCTCCTGGTCTCTTCATGCTGCCCCAAAGGGTAGGAGATCCTTTTTTTTTTTTTTTACTGTAGAATAATATTCCATGGTATAAATGTACCACAGCTTTTTTATGCACCCATTTACTGATGGGCATTTGCAGTGTTTCCAGATCTTAGCTATTGTAAATTGTGCGGCATATATCCTTTTTGATTGGTGTTTCTGATTTTGGGGATATATTCCTAGAAGTGGGATTACTAGGTCAAATGGGAGTTCCATCTCTAATTTTTTGAAGAAACTCAATACTGTTTTCCACAGTGGCTGCATCAGCCTGCATTCCCACCAGTAGTGTACTAGGGTTTCCTTCTTTCCACATCCTCACCAGCAATCATCATTTGTTGATTTGTTGATGGTAGGTGTGGGGTGATAACTTATTGTCATTTTAATTTGCATCAATGTGATGATCAGTGACTTTGAGCATGATTTCATATTTCTCTTGGCCATCTGTATGTTCCCTTTGGAGAAGTGTGTATTTAGGACTTTTGCCCATTTTTTTAAACTTTATTTAATCTATTATTTTTTAAATTTAAAGTCTGTATTGTTTAAAGTATTACATATGTGTCTCCCCTCCCATGGACCTCTCCTTAGCTGTTCTCATCCCTCAGCACATGCTCTCACCCCCCTACTGTCTGTGTCCATAGGTTATGCTTATATTCATGCATACAAGTCCTTTGGTTTATCTCTTACCCACACTCCACCCCCGCCTTCCCTCTGAGGTTAGACAGTCTACTCAATGTTTCTATGTCTCTGGATCTATTTTTGTTCTTCAGTTTATGTTGTTCATTATATTCCAAAAGACAAGTAAGATCATGTGATATTTATCTTTATCCAACTGGCTTATTTTGCTTAGCATAATGGTCTCCAGGTCCATCCATGCTGTTGCAAATGTAAGAGTCCCTTCTTTTTTTTTTACAGCAGCGTAGTTATTCCATTGTGTAGATGTACCAGTTTTTTAATCCACTCATCTGCTGATGAGCACTTAGGCTATTTCAAATCTTAGTTATTGTAAATTGTGCCGCTACAAACATAGGAGTGCATATATCCTTTCTGATTGGTATTTCTGATTTCTTGAGATATGTTCTTAGAAGTGGGATTACTGGGTCAAATGGGAGTTCCATTTTTATTTTTTTGAGCAAATTCCGTACTGTTTCCCACAGTCTGTATTCCCACCAGCAGTGCACAAGGTTTCCTTTTTCTCCACATCCTCGCCAGCACTTGTCCTTTGTTGATTTGTTGGCGATTGCCATTCTGATAGGTGTAACATGGTACCTCATTGTCGTTTTGATTTGCATCTCTCTGATGATTAGTGACTTTGAGCATGTTTTCATATGTATCTTGGCCTTCTGTATGTCCTCTTTTGAAAAGTGTCTATTTAGGCCCTTTGCCCATTTGTGAATAGGATTGTTTATCTTCCTTTGGTTAAATTGTATGTGTTTCTTTATTATTTTGGATATTAACCCTTTATCACATGTATCTTTGCCAAATTTGTTCTCCCATATTGTGGAATCCCTTTTTATTTTGTTGATGGTTTATTTTGCTGTGCAGAAGCTTTTTATTTGATGTAGTTCCATTTGTTGATTTTCTTTTTAGTTTTCTTTACCCTAGGAGATGTAGCTATAAACTCATTTCTTTCAGAGATGTCTGAGATTTTGCTACCTATGGTTTCTTCTAGGGTTTTTATGGTTTCCCTTCTTTCATTTAAGTCTTTTATCCATTTTGAATTTACTCCTGCTTATGGTGTAATTTGGTGGTCTAGTTTCATTTTTTTTGCACATTTATCTGTCCAATTTTTCCAACAACATTTATTGAAGAGACTGTTTTGATTCCATTGTATACTCTTGCCTCCTTTGTCAAATATTAATTAAGCATAATGGCTTGGGTATATTTCTGGGTTCTCTGTTCTGTTCCATTGACCAATATGTCTATTCCTGTGTGAGTATCAGGCTATATTAATTACTATGGCTTTTGAGTATAATTCAATATCTGGTATTGTGATCCCTCCCACCTTTGTTCTTCTTTCTCAAGATTGCTGTGGCTAATTGGGATCTGTTTTGGTTCATAAAAATATTTGGAATATTTTTTCTAGATCTGTGAAATATGCTGTTGTTGTTTTTTTAATAGGTATTTCATTGAATCTATAGATTGCTTTCGGTAATCTGGACATTTTATTTTATTTTTTTATTTTTAAATATATTTTATTGATTTTTTACAGAGAGGAAGGGAAAGGGATAGAGAGTTAGAAACATGGATGAGAGAGAAACATCCATCAGCTGCCTCCTGCACAACCCCTACTGGGGATGTGCCCGCAACCAAGGTACATGCCCTTGACCGGAATAGAACCTGGGACTTTTCAGTCCGCAGGCCGGTGCTCTAACCACTGAGCAAAACCGGTAATGGCTGGACATTTTAATGATGTCACTTCTACCAATACATGAACATGGTATATTTTTTCACTTATTTATATCTTCTTCTATCTCTTTATTAAACACCCTGAATTTTTTTGAGTACCAGTCTTTTACCTGCTTGGTTAAGTTTATTATTAAGTATCATAATTTTTTGATGCAATGGTAAATGGGATTGTTGGTTTGGTTTCTCTTTCTGAGAATTCATTATTGGTGTTTAAAAATTCCATCTATTTCTGGGTAATAATTTGTACCCTGCTACATTGCAGAATTTATTTATTAAATCTAGTTTTTTGGTTGTTTTTTGTTTGTTTGTTTTTTTGTTGTTTTGTTTTTTTTGGTAGAGGCTTTAGAGTTTTCTATGTACAATATCATGTCACCTATGAATAACAAGAGTTTTACGTCCTCCTTACCAATTTGGATGCCTTTTATTTCTTCTTCTTTTCTGATCACAGTGGCTAGGACTTCCAGTACTATGTTGAATAAGAGTGGTGAAAGCGGACATTTCTGTTTTGTTCCTTTTCTTTGGGGAATGTTTTTCATTTTTGCTCATTGAGTATGATGTTGGCTGTTGGTTTGTCATACATGTCCTTTATTATGTTGAGATATGCTCCCTCTTTTCCCACGTTGTTGAGAGTATTTATCAAAAGTTGTGTTGGATTTTGTTGAATGATTTTTCTAAATCTAAAGATACGGTCATGTAATTTTTGTCTTTCTATTTGTTTATGTGATGTATCATGTTTATTGATTTGTGAATATTGCGCCAGCCTTGCATCCCTTGGACGAATCCCATTTGGTGATGGTGTATGATATTTTTAATATATTGCTAGATCTGATTTGCTAATATTTTGTTGAGGATTTTAGCATCTTTGTTCATCAGGGATATTATCCTGTAATTATCTTTCTTAGTAGTGTGAATTGTTTTTGGAATTAGGGTAATGCTGGCCTCATAAAAAGAGTCTGGATTTTTTCCTTCTTCTTGGATCTTTTTGGAATAGCTGGGGAGTATAGGGTTTAGTTCTTCTTTGATTCTTAAAAACTCCCCTGTGAAGCCATTCAGACCAAAGCCTCTGTTTGCTGGGAGTTTGTTGATTCTTGCTTCTATTTCCTCAGTTGTTATTGGTTTATTCAGGTTTTCTGATCTTCCTATTTCAGTTTTGGAATATTGTGGGGGTTTTTAGGAATTTGTCCATTTCATCCACATTGTCCAGCTTGTTGGCATATACTTCTTCATAGTATTTTATTGCAATCCTTTTTATTTATGGGGTGTCATTTTTTACTTCTCAGCTTTCATTTCTGATTTTATTTATTTGGGTCCTCTCTCTTTGTTTCCTGATGGGTCTGGCTAATGGTTCGTCAATCTTTTTTATCTTTTCTTAGAATCAGTTCTTAGTTTCACCAAGTCCCATTCCTTAGTGGTGAAATGTTCTATAGTCACCAGAGCTGTCAGGAGGAGACCAAGGGAGACACACAGAGGTCAGGGGAGCAGTGCATGACTTGCAGAAACTTTGCAGACATAGTGCCTCCTCATAGGTCCTGGAAACCCAACAAAGAAGTCCAAGGAGGAAGTGTGGGAGCTCTCCTCCATCCTGGAGATGGAAGGTGAAGGTGGGAGTCACTATAACACCTACACATGGAGGTTAGGAAATGCTGAGATAGATCAACATAATCAACAAGCACCCTCCACCTGGGTTATTATTCTGTCTGAGCCCTCAAAGGAGTAATCTACAGAGGATTCAACACCTCGTTATGAAATGTCAAACTTCAGCCCATGATGTTAAGTAAAAAAAAAAAATAATGGAAAACTGTATAGATATCTCCTTCACCTAGAAATTTTCCAATTCAGCTGTTTGTTGAAATGAGATTATTTCCAATGAGGCTTTGTTAAACTTTCCTATTTCACTACATTACACAGGATAGTGTATCATCTCACATTAGTGCTGGTGTGACACCTTTAGGGAGAGAGCTGAGGTCATTTCCTGCTCCTGTGGTACCAGAAGCAGCAAATCCTGGCTCCTGTACAGGTGAGGTGACCAGGGAGCAACCCTCAAGGGACCTTTGCATCATTCAGCTGGATTTCATCCAGTTTCCACTGTCCCTTGTAGGTGCATATGTTTTATTTATTGTGGGCCTGTCAGAAGGAAGGACCCTGTGGGGACAGGTGGGCATGTTGGTCAGACCCTGAGCTCAGCACACAGGTGACTGGGCTGTGCTGGGGTCTCTCTTTGTGGGAAAGTTTCCAACCACAGGCTGACAAGAGCACTGCTGATGGTCTCTGACAAGAAAGAAAATAAAGGAACATGGAGAGGAGAGTCCCCAGTCACTGCCCATATGTCTTCTGCCAACAGCAGTGTTACCTCCTCCTCTGGTGTCTGCAGTGAGAATGTGGGAAGTTAGAGCCACAGAAACAGAGCAAGAACCATCCTGGAAACAGCTGAGAGCTAGAGAGGAAATCCCTGTGCCCAACAAGAAATCCCTGAGCCCAACAGGAAGGCCCTTCCTTCCCCACCTCCCTCTCCCCCTGCTCATGGGGTTGCACACTCTGGGCTTGGTGAGTCAGGAGCGCCCCCTGGTGCCCGAAGCACCCCCTTGTTCCCAGCACTGGGAGTTGGGAGGGAGGTTTGTGTCTGGGCTCACACTGACTTCCCCTCACTGTGTTGTTTCGCACAGTAATACATGGCTGTGTCCTCGGTTCTCAGGCTGTTCAGTGTTAAGTAAACTTGGCTCTTGGACCTATCCCTGGTGATGCTGAGGCGGGATCTCAGTGCAGGGTTATAGGCTGTATTTCCAGTATTCCATATAACCCCGACCCACTCCAGCCCCTTTCCTGAAGCCTGGCGGGTCCAGTGTACACCAATGCTCGTTAGGGAGAATCCAGAGACAGTGCAGGTGAGGGAAAGTGTCTGCGAGGGCTTCACCAGTCCTGGGCCCAACTCCTGCAGTGGCACCTGGGACAGGACACCTGGGGAAAAAGAGCATCAGGCCTGTCATCCACTTGCAGCCACAGCCATCCCATGACCCCTGTCTGACCCCTGAGACCCTCACCTTGGGGGGCTGTCACCAGGCACAGGAGAAGACCCAGCAGCCTCATCTTCACATAGACCACAGCTTTGCCTTCCCAGAGACCTCAGCCCTGTGTGAGGAGAGAACTGTGAGCCTGCACAGCCCAGGAGAGGATTTACACTGGAGCTTGAACAGAAATTTGCATGTGGGGCAGCCCTATTCTTATAATTGTAGGGCCTGAGGTCTGGATTTCTTGGTCTTTCTGGGGCCTGTGTGGGGCATCTCTTCCCTTGATCTCACTCAGCATCTAAGTCAGACAGGGGACCACATGGGTGATATGACACATTGGATTCAGGTCAAAGCACAGCCTCCCCTTTCTGAGCATAAGAAATTAATGAAAAAAAAGATGAGCAGATTACAGTTTTACCTTCTCATACATCTTTCAAATAGATGCAAAATAAATTAGCATTTATTCAGACTATTTCTCAATCTCAGAACCCTAGTGTAACCACAATTTGTAAATTTTTAAATCTCACCTTATACAAATACTTTCTATCTTTGTGCAAAAAATAAAAAGTAAAGGACAGACATTTTTAATATCTTATGTGTGAATTTACCACATTACGTTGATCTGAGAAACTCCTGCAACCATCCCAGGCAGGTGGGATATTCCTGATTCTTGATGTGGCAAATTTTATTATTGAGTCTACAGCTTCCTGTGCAAACTCTTCTGTTTGCAGAGTCTCCAAACTAGTTATATCAGAAATAGTCATGATTTTTAAATGGAGAAATCACAAGAAAAGAACATAGTGATCATGTATGTGTACAGCCCCAAATCATTCATATGTTGAAATGATGTCGGAAGATTGACCTGTTTCCTCAGTCTAGTGTTATCAGTAATGTTGGGGTTAAGAGTGAGGGAAATTGGATAATTCCTAGCATTCATTTTCTCTCAAGAAAGGGAGCTTCAACCCTGTGGGGAAACCCTCATTCCTAGCCTCCCTCAGCCCTCTCCCTTGGGATGCTCACTGTGTTCAGAGGGTGCTGGGCTCTCTCCCCCCACAACATTCAACATCTTTAATGCATAATGCATACATTCTCTCATCGTGCACAAGAAATATATTCTCTTGCTCAGCTTGTCATTTAATTTCGTTAATGGAATATTTGGTGGAACAAATGTTTTACTTTTATTAAAGTTCAATTCATCACTTTTTAATGGGTCTTGCTTTGGGTAATTTTACAAAGAACTCCCCAGAAAATGCTGAGCCTCCACTGTCCATATGGATTGGCTACAACAGCCACAGGAACTGGAGCAGGTTCTGGTACCAGAGGGGAACGCTGCTGGGAAACTACCCATAAATTTGGATGTGACTATGGAACTGAGTGAGGGGGGAATCTGGACTGTTTTGAGTCACATGACAGAAATGTGCTTGATGTTCATGGTCAGAGTTACTGGACATACAGGTTTAAAGCCTCCTCCAGTGAAGGTTCATAAGTTAGTGCAGGGCATGATAGAGACAGATTGTATTATCATAGAAAATGCTGGAATAATGATGAGCAGGAATTTGTTAGAAATAGAAACGTTAAGGATTAAGAGAAATAAGGAATGTGTTATCGCAAACTGGTGGGAAGGGGATTCCGTTTTTCCCACATGCACATTCTCACAGTGTCTCTGTTCTAGAAGGTAACCCCTTCCCAGGTCCAGGGGATCTGCACTTGGACACATTTGTATCATTACTCATATGGTCTCAACATGAACCACTGACATCTGAAAATTTTGGATGCCATTTATGAAATCTCTCAACACTTACGTTGAAGAGTTGACACTCCACACTGGAGGAGCCA
Organism: Myotis yumanensis; assembly: GCF_028538775.1. Taxonomy (NCBI): domain Eukaryota; kingdom Metazoa; phylum Chordata; class Mammalia; order Chiroptera; family Vespertilionidae; genus Myotis; species Myotis yumanensis. Next base: position 16,225,699 of record NW_027223773.1, read on the forward strand.
TAGTGATGGTGTGTCTGTGATTGGAGCCTTCATTTCGTTCTACCAAGACACATTTCTCAGTTCATTGTCTTCACCATCGTCATCATGATCATCATCATCAGCAGCAGCAGCATCAACAAGATTTGTTTACTTATATAATCATTCTCATATTCTGTAGACATTGTGGTTATCCACACACAATGGCTTTTTATCAAATAATAAAATGAGGTGACTCCTCTCTTGATGTCATTGGGAATTTAAATGACAGCAGCCTCACCTAAAATTTGATACAGGGATTTGCAAGCAGCTGATGGCCTTGGATAGAGGGGAGATCCCACCTGAGACAATGGACCACCCCCCTATACCAGTGGTTCTCAACCTTCCTAATGCCGCGACCCTTTAATACAGTTCCTCATGTTGTGGTGAACCCCAACCATAAAATTATTTTCATTGCTACTTCATAACTGTAATTTTGCTACTGTTATGAATTGTAATGTAATTACATATGTGTTTTCTGATGGTCTTAGGTGACCCCTGTGAAAGGGTCGTTCAACCCCCAAAGGGGTCACGACCCACAGGTTGAAAACCGCTGCCCTATACAATTCTATGGTCATCATCACCACCCTTACCACCACCACCACCATTATCATCATCATTTGCCTATTTATAATTAATTTTCTCAGTTATAGTAGATGTTGGTTTATCTTAAAGGTTGCTCAATTTTAATAATTGCTAAGTAAAATATGTAGCCACATTTTATTTTGTTTTCCATTTGATGTCAGTAAATTGATATCTCCTTCCTGCCTCTTCTCACTTGGCCTCACATGGGAATCTGAAAAGGAACATTGGGTCTCACCTCCAGATGTCAATAAGAGGTTGAAACCACACAAGGCTCTGAAGGAGGAATTCTTCCCCCTCCCCTACCAGTTCACTATAATAAAATCCCTGGGCCAGTGTCCTTTCCTGGTTCATAAAAGCAGGTATGACTTCCTAAAGGGCCTTTCCTGTGCCTCCCATATATTTCAACTATGTGCATAATAAACACTCCATGTCCCTTGGTGTGTGTATTTGTCATCAGCATGGAAATCTTCACCAAGCTGCTGTGGGTCCCTCTTCATCTGTCTGGTGTCATCTACTCTCCCAGCTATAAGCCTGATGACAATTCAATACCCAGCACCACCGGGGTCCTTCTTCTCTAACTTTGGGTTCACATACCAGTGGTGGCCTCTGTCCAGCATTCAGGTGAGTTGCACTGTTTAGTAATCTGAGTCTCTGGTAAGATTTAGGGGATGTGGGTCAGCAGATTTGATCATTAATTGTCATTTGGGCAAAAGAGTGTTTGAAAGAGACTCACTGCTTATTGTGCACTAGAGGCCCGGTGCACAAAAATCTGTGCACTCGGGGGGTGGTCCCTCAGCCTGGCCTGTGCCCTCTGGTAGTCTGGGATCCCTCGGGGGATGTCCACCTGCTGGCTTAGGCCCGCTCCCCATGGGAACAGGCCTAAGCTGGCAGTCAGACATCCCTCTGGCAGCCCAGGAGCCCTCGAGGGATGTCCACTTGCCAGTGGGCAGCAGGCCTAAGCTACAGTCGGACATCCTTAGAGATTCTGTGGAGGTGGGAGAAGCTCCCACCACCACTGCTGTGCTCATAGCCATCAGCCTGGCTTGTGGCTGAGCAGAGCTTCCCCTTTGGGAGCGCACTGACCACCAGGGGGCATCTCCTGCATTAAGCATCTGCCCCCTGGTGGTCAGTGTGTGTCACAGAGACCAGTCATTTCCAGTTGTTCTGCTGTTAGGGTCAATTTGCATATTACCCTTTTATTATATAAGACTAGAGACCCGTTGCACAAAAATTTGTGCACTCGGGGGTAGGGGGTCCTTCAGCCCAGCCTATGCCCTCTCACAGTCTGGGACCCCTCGGGGGTGACCACTTGCTGGCATAGGCCTTCATCCCAGGGGATTGGGTCTAAGATGGCAATCAGACATCCCTCTGGCAGCCCGGCAGCCCTCAGGGGATGCCCACTTGCCAGCAGGGAGCAGACCTAAGCTGTAGTCAGACATCCTTAGCGCTGCTGAGGAGGCAGGAGAAGCTTCCACCACCACCGCTGTACTGGCAGCCATCAGCCTGGCTTGTGGCTGAGCAGAGCTCCCCCTGTGGGAGAGCACTGACCATCAGGGGGCATCTCCTACATTGAGCATCTGCTGCCTGGTGGTCAGTGTGTGTCATAGTGACCAGTCATTCCCAGTCTTTCTGCTGTTAGAGTCAGTTTGCATATTACCCTTTTAATATATAGGATAGAGGCCTGGTGCATGGGTGGGGGCCGGCTGGTTTGCCCTGAAGGGTGATATGGATCAGGGTGGGGGTCCCGCTTGGGTGCCTGGCCAGCCTGGATGAGAGGCTGATGGCTGTTTGCAGCTGGTCAAACCCCCTTCAGGGTGGGGGTCCCCACTGGGGTGCCTGGCCAGTCTGGGTGAGGGGCTGAGGGCTGTTTTCAGGCTGGTGGGCGACTGAAGCTCCCAGCCTCTTTTTTTAATTCTGGGATTTATTTACCTTCTATAGCTGTCACTGGAGCTGAGAGCCAGCTCCAGCTCTGAGGCTGTGGCTGGCTGAAAGCAGGTATCTGGGTTTGTTTAGCTTCTATAATTGAAACTCTGTTGCCATCACTGGTGCTCTAAGCTCTGAGCCCGCTGGCAGCTGAAAGCAGGTTTCTGGGTTTGTTTAGCTTCTATAATTGCAACATTGTTGCATCCAGAGCTCAGAGCTGGGCTGCGGCAGGCGGGGAACCTTGGCTTCCTCTGTCACTGGAGCAAGCAAGCCTCATGTTCGCTTCAACTGCGTGGCTGCCGGCCGCCATCTTGGTTGGCAGTTAATTTGCATATCTTGCTGATTAGCCAATGGGAAGGGTAGTGAAGTTACGGTTAATTACCATGTTTCTCTATTATTAGATAGGATAGATAGAGGCATGGTGCATGGGTGGGGGCTGGCTGGTTTTCCCTGAAGGGTGTCCCAGATCAGAGTGGGGGGGTCCCACTGGGGTGCCTGGACAACCTGGGTGAGGGGCTGATGGCTGTTTTCAGGCTGGCCACATCCCCTTCAGGGTGCGGGTCCCTACTGGGGTGCCTGGACAGCCTGGGTGAGGGGCTGAGGGCTGTTTTCAGGCTGGTCACAGCCCGTTCAGAGTGGGGGTCCATACTGGGGTGCCTGGCCAGCCTGGGTAAAGGGCTGATGGCCGTTTTCAGGCTGGCCACGCCCATGGGCTAGAAGCAGGTATTTGGGATTTATTTATCTTCTATAATTAAAAGTTTGTAGCCGTGAGCATAGCCCAGGGCTGGCAAGGCAGGCAGGAAGCTTGGCTTCCTCCATCTCCGGGGCAACTCAAGCCTCCTTCTCCCTGCAGCTCTGTGGCCACCACCATCTTCGTGATGGAGTGAGGGAGTGACAGAGTGAGGAAGTGATGGTTAATTTGCATATTACTCTTTTATTAGATAGGATGTGAGAAAGTTGTCTCTGTTTACAACAGACTTTTTAACTCAGAGACCTTAGAGGTAAGTGCAGAGTCAGGAATCCAGAGATTCCCTGAGGGAAATTGTGACAAGAAGAGGAAACCACACAGGAAACCAGCCCAAACCTATAACTACACTTGCTGCTGGGCTGGTCTTTTTTTTCAGGGACCCTGAGCGCCCCCTGGTAGTCACAGCCTCTCCTTCAGGGAGGTTTGTGTCTTACTTCCCCTCACTGTGTCTCTCACACAGTAATATATGGCCATGTCCTGGGATCCCAGGCTGTTCATTTGAAGATACAACGTGTTCTTGTCGTTGTCTCTGGAGATGGTGAATCGGCCCTTCACAGAGTCTGCATAGTATTTCTGACTTCCATCATTCCATATAACTGCCACCCACTCCAGCCCCTTCCCTGGAGCCTGGCGGATCCAGCTCATCCCGTAGCTCCTGAAGGTGAATCCAGAGGCTGCACAGGAGAGTCTCAGAGACCCTCCAGGCTGCACCAAGCCTCCCCCAGACTCCACCAGCTGCACCTCACACTGGACACCTGCAAACACAAAGACATCCTGGTCATGAAACTCTCACCCATCCACTGTTTCTCTCACTCATGTCCACTCCAGGCTCAGTGTCTCTTCTTCTCCATAAATTACCTCTTAAAAGAGCCACAAGGAAAACCCAGCCAAGCCCAAACTCCATAGTGAGTGATCTGTGTTCAGTCCTGATCTGGCAATGAGAACACTGGGGATCCCAGGGCTGGGCTCCTGTCCAAGACCTGCAAGGTGAGGGTTGGGCTGATTTTTATGAGCAGAGGGGGCCTTATTTGCATGTCTGCCTACTATATAGGGGGCTCTAGAGTTAGACACTGATCTTACGGACATGGTCTTAGAGTGTGAAATTTTCAAGGGTGCTGTTTATTAAGAATTACTTTTCACATCTGGGACTGTGCCCTCCCCACTGGATATAAATGCTGCAGGTGACCTGCACAAAGACTCAGGAGAGAAAATTTTCATGAAAAGAAGAGAGAAGTTTTAAAATGAGAGATGCCTTTTGCAGTCACCAGAATTGAAACCAAGAGAAAGCAACCCTCATAATGCAAGAAAGAAGTAAAAGTGCATGAGGTTCATGTTCAGGAGACAGGAAGCCCCATCTGACACTATTTTCCCTACAAAGTGATCAGAGGATAAACTAAGACCAGAGTGTGAGCCTAGAGCCAGTGGCCCAAGTGATGGGGGAGAGAGGAGCTTCTGTGTGGGTTTCTGGGGGCCAGAAGCATGAACTTTAGAGACACAGACAGAGCTCCTGGTTCATTGTCCTTCAGGGGCATTTGCTGCTTGATGTGTAGCCTCTGCACAGCCTCCTTTTTGGAGTTTATCCTGTATGCTCACTTGTGAGACCTGTGTCTATCATTGATGATTTAGATGAAACTCAGTCAAAACTAGGATGTTGTGCTGATGTTGTAGGTAAAGATGAGGGTATAATAATGTTGAAGTTATGAAAATCTTGTTATTGGAAACCTGACTCAGTGCCACATTTGGGGGAAAGCTACCTGGGAACATGATGGGTGATTAACCAAGACAGGACACACATGTCCAGGATTCTTATTTCATTATGTTGTCACCTCCTTGATGTTTAGCCAGTTCACATTTTCTTTTCTCACTTTCTTCTGAAACAGACCACATATTTCCTAGAGTCATGATGGCACTTTGTTTAGAGTGTGCAGGAGCACAAGTCATTTGTGTATTGGTTTTGTATCTTACATCTTTCCTGAATTCTAGTTCTATTAGCTTCTCATACAGTTTATAGGGTTTTCTATGTGCAAGATCTTCTCATTGGCATAAAGATAAGGAGAAATATTTTAACTTGTTTCTCTCTGGTTTAGACATTTTAAATTTCCTTTTCTTGTCTAATTATTCTGACAAGTACTTCCAGTTTTGATAAATATAAGTAGTCACAGGGGATCCCTTGTTTTGGTCCTTAAGTAAGAAGGAAAGCTTTGAAATTTTCTCTGTGTAGCATGATATCACTTGGTGTCTCAAATACAGCCTTTATTCTATTGAGTTCCATCACTGGTACACATAATCTGTTAAAAATTGTAAGTCTGAAGTGATTTTCAATTTTAAAGGCTTTATTATGTATCTAATTATATCGTGGTATAATTTTTCCTTCATTCTGTGGATGAGATGTATCATGTCTTCTGATTTACTTACGTTGAACCATCCTTACATGGTGGTATGGTATCCCACTTGATCATGGTATATTATCCTTTCTGTCTGCTGGTACGTTTTCTAGAATATCATTGAAGATTTTTCCATTTATGTTCCTCTGGGACACTGATCTGTCATTTTTGTGTGTCCTTAGATGGCTTTTATATCAGTGTAATGTTAAACTCAATAAATCTCTTTGAAAGTGTTGCCTCTTAATTCTTGGAAGAGTTCAAGAAGAGTGGATTAAAAAATTAAAAAAGTTCTTCTTTGAAATTCTGGTAGAACTCACCCTTGAGTCCATTTGGCCCTTGGCTATTTTGTGTAGGAAGGTTTTCACTATTACTTGAATTGTGTTGTTGTTGTTGTTGTTTTAAGTCATAACAATCTAGCAATGTTGGGATCAAACCCCTAATTTGAGCACCTACCAAGTGGACTGAAAAACACGACTGCTGATATTCACAGAGTGTGGTCAGTGTTGAAATAATAGTTGCTTCCAGGCCACATATTTATTTCATATGGCATCCAAGAGAATGAAATATAACCATGTTTTCTTATTTAGAATTCATAAAGTACAGTGTGTGATGAGAAGAACGGTTTTGTATCACTGCTCATGTGTGAATGCATGTCTTTTCCAGAAATGCGCATGCGACTGTGTGTGACTGTGTTTGTAACTATGTGTGTCTGTGTTTCTGACTGCTTGTGACTCTATGTGTGTGTCTATGTGACTCTGTATTTCCTGGGGAAGTAGTAAGAAGAGGGTATGGATGCAGGGGGTCCCATGGATGCTCCTCGGCTTCCAACATGCCCCCGATGCACATCTCACCCACAGCGAAGTTAGAAAACCTTGGATCCAGGAGGAAAGCTGGAGTGATGAGTTCTTTGATGCACACCCCAGCCCTCAGGATCACCTGTCCCCACTGTGGGGTTAGCACTGCTTCCTGCAAAACAACAAGGGCCCCTCCTGTGGATGGATGTGGGGGCTCCCTGTGTTTGGTGCACTGAGCTGACAGCTCTTCCGGGGATCAATGTGGACCCAGAGAGGATGGGTGAGGTCCATCAGCCCTGAGTGAGCTCAGGCCTTTCAGTAGAAGGAGGGCCCTGTGATCTCCATGGAACCAGGAGGGGAGAGGGCACACGGAGAGTCAGACCCTGAGGGAGCTGTGACCAGAAAGGGAGTGAGGCAGAGCAGTGAACACAGCCCAGTGCCAGCAACACACCTCCGGGGTTTACACTCAGCAGTGAAACATTGAAAAGTCAGTGAAAAAAGTCACTTTTAGAATTTGTGAAGGAGACCTGATGAAGGAGAGACCCCATCGCTGCTAACAAGTCACCTGAGAACAGACAATGTCCCTTCTTCATTTTTGTCTGCAGTGAGAATATGAGAAGGAAGAATCATCCCTGGAGGCAGATGAGAGCTTGAGAGGAAATCCCTGAGCCCAACAGGAAGGCCCTTCCTCCCCACCTCCCTCTGCCCCTGCTCCTGGGGCTGCTCTCTATGCTGTGTGCCCTGAGCACCCCCTGGTGTCTGGAGAGCCCCCTGCATCCCAGCCCAGCTGTCTCCCTCAGGGAGGTTTGTGTATGGGCTCACACTGACTTCCCCTCATGTGTCTCTTGCACAGTAATACACGGCCCTGTCCTTGGTGGTCACGGAGCTCAGCTGCAGGAAGAACTGGTTCTTGGATGTGTCTCTGGAGATGGAGGTTCAGCTTTTGAGGGAAGGGCTGTATTTAATGTCTCCACCATAAAGTAAGCACCCTATCCACTCCAGCCCCTTTCCTGGGGGCTGGCGGATCCAATTCCAGCGGTAATTACTGGTGATGGAGTAACCAGAGACAGTGCAGGTGAGAGAGAGGGTCTATGAGGGCTTCACCAGTCCTGGGTCCAACTCTTGCAGCTGCACCTGGGACAGGACACCTGGGGACAAGGAGCATCAGTCCCTGTCAGTCACCTGCAGTCACAGCCATCCCATGATCCCTGTCTGACCCCTGAGACTCTCAACTTGGGGGGGGCTGTCACCAGGCACAGGAGAAGACCCAGCAGTCTCATCTTCTTCTAGACCACAGATCTGCCTTCCCAGAGACCTCAGCCTTGTGTGAGGAGCGAGCTGTGAGCCTGCACAGCCCAGGAGAGGATTTACCCTGGAGCTTGAACAGAAATTTACATGTGGGTCATCCCTTTTCTTATAAGTGTAGGGCCTGAGGTCAGGCTACCCTGGTCTTACTGGGGCCTGTGTGGAGGCACCTCTTCCCTTGACCTCATTCAGCAAGTAAGTGTGGGTCAGGGGACCATATGGGTCATGAGACACATTGGATTCACGTCAAAGCACGGCCTCACCTTTCTGAGCATAAGAAGAAACATGGACTAGATGAGCAGGTTACACTTTAACCTTCCCAGGCATCTTTCAAACAGATGCAAAAGGGATTAGCTTTTGTTCAGACCATTTCTGAATCTGAACACTCTGGTGTGTCTATAATTTCCAGATTGTTATTTCATAAAAATAATTTCTACCTTTGTGCAAAAAAGAAAAGATAAAGTATAGTCATTCTGAATATCTTATACATTAATTTATATGTTACTTTGATCTGAGAGTCTACCTCCTAAGCACAGGCAGGTGGGGCATTCTTGATTCTTGTTGGAAATTTTGTGATTGTGTCTACAGCTTCCAGTGCAAACTCTTCCTTTGTGCAAGCCCATGGCCTATTGCAGAGACCCCCTAACTAGTTACATCAGCAATAGTCATGGCTTTGAGTGGAGAAAAACAAGAAATAAAAGCAGTGGTCATGTATGCGTACAACTCAGAATCATTCATATGTTGAAATGATGATGGAAGAACTTTTACCTGTTTTCTTATTTTAGTGTTATCAGTGATGTTGAGGCTCAGCGGGAGGTGATGGAAGAGAATTCCTACCATAGAATTTCTCACAGGAAAGGAAACTTCACCCCTGAGAGGAATCCTTCACCCCCAGCCTCCCTCTCCCTACCCCTGGGAGTTCACTGTGATCACAGGGTTCTGGTCTCTCCCACAAACATACAACATCCTTAATATGTAATTTATATGTTCTCATATCAGACATATGATTTGGAAATTTCTTTGTTATGTTTTATTTTGCTTAATGGAATCTTTGATGAGATAAAATTCTTTAATTTTGACCAAGGCTAACTTAATAATATTTTCTTTAATGGGTTTTATTTTGGGTGATTTTACAAAGAACTCCCAGAAAATGCTGAGCCTCCACTATCCATGTGGACTGACTAAAGCAGCCACAGGGACTGGAGCAGGTTCTGGTTCCAGAGGGGAGAGCTGCTGGGAAGCTACCCATAAATCTGGACATGACTGTGGAACTGGGTGAAGGGAGGAAGCTGCACTTGTTTTGAGTCACATGACAGAAATATACGTGCTATTCGTGGACAGAGAGTTACTGGACATGTGGTTTTATAGCTTCCTCCCACCCTAGCTTCTTTGGCTCAATGGACAGAGCATCGGGCTATGACTGAATGGTTCTGGGTTCGATTCCAGTCAAGGCACATGCCTGGGTTGCAGGCTTGATCCCCCATAGGGGGGGTACAGGAGGCAATCAATCAATGATTCTCTTTCATCATTGATGTTTCTATTTCTCTCTCCCTCTTCCTTCTTCTCTGAAATCAATAAAAATATATTTATAAAAAAACCTCCTCCAATGAAGACTTAGAAGGAAGTGTAAGGCATGATAGAGACAGTTTGTATCATTGTAGGGAATACCTAAATAAGTATGAACAGAAGTTTGTTAGAAATAAAAATATGAAAGATCACGCAGGTAGGGATCAAGCGAAATTAGGAATGTGACATTGCAAACTGGTGGGAAGGGGATCCCTCTTTCCTACATGGACATTCTCACAGTGTCTCTGTTCTAGACCATAACTATAGACCTCACACCTTCTGAGGTCCAGGGGTCTGCACTTGGACACCTTTATGATCCTTACTCACGTGATCTCACCATGCATCATCCAAGCTGCATAATTCATTGGGGTCCCATTTATGAAATCTCTGAACCCTTACAGGGAAGAGTGGACACCCCTCACTGGAGGAGCCATGGTTATGGTATGTCTGTATGTGGAGCCATCATTTCATTGGACCAAATCCCTGTCTAAATGTGTAGTCATTGTCCTTTTTTAAGTGTGTGATTCTTTAAAAAAAAAAACTGTCTTGTTTGAAGTGTTACATAAGTCTCCTCTTTCTCCTATTGAGCCTCGTCTACATCATCATCAATATCATCATTATCACCATCATCACCATTTCCTTACTTATAATCGTTCTTCTCATTTTCTATAGAAAAGGTGGTTGTCCACACACAATGACTTTTTATAGGAAAAGAAAGCAGGCATCTTCTCCTTGGCTGTCATTGGGAAATTGAAACCCCAAAGGCCCGACTCTAAGTTGACACAAGGCCTTCTAAAAACTGGAGATGTTGGATAAAGTACAGATTCCCAAAAGACATTGGAACAGAGAGTTACTGTTGTACAATTTTATTATCACCATCACCACCACCATCAACATCACTAACAACATCATCATCATCATGATCACCTTCATCATGCTCATTCTCATTTTCTTACTTAAAATTATTCTTCCCATTTTCTGTAACCCTGAATTCTGAATACACATAATGACACTTTATCTCAATTTTTGCACATTTTGTATAGTTGTTAAGTAAAATATGTACCCATACTCTATTTTATTTTTAGTTTGACTGCTGACAACTTATGGCTTATTCTTGCCTCTTCTCCATCTGACACACAGGAGAAATCTGACAAGAAATCAGGGTTTTGTCTTCAGATGTCATTGGGAGATTGAAATCACACAAGCCCCTGGAAGCAGAATTCATTCCCTCCACAATCACCTTGAAAATAATAAAGCACAAAGGCAGTCTCCTTTCCTGACTCCATCAAAGCAGGTCTGACCTGCTGAAGGGCCTTCCCTGTGCTTCCCAGAGCTTTGAACTGTGTGCATAATAAACATCCCATGTCCCCTTGGGTGTGTATTTTTCATCAGCCTGGACATGTGAACCAAGCTTCTGTGGGTCCCTATGCCTCTGCCTGGTGTCACCTACTCTTAGTGCTATGAGAATGATGACAAGTCAATGATTGTAACCACCACAGGTTCATCTCAAGCTTTCGGGTCATACACATCTGGTGTCTGCTGTCCAACACAATAATGTCCTGCTGCTAGCTGGGATCCTGAGCTGTGTGGGGTTGAGCTGCACTGTTGAGTCAGCAGAGCCTCTGGTTGGATTTAGCTGACTTGGTTCAGAAGATTTGATCATTAATTGGTACTTGGCACAAAAGCATCTGAAATAGACTCTCTGACATTTGTCCATTTGAAGAAGTTGTCTCTGTTTACAACAGACTTTTCTAACTCAGAGACTTCATAGGTAAGTGCAGAATCAGGAATCAAGAGTTTCCCTGAGGGAAACTGACATGCAGAAGAAACCATACAGGAAACCAGCCCAAATCTCCAACTGCACCTGCTGCTGGGATGGTCCTTCTGTTTAGGGACCCTGAGCACCCACTGGTGGTCACAGCCTCTGCTGCAGAAAGGTTTGTGTCTGGGCTCACACTGACTTCCTCTCACTGTGTGTCCCTTGCACAGTAATGCATGGCCATGTCCTCAGCTCTCAGACTGCTGAGCTCCATGTAGGCTGTGTTCGTGGATGTGTCTCTGGTCATGGAGACTCTGCCTTGGAACTTCTGTGTGTATTTTGTGTTTCCATTGTTAGGGTAAAAGCACCCCATCCACTCATGCCCCTGTCCTGGGGTCTGTTGCACCCAGTGCATCCAGTAGCTGGTGAAGGTGTATCCAGAAGCCTTGCAGGAGACCTTCACGGAGGCCCCAGGCTTCCTCACCTCAGCCCCAGACTGCACCAGCTGCACCTGGGAGTGGACACCTGTGGGGAGGAGACAGGAGTGGGTAGAAATCCCCCTTGACTCTGCCTTGTCCCCTCCTCAACCCAGGGACTGGGGTGTTCCTTACCTGTAGCCATGGCCACCAGGAGGAGGGTTCTCCAGCTTCTGTCCATGGTGAGGAGCTGTGCTGTGAGCACTTCTGTAGGGGAGGGTGTGGCTGTGGGTGATGCCCTCAGGGCAAAGACACCATATTTAACCTAGTCTACCCCCTCTCTTTTGCATATTCATGAGGCAGAGTATTTTATCTCTGAGGTCTTAACCCCACCTGAGAGAAGATGGATGACACAGGGAACATGCTCAGTGGTAGACTGAGTCTCCAGGTCCTCATTTTTTTTTTTAAATTGTATCGTCATTGTAGAAGGTATTACATATGTCCCCTTTTATCTCCCAATGACCTCTTCTAGCCCACCTCACCCCCCTGCCCAATGCCTTCACCAGCCTATTGTCTCTGTCCATGAGTTATACATATATGCATAGGAGTTCTTTGGTTGATCTCTCCCCACCCTCCCACCCTCCCCCATCTTCCTCCTGAGATTCCACAATCTGTTCCAAGCTTCTAAGTCTCTGGGTCCATTTTGTTCATCAGTTTATTTTGTTCATTAGATTCCATATATGAGTGAGATCCTGTGATACTTGTCTTTCTCTGACAGACTTATTTCACTTAGCCTGATACTCTCCAGGTCCCTCCATGCTGTCTAAAGGGCAAGAGATCCTTCTTTTTTATGGATGTATTGTAGGCCTGGTATACAAAATTCATGCGTGGGGTGGGGGGAGGGGGCGTGGGTGTCCTAGGCTGCCATTTTGGGCCTTTCCTTCCCCTGGCTGACAGCAGCTTGCCCAGCTCCCCTGCTGACACTGCTTGCCATCTGTGCAACATTGCTCCCCTCCCCCTGGGCAGGCATGGGGTGCCATCGCTTGGCTGACCGGGGCCTCCCTCAGATTTTTTATCCACTCGTCTACTGATGGTCTCTAGGGCTGTTTCCAACTCTTAGCTATTGTAAATTGTGCTGCTATGAACACAGGGGTGCAGACATTCCTTCTGATTGATGTTTCTAGTCCTTTAGGATATATTTCTATAAGTGGGATCACTGGGTTAAATGGCAGTTTCATAGTTAATTTTTGAAGAAAAAACATGGTGTTTTCCATAATGGCTGCACCAGTCTCCATTCCCACTAGCATTGTACCTGGGTTCACTTTTCTCCACATCCTCGAGTGCTCCACACACAACGTGTTGGTTTGTTTATGATCATCATTCTAACAGGTGTGGGGTGATACCTCTTTCTCTTTTAAATTTGCATCTCTTGGATAATTAGTGACTTGAGCATTTTCTCATATGTCTCTTGGTCATATGTATGTTCCCTTTGGGGAAGTGTTAATTTAGGTCCTTTGCCCATATTTTAATTGATTTGTTTGTTTTCCTTTTGTTAAGTTGTATGAGTTCCTTATAAATTTGAATATTAACCCTTTATCAGATGTATCCTTGCCAAATATGTTCTCCCATACAGTGGGCTCCCTTTTCATTTTGTTGATGGTTTCTTTTGCTGTGCAGAAGCTTTTTATGTTGATACACCCCATTTATTAATTTTCTACTTAGTTTCTTTTGCCCTAGGACAGTGGTTGGCAAACTCATTAGTCAACAGAGCCAAATATCAACAGTATGACGATTGAAATTTCTTTTGAGAGCCAAATTTTTTAAACTTAAACTATATAGGTAGGTACATTGTTATTAACTTAATTAGGGTCCTCCTAAGGCTTAGGAAGAACCACACTCAAGGGGCCAAAGAGCCGCATGTGGCTCGCGAGCAGCATTTTGCCGACCACGGCCCTAGGAGATATACCTGTAAACATATTGCTATGAGAGATGTCTGAGATTTTGCTGCCTATGGTTTCTTCTAGGATTTTTATAGTTTCCCAACTTACATTTCAGTTGTTAAGCATTTTAAGTTATTTCCTGTGTATGGTGTAAGTTGGTGGTCTATTTTCATTTGTTTTTGCATGTATCTGTCCAATATACCCCCACAGCATTTATTGAAAAGTCTGTCTTGACTCCATTGTAAGTTCTTGTTTCCTTTGTCAAATATTAAATGTGTGTAATGGTTTGGGTCCATTTCTGGGTTCTCTATTCTGTTCCATTGGTCAATATGCCTGTTCTTTTCCAAGCACCAGGTTGTTTTGATTACGGTGGCTTTGTACTACAACTTCGTATCTAGAATTGTGACCCCTCCAACTTTGTTCTTCTTTCTCAAAATTGTTGTAGCTATTTGGGGTGTTTTTTGTTCCATAGAAATTTTTTGAGTGTTTGTTTTAGCCCTGTGAAACATGCTGTTGTTATTTTAATAGGGGTTGCATTACTTGTGTAGATTGCCTTTGGTAACATGGACATTTTACTGATGTTAATTCTACCAATTCATGGACACTGTATATTCTTACATTTTTTTTATATCTTACTCTATCTCTTTTTTCAAAGTCATGTAGTTTCCTCAATACAAGTCTTTTACCTCCTGGGTTAAGTTTATTTCTAAGTATCTTATTTTTTTTGTTGAAATGGTAAATGAGATTGTTTGTTTAGTTTCTCTTTCTCACAATTCAATACGTTTCCACAAGTACATCAGGGAGGCTCCAGGGCTTCAGCTTGGTGATGTGCTGCAGTTCTCCTTTGCGATTGAAGAATTCCCAAGAGTATTTTCCAGATAGAGCAAAGTGCCCTGGGATACTGCATAGCAGCTCTATGATATGGCCTATGTGGTCTTCCTCTCTGGAATAGTCCTCTCCAGAACGCGGTTCAAACAACTAATCTCCCGTTGCCAGCTCAAATGCCATACACACCATGCTCCAGATGTCAGCAGGTGTGCTTTAACCTGCTCCTATTAAAACCTCCATGTATCTGTACTGACATGTCTGAATGTCTTCTGTGAAGTGTTTATGCACCCAACAAGCATCTCACAGGTCAGCAGTCTTAACTCTAACTTTATCAGTGTTCCGTGGATCCAGGGGATTCACCAGTAAGTTTGCTGTCTGTGTTTTGTTTGTTGGAGGCTGAAACCATCCTGCTCTTGTCTTGAGATGGGCTGCTTTCCTCCTGCTCAGTGAGCGGGATTCCTCAGAAAGTGCAGAGCCACAAGCCACAGGTTCTAAGGGCCCAGAGGACAATGAGGTGGAAAATTCTGGAAACTGTGACTTGGGAATTTTATGCTGTCCACTTGGCAATTTACCATTGAATTGTTCACAGGAGCGGGTATACGTGTAATCACTTTCTGCTTTTTTCTCATCAAGGTTATACTCCTTGGGGTTTGGGCAATCTTCTTCATCATCGTCTTCATCATCCAGCTGCTGCTCCAGCAGGAACGGGCCATTCCCAATGTGGTTATTGGTTTCAGGTGATTCTACCAGGTGGGGTCTATCTTCTCGAGCTCCTTTTCACCATCGTCTTTATCCTGCTCAATGTTTTCTTTCTCAGCATCTTCTTTCTCTTCCTGGTCTTCAGCTTCACTGTTGTTAAGCACAGGCTCTCCCTAAGCAGCCTCTAGTGCTTCTGTTTTTAATTTCACCTCTGGGTGGTATTCATCATCTTTCTCATTGGAAGGTATGGCTGATGTGACATTTTCTTCTATTATTTTCCTTATGGCTTCACACTCCAATTCTTCCAAAAAGCAGGTGCTTTTCCAGTAACTCAGCCTGCCTTTTCTGCTGCTTTTTGTTTTTAGAAATTTTTCCTATAGGTTTATGCTGTGGCACCGTACTCACTGCAGTCCCTGAAGGAGGAGGAGCAGCGGCTTTCTGCCACTGCGTGGCCTCAGCTGCCATTCTTCTCACGTGTGCATCATCACACACATCAAGATGCCCCCTGGTGTGATGTCAGTATGAATGATCTTGCATTTACTGTATAGATAATCTATCCCTTGGAGTACCTGTCAAATGATACTCCTCACACAATGTAAAGGAAGGCCTTGATAGTTGGACTTGATAATCCATTTGAGGAGATGGTGGCCAAGCACTTCGAAGACCATGCAGACATGGATTCCATTCATACCTGAAATCTTGAAGTCATCAATGAGCTGTACTACCATGTCTTTACTTGGGTCACTGGGATCATTTTCTAGAACACATTTAAGCAATTTTATTTAATCCAAGGCTGTCTCCGTATAATGCTGGGCAATTTTTTCAACTTTCACTGCAACAAATTTTTCCCCTGCATGTCCCAGCACAGCTAGACAGTAGAGAAGTGTCCCAATCCTAGCTTCTGGAAGAACTAAGGGAACATTCTGTGGAGGCTCCAGCCTTTCTGAAGAGGACAACTTCTCAGAGTTAACTGACATCAGCAGCTCAATCTTCTGCTTGATTTCATTTCCTTTACTCAGTCTGCACGACAGTTTATTATCCACCATAGTATTCCCAGTAGTCACTCATTTTTATTTTTTCAGATTCTTTTCTTTCAGCCTCTGCTTTCAGGCCTGAATGTCCAGCGCTTTCCTGGAGCTCATCCGGACACAGGGGAAGCGGAAAGGCAGCCATTTCTGACTCTCTGAAAAGCCTGCCCTGCTTGCAATAGATGTGTCTGTGATGTGATAAACCTTTCCAAGGGCCCTCTGTGTGGGGGACATCATCAGCCTAAACACCATTCCAAAGTACGGTGGGTCCCTCTACATCCTCCTGATGGTGTCACCTGCTATTGGTGCTATACACATGATGACAAGTGAATGAACTTCACAAAAAGGTCCTTTTTCACTAACCTTGGGGTCACACTCCTCTGAAGCCTTCTGTCCAGCACACTCGTGCCCTGCTGTTGGCTAATTGGGACCTGAGCTTTGTGGGGATGAGCTGCACAGTCAAGTTAGTGGAGCCTCTGTTTAGATTTAGGAAACATGAGTCAGAAGATTAGATCATTAATTGTCATTTTAGCACAAGTGTGTCTAAAAGAGACTCTCTGCCTTTTGTCCACATGAGAAAGTTGTCTCTGATTACAACAGACCTTTCTAACTCAGAGACATCAGAGGTCAGTGCAGAGTCAGGAATCCAGAGGTTCCCTGAGGGAAACTGTGACATGAAGAGGAAACCACATAGAAACCAGCTCAAAACTCCCTCCCACTGCACCTGCCTCTGGGATGGTCCTTGGTTCAGGGACCCTGAGGGACCCCTAGTGGTTTGTTTGTGTCTGGGTTCACAGTGACTTCCGCTCACTTTGTGTCTTGCACAGAAATACACCATGGCCATGTCATCGGCTCTCAGGCTGTTCATTTGCAGATACAGAGTGTCCTTGGCATTGTCTCTGGAGATGGTGAATTGGCCCTTCACAGAGTCTGCATAGTATGTGTTGCCACCACTCCAATTAATGAGTGATGCCCACTCTAGCCCCTTCCCTGGAGGACCCAGTGCATGCCATAGTCATCTAAGGTGAATCCAGAGGCTGCACAGGAGAGTCATAGAGACCCCCAAGGCTGCACAAAGCCTCCCCCAGACTCCACCAGCTGCATCTCACACTGGGCACCTGCAAACACAAAGATGTCCTGGTCAGGGAACGCTCACACATCCACTGTTTTTCTCACTTATGTTCACTCACATACACAGTGTCTATCATTCTCCATAAGTTATCTCTAAAAACAGCCACAAGGAAAACCCAGATGAGCCCAAACCCCATGGTGAGTAGTCTGTGTTCAGTCCTGGCCAGGGTATGGGAACACCTGGGGATCCCAGGGCTGGGCTCCTGTCCCAGAGCTGCAGGGTCAGGGCTGGGCTGGTTTTTATGAGCAGAGGGGACCTATTTGCATGTCCTCGTACTATATAGAGAGAATAGGGGTTGGATTCTGACATAAAGGACATAGTCCCAGAGTGGGATTTGTACAAAGGTGCTGTCTGTTATAAATTACTCTGACATCCAAGCCTGTGCCCTCTCATAGGACCCAACTGCTCAGAAGATCCATACAAACACACAGGAGAGAAAATTCACACACAAAGAGAAGGTTTAAAATGAGGAGTCTAGAACCTGCGCAGGAGCGGCGTGGTACTCCGGCTTTGAGGGAGCGCTCCCCGACGTGCTGAGGACAATTCAACAATGAAGAAGACAACTTAATTCTTGTCTCCAGGAGCTCACAATCTAGCAATGAAGATAAACATGGAGTCCTAATTTGGTGCTTTTTTCACTATACCATAACACCTCTCTTGGACCTCTTAAGAGAGGAAAGGAGAGGGATAGAGAGTTAGAAACATAGATGAGAAGCAGCGCGACTACTTCATGAACTCAGAGGAGACCAGCTTCCCTCCACGGAAAGATCCAAGCAACAGCGGCCTCCTGATCACCACACGCTCTGCCTGGGGAACAGTTGCTGTGTGTGAAGCCTTCCTCCACCAGCCAGAAGAGCCACCACAGCTGTGAACAGCACCCACCAGAGGCCCTGCTATCAATGGAGGAGCCGCTGCTAACACAACCGCCCAAGGAGCAACCACAGGCCGAGGAGCCACTGCCACCCAGGGAGCAGCCACTGCCACCCAGGGTCCAGCCACTGAACGACTCAACAACTAGTCATGTCAGTGAGATCAAACATGGGTAGACAAAGAAACCCCCAAAGGAAAGAAAAGGAGGACTCACCAGAAAAGCAGCTAAGTGAGACAGAGATATGCAACATGACCGAAAAAGAATTCCGAATAAGGGTCCTAGAGTACATGCACCGGATGTGCAAGAAGCAAGAAGAAACAGATGAAAAGATCAATAACTTTTGCAAGGCCCAAGAAGAAATGAAGAGCGATATAGCTGCAATAAAAAACACCATTGAAAGTATCAACAGTAGACTGGGAGAAGCGGAGGACCGAATCAGTGAATTAGAAGACAAGGAAGCAAAGCACACTCAAACTGTACTGTAAATGGAGAAAAAATTTAAAAAACAGGAGGAGAGCCTAAGGGAGCTTTGGGACAACATGAAACGAAACAACATATGAATAATAGCGGTGCCAGAACAACAGAAAGATGAACATGGATTAGAAAACCTATTCGAAGAAATAATATCGGAAAACTTCCCTGAGGTGGGGAAGAAAAAAGTCATGCAAGCCCAGAGAGTCCCAAACAAGGTGAACCCGAAAAGACCCACACCAAGACACATCATAATTACCGTGGCAAATGTTCAGGACAAAGAGAGAATCTTACAGGCTGCAAGAGAGAGAAGGAAAGTTACATACAAGGGATCTCCCATTAGATTACCAAATGATTTCTCAACAGAAACACATCAGGCCAGAAAAGAATGGACGGAAATCTACAAAGTGATGCAAAGCAAAGGACTGAATCCAAGAATACTCTATCCAGCAAGGCTATCATTCAAAATTGAAGGGGAAATAAGAAGCTTCACAGACAAAAAAGGGCTAAGGGAGTTTATCACCACCAAGCCAGCCATGCAAGAAATGCTAAAGGGAGTGGTGCAAATAGAAGAAATAGCAACCTCAGAAAGAAAACAGAAAAACAAAAAGAAATGGCTACAAACAAGTACCTTTCAATAATAACTTTAAATGTAAACGGACTAAATGCTCCAACCAAAAGACATTGAGTGGCTGAATGGATAAAAAAACATGACCCATACATCTGCTGTCTACAAGAGACCCACCTCATTAGAAGGGACTCACACAGACTGAAAGTGAAGGGATGGAAAAATATCTTTCACGCAAATGGAAAGGAAAAGAAAGCTGGGGTAGCAATACTTGTATTGGACAAAATACATCTCAAAGTGAAGGCCATATCCAGAGATAAGGAAGGCCACTTCATAATACTAAAGGGATCAATACAACAAGAAGATATAACCCTGGTAAACATATACGCACCCAATGCAGGAGCACCCAAATTCATAAAAAAACTCCTGGAAGATATCAAAGGAGAAATCGACAACAATATAATCATAGTAGGGGACTTTAATACACCACTGGCATCACTGGATAAGTCCACTAGACAAACAATCAGCAAAGAAACAGCAATCCTAAATGACTCACTAGATCAGATGGACTTAATTGACATCTTCAGAACACTCCACCCCAAAGCCATGGAATATACATTCCTCTCAGGTGCTCATGGGACATATTCAAAAATAGACCACATATTGGGTCATAAGCAAAGTCTCCACAAATTCAAGAAGATTGAAATCATAAAAAGCATCTTCTCAGACCACGATGGCATAATGTTAGAAATAAACTACAATAAAAACAACCCCAAATACTCAAACACTTGGAAGCTGAATAGCATGTTATTAAATATTGATTGGGTTACCAATGAGATCAAAGAAGAAATTAAAAACATCCTGGACACTAATGACAATGAAAACACAACAATCCAAAACCTATGGGACACAATGAAAGCAGTCCTGAGAGGGAAGTTTATAGCTCTACAGGCCTATCTCAAAAAACAAGAAAAAATGGTAGTAAATAATCTAACTCTTCAACTCAAAGAATTAGAAAGAGAGCAACAAGAAAACCCCAGAGTGAGCAGAAGGAAGGAGATAATAAAGATTAGAGCAGAAATCAATGAAATAGAGACCAAAAAAACAATACAGAAAATCAATGAAACCAAGAGCTGGTTCTTTGAAAGGATAAACAAGATTGACAAACCCCTAGCCAGGCTCACCAAGAAGCAAAGAGAGAGGTCCCAAATAAACCAAATCAGAAACGATAGAGGCGAAATAACAACAGACCCCACAGAAATACAAATGATTGTTAAACAATACTACGGACAACTCTACTCCAACAAACTAGACAACCTGGAGGAAATGGAAAAATTCCTAGAAAAATACAACATTCCAAAACTCAATCAGGAAGAATCTAAAAATCTCAATAGGCCAATAACTATGGAAGAAATTGAAGCAGTCATCAAAAAGCTTCCAGCAAACAAAAGCCCAGGACCGGACAGCTTCTCAGGGGAGTTTTATCAAACTTTCAAGGAAGAACTAAAACCTATCCTCCTCAGACTACTACAAAAAATCCAATAGGAAGGAACACTTCCAAGCTCATTCTATGAAGCCAGCATCACCCTAATACCAAAACCAGGTAAAGACAACACAATGAAAGAGAATTACAGGCCAATATTCCTCATGAACATAGATGCCAAAATCCTCAACAAAATCTTAGCAAATGGGATCCAGCAGTACATCAGAAAGATCATACACCATGACCAAATAGGATTTATCCCAGGGATGCAAGGATGGTACAATATCCGCAAATCAATAAATGTGATACATCACATAAACAAATTAAAAAAAAAAACCACATAGTCATATCAATTGATGCAGAAAAATTATTTGACAAAATCCAACAACGATTTTTGATAAAAACTCTCAGCAAGGTGGGAATAGAATGATCATACCTCAACATAATAAAAGCCATATATGACAAGCTCACAGCCAACATCATACTCAATGGACAAAAACTAACACCAATTCCTCTAAGAACAGGAACAAGACAGGGATGCCCACTCTCACCACTTCTGTTCAACATAGTACTGGAAGTATTAGCCATTGCAATTAGGCAAGAAGAAGAAACAAAAGGCATCCAAATTGGAAAAGAGGAAGTAAAACTGCCTTTATTTACAGATGACATGATATTATACATACAAAACCCTAAAGACTCCATCAAAAAACTACTAGACTTAATACATGAGTTTGGCAATGTAGCAGGATACCAAATTAACCCCAAGAAATCCGAGGCATTTCTATACATCAATAGTGAACTTTCAGAAAGAGAGATTATAAAAACAATCCCATTTACCATAGCACCAAAAAAATTAAGCTCCCTAGGAATAAACTTAACTAAAGAGGTAAAAGACCTCTACTCAGAAAACTACAGGACGTTGAAAAAAGAGATAGAGGAAGACATAAACAGATGGAAGAACATACCATGTTCATGGATTGGTAGAATCAACATCATTAAAATGTCCATACTACCCAAAGCAATCTATAAATTCAACGCACTTCCCATTAAAATACCAATGGCCTTCTTCAAAGATCTAGAACGAACTCTCCAAAAATTCAGCTGGAATACAAAAAGACCCCGAATAGCTGCAGCGATCCTGAGATAGAACAAAGTAGGTCGGATCTCAATGCCAGATATCAAGCTGTATTACAAAGCCACTGTTCTCAAAACTGCCTGGTACTGGCACAAGAACAGACATATAGATCAGTGGAATAGAATAGAGAGTCCCGAAATTAGCCTGAACCAATATGCTCAATTAATTTTTGACAAAGGAGGCATGAACATACAATGGAGTCAAGATAGTCTCTTCAATAAATGGTGTTGGGAAAATTGGACAGATACATGCAAGGAAATGAAACTAGAGCACCAACTTA
The DNA here is from genome assembly GCF_028538775.1 of Myotis yumanensis. Classification (NCBI taxonomy): domain Eukaryota; kingdom Metazoa; phylum Chordata; class Mammalia; order Chiroptera; family Vespertilionidae; genus Myotis; species Myotis yumanensis. Next base: position 16,247,629 of record NW_027223773.1, read on the forward strand.
CACCATACACAAGAATAAACTCAAAATGGATAAAGGATTTAAATGTACGACAGGAAACCATAAAAATTCTAGAAGAATACAAAGGCAACAAAATCTCAGACATATGCCAAAGCAATTTCTTCACTGATACAGCTCCTAGGGCAGTTGAAACTAAAAAGAAAATGAACAAATGGGACTACATCAAAATAAAAAGCTTCTGCACAGCAAAAGAAACCATCAACAAAACAACAAGAAAACCCACTTCATGGGAAAACATATTTGCCAACGTCATATCTGATAAGGGCCTAATCTCCAAAATTTATAGGGAACTCATACAACTTAACAAAAAGAAGATAAACAATCCAATCAAAAAATGGGCAAAGGAGCTAAATAGACACCTCTCAAAAGAGGACATTCAGAAAGCCAAGAGACATATGAAAACATGCTCAAAGTCACTAATCATCCTAGAGATGCAAATCAAAACAACAATGAGGTACCATCTCACACCTGTCAGAATGGCCATCATCAAGAAATCAACAAACGACAAGTGCTGGAGAGGATGTGGAGAAAAGGGAACCCTCCTGCACTGCTGGTGGGAATGCAGACTGGTGCAGCCACTATGGAAGACAGTATGGAGTTTCCTCAAAAAGTTAAAAATGGAACTCCCATTTGACCCTGTGATCCCACTTCTAGGAATATATCCCAAGGAACCAGAAACACCAATTAGAAAGGATATATGCACCCCTATGTTCATAGCAGCACAATTCACCATAGCTAAGATCTGGAAACAGCCTAAGTGCCCATCAGTAGATGAATGGATTAGAAAACTGTGGTACATCTACATGATGGAATACTATTCTGCTGTAAAAAAGAAGGAACTCATACCATTTGCAACAGCATGGATGGAACTGGAGAGCATTATGCTAAGTGAAATAAGCCAGTCAATGAAGGAAAAACACCACATGATCTCACTCATTCATGGATAATAAAGACCATTACAAACTTTTGAACAATAATAGATACAGAGGCAGAGCTGCCTGAAACTGATTGTCAAACTGCAGTGGGAAGGCCAGGGAGGGTTGGGGGACAGGAGGGAGGGGGGTAAGAGATCAACGGAAGGACTTGTATGCATCTATATAAGCATAACTAATGGACATAAGCCACTGGGGGGTAAGGGAGGGCAGGGGTTTGTCAAGGGTGGGGGGGATAAAAAGGGCACTTATGTAATACCCTTTGTAATACTTTTAGCAAAAAGAAAAATAAAATAAAATAAAATAAAAATAAATAAAATGAGAGATGCTGTTGACAGACACTAGTAATATCACCCAAGAGAAATCAACCCTCACAATCTGAGAAAGAAGTAAAAGTCCAGGGGTTCATGTTCAGGAGATGGGGAGTTCCATCTGACTCTGTTTCCCCTACAAAGTGATCAGAGGATAAACTAAGACCAGAGTGTGAGCCTAGAGCCAGTGGACCAAGTGTTGGTGGAGAGAGGAGCATCTCTGTTGGTCCCTGGAAGCCAGAAGCATGAACTATAGAGACACAGACAGAGTTCCCAGGACCTATTCCTTCAGGGGCGTTTGGTGCTGGACGTGTAGCAGCTGCACTGCCTCCTTTGTGGTGTTTACTCTCTAGACTCTGTTGTAGATCCAGTTTCATACATTTGGATATAGAATTTTCATCATGACCAAGTGTGTTTAGATACGTTTTCGGTAATGGTTTAGTAATAGTTCGGTTGAAAATCTTGTTATTGGGATCCTGAAATCTGTATGTGACTCTTGGAACCACCATCACCATGTCCTGGCTCATCTTCAGTTCTCATGTCTGTGACCCATCCTGGGGTGTCCATAGACAGATGGAACTGTGAGATAGGTTCTGGTGGATGAAGGGGGGCAGCTGGGTTTTACAGGGTCTGCTTTGACACAGCTCATCCAGTAGCTACAGAACGTGAATCCAGAGGCTGCACAGGAGAGTCTCAGAGAACCCCCAGGCTACATCAAGCCTCCCCCAGACTCCACCAGCTGTACATCACTCTGGACACGTGCAAACACAAAGGCATCCTGGTCAGGAAACTCACATATCCTTGATGCTGTGGGAAGAGCTGGAGAGAGTTGGCAGGGCTCTGGCCATGGAGGTCAGGGTCTCGGACAGACCTAGGGAGAATGTGGACAGTGGATGGCAGCTTGGGAGTTTCCTTCCTTCTGAATTTTTGAAATATTTTTAGAACGAAAGGTGTTCGTTTTCCTTTAAATGTCTGGTGAGATTCACCTATGAAGTTATCTGGTCCAGGAATTTTCTTTGCTGGGAGGTTTTTGATTCCTGCTTCAACTTCATTAGATTAATTTGGTCTATTTAGATTTTCTGATTGTTCCTGATTCAGTTTTGAAAGGATATATGATTCTAGGAATTGAGCATTTTTGCCCATGTTGTCCAATATGTTGTCCAATATGTTGGCATATGGTTGTTTATAGTAATTTATTATTAACCTTTCTATTTCTATGGTATTTCTATGTTGTTCATTTGCAGATACAACATGTTCTTAGAGTTACCACTAGAGATGGTGAATCGGCCCTTCACAGAGGTGGCATAGTATGTGGTACTTCCATCACCATTAATGTATGAGACCAACTCTAGCCCCTTCCCTGGAGCCTGGTGGACACAGCTCATTCAGTAGCTACAGAACGTGAATCCAAAGGCTGCACAGGAGAGTCTCAGAGAACCCCCAGGCTACATCAAGCCTCGCCCAGACTCCACCAGCTGTACATCACATTGGACACCTGCAAACACAAAGGCATCCTGGTCAGGAAACTCACATATCCACTCTTTCTCTCACTCATGTCCACTCACATGCTTAGTGTCTCTTGTTCTCCATAAATTACCTCTTAAAATAGCCACAAGGAAAACCCAGCTAAGCCCCAACCCCATGGTGATTGGTCTGTGTTCAGTCCTGATCAGGGAATGGAAACACCTGGGGATCCTGGGGCTGGACTCCTGTTCCAGAGCTGCAGGGTCAGGGCTGGGCTGGTTTATATTGCATAGGGGGTCCCTATTTGCCTATCCTCTTGCTTTATAGAGAGCTTTGCGGTCGGATTATTATATAAAGGACAGTCGCAGAGTATGACAGGTCCAAGGGTGCTGTGTGTGTGAAGAATTACTCCCTATATCTGGGCCTGTGCTCTACCCAGTGGACCCAAAAGCTCCAGGACCTGTGTACAAAGACCCAGGAGAGAAAATTGTCACAAAAAGAAAAAAAGAAGAGCTTTAAAATGAGAGATGCCTTTGACAGTCTCCGTCACCACTAATGGCAAACAAGGGAAATCAACCCTCACAACCTGAGAAAGAAGTAAAAGTGTGGGAGGTTCATATTCAGGAGTCAGGTAGGTCCATCTGACACTGTTTCCCCTACAAAGTGATCAGAGGATAAACTAAGAAAATAGTGTGAGCCTAGAGCCAGTGGACCAAGTGTTGGGGGGAGAGGAGCATCTGTGTGTGTCCCGGGGAACCAGAAGCATGAACTATAGACACACAGACAGAGCTCCCAGGTCCTATTCCTTCAGGAGAGTTTGGTGCTGGATGTGTAGCAGCTGCACTGCCTCCTTTGTGATGTTTATTTTCTAGACTCCCTTTTAGATCCAGTTTCATACATTGGGATATAGAAGAATCTCAGTCATGACCAGCTGTGTTTAGAGGAAGATGTGGGTAATTATTTAGGAATAATTAAGTTACGTTCTGAAAATACTATTATTGGAAACCTGATGTCTGCATGTGACCCTTGAGACCGCTGTCACTATATCCCCACATGATGGGGGTCAACTGGAACCTGCACCTGACTCTGTGCCACATTGGAGAGGAAGCTACAGGGAACATGATGGGGGATTAACCAAGACCGAGGACACACACATCCAGGATTATTGTTTCATTAGGTTATCATCTCCTTGTTGTTTAGCCAGTTCGCGTTTTCTTCCCTCACTTTCCTCTGAAACAGCCCCATATATTTCCTAGAGTCATGAAGACATTTAGCTAAGAGTGTGCAGGTGCACAAGTCATTTGTGTGTTGGTTTTGTATCTTACATCTTTCCTGAATTCTAGTTCTATTAGCTTCTCATACAGTTTTTAGGATTTTGTATGTACAAGATCATGCCATCTGCATACAGATAAGGAGAAACATTTTAAGTTGCTTCTTTCTGATTTAGATATTTTAAATATCCTTTTCTTGCCTAATTATTCTCTGTTGTGATGTAAGAAGAAAAGCTTTGATATTTTCTCTGTGTAACATGATGTCACTTGTTGGCTTCTCCAATGTGACCTTTAGTATATTGAGATCCATCACTTCTACACCCAATCAGCGATGATTTTTAATTCTAAAGCGACTTTCAATTTTAAAGGCTTTATTTTATATCTATTTATATGATGGTATACTTTATCCTTCATTCTGTGGACGAGATGCATCACATTTTCTAACTTACATACCTTGAACCATCCATGCATGCTAGGCCAGTATCCCACTTGATCGTGGTAAATGATCCTTTCAGTGTGCTGTTAAGTTTCCTAGTATATTGTTGAGGATTTTTTCATGTATATCCATCAGAGATATTGACCTGCCATTTTGTATGCTTTTATTTGGCTTTTACATTACTGTAATTGTCACCTCAATAAATTTGTTTGGAAGTCTTGCCTCTTTCTTTAATTCTTGGGATAGCTCAAGAAGAGTTGATTAAAAAGTTATCAATTCTTATTTGACATTCTGGTAGAATTCACTCTTGAGTCCATTTGGTTCCATATAAATTTTTGGAGTGTTTATTCTAGCTCTGTGAAGCATGCTGTTGTTATTTTAATAGGGGTTGCATTACATCTGTAGATTGTCTTTGGTAACATGGACATTTTACTGATGTTAATTCTACCAATTCATGGACACTATATTTTTACATTTGTTTATATTTTACTCTATCTCTTTTTTCAAAGTCATGTAGTTTCCTCAATACAAGTCTTTTACCTCCTGGGTTAAGTTTATTTCTAAGTATCTTAATTTTTTTGTTGCAATGGTAAATGAGATTGCTTGTTTAGTTTCTCTTTCTCACAATTCATTATTGGTGTATAAAAATATCATCAATTTATTGGTGTTAATTTTGTATCCTGCCGTATTGCCAAATTCATTTATTAAATCTAGTAGATTTTTGGTGGAGTCTTTAGGGTTTTCTATGTACAATATCATATCACCTGCAAATATTGACAGTTTTACTTCCTCCTTTCCAATGTACTGTCTTCTTTCCTTTTCCAATTGTAGGACTTCCATTCTGCCAGCTTTCAGGCTATTCTGGTTGATGGTTGTTCTGTATTTTAGTTATTATTTTGATGTGGTTGTGGGAGGTGGTGAGTACAGGCATTTACCTACACCACAAAATTGGTTCTTTCCCAGGCTCTGTTTCTGATGATTCATGCTGAGGTGTTATGGTTCATCCCTCTCTCTTCTCCTGCACACTTAGGGGAAAATTGAAGAGAAAGCAGGATGCCCCCATGTGTCCTGCAGGTGAGATATTGAAACCACATAAGCCCTTCTGTGTGAAGGACCCTCCCTGCCCCCACCTTGATCCACAATAAAACCCTGAACCAGTGTCCTTAACTGGGGGATCCAAACATTTCTTTCCCTTTTGTTCAAAAATATATTTTTCAGTGATTTCAGAGAGGAAGAGAGGGGGGGAGAGATAGAAACATCAATGTTGAGAGAGAATCATGAATCTGCTGCCCCCTGCATGTCCCACACTGGGATTGAGACTGTAACCTGGGCATGTGCCCTGACCAGCAATGGAACTGTGACTCTCAACCACTGAGCCACACCACCAGGCAGCCATTTCACTCTATCTTTCTTTTTTTTCTAAAATTGGAGTTCCCATCCTATATTTAATGGGAATTAACATTTACAGGGTGAATTGCATTTACATATCCTATAATACAGGAATGATATCCCTTTGCCAGAAGATAAAATTGTAAATTTTCTTGCTATTTCTTGGTTCCAACTTGATAATTTCTTAAGATTGTAAATTATATAGTATTTGGCTAAAATATTTCTTTACAAATAGTTACAAACCTGCCAAAACACAAGAAGAAAGTATATTAAAAAACAAAAACCTGACGTCTGGATGTCACACAACACCAGAAACAATGCTTAGAGACATGGCGTTGTTCCAGAAGAAAGTGGGTCAGTGAGCTACTAAGCTGAAGATAGAGACTACCCTTCCCCAGGATCATATTGCACAATGCAAAATGTCAAATGACAGAACCTCAAAGCAAAATAAAGGTCTGAGGATGAAGCCAACTCACTTGTAATCCTGATAAAATAATGAGAGTCACCGTTTAGATCCAATGTACTGGAAAACATTTGCTAGCTCAGAATACCATATTTGTAAAATCTGCTAAGAACCCAGCCAAGGATGCCGAAGGCATTTGCCAGCAGAGGCTTGTTTTTTTGGAACCATTCCTAACATAGGAAATCTGTAAACTGTGCAGCATCTTCAGGGGGACACCCATACTTTTCCACAAGTACATCAAGGAGGCTCCAGGGATTCAGCTTGGTGATGTGCTGCAGTTCTCCTCTGCGATTGAAGAATTTCTTAGAGTATTTTCCAGATAGAGCAAAGTGCCTTGGGATACTGCATAGCAGCTCTATGATATGGCCTATGTGGTCTTCCTCTTTGGAATAGTCCTCTCCAGAATGCGGTTCAAACAAATAATCTCCCGTCACCCACTCAAATGCCATACACACCATGTTCCAGGTGTCAGCAGGTGTGCTTTAACCTGCTCCTATTAAAACCTCCATGGGAGAGCAGGGTAACGATTAAAGAACCAGCTCTGGGCAGTGGACTTCCCCAAATCAGTTTTAAGTGCAATAGAGAAAATAAACCCAAGCTACTGGATAGAGAGGCTGTATAGCCTCAGAGGCCAATCCAGAAACACTGCCACCCAGAGCTGAGCCACAAACTGACTCTTAGGTAAACACAAATTAAGGCAGTCTGGGACACAAATATGGCCTACCTTAAAATCAGGACTGTGGTTTACAACATGGAGGAACAGTGTATCGCAGGGAAATTCAGCATTCTCTTGAATACCTGGCAGGACTATGGCAAGCCAGACTGAAGAGTAGAAGGACCGAAGGACCTTCACTACTGCAAATTTTTATTTATATGTTTATTCTTTTTTCACTTTTTAACTAAGAAACCACTTTTTTTTCTTTTTCCATCACCTGATTTTACCCTTTTAATTACTACATTTTTATTTTAACCAGTATTATTACTGCTACCATTTTACCATTTTTTAAAGTGTCATTTTATTTTCTCTTTATTTTATTTTGGGATTAGTGTCCTACATTCTATTTCCATAGTTCCTTTAGCATCATTTTTATCTACCTCAATTTTACCTCTATGCTAAAACCCTCTTCCTCACTTTTCCCCTTTTGTGGTCCTGTTTCTCTTACCCTATTCCTGCTTTAGATTTTCCCTATTCCTTCTTTTTATCCCCTGTCAAAATTTCACCCTACTTATATATCCTATTTCCAGTCCACTGCTCTAAATCCTTATACACCTCTCCCTTTTTTTTCTTCACTATCCAAATTTTTTTCTTTTATCTTTCTACTAGAGGCCCAGTGCACAAAAATTTGTGCACTCGGGGTCCCTCAGCACAGCCTGTGCCCTCTCACAGTCTGGGACCCCTCGGGGGATGTCCACCTGCTGGCTTAGGCCTGCTCCCCAGGGGATTGTGCCTAAGCTGGCAGTGATACATCCCTTGGGGGATGTCCACTTGTCAGCGGGCCGAAGCTGCAGTTGAACATACATAGCGCTGCTGAGGAGGCAGGAGAGGCGCCATCCATCGCTGCTGTGATGCCGTCAGCCTGGCTTGTGGCTGAGCAGAGCTCCCCCTGTGGGAGTGCACTGACTGCCAGGGGGCAGCTTCTGCATTGAGCATCTGCCCTCTGGTGGTCAGTGTGTGCCATAGTGACCAGTCATTCCCAGGGTCAATTTGCACATTACCTCCCTAACGGGTTTGGCTGAGTGGATAGAGCGTCGGCCTGCAGACTGAAGGGTCCCAGGTTCGATTCCCGTCAAGTGCATGTACTCTGGTTGCATACACATCCCCAATAGGAGGTGTGCAGGAGGCAGCTGATCGAAGTTTCTCTCTCATCGATGTTTCTAACTTTCTATCCCTCTCCCTTCCTCTCTGTAAAAAATCAATAAAATATATTTGAAAAAAAATTGCATGTGCACATTACCCTTTTATTATATAGGATAGAAGCCTGGTGCACGGGTGGGAGCCAGCTGGTTTGCCCTGAAGGGTGTCCCGGATCAGGGTGGGCAGGTGACCCCCAGCTCCCTACAATTGCCCACGCCGCCCCTGCTCAAGATCGCTGGCTCTGCACATGCTCAGGCCTAACACCTCTGGCCAAGGCATTAGGCCTGGGCAAGGTTGCCCCAGCTCCCCACCATCGTCAACTCGGCCCCTGCTCCCTGCAAGTGCTGGCTCTGCCCTAATGCCTCTCATCCAGGCATTAGGCCTGGGCAGGGGACCCACAGCTCTCCAAGGGATCTCCTGCTCCACCCCTTCCCAGGCCTAACCCCTGTGGCCAAGGCATTAGGCTTGGGAAGGGGACCCCAAGCCCCCACCATCGGCGACTCTGCTCCTGCTCCCCATGATCACTGGCACTGCCCCTGCCCAGGCCTAACGCCTCTGGCCGAGGCATTAGGCCTGGGCAAGGGACCCCCCCAGCTGCAGCAGCCCGGCGATCTTGGACTCCACCCCTGCCCAGCTCCCATCGCTGGCTCCACCCCTACTTCCCGCTATCACTGGCCAGTTTGGCAAATGTGCCCGATTCTCCGATCATGGCTGGGGGGCAAGGCAAAGGCAGCCCTGCCCCCCCGGGCTCTTAGCTCCCCCTGGATTTCCAATCACTGTCAGTGGCAGGGGGCTTCTTCCATCCTTTCCCTTTCTCCTCCCTGCATTGTGCCTACATATGCAAATTAACCGCCATCTTTGTTGACGGTTAACCGCCATCTTGGCTGGTGAATAATTTGCATATCTCAAAAATTAGCTAATGGGAAGGGTAGCGGTTGTACGCTAATTACCATGTTTATCTTTTATTAGATTAGATTGTTTTGTTGCTGTTTGCTTGATTGTTGAGTATATTGGTTTCTTGTTGTTTTTTTTTAGGATTGGTTGAGAGGTTGTCTTGTTTTTTCTTTTTCTTTTTCTGCTGTTTTTTTCTCCCCCCCAAACCAGGTTATTTTTGTGCTTCTGTTTTCCCTTGGATCTCTTGATATTATTGGTTGTTTGTAGTTTGCATTCATCTCCAGGGATCTGTTGCTGGAATTTGCTGGGATTAATGGCAGCTCTATCGGAGTTTTCTCCTCATATAAATAGTCTCTTCCCCTGTTCTACTTCATTCTCTCTTTTCGCTCTTTTTTTTTCTTTTTTCCCCCCTCTTTTTTCCCAATTCTATTTTTGCACTCCTTTTTTGTTTGTTTTTTTTTCCTTATTTTTCTTTTCTTTTCTCTCTTTTATCTTTTTCTCTTCTTTATTCCTTATCCACTAATTCTCTTAGCTAGGGTGGTCACCTTTATTTGGGGTTACTAATATCTTGAATATATTTGTGTTCAGTGCCTGGTGCGTTGTGCCTTGTTGTGTTGTATTTTGTGCCTTTAAATCAACATAGCAGATCCAAGCAACAGCAGCCTCCTGATCACCACACCATCTGTCTGAGGAACAAAAGCTGTACGTGAAGCCTCCCCCCAACAGCCAGAAGAGCCACCACAGCTGTGAACAGCACCCACCAGAGGAGCTGCTGCCAACTGAGGAGCAGCTGCTACCACAACTGCCCAAGGAGCAACCACAGCCCGAGGAGGCACTGCCACCATGAGAGCAGCCACTGAACAACTCAACATCTAGATATGTTGGTGAGATCAAAGATGGGTAGACAAAGAAACTCCCAAAGGAAAGAAAAAGAGGACTCGCCAGAAAAGCAGCTAAGTGATACAGAGGCATGCAACATGACAGAAAAAGAATTCAGATTAAGGGTCCTAGAGTGCATAAACTGGATGGAGGAAAAAATCAACAACTTATGCAAGAAGCAAGAAGAAGGAGATGAAAAAAATAATAACTTACGTAAGAACAAAGAAGAAATGAAGAGCAATATAGCTGCAATGAAAAACACCATTGAAAGTATCAACAGTAGACTAGGAGAAGCGGAGGACCGAATTAGTGAGTTAGAAGATAAGGAAGCGAAACACACCCAAACTGAACTGCAATTGGAGAAAAAAATTAAAAGACAGGAGGAGAGCCTAAGGGAACTTTGGGACAACATGAAATGAAACAACATACGAATAATAGGGGTGCCAGAATAACAGAAAGAGGACCAAGGTTTAGAAAACCTATTTGAAGAAATAATATCAGAAAACTTCCCTGAGGTGGGTAAGAAAAAAGTCACACAAGCACAGAGAGTCCCAAACAAGGTGAACCCGAAAAGACCCACACCAAGACACATCATAATTACCATGGCAAATGTTCAGGACAAAGAGAGAATCTTACAGACTGCCAGAAAGAGACGGAAAGTTACATACAAGGGATCTCCCATTAGATTATCAAATGATTTCTCAACAGAAACACATCAGGCCAGAAAAAAATGGAGGGAAATTTACAAAGTGAGGCAAAGCAAAGGACTGAATCCAAGAATACTATATCCAGCAAGGCTATCATTCAAAATTGAAGGGGAAAAAAGAAGCTTCACAGACAAAAAAAAGGCTAAGGGAGTTTATCACCTCCAAGTCAGCAATGCAAGAAATGCTAAAGGGACTGGTGTAAAAAGAAGAAATAAAAATCTCAGTAAAAAAACCCACACACAAAAAGAAATGGCTACAAACAAGCACCTTTCAATAATAACTTTAAACGTAAATGGACTAAATGCTTCAACCAAAAGACATCGAGTGGCTGAATGGATAAAAAAACATGACCCATACATCTGCTGTCTACAAGAGACCCACCTCATTAGAAGGGACTCACACAGACTGAAAGTGAAGGGATGGAAAAATATCTTTCACGCAAATGGAAAGGAAAAGAAAGCTGGGGTAGCAATACTTATATCGGACAAAAATAGACCTCAAAGTGAAAGCCATAACAAGAGATAAGGAAAGCCACTTCATAATACTAAAGGGATCAATAGAACAAGAAGATATAACCCTGATAAATATATATGCACCCAAGGCAGAAGCACCCAAATACATAAAAAAAAAAACTCCTGGAAGATATCAAAGGAGAGATTGACAACAATACAATCATAGTAGGGGACTTTAATACACCACTGACATCACTGGATAAATCCTCTAGACAAACAATCAGCAAAGAAACAGCAATACTAAATGACTCACTAGATCAGATGGACTTAATTGACATCTTCAGAACACTTCACCCCAAAGCCACGGAATATACATTCTACTCAAGTGCTCATAGGACACATTAAATAATAGAACACATATTGGGTCACAAACAAAGTCTCCCCAAATTCAAGAAGATTGAAATCATACCAAGCATCTTCTCAGACCACGATGGCATAATGTTAGAAATAAACTACAATAAAAACAACCCAAAATACTCAAACACTTGGAAGGTGAATAGCATGTTATTAAATATTGATTGGGTTAACAATGAGATCAAAGAAGAAATTAAAAACATCCTGGAAACTAATGACAATGAAAACACAACAATCCAAAACCTATGGGACACAATGAAAGCAGTCCTGAGAGGGAAGTTTATAGCTCTACAGGCCTATCTCAAAAAACAAGAAAAAATGGTAGTAAATCGTCTAACTCTACAACTCAAAGAATTAGAAAGAGAGCACCAAGAAAACCCCAGAGTGAGCAGAAGGAAGGAAATAATAAAGATTAGAGCAGAAATAAATGACACAGAGACTAAAAAAAAAAAAATGATACAGAAAATCAATGAAACCAAGAGCTGGTTCTTTGAAAGGATAAACAAGATTGACAAACCTCTAGCCAGGCTCCCCAAGAAGCAAACAGGGAGGACCCAAATAAACAAAATCAGAAATGATAGAGGTGAAATAACAACAGACCCCACAGAAATAGAAATGATTGTTAAAAAATACTATGGACAACTCTACTCCAACAAAATAGACAACCTGGAGGAAATGGACATATTCCTAGAAAAATACAACCTTCCAAAACTCAATCAGGAAGAATCTAAAAACATCAATAGGCCAATAACTATGGAAGAAATTGAAGCAGTCATCAAAAAGCTTCCAGCAAACAAAAGCCCAGGACCAGATGGCTTCACAGGGGAGTTTTACCAAACATTCAAGGAAGAACTAAAACCTATCCTCCTCAGACTACTACAAAAAATTCAAGAGGAAGGAACACTTTCGAACTCATTTTATGAAGCCAGCGTCACCCTAATACCAAAACCAGGTAAAGACAACACAATGAAAGAGAATTACAGGCCAATATCCCTCATGAACATCGATGCCAAAATCCTCAACAAAATCTTAGCAAATCGGATCCAGCAGTACATCAGAAAGATCATACACCATGACCAAGTAGGATTTATCCCAGGGATGCAAGGATGGTACAATATCTGCAAATCAATAAACGTGATACATCACATAAACAAATTGAAAGAACAAAAACCACATAGTCATATCAATTGATGCAGAAAATTATTTGACAAAATCCAACAACCATTTTTGATAAAAACTCTCAGCAAGGTGGGAATAGAAGGATCATAACTCAACATAATAAAAGCCATATATGACAAGCCCACAGCCAACGTCATACTCAATGGACAAAAACTAACACCATTTTCCCTAAGAACAGGAACAAGACAGGGATGCCCACTCTCACCACTTCTGTTCAACATAGTCCTGGAAGTACTAGCCATTGTAATTAGGCAAGAAGAAGAAACAAAAGGCATCCAAATTGGAAAAGAGGAAGTAAAACTGCCCTTATTTACAGACGACATGATATTATACATACAAAACCCTAAAGACTCCATCCAAAAACTACTAGACTTAATACATGAATTTTGCAATGTAGCAGGATACAAAATCAACCCAAAGAAATCTAAGGCATTTCTATACACCAATAGTGAACTTGCAGAAAGAGAGACTAAAAAAACAATCTCATTTACCATCGCACCAAAAAAATTAAGCTACCTAGGAATAAACTTAACTAAAGAGGTAAAAGACCTCTACTCAGAAAACTACAGGATGTTGAAAAATAAGATAGAGGAAGACATAAACAGATGGAAGAACATACCGTGTTCATGGATTGGTAGAATCAACATCATTAAAATGTCCATACTATGCAAAGCAATCTATAAATTCAACGCACTTCCCATTAAAATACCAATGGCATATTTCACAGATCTTTAACGAACTCTCCAAAAATTCATCTGGAATAAAAAAAAGACCCCGAATAGCTGCAACGATCCTGAGAAAGAACAAAGTAGGTGGGATCTCAATACCAGATATCATGGTGTATTACAAAGCCACTGTTCTCAAAACTGCCTGGTACTGGCACAAGAACAGACATATAGATCATGGAATAGAATAGAGACCCCAGAAACTGGCCAGAGGCAATATGCTCAATTAATATTTGACAAAGGAGGCAAGAACATACAATGGAGTCAAAATAGTCTCTTCAATAAATGGTGTTGGGAAAATTGGACAGATACATGTAAGAAAATGAAACTAGATCACCAACTTACACCGTACACAAAAATAAACTCAAAATGGATAAAGGACTTAAATGTATGACAGGAAATCATAAAAATTCTAGAAGAATCCAAAGGCAACAAAATCTCAGACATATGCCTTAGCAATTTCTTCACTGATACAGCTCCTAGGGCACTTTAAACTAAAGAGAAAATGAACTAATGGGATTACATCAAAATAAAAAGCTTCTGCACAGCAAAAGAAACCATCAATAAAACAACAAGAAAGCAAACTGCGTGGGAAAACATAATTGCCAATGTCATATCTGATAAGGGCCTAATCTCCAAAATTTATAGGGAACTCATACAACTTAACAAAACGAAGATAAACAATCCAATCAAAAAATGGGCAAAGGATCTAAATAGACACCTTTCAAAAGAGGACATTCAGAAAGCCAAGAGAAATATGAAAACATGCTCAAAGTCACTAATCATCCGAGAGATGCAAATCAAAACAACGAGTTACCATCTCACACCTGTCAGACTGGCTATCAACAAATCCACAAACGACAAGTGCTGGAGAGGATGTGGAGAAAAAGGAACACTTGTGCACTGCTGGTGGGAATGCAGACTGGTGCAGCCACTATGGAAGACAGTATGGAGTTTCCTCAAAAAGTTAAAAATGGAACTCCCATTTGACCCAGTAATCCCACTTCTAGGAATATATCCCAAGAAACCAGAAACACCAATCAGAAAGGATATATGCACCCATATGTTCATAGCAGCACAATTCACCATAGCTAAGATCTGGAAACAGCCTAAATGCCCATCAGTAGATGAATGGATTAGAAAACCGTGGTACATCTACATGATGGAATACTATGCTACTGTAAAAAAGAAGGAACTCTTTCCATTTGCCCCGGCATGGATGGAACTGGAGAGCATTATGCTAAGTGAAATAAGCCAGTCAATGAAGGAAAAATACCACATGATCTCACTCATTCTCCAATAATAAAGACCATTATAAACTTCTGAACAATAATAGGTACAGAGGCAGAGCTGCCTCCAACAGAATGTCAAACTACAGCGGGAAGGCCGGGGAGCTTTGGGGGGCAGGAGGGAGAGGGGTTAGACATCAACCAAAGGACTTGTATGCATGCATATAAGCATACCCATTGGACATAAGACACTGGGTTGTAGGGGAGGCCAGGGGATTGTCAGGGCGGGGGAAAAAAAAAGGAGACATATGTAATAATCTTTGTAATACGTTAAGCAATAAAAAAACCTCCATGGATCTGTACTGACATGTCTGAATGTCTTCTGTGAAGTGTTTATGCACCCAACAAGCATCACACAGGTCAGCAATCTTTTTTTTTTTTTTTAATATGTTTTTACAGAGAGGAAGGGAGAGAGTTAGAGAGTTAGAAACATCGATGAGAGAGAACCATCGATCAGCTGCCTCCTGCACATCTCCCACGGGGGATGTGCCCACAACCCAGGTACATGCCCTTGACCAGAATCGAACCCGGGACCTTTCAGTCCGCAGGCCGATGCTCTATCCACTGAGCCAAACCGGTCTCGGCCAGGTCAGCAATCTTAACTCTAACTTTATCAGCATTCCATGGATCCAGGGGATTCAGCAGTAAGTGTGCTGCCTGTGTTTTGTTTGTTTGCAAATCCCCAGTGTTGGAGGCCGAAACCATCCTGCTCTTGTCTTGGGATGGGCTGCTTTCCTCCTGCTCAGTGAGCGGGATTCCTCAGAAAGTTCAGAGCCACAAGCCGCAGGTTCTAAGGGCCCAGAGGACAATGAGGTGGAAAATTCTGGAAACTGTGACTTGGGAATTTTATGCTGTCCATTTGGCAATTTACCATTGAATTGTTCACAGGAGCTGGTATACGTGTAATCACTTTCTGTGTTTGGCTCATCAAGGTTATACTCCTCGGGGCTTGGGCAATCTTCTTCATCATCGTCTTCATCATCCAGCTGCTGCTCCAGCAAGAACGGGCCATTCCCAATGTGGTCATTGGTTTTAGGTGATTTTATCCAGGTGGCGTCTATCTTCTTGAGCTCCTATTCACCATCGTCTTCATCCTGCTCAATGTTTTCTTTCTCAGCATCTTCTTTCTCTTCCTGGTCCTCAGCTTTACTGTTGTTAAGCACAGGCTCTCCCTCAGTGGGCTCCTCTAGTGCTTCTGTTTTTAGTTTCACCTCTGGGCGGTATTCATCATCTTGCTCATTGGAAGGTAAGGCTGATGTGACATTTTCTTCTATTATTTTTCCTTTTGGCTGCACACTCCAATTCTTCCAAAAAGCAGGTGCTTTTCCAGTAACTCAGCCTGCCTTTTCTGCTGCTTTTTTTGTTTTTAGAAATTTTTCCTATAGGTTTATGCTGTGGAGCCATACTCACTGCAGTCCCTGAAGGAGGAGGAGCGCCGGCTTTCTGCCACTGCGTGGCCTCAGCTGCCATTCTTCTCACGTGTGCATCATCACACACATCAAGATGTCCCCTGGCTTGATGTCAGTATGAATGATCTTGCATTTCCTGTAGTGGTCAAGCGGAATGAAAAGTTAACTAGAAGAGGACGTTCTGCCATGAAAAGGCGGGAGCCTGCAAGCAGGCCACGTCAGAACAAAGTCTTGCATGCAAGACTTATTGTTCAGAGGCAGAACTTTCCTTGAGGTGATAAATAGTCCATGAGTGCATGGAAAGTTCAAGGGAGGGTGCACTGCTGCAGGTGGAAATGGTCTTTGTATAACATAGGAAATTAATAGTGTAATGTATAACTTAGCTTTGATGATCTCATAAGCATGCCTGTTAATCATTGTCACTTGCTGTATACTCCATTGTTATTTGCTGTACTCACTGAATAAAAGCCATGAGGGTTTTGGGGGCCTTTGCTACTCGCCTGAGCGAGCATTAGCCCTCTGCTTCTCTGCATCCTGCACGTCCGGCTCATCTCAGCGTCACCATTCAAAAAGAACATCAACATTTCTGTGTAGATGATCTAACCCTGGGAGTATTTGTCAAAGGATACTCTTCACACAACATAAAGGAAGGCCTTGATAGTTGGACTTGATAATCCATTTGAGGAGATGGTGGCCAAGCACTTCGAAGAACTTGCAGACATGGATTCCATTCATGCCTGAAATCTTGAAGTCATCAATTAGCTGTACTACCATGCTTTTACTTGGGTCACTGGGATCACTTTCTAGAACACATTTGAGCAATTTTATTTAATCCAAGGCTGTCTCTGCATAATGCTGGGCACTTTTTACAACTTTCACTGCAACAAATTTTTCCCCTGCATGTCCCAGCACAGCTAGACAGTAGAGAAGTGTACCCATCCTAGCTTCCTAGTAACATGATACTGACCATTGAAAAGGTCTCCATTTTCACAGGATGATGGCCACCTTTGCATTAGCCTGTGGGGTCCTCCTGCTCCTTATCGTCTAAACCCAGGATATCCTCATCTGACTCTGGGGGCGTGGGGTCTAGCAGAAGTGGCTGTGGTGGCCGAGGTGGTGGTAAAGGAACTAAGGGAGCATTCTGTGGAGGCTCCAGCCTTTCTGAAGAGGACAACTTCTCAGAGTTAACTGACATTAGCAGCTCAATCTTCTGCTTGATTTCATTTCCTTTACTCAATCTTCAGGACAGCTTATCCACCATAGTATTCCCAGTAGTCACTCATTTTTTATTTTTTCAGATGCTTTTCTTTCAGCCTCTGCTTTCAGGCCTGAATTTCCAGCACTTTCCTGGAGCTCATCCGGACGCAGGGGAAGCAGCCAGGCAGCCATTTCTGACTCTCTGAAAAGCCTGCCCTGCTTGCAATAGATGTGTCTGTGATGTGATAAACCTTTCCAAGTGCCTTCTGTGTGGGGGACATCATCAGCCTAAACACCATTCCAAGGTAAGGTGGGTCCCTCTACATCCTCCTGACGGTGTCACCTGCTATTGGTGCTATAAACATGATGACAAGTGAATGAACTTCACAAAGAGGTCCTTCTTCACTAACCTTGGGGTCACAGTCCTCTGAAGCCTTCTGTCCAGCACACTCGTGCCCTGCTGTTGCCTAATTGGGACCTGAGCTGTGTGGGGGTGAGCTGCACTGTCGAGTCAGCAGAGCCTCTGGTTAGATTTAGGAAAGGTGGGTCAGAAGATTAGATCATTAATTGTAATTTTAACACAAGCCTGTCTAAAAGAGACTCTCTGCCTTTTGTCCACATGAGAAAGTTGTCTCTGTTTACAACAGATCTTTCTAACTCAGAGACATCAGAGTTAAGTGCAGAGTCAGGAATCCAGAGCTTCCCTGAGGGAAACTGTGACATGAAGAGGAAACCACACAAGAAACCAGCTCAAACCTCCCTTCAACTGCACCTGCTGCTGGGATGGTCTTTGTGTTCAGGGACCCTGAGGGACCCCTCGTGGTCGCAGCCTCCCTGCAGGGAGGTTTGTGTCTGGGTTCACAGTGACTTCCGCTCACTTTGTGTCTTGCACAGAAATACACGGCCATGTCATCGACTCTTAGGCTGTTCATTTGCAGATACAGCGTGTTCTTGGCATTGTCTCTGGAGATGGTGAATTGGCCCTTCACAGAGTCTGCATAGTATGTGTTGCCACCACTCCAATTAATGAGTGACACCCACTCTAGCCCCTTCCCTGGAGCCTGGAGGACCCAGTGCATGCCATAGTCATCAAAGGTGAATCCAGAGGCTGCACAGGAAAGTCTCAGAGATCTCCCAGGCTGCACAAAGCCTCATCCAGACTCCACCACTGCACCTCACACTGGGCACCTGCAAACACAAAGATGTCCTGGTCAGGAAACTCTCACACTTCCACTGTTTTTCTCACTTATACCTACTCACATATATAGTGTCTATCATTCTCCATAAATTATCTCTAAAAACAGCCACAAGAAAAACCCAACTGAGCCCAAACTCCATGGTGAGTGGTCTGTGTTCAGTCCTGGCCAGGGTATGGGAACATCTGGGGATCCCAGGGCTGGGCTCCTGTCCCAGAGCTGCAGGGTCAGGGCTGGGCTGGTTTTTATGAGCAGAGGGGACCTATTTGCATGTCCTCCTAGTATATAGAGAGAATTGGGGTTGAATTCTGACATAAAGGACATAGTCCCAGATGTTGGATTTGTACAAAAGTGCTGTCTGTTATAAATTACTCCCACATCCAGGCCTGTGCCCTCCCATAGGACCCAGCTGCTCAGAAGATACATACAAACACACAGGAGAGAAAATTCACACAAAAAGAGAAGGTTTAAAATGAGAGATGCTGTTGACAGGCACTAGTAATGTCACCCAAGATAAATCAACCCTCACAATCTGAGAAAGAAGTAAAAGTCCAGGGGGTTCATGTTTAGGAGATGGGGAGTTCCATCTGACTCTGTTTCCCCTACAAAGTGAACAGAGGATAAACTGAGACCAGAGTGTGAGGCTAGAGCCAGTGGACCAATAGTTGGGGGCGAGAGGAGCATCTGTGTTGATCCCTGGGAACAGAAGCATGAACTATAGACACACAGACAGAGCTCCTGGGTCCTATTCCTTCAGGGGAGTTTGGTTCTGGATGTGTAGCAGCTGCATAGCCTCCTTTGTGGTGTTCACTCTTTAGATTCTGTTGTAGATCCAGTTTCATACATTTGGATATAGAATTTTCATCATGACCAAGTGTGTTTAGATAGGCTGTGGGTAATGGTTTAGTAATAATTAGGTTGAAAATCTTGTTATTGTGAACCTGATATCTGCATGTGACTCTTGGGACCACCATCACTATGCCCTGGCTCATCTTCAGGTGTCCTGTCTGTGACCCATCCTGGGGTGTCCATAGACGGATGGACCTGTGAGATAGGTTCTGGTGGATGAAGGGGGGCAGGTGGGTTTTAAAGGGTCTGCTCTGCCCTAGATGCTGTGGGAAGAGCTGGAGAGAATTGGCAGGGCTCTGGCCATGGAGATCAGGGTCTCTGACAGACCTAGGGAGAATGTGGACAGTGGAAGGCAGCTTGGGAGTTTCCTTCCTTCTGAATTTTGGAAATATTTTTAGAACAAAAGGTGTTTGTTTTCCTTTAAATGTCTGGTGAGATTCACCTATGAAGTTATCTGGTCCAGGAATTTTCTTTGCTGGGAGGTTTTTGATTCCTGCTTCAACTTCATTAGAATAATTTGGTGTATTTCGATTTTTTAATTGTTCCTGATTCAGTTTTGAAAGGACATATGATTCTAGGAATTTAGCATTTTTGCCCATGTTGTCCAATATGTTGGCATGCGGTTGTTCATAGTAGTTTATTATTAACTTTTCTATTTCTACGGTATTTCTATGTTGTTCATTTGCAGATACAACATGTTCTTGGAGTTACCACTGGAGATGGTGAATCGGCCCTTCACAGAGATGGCATAGTTTGTGGTACTTCCATCACCATTAGTGTATGAGACCCACTCAAGCCACTTCCCTGGAGCCTGGTGGACACAGCTCATCCAGTAGCTACTGAAGGTGAATCCAGAGGCTGCACAGGAGAGTCTCAGAGACCCCCCAGGCGGCAACAAGCCTCCCCCAGACTCCACCAGCTGTACGTCACATTGGACACATGCAAACACAAAGGCATCTGGGTCAGGAAACTCTCACACATCCACTCTTTCTCTCACTCATATCCACTCACATGCTTAGTGTCTCTTGTACTCCATAAATTACCTTTTAAAATAGTCACAAGGAAAACCAAGCTAAGCCCAAACCCCATGGTGAGTGGTCTGTATTCAGTCCTGATCAGGGAATGGGAACACCTGGGGATCATGGGGTTGGACTCCTGTGCCAGAGCTGCAGGGTCAGGGCTGGACTGGCTTATATTAGCATAGGGGGCCCCTATTTGCATGTCCTCCTATATAGAGAGCTTTGGGGTTGGATTATTACATAAAGGACATAGTCACAGAGTATGACATGTCAAAGGGTGCTGTGTGTAAAGAATTACTCCCCACATCTGCCCTGTGCTCTCCCCAGTGGACCCAAAAGCTCCAGGAGACCTGTACAAAGACCCAGGAGAGAAAACTGTCATAAAAAGAAAAAAAAGAGCTTCAAATGAGAGATGCCTTTAACCTTCAACAGTAATGACAAACAAAGGAAATCAACCCTCACAACCCAAGAAAGAAGTAAAAGTGTGGGAGGTTCATATTCAGGAGGCAGGTGGGTCCATCTGACACTATTTCCCCTACAAAGTGATCAGAAGATAAACTAAGACCAGAGTGTGAGCCTAGAGCCAGTGGACCAAGTGTTGGGGGTTGAGGAGCATCTGTGTGCATCCCTGGGAACCAGAAGCATGAACTGTAGAGACACAGACGGAGCTCCCAGGTCCTATTCCTTCAGGAGAGTTTGGTGCTGGATGTGTAGCAGCTGCACTGCCTCCTTTGTGATGTTTATTCTCTAGACTCCCTTGTAGATCCAGTTTCATACATTAGGATATAGAAGAATCTCAGTCATGACCAGGTGTGTTTAGAGGAAGGTATGGGTAATGATTTAGGAATAATTAAGTTACGTTCTGAAAATACTATTATTGGAAACCTGATGTCTGCATGTGACCCTTGGGATCGCTGTCACTATATCCCCACATGATGGGGGGCAACTGGAACCTGCACCTGACTCAGTGCCACATTGGAGAGGAAGCTACATGGGAACAGGATGGGGGATTAACCAAGACCGAGGACACACACATCCAGGATTATTGTTTCATTAGGTTATCATCTCCTTGTTGTTTAGCCAGTTCACATTTTCTTCCCTCACTTCCCTCTGAAACAGCCCCATATATTTCCTAGAGTCATGAAGACACTTAGCTGAGAGTGTGCAGGTGCACAAGTCATTTGTGTGTTTGTTTTGTATTTTACATCTTTCCTGAATTCTAGTTCTATTAGCTTCTCATACAGTTTTTAGGATTTTGTATATACAAGATCATGCCATCTGCATACAGATAAGGAGAAACATTTTAAGTTGCTTCTTTCTGATTTAGATATTTTAAATATCCTTTTCTTGCCTAATTATTCTCTGTTGTGATGTAAGAAGAAAAGCTTTGATATTTTCTCTGTGTAACATGATGTCACTTGTTGGCTTCTCCAATGTGACCTTTAGTATATTGAGATTCATCACTTCTACACCCAATCAGCGATGACTTTTAATTCTAAAGCGATTTTCAAGTTTAAAGGCTTTATTTTATATCTATTTATATGATGGTATACTTTATCCTTCATTCTGTGGACGAGATGTATCACATTTTCTAACTTACATACCTTGAACCATCCATGCATGCTAGGCCAGTATCCCACTTGATCGTGGTAAATGATCCTTTCAGTGTGCTGTTAAGTTTCCTAGTATATTGTTGAGGATTTTTTCATGTATATCCATCAGAGATATTGACCTGCCATTTTGTATGCTTTTATTTGGCTTTTACATTACTGTAATGGTCACCTCAATAAATTTGTTTGGAAGTCTTGCCTCTTTCTTTAATTCTTGGGATAGCTCAAGAAGAGTTGATTAAAAAGTTATCAATTCT
The DNA here is from genome assembly GCF_028538775.1 of Myotis yumanensis. Classification (NCBI taxonomy): domain Eukaryota; kingdom Metazoa; phylum Chordata; class Mammalia; order Chiroptera; family Vespertilionidae; genus Myotis; species Myotis yumanensis. The sequence goes on from NW_027223773.1 coordinate 16,269,844, forward strand.
TATTTGACATTCTGGTAGAATTCACTCTTGAGTCCATTTGGTCATTAGATCTTATTTGCTGGTAGGTTTTCACTACCACTTCAATTATTATTTTTTTTTAATTTGTGGCAATCTAGCAAATTTGGATTTCAGTTCCTAATTTCAGCTCCTACTAAGTGGACTGAGAAATACAACTGTTGATCTTCACAGGGTGTGATCAATTTTGAAATAATAGTTGTTTGCAGACTACATATTTATTTCATCTGGCATCCAGAGAATGAAATATAACCAAATTTTTATATCAGATTCATAAAGTCCAGTGTGTAGCTACATGAACAGTTTTATATCACTGTTCATGGGTGAACACGTCTTTTCCAAAAACAAGTGTGTGACTGTGTGTGTGACAAAATGTCTATGTGACTCTGTGCTTCCTGGGCAAATAGTAAGAGAATGATATCGATGCAGGGTGTCCCATCGACAGCTCCTGGGCTTCCCACATGCTCTAGATGCACATCTCACCCACAGTGAAGCTAGAAAACATTGGATCCAGCAAGAAAGCTGGAGGGAGGAGTTTGTTGACTCTGAGGCACATCCCAGCCTCAGAATCAACTGTCCCCACTCAGCTCTCACGCTGTTCATTCGCAGATACAGTGTGGGGCTAGCACTGCTTCCTGTAGGACAGCAGGGGCCCCTTATGTGTATGGATGTGGGGCTCCCTGTGTTTCGTGCACTGAGCTGACAGCTCTTTTGGGGGTCAATGTGGACACAGAGAGGATGGGTGAGGTCCCTAAGCCTTGAGTGTGCTCAGGCCTTACAGCAGAGGGAGGGCCCTGTGATCTCCTTGGAACCAGGGAGTGGGGGAGGGCACATGGAGAGTCAGAAAGTGAGGGTATCTGTGACCTCTGAGGGATGGAGGGGGAGCTGTACACATAGCCCAGTCCCAGCAACCCACCTGCAAGTTCAGACTCCTAAGTGAAAAGTTCAAAAGACAGTGAAAAAAGACACCTTTAGAATTTGTGAAGGAGACTTGGTGAAGGAGCGTCCCTGTCAATGCCAACATGTCTCCTGCAAACAGACAATGGCCCTTCCTCATTGTTGTCTGCAGTGAGAATATGAGAAGGAAGAATCCTGCCTGGAGGCAGGTGAGAGCTGGAGAGGAAATCCCTGAGCCCAATAGGAAGGCCATTCTCCCGCCACCCACCACTGCCCACTATCCCCACACATACTCTCCTCCTCTGCCTCTGCTACTGGGGCTGTTCTCTCCACTGTGAATCCTGAGAGGCCCCTGGTGTCCTAAGCGCCAGCTGCAGCCCATATTTGAAGTCTCCCTCAGGGAGGTTTGTGTCTGGGCTCAAACTGACTTCCCCTCACTGCGTCTCACACAGTAATACATGGCCCTGTCCATGTCCTCAGCTCTCATGCTGTTCATTCGCAGATATAGCATGTTCTCTGCATTGTCCTGGAGATGGTGAATAGGCCCTTTACAGATTCTGCATAGTATTTTTGACTTTCATTATTCCATATAACTGCCACCCACTCCACCCCTTCCCTGGAGCCTGGCAGACCCAGTTCATCCAGTAGCTATTGAAGTTAAATCAAGAGCCTGCACAGGAGAGTCTCAGAGACACACCCCCCTCCCTCACAGGCTGCTCCAAGACTTCCCCAGACTCCACCAGATGCACCTCACACTGGACACCAGCAAACACAAAGATGTCCTGGTCAGGAAACTCTCACATGTCCACTGTTTCTCTCACTCATGACCAGTCACATACTCAGTGTTTCTTGTTCTCCATAAATTACCTCTTAAAAGAGCCACAGGGAAAACCCAAGTGAGCCCCAACACCATGGTGAGTCCTTTATGTTCAGTCCTGAACAGGGAATGAGAACACCTGGGGATCCTGAGGCTGGACTCCTGTCCCAGAGCTGCAGGGTTAGGATGGGCTGGATTTTATGAGAAGAGGGGGCCCTATTTACATGTCCTCCTACTATATAGGGAGCTCTCATATTGGACTCTGACAGAAAAGACAAGGTCCCAGAGTGTGACATGTTCAAGCATGCTCTATGTTAGGAATTACTCCTCACACCCAGGTCGGTGCCCTCCCCACTAGACTCACCTGCTGTATGAGACCTGTAAAAAGACACAGGAGAGACATTTTCATAAAAAAAGATAAGGTTTGACATGAGAGATGCCTTGACAGTTTCCAGTAATGAGAACCAAGAGAAATCAACCCTCACAACCTGAGAAAGAAGTAAAAATGCAGGAGGTTCATCTGCAGGAGATGGGAAGTTTCATCCAACACCATCTCCCCTACAAAGTGATCAGAGGATAAACTAAGACCAGAGTGTGAACCTGGAGCCAGTGGAGCAAGTGTTGGGGGAGAGTGTCGTGTCTGTGTGGGCCCCTGGGAACTATAGAGACACAGACAGATCACCCAGGTCCTATTCCTTCAGGGGATTTGGTGCTGAAAGTATAACAGCTGCATGGCCTCCTTTGTGGTGTTTCTTCTCTAGACTCTGTTGTAGGTCCAGTTTCCTACATTGGGATATAGAAGAATCTCCGTCATGCCCAGGTGTGTTTAGGGGAAGATGTGGGTAATGATTTAGGAATAACTAAGTTTAGGTCAGGAAAATGTTGTTATTGGAAACTTTGATGTTAGCATGTGACTCTTGGGACTGCTGTTTCCATGTCCTGGCTCAGCTTCAGGTCTATTTTGTGTGATCCATCCTTGGGGTACCCGCAGGTGGATTGACTTATGAGAGGGGTGTTGGTGGATATAGAGTGGCAGATGGGTTTTTATGGGGACTGCTCAGCGTATGAGGCTGTGGGAGGAGCAGGAAAGAGTCAGAAGGGTTCTGGCCATGGAGCTCAGGGTCTCTGAGAGATCTAGGAGAATGTAGACAGTGGAAGGCAGCTTGGGAGTTTTCACTCCTCTTGAATTTAGAGAATACTTTGAGAGGGATAAGGGTTAGTTCTCCTTTGAATGTCTGGTGAAATTCATCTGTGAAGTTACCTGGTTCAGGATTTTTGATAGCTTGGAGTTTTTGGGCTCCTGCTTCAATTTCATTAGGTTAATTTGGTCTATTTAGATGTTCTGGTTGTTCCTGATTCAGTTTTGAAAGGATATATGTTTCTAGGAATAAAGCATGTTTGCCTATGTCAGTGGTTGGCAAACCATGGCTCGAGAGCCACATGTGGCTCTTTGGCCCCTTGAGTGTGGCTTTTCCACAAAATACCACATGCGGGAGCGCACGTACAGTGCCATTGAAACTTCGTGGCCCATGCGCAGAAGTTGGTTTTCGGCCTGGGCAAGTCTATTTTGAAGAAGTGGGGTTAGAAGAAGTGGAGGTGTCCGTTGGTCAGGGTACTGGAGACACAGCTCAGGCCAGCCACGGGATATGCTGTGCAGGGGAGGGGCGCACGATTCATGCAGGAGTTGAGTGAGCCAGTCAGCAGTCTCATTGTGCAGTGATTAGTGCTAGTCGTGTCTGCAAATCGCAGGCAGGTGACAAAAGTACCTACTCAAAGCATAAAGTTACCTGTATTTTTCCAACCAGCTGCAAATCCTACTGGTATTTTTGTCATCAATTTAAGAATTGCAATTCTTTTGTGTTGGTGGCTTTATTATTATAAAATGAAACATTTTTTTTAGGTGCCCTGTTTGAGATGGCTACAAAGAAGAAGCAGAGAAAAACGGAAGACGAAAACCGTGAATTTAAAGTTGAATGTATCTACCTATATAGTTTAAGTTTAAAAAATTTGGCTCTCAAAAGAAATTTCAATTGTATTGTTGATATTTGGCTCTGTTGACTAATGAGTTTGCTGACCACTGGCCTATGTGGTCCGATATATGGTTGTTCATAGTAGTTTATTACAATCCTTTGTATTTCAATGGTTTTAGTTATTACTTCTCTTTCATTTCTATTTTATTTATTTGTGTGCACTGACTTTATTTCTTGATATGTCTGTTTAAAAGTTTGTCAATTTAGTCTCTCCTTTCAAACATCCAACTCTTGGCTTAATTAATTTCTTTAGACTGTGTTTTGTTTATTTCTGCTAAAGTCTTTATTCTTTCCTTGCTTCTACTCACTCCAGGCTTTTTATCCCAGTTCTTTAGATTGTTTAACTTGGTTCCTATTTCCTTTGGTGGGCTTGTGATGGTGTAGATTTCCCTCATATAACTGTTTGTGCTGTCCCATAGATTTTGGGTTGTTGTACTTTCATTTTCATTTGTTTTAAGTTAACGTTCATTTCTTTCTTTATCTCATTGATAACGCATTCATTGTTCAGTAACATGTTCTTTAGCATCAATGAAGTTATGTGTTTCTCTGTTTTTATTTTCCTTGTGATGATTTCTAATTTCATACCAGTGTAATCAGAGAAGATGCTTGATATGGTTTCAATCTTCTTAAACTTATTGAGATTTGTTTCGTGTATTAACAGGCGTTCTATCCTAGAAAATGTTTCATGTGCACATGGAAAGAATGTATATTCTGCTGCTTTGGGGTGGAATTCCTTGAAGATTTCAATTAAACACATCTGCTCTAGTATGTCATTGAAGATCTGTGTTTTCTTGTTGATTTTTCTGTCTGGAAAATCTATCCATTGATGTCAATGGGGTGTTTAAATCCCCTACTATGAACATAGTACTGTCAATCTCTCCCTATATGTCCTTCAAGATTTGCTTTTTTAAAATGAATTTTTATTGATTTCAGAGAGGAAGGGAGATGGAGAGAGAGATAAAACTTCAGTGATGAGAGAGAATCATTGATTTGCTGCCTACTACATACACCCTACTGGGGATAGAGCCTGAAAACTGGGCTTGTGCCCTGAGTGCCAATGCAGCTCTGACCACTGGTTCATAGGTCAGTGCTCAAACACTGAGCCACGCTGGCCGGGCTCAAGATTTTCTTTACATATTTAAGTCCTCCATTGTTAAGTTTATAAATATTTATCAGGGTTATAGCCTCTTGTTGGATTGCTCCTTTCATTATTCTGTAGTCTCTTTCTTTGTCTCTTACTGTAGTCTTTGTCTCAAAGTCTTCTTCATAAATGTAAGTATTGATATCCCAGGTGTTTTTTTCATATCCATTTGTATGAAATTTATTTTTTCATCCCTTTACTTTTCTCTGTGTGTATCTTTCATTCTGGAGTATGTCCGTTGTGGACACCATATATGTGAGTCTTGCTTTCTTATCCAATCAGCTAACCTATGTCTTCTGATTACAGCATTTAATCCATTTACATTTAAAGTGATGATTGATTGGTACATATTTATTGCCATTTTATATTTTCACCTCTGTATTTTTCCTTATTTTTCTCTTCCTCCTCCTCCTCCTTTTTTTCTAGCAGATCCTTAACATTTCTTGTAATACTGGCTTGATAGTAACAAACTTCTTTAGCTTTTTCTTGTCTGGGAAACTCTTTGTTTTGCCTTCAATTTTAAAGCCTTGCTGGGTAAAGTAGTCTTGGTTGTAGGTTCTTGCTTTTCATCACTTTGAATATTTCTTGCCAATCTTTTCTGTCCTGAAATATTTCTGTTGATAAATCAGCTGACATTCTTATGGGAGCTGCCCTGTAGTTAATTAACTACCTTTTTCTTGCTGCCTTTAAAATTCTCTCTTTGTATTTAATATTTGTCACTTAAATGATCCTGTGTCTTGATATGGGCCTCTTTGGGTTCATCTTATTTAGGACTCTCTGTGATTCCTGTACTTGTGTTTTTTCCTTCACCAGTTTAGGGAAAGTTTCAGTTATTATTTCATGAAATAGGTTATTGATCACTTGCTTGGTGTATCCTCCTTCTGATACCACCATGATGCAGAAGTTGTTTCATTCAATGTTGTCCCAAATTTTCCCAAAACTATCCTCATTCATTTTCATTATGTTTTTCTTCTCCAAATGTCCCCTCCCACTACTTTTTCTCCAAAATCACTGTTTTGATCATCTGCTTCATCCAACCTACTTTTAATTCCGTCCAGTGTATTCTTGATGGTAGATATGGTATTCTTCATTTCAAACTGGTTCTTATTCAGAGTCCCTATGTAATTTTTCATGCCATTGTAGTTCCCAATAAGTTCATTGAGCATCCTTATAACCACTACTTAAAACTCTATATCTGAGAAATTGCTTGCCTCCATTTGATTTAGCTCATTTTCTGGAGATTCCTCTTTTTTTGTTCTGGGGCCTGTTTCTTTGTCTCCCCAATATGGCTGTCTCTTTGAGTTTCTTTCTATGTATCAGATAGAACTGATATGACTCCCAGTCTTTGTGGGGAGGCCGTAGGTTGTAGGTGTCCTGTGAACCCCATTGGTTCAGTCTCCTTGATGTCTTGAGCCTGATGCTCTGGAATGTCCATTTTGTGGGTTAGGGGGGCCTCTTTTTGTAATTGGGTCTTGATTTCTCTTGTCTCATTCATGGCTGGTATTGACCTTCAGAATGGCTGACTGTGAGGCTCAAACCAGACCACATCATGGAATTGAAATACAAATGCTGACAACCTAATACAATACAATACAATGCAAAAAATAAGAATAAAACACCATCACCACCATGAATAAAAACAAACACAAAAGAAAAATAAAAAAGAATAAGGAAAGAAGAATAAGAATAGCAAAAATATGAAAGGAAAGAAGGAAGAATAAGGAATGTAAATGGGAAATAATAGAGTAAGAAAAGAGAAAAATCCTATCTAATAAAGAGGAAATATGGTAATTGACCTTCACGCCATCACAAAGATGGCGACACCCACAGCCAATAAGGAGGGAATATGCTAATTGACTGCCCACCCTCAAAGATGGTGGTGACCACAGCCAATAAGGAGGGAATATGCTAATTAACTTCACATCCTCAAAGGTGGCGGCACCCACAGACACAAGATGGTGGCACCCAGTCCCCTCAGCCCCACTGGGGCAGCAGGTGCTTGGCAAGGCCAAGCCCGCTCCCAGCCTGGGGAACAGGCAATCTTCGGAGAGTGGTTTCCCAGCTGCCCAGGGCCATCTTAGGCTCAGGTAACCAGGACCAGCCAAAGCGTGTGCTGCTGGCAGTGGCAGCAGCAGAGATGTGATGGGGGCATCGACTTCCCATGATCGCCGGGTCGCCTCCTACGTCTGAGCGCTCCTGGACTATGAGAGGGGCCAGGCCGGGCTGAGGGACCCCCACTCCAGTGTGTAAATTTTCATGCATGCACCAGGCCCCTAGTAAGAAATATAAAATCCAGTAGGAAAAAAATGAAAGACAAAATATAATGAAAAGAATTAAAAAAATGGCATTCACCTCAACAGAGCATGTTGTACCTGCTGTGATCTCCCTTTGGATATGCTGTGTGTGAGGGTTGTTGGATGCTGCTCCAATGTTGTCTGAAGATGGCCAGTGGGTGTGCTGGTTTAGGGCCTCCTGGGAGGTTCTCTGGTGAAGGCCAATCTTTTTTATTTTTTTAAATATATTTTATTGATTTTTTACAGAGAGGAAGGGAGAGGGATAGAGAGTTAGAAACATCGATGAGAGAGAAACACCGATCAGCTGCCTACTGCATGCCCCGCACTGGAGATGTGCCCGCAACCAAGGTACATGCCCCTGACTGGAACCGAACCTGGGACCCTTGAGTCCACAGGCCAATGCTCTATCCACTGAGCCAAACCGGTTAGGGCAAAGGCCAATCTTAAGTGTTGTCTATGCCTAGGCCCTGGCAACCAGTTTGAAGATATAAGTGACCCACAGTTTGTGGTGTCTCTGTTGGGCTTGGCTGTGCATAGGAAGAAACAAGCTGAGCGCCAAGCCTGGTGTTTACCACTTCAGAGCCCAGGGTGGGGGTCAGCAAATGTCCCAAGGCACCCCTGGATCCTCCTGTCCCTGCATCCACCTGCTGACTGGCTGTTAACCTTGGTACCTGGAAAGGCTCAGTCTCTTAAAGAGCCTCTGGTGGAATCAAGAAGATGGGGCTCTAGGAAGTACTGGTCAGACATCAGGGAAGATGGTGGGTGTGTTCCCCTGCTCCAGAGCCACTTGTCTGAGTCTGTACAAGATTTTTTCTTGAACTTGGTACCTTGGAACCTTTGGTGATCAGGTATTTGGGGCCTATGCAGACAAGAGATTGGGTCTCCCAGAGCCCAAAAGAGCATTTTTCTCAAATCTCCTGTGAGGAGCATGCATCAGTGAGGTTCAAGAGAAAGTGGGTCAGCCGAAACCGGTTTGGCTCAGTGGATAGAGCGTTGGCCTGCGGACTGAAATGTCCCAGGTTCGATTCTGGTCAAGGGCATGTACCTGGGTTGCCGGCACATCCCCAGTGGGGGATGTGCAGGAGGCGGCTGATCGATGTTTCTCTCTCATCGATATTTCTGACTCTCTATCTCTCTCCCTTCCTCTCTGTAAAAAATCAATAAAATATTTAAAAAAAAAAAAGAGAAAGTGGGTCAATGGCCTCACCAAAGCCAGTCTCTGACACCTCCTGATACTTCCCAGACATCTACACCAGGCCTATGCCCCTGTTTCATCAGCACGACCTAGAATGCAGATTGCGGTGACAGTGTTCCAGATTTGGGGGAATTGCTTTCCCCAGGCTGATACCAATGGGTAGGGATAGCTCCTCCCACGAAAGATGGCTGCTGAGGAATGGAGGAGGGCCCAGTACAGTGTCCTGGAGGCTCTTCCCCATGTCCCTCCCCAAAGCCACCCATCCTGACTCTCCTCAGGCAGGTGCCTTCTGACTGCCCTCCTTCCCTTGGAGCACAGCATGAGTGGCTGCTAACACACATTTTGCTCCTTAGCCTTTAAAGTGGTGGTTTTGTCTCCAGCAGGTTCTGCTTCTCCTTGGCAGACAGAAACCTCCCTGCATTTCACAGCTGGGTGCTATGTTGTTGCCTATTCAAGTCTCTGGCATTCCACGTGTGGCCTGGTCTTGCTATGGGCTTCACACCTCTCAGGGGAACCTCTGAAGCTGAACTATCCCTCTGTCACCTTGGCCTGACAACCAGGGGAGAGGGGCCAGCCTCTTTTGAGTGCCCCCCCTTTCCTTCAGTCTCCAGGTGGTTTCTCCCTGCTCCTTGGTTAAATGTCTCCTCTTCAGATAGCCTTTAGTTGGTAATTCAAGGTTATTGAGTCCCATTTTAGTTGTAATTTCCAGTTGGTTCTAGGAGGAGGTGAGAGTAAAATCCACCTACATCAAAACCACCTTGCGCCCTCACCCTCTGCGTTTCTCTTCCTGCAAACATGAAACTTCAACTGTGCTGCATGTGAGAGTGTTCCTACTAATATAACAAAACTGTTGAAACACAGAGCCATCAGTGGTAGGCACAGAGGCTTAGGTCTAGAGAGGCTCCCGGATAAACTGTTATGTGGAGAGGAAACTCAGAACCCTCAGCGGAAACTGCCATAAACACCACCTCCAACTGCTCCTGGGGCTGCAACCCAAGGTCTGTGGGTCCTGTTTGCCTCCTGGTGGTCACAGCTTCTCCTGCAGGGAGGTTTGTGTCTGGGCTCACACTGACTTCCCCTCACTGTGTCTGCTGTATAGTAATACATGGCTGTGTCATCAGCTCTCAGGCTGTTCATTTGCAGATACAACCTGTTCTTGGCATTGTCTCTGGAGATGGTGACCCGGCCCTTAACGGAGTCTGCATAGTATTTCTGACTTCCATCATACCATATAACTGCCACCCACTCTAGCCCTTTCCCTGGAGCCTGGCGGACCCAGTTCATGCCAGAGCTACTGAAGGTGAATCCAGAGGCTGCACAGGAGAGTCTCAGAGAGCCCCCAGGATGCACCAAGCCTCCCCCAGACTCCACCAACTGCACCTCACACTGGACACCTGCAAACACAAAGACATACTGGTCATACAACTCTCACACATCCACTGTTATCCTCACTCATATCCACTCACAATAGTCAGTATTTCTCATTCTCCATAAATTACCTCTTAAAATAGCAACAAGGAAAACCCAGCTGAGCCCAAACCCCATGATGTGTGGTCTGTGTTCAGTCCTCATCAGGGAATGGGAACACTTGGGGATCCCAGAGCTGTGGGATCAGGGCTGGGCTCGTTTTATGAGTAGAGGGGGCCTGATTTGCATGTCCACCTCCTATATAGGGAGCTTTGTGGTTGGATTATGACATAAAGGACATAGTCCCAGAGTGTGACATGTCCAAGGGTGCTGTGTGTGAGGAATTACTCAACACATCTGGGCCTGTGCTCTCCCCAGTAGACCCAAAGGCTCCAGGAGACCTGTACAAAGACCCAGGAGAGAAATTTTCATAAAAAGACAAAGAAGAGCTTTAAAATGAGAGATGCCTTTGACAGTCACCAGTAATAACAACCAAGAGAAAGCAACTCTCACAACCAGAGAAAGAAGTAAAAGTGCAGGAGGTTCATGTTCAGGAGACGGGAAATTCCATCTGACACTGTTTCCCCTACAAAGTGATCAGAGGATAAACTAAGACCAGAGTGTAAGCCTAGTGCCAGTGGACCAAGTGTTGCGGGAGAGAAGAGCGTCTGTGTGGGTCCCTGAGAAAAGGAAGCACGAGCTATAGCGACACAGACCGAGCTCCCGGGTCCCATTCCTTCAGGGGAGTTCGGTGTTGGATGTGCAGCAGCTGCACTACCTCCTTTGTGGTATTTATTCTCTAGACTTCATTGTCAATCCAGTTTCAAACATTGGAACAATGAAGAATCTCCATCATGACCAGATCTGTTTTGCTGATAACAATTGGGGAGCAATTAAGTTTAAGTTTTGGAAATTTAATTATGTAAGGTCTTGATGCAGATCACTGATAGAAACCTGGTCACCCTTATGGGTTCTGCCTTCTATTCACCATCAGGGTCTGTGTCCATGAGGACATGTGACATGGTTCTAACTGGGGAGCAGGAGTGCATGTTGGGCTTTCCTGCTTCATCAGTAGCTCATTTCAGAAGCACCATCTGCTCCCTCTCGAGTCCCTACTCACATCTGCATGTGGCCCTTGGCAGTACTGCCACCGGTCAGTACATGATGGGCGTCCCCTGGGACCGGAGGCCCATTCAATGGATGGACCAATGTGCAACACGGGAAAAGCCACCTCGAGGTGGAAGATGAATTACCATGAATGGGAATTCACCACATCTGAGCAGGCACAGCTCCAAGATTGTCCTTTCATTGTGTGGTGATTTCCTCATTGTTTTCCCAGTTCAGTTTGTCTCCCTTTTTCCTGAAATAGCCACACATAACATCTGCAGTCATTCAGATAAGGAAGCACTGACTTAAAATTTAACCCAAGTTCCAGGTTCCAGGTGAGGGCCAAACTACTGTGTCGTGCATTCCAGACAGACAGGTGTCATGGCTGAATTCTAGACAAATTAACATGTGAACACACATATGCTCACTCCACTCTCATGTACACAACTCCCAGTTCCCAGGAAGGAAACTCATTCCAGGTTCCCAAGGGGCAGTGGAGGCCCTGACTCTCAGGGAACTGTGATGGCTGGACCCTGACCTCAGGAATATCTGGGTTCTCATCACTGGAGCCTGTGGGTGTCCTTATATGACAAGACTTTGCAGACGAGGTTAAAGTGGGGATGATGGACCTAATTGTGCTAACACAGGGATTATCCTGACTCATCTGCTGGGAGATATCGGTAACCACAAGGGTCCCCTTCAGAGGGAAACAAACAATCAGACTAAAATGAAATCATTGAAACCAGACGCTGGGGTGTGTTTGCTCATCCACCCAAGTGAATGAGGACCAGGAGGGAAGCGTGAGATAGGGAGGACGGAGAGCAGTGGAGGGAGGTTCTGGGGGAGGATCCTCACTGCTGTGGTCCAGGTGGGCCTGTCAGAGGGAAACATGGGGACAGGTGGGTCTGTGGGGACAGGGGGCCTGAGCTCAGCACACAAGGACCTGGGCTGCGCTGGGGTCTCCCTTGGTGGGAAGGTTTCCAAAACCGAGGACAAAGAGAGCACTGAGGATGGTCTCCTTGCAGAGAAAGAGAAATAGAAAATACAAAGACTTGGTGATGAAGAGTCCCTGTCACTGCTGACATGTCTCTTACAAACAGACAATGTCCCTTCTTCATTGAGAATGAAATATCTGCAGAGAGAATATGAGAAGGAAGAGCCATCCCTGGAGGCAGCTGAGAGCTAAACAGGAAGCCCCTTTCCTCCCCACCTTCCTCTGCCCCTGCCCCTGGGGCTGCTCTCTGTGCTGTGGGTCTGAGCACCCCCTGGTGTCCTGAGTGGCCCCTGCAGCCCAGCCCCTCTGTCTCCCTCAGGGAGATTTGTGTCTGGACTCACACTGACTTCCCCTCATTGTGTGTCCCTTGCACAGTAATACATGGCAGTGTCCTCAGCTCTCAGGCTGCTCAGCTCCATGTAGGCTGTGCTCTTGGATGTATCTCTGTTCATGGAGACTCTGCCTTGGAACTTCTGTGCATAATTTGTGTTTCCATTGTTAGGGTAAACCCACCCCATCCACTCAAGCCCCTGTCCTGGGGCTTGTCACACACAGTGCATGTAGTAGCTGGTGAAGGTGTATCCAGAAGCCTTGCAGGAGACCTTCACGGAGGCCCCAGGCTTCCTCACCTCAGACCCAGACTGCACCAGCTGCACCTGGGAGTGGACACCTGTGGAGAGAAGACAGGAGTGGGTGGAAATCCTCCTTGACTCTCTCTGGTCCCCTCCTTAATCCAGGGACTGAGGAGCCCTTTACCTATAGCCATGGCCACCAGGAGGAGGGTGCTCCAGCTCCAGTCCATGGTGAGGGCTGTGCTGTGAGCACTTCTGGAGGGGAGGGTGTGGCTGTGGGTGATGCCCCCAGGGCACAGGCTTATCCATATTTAACCTAGTCTACCTCCTCTCTTTTGCATATTCATGAGGCAGAGTATTTCATAGCTGAGTCTTGACTCCACCTGAGAGAAGATAGATGACACAGGGACCAGGTTCAGTGGAAGTCTGAGGGTCATAGTCCTTATTTTTTTTTAAAATAAATTATATCTTTTCCATTGATATATATGTCTGTTCTTGTGCCAGCACCAGGCAGTTTGAGAACAGTGGCTTTGTAATACAGCTTGATATCTGGTATTGAGATCCCACCTACTTTGTTCTTTCTCAGGATTGCTGCAGCTACTCGGGCACATGCCCTTAACCGGAATCGAACCTGGGACCTTTCAGTCTGCAGGCCGATGCTCTATCCACTGAGCAAAACCGGTTTCGGCTTGGAGCTGGTTCTTTGAAAGGATAAGCAAGATTGATGAACCTCTAGTCAGGCTCACCAAGAAGCAAAGAGAGAGGACACAAATAAACAAAATCAGAAATGAAAGAGGTGAAGTAACAACCGACCCCACAGAAATACAAACTATTATGAAAAAATATTATGAAGAACTCTATTCCAACAAACTGAACAATAAGAGGAAGTGGACATATTCTTAGAATAATAAAATCTCTAAAAATTCAATCAGGAAGAATAAAAAAATCTTAATAGACTGATATAAGTATTGAAGAAATTGAAGCAGCAACCAAAAAACTTCAAGCAATCCAAAGCCTTGATCCGGACAGCTTTACAGGGGAATTCTACCAAGCATTCGAAGAACTAAAACCTATCCTCCTCAGACTGTTCCAAAAAATTGAAGAGGAAAGCACACTTCCAAGTTCTTTCGATGAAGCCAGATTACCATAATCCCAAAACCAGATAAAGACACCAAAAAGAAAGAGAACTACAGGCCAATATACTTGATGAACATAGATGCTAAAATCCTCAACAAAATTCTAGCAAATCAGATCCAGCATTGCATTAGAAAGATCATACACCATGACCAAGTGGGATTTATTCCGGGGATACAAGGATGGTACAATATCCACAAATCAATAAATGTGATACATCACATAAACAAATTGAGAGACAAAAATCACATAATTATATTAATCGATGCAGAAAAAGCTTTTGACAAAATCCAACACCCTTTCTTTATAAAAACTCTGAGCAAAGTGGGAATAGAGGGATCATACCTCAACATAATTAAAGCCTTGTATGACAAACCTACAGCCAACATCATACTCAATGGTCAAAAACTAAATTCATTTTCCCTAAGAACAGGAACAACACAGGGATGCCCACTTTCACCACTCCAGCTTGATATAGTACTGGAAGTGCTAGCCATAGTGATCAGACAAAAAGAAGAAATAAATGGTATCCAACAGTAGATAAATTAATCTTGATTTGGCTTTTTGATAGCCATGGAGGAATTTTAAGAAGAAAAATCCTATTTCAATAGAAGTTGTTAAAGCTAAAATGGTTTCTTTCCCTTCCACCAGACCATTTGTTAAGATATGCCCAGTACGGGCCTCTAGCAACAGTGGAATAGAAAAGCAGTCCGTCTCATGATTGAGCCGGAAGTTCCAAGACAAAGAGAGGAATAAAAGGGCGAGGGCTACGCCCTCCACCTTGCCCCAGGGTAAGGGCTATGCCCTCCACCTTGCCTCAGGGTGAGGGCTACGCCCTCCACCTTGCCCCAGGGTAAGTGCTCCATCTTACCTTGGCCACATGCTTGGCAAGGAGCTTCTTCCTGGAAGTCTAAGCCTCTGCTAGCCACACCCAGGAACAAGACACAGACTTGTGCCTGGCCAATCTGCAGAGCACAGTCCTTTCTCCTCCCCTTCCTCCAACTCCCCCTATATAACTGGTCTCCACACAGAGTTATCTCTCTCTCTGCTTCCTGCTGCTGTGTCGGCAAGGTGGGGGAGCCGAGCTAGCTCGAATAAAGACTCTTATGCTTTTGCATCGGACATGGCTGGCTCCCTGATGTGGTTTCTTGGGGATCCTAAAATCTGGGCATAACAGGATGTGTGGACGAAAGGGGCCACATGCTGACCTGACAAGCTCAGGAGAGGCCTGCATGGCAGTTTTGCAGACTCAGAGACCTAAAGTAACCACAAAGGATGGACTGAAATTAAACTTTAACTAAAAGCAGTTATGGTGGGCAGTTATGTCCTAGGCCAGTATCTTCACTGACAAGGTCAACCTTTACCTTAACTGAGTCTATCTGTCTTTTTGCATCTGTGATAACATGCCCTTGAAATGTCTGAGTAACTTGTGACTTCCCTGTATCTGGAGCCCCTGGGGCACAACCAGGTGTGCTGGGTCCCAGGACAGATATCACAAATTCCTTCATCATCATGTTAATTGTTCCTGCACCCACCTAAGTATGTGTCCATCATTTTACTTTTTATCCTATCCCAGAGGTTTCCCCGCTTCGCTTAATCCCACCTCCTTAATCTATCACCAATGAATTTCATGTAACCCACCTATGTTCCTCCTTTGATTGGAATGTATAAATATGGACGTAACCCCGCCATTCTCCGGAGCACTATCTCAATTCGTTGAGGTTCTGCTTCCTGGCATATGTCGACAGTTTGGCTCAAATAAACTCACAAAAATTCTTTAAAAAAAATGGTATCCAAATTGAAAGAGAAGAAAAAAAACTCTCATTATTTGCATATGACATGACATTGGATATAGAAAGCCTCAAATAGTCCATCAAATCCTACTAGATTTAATAAATGAATTTGGCAATGTAGCAGGATACAGAATTAACACCCATAAATCTATGGCTTTTTTACACACCAACAATGAACCTACAGAAAAAGAAACTAAAAAAAAAACCCTTTTACCATTGCACCAAAAAAATTAAGATAGCTAAGAATAAAAAAACCAAGGAGGTAAAAGAACTGTACTCTGAAAACTATAGGATATTGAAAAATAAATAGAGGAAGACATAAATAAATGGAAGAACATACCTTGTTCATGGATTGGTAGAATCAATATCACTAAAATGTCCATACTACCCAAAACAATTTATAGATTTAATGCAATCACCATTAAAATAGCAATGACATATTTCACAGAGCTAGGACAAACTCTCCAAAAATTCATCTGGAATAAAAAAAGACCCTGAACAGCCACCACATTCCTGAGAAAGAAGACCAAAGTTGGAGAGATCTCAATACCAGATATCAAGTTATATTACAAAGCCATGGTTCTCAAAACTGCCTGGTACTGGCACAAGAACAGACATGTAGACCAATGGAACAGAACAGAAAACCCAGAGATAAACCCAAGCCATTATGCTCAATTAGTATTTGACAAAGGAGGCAAGAGAATACAATGGAGTCAAGACACTCTCTTTCATAAATGGTGTTGGGAAAATTAGACAGATACATGCAAAAAAAGAAAGAAAGAAAAAAGAAAACTAGATCACCAAATTACACCATGCAAAAAAAAAAACAACTCAAAATAGTTAAAGGACTTAAATTTAAGAAAGGAAACCATAAAAATCTTAGAAGACCCCATAGGCAGCAAAATATCAGACATATGTCATAGCAATTTATTTACAGATACAGATCCTAAGGCAAGAGAGACTAAGGAGAAAATAAACAAATGGGACTACATCAAAATAAAAAGCAAAAGAAACCATCAATAAAACAACAAGAAAGCCCACTGCATGTGAGAACATATTTCACAATGCTGTTTCAGATAAGGGTTTAATCTCCAACATTTACAGGAAACTCATACCACTTAACAAAAGGAAGATAAACAATCCAATTTAAAAAAAAATGGGCAATGGACCTAAGTAGTCACTTTTCAAAAGAGGACATACAGAAGGCCCAGAGACACAAGAAAACATGCTCAAAGTCACAAATCATCTGAGAGATGCAAATCAAAACAACAATGAGGTACCACCTCACACCAGTCAGAATGGCTATCATCAACAAATCAACAAATGACAAGTGCTGGCGAGGATGTGGAGAAAAAGGAACCCTCGTGCACTGATGGTGGGAATGCAGAATGGTGCAGCCACTGTGGAGAACAGTATGGAGTTTCCTCAAAAAATTAAAAATAGAACTTCCATTTGACCCAGTTATCCCACTTATAGCAATGTATCCCAAGAAACCAGGAACACCAATGAGAAAGGATATATGCAACTCTATGTTCATAGCAGCACAATTACAATAGCTAAGATTTGGAAACTGCATAAGTGCCCATCAGCAGATGAGGGGATTAGAAACTGTGGTACATCTATACAATGGAATACTACACTGCTGTAAAAAATAAGGGACTTTTAAAATTTACAACAGTATGGATGGAACTGGAGAACATCACCCTATAAAAAAAAAAAGCCAGTCGGAGAAAGATAAATATCACATGATCTCACTCCTATGTGGGATATAATGCTCAACATAAACCAGTGGTTCCCAAACTTATTTGGCCTACCGCCCCCTTTCCAGAAAAAATATTACTCAGCCCCTGGAAATTAATTTTTTTTTAAATTTTAATAGCAGTTACTCATCGCCCCAAATGCACCTGTGGCCATCACCGCCCCCCTGGATCGCTGCAGCGCCCACCGGCGGGTGGTAGCGCCCACTTTGGGAATCACTGACATAAACTGATGAAGAAAAATGGATCCAGAGACAATGTGGGACTGAGCAGACCACCCAATATCGGAGAGAAGGATGGGGAGGTGGGGGGGTAAAGATCAAGCAAAGGACTTGTATGCATGCATGTTAGCATGGCCAATGGACACAAACACTGGGGTAGTGGGGGCTTGCCCTCTGGGATGGAAGTGACTGGCAGGGGTTAATTGGGGGAAAAAGGAGACATGTAATACTTTAAACAATAAAAAATAAATAAAAGCACTGATCATCCAGGTGTACAACTCAGAATCATTCATATATTGAAATGATGATGGAAGATTGACTTGTTTTCTCAGTCTAGTATTATCAGTGATGTTGGGGCTCAGAGGAAGGGACATTGGAGAATTCCTGGCATCCATTTTCTCACAGGAAATGGAACTTCAACCCTGTCAGGAAACCCTCATGACCAGCCTCCTCTGCCCTGTCCCTGGGGATGTTTGCTGTGGTTAGAGGGTGCTGGGCTCTCCCCATAACATACAACAGCCTTCATGTGTAATGCACACATTCTCCCTTTAGGCACAGGATTTGGAAATATATTATCTTGCTAAGCTTGAAATTTAATTTCCTTGATGGAATATTTGGTGGGACAAACATTTTTACTTTAATAAATATTATTTATTGTTGATAATATTACAGAGATCTCCTACATCACCCCTAGGTCTTTATTATCCTATAAGATTTTTATGGTTTCACTACAGGCCTGGTGAATGAAATTAAAGCATGGAGAGAGTCCCTCAGCCTGGCCTGTGCCCTCTGGCAACCTGGGACTCCTTGGGGGATGTCTGATTGCAGGTTTAGGGATCGGGCCTAAACCAGCAGTTGGACATCCTTTTCACAATCTGGGATCTCTGGTTCCTAATTGCTGGCCTGCCTGCCCGCCTGATTGCCCCTAATCACTTACCTGCCTGCCTTCCTGAACACCCCTAACTGAGGGTGGCTGCCTGGCTCCCTTCCTTGCAGCTGCAGCTGGCAGCCTGAGGCTGGGTTCTCTCCCTCCCTCCTGCCCAAGCCCTGCAGCCTTGGGCAGGTGGGCAGCTGCCTGGGCCACTGTTCCACCCTCACAGCCTCAGTGGCTTCCTAGATCTTGTGGCCCTGCAGTCCAGAGGAGCTGAAAGGTCCAGAAGGAAAGACAGGTCTGCAATGACTTCTGCTGTATCTAATTAGCATATTACCCTTTTATTATATAGGATGCCTTACATTTAAGTCTTTTATCCATTGTGAGTTTATTCTTGTGTATGGCATTAGTTGGTGTCATCATTTTGTATGTGTCTGTCTAGTTTTCCCAGCACCATTTGTTGAGGTGACTGTCTTTAGTCCATTGTATGCTCTTACCTCCTTTGTCAAATACTAATTGACCTTAATTGTGTGGGTCAATTTCTAGGGTCTCTGTCCTGATCCATTGTTCTATATGCCTGTTCTTTTGCAGTACCATGTTGTTTTGGTTATAATGGCTTTTTAGTATAGTTTGATATCCGATATTGTGATCTCTCCTACTTCATTCATTTTTCTCAAGATTGCTGCAGCCATTCAGGAGCTTTAATGATTCCATATAATTGCTTTGAGTATTTGTTCTGTGAATTATTCCATTTGTATTTTCATAGGGATTTAGTTGAATGTACAGATCACTTTGGGTAGCATAGGCATTTAATGATGTTAATTCTTCCAATCCATGAACATGCTATGCACTTCCATTTGTTTGTATCTTCCTCTATTTTTTTTTCAATGTCTTATAAATTTCCAAGTATGAGTATTTTACCCCCTTGGTTAAGTTTATTCTTAGCTATCATTTCTTTTTGTTGTTGTTACAATGGTAAATTGGATTGCTTCTTTAGTTTCTCTTTCTGAGAGTTCATTATTAGTGTAGAAAAATGCCATTGATTTCTGGATGTTGATTTTTGTATCCTGCTACCTTGACAAATTCATTTATTAAATCCAGTAGTTTCCTGGTGGAGTCTTTAGGGTTTTCTATGTACAATATCATGTCATCTGCAAATAACCACAGTTTTACTTCCTCCTTTCCAATTTGGATTCCTTTTATCTCTTCTTCTTGTCTGATCACTGTGGCTAGGACTTCCAGTACTATGTTGAATAAGAGTGGTTATCTTGTTACTGTTCTTAAGTTAGTTTTTGGCCAAATATTTTTTACTTTTACTGAATATCAATTCATCTGTATTTTCTTTGATGGGTTCTGTTTCAGAAGAATTTACAAAGTACTCCCCAGAAAATGCATGTGGATTGTCTAAGCAGCCACAGGGACTAGAGCAAGTTCTGGTAACCAGAGGGGAGTGCAGCTGGGAAACTACCCATCAATCTGGACATGACTGTGGAACTAGGTGAGGGGAGGAAGCTGGAGTTGTGTTGAGTTACATGACAAAAATATGCCTAATATTCTTGGACAGAGAGTTACTGGGCATATGTGTTTAAAGCCTCTTCTAGTGAAGATCCAGAAGGAAGGACAGGGCATTATAGAGAGAGCCTGTATCATTGTAGAAAATACCTAATTAGGAACAGGAGTTTGTGAGAAGTAGAAATATTAAAAATCTTGCAGGTAGGAATCAAGAGAAATAAGGAATGTGTCATTGCAAACTGGTGGGAAAGGGATTCCTTGTTTCCTACCAGCACATTCTTACAGTGTGTCTGTTCTATAAGGTAGTACCCTCCCAGGTCCCGGGAATTAGGACATGGACACCTTTGTGGTCAATATTCACATTGTCACACCATGAATCACAGCAGCCACAACATTCATTGGGTCCTATTTATGAAATCTCTCAACACCTGGAAGGAAGAGTGGACACTCCTGACTGCTGTGTCTGTATGAGGAGCCATCATCTGAATGGACTAGGGCCCCATTCCGAGTCCATCATTTTCATTGTAATCATCATCAGCATCATCATCATCTTCATCACAATTTTCTTACTTATAATCATTCTTCTCATTTTCTATGGACATGGTAGATTTCCACACACAATGACTTTGTATAAGTAAAGAAATCAGGCGCTCCTTTTTATATACCATGGGGGGATTGAGACTCCAAAAGCCCTACTGTAAGTTGACACAAGGCCTTCTAAAAACTGATGACTTTAGATAAAGTATATTCCCACTAAGACACTGGATAAAAACCAGTGTCCAATTCTATCATCTCCATCACCATCTCCACCACCATAACCATCATCATCATCATTATCATAATCCCCTCATCATCCTAACTTGGTTACTTATAATTATTGTTCTCATTTTGTATAGACCTGTTCTTTGAAAACACATTATAACACTTTATCTCAATTTTTGCTTTTTTGTAATGTTGTTAAGTAAAGTAGGTAGCCATACTCTATTTTATTTGTTGTTTGACTGCCGACAACTGATGACTTATCTTTGCCTCTTCTCCATCTGCCAAACATGAGAAATCTGATAACAAATCATGGATTTGTCTTCATATGTCATTGTGAGATTGAAAGCACACAAGCTCCTGGATTCAGAATTCCTGCCCCTCCCCCACCACCTCGACAAAATAGAAGCTCCAAGCCAGGCTCCTTTCCTGCTCCATCAAAGCAGGTCAGTCTTATGAAGGGCCTTTTCTGTGCCTCCCAGAGATTGCAACTATGTGCATAATAAACATTCCATGTCCCTATTTGAGAGTGTTGTCATCAACCTGAACAGCTGTACCAAGCTGCTGTGGCTCCCTCTGCCTCTGTCTGGTGTGACCTACTCTTTATGCTATGAGCATGATGACAAGTTAATGACCTTCATCACCTGGGAACTATCTTCTCTAGCTTAGGGTTTCATATCTTTAGTGGCCATTGTCCATCATACAGGTGGCTGCACTATGTCAGCAGAGATTCTTATTAGATTTAGGAGACGTGGGTCAGAAACTTAAATGATTAACTGTCATTTGTGCACAAGAGTGTCTGAAAGAGACTCTGCCTTTTGTCCACGTGAAAAAGTTGTCTCTGTTTAAAACAGACTTTCTAATTCAGAGATGTCAGAAACAAGTGCAGAGTCAGGAATCCAGAGGTTCCCTGAGGGAAACTGTAACATGAAGTGGAAACCACACAGGAAATCAGCCCAACCTCCAACTGCACCTGCTGCTGGGATGGTCCTTGTGTTCAGGGACCCTGAGTGCCCCCTGGTAGTCATTGACTTTGCTGCAGGGATGTTTGTGTCTTGGGCTCACATTGACTTCCCCTCACTGTGTCTGTTGTACAGTAATACATGGCCATGTCCTGGGCTTTCAGGCTGAACCTGCGACATCCGCCAGTCCTGCAGTTCCTATGTTGCCACTACAGTGTGTCTATATTTAAATAGATAGTTACAGCTGTCCCTGTAGTAGGGCTCCCCTTACTTGACTTGTTCTCTCAGAATAAACTAAAGGAGCTTTATTTCCTTGCAGGGTCTTACATGTCACAGGACCTCACAGGGTCTGTAATTCCTGTAACTGAGGGCCAGTATTCACTACTTTACTAATCCCCTCTGTTCTAGACAGGCCTTCCCCAGTTTTCTACAGTTGAGGTTTTGTGCCACCACTGACATGGGCATGGTCACACAGGCCTGCAAGACAGTATACACGTTGCTAACTGTCAACTGTCTCTCAATAGAGACCAAAATGTGATGGGTATTCTTCTTTGCCCACCTGGGCAACTGCCCTCTCGGCAGCTAGACACCCTTTAGTTTTTGGGTTCACCCCACATAGCCTTCTTCCAGGACAGTTTACACATAGGCCAGTTCTTCTTTCTAGCCACAAATACAGTTTGTCCAACTTCCTTAAAATGTACTCTGGCACAGGGGAAAGTTGTTTTGCTGTACACAGGTAGCTTAACCCCTATACAACTGGGATTGGACTTCTGCCTAGCAAATTGCAGTCTATAAGTTCAATATGCAGCCTCTGGTCCTCCTAACCCAATGAGGTTTAGGCTAGTCTCTGAGTCAGACTTCTCCTCTCTTGGAGAATTTCAAAGTCCTGCTGGCTCCCAGGTCCAGGGAGAGTGCCATTTTCTTAACTCTGTTTATTAGTTACAGGGCCCTGCTTTCCTTGTCTTCCCACCAGTCCCCTTTATGGCAGAGCAGCGACCAGGCCTCTTCAAAGGGATTGCACTGGATGGGGATATCAGTCCCTCCTCTTCCAGCAGCAACAGGTACTAAACTCTTTCAGCACATTTGCAAACAGGGACTTTTTACTAGCTCTATCTGCAGCTTTTATAGATCCTAGGCTTGCTGCTCTATTTCTGGGGCTGTAGGAAGGCTAGTACCAATCACTGGCTTATGGCTTAACTGCTGTAGCCTGCAAGCCAAAGGCCCAAGTCTTGTATTGCTTGTTGTAAAACACTCATTTTTTTTACTGGGCAGCAGCAGGGCAGCTGTAATGTCAGGTAAAATTTTGCTGTTCTTTACTTTCTTGCTGCTGCTGCTTCTTTTTTCAGGGCCACTGCAGGCAGCTCAGGCATTTATCCCCCCTTCTTTAATCATTCACTCCCCAATCTGGTCTGGAGCTGGGGAATAGCACCTCGAACTGCCATGCATCCCCAGAGGGCTGCCTGCCTAGCCCCAGATCTAGAGGGCCTGCCTGCTGTAGTGGCAACATAGGAACTGCAGGACTTGTGGATGTCTCAGGGTCCTGCAGGTTCTCCCCCTCTCTCTCTCCCTCCATACGCTGTCCCCTGCCTGGTATGGGATAGACTGAAGGGGTTGAAGGACGACAAAACCCCTCCCGTCGGTGGGTCCGGAGGGAAGACAATTGGCATCAGGGGAGGTAGGTGCTCCGGGTCAAGAGCTGGTGGCGTGGCCTGGGCTTGAGGCCGGGGCTCACCCAGATCCTGTGCCTGGGGACCATAAGGGGCGGCTGGCTAATGGGTTCTTCCTGCTCTCCCTGAAGGACCGGGGGAGCCTTTCCCTTCTGGGGCCCGGCCAAAAGAATTGTCTGTCTCTGTCCTAATTTTTCCCTCGGGAGGCAAGCCCTCATCCACCGGAGTTTCTTGGACAATATGTCAATCTAAACCTGAATATAAGGAATTTGATCAGGATGCCCTGGGCGGCCGAATATAACATAATGGACCCAGTAGGCAGTGGTTAGATCAAAAGACCCTGCACCCGGCCACCCCTCCTGGAAAGTGGGCCAGTCCCATTCACAGAATTGCTGTAAATCAAAAGCATTAACATTATAACCTTTAAATCTACCCCAGAACTTCAGTTTAATACAGTAAATTTACAACCTAGGTAAGAGCAACTGATAGACAGAAATCTTTATTAACTAAGTGGGCTGATTCCCCTTTAATAGTGAGCAAGACTCTGAGAAAAATAATTCTTGGAGCTGCAAGAGGCTTTTGAAAGACCATTAAGGGGGCCAGCCCAAACGTTCAGCCAAGCATATCAATAGAGAAGCAGAATAAATCAAAGTAGCTTTCACTTTACACAGACTAGTTAATGAGCAGCTAAGGCATTCAAACACTCTCTTAGTAGACTAGCCCAGGCTGGAGCTGTATCCAGTCCCCCTTCTCTGTAGTAATTTGGCTAGTCCCACACAAACAAACTTTGTCCCGACCCCATGATGATCGGTGGCGAGAGACAGACAAGGGAGGGGGTGACCTGTTTTCACAGATCCTCATGCAGATGCCCGCCTGGCTGCGTCCCTTGGGAGCTTAGTTTCATCTTAGCTAAGGTGCACCCGTATAAACCCCGAGCCTGGTCACAACCACTCGGGGGTGAGTCACTGTTATGCCATATGACGAATCATGAAACCGCAGGTTGGGGCCCACTCGGACTCCATAACCGAAGTCGTGGAGCCACATAAAGGAGAGGAGAGGGCAGGCCCCCTCCCTCCACACTCACACACTTTCACCAGACATTCACTCAGAGTTTAAACAATCCACCCAATTTATAACAATTTCCCAATTCCTGAGGGAGCTCTATAGCTTCCCTGGAGGTGATCAAGCTCCCCTTCCACTCACCCAGAGTGGGCCTGACTGATAGGGGGTCGACGAAGATGACTGACCCTATCCCATTTAACAAAGACAAAGACAACAAAGAACAGAGACAAAACAAATGAGCCAAATGCAACCTAAGGTTGACTGGAACCTGCAGCTCGCTCCTTGAAGTCCTGAAAATTTTTAAAAAACATTGCAGCAGGGTGTACACAGAAGCAGACAACTTTTTGACAATAAACACCAAGACAAACAAATACCAGACAGACAAACCCAGTGCAGCCTACAGCTGCATGAACCAGGGACCCTGGCCACTGTCGTGGCTCCTGGTCAGGACCAGGAGTACCGCTGCATCCAGCCCTCCATATAGGTCCTTCCATGGGATGTCCCAATTCCTGTTTAACGACCGGTCTCTTACCTCTCTCGAGAGTCCAGGTGGCTCGGTTTCTAAATTGAAAGTTTTGGGTGGACTGGAGGCCTCCTTGGTAGTCGTTCTCCACAGGTGTGGGGTATCTCACTGAGTGCCTGGCGACAAGTGAGGGAGAGCCTCCTGCCTTGAAGAGGGGGTCCCTCTCCTCCCTTCCAGGGGAGAGCCTCCTGCCCTAAACAAGGGGTCCCTCTCAACCCTGCCGGGGGAGAGCCTCCAGCCCTAAATAAGGGATCCCTCTCCTTCCTGCCGGGTATCTTGCTGGGGCCTCCAAATGTTATGGGTTGGCTCAGCGAGATAGACCACCAACTCAGAATTTAAATTTAAGAGCCTTTATTAAGCTGGCCAGCTGACCACAGCCTGCACCTTCCCCCTCTGGGAAGGTTTGCAGCATGTGGCAGAGAGCAAGGGTGCAGTATGATCCTTTATAGCAAAACAGTGTTAAAAAAATACAAAGCATTTTATTAGCTGTTCCTTAGAAGTTCACAGAAAGTTCATAAGCACAAAGGGGAGGTAAACGGAGTCACACCTGGCTGGAGCATATCATAACACATTGTTTTTCTAAGACAATCTAGCAATTTTTCTCTGCCATGGTTCCCGACCCTAATACAATCAGTAACCCTTCTATCCCGCAGTCCCTCCCCCCAACACATTCAGTAAGTTTCTCATGTTTCATTTCCTCCCCCTAGCACAAAGATGTTTGAAGAAATAATGGTAGAAAACTTACCTAACCTGGTAAAGGGAAAAGTCACACAAGTTTAGGAGGCACAGAGAACACCAAATAAGAAGAACCCAAACAGAACCATGCCTAGACACATCATAATTCAAATGCCAAAAATTAAAAACAAAGAGAGAAAGTTAAAGGCAGCAAGAGAAAAGAAAACTGTTACCTACAAAGGAGTTCCCATAAGGGTGACACCTGATTTATCATCAGAAACTCTACAGGCCAGAAGGGAATGACATGAAGTACTCAAGATAATGGAAAGCAAGGATCTGAGACCAAGATTACTATATCCAGCAACACTATCATTAAAAATAGATGGTCAAATAAAGAGCTTCGCAGACAAAAAAAGGCTAAAGGAGTTTATCACCACCAAGCCAGCATTACAAGAACTGTTAAAGGGATTGCTGTAAGGGATTACTGAGAAAAAGAAAAAGAGAGAGAAACCTAACCATACAGAATTGAAATGGATATAAATAAGTACCTGTCAATAATAACCCTAAAAGTAAATGGATTAAATGCTCCAATCAAAAGGTGTAGGGTAGCTGAATGGACACAAAAAACATGACCCATCTATATGCTGTCTACAAGAGACCCACCTCAAAACAAAAGTCACACACAAGATGATCGTGAAGGAATAGAAAAAAAAATGCCCATCCAAATGGAAAAGAAAAAAGAAAAGGTGGAGTAGCAATACTCATATCTGACAAAATAGACTTTAAGAGCATCATGCTAAGTGAAATAAGCCAGTCAGAGAAATAAAATATCATATGATCTCACTAATTTGTGGACTATAATGAACAACATAAACTGATGGACAAAAATAGAACCAGAGGGGAAAAATCTATATTAGAATACTATAGAAGTAATCCTGTTATTTGCAGATTTTTAATATTTCCTACAACTTTTGTGATATCATACTATGTTAGTACAGTTTTGGTAATATTATTATACTTAAAATCCTTTTGTCCTTGAAATATTAATGTTTATTGCATATAATATTATTAGATGTAATATCATTTTTCTTGAATAATTGGTGTTTATTGCATGTAACATGATCATATGTAAAATCATTTTTCTTGAGATATTAAAATAAAAGGGGCCACCTGGGTCATGAAGCACATTGGAATTAGGTCAAAAAATGCCCTAAACTTTCTGAGCATAAGAGGAAATGGTAGGCTAGAAGAGTATGTTACACTTTTAACTTTCCATATTTCTTTCAAACTGACTTAAAATGGATTAGCATGTGTTCCAACAGTTTCTGAATGTCAACATTCTAGTATATCCACAATTTCCAAATTTTTATATCATAATTTCATACAAATAATTTCTCACTTCTTGCCAAAAATAAAAACTAAAGAATACACTCTCAATATATTACACATTAATTTATATTATTTTGATCTGAAGAACTACCTCCCAAGCGGAGGCTGGTGGGACATTGGTGACTCTTGATGTTGGAAATGTTTTGATTGCATCTACAGCTTCCTGTGAAAATTCTTCCTTTATGAAACTCTTGGCCTATTTCAGAGTCCCCAGACTAGTTACATCAGAAATAGTCATGACTTTAAATGAAGAAAAGACAAGAAATAAAAGCAGTGATCATGCAGGTGTGCAACTCAGAATCATTTATATATTGAATGATGATAGAAGGAGATTGACCTGTCTTCTCAGTCTAGTGTTATCAGTGATGTTGAGGCTCAGAGGGAGGGGCATGAAGAGAATTCTTACCATAGAATTTCTCACAGGAAAGGGAACTTCAACCCTGAGAGGAATCCCTCACTCCTAGCCTCCCTCTACCCTTCCTCTGGAAGGTCACAGTGGTCACAAGGTACTGGGCTCTCCCACAAGCATATAGGACATCAATGTATAATATATACATTACCCTATCAGACATATGATTTGGAAATATATTCCTTATGTTTATGTTTGATTTTTCTTTTGCTCAGTGAAATCTTTGGTGGGACAAAGTTTTTAATTTTAACCAAGGCTAATTTAACAGTATTTTTTAATGGGTCTTATTTTGGTTGATTTTATGAAGAAGTCCACAGAAGAGGCTGGGCCTCCATTGCATGTGAGGATTGGCTACAGCAGCCACGGGGACTAGAGCAGGTTCTGGTACCAGAGCAGAGTGCTGCTGGGAAAGGGCCCCTGAAAATTAACGCAAGTTCCAGGTTCCAGGTGAGTCCCAAACTACTGTGTGGTGCATCCCAGACAGACAGGTGTCATGGCTGAATTCCAAGAATGGGAGGTAGTTGTCTTACCTCCATCAGGGATGACTCAGTGCACACCTTCAGTTTATTAGAGACCCCCAAGGAGAGCCTTGACCTAATAGCACCTGATGGATCACACAGCAGTATTATAACTGGAGACTGGAACCAGCACTTGCTAAATACAGTGAGTTTCCTTCAGAATTGGTTCCTCTATCTGATGTAAGCTCACCCACGTGGCAGGAGGTTCTGCAGTCACCAGAGCTGTCAGTCAGGAGGGGCCCAGGGAAGACACACAGAGGTCTGGGGAGCAGTGCATGACTTGGGGATGCTTTGCAGACAAAGTGGGTTCTTATAGTTCCTGACAATCCATCAAAGGAGCAGCATGGGAAGTGTGGGAACTCTCCTCCATCCTGCAGACATGAGTGAGGTGAAGGTGGAGCCACTACAACACTTATAACAAGGAGACTGGAAAAATGCTGTGATAGATCAAGATGCCCAACAAGCAACCTCAACCTGGGTTATTATCCCATCTGAGCCTTCAAAGGAATAATCTACAGAGGATTCAAGACTGTCATTATGAAATGTCAAAGTTTAGCCCATGATTTTAAGTAAAAAAAAAAAAAAATGGAAAACTATATAGGTGGCACCTTCACCAGGATATTTGATTTCTCAAGTCAGCTGCTTGTTGAAGTGAGATGATTTTCAAGGAAACTTTGTTAAAAGTCCCTATTAAACTATATTACAGGGGATGGGCACACTGGTATCATCTCACATCAGTGCTGGTGTGACACCTTTATGAAGAGAGCTGGTACCAGAAACAGCAAATGCTGTCAACTGTACAAGTGAGGTGACCAGATAGCAGCCCTCAAGGGCCCTTTGCACCATTCAGATGGGTTTCATCCAGCTCCCACTGTCCCTGGTACGTGCACATGTTTTATTTACTGTGGGCCTGTCAGAGAGAAGGGCACTATGGAGACAGGTGGGCATGTGGGTCAGACCCTGAGCTCAGCGCACAGGTTCCTGGGCTGTGCTGGGAT
Organism: Myotis yumanensis; assembly: GCF_028538775.1. Lineage (NCBI taxonomy): Eukaryota > Metazoa > Chordata > Mammalia > Chiroptera > Vespertilionidae > Myotis > Myotis yumanensis. The sequence continues at coordinate 16,298,563 of NW_027223773.1, forward strand.
CTCTCTTGGTGGGAAACCTTCCAATTATAGGCCGATGAGAATGCTGAGGATGGTCTCTGTCAAGAAAGAAAAGCCTAAAATACAGGAATGTGGTGAGAAGAGTCCCCAGTCACTGCCCATATGTCATCTGCCAACAGCAATGTTGTCTCCTCCTTTGGTGTCTGCAGTGAGAATGTGGGAATTTAGAGCAAACAAGAAAGAGCAAGAATCATCCCTGGAGGCAGCCAGGAGCTGCTTGAGAGGAAATCCCTGTCCCAACAGGAAGTCCCTTCCCTGCCAGCCTCCCTCTGCCCCTGCTCCTGGGGCTCTTCTCTGTGTTGTAGGTCTTGCATGCCACCCCCCCTCCCCCCCTGGTTGCAGCTTATCCCACAGGGAGGTTTGTGCCTGGGCTCACACTGACTTCCCCTCACTCTGCCTCTGGCACAGTAATACAGGGCCATGTCCTCTGCTCTCAGGCTGTTCAGTGTCAAGTAAACTTGGCTCTTGGACATGTCCCTAGTGATGCTGAGTCTGGATCTCAGTGTTGGGTTATAGTGTATCTCCACCAGCCTGCATAACCCTGACCCACTCCAGCTCCTTTCCTGGGGGCTGGTGGATGTAATTCACATCTTAGCTCATTAAAGAGAATCCAGAGACAGCACAGGTGGGGGAGAGGGTCTGCTGGGCCCGACTCCTGCAGCTACACCTGGGACAGGACACCTGGGGACAAGGAGCATCAGTCCCTGTCAGTTACTTTCAGTCACAGCCATCCCATGACCCCTGTCTGACCCCTGAGACCCTCACTTTGGGGAGCTGTCACCAAGCACAGGAGAAGACCCAGCAGTCTCAACTTCTTCTAGACCACAGATATGCCTTCCCAGAGACCTCAGCCCTGTGTGAGGAGAGAGCTGTGAGCCTGCACAACCCAGGAGAGAATTTAACCTGGAGTTTGAAGGGAAATTTGCATGTGGCCCAGCCTTTCCTAGGCCTGAGGTTGGGCTGCCCTGGTCATTTTGGAGCCCCTCTTCGGGCATCTCTTCCCTTGACCTCACTCACCATGTAAGTCAGGGACAGGGGACCACCTGGGTCACAAAGCACACTGGAATTAGGTAAAAGATTGACCTAAACTTTCTGAGCATGAGAAGAAATGGTGGACTCAATGAGAAGGTTACACATTTAACTTTTCATGCATCTTTCAGGCTGATGTGAAAAGGATTACCATTTGTTCAGACCATTTCTAAATCTCAAAATCTTATTGTAGCCCTGACCAGTTTGGCTCAGTGGCTAGAGCATAGGCCTGTGGAATGAAGAGTCCCGGGTCCGATTCCAGTCAAAGGCATGTGCCTTGGTTGCGGGCACATCCCCAGTGGGGGGTGTGCAGGAGGCAGCTGATCAATGTTTCTCTCTCATCGATGTTTCTAACTCTCCATCCCTCTACCTTCCTCTGTGTAACAAAATAAATAAAAATATATTTTAAATGTTTTATATAGTCCAGTATAAAATTTCAAGTTGTTTTTCTTTTTTTATTGTTTTATTGCTTAAAGTATTACATATGTCTCCTTTTTTCCTGCCCTTGACAAATTTGTATTCACAAATTCCAAATTTTTTAATCTAATTTTTTAAAAATGATTTATATCATTGTGAAAATATAAAGGACAGCCATTCTCAATATCTTATATCTTAATTTATGATATTACTTTGATCTGAGAAACTACCTCTCAAATCCTTTTCAAATCATCAGGTTTGTGATTCTAGAGGTTGGGAAAATTTTTATTGTGTCTACAGCTTCTTGAGGAAACTATTTGATATGCAAGCCAGTGGCCTATTCCAGAGACCCCAATCTAGTTACATCAGAAATAGTCATGAATTTAAGTGGAGAAAAGACAAGAAATAAAAGCAGTGATCATGCAGGTGTACAACTCAGAATCTTTCATATGTTGGAGTGATGATGGTAGGGGATTTACTTGTTTTCTCAGCCTAGTGTTATCAGTGATGTTGGGGTCCAGAGGGAGGTAAAAGAAGAGAAGTCCTACCATAGAATTTCTCATAGGAAAGGGAACTTCAACCCTGAAAGAAATCTCTCATTCCCAGCCCCCCTCTGACTTTTGCCTGGGAGGTCACTGTGGTCAAAGGGTGCTGGGCTCTCCCACAAATTGTAACATCCTTAATGTATTATTTATTTAATCTGCCATCAGACTGATTTGGAAATATATTCTTTACGTTTGTGTTTTAAGTTGCTAAATGGAATCCTTGATGGGACCAAATTCTTTAATTTTGACCAAGGCTAATTTAATAATATTTTCTTTAATGGTACCTGTTTTGGTGATTTTGCAAAGAACTCCCCAGAAGATGCTGAGCCTCCACTGTCCATGTGGATTGGCTAGAGCAGCCACTGGAGCAGGTTCTGGTACCAGAGGGAAGCACTTCTGGGAAACTACCCATAAATCTGGATGTGACTGCGGAACTGGGTAAGGGGAGGAAGCTGGACTTTTTTTGAGTCATATGACAGGAATATGACTGATATTTATGGACAGAGAGTTAGTGTACATGTGGGTTTAAAGCATCCTCAAGTGAAAACCCAGAAGGAAGTATAGGGCATGATAGAGTCAGCTTGTAGGAAACACCTGCAAATTGATGAACAGGAGATGTTAGAAATAGAAATGTTAAAGATCATGCAGGCAGGGATCAAGAGAAATAGGAACATGTCATTGCAAACTGGTGGGAATGGGATCCCTTGTCTCCTACTTGCCCATTGTAACTGTGTCTCTCTTTTAGAAGGTACCACCTTCCCAGGTCCAGGGGAGAGGATCCACACTTAGACACCTTTAGGGTCATTACTCATATTGTCTAACCATGGATCATCCAAGCTGCCTAATACATTGGGGTCGCATTTATTAAATCACTCAACACTTATAGGAAAGAGTGGACACCCCTCACTGGAGGAGCCATGGTGATGGTGTGTCTGTATGTGGAGCCAGCATTTCATTGGACCAAATCCCTGTCTCAATCTGTAGTCATCAACATTTTTTAAGTGTGTGATTCCTTTTTTTATTAAAAAACTGTATTGTTTGAAGTGTTTCATAAGTCCTCCATTTCCCCTATTTGCCTCATCTTAATAATCATCATCATCACCACCACCATCATCATCATCATCATCATCACCACCACCATCACCATTTGCTTACTTATAATCATTCTTCTCATTTTCTATAGACAAGCTGGTTGTCCACACACAATGACTTTATAGGAAAAGAAAGCAGGTGTCTTCTCCTTGGCTGTCATTGGGAAATTCAACCCCAAAGGCCCAACTCTAAGTTGACACAAGGCCTTCTAATAACTGATGACCTTGGATAAACTACAGATTTTCACAGAAATTGGACCACAACCTCTGTCCAATTCTATCATCACCATTACCTCCTCCATCACCATCACCAGCATCATCATCCTCATCCTGATCACCTTCATCATCCTCATCCTCATTTGCTTCCTTATTCCTCTCATTTTCTGTAGCTCTGGATTTTGAATACACATAATGACACCTTATCTCAATTTTTTCACAGTTTGTATAATTGTTAAGTAAAATAGGTACCCATACTCTGTTTTATTTTTTGTTTGACTGCTGACAACTGATGGCTTTTTCTTGCCTCTTCTCCATCTGCTACACAGTAGAAATCTGATAAGAAATCATGGTTTTGTTTTTCGATGGCATTGGGAAATTGAAACCATTCAAGCTCCTGGAAGCAGAATTCCTTCCCTCCTCCACCAGCTTGAAAATAATAAAGCAAAAAGCCAGTCTCCTTTCCTGACTCCATCAAAGCTGGTCTGACCCCCTGAAGGGCCTTTCCTGTACTTCCCAGAGACTTAAAATATGTGCATAATAGTCATTCCATGTCCCCACGGTGTGTGCATTTCTCATCAACATGGACATGTGAAGCTTCTGTGGTTTCCCCTGCCTCTGCCTGGTGTCACCTAACTTGGTGCTATGAGCATAATGACAATTCAGTGATTGTAACCACTGGGGGTTCTTCATCTCTAGCTTTCAGGTCAAATGTCCCCAGTGTCTGCTGTCCAACATGATCATGTCCTGCTGCTAGCTGGCTGGCACCCTGAGCTATGTTGTGTTGAGATGCATTGTTGAGTCTGCAGAGACTCTGGTTGTATTTAGCTGACTTGAGTCAAAAGATTTAATCAGTATTTGGTATTTGGCACAAGAGTCTGAAAGAGACTCTCTGATATTTGTCCATGTGAAGAAGTTGTCTCTCTTTACAACAGACTTTTCTAACTTAGAGACTTCAGAGAGAGGTAAGCGCAGAATCAAGAATCCAGAGATTTTTGCTGAGGGAAACTGTGACATTAAAAGGAAACTATACAGGACACCAGCCCAATCCTTCAAATGCACCTGCTACTGGGATGGACCTTGTGTTCAAGGACCCTGAGTGCCCCATCTTGGCCACAGCCTCTGCTGAAGGGAGGTTTGAGTCTGGGCTCACACTGACTTCCCCTCACTGTGTGTCTTGCACAGTAATACACGGCTGTATCCTTGGCTCTCAGGCCATTCATTTGCAGATACAGCATGTTCTTGGCATTGTCTCTGAGATGGTGAATTGGCCCTTCACAGAGTCTGCGTGGTATGTGCTACCACCATTACAAGTAATAGCACAAATTGGCTCCAGCCCCTACCCTAGAACCTGGCAAAACCAGTTCATATGGTAGCTACTGAAGGGGAATCCACAGACCACACAGGAGAGTCTCATAAACCCCCAGACTGCAGCAAGCCTCCCCCAGACTCCGCCAGCTGCAACTCACACTGGACACCTGCAAAAACAAAGATATCATAGACAAGAAACTCTCACCTGCCCACTGTTTTCTCTCACTCATGTCCACTCACATACGCAGTGTTTCTTGTTCTCACAATTTATCTCTTAAAAGAGCAACAAGGAAAACCCAGCTGAGCTGAAACTCCATGGTGAGTGATTTATGTTCAGTCCTCATCAAAGAATGAGAACACCTGGGAATCTCAGGGCCGGGCTCCTGTCCAGAGCTGCAGGGTCAGTCCCCCTACTCTATAGGGAGCTCTGGTGTTGGATTTGCCCTCCCCACTGGACCCATCTGCTACAGTGGACCTGTGTCAAGACCCGTGTGAGAAAGTTTTCATAAAAATAAAGGGAGAAGGGTTCAAAATGAGAGATGTCTTTGGCAGTCACCAGTAATGACAACCAAGTGAAAGTAACCCTCATAATACAAGAAAGAAGTAAACGTGCAGGAGGTTCATGTTCAGGAGACAGGAAGCTCCATCTGACACTATTTCCCCTAAAAAGTGATCAGAGGATAAACTAAGACCAGAGCCTAGAGTTAGTGGACCAAGTGTTGAGGGAGAGTGGAGAGTCTGTGTGGGTTCCTGGAAAGCAGAAGCATTAACTATAGAGACACAGAGCTCCCGGGTCCTATTTCTTCAGGTGAGTCTGGTGCTGAATGTGTTGTAAGAAAACATGAACTGGCTAAACAACAAGGAGATGACAACCTAATGAAACAGGGACACTGGACCTGTGTATCCTTGGTCTTGGTCAGCGGTTCTCAACCTGTGGGTCACGAACCCTTTGGCGGTCGAACGACCTTTTCACAGGGGTCGCCTAAGACCATCCTGCATATCAGATATTTACATTATGATTCATAACAGTAGCAACATTACAGTTACAGAGTAGCAACAAAAATAATTGTATGGTTAGGTCACAACATGAGGAACTGTATTTAAAGGGCCAGAAGGTTGAGAATCACTGGTCTTGGTAGTATAGCTAGATTCTGTTGTAGATCCAGTTTCATACGTTGGGATATAGAGGAATGTCCATCATAACCAGATCTGTCTAGATCAGTGGTTCTCAACCTTCTTAATACCTCGACCCTTTAATATAGTTCCTCATGTTGTGGTGATCCCCAACCATAAAATTATTTTCGTTGCTCCTTCATAACTGTAATTTTGCTACTGTTATGAACCATAATGTAAATATCTCATATGCAGAATGTATTTTCATTGTTAGAAATTGAACATAATTAAAGCATAGTGATTAATCACAAAAACAATATGTAATTATATATGTGTTTTCTGATGGTCTTACTCTTAGGCAACCCTTAATTTGAGCTCCTACTAAATGGACTGAGAAATGTTGATCTTCACAGGGCATGGTCATTGTTGAAATAATAGTTACCTGCAGACCACATATTTCATATGGCATCTAAGAGAATGGAACATAACTATGTTTTTGTATACAGAACTCATAAAATACAGTGTGTAACTACATGAACAATTTTGTATCACTGATCATGTGTGAATGCATGTATTTTCCATAAATGAGTGTGCAACTGTGTGCATGTGTGACTCTGTGTGATTGTGTGTGTCTATGTGACTCTGTTTTCTTGGTAAGTAGTAAGAGGATGGTGTGGACACTGGGGGTCCCATGGATGCTCCTAGGCTTCCAACATGCTGCCGATGGACATCTGACCCACAGGGAAGCTAAAAACCTTGGATCAGGAGGAAAGCTGGAGGAAGGAGTTCTATAATGCACATCCCGACCCTCAGGGTCACCTGTCCCCACTGTGGAGTTAGCACGGCTTCATGCAGGACAGCAGGGGCCACTTATGTGGACGGATGTGGGGGTTCCCTGTGCTTATGAATGTGGACCCAGAGAGGGAGGGTGAGGTCCTGCAGCCCTGAGTGTGCTCAGGGCTTTCAGCAGCTGGACTGGCCCTGGAACCAGGAGGGGAGGGCACATGCAGAGTCAGACACTGAGGGTAGCTGTGACCCAGGAGGGATGGATGCAGAACTGTGCACACAGCCCAATCCTAGCAACTCACCTGTGGAATTTACACTCAGCAGAACATTGAAAAGGCTGTGAAAAAGTCAATTTTAGAATTTGTGAAGGAGACTTCATGAAAAAGTCCATGTCACTGACAATATTTCACCTGCAAACAGACAATGTCTCTTCTTCCTTGTTGTCTGCAGTGAGAATATGAGAAGGAAGAATCTTCCCTGGAGGCAGCTGAGAGCTTGAGAGGAAATCCCTCAGCCCAACAGGAAGGCCCTTTCCTCCCCAGCTGCTCCTATTCCTGGGGCTGCTCACAGTGCTGGTGGGTCCTGAGCGCCCCCAGGTGTCCTGAAAGGCCCTGGCAGCCCAGGCCTGCTATAGGCTCAGGGAGGTTTGTGTCTGGGCTCACACTGACTGCCCCTCACCGTGTCTCTTGCACAGTAATACACAGCTGTGTCGTCTGTGGTCACAGAACTTAGTTGCAGGGAGACCTGGTTCTTGGATGTGTCTCTGGAGATGGAGGTTCGGCTCCTGAGGAAGGGGTTGTAGTAAGTGTTTCCATCATGGCATATGCACCCCATCCACTCCAGCCCCTTCCCCGGGGGCTGGCGGATCCAGGACCAGCAGTAACCACTGGTTGTGATGGAAACTCCATGGTCTGCGCAGGTGACGGAGAGGGTCTGTGAGGACTTCACCTGTCCTGGGCCCCACTCCCGCAGCTGCACCTGGGACAGGACACCTGGGGACAAGAAACATCAGTCCTGTCAGTCACCTGCAGTCACAGCCATGCCATGACCCCTGTCTGACCCCTGAGACCCTCACCTTGGGGGGGTGTCACCAGGCACAGGAGAAGACCCAGCAGTCTCATCTTCTTCTAGACCACAGGTCTGCCTTCCCAGAGACCTCAGCCCTGTGTGAGGAGAGAGCTGTGAACCTGCACAGCAAGGAGAGGATTTACACTGGAGCTTGAAGAGAAATTTGCATGTGGGCAGACTTTTCTATAAGTGTGTGGTCTGAGGCTAAACTGCCCTGGCCTTTCTGGGGCCCATGTGGGGGCATATCTTCTCTTAACCTCACTCACCATGTAAGTCAGGGACAGGGGGTCACTTGGGTCATTAAGCTGATAGGAATTCAGTCAAGGACAACCTCACCTGAGCATAGATGAACTAGATGAATACGTTACATTGGTAAGTTCTCACTAATCTTTCAAACAAATTAATAGGGTTTAGCATTTGTTTAGCTTCTAAAATCCAACACTTACATATATATACAGTTACCAAATGTTATCCTTGTCATTTTATACTCTAATTATGTTTATTTTAGTGTAAAAATATTAAAAAGAACAGCCATCTTTAATGCAATGTTTTCTTCATTTGTTCACTTTGATATGAGTAACTGCTTCACAAGCACCAGAAAGGGAGATCCTTGATCCTTGATGTTGGAACTTTTTATTGTATTATATCACACTGTGCAAAGTCAAAGGTCCCAAACTAATCACATCAGAAAGAATCGTCTTTTAACCTGGAGAAAAGATAATAAATGAAAGCAGCAATTATGCATATGCACCACTGAGAATCTTTCATATTTTGAAATGATATGGCAGCCTGTTAAGTGACCTGATTTCTCAGTCTAGTGTTATCAGTGATATTGGGGTTCAGATGAGAGAAAGTGGAGAATTCCTAGCATACATTTTCTCACAGGAAAAGGAACTTCAACCTTGTCAGGAAACTCTCATTGCCAGCCTTCCTGTGCCCCATGTCTGGGGATACTCACTGTGGTCCGAGGGTGCCAGGCTTTCCCCCATAACATACAACAACATCCTTGATGTATAATGAACACATTCGCCCATCAGGCACATTATTCCGAAAGATATTCTCCTGCTAAGCTAGTTATTTAATTTCCATGATGGAGTATTTGGTGGCACAAATGTTTTTACTTATATTAACGTTCAATTCATCATTATTGTCTTTATTGGGACCTGTTTTGGGTGATTTTACCAAGAACTCCCCAGAAAAGCTGAGCCTCCACTATCCATGTGGACTAACTACAGCAGTCACAGGGACTGGAGCAGGTTCTGGTACCAGAGGGGGGCGCTGCTGGGAATCTACCCATAAATCTGGATGTGACTGTGGAACTGGGTGAGGGATGGAAGCTGTACTGTTTTGAGTCACATGACAGAAATATGCCTGATGTTCATGGACAGAGAGTTACTGGACATGTGGTTCTAAAGCCTCCTCCAGTGAAGGCCCAGAAAGAAGTACAGGGCATGATAGAGACAGCTTGTAAGATGGGAGGAAATACCAGAATATTTATGAGCAGGAGTTTCTTAGAAATTGAAAACTTAAAAATTCAGCAGGAAGGGAATAAGAGAAATAAGGAATATGTCCTTGCCAACTGGTGAGAAGGGGATTCCTGTTGCCTACATGCACATTCTCACAGTGTCTCAGTTCTGAAAGGTAACACCTTCCCTGGTGCAGGGGATCTGCACTTAGATACCTTTGCGATCATTACTGATCTGGTCTTACCATGAATCACCCAAGCTGCCTAATTAATTGAGGTCCCATTTGTAAAATTTCTCGACACTTTTTGGGAAGCGTGTGCACCCCTCATTGGAAGAGCCATGGTGATGTGTGACCCTCTGAACAGCCTTCATGCCCTGTCTCAGTCCAACCTCATCATCACCATCCTCTTCATCTTCCTCCTCCTCATCATCGCTTGCTGACTTATAATCATTCTCATATTTTGTCGACATGGTGGTTTTCCATACACATTAACTTTTTATCAAATAATGAAAGCAGGAATCTTCCATTTAGATGTCATTGGACATTGAAACCACAACTGCCACACCTAAGAGTTGTTACAAGGCCTTCCAAACAACTTACGGTTTTGGACAGGGGAGAGATCCCTCCCAGGACAATGGACCAGGACCCTGTCCAATTCTATGGTCATTAGCACCATCACCACCACCACCACCATTATCATCATATGGCTATTTATAATTATTTTTCTTAGTTACAGTAGACGCTGTTGTTGTATACACATAATGACCATTTGTCTCAATGTTTGCTCAATTTTTATAATTGTGAATAAAATATGTAGCCATTCTTTATTTTCTTTTTCGTACGATTGTTGAAAACTGATGGCTCCTTCCTGCTCCACATAGGAATCTGAACAGAAAGGTTGGGTCTCCTCTCCAGATGTCAATAAGAGTTTGAACCCACACAAGCCCCTGGAAGCAGGATTCCTCCCCCTGCCCCACCACCTCGACAAAATAAAATCCCTCAGTCAGTCCCCTTTCCTGGCTCCACCAAAGCAGGTCTGACTTCCTGAAGGGCCTTTCCTGTGCTTCTCAGAGATTTCAATTCTGTGCATAATAAACATTCCGTGTCCCTTGGTGTGTGTGTTTATCATAACCCTGGTCATGCATACCAAGCTGCCTTGGGTCCCTACCTCTACTTGGCGTCACCTACTCTTGGTGCTATGAGCATGACTGTCACCACAGGGGTCCTTCTTCTCTAGCTTTGCACTCATAGGCTTCTGGTGCTCACTGTCCAGAACACACGAGTTCTGTTTCTGGCTGGTGGGACCCTGAGATGCGTGGAGCTGAGCTGCACTGTTGAGTCAGGAGAGACTCTGGTTAGATTTAGCTGATGCAGCTCAGACATTTGATGATGAATTTTCATTTGGGCTCAAAAGTCTCTGAAAGACACTCTGCAGTTTCTCCACGTGAGAAAGTTGTCTCTTTTTACAAAAGACTTTTCTAACTCAGAGACGTCAGAGGTAAGCACAGAGTTAGGTATCCAGAGGTTCCCTGAGGGGAACTGTGACATGAAGGGGAAACCACACAGGAAACCAGCCCAAACCTCCAACTGCTCCTGCTGCTGGGATGGTCCTTGTGTTCACGGACCCTGAGCGCCCCCTGGTGGTCACAGCTCCTAATGCAGGGAGGTTTGTGTCTGGGCTCACACTGACTTCCTCTCACTGTGTATGTTGCACAGTAATAAATGGCCGTTTCCTCGGCTCTCAGGCTGTTCATTTGCAGATGCAGCATGTTCTTGGTGTTGTCTCTGGAGATGGTGAATCGGCCCTTCACAGAGTTGGCATAGTTTGTGGTACTTCCATCAGGATTCATTCGACATAACCACTCCAGCCCCTTCCCTGGAGCCTGGCGGACCCAGACCATCCAGGTGCTACTGAAGGTGAATCCAGAGGCTGCACAGGAGAGTCTCAGAGACCCCCCAGGCTGCACCAAACCTCCCCCAGACTCCACCAGCTGCACCTCACACTGGACACCTGCAAACACAAAGACATCTTGGTCAGGAAACTCTCACACGTCCACTGTTTCTCTCACTCACATCCACTCACATACTCAGTCTTTCTTTTTCTCCATAAATTACCTCTTAAAAGAGCCACAAGAAAAACCCAGCTGAGCCCCAACCCCATGGTGAGTGGTCTGTGTTCAGTCCTGATCCGGGAATGGGAACAGCTGGGATCCCGGGGCTGGGCTCCTGTCCCAGAGCTGCAGGGTCGAGTCTGGGCTGGTTTTTATGAGCACAGGGGTCCCTATTTGCATGTCCTCCTGCTATATAGGAAGCTTTGGGGTTGGATGCTGGCACAAATGACACCATATAAGAATGTGACATGTCCAAGGATGCATGTATGTTAATTAATTCCCGGCATCTGGGCCTATGTTCTCCACACTGGGACCAATCACACCTGTACAAAATGAGAAGGGTTAAAAATGATGGAATCCTTCGACAGTCACTAGTAATGAAAAGAAAGAGAAATTAACCTCAAATGGGATAACTAAAAGTGCAGCAGGCTCATGTTCAGAAGATGGGAAGTTCCATTTGACACTATTTACCCTACAAAGTGATCAGAGGATAAACTAAGATAAGAGTGTGAGCCTAAAGCCAATGGTTCAAGTGATGGGGGAGAGAAGAATGTCTGTGTGGGTCCCTGGGAACCAGAAGCATGAACTATAGAGACACAGACACAGCTCCCGGGTGCTATTCCTTCAGGGGAGTTTGGTGCTGGATGTGTCGCACCTGTACTGCCTCCTTTGTGGTGTTTACTCTCTAGACTCTGTTGTAGATCCAGTTTTATACATTGGGATATAGAAGAATCTCCCTCATGACCAGGTGTGCTTAAGGGTTAGATATGGCTAATGATTGAGGAATAATTAAGTATAGGCTATGAAAAAAATTGTTATTGGAAATCTGATGTCTGCATGTGACACTTGGGACTGCTGTCACCATGTCCTGGCTCAGCTTCAGGTCTCCTGTCTGTGACCTGTCCTGGGGTGTCCACAGCTGCATGCACCTGTGAGAGGGGTGCTGGTGGATGAAGGGGGCAGGTGGCTTTTACACGGTCTTATTTACCCTTGATGCTGTGGGAGCAGCTGGGAAGAGTCAGCAGGGCTCTGGCCATGGAGCTCAGGGACTCGGACAGATCTAGGGAGAATGTGGACAGTGGAAGGCAGCTTGGGAGATTTTCTTCTTCTTGAATTTTGGGAATATTTTGAGAAAGATCGGTGTTAGTGCTTTTTTGAATGTCTGGTGAGATTCACCTGTGAAGTCATCTGGTGCAGGACTTTTGTTTGCTGGGAGTTTTTTTATTCCTGCTTTGATTTCATTAGGTTAATTTGGTCTATTTAGATTCTCTTATTGTTTCTGATTCAGTTTTGAAAGGGTATACATTCCTAGAAATTTAGCATTTTCACCCATGTTTTCCAATATGTAGATATATGGTTGTTCATAATAGTTTATTATAACCCTTTCTATTTCTATGGTGTTAGTTGTTACTTCCTTCTTATTTATCATTTTATTTATTTGTGTCATCTCTCTGTATTTCTTGACTAGTCTGTTTAAAAGTTTGTCAATCTAGTCTATGTTTTCAAAGAACCAGCTCCTGGTTTCATTAATTTCCTTAGATATTGTTTTATTTATTTCCTCTATGGTCTTTATTATTTCCTTCCTTGTACTCACTCTAGGATTTTTACCCCGTTCCTTTAGGTGTAGAGTTAGATTGGTATCCTTGTTCCTGTTTCCTAAGGTAGGCTTGTGCTGGTTTATATTTCCCTCTTATAACTGCATGTTCTCTGTCCCATAGATTTCGGTTGTTGTGTTTTCATTTTCATTTGTTTTAAGGTAACTTTGAGTTCTTCCTTGGACTCTCTGATAACCCATTCATTGTTCAGTAACATGTTCCTTAGCCTTAATGACTTTGTGTGTTTCTGGTTTTTTGTTTGTTTTTTTTTCGTCTTGTGGTTGACTTATAATTTCATAACATTATAATCAGTGAAGGTGCTCAATATGATTTCAATCTTCTTAACCTTACTGAGATTTGCTTTGTGTACTAACATGTTGTCTATCCTAGAAAATGTTTCATGTTTCATGTGCACATGGAAAGAATGTGTATTCTGCTGCTTTGGGGTGGAATGCTCTGAAGATTTCAATTAAATCCATCTGCTTTAGTATGTGATTGAAGATCTGTGTTTTCTTGTTGATTTCCTGTCTGGAAAAATCTACCCATTGATGTCAATGGGGTGTTAAAGTCCAATACAATGAAAATATTCCTGTCAATCTCTCCCTTCATGACCTTCAAGATTTGCTTTTTAAAAACATATTTTTATTGACTTCAGAGAGGTAGGGAGAGGGAGAGGGAGAGGGAGAGGGAGAGGGAGAGGGAGAGGGAGAGGGAGAGAGAAACATCAACGATGAGAGAAAATCATTGATCGACTAACCTTGGCCTGCTCTGGGGAAAGAGCCTGAAATATGCGCCCTGATTGGGCATCCAACTGTGACCTCCTGGTTCATAGGTCAGAACTCAACCACTGAGCCATACAGGCCAGACTCAAGATTTTCTTTACATATTTAGGTCCTCCTTTGTTTGGTTTATAAATGTTTACCAGTGTTATACCCTCTTATTGGATTGCTCCTTTTATTATTAGGTAGTCTCTTTCTTTGTCTCTTACTATAGTCTTTGTTTCAAAGTCTGTTTTGTCGGATATAAGTATCGCTGCCCCAGTTTTGTTTTGTTTGTTTTTTTCATTTCTATTTGCATGAAAATTTTTTTTCAGCCTTTACTTTTCTCTGTGTGTATCTTTCGTTCTGGAGTATGTCGGTTGTGGACAGCATAGATGTGAGTCTTGCTTTCTTATCCGATCAGCTACCCTAAGTCTTTTGATTGTAACATTTAAACCATTTACATTTGAAGAAATTATTGATTGGTATAGGATTTTTTGCCGGAAGCCCCTTCCTTTTCCACCTTCCTCTGCCCTTGCTCCTGGGGCTGTCCTCTGGGCTTCAAGAGTCAGGAGCTCCCCCTGGTGTCCTGAGCACCCCCTATAGCAGGGGTGGGCAAACTTTTTGACTCAAGGGCCACAATGGGTTCTTAAACTGGACCGAAGAGCAGGAACAAAAGCATGGATGGAGTGTTTGTGTGAACTAATATAAATTCAAAGTAAACATCATTACATAAAAGGGTACGGTCTTTTATTTTTTTTTTAGTTTTATTCATTTCAAATGGGCCGGATCCTGCCTGCGGGCCATAGTTTGCCCACGGGTGCCCTATAGCCCAGCCCTGCTGCCTCCCTCAGGAAGGTTTGTGTCTGGGCTCACACTAACTTCCCCTCACTCCCTCTCACACAGTAATTCATGGCCTTGTCCTTGGATCTCAGGCTGTTCAGTTGGAAATAAATCTGGTCTTGGATGTGTCCCTGGTGGTGCTGAGTCTGGATTTCTGTGTTGGGTTATAGTTTGTACCCCTATAACCTCATATAATCCCAACCCACTCCAGCCCCTTTCTCAAAGCCTGGCAGGTCCTGTTCACATCATAGCTCATTAGAGAGAATCCAGAGACAGTGCAGGTGAGGGAGAGGGTCTGTGAGGGCTTCACTAGTCCTGGTTCCAACTCCTGCAGCTGCACCTGGGACAGGACACCTGGGGACAAGGAGCATCAGTCCTGTCAGTCACCTGCAGTCACAGCCATCCCATGACCCCTGTCTGACCCCTGAGACTCTCACCTTGGGGAGCTGTCACCAGGCACAGGAGAAGACCGAATAGGCTCATCTTCTTCTAGACCATAGCTCTGCCTTCCTAGAGACCTCAGCCCTGTGTGTGGAGAGAGCTGTGAGCCTGCACAGCCCAGGAAAGGATTTACCCTGGAGCTTGAACAGAAATTTGTATGTGGGGCAGCCTTTTCCTTTTAAGTAGAGGGACTGAGGTCTTTATTCCCTGATCATTTTGGGGTTCATGTCTGGGAATCTCTTTCCTTAATCTCACTCACCATGTAAGTCAGGGACAGGGAACTACTTGGGTCATGAGACTCATTGGAATTAGGTCAAGGACAACCTTACCTGAGCAGAAGAAGAAATGTTGAACTAGATAAGTAGCTTTCATTGTTAAGTTCTCATTCATCTTTTAAACAAATTTAATAGGGATTAGCAATTGTTTAGCTTCTGAAATCTAACAATTACATATATCTTCAAGTAAGAAATGTTTATCATTGTCATTTTATATGATAATTATGTTCACCTGGTGTAAAATATTTTAAAAAGAAAGCACAGCCATTTTTTTCTGCCACATTGTCTTCATTTCTACTTTTATATGAATACCTGCTTCCCAACCACAAGAAAAAGGGAGACCCTTGATTCTTGATGTTGGAACTCTTAATGTGTTATGACACACTATGCAAACTCTTCCTTTATGCAAACCCATGGGATATTGCAGACACCCTGAAATAACCACATCTGAAATAATCATGTTTTAACCTGGATGAACGATAAGAGATAAAGGAAGTGATTATGCATGTGTATCACTGAGAATCTTTCATATCTTGAACAATATATGTGGCCTGTTAAGTGACCTGATTTCTCAGTCTAGTGTTGTCAGTGATGTTGGGGATCACAGTAAGGGATATTGGAGAATTCCTAGCACACATTTTCTCACAGGAAAGGGAACTTCAACCTTGTCAGGAAACCCTCATCCCAGCCTCCCTCTGCCCTGTCCCTGGGGATGTTCACTGTGGTCAGAGGGTGCTGGGCTCTCTACCTAACATACCACATCCTTAATGTGCAATGCACACATTCTGCACCAGGCACATGATTCAAAAATATATTCTCTTTCTAAGGTAATAATTTAATTTCATTGGTGGAATATTTGGAGGAACAAATGTTTTTCATTTTATTGCAGTTCAATTCATCATTATTTTCTTTAATGGGAACTGTTTGGGGTGATTTTACAAAGAACTCCCCAGAAAATGCTGAGCCTCCACTGCCCATGTGGATTGGCCACAGCAGCCACAGGGACTGGAACAGGTTCCGGTACCAGAGGGGAGTGCTGCTGGGAAACTACCCATAAATCTGGACGTGACTGTGGAACTGGGTGAGGGGAGGAAGCTGGACTTGTTTTGAGTCACATGACAGAAATATGCCTGATGTTCAGGACAGAGAGTTACTGGACATGTGGGTTTAAAGCCTCCTCCAGTGAAGGCCTGGAAGGAAGTGCAGGGCATGAGAGATACAGCTTGTATCATCATAGGAAATGCCTGAATATTAATGAACAGGAGTGTGTGAGAAATAGAAACGTTAAAGATCATGCAGGCAGGGATCAAGAAAAAAAGGAACGTTCCATTGCAAACTGGTGGGAAGGGGATCCCTGTTTCCTACATGCACATTCTCCCAGTGTCTCTGTTCTAGAAGATAACACCTTCCCAGGTCCAGGGAATCTGCACTTGGACACCTTTGGGATCATTATTGTTCTGGTTTCAACATAGATTATGGAAGCTGCATAATTCATTGGGTCCCATTTATGAAATCTCTCAACATTTATTGGGAAGAGTGGACACCCATCACCGGAAGAGCCAAAGTGATTTTGTGTTTGTATGAGGAGCCTTCATTTCATTGGACCAGGGCCCCTGTCTCAGTCAATAGTCATCATCACCTTCCTCATTTTATGCTCCTCCTCCTCCCCCTCCTTCTCCTCCTTGGTATAATCAATCCTTTTCTACTCATTTTATGTAGATATTGTTGTTGTTCACACATAATTACCCTCGGTCTCATATTTGCTCATTTTTATTGTTATTATGTGGATTTGGTAGCCACACTGTATATTATTTTATGTTTCACTGCTGACAACTGATGGCTCCATCCTGCCTCTCCTCCATTAGCCCCAAGGGGAGTCTTATAGGAAAGGTTTGTTCTCCTCTTCACGTGTAACCAAGAAGTTGGAACCACACAAGGAAGCAGAATTCTGCCCACTGGCCCCCCACCTCACAGAAAATAAAAGCCTCCTTTCCTGCCTCTATCCAAGCACCTTTGACTTCCTGAAGGGCCTTTCCTGCGCCTCCCAGAGATTTAACTATGAGCACAATGATTATTCCATGTCCCTTGGCATGTGTGTTTGTCTTCAACCTGGACATCTGTACAAGCTGCTGTGGGTCTCCCTGCTTCTGCCTGTTGTCACCTACTCTTGGTGCTATGAGCACGGCGATTAGTCAGTGACTGTCACTACCACGGTCCTTCTTCTCTAGCTTTGGGCTCACATGACTCTAGTGCCCACTGTCCAGCACACACGTGCTCTACTGCTGGCTGGCTGGGACCCTGAGCTCTGTGGGGCTGCGCTTCACTGTTGAGTCAGCAGAGCCTCTGGTTGGACTTAGGTGCCTTGGGCAGAATTTTTGATTACTAATTGGTACTTGACATAGAGTATCTGAAAAATAATTATCTGCAGGATGTCCACGTGAGAAAGTTGTCTCTGTTTACAACAGACTTCCTAACTCAGAGACTTCAGAGGTAAGTGCAGAGTCAGGAATCCAGAGGTTCTCTGAGGGAAATGTGACATGAAGAGGAAACCAAACAGGAAACCAGCCCAAACCTCCAACTGCACCTGCTGCTGGGATGATCCTTGTGTTCAGGGACCCTGAGCGCCTCCTGGTGGTCACAGCCTCTGCTGAAGGGAGGTTTGTGTCTGGGCTCACACTGACTTCCCCTCACTGTGTGTCTTGCACAGTAATACATGGCCATATCTTCTGCTTTCAGGCTGTTCATTTGCAGATACAGCATGTTCTTGGCATTGTCTCTGGAGATGGTGAATTGGCCCTTCACAGAGTTGGCATAGTTTGTTGTATTTCCATCAGGATTAATGAGTGAGTCCCACTCCAGCCCCTTCCCTGGAGCCTGGTTGACCCAGTGCATCCAGTAGTCACTGAAGGTGAATCCAGAGGTTGCACAGGAGAGTCTCAGAGACCCTCAAGGCTGCACCAAGCCTCCCCCAGGCTCCACCAGATGCACCTCACACTGGACACTTGCAAACACAAAGACATCCTGGTCAGGAAACGCTGACCTGTGTATTGTTTCTCTCACTCATACCCACTCACATACTCAGTGTTTCTTCTTCTCCATAATTTACTTCTCAAAAGAGTCACAAGGAAAACCCAGCTGTGCCCAAACCCCATGGTGAGTGGTCTGTGCTCAATCCTGATCAGGGATTAGGAACACATGGGGAACCCAGGGCTGGGCTCCTGTCCCAGAGCTGCAGGGTCAGAGCTGGGCTGGCTTTT
Source organism: Myotis yumanensis (assembly GCF_028538775.1). Lineage (NCBI taxonomy): Eukaryota > Metazoa > Chordata > Mammalia > Chiroptera > Vespertilionidae > Myotis > Myotis yumanensis. Next base: position 16,316,904 of record NW_027223773.1, read on the forward strand.
AGGAGCAAAGGAGGACCTATTTGCATGTCCCCCTTCTACATAGGGAGATCTGGGGTTGGATTATGACAGAAAGAACATGGTCCCAGAGTGTGACATGTCCAAGCATGCATGTCTGTGAAGTATTACTCCAAACCCCTTGGCCTGTGCTCTCCCCAGTGGACACAAATCCTCCAGGATACCTGTAGAAAGACCCAGAAGAGAAAATTTTCATAAAAAGAAAAAGAAGAGGTTTAAAATGAGAGATGCCTTTGACAGTCACCAGTAATGTCAAACAAGAGAAATCAACCTTCACAAACTGAGAAAGAAGTAAAAGTGCAGGAGGTCATGTTCAGGAGATGGGCAGTTCAATCTGACACTATTTCCCTTACAAAGTGATCAGAGGAAAAACTAAGCCCAGAGTGTGAGCCTAGAGCCAGTGGACCAAGTGTTGGGGAAAGAGGAGCATCTGTGTGTGTTCCTGAGAAGCAGAAGCATGAACTACAGAGACACAGACAGAGCTCCTGGGTCCTATTTCTTCAGGGGAGTTTGGCGCTGGACCTGTAGCAGCTTCACTGCCTCCTTTGTGGTGTTTATTCTTTAGTGTCTGCTTTAGATCGAGTTTCATACATTGGGATATAGAAGAATCTCCTCCATGACCAGGTGTGTTTAGCGGAAGATGTTGGAATGGATTTGGGAATAATTAAGTTGAATTTATGAAAGTCTTGTTATTGGAAACCTGATGTCTGCATGTGACCCTTGGGACTGCTGTCACCATGTCCCCACATGATGGGGGTCAACTGGAACCTGAACCTGACTCAGTGTCACATTGAGGGGAAAGCTATCTGAGAACATGATGGGGGATTAACCAAGACTGAGGACACATGCGTCCAGGGTACTTGTTTCATTAGGTTGTGATCTCCTTGCCATTTACCAGTTCAAGGTTCCTTTTCTCAGTTTCTTCTGAAACAGCTCCAGAAATTTTTAGAGTTTTGAAGTCACTTTGTTGAGAGGGTGCAGGAACACAAGCCATTTTTGTGTAGATTTTGTATCTTACATCTTTCCTGAATTCTAGTTCTATTAGCCCCTCATACAGTTTTTAAGGTTTTCTCTGTACAAGATCATGTTCTCTGTATAAAGATAAGGAGAGACATTTTAACTTGTTTCTTTCTTATTTGAAAATTTAGATTTATTTTTGTCCAATTATTCTGACATGGACTTCTAGTTTTGATGAATACAAGTAGTCCTTGTCTCAGTCGTGATGTAACAAGTATAACTTTGACATTTTCTCTGTGTAACATGATGTCACTTGATAGCTTTTCAAATGTGACCTTTATTACATCGAAGTCCATCTCTTCTACACGTGCTATGCTAAGAATTTTAATTCTAAATCAATTTTTGATTTTAAAGGCTTTATTCTGCATCTATTTATATGATGGTATACTTTATCCTTCATTCTGTGGATGACGTGAATCACAGTTACTGATTTACATTTGTGTTGTTGTTTTTTCAGCCCATTCTACTTTATTTCATGTGTGCACACACGCACACACTCTCTCTCTCTCTCACACACACACACACACACACACACACTCTCTCTCTCTCTCTCTCTCTCACACACACACACACACTCTCTCTCTCTCTCTCTCTCACACACACACACACACTCTCTCTCTCTCTCTCTCTCACACACACACACACACACACACACAGATTTTCCCATTCTTAAAGCAGTTCCTTTTTACAAAAAATCTTTAGATAACAATAAAATATTTTCTAAAATCCCAAAGATGCATAACTAATTAAAATATAGTCTATTCTCTCCCCCTAAATAAAGGAACTCTTGCCCTTTGAGACAGCATGGAGGAACTGGAGAGTACTATGTTAAGGGAAATAAGCCAGTCAGAGAAAGACAAATATCACATGATCTAACTTATAGGTGGAATCTAATAAACTAAATAAACTGATGAATAAAAAAGAACGGAGGAAAGAACACATGAATCATACTGACAAATCTCAGAGGGAAAAGAGCAGAAAGGGGCAGGAGGAGATTAACACAACAGCTTATATCCATACTAGTAGCCCGGTGCATGAAATTTGTGCACATTAAAAGGGAATTAATTGCCCTATCCGGTTTGGCTCAGTGGATAGAGCATCGGCCTGCGTACTCAAGGGTCCCTAGTTCGATTCTGGGCAAGGGCATGTACCTTGGTTGTGGGCACATCCCCAGTGGGGAGTGTACCAGAGGCAGATGATCGATGTTTCTTTCTCATCGATGTTTCTAACTCTCTATCCCTCTCCCTTCCTCTCTGTAAAAAATCAATAATATATATATATATATATATATATATATATATATATATATATATATTTTAAAAGGGAATTAATTAGCAGAGATATTTTAACATTGCTATTTGCCCTTTCTCTATAATAGAAATGTGAGAGATGAAAGGAAATTAGTAAAATGTATATGAAAATAATGTATAAATTTATTAATAAATACACAGTAATGAAAGGATATAACAACAGAGGCATGATATAAAAACGACAAAAACATGATAGGAAAAAAAACCATGATATAAAAACAACAGTGATGCAAAAAATAACTGATAAAGTGATTAAACTTATTCTAATATCTCCCTGTACACCACATTAAGAGTGAAAACACTTTCAGAGTGCTTGACTAATTTCCCTTGTGATGAAGTACTTAGAATTTTAACTGTAACATCACAAGCTCTTCAAACTCAAGAGAAAGCAACATATAACTGACCATGTGCTAAAATGGGTTCAGGTAGGAACATGCCTACTCTTTCTAGAGTTTGTCCTTGTGATTTATTAATAGTCATCACAAATGCTGGCATCACGGGAAACCATTGTCGAATCAATTTAAATGGGAGGCCAGTGTCAGATGGGGACAAATTAATTCTTGGAATCAGAACAGCCTCTCCCTCTGCAGATCCTGTTAATACTTCAGCTTTGATAATGTTAGGTCGTAATCTTTTGATAATAAATCTGGTACCATTACAAAGACCCCATTTACTATTGAGATTTCTGAATAGCATGATGATTGCACCCACTTTCAATTTTAATTTATGACACGGCATTCCCTAAGGAGCAATAATATTCAGAAATTCGATGGGGAAATTTTCCTTTGTTTCTTCGTTATGGGGTGGGGCCACGACATTAGTAACAAAGAAACACAATTAAAACTTTACTGTGGGGAGCCGCTACAGTGTTTTGGAGAGGTTCAAGCCTTGGACTGATGAGAGGGCACAGTCCTCTCATAGTCACATGCAAGTCCCAGCTTGGAGGGCAGGGCCCTCCCAGCACAATTATAGCCAACAGCTGTAGTTGTAAGCTTGAACCTATGGTCTGAACACATGGCCTCACGTGCCTGAGTGATGTGGGCTTGATAGAGTTCAGGTGCATGTAGTTCAGTAGGATTGAAACCCAGGAGAATGTTTGTAAACATCTTGGTCACGCCCTTACTTTGCCTCATAGCATCTGCTATAAACTAAAGGCATGGCCGTGGGTGTGGTAGCTGTCTCTCAGAGAAGCAGTGTCCCACCAAGACCCAGCATTCATTCTCTTGTCTGTCTTTTCTAAGCCTTTCAGCCGCCCCACTCAGGTTCACCCCATGCTGGCCTGGCATGGCACACTTTAGAAAGATCTGCCTCCACACTCCCAGGGCAGGTTCCTGCCTCAAACTCCGCCCTTACAGGAAACAGCTCCAGGAAACAGCTTGGGGGAGGGTGCAGCCATTGCCAAGACAACCACTGTAGGACTGACTTCCTTCCGCTCGGTCGGCGGCTGTTCGTCTGTATGTGATGAACACCACCCATGGTTTTTATATAAGTAGATAAGCCAAACAATAGGTGGTGAAGGCCTGAGTTGTTGTGGGAACCAGATGGAGGGGGGCAAATTGGGGAAAATAGAGGAGTATATCTCTACTACTGTCTACAATAAAGATAAAACAATAAAAATGTTTTATATATGTTATATAAAAATATAATAAACTAGTGTCTGGGTGCACAAAAATTTGTGCACTCGGGGCGGGGGTCCCTTAGCCTGGCCTCTGCCCTCTCACAGTCTGGGACCCCTCGGGGAATGACCACCTGCTGGCTTAGGCCTGCTCCCCAAGGGATTGGGCCCAAGCTGGCAGTCAGACATCCCTCTGGCAGCCCGGGAGCCCTTGGGGGTTGCCCACTTGCCAGCGGGGAGCAGACCTAAGCTGCAGTCGGACATCCTTAGCGCTGCTGAGGAGGCAGGAGAGGCTCCCACCACCACCGCTGTACTGTCAACTGTCAGCCTGGCTTGTGGCTGAGCAGAGCTCCCCCTGTGGGAGCACACTGACCATCAGGGGGCATCTCCTACATTGAGCATCTGCCTCCTGGTGGTCAGTGTGTGTCATAGTGACCAGTCATTCCCAGTTGTTTTGCTGTTAGGGTCAATTTGCATATTACCCTTTTATTATACAGGAAAGAGGCCTGGTGCATGGGTGAGGGCTGGATGGTTTGCCCTGAAGAGTATCCTGGATCATGGTGGGGGTCCCACTGGGGTGCCTGGCCAGCCTGGGTGAGGGGCTGAGGGCCATTTTCAGGCTGGGCACACCCCCTTCAGGGAGGGTTGTTCTGCTGGGGTGCCTGGCCAGCATGGGTGAGTGACTGATGGCTGTTTGCAGGCTGGCCACAGACCCTTCAGTGTGGGGGTCCCCACTGGGGTGCCTGGCCAGCCTGGCTGAGGGCTGTTTTCAGGCTGGTCACACACCCTTCAGTGTGGGGGGGGTCCTGCTGGGGTGTCTGGCCAGTCAGGGTGAGGGGCCGATGGTTGTTTGCAGTCTGGCCAAGCCCCCAGCCACAAAAGCTCCAAGTGGAGGCTGTCTGGAAGCAGGTATCTGGGATTTATTTATCTTCTATAATTGAAACTTTGTTGTGTTTGAGTGGAGGCCACAGTCCGTGAGGGCAGTCAGGAAGCTTGGCTTCCTCCTCGCCGGGGAAATCAAGCCTTCTGCTTGCTCCAGCTCCATGGCTGCCGGTTGCCATCTTTGTTGAGTTAATTTGCATATAGTTGCTCTGATTGGCTGCCGGGCATGGCTTTAGCAGTATGGGACATCAGGGATGTCCTTAGTGCTGCCGCAGAGGCAGGAGAGGCTCCCTCCACCTCCTCTGCACTCACCAGCCATGAGCCCGGCTTCTGGCTGAGCTGACCTCCCTCTGTGGAAGCACACTGACCACCAGGGGGAAGCTCCTGCATTGAGCGTCTGCTCCCTGGTTGTCATTGCACATCATAGCGATGGGTTTTTCTGCTGTTCTTTCTGCCATTTGGTCAATTTGCATATTAGCCATTTATTATATAGGACTAGAGGCCCGGTGCACAAAGTTTATGCATGGGGGTGGTTGTGTCCCACAGCCCAGCATGCACCCTCTCAAATCTGGGAAACCTCAAGGGATGTCCAACTGCATGGGCCCATGCTGTCGGACATCCCTTTCACAATCCAGGATGATGGCTCCCAATCACTTGCATGCCTGCCAGCCTGATCACCCCCTAACCACTCCCCTGCCAGCCTGATCAATGCCTAACTGCTCCCCTGCCAGCCTGATCACACCTAACTGCTCTTCCCTGCCTGCCAGGTCTCCCCTAATTGTCTTCCCCTGCTGGCCTGATTGCCTCTAACTGCCCTCTCCTGCCAGCCTGGCCTCCCCTAAATGCCCTCCCCTGCTGGCCCAGTCACCCCTAACTTCCCTCCTTTGCCAGCCAGGTTACCCCCAACTGTCCTCCCCTGCCAGCAATCTTGTGGCAGCCACCTTTGACCACATGGAGGCGGACATCTTGTGTGTTGGATTGATGGTCAATTTGAATATTACCTCTTTATTATATAGGATTCCCAGTGTACTACATATATACTGGCTGGTTGGATGGACAGACAGACAGATGGTCACTTAGCCCTTTATATAAATAGATAATATATTCATGTAAACTTCAACTTAGAAATAATTGCAAAGTAAAGAACTTCCCTTCCTTTTACCAGACTGAGGCCCCTGGGCCTGCAGGTGACTGTTTAGGGGTCACCTCTGTCGCAGTCCAGCTCCAGGGAACAGGCCTTACTGAGGAGCACCTGCCTCCCATGAACACAGCCCAGGCCACACAGCAGAGAAAGGCTCACACTCTGTCCCTCCTCTCTCCTCACTTCTCCCAGCAGGAAGCCCCTCCCACAGGGAGCAGCTCAGAAAGGTCTCCCAGGTCCTGGACCACAGAGAGGCTCTGAGACACTGGACTCTCCTGCTCCCAGGGGGACATGGGCACTGACTCTGGACCAGCAGGCGCTCTGACATGGGTGTGGACACGGACCTGCTCCTGGTCACAGAGAGTCATTCTTGGACCTGCCCTCCCAGCGTCCACCTGAGACCCTGGAAGAAAGAGAACCTGGAGGCTGACTATCTGGGAAGGAGACTGTGAGTTCATGATGGGCTAAGACTACAGATGGAGGGAGCATCAAAGTGCAGAGCAGTTGTATCTTCTATTAAATCACTTAACTGAGATGCATCTAATGGAAGAGATATGACGGAAAGGGATTTTGAACCTCCCTGAAGAGAACTGATGTGTGTTAACAGCAAAGGTGGTTGTGAAATCCAGGTGGTCCCTGAGTTCACAACTTACAGCTCACGGAGCAATATAGAATCCACACATTTGAGAACTGCTCCAGTGCAGGACTTCTAACTCAGGACACTCAGAACCTTCTAGAAGCTGCAATTCTTTTTTTTTTTTATATTTTATTGATTTTTACAGAGAGGAAGGGAGAGGTATAGAGAGCCAGAAACATCGATGAGAGAGAAACATCGGTCAGCCGCCTCCTGCACACTCCCCACTGGGAATGTGACTGCAACCAAGGCACATGCCCCTGCCCGGAAATGAACCTGGGACCCCTGAGTCCACAGGCTGATGCTCTATCCACTGAGCCAAACCGGCCAGGGCTAAGCTGCAATTCTTGAAGCAGAAGCTGACCCCTGACCTTCTGTACAAGAGGAGGATCAGACAGTGGAAACTTCACTCAGTGTGAGAACCAGACCCCACTCTCACTCCTGCTTTGTGCCTATTGACTGGCTCATCATTGCTGGTTCCTGTCAACTCAAATGCATGAATTCTTCGGTTTCCCTTATTATTGCAATTATTTGGTGGACACAGGAGTCTGACCCCAGGTTTGGCGCTGACATCTGGCAGCTTTCAAGCCTCGCCCTCCCTTCTCCACTTCTGACCATATCTGGACACTAGGGTGAGGAAGCCTGGTGGTTTCTCCTCTGCAATGGAGGGGGTCCATCCACTCCAGCTCCTGCCCAGCACAGGACCCCGACCAGTCCTCACTCCCTGACACAGCTCACCCTGGGCCAGTCCCTCTCCCAGCTCCCTGAGGCCATTGCACCTGCTGGAGAGGCCTCCCTGCCTCCTGAGACCGAGGTTATGTCAGAGCTGCAGGTCATTTCACCCTCTGGTGTGTGGGCATCATCAGACTCAGCCTCTGAAGCTGCTGTTGGCAAGACCCTGCTGTCCTTGTACAGGGCCCACAGCCATCATCTCTGTGTGCAGAGGGAATGGAAATGGCCAACCCGCAGCCTCTCTTCTCCATAAAAACTGAGAGATCTTTGCTGCTGAGCTGTTTGTGTCCCAATCATGACTCTGAAGAAGGACCAGGAGTCAATGTCACATAAGGAGGAAACCCAGCCTCCAAAAGGATCCAGGCTGAGCCTCCCTCTGTCCCTGTGCCTGGGCTGCCTATGCTAATCTGTGGGTCCTGAGAGCCCCCTGGTGTCCTGAGCATCCCTGCAGCCACCCTGCTGTCTCTTTCAGGGAGGGTTGTGTCTGTGCTCACAGTGAATTCCCTTCACTGTGGGTCCTGCACAATAATACACTGCTGTGTCATTGGTGGTCACAGAACTCAGCCACAGGGAGAACTGGTTCTTAAAGTGTCTCTGGAGATGGAGTTTCCGCTCTTGAGGGAGGCGTTGTAGTAAGTGTCTCCATCATAGTTTATAAGCCCCATCCACTTCAGCCCCTTCCCTGGTGGCTGGTGTATCCAGCTCCAGTCATAACCACTGGTGATGGAGTAACCATAGACAGCACAGGTGAGGGAGAAGGTCTGTGAGGGCTTCACCAGTCCTGGGCCCGACTCCCACAGCTGCACCTGCGACAGGACACCTGGGGACAAGGAGCATCAGTCCTGTCAGTCATGTGCAGTCACAGCCATACCATCACCCCTGTCTCACCCCTGAGACCCTCACTTTGGGGGACTGTCACCAGGCACAGGAGAAGTCCCAGCAATCTCATCTTCTTCTAGACCACAGCTCTACCTTTCCAGAGACCTCAGCCCTGTGTGAGGAGAGAGCTGTGAGCCTGCACAGCCCAGGAGAGGATTTACCCTGGAGCATGAACAGAAATTTGCATGTTGGGCAGCCTTTCCTATAAGTGTAGGGACTGAGGTTGGGCTTACCTGGTCTTTCTGAGGACTGTCTGGGAGGCATGTCCTCTCTTGACCTCACTCAAGCATATAAATTGGGCTAAGAAAACAATATGGGTCATGAGATACATTCATTTAAGGTCAAAGCACAGCCTAAACTCTCTAAGCATAAGAAGAAATATGGAGTAGTTGAGGCAGTTTACACTATTATCTTCTCATGCATACTTCAAACAGATGTAAAAGGGATTAGTATGTGTTCTGACAGTTTATGAATTCAACACCCTAGTATATTCACAATTTCCAAATCTAATTTTATATAAATTCCACCCTTGTGTAAAATATAAAAATAAAGGAATTCACTTTCAATATCTTACATCTTAATTTAAGATGTTCCTTTACTCAGAGAAACCATTTCCTAGCACAGGAAAGTGGGACATTTGTGATCCTTGATGTTGAAAATTTTGCGACTGTGTCTACAGCTTCCTGTGGAAATGCTTCCTTTAGGCAAACCCATGGCCTATGGCCAAAACTCCAAGTAGTTACATCAGAAATAGTCATTGCTTTGAGTGGAGAAAAGACAAGAAATAAAAGGAAAGATCAGGAATGTGTACAACTCAGAATCATTGTAATCATCATCATCGTCATCGTCGTCATCATCATCATCATCATCACAATTTGCTTGCTTATAACCATTCTCATTTTCAATAGACATGTTAGTTGTCTCCACACAATTTATTTTTTAAATAAAGAAAGCAGGCGTCTACTCTTCAGATACCATTGGGAATTCATACCACAATTGCCCAATCTAAGTTGACACAAGCCTTTGAAAAAGCCAATGACAGATTAGTGAGAAAGTACAGATTCCCGCCAAGACATTGGGTCAAGATTCATTTCCAAATTTATCATCATCATCATCACCACCACCACCATCATCATCATTGTCAACATCATCATCACTATCTTCATTACCATTTGCCGACTTATAAGTACCGCACGCTAACCGATTGTGCCACTGGAGCTCTTTGCCTACTTATAATTATTCTTCTCATTTTCTGTAGAGCTGCCTTTTGTACCCACATAAGGACTCTCTTTCTTTTAATTTTGCTCATTTTGTATAGAAGTTAAGTAAAATACATAGCCATACTCTGTTTTCTATATCGTTTGACTTCTAACAACTGATGGCTCATTGCTGCCTCTTCTCCATCTGTCCCCGACGGGGAAAATCAGATAAGAAACCATAGTTTTCTCTGTAGATGTCATAGTGAGATTGAAGCCACCACCTGGAAGCAGAATTCCTCTGTGTCCCCACCAATTCGCCAAAATAAAAGCTCTGCTCCTTTCTCCTTTCCTGGCTCCATTAAAGCAGGTCTGTCTTGCACAAGGGCCTTTCCTGAATTTCTAAGGGATTTTATCTCTGTGCATAATGAACATTCTATGCCCTTTGGTGTGTTTGTTTATCATCAGCCTGTACATCTGCACCAAGCTGTCATGTATCCCTCTGTCTCTGCCTGCTGTTACCTACTTTCTTTGTTATGAGTATGACAAGAAAATAACTGTAACCACTTTGGGTCCTTCTCCAGCTTTGGTTTCACATACTTGCGGAGCACGCTGTCCAGCATTCAGGTGAGCTGCACAGCTGAGTCACTGGAGCCTCTAGTTAGTTTTAGGTAACGTGGGTCAGAAGTGTTGGTGATTAATAGTCCTTCTAGCCCAAGGGTGTCTGAATGACACTCTGTGCCATTGGTCCATGGGACAAAGTTGTTTTTGTTTACAACAGACTTTCTAACTCAGAGACATCAGAGGTAAGTGCATAATCAAGAATCCAGAGGTTCCCTGAGGGAAATGTGACATGAAGAGGAAACCAGCCCAAACCTCCAACTGCACCTGCTGCTGGGATGGTCCATGTGTTCAGGGACCCTGAGCGCCCCCTGGTGGTCACAGACTCTGCTGCAGGGAGGTTTGTGTCTGGGTTCACACTGACTTCCCCTTACTGTGTGTCCCTTGCACAGTAATACATGGCTGTATCCTCGGCAATCAGGCTGCTGAGTTCCATGTAGACTGTGCTCGTGGATGTGTCTCTAGTCATGGAGACTCTGCCTTGGAACTTCTGTGCATAATTTGTGTTTCCATTGTTAGGGTTAACTTCCCCAATCCACTCAAGCCCCTGTCCTGGAGCCTGTCGCACCCATTGCATCCCGTAGCTGGTGAAGGTGTTTCCAGAAGCCTTGCAGGAGACCTTCACGGAGTCCCCAGGCTTCCTCACCTCAGCCCCAGACTGCACCAGCTGCGCCTGGGAGTGGACATCTGTGGAGAGGAGACAGGAGAGGGTGGAAATCCCCCTTGACTCTCCCTGGTCCCCTCCTCAACCCAGGGACTGGGGAGCCCCTTACCTGTAGCCACAGCCACCAGGAGGAGGGTCTCCACCTCCAGTCCATGGTGAGGGGCTGTGCTGTGAGCACTTCTGTAGTGGAAGGTGTGGCTGTGGGTGATGCCCCCAGGGCACAGACTTATCCATATTTATCCTAGTCTACCTCCCCCCTTTGCATATTCATGAGGCAGAGTATTTCATAGCTTAGGTCTTGACCCCAACTGAGATAAGATGAATGTCAGAGGGACCAGCTCAGTGGAAGTCTCAGGGTCCAAGTCCTTATTCTTTTTAAAAAATATATAGTTATTTTTAAAGGTATTACATATGTCCTCTTTTCCCCCATTGATCCCTTCTAGACCTCCCCCACCCCGTACCCCATACCCGAGGCCTTCACCATCCTATTATCTGTGTCCATGGGTTATGTATGTATGCATACCAGTTCCTTGGTTGATCTCTACCCACCCTTCCACCCTCCCCTACCTTTTCTCTGAGATTCCACACTATGTTTCATGCTTCTAGGTCTCAGCCCATTTTTTATATTAGTTGACTTTGTTCATTAAATTCCATCTATGAGTGAGACCATGTGATACTTGTCTTTCTCTGACTTACTTATTTTACTTAGCACAATACTCTCCAGGACCCTAAATGCTGTCTCAAAGGGTAAGAGATCCTTCCTTTTACTGCTGCATAATATTCCATTGTATAAATATACCATGGCTTTTTATCCACTCGCCTACTGATGGGGACTTGGGCTGTTTCCAGATGTTAGCTATTGTAAATTTTGATGTTATGAACATAGGCATGCATACATTCTTTCTTTTTGGTGTTTTGGGTTTCTTAGGATATATCCCCAGAAGTGGGATCACTGGGTCAAATGGCAGTTCCATATTTTATCTTTTGAGGAAATTCTATACAGTTTCCCATAATGGCTGCATCAGTCTGAATTCCCACCAGTAGTGTACTAAGGTTTCCTCTTCTTTTTTTAAAAAAAAATATTTTATTGATTTTTTACAGAGAGGAAGGGAGAGGGATAGAGAGTTAGAAACATTGATGAGAGAGAAACATCGATCAGCTGCCTCCTACACAATCCCTAGTGGGGATGTGCCAGCAACCAAGGTACATGTCTTTGACCAGAATCAAACCTGGGACCCTTGAGTCTGCATGCTGACGCTCTATCCACTGAGCAAAACCAGTTAGGGCTAGGGTTTCCTTTTATCCACATCCTTGTCTGCACTTCTCATTTGCTGATTTGTTGATGGAAGCCATTCTGACAGATGTGAGGTGATAACTCATTGTCTTACGATTTTATCTCTCTGATGATTAGTGAATTTTTTCATATGTCTCTTGGCCTTCTGTATGTCCCCTTTGGAGAAATGTGTTTTAGGTCCTTTCCCCATTTTTAACTAGATTGTCTTCCTTTTGTTAAGTTGTATGTGTTCCTTATAAGTAAAGTTTTTTATTTTGATGTAGTCCCATTTGTTTATTTTCTCTTTAGTTTCCTTTGCCTTAGGAGATGTATCTGTAAACATATTGCAACTAGAGATGTCTGAGATTTTGCTGCCTATGCTTTCTTTTCTTCTAGGATTTTTATGGTTTCACTAGTAGCCGGTGCACGAAATTCGTTCACTGGGGTAGGGGGGGAAAGGGGCCCCTCAGTCTGGCCTTCACCCTCTCCAATCTGAGACCCCTCAGGGAATGTCCAACTGCCTGCTTGTGCCCACACTTTTAACAGATAACAGCTCCATTGTTGTTTCTTTCTTATGCTTAAAACCATTGGAATTAGTAGGTATTCAAAGTGTGTATATATTTTGGGGGGACACTCTGTATATCTCTAGTCAGCAGTGAAAGAAACCAACAGCAGATTTGGAACCCCCAGACAGGGAACCTTGCTCACTCCCCACATGTCTCCCCACTTCACTTTCCACCTTCGTGGGCAGCAGGAGAATCAACGTTTTCTCTCATTAATTCGAAAAAGCACGATCTGTCACCTGCTGCCCGGCAGGAGTGCACTAGGCCCCAAGCAAGAGAGGCTCAGTCAGGGCAGCCTTCGCTCATGGGTGCTGGCACCCAAAGTGCACATTCCTCATCTACAGTCGCCCCGACTATCCCACTGTTTCACTGAGAGGACGGAATTCCTCTCCGCCTCTGGGTTCTTGATCTTGAACGCTGACTGAAGGCACCTCAGCGAGGGCCGCTCGCACCCACCAGGTGTGTCTGTCTGCATCTGCTCCTGCCTCAGCACCTGCATTAACTCCCCCAGAGGTGATCTCGTAGCTGCACTGGCCTCCATGGGAACAGAGCATCACCACTCCGCCCTCTCACTGTCATCTCGCAGGCGCCCACCCTCAGCACCCAGAAGACCCAGACACTCTCCAAAGGACGTGAGCGCATCAGAGGGGATGTGTGCACATCCTGTGGGGGTGTTAAGCATGCTGGGTTGATGGAAGTGCAGTGGGAACTTGTGTGCGCCTTGGTTTGCAACTGTTGCAGGCTTTGTGGGAGCATGACAGTGTGCTGGGGGATGTTCGCACTCCAGGGGGGGATGTGCACAGTGGAGGCCTCTGGCTTTGCAGATCCGCAAACCCCCGTGTTGAGGCCAGGACATCAGTCTGGCCCACCATGGTGGTTGTCCCTGCGATCCTGCACATTCTGGGCCAGCAGGCGGATCTTGTGCAGCCACTCCTGGGCACTGATGGCCTGCAGGCGCTACTTCAGCTCAGCCTGCAGGCTCCTCTTGGCTCGCTCACAGCTGTCACCACCGCCATGTGGGGAGTACAGGCCGCCCTCTGCCGGCCTGACTCCCCTGTCCAGAGGCTCTCTGCGCTGCTCACCTTCCCAGAGTGACTGGGGCTGGGCGGAAGCCAGGTATCCTGCCCTGCCCAACCCTGGCCGATCCGCCCCTGTGTGAGCTGCTGCCCCACCAGGAAGGGTCACGGATCCGGGCCCTGGGGCCGCGGACAGCCTCAAGCACTGCCCCCCACCTGGCAGGGTCACAGATCCGGGTCCCAGACCGCAGACAGCCTCAAGCGTTGCCGCCTGCCCGCCAGGTCATAGATCCAGGTCCTGGGACAGCGGACAGCCTCCCGTGCTGCCTCTTGCCCGGCAGGGTCACAGATCCGGGTCTCACACCGCGGACAGCCTTGCCCACTGCCACCTCCCTTCAGTATGCAAATTAGCCGCCATCTTGTTGCTTCAGGGTGGGGGTCCCCACTGGGGTGCCTGCCCAGTCTGGATGAGGGGATGATGGCTGTTTGCAGCTGGTCACACCCCCGTCAGGGTAGGGGGCCCCATTGTGGTGCCTGGCCAGTCTGGGTGAGGGGCTGAGGGCCGTTTTCAGGCTGGCTGGCGACTGAAGCTCCCAACCTCTCCTTTTTTCATTTTTCTTTTTTTATTCTGGAATTTATTTACCTTCTATGGCTGTCACTGGAGCTGAGAGCTGGTTTTAGCTCTGAGGCCCGGCTGCAGCTCTGACACCTCTGCTGCTGAAAGCAGGGATTTGCGTTTGTTCTATAATTGAAACAATGTTGCAGTCCTGCTGGCTGAAGCACTGCTGGCAGAAAGCAGGTTTCTGGATTTTGTTTAGTGTCTATATTTGCAACATAATTTCTTAGAGTGCAAGCTCAGATGCCGGCAGTGGCAGGTGGGGAACCTTGGCTTCCTCCTTCACTGGAGCAAGCAAGCCTCCTGTTCGCTTCAGCTGCCTGGTGCCTGCCGCCATCTTGGTTGGCAGTTAATTTGCATATCACCCTGATTAGCCAATGGGAAGTGTGTCGGAGGTATGGTTAATTACCATGTTTGTCTATTATTAGATAGGATGCCTTACATTGAGTATTTTATCTGTTTTGAGTTTATTCTTGTGTGTGGTGGAAGTTGGTGATCTAGTTTCATTTCTTTGCATGTATCTGTCCAATTTTCCCAATGCCATTTATTGAAGGGACTGTCATTACTCCATTGTATTCTTCTCCTTCCTTTGTTAAATATTAATTGAGTGTAATGGATTGGGTCTATTTCTGGAGTCTCTATTCAGTTCCATTGATGGATATGCTTGTTCTTGTGCCAATACCAGGCTGTTTTGATTACAATGGCTTTGTACAATAATACTATATCTGGTATTGTGATCCCTCACATTTTGTTGTCCTTTTTCAAGATTGCTGTGGCTATTCATATATATATATATATATATAGAGAGAGAGAGAGAGAGAGAGAGAATTTAATCTAGACCTGTTAAATATGCTGTTGGTATTTTAATAGGTATTTAATTGAACCTGTAGATTGCTTGGGGTAGTATGGACATTTTAATGATGTTAAGTATACCAATCCATGAACACGGTATATTTTTCAACTAATTTTTATCTTGCACTATCTCTTTTTTCAAAGTCATGTAGTTTTCTGAGTACAAGTATTTTACTTACTTGGTTAGGTTTATTCCTAAGTATTTTAATTTTTTGTTGCAATAGTAAATGGGATTGTTTTGTGTCTCTTTCTGAAAATTCATTATGTATCCTATCTAATAAAAGAGAAATATGGTAATTAACTGTAACTTCACTGCCCTTCCCATTGGCTAATTAACTGCCAACCAAGATGGCGGCCGGCTGCCAGGCAGCTGAAGTGAACAGGAGGCTTGCTTGCTCCAGTGACAGAGGTAGCCAAGGTTCCCCGCCTGCCTTGCCAGCCTCTGAGCTTGCTCTCTAAGAAACATTGTTGCAAGTATAGAAGCTAAACAAAACCCCAGAAACCTGCTTTCAGCCGTCAGAGCTGGAGTGAGCTGGACCGAAACAATGTTACAATTATAGAACCCAAACAAAACCAGATCCCTGCTTTCAGCAGCTGAGGCCTCAAGCTGGAACTGGCCTCAGAGCTAAAGCCTACTCTCAGCTCCAGTGACAGCTATAGAAGGTAAATAAATCCCAGAATAAAAAGAAAAAAGAAAAAAGGAGAGGTTGGGAGCTTCAGTTGCCTGCCAGCCTGAAAACGGCCCTCAGCCCCTCACCAGACTGGCCAGGCACCCCAGTGGAGACCCCCACCGTGAAGGGGATGTGACCAGCTGCAAACAGCCATCATCTCCTCATCCAGGCTGGCCACCACCCAAGCGGGACCCCCACCCTGATCCGGGACACCCTTCAGGGCAAACCAGCCGGCCCCCACCCATGCACCAGGACTCTATCCTATATAGTAAAAGGGTAATATGCCTCCCAGCACCAGGATCAGCAGAGCAGCGAGGCCTCCCAAACCCAGGATCAGCGGAGCTGCGAGGCCTCCTGGCACCGGGATAAGTGGAGCTGCGAGGCCTCACTGCCCAGGTGTCAAGTGAAGCCGCAAGACAGGGGGCAGCGCCCAAACCCCCGATAGCCCTGTGGCTCTGTGTGTGACAGGGGGCGGGGCCACAACCTCCCCATCCGCCCTGCTCTGTTCCTACCAGGGGAAGGCGCCCCAACCCCCTAATCAGGCCTACTTTGTGCCTGAGAGGGGGTAGCTCCCCAACCCCCTGATTGGCCCTGCTCTGTGTGTGACGGGGTAGAGTCGCAACCTCCCCATCGGTCCTGCCCTGAGTGTGACAGCAGTGGTGCCCCAACCCCCTGATATGCCCTGCTCTGTGTGTGACAGGGGTCAGTGCCCCAACTCCCCTATCGGCCCTACTCTGTGCATGATAGGGGGGAGCTCCCCAACCCCCTGATCCGCCCTGCTTGGTGCTTGACAGAGGGGAGCACACCGACCCCCTGATGGGCCGTGCTCTGTGCATGACAGGGGGGAGCTCTCCAACCCCCTGATCGGCCCTACCCTGAATGTGACTGGGGGTGGCATCACAACCTCCCGAACCGCCCTGCTCTGTGCATGATGGGGGCGGCACCCCAACTCCCCAATCGGCCCTACTCTGAGCCCAACCAGGGGCTGAACCTAGGGATTGGACCTGCCCTCAGCCACCTGGGAGCAGGCCTAAGCCAGCAGGGCGTTATCTCCTGAGGGGTCCCAGACTGTGAGAGTGCACAAGTGGGGCTGAGGGACACCCCCCGCCTGCCAGTGCACACATTTTTGTGCGCCAGGCCTCTAGTATATTTATAAAGGCTAATATGCAAAGTGCCCCCTTGGGATTTGAACTGGGAGACCAGGAGTTTGATCAGTCACTATGACATATGCTGACCACCAGGAGGTGGTGTGGAATGAAGGAAGGCTGTGGCTGGCAGCTGGCAGCCAGGGAAGGAGGGCTTCAGTCAGTAGCTAGAAAGTCCTGATTGGCCCTGATCGCTGGCCAGGCCTAGGGACCCTACCCATGCACAGGTTTCCTGCACCAGGCCTCTAGTTGGTCTATGAAAATACCATGGGTTTCTGGGTTTTAATTTTGTATCTTGCTACATTGCTGAATTTGCTTATTAAATCTAGTAGTTTTTGGTGGAGTCTTTAGAGTTTTCTATGTACAATATCATGTCATCTGTGAATAATAAGAATTTTACTTCCTCCTTTCTAATGTAAATGCCTTTTATTGCTTCTTCTTGTCTGATCACTGTGGCTAGGACTTCCAGTACTATGTTGAGTAAGAGTGGTGAAAATGGACATCCCTGTCTTGTTTCTGTTCTTACAGGAAATAGTTTTCATGTTTGCCCATTGAGTATGATGTTGGCTGTAGGTTTGTCATATACGGCCTTCATTATGTTGGGGTAAGATTCCTCTATTCCCACTTTGCTGAGAGATTTATATCTAAAAATGAGTGTTGGATTTTGTCGAATGCTTTTTCTGTGTCTATTGATGTGGTCATGTGATTTTTGTATTTCAATTTCTTTATGGGATGTATCACGTTTATTGATTTGGGAGTATTGTACCAGACTTGCATTCCTGGAATAAATCCCACTTGGTTATGGCATATGATCTTTTTAATAGATCAGATTTGCTAATATTTTGTTGAGGATTTTAGCATCTATGTTCATCAGGGATATATTGACCTGTAACTGTTTTTTCTTTCTGGTGTCTTTATCTGGTTTTGGAATTAGGATAATGCTGGCCTCTTAAAAAGAGCATGGAAGTTTTCTAAACTCTTGAAATATTGGAATAATTTTAGAAGTATAGGTGATAGTTCTTTGACTGTTTGTTAAATATCCCCTGTTAGGCCATCCTGACCAGGGCTTTTCTTGCTGGGAATTTTTTGATTCCTGCTTCTATTTCCTCACTTGTTATTAGTCTATTCAGGTTTTCTGATTCTTCCTGTTTCAGTTTTGGGAGATTGTGTTTTTGTAGAAATCCCTCCATTTCATCCACATTGTAAGCGTGTTGGCATATAGTTGTTCACAGTATTTTCTTACAATCTTTTGTATGTCTGTGGTGTCAGTGGTTACTTCTCGTCTCTCCTTTCTGATTTTATTTATTTCGGGTCTCTCTCTTTGTTTCTTGATGAGTCTGGCAAATAGCTCATCAATTTGTTTATCTTTTCAAGAAACTAGCTCTTGGTTTCACCAAGTCCTAATCTTGGTTGGAGGATGTGTGTCTCCTGCCAGGTCCCTGACCTCTGTGAAGATAGAGATCCTCCCATTGTGGAACCAGCCTCCACAGGACATGCTCCTCATTGTGAGCCCAGCATTGGGTGACATGGGGCCACCTGGACCAGCTCTGGGCTTTGATACCTGCATGTCTTCTTCCTGGTGAGTGTGTCTCCAAAATGTTGCCCCTAGTGAGATACTAAATCCATCCCTGTGCCTGCCCCTTACAATTCAGATATCCCGAAGCCATAGAAACACCCCCTTGTGTGTGGTTCTCATGTCTCATTGAGTTGGGTAAATGTTCTGATAGAGCAGGATATTCACAGTCATCTCAGCAGTAGTGTCCAACTTTCAGTTTGGATTGTTTGTATGAAGAGAGGAAGCCTCAGGCCTTATAGCAGTGGTTCTCAACCTTCTGGCCCTTTAAGTACAGTTCCTCATGTTGTGACCCAACCATAAAATTATTTTCATTGCTACTTCATAACTGTAATGTTGCTACTGTTATGAATTATAATGTAAATATCTGATATGCAGGATGGTCTTAGGGAACCCCTGTGAAAGGGTCATTCGACTGCCAAAGGGGTCGCGACCCACAGGTTGAGAACCGCTGCCTTAGAGGAAACCTTTGCCCAGCTCCCTCTCTCCTTCTCCTGGGGCAGCAGCCTGAGCTCCTGAGCCCTGAGCGCCCCCTACTGCCTAGTTCTGCCTCTGCATGGGAGGGTCCTGTCAGGGTTCATAGGGCATTGACCTCTCAGCATCTCTAAGTCCAGTAGTGAAGGCTGTGCCCTGATGTCAGATTGCTCCCTCAGGGACACCTTGTGTTATTGATGTCTGGAAAGAGTGCACTGTCCTTACTGAACCCTGATACTCTATAGGGAGACACAAAACCAGGGCTTTAGGAAGCCACTAGGGAGCCCTTCCCTGTAGCTCCCAGTTGCTAGACATTGCTGACCCTCCCCTCATCCAGAAGCTCCCAGGGGCCCTGGGGCCACTTACGTCCTTCGGTTCCTCTTGTTGAAGGTCTCATTTGAGTATCCCCTCATTGGGCCAAATCTCACAGCACTTTCAGTATTTAATAAATCACACACACACACACACACACACACACACACACACATGCTCACACACACTGATGATTTTCATTGCTATAAAATCTACATTTGCCACTCTTCTCTGTACATAGCACATGAGCAGGAACCACATGTGGGTTCTGGGTCTGGGTGTGATGTTCTTTGGAAGCTGATCAAATGCACCCACAATACAAACACAGAATTTGAAGAGCAGGCACTAGTGAGTCCGTATTCTTGCAGGACCTATACACAGAGATGCAGGTTAAAACAGGTCAGGGTTGCTCCAGGGAGAGTCAGAAGTGGGGCTGAGTCACACTTTGACTGCAGGGGTGCATTGCTGGGAGTTCCCTGCAGATAGGTCATGAAGCAGGAATCACACCTCAGTACTCGGAGGGGAGGAGGTAGCAGCATTGTCAGCTGCCAGGTGAGGCTGCTCTCCCAGGTCACCTGGTGCACTGGCAGGTGAGTAAGTCCAGCTATGGGAGGGACCCTGGCTTCTTCAGGTCTCCTGGTTCTAGGAAGGTCTAGGAGTCTGTCTATTCTTGGTGTCCATCCTGATGGTTAACTTCCCCGTGAGCTACCGCCCTGTTGCCCTCAGTCCACTGCCTCCCACATGGAAACACTCACTGCTCAGAGACCCACAGCTGCACCCTCAGCCCCTGAAGGAGCCTCCATCTCCTCCAGCATCAGTGTCTCTGGTTCACCCTCATGGGTAGTCCTGCGCTGAGTACACTGTTGGGAGTGAGAATTCAGACTCTGCTGGTTACTCAGGTTCCTACATGGAGAGTTCAGGGACATCCCCATTTCCTCAGGCCCGTGGGTCTGTGCTGGTCCATCAAGCACCTGGCAGGTGTGTGCCACCACTTCCTGTAAGTCAGTGTACAGTTATCCTCTATGTGGCTCTTGTCCTGATGGGTTGTTACATGTATGCCCTGCATCAAGCAACATCCTTTCTAAACAATGTTCACAGCAAAGTGATGACTCAAATGAATCTCTGTCGCTTCAGGAAATGTCCATCAGGGATGTTCCTGCATGAAGGGGGTTGATGGCAGCTTCAGGCCACTTGTCTGGGATGTGTCCTATGTAACTCCGGAGGAATGCACATGTCAAATGAATAGATGAAGTGGGTTGCGTGTATTGATGACTAAAATTTTATAGAAGACAGCAAGGGGCACTGGAGTGCCTGTCTGAAGTAAGGGGCCTTGTAGGGCAGTGTGTACCAGTCTGAGGACACAGAGTTTGAGGTTCTTTTTTAAAAATACTAGAGGCCCAATGCACGAAATTCAAGCAAGAGTAGGCCTTCCTTTCCCCGGCTGCCGGCACCAGCTTCCCTCTGGCACCCAAGACCCGGAGTTCCCTCCAACCACTGGCAGGCCCCCAGGACCCAGGCTTCCCTTGCAGCCCCGGCTTCATCTGGAAGGTCATCTGGAAGGATGTTTGGTCTAATTAGAATATTATGCTTTTATTATTATAGATATTTTATTCATTTCAGAGAGGGAGAGAGAGAAATTTAGAAGCATCAGTGGTGAGAGAATTATGGATCTGCTGCCTCCAGCATGCTCCCTGCTGGGGAACCAATCTTGTGGGCATGTGCCTTCACCTGAATCAAATCATGACCTCCTGGGTCATAGGACAATGCTCTAGCACAGAGCCACATCGACTGGGCCAGAGAGTGTGAGCTTAAACCCGAGGGCACTGATGTCAGTGCTGTTTCCCTTTGAAGGAAATGTGTTCCCATCAGGGATGTGAGAATAGTCAGGCTGATCTTCTCATGGAGAAGGTCCTGTAAGGAACTGGTGAAGGGAACCTCTAGTGCCTGTTCATAACTCACCTGCAAACACAGTGCTCCTTCTCCTTCGGATCCCAACGATGATGTGAGAACATAGAAATTCAAAGAAAAAGACATGCTCTTCCCTGGGAGCAAGGAACAACATTGAGAGGCAAGGAAAACACCCATCACAATAGGAAGCCTGCCCCTCTGCACCTGCCCAAGAATAGAGAAGTGTGACCTGCAGGTCCTGAGCTCCCCCTGCTGGTCCTGAGCGCCCCCTGAAGCCCAGCCCTGCTGTCTCCTCAGGGAGGTTTGTGTCAGGGCTCACAATGACTTCCCTTCACTGTGTCTTGTACAGTAATACACGGCTGTGTCCTCAGATGTCAGTTTGGTCATTTTAAGAGAGACTGTGCTCGTAGGGTTGTCCCTGGAGATTGTGAATCTTCCTTGAACTGCTGGAGAATAGTATTGATCCTTTCCAGTTGGTTTACTCACTCTTGCAACCCACTGCAGCCCCTTCCCTGGAGCCTGGCGGACCCAGTCCATGCTGTAGTCAGTGAAAGTGAATCCAGAGGCTTTGCAGGAGAGGCTCAGAGACCCCCCAGGCGGCACCACACCTCCCCCAGACTCCACCAGCTGAACTTGGCACAGGCCACCTGCAAACAAAGACACAGATTGAGAACTGCCCCGTGTGACCCAGTCCCCAACAGCCTGATGCACAAGGATGCACCTTTGACAGTGAAGAAAAGGGCAGCCCAGATGAGCGCAGACCCCATGGTGTGGATACTGAGAGGCTCACACAGCAGGGTTCCTCTCCAGGGTTTACAGGGAACCAGCCTGGCAGGCTTTCATGAGCAGGGGAGGGACAGCATTTGCATGTATTTCCCTGAAGACCTGTTTTAGCAGCCAGAGGGCTCCTCCCTCCTTGTAAACACCAAGGGACTGGGGATGGCCTTATGGGAAGGGCTGGTGGACAAGGGTGCCTGGGCCAGGATTCAGGGGCACGTGGCTAGTCTGCACACTCTAGCAGCTTATCTGTGAATAGTGAATAGACACACTCTGCCAGGACGGAAAGTGGGACTTTTAAGGTTCTCCAGTGCAGGTTGCTCATAAAACCTCTCAGGAGACATCCTGGGGCAGGATTTTGGTTGTTCTGAGCCTCATGGTCTGAGGACAGGTTGTCTTAACCAGCTTCCTGAGACAAGGCAGGCATGTCTGCCATGGGGAAGCCTTCCCTGGCATTTCTGAAAGAGTGGCAGCCCCAATCCTGCTACTTGTACGCAGGTGGTTCTCTGAAAGGACGCCTTGGGCCTCAGGCAGCCGCCTCAGGGGATAACCTGAGGAACATAACCCTTCATAGCCCAGGACTGTAGTGCTGGGTGGGTGTATCCAGTTTACTGATTTATAAAGGTTGAACCATCCTCAAATTCTAGGACAACATCCCACTTGATGATGGTAAATGATACTTTCAAATCTTGAATTTTATCTTATACTAGAGGCCCAGTGTATGACATTCCTGCACTGGCGGCTGGGGGCCTCAGCCCCGCCTAAATCCTCTTGCAGTCTGGGACCCCTTGGGGAATGTCCAACTGCTGGTTTAGGCCTGCCGCCAGCTTAGGCTCCTGCTGCCATCACAGACCTTGAGCTTGGCTTCTGGCTGAGCGGAACTCCCCCTTTGGGAGTGCACTGACTACAAGGAGTCAGCATCTGCATTGAGTGTCTGCCCCCTGGTGGTCAGTGTGTGTCATAATGACCAGTTGTTCCACTGTTCGGTGGATTTACGTATTAGGATATTATTATATAGGGTTGTTGAGGATTTTAGTATTTATGTTCATCAGGGATATGACCTGTAATTTTTGTTTGTTTACTTATTTTGCTTTGGAAGCAGTTGGGTCCAGTGACCTAGTTACTAGTGCTAATGCACATCAGTCATTCCTCAAACCTCAATAAATGAGTTTGGAGGTTTATCCTCTTTTGCAATTCTTGGAAGTGTTTGAGAAGAACTGATTGAGAAGATACTGTTTTTTTCTTTGAAATTTGGATAGAATTTACCCTTGAATCCATGTGACATGCACTTTCCTTTGCTGAGAGGTTTTGGCTATTACTTCAATTATTTTTATTTATTTATACCCATCTGCAAAGTCAGGAGCACATTTCTAGTTGAAGCAACAAATGAGAGGACTGATAAACACAACTGTTGATCTTTACAGGGAGTAGGCAGCACTTGCACATACATGGAGCTGAGCAGTGACAGCCTAACTGGCATCCTAGTTCTGCCTCCCACAGGTAGATCTGAGCAACATGAACTGACAGGGAAGCTCCTCAAAGTCCCCACCCAGGGAAAGAACTGCCTCTATAAACTGCAGTCCTGGCTGCTCTCTGCTGGCTCTGTGGTAAACAGGACCAGCTCCTACCTGAGAGTCAGCAGTCAAACACATGTCTGCTTTCAACTTTGAAGTAGGAAGGAATTTTTTGAAGAATTGTACAGTTATTCCACTGAAGATTTCTGTGCATGGAGAGAAACCAATGGAAACAAGGAACAAGTCTTCTCACTACATTTAACAATTCCTCCTGTGAGAGGCTACACTCAGCCAGCATGACATCTCACAGAACTAAGGGACAGTGCATTTGGGTCAGTGTGGAAATTACAGTTGTTTTCAGACCACATATTTATTTCATCTGCCACCCAAGAGAATGAAATTAAACCATGTTATCTTGTATAGATTCATAAAGTGTGTTGTCCTGAGAATGCATCCTCCTTCCCTCCAACACCAGGAGCACAAGGAACAGGTCCCAGTCAATGCTCCTTGAAATCCACCATGGATTTAGCTGAAGACACAGCTGTGAACAACTCCCAGACCAAAGCAGGGACTCACCGTTCTGAGCATAAGAGGAAACATGGACTAGATGGGCTCAGCGATGACAGTAAAGCATGGCCATTGCTGGGAGACTTGGGCGTCATCTGAAGGAACGTTCTGGCTGAAGACATCTCCAACAGACTTGCTGGCCTTCCTGGAATGCAGGGAGGTTCATGCAAGTTCCACATTTCATTGTCACAGAGTTTATTTGTGTGCTGACGGTTTCCCCAGGCTCACCAACCCCTCTGCATTTTTCTTCCTCCAAATGAAAAATGCCTCCTGTGGTGCATGTGAGCAAGGCCCTACTAATTTAATAAAACTGTTATAATTACAAAGCCATCAGTGGTAGTCACAGGACCATAGGTCTAGAGAGAATCTGGGAGAAACTGTTATATGGAGAGGAAGCCCAGGACCCTCAGAGGAAACAGCCATAAACACCACCTGCAACTGCTCCTGGGGCCACAACACAGAATCTGTGGGTCATGAGTGTCCCCCAGTATCCTGAGTGCCCCCTGCAGTCTAGCTCTCCTGTCTCCCTCAGGGAAGTTTGTGTCTGGGCTCACACTGACTTCTCCTCACTGTGCCTCTAGCACAATAATACATGGCCCTGTCCTCAGCTCTACTGCTGTTCAGTGTTAAGTAAACTTGGCTCTTGGACATGTCCCTGGTCATGCTGAGGCGGGATTTCAGTGTTGAGTTATAGCCAGTGCTTCCATCAGTCCATACAGCCCCAACCCACTCCAGCCCCTTTCCTGGAGCCTGGAGGGTCGAGTGTACACCAATGCTCTTTAAGGAGAATCCAGAGACAGCGCAGGTGAGGGAGAGTGTCTGCAAGGTCTTCATCAGTCCTGGGCCCAACTCCTGCAGCTGAACCTGGGACAGGATACCTGGGAACAAGGAACACCTGTCCTGTCAGTCACCTGCAGTCACAGCCATCCCATGACCCCTGTCTGACCCCTGAGATCCTCACCTTGGGGGGTTGTCACCAGGCACAGGAGACCCAGCAGTCTCATCTTCTTCTAGATCACAGCTCTGCCTTCCCAGAGACCTCAGTCCTGTGTGAGGAGAGAGCTGTGAGCCTGCACAGTACAAAAGAGGATGTACCCTGGAGCTTGAACAGAAATTTGCATCTGGGGCAGCCCTATTCTTACAAGTGTAGAGTCTGAGGCTCAGGACACTTGGTCTTTCTGGGGCCTGTGTGGAGGCATGTCTTCCCTGATCTCACTCAGCATCTAAGTCAGGGACAGGGGACCACATGAGTCTTGAGAGTCCTTTAATTCAGGTCAAAGCACGGCCTCACATTTCTGAGCATAAGAGGAAACATGGACTAGATGAGCAGGTTACACTTTTACCGTCTCAGTCATCTTTTAAACAGATGCAAAAGGGATTAGCATTTGTTCAGCCCATTTCTGAATCTCAGAACCCTAATGTATCCACAATTTGTAAATTTTTAAGTCTCATGTTATACAAACACTTTCTATCCTGGTGCAAAAAATAAAAAGAACAGACATTTTTAATATTTTATGTCTTAATTTATCACGTTAATTTGATCTGATAAAAACGTTTCAGGTACTCCCCAATCCCAGGCAGGTGGGACAGCCCTGACTCTTGAAACTGCAAATTTTATAATTGTGTCTACAGCTTCCTGTGCACACTCTTCCATTTTCAGAGATCCAAAACTAGTTACATCAGAAATAGTCATGGTTTTAAATGGAGAAATCACAAGACATGAAGATAATGATCATGTGTGTGTACAGCCCCGAATCATTCATATGTTGAAATGCTGGTAGAAGGAGTTTGACCTGTTTTCTCAGTCTAGTGTTATCAGTGATGTTGGGATTCAGAGCGATGGACATTGAAGAATTCCGAGCATACATTTTATTACAGGAAACGGAACTTCAATTCTGACAGGAACTCCTCCCTCCCAACCTCCATCTGCCTTTTCCTTGGGGATGCTCACTGTGGTGAGAAGGTGTTGGGCTCTCCCCCATAACATACAACATCCTCCGTGTGTCATACATGCATTCTCCCACCAGGCACATGATTCTGAAAGATATTCTCTCGCTAAGCTTATCATTTGATTCCTTTGATGGAATATTGGGTGGGACAAATGTTTTTATTTTATTTTATTAAAGTTCAATTCATTAGTACTTTCTTTTATGAGTCCTGTTTTGGGTGATTTTACTAAGAATTCCTCAGAAAATTCTGAGTTTCCATGGTCCATGTGGATTGGCTACAGGTACTGGAGAAGTTTCAGGTACTAGACGGGAACACTGGTGGGAAACTATCCAAAACTCCGGCTGTGACTGTGGAAGTGGGTGAGGGGAGGAAGCTGGACTTGTTTCTAGTCACATGACAGACATTACTGATGTTCATGGACAGAGAGTTACTGGGCATGTGGGTTTAAAGCCTCCTCCAGGGAAGGCCCAGAAGGAAGTGCAATCCACGACAGAGACAGCTTGTATCATTGTAAGGAATACCTGAATAATTATAAACAGGTGTTTGTGAGAAGTAGAAATGTTAATGACCATGCAGGCAGGGATCAAGACAAATAAGGAATGTGTCACTGCAGACTGGTGGGAAGGGGATCCCTGTTTTCTACACGCACATTCTCACAGTGTCTCTGTTCTGGAAGTTCCATGGTGAAGGTGTTTCTGCATGAGGAGCCATCATTCCATGAGGCCAGGTCCCCTGTTTGGTGGGGAAGCACGGGACTTGATTGGCATATCTGTAAGGAGGATTCTCCAAAAGGCCAGGGGCCTCTAGGAGGACTTTGCCAAAGGCAGAAGCCCCTGCCTTTACTTTTCCAAACAAGTCCGAGCCCGCTGGTATTTTACTGGGATCTCTATGTTTAGTCTTTAAGACCCGACCTTGTAGATGCATGTGCTTTCTCAAGGATACTTACCCTGCTGATTGTATCAAGAGGTAAATTTTAGTTCAGGCTGTTGTTACAGTAAAAGCTTAAGGAGGCAGGCAATTGGAGCTGTTTAGGTGCCTCCTGCCAAGCAGCCCCTTAACCTTTTCTTTCACAGAAATGTGTGTCAAAGTAATCCATTCATTAGTCGTACTGGATCTTCAGGTCAGTCCTGGTACTTTCTTAGTCCATCATCTTCATCATCATTGTCATCATCATCAGCATCATCATCATCATCATCATCATCATCACAGTTTGCTTCCTTATAATCATTTTTCTCATTTTCTATAGACATGGTGGTTGTGCAAACACAATTCCTTTTTTATATTGCTTAAAGTATTACAAAGGGTATTACATATGTGTCCTTTTTTTTTTCTTCCCCGCCCTTGACAATCCCCCAGCTTCCCCTACCCCCCAGTGTCATATGTCTATTGGTTATGCTTATATGCATGCATACAACTCCTTCGGTTGATCTCTTAGCCCCCTCCCTTCTGCCCCCCCAACTTTCCCTTGCCTTCCCACTGCAGTTTTACAATCAGTTTTAGGCAGCTCTGCCTCCGTATCTATTTTTGTTCAAAAGTTTATAATGGTCTTTATTATCCATGAATGAGTGAGATCATGTGGTATTTTTCCTTCATTGACTGGCTTATTTCACTTAGAATAATGCTCTCCAGTTCCATCCATGCCATTGCAAATGGTAAGAGTTCCTTCTTTTTTGCAAAAGCATAGTATTCCATCGTGTAGATGTACCACAGTTTTCTAATCCATTCATCTACTGATGGGCACTTAGGCTGTTTCCAGATCTTAGCTATGGTGAATTGTGCTGCTATGAACATATGGGTGCAAATATCCTTTCTGACTGGTGTTTCTGGTTTCTTGGGATATATTCCTAGAAGTGGGATCGCAGGGTCAAATGGGAGTTCCATTTTTAGTTTTTTGAGGAAACTCCATACTGTCTTCCATAGTGGCTGCACCAGTCTGCATTCCCACCAGCAGTGCACAAGTGTTCCTTTTTCTCCACATCCTCTCCAGCACTTGTCATTTGTTGATTTGTTGATGATAGCTATTCTGACAGGTGTGAGATGGTACCTCATTGTTGTTTTGATTTGCATCTCTCAGATGATTAGTGACTTTGAGCATGTTTTTATATGTCTCTTGGCTTTCTGAATGTCCTCTTTTGAAATGTGTCTATTTAGATCCTTTGCGCACTTTTTATGGGATTGTTTATCTTCTTTTTGTTAAGTTGTATGAGTTCCCTATAAATTTTGAAGATTAGGCCCTTATCAGATATGACATTGGCATATATGTTTTCCCATGCAGTGGGTTTTCTGGTTGTTTTGTTGATGGTTTCTTTTGCT
Source organism: Myotis yumanensis (assembly GCF_028538775.1). Classification (NCBI taxonomy): domain Eukaryota; kingdom Metazoa; phylum Chordata; class Mammalia; order Chiroptera; family Vespertilionidae; genus Myotis; species Myotis yumanensis. Next base: position 16,345,134 of record NW_027223773.1, read on the forward strand.
GTGCAGAAGCTTTTTATTTTGATATAGTCCCATTTGTTCATTTTCTCTTTAGTTTCAAATGCCCTAGGAGCTGTATCAGTGAAGAAATTGCTTCAGCATATGTCTGAGATTTTGTTGCCTTTGGATTCTTCTAAAATTTTTATGGTTTCCTGTCATACATTTAAGTCCTTTATCCATTTTGAGTTTATTCTTGTGTATGATGTAAGTTGGTGGTCTAGTTTCATTTTCTTGCATATATCTGTCCAATTTTCCCAACACCATTTATTGAAGAGACTATCTTGGCTCCATTGTTTGTTCTTGTCTCCTTTGTCAAATATTAATTGAGCATATTGGTTCGGGCTGATTTCTGGGCTCTATATTCTATTCCATTCATCTATATGTCTGTTCTTGTGCCAGTACCAGGCAGTTTTGAGAACACTGGCTTTGTAATACAGCTTGATATCTGGTATTGAGATCCCACCTACTTTATTCTTTCTCAAGATCGCTGCAGTTATTCGGGGTCTTTTTTTATTCCAGATGAATTTTTGGACAGTTCGTTCTAGATCTTTGAAGTAGGACGTTGCTATTTTAATGGGAAGTGCGTTGAATTTATAGATTGCTTTGGGTAGTATGGACATTTTAATGATGTTGATTCTACCAATCCATGAACATGGTATGTTCTTCCATCTGTTTATGTCATTTTCTAACTCTTTTTTCAACGTCCTGTAGTTTTATGAGTAGAGGTCTTTTACCTCTTTAGTTAATTTTATTCTTAGGTATCTTAATTTTTTTGGTGCGATGGTAAATGGGATTATTTTTATAATCTGTCTTTCTGAAAATTCACTATTGGTGTATAGAAATGCCTCAGATTTCTTGGGGTTAATTTTGTATCCTGCTACATTGCCAAATTCATGTATTAAGTCTAGTAGTTCTTTGATGGAGTCTCTAGGGTTTTGTATGTATAATATCATGTCCTTTGCAAATAAGGACAGTTTTATTTCCTCTTTTCCAATTTGGATGCCTTTTATTTCTTCTTATTGTCTAATTGCAATGGCTAATACTTCCAGGACTATGTTGAACAGGAGTGGTGAGAGTGGGCATCCCTGTCTTGTTCCTGTTCTTAGAGGAAATGGTGTTAGTTTTTGTCCATTGAGTATGATGTTGTCTGTGGGCCTGTCATATATGGCTTTTATTATGTTGGGGTATGATCCTTCTAGTCCCACCTTGCTGAGAGTTTTTATCAAAAATGGGTGTTGGATTTTGTCAAATGCTTTTTCTGCATCAATTGATATAACTACGTGGTTTTTTTCTTTCAATTTGTTTATGTGATGTATCACATTTATTGATTTTTCGGATATTGTACCATCCTTGCATCCCCGGGATAAATCCGACTTGGTCATGGTGTATGATCTTTCTGATGTACTGCTGGATCCGATTTGCTAAGATTTTGTTGAGGATTTTGGCATCTATGTTCATGAGGGATATTGGCCTGTAATTCTCTTTCATTGTGTTGTCTTTACCTGGTTTTGGTATTAGGGTGATGCTGGCTTCATAGAATGAGCTTGGAAGTGTTCCTTCCTCTTGAATTTTTTGTAGTAGTCTGAGAAGAATAGGTTTTAGTTCTTCCTTGAATGTTTGGTAAAACTCCACTGTGAAACCGTCTAGTCCTGGGCTTTTGTTTGCTGGAAGCTTTTTGATGACTGCTTCAATTTCTTCCATAGTTATTGGCCTATTGAGATTTTTAGATTCTTCCTGATTGAGTGCTGGAATATTGTATTTTTCTAGGAATTTGTCCATTTCCTCCAGGTTGTCTAGTTTGTTGGAGTAGAGCTGTCCATAGTATTTTTTAACAATCATTTGTATTTCTGTGGGGTCTGTTGTGATTTCGCCTCTATCATTTCTGATTTTGTTTATTTGGGTCCTCTCTCTTTGCTTCTTGGTGAGCCTGGCTAGTGGTTTGTCAATCTTGTTTATCCTTTCAAAGAATCAGCTCTTGGTTTCATTGATTTTCTGTATTGTTTTTTTGGTCTCTATGTCATTTATTTCTGCGCTAATCTTTATTATCTCCTTCCTTCTGCTCACTCTGGGGTTTTCTTGTTGCTCTCTTTCTAATTCTTTGAGTTGTAGAGTTAGATGATTTACTACCATTTTGTTGTTGTTGTTGTTTTTTGAGATAGGCCTGTAGAACTATAAACTTCCCTCTCAGGACTGCTTTCATTGTGTCCCATAGGTTTTGGATTGTTGTCTTTTCATTGTCATTAGTTTCCAGGATGTTTTTAATTTCTTCTTGGATCTCATTGGGAACCCAATCAATATTTAATAACATGCTATTCACCTTCCCAGTATTTGAGTGTTTGGGGTTGTTTTTATTGTAGTTTATTTCTAATATTATTCCATCGTGGTCTGAGAAGATGCTTGGTATGATTTCAATCTTCATGAATTTGAGGAGACTTTGCTTGTGACCCAATATGTGGTCTTTTTTTGAATATGTTCCATGAGCACTTGAGAAGAATGTGTATTTCGCAGCTTTGGGGTGAAGTGTTCTGAAGATGTCAATTAAGTCCATCTGATCTAGTGAGTCGTTTAGGATTGCTGTTTCTTTGCTGATTGTTTTTCTAGAGGACTTATCCATTGATGTCAGTGGTGTATTAATGTCCCCTACTATGATTGTATTGTTGTCAATCTCTCCTTTGATATCTTCCAGGAGTTGTTGTTTTTTTATGTATTTGGTTGCTCCTACATTGGGTGCATATATGTTTACTAGGGTTATATCTTCTTGTTGTATTGATCCCTTTAGTATTATGAAGTGGCCTTCCTTTTCTCTTGTTATGGCCTTCACTTTGAGGTCTATTTTGTCCAATATTAGTATTGCTACCCCAGCTTTCTTTTCCTTTCCTTTGCCTGAAAGATATTTTTCCATCCCTTCACTTTCAGTCTGTGTGAGTCCCTTTTAAGGATGTGGGTCTCTTGTAGACAGCAGATGTATGGGTCATGTTTTTTTATTCATTCAGCCACTCGATGTCTTTTGGTTAGAGCATTTAGTCCATTTACATTTAAAGCTATTATTGAAAGGTACTTATTTGTAGCCATTTCTTTTTTTGTGTGGCTGTTTTTTTGTGTGGCTGTTTTCTTTCTGAGCTTTTTATTTCTTCTTTTTACACCAGTCCCTTTAGCATTTCTTCCATTGCTGGCTTGGTGGTGATAAACTCCCTTAGACTTTTTTTGTCTGTGAAGCTTCTTATTTCCCCTTCTATTTTGAATGATAGCCTTGCTGGATAGAGTATTCTTGGATTCAATCCTTTGCTTTGCATTACTTTGTAAATTTCCCTCCATTCTTTTCTGGCCTGATGTGTTTCTGTTGAGAAATCATTTGATAATCTAATGGGAGATCCCTTGTATGTAACTTTCCGTCTCTCTCTGGCAGTCTGTAAGATTCTCTCTTTGTCCTGAACATTTGCCATGGTAATTATGATGTGTCTTGGTGTGGGTCTTTTTGGGTTCACCTTATTTGGGACTCTCTGTGCTTGTGTGACTTTTTTCTTCCCCACCTCAGGGAATTTTTCTGATATTATTTCTTCGAGTAGGTTTTTTAATCCTTTTTCCTCTTTCTGTTATTCTGGCACCCCTATTATTCGTATGTTCTTTCGTTTCATGTTGTCCCAAAGCTCCCTAAGGCTCTCCTCCTGTCTTTTAATTTTTTTCTCTAATTGCAGTACAGTTTGAGTGTGTTTTGCTTCCTTGTCTTCTAATTCACTAATTTGGTCCTCCGCTTCTCAATGGTGTTTTTTATTGCAGCTATATCGCTCTTCATTTCTTCTTGAATCTTGCATAAGTTATTGATTTTTTCATCTGGTTCTTCTTGCTTCTTACATAAGTAGCTGATTTTTTCATCTGTTTCTTTTTGCTTCTTGCTTATGTTGTTGATTTTTTCCTCCATCCGGTTTATGCACGCAAGGACCCTCATTCTGAATTCTTTTTCTGTCATGTTGCATGCCTCTGTCTCACTTAGCTGCTTTTCTGGTGAGTCCTCCTTTTCTTTCTTTGGGGGGTTTCTTTGCCTACCCATGTTTGATCTCACTGACATATCTAGATGTGGAGTCGTTCATTGGCTGCTCCCTGGGTGGCAGTGGGTCCTTGGGCTGTTGTTGCTCCTTGGGTGGTTGCGGTAGCAGCTTCTCCTCACTTGGCAGCAGCTCCTCTGGTGGGTGTTGTTCACAGCTGTGGTGGCTCTTCTGGCTGGTGGGCGGAGGCTTCACAAACAGCTGCTGTTCCTCAGACAGAGGGTGTGGTGATCAGGAGGCTGCTGTTGCTTGGATCTGCTACGTTGATTTAAAGGCACAAAATACAACACAACAAGGCACAACATACCAGACACTGAACACGAATGTATTTATGATATTTATAACCCCAAATAAAGGTGGCCACCCAAGCTAAGAGAGTTAGGAGATAAGGCAGAAAGAAGAGAAAAAGATAGAAGAGAAAGAAGAAAGAAAAAAAGGAGTACAAAAATGAAATTGGAAAAAAGGAGGGGAAAAAAGAAGAAAAAAAAAGTAAGAGAGAAAAGAGAATGAAGTAGAAGAGGGGAAGAGACTATTTATATGAGGAGGAAACTCCAATATAACCGCCACTAGTCCCAACAAATTCCAGCAACAGATCCCTGGAGATGAATACAAACTACAAACAACCAATAGTATCAAGCGACACAAGGGAAAACAGAAGCACAAAAATAACCGGGGGGGGGGGGGACAAAAAAATAAAAAGAATAAGCAAAATAACCTCACAAACAATCCTAAAAAAAAAAAAAAACAAACAAACAAAAAACCCAATATACTCAACAATCAAGCAAACAACAATAAAACAATAGAGAGAGAAAAGAAGAAAAAAATTTTGGATAGTGAAGAAAGATAAGAGAGAAGTGTATAATGATTTAGAGCAGGGGATTAAAAATAGGATATATAAGTAAGGTGAAATTTTGACAAGGGGTAAAAAGAATAGGGAAAATCTAAAGCTGGAGTAGGGTAAGAGAAACAGGACAACAAAAGGGAAAAAGTGGGGAAGAGAGTTTTAGCACAGAGGCAAAATTGAGGTAGAGAAAAATGTTGCTAAGGGAACGATGAAAATAGAATGAAGAACATTAGTCCCAAAATAAAATAAAGAGAAAATAAAATGACATCTTAAAAAATGGTAAAATGGTAGCAGTAATAATACTGGTTAATAATAAAAATGTAATAATTAAAAGGGTAAAATCAGGTGATAAAAAAAAAGAAAAAATGGTTTCTTAGTTAAAAGGTGAAAAAATCATTAAAAATAAAAATGTGCAGTAATGAAGCTGCTTCAGATCTTCTACTCTTCTTTTTGGCACACCAGGTATTCAGGAGAATGTTGAATTTCCCTCTGATACACTGTTCCTCCGTGTTGTAAGCCACAGTCCTGATTTTAAGGCAGGCCGTATTGGTTCCCCTGACTGCCTTTATCTGTGTTTAGAGAAGAGTCAGTTCGTGGCTCTGCCTCTGGGTGGCAGTGTGTCTGGATTGACCTCCGAGGTTATAAGTCCTCTCTGACCAGGAGTTCTCTATTGTACCTAAACCAGCTCTGCCTAGAGCTGGTTCCCCAGTCGCCCCTCCCAGCTCTGTTTTCCAGGCTCCCCAAAAACAACCTTCCCCTACAGGCTCTGCGAGTGACCCCAACTGGGTAATCCCATGCTCTGGGTTGAACAATCAAACGCACAGATTTAAGAGGAAGTGTGTAAACAAGAGCCTGGGAAGCAGTGCGAACTCGCAGGGCTCCACCTTCCAGATCTGCACGGAGTCTCTGCGCACGCTCTGGCCCCTGGCACCAAGTAGCCGGCAGGCTGGCAAAATCTGAGGTTGCCCTTTGCATCCAGTCCAACTATGGGCTTATTTGTAGTGTCCCCTTCTGCCAGCAGCCCTGCAGGAGCCCTTCCCCACTTGCAGGTCATGCTGGCCCCAAGGGCCACAGACTTTGTGGGGCGCAGATTCCCCCCATGCGCGCATTACTCGCTCCAACCTGAATTGCAAACCGCACCTTTGGGGGAAGTCTAACCTTTCCATGGGGAGAAGCAAGGCTCCTCTGAGTTCATGTAGTCGCACTTCTTGAGAGCCATTGCCTCCGGGTTAGTAGCCTATCTCTGGATGCCGGTAACAGCCACTCAAGATGGCATGGTCTCGCGGCTGAGCCAGCACCCCAGGGGAGGTTTCAGCCTCAATCTCTAACCGTCCCCTTTTTCTAGGAGTTCTCTGTCTTTCCTGGCTGCAGACTGTCTCTCAGATGAATCTCCTCTGCTTATTCGGGCTGTATGTTATATGTTTCAGCTGCTCGCCCTTATCTGCTCCGGGACAAAGCACTGACACGTCTGTCTAAACCTCTGCCATTTTTCCCAACCACATCCACAATTCCTTTTTATCAGAAAAGAAAGCAGGCATCTACTCTTCAGATATCATTGGGGATTGAGACCCTGATGGTACAACTGTAAGTTGACAGAGGCCTTTGAAAAAGCTGATGATAGATTGGTGGGAAAGTACAAATTCCCAGCAAGACGTTGGATGAAGATTCTTTCCAAATATATTGTCAATATCACCACCACTGAAGCATCCATCTTATATAAAAACTGTTGTTTGAAATTTTAACCTTGCTATGGCTGGCTTCTATAAATGCTTGCTGGCTTAAATAATAAGGAAAATAAGACTACTCCCATTTCAGAGAGGCCATTCAACCTTCTCCAGACGAAGTTATCAGTGCTGGCACCAAGCCAAGCCGTTGTTCCAGGTTTCAAAGCGCCAGCACATAGGGCCCTTTAAGAACTTGTAAAGGGAACCAAAAAAAAAAAAAAAAAAAAAAACAACAACAAACCATACTGGGGGACAAAGAGGGTAAGATAGTATAAATACAGGAAACTTCCTGTGTGATTTCACCCAGAGGTTATTTCCTCCGTTTTTCCATGAACAAAGCCTAGAGTGTAAAATCTTACCACCTGGGTAGTGAATAATCGTGTTGGATGAATTAGGTCATAAACTCTAACCCCTGGATGCAGGTCCTTGAAGAGCCACCAGGAGCAGCTCAAGGAGAACAGCTGGGACTTTGGTGAGCACCTGGACATGGGGGCTGGCCTGGCCCAGGGCCGCAGAGGGGAGCGCAGCTGACATCCAGAGCAGGTGAGGCTGTTCTCATCAGAGTCCCGGTCCCTTGGTGTTTACACATGTGCCGGGTCTGACCTGGCCAGAGGGGGAAGGTTTGCCTGAATGGAGACTGGTACACACTGTTGATAACGGAGAAGGAAATACACCAGATGTGCCTTGTATATGTGGGTTTGCGTAGCTCACTCAGTTGTGCTCATTCCCAGGAAGGAAGGAGTTGAGTCTACTGGGGAAATGAGCTGTGACACTGTGGAAATTAGCAACTGTGGAGGGACACTGATCACATTAGAGTGATAGTGGTAGATCCTGTAGGAAAAGTCAGACATGGTCACATAAGAAAATTCTTGTTTCATTAGGTTTTGATCTCCTTGTTTAGCCATATCATGTTTTTTTTCTCTCACTTTCCTCTGAAACAGTCCCACATATCTTCTAGAGTCTTGAAGACACTTTTATGAGAGTGGGCACAACCATTTGTGTTTTGTTGTACCTTATGTCTTTCCTGAGTTCCCTTTCTGGTTCTTCAGTTTTCTGGTGCAGTTTTTATGGTTTTCTGTATAAAAGATCATGTCATGTGTATAGAGATAAAGAAAGACATTTTAACACATTTCTGTCTGATTCATACATTTTGTGTTTTTTTTTCTTGCCTAAGTATTCTGACAAGGACTTCTAATTTTGTTCAATAGAAGTAGTCACAGGGGCGCCCTTGTCTTGGGACTGATGCAAGAAGAATAGCTTTGAAATTTTCTCTGTGTAGCATGATGTCACTTTGTGGCTTCTCAAATGTGGCCTTTATTACATTGAGGTCGATCGCTTCTACAGCTAATTTGTTAAGAATTTTAATCATGAAGGAACTTTTAATTTTTAAATGTTTTTTTTTCCTTATCTATTTATAGGATGGTATACTTCATCCTTCAATCTGTGGATGAGAGTAGCCCATTTAATGGTTTCCCAAATATTGAACTATCCTTGCATTCTTGGATAATATCCAACTGGATTATGGTTAATGATCTGTTCAATATGCTGTCAAGGTTCCTCATATATGGTTGAGGGATTTTGCATGTATTTTCACCAGGGATATTGACCTGTCATTTGTGTGTGTCCTTACTTGAATTTGGTATCAGTTTAATGGTCACCTCAATAAATCTGTTTGGAAATGTTGACTCTTCTTTTAATTGTTGGAAGTGCTCAGGAAGGATTGATTAAAAACTTATGAGTCCCATCAAGGTTTTGGTGGATTTCACCCTGGATTCCATTTGGTCACTGTATTTTGTTCCTGCCCTGTATCTACTACTGATACACTGGCCCTTTCCCTTTCTGGAAAGTAAAACACCCTGCATCTCTATATCTCTCATTTTAGTTGTGAATCCTTGCACAGCCCAAGTCACCAACACTGATGTCTGCATGAGACCCATGTGATCACTGTCACCATGTCCTCACATGAATGGGGATCAACTGTAAACTGCACATGACTCACTACCTATCACATTGGGGGAAAGCTACCTGGGAACATGATGAGACATTAACCAAGTCTGACAACACACATGCCCAGGGCTCTTCTTTCATTAGGTTGTCATCTCCTTGTTGTTTAGCCCATTCAAGGTTTCTTCCCTCACTTTCCTCAGAAAGAGCCTCACATATTTCCTAGAGTTATGAAGACACTCTGTTGAGAGGATGAAGGGGCACAAGGCATTTGTGTGTTGGTTTTGTATCTTACATCTTTCTTGAATTTTAGTTCTATTAGCTTCTCATACAGTTTTTAGGGTTTTTTATGTACAAGATCATGTCATCTGCATACAGATAAGGAAAAAACATTTTAACTTATTTCTTTCTGATTTAAATATTTTACATTTATTTTTCTTGTCTAATAATTTTGACAAAGACTTCAAGTTTTGACGAATGAAGTATTCATAGGGGAGCCCTTGTCCTGTGCCTGATGTAAGAAGAAAATTTTGAAATTTTCTCTGTGTAGTCTGATATCACTTCTTGGCTTCTCAATTGTGGCCTTTAGTATGTGGAGGTCCATCACTTCTACACATAATCTGCTAAGAATTTTAATTCTGAAGTGATTTTCAATTTTAAAGGCTTTATTCTGTATCTCTTTATATGATGGTATACTTTATCCTTCATTCTGTGGATAAGGTGTATCACAGTTACTGGTGTACATACTTTGAACCATCCTTGCAGCTAGGATGGTATCCCAGTTGATTATGGTAAACAATCCTTTCAGGGTGCTGTTAAGTTTCCTGGTATATTATGGAAGGGTTTTTCATGTGTGTTCATCAGGGATAATGACCTGTCATTTTTGTATGTTTTCACTTGGCTTTGATATGAGTGTAATGGTCATCTCAGTGCATTTGTTTGGAAGTGTTATTTCTTTCTTTAATCCTTGGGAGAGTCCAAGAAGAGTTGATTAAAAGTTAACAATTCTTCTTTGAAATTCTGGTAGAATTCACCCCTGAGTCCATTAGGTCCTTTGCTTTTATTTGGTGGAAGGTTTTCATTATTATTTCATTTTTTTAAATTGTCACAATCTAGCAAAGTTGGGATTAAATTTCTAATTTGAGACCCTACTAAGTGGACTGAGAAATACAACTGTTGATCTTCACTGTGTGAGGCCAGCATTGAAATAATAGGTGGTACAGACCACATTTTTATTCAAATGGCATCCAAGAGAATGAAATATAGCCATGTTTTCTTATATAGGATTCATAAAGTACCGGGTGTAATGACATGAACAGTTTGGTATCACTGCTGATGTGTGAATGCATGTCTTTTCCAGAAACATGAGTTTGACTGTGTGTATGTGTGACTGTGTGTGTTGCTATAACTATGTGTGTCTATGTGTGACTCTGTGTGTGATTGTGTGTGTCTATGTGACTCTGTGTTTCCTGGGCAAGTAGTAAGAGGATGTTATGGACGCAAGGGGTCCATGGACAGCTTCTAGGCTTTCAACATGCTCCAGATGCACATCTCACCCACAGTGAAGCTAGAAAACCTTGGATCCAGGAAGAAAGGTGAAGGGAGGAGTTCTATGATGCATATCCCAGCCCTCAGGGTCACCTGTCCCCATCCTGTTGTTAGCACTGCTTCCTGTAAGACAACAGGGGCCCTTCACATTGACGGATGTGGGGGCTCCCTGTGTTTGGTGCACTGAGCTGATAGCTCTTCTGGGGATCAATGTAAACCCAGAGAGGATGGGTGAGGTTCACCAGGCTTTAGTGTACAGAGGCCTTTCAGCAGAGGGAGGGCCTTGTGATCTCCCTGGAACCAGGAGGGGGAGGGCACATGGAGAGTCAGACACTGAAGGTAACTGGGAGCCTGAGGGTGGGATGTAGAGCTGTGCACACAGCCCAATCCAAGTAACCCACCTGCGGAATTCACACTCATCATGGAAATGTTGAAAAGACAGTGAAAAAGTCACTTTTAGAATTTGTGAGGGAGACTTGGTGAAGGAGAGTCCCCAACGCAGCCCACATGTCCCCTGCAAACAGACAATGTCCCTTCTTCATTGTTGTCTACAGGGAGAATATGAGAAGGAAGAATCCTCCCTGGATGCAGCTGAGAGCTTGAGAAGAAGTCCCTGAGCCCAACAAGGAGCCTCACCTCTACCTCCTGCCTCTGACCCTGCTCCTGGTGTTGCTCTCTGTGCCATGGGCCCTGAGTGCCCCTGGTATCCTGAGACACCACCCCCCCCCCGTAGCCTAATCCTGCTGTCTCCCTCAGGGAAGTTTATGTCTGGATTCACTGATCCTCTCACTGTGTCTCAAATAGTAACACATGGCCCTGTGCTAGGTGGTCACGGAGCTCAGCTGCAGAGAGAACTGGTTCTCAGCGGTGTCAGCAGTGATGGAGATACGGCCCTGGAAAGCTGGGTTGTACCATGTGCCCCCTGTATAGTACCCTATTCACTGCAACCCTTTCCATGGGGGCTGGCGGATCCAGCTCTGGTAGTAACTGCTGGTGACTGAGCCCCTGAACACAGTGCTGGTGATGTAGAGAGTCTGCAAGGGCTTCATCATTCTTGAGCCTGAATCCTGCAGCTGCACCTGGGACAGGACACCTGGGGACAAAGAGCATCAGTCCCTGTCAGTCACGTGCAGGCACAGCCATTCTATGACTCCTGTCTGACCCCTGAGACCCTCACCTTGGGGGGCTGTCACCAAACACAGGAGAAGAACCAGCAGTCTCATCTTCTAGACCACAGCTCTTCCTCAGTCCTGTGTGAGGAGAGAGCTGTGAGCCTAAATAGCCCAGGAGAGCATTTACCCTGGAGCTTGAAGAGCATTTGCATGTGGGGCAGCCTTTCCTATAAGTTGAAGGAGTGAGGTCTGGCTTTCCTGGCCTTTCTGGGATCCATTTGGGGCATTCCTTCCCTTGACCTCACTCAGCATGTAACTCATGGACAAGGGACCACCTGGGTCATGAGATACCTTGGAATTAGGTCAAGGACAACCTCTCCTGAGCAGAAGAAATGTTGGACCAGATGAGTAGGTTACATTAGTAAATTTTCATTCATTTTTCAAAAAAAATCATAGGGATTAGTATTTATTTAGCTTCTGAAATCTAACAATTACTGGTACATATATCTACAATTACAAATGTTTATCATTGTCATTTTATGCTAATTATGTTCACCTTGGTGTAAAAATATTGAAATGTACAGCCATTTTTTAATGTCACATTTTTTTCATTCCTGCAGTTTGATATGAGTAACTGCTTCACAAGCAAAGGAAAAGGGAGAACCTTGATTCTTGATGTTGGAACAATTTTATTTGTTATAACACACTGTGCAAACTCTTTCCTTATGGAAGCACAAGGAATATTGCAAAGATGCCAAACTAATCACATCAGAAGAAATTATGTTTTAACTTGGAGAAAAGATAATAAATAAAAGCAGTGATTATGCATGTGCAAAATTGAGAATTTTTATATGTTGAAATGACATGGAAGCCTGTTAAGTGACCTGATTTCTCAGTCTAGTGTTAATCAGTGATGTTGCGGTTCAAGTGAGGGAAATTGGAGAATTCCTAGCATACATTTTCTCACAGAAAAGGGAACTTCAACCTTGTCAGGAAACCCTTATTCCCAGCCTCCCTGTGCCCCACCTCTGGGGATGCTCACTGTGGTCAGAGGGTGCTGGGCTCCCCCCATAACATACAACATCCTTAATGTATAATTCATGTTCGGAAAGATATAATCTTGCTATGCTTGTAATTTAATTTCCTTGATGGAATATCTGGAGGGACAAAATATTTTTACTTTTACTAAAGTTCAGTTCATGAGTGTTTTCTTTGTTGGGTCCTGTTTTGGGTGATTTTACATAGAACTCCTCAGAAAATGCTGAGCCTCCACTGTCCATGTGGATTGGCTACAGCAGCCACAGGAACTGGAGTAGGTTCTGGTACCAGAGGGGAGTGCTGCTGGGAAACTACCCATAAATCTGGACGTGACAGTGGAACTGAGTAAGGGCAACAAGCTGGGCTTGTTTTGAGTCACATGACAGAAATAAGCCAGATTGTCATGGACAGAGAATTACTGGACATGTAGGTTTAAAGCTTCCTCCAGTGAAGGACCAGAAGGAAGTCATAGATACAGCTTTATCATCGTAGGAAATACCTGTATAATTAGGAACAAGAGTTTGTGAAATGTAGAAAGTCAAAGATCATGCTGGTAGTGATGAAGAAAAATAAGGAAAATGTCACTTCAAACTGGTGGGAAAGGGATTACTTGTTTTTACATGCACATTCTCACAATGCCTCTGTTCTAGAAAGTAACACCTTCCCAGTCCAGGGAATTAAGACTTGGACATATTTGGGGTTATTACTCACATCAGGGGTCCTCAAACTTTTTAAAAAGGGGGCCAGTTCACTATCCCTCAGACCGTTGGAGGGCCAGACTATAGTTTAAAAAAAACTATGAACAAATTCCTATGCACTCTGCACATATCTTATTTTGAAGTAAAAAAACAAAAAGGGAACAAACACAATATTTGTATTTGCATGTAGCCCGCGGGCCGTAGTTTGAGGACCCCTGACTCACATGGTCTCTCCAGTGAAGAGTGGACACCTATCACTGGAGGAGCCATGGCGAAGGTGTGTATGTATGAGGAGCCATCATTCCATTAGTCCTGGACCCTGTCTCAGTCCATCATCATCATTGTAATCATCATCATCATCATCATCATCATCATCACCACAATTTGCTTGCTTATAACCATTCTCATTTTGAATAGACATGGTGATTGTTCCCACACAATTCCTTTTTTTAAATAAAGAAAGCAGGCATCTACTCTTCAGATACCGTTGGGAATTCAGACCCCAATGGCCCAATGTAAGTTAACATAGGCCTTTTAAAAAGCCGATGACCATTGGTGAGAAAGTAGATTCCTGTCAAACATTAGATTAAGATTCTTTTTGAAATGTATCATCATCACCACCACCACCACCATCATCATCATCACCATCTTCATTATCATTTCCTTACTTATAATTATTCTTCTCATTTTCTGTAGACTTGCCTTTTGTACCCACATAAAGACTCTTTTACTTAATTTTGCTCCTTTTGTATAGTAGTTAAGTAAAATACAAAGCCATACTCTGTTTTCTGTATTGTTTGACTTCTAACAAGTGATGGCTCATTGCTGCCTCTTCTCCATCTGTCCCCGACAGGGAAAATCAGATAAGAAACCATACATTTCTCTTTAGATGTCATTGTGAGATTGAAACAACCCCCTGGGAGCAAAATTCCTCTGTATTCCCACCACTTTGCCAAAATAAGAGCCCTGCACCATTCTCCTTTCCTGAATCCATCAAGGCAGGTCTGTTTTCCTCAAGGGCCTTTTCTGAGTTTAAAGGGATTTCAACTCTGTGCACAATAAACATTCCATGTCCCTTGGTGTGTGTGTTTGTCATCAGCCTGTACATCTGCACCAAGCTGTCATGGATCCCTCTGTCTCTGCTTGGTGTTACAGACTCTCTGTGCTATGAGTGTGATGACAAGACAATGACTGTCACCACTGGGGGTCCTTCTTTTCCAGCTTTGGATTCATATACTTGTGGAGCACGCTGCCCAGCAGTGAGGTGAGCTGCACAGCTGAGTCATTAGAGCCTCCAGTTAGATTTAGGTAACATGGGTCAGAAGTGTTGGTGATTAATAGTACTTTTAGCACAAGTGTGTCTGAATGACACTCTCTGCCACTGGTCCATGGGACAAAGTTGTCTTTGTTTACAACAGACTTTCTAACTCAAAGATTTCAGACGTAAACACAGAATCTGGAATCCAGAGGTTCCCTGAGGGAAATGTGACATGAAGAGGAAACCAGTCCAAACCTCCAACTGCACCTGTTCCTGGGAAGGTCTTTGTGTTCAGGGACACTGAGCGCCCCCTGGTGGTCACAGACTCTGCTGCAGGGAGGTTTGTGTCTGGGTTCTCACAGACTTTCCCTCACTGTGTGTATTTAGCACAGTAATACATGGCTGTGTCCTCAGCTCTCAGACTGCTGAGCGCGATGTAGGTTGTGCTTGTGGATGTGTCTCTAGTCATGGAGACTCTGCCTTGGAACTTCTGTGCGTAATTTGTGTTTCCATTGTTAGGGTTAACTTTCCCCATCCACTCAAGCCCCTGTCCTGGGACCAGTCCCACCCAATTCATCCAGTAGCTGGTGAAGGTGTACCCAGAAGCCTTGCAGGAGACCTTCACAGAGGCCCCAGGTTTCCTCACCTCAGCCCCAGACTGCACCAGCTGCACCTGGGAGTGGACACCTGTGGGAGGAGACAGGAGTGGGTGGAAATCCCCCTTGACTCTCCCTGACCCCCTCTTCAGCCAGGAGACTGGGGAGCCCCTTACCTGTAGCCATGGCCACCAGGAGGAGGGTTCTCCAGCTCCAGTCCATGGTGAGGGGCTGTGCTGTGAGCACTTCTGTAGGGGAGGGTGTGGCTGTGGGTGATACCCTCAGGGCACAGACTTATCCATATTTAACCTAGTCTATTCCCTCTCTTTTGAATATTCTTGAGGCAGAGTATTTCAGAGCTGAAGTCTTGAACCATCTGAGAGAAGATTGAGGACACAGGCATCATGCTCAGTGGGAATCTCAGGGTACACGTCCTAATTCTTTCTTTAAAAAAATTATGTCTTTATTGATGAAATTATTACATATGTTCCCTTTTATTCTCCATTGACCACTTCTAGCTCTCCCTCAACCCCTACAACAAGTCTTCACCATCCTATTGTATGTGTCTATGGATTATACATATATGCATACAAGTTTTTGGTTGATTACTTCCCACCCACCCATCCGTTCCAGCCTTCCCTCTCAGATTCCACAATCTGTTCCATGCTTCTAGGTTTCTGGATCCATTTTGTTCATCAGTTTATTTTGTTAATTAGATTCGACATATAAGTGAGATCACTTGATATTTGTCTTTCAATGACTTGCTGATTTTGCTTAGCATAATACTCTCCTGGTCCATTCATGCTGCCCCAAAGGGTAGAAGGGTATTTTTTTGTTTTTGTTTTTGTTTTTGTTTTTTGTTTTTTTTTGTTTTTTTACTGTAGCATAGTATTCCATGGTATAAATGCACCACAGCTTTTTTATGCACCCATATACTGATGGGCACTTGGTCTGTTTCCATATCTTACCTATTGTAAATTGTTCTGGTATGAACATAGGGGTGCATATATCCTTTCTGATTGGTATTTCTGATTCCTTGGGATATATTTCTAGAAGTGGGATCACTGGGTCAAATGGCCGTTCCATCTTTAATTTTTGGAGAAAACTCCATACTCTTTTCCACAGTGGCTGCACCAGTCTGCATTCCCATCAGCAGTGCATGAGTGTTCCTTTTTCTCCACATCCTCGCCAGCATTTGTCGTTTGTTGATTTGTTGATGATAGCCATTCGGACAGGTGTGAGATGGTACCTCTTGTTGTTTTGATTTGGATCTCTCAGATGATTAGTGACTTTGAGCAGGTTTTTATATGTCTCTTGGTCCTCTTTAAAAAAGAGTCTATTTAGGTTCTTTGCCCATTTTTTAATTGGATTGTTTATCTTCTTTTGGATAAGTTGTATGGGTTTCTTATTTTGGATATTATTTTGTATATTTTGGCTGTTAACCATTTATCACATGTATCTTTGCCAAATATGTTCTCCCATACTGTGGGCTCCCTTTTCATTTTGTTTATGGTTTCTTTTGATGTGCAGAAGCTTTCATTTTGATGTAGTTCCATTTGTTGATTTTCTCCCTAGTTTTATTTGCCCTAGGAGATGTATCTGTAAGCACATTACTATGAGAAATGTCTGAGATTTGCTGCCTATGGTTCCTTCTAGGATTTTTATGGTTTCCCTTTTTATATTTAAGTCTTTTATCCATTTTGAGTTTGCTCCTGTGTATGGTATAATTTGGTGGTCTAGTTTCATTTTTTTGAATGTGTATCTGTCTAATTTTCCCAACAATATTTACTGAAGAGGCTGTTTTGACTCCATTGTTTGTTCTTGCCTCCTTTGTCAAATATTAATTGAGCATAATTGTGTGGGTAGATTTCTGGGTTCTCTGTTTTGTTCCATTGATCTATATTCCTATTCCTATGCCAGTAGCAGGCTGTTTTGATTACTATGGCTTTGGAGTATAATTCGATATCTGGTATTGTGATCTCTCCCACCTTTGTTTTTCTTTGTCAAGATTGCTGTGTCTAATTGGGATCTTTTTTGGCTCCATATAAATTTTTGAAGTATTTTTTCTAGATCTGTGAAATATGCTGTTGTTATTTTAATAGGGATTGTATTGAATTTATAGATTGTTTTGGGTAATATGGACATTTTAATTCTACCAATCCATGAACATGATAAATTTTCCCTCTTGTTTATATCTTTCTCTATCTCCTTATTAAGCACCCTGACTTTTTCTGAGTACAAGTCTATTACGTGCTTGGTTAAGTTTATTCTTAAGTATCACAATTTTTTAATATATTTTATTGATTTTTTTTTACAGAGAGGAAGGGAGAGGGATAGAGAGAGTCAGAAACATCCATGAGAGAGAAACTTTGATCAGCAGCCTCCTGAACACTCCCCATTGGGTATGTGCCCGCAACCAAGATACATGCCCTTGATCGGAATCGAACCTGGGACCCTTGAGTCCGCAGGCTGACGCTCTATCCACTGAGCCAAGCTGGTTAGGGCAGTACCACAGTTTTTTGATGCAATAGTTAATAAGATTGTTGGTTTGGTTTCCCTTCCTGAGAATTCATTATTGGTGTTTAAAAATTCCATTGATTTCTGGGTGTTAATTTAGTATCCTGATACATTGTGGAATTTGTTTACTAAATCTAGTATTTTTTGATGTTGTCTTTAGGGTTTTCTATGTACAATATCATGTCACCAATGACTAATAAGAGTTTTACTTCCTCCTTTTCAATTTGGATGCTTTTTATTTCTTCTTCTTGTCTGATTGCTGTGGCCAGGACTTCCAGTACTATGTTGAATAAGATTGGTGAAATTGGACATTTCTGCTTAGTGCCTTTTCTTTTGGGAAATGCTTTTCATTTTTGCTCATTGACTATGATGTTGGCTGTTTGTTTGTCATACATGTCCTTTATTATGTTGAGATATGCTCCCTCTTCTCCCATGTTGCTGAGAGTATTTATCAAAGGTGAGTGTTGGGTTTTGTTGAATTCTTTTTCTAAATCTGTAGATATGGTCATGTTATTTTTGTCTTTCAATTTGCTTATGTGATGTAATGTGTTTATTGATTTGTGAATATTGTACCAGCCTTGCCTTCCTGGGATAAATCCCATTTGGTTATGCTGTGTGATCTTTTTAATATATTGCTGGATCTGATTTGCTAATATTTTTTGAGGGTGTTAGCATCTATGTTCATCAGGGATAATGGCCTGTAATTATCTTTCTTAGCAGTGTGATCTAGTTTTGAAACTAGGATACTGCTGGACTCATAAAAACAGTTTGGACGTTTTCCTTCTTCTTGGATGTTTTTAATAGTTTGGGGAGTACGGGGTTTAGTTCTCCTTTTAATGGTTCATAAAACTCCCCTGTGAAGTCATCCAGACCAGAGCATTTGTTTGCTGGGAGTTTTTTGATACCTGCTTCTATTTCCTCAGTTGTTATTGGCCATTCAGGTTTTCTGATTCTTCCTGTTTCAGTTTTGGGAGATTTTGTTTGTCTAGGAATTTGCCCACTTCATCCACATTGTCCAGCTTGTTGGCATATAGTTGTTCATAGTATTTTATTGCAATCCTTTTTTTTATTTCCAGGGGGTCAGTTGTTCCTTCTCCACTTTCATTTCTGATTTTAGTTATTTGGGTCCCCTCTCTTTGTTTCCTGATGGGTCTGGCTAATGGTTTGTCAAACTTTTTTATCTTTTCAAAGAACCAGAACATGGTTTCCCCAAGTCTCATTCCTTAGTGGTGAAAGGTTCTGTAGTCACCAGGGCTGTCTGGAGGAGAACAGGGTAGACACACAGAAGTTTGGGGAGCAGTGCATGACTTGGGAAAGTTTTGCAGACATAGTGGGTTCTCATAACTCCTGGAAACCCATCAAAGAAGTTCAAGGAGGAAGTGTGGGAGCTCTCCTCAATCCTGGAGATGGAAGGTGAAGGTGGGAGTCACTATAACACCTAAACATGGAGGTTAGGAAAATGCTGAGATAGATCAACATAATCAACAAGCACCCTCCACCTGGGTTATTATCCCGTCTGAGCCCTCAAAGGAGTAATCTACAGAGAATTCAACACCATCATTATGAAATGTCAAACTTTACCCCATGATGTTAAGTAAAAAAATAATGGAAAACTGTATAGGTGTCTCCTTCACCAAGATATTTGCCCAGTCAGCTGCTTGTTGAAATGAGATTATTTCCAATGAGTCTTTGTTACACTTTCCTATTAAACTACACTACACAGAGAGTGTATCATCTCACATCAGTGGTGGTGTGACACCTTTTGGGAAAGAGCTGAGGTCATTTCCTGCTCCTGTGGTACCAGAAACAGCAAATCCTGGCACCTGCACAGGTGAGGTGACCAAGGAGCAGCCCTCTAGGGCCTTTTGCACAATTCAGATGGGTTTCATCCAGTTTCCACTGTCCCTGGTAGGTGCATATGTTTTATTTATTGTGGGCCTGTCAGAAGGAAGGGCCCCTATGGGGACAGGTGGGCATATGGGTCAGACCCTGAGCTCAGCATACAGGTGACTGGGCTGTGCTGGGGTCTCTCTTTGTGGGAAAGTTTCCAACCACAGGCTGATGAGAGCTCTGAGGATGGTCCTTGTCCAGAAAGCAAAACAGAAAATACAGAACATAGTGAGGAGATTCCCTAGTCACTTCCCATATGTCTTCTGCCAACAGATGTGTTACCTCCTCCTCTGGTGTCTGCAGTGAGAATGGGGGAAGTTAGAGCCACAGATAAAGAGCAAGAACCATCCCTGGATGCAGCTGAGAGCTTGAGAGGAAATCCCTGTGCCCAACAGGAAGGCCCTTTCTTCCCCACCTCCCTCTGCCCCTGCTCCTGAGGTTGCACACTCTGGGCTTGGTGAGTCAGGAGCTCCCCCTGGTGTCTAAAGCGCCCCCTTGTGCCCAGCCCAGCTGTCTCCCTCAGGGAGGTTTGTGTCTGGGCTCACACTGACTTTCCCTCACTGTGTATCTTGCACAGTAATACACGGCCGTGTCCTCAGCTCTCAGGCTGTTTAATGTTAAATAAACTTGGCTCTTGGACGTGTCCCTGGTGATGCTGAATCGAGACTTCATTGTTGGGCTATAGTAGGTACCTCCATTACCCCATATACCTCCGACCCATTCCAGCCCTTTTCCCGGAGCCTGGGGGGTCCATTGTACACCATAGCTCGTTAAAGAGAATCCTGAGACAGTGCAGGTGAGGGAGAGGGTCTGTGAGGGCTTCACCAGTCCTGGGCCCGACTCCTGCAGCTGCACCTGGGAAAGGACACCTGGGGACAAAGAGTATCAGTCTTGTCAGTCACCTGTAGTCACAGCCTTCCCATGACCCCTGCCTGGCTCCTGAGACCCTCACCTTGGGAGGCTGTCACCAGGAACAGGAGAAGACCCAGCAGTCTCATCTTCTTCTAGACCATAGCTCTGCCTTCCCAGAGACCTCAGTCCTGTGTGAGGAGAGAGCTGTGAGCCTGCATAGTCCAGGTGAGGATTTACCCTGGAGTTTGAACAGACATTTGCATGTGGGCCCGCCTTGCCTATAAGTGTAGGGACTGAGGTTGGGCTTGCCTGGTTTTTCTGAGGATTGTGTGGGGACATCTCTTGCTTTGACCTCACTCAGCATGTAAATTGGGCTCAGCAGACCACATGGGTCATGACACTCATTGGTTTAATGTCAAAGAACAGTCTAAAATCTCTGAACTTATGAAGAAATATGGAGTAATTAAGAAGGTTACACTATTATCTCCTCATGCATATTTCAAGCAGATATAAAAGGGATTAGCATTTGTTCTGACCATTTCTAAATTCAACACACTAGTGTATCCCACAATTTCCAAATTTTTGAATCTAATTTTATATAAATTCTACCCTGTGTGAAATATAAAAATAAAGGACATTCACTTTCAGTGTCTTACATCTTAATTTATTTTGTTACTTTTTTTGGAGAAACCATTGCCCAAGCACATGCAGGTGGGATATTTGTTATTCTTGATGTTGAAACTTTCTGATTATGTCTACATCTTCCTGTGAAAACTCTTCCTTTATGCATGCCCATGGCCGATTGCAGAGACCCTAATATAATTACATCAGAAATAGTCATGGCTTCAAGTGGAAAAAAATACACGAAATAAAAGCAGTGATCATGTATGTTCACAACTGAGAATCATTCATATCCTATGTTATAAGTCTAAGTGGCATCACACAACGTTGTCACAAAATGGCCACCACAAAGATGGCTGGCAGAGGAGGGAATTTGTGGGCAATCAGGCCAGCAGGGGAGGGCAGTTGGGGGCTACCAGGCCTGCACGGGAGGGAAGTTAGGGGTGACCAGGCTGTCAAGGAAGGGCAATTGGGGGCCATCGGGCCAGCAGGGGAGGGCAGTTGTGGAAGATCGGGCCAGCAGGGGAGTAGTTAAGCATAAATCAGGCCAACAGGGGAGCAGTTAGGGAGCAATCAAGCTGGTAGGCAGAAGCAGTTAGGGGCAATCAGGCAGGTAGGCAGGTGGCAATTAGGAGCCAACAGTCCCGGATTGTGAGAGGGATGTCCGACGGGCCTAAACTAGCAGTCGGACATCCTCCAAAGGGTTCCAGATTGGAAAGGGTGCTGGCTGCGTTGAGGGACAACCCACCCCATGCACAAATTTCATGCACTGGGCCTCTAGTATTTAAGTAATTATGGAAGGAGAATAACCTGTTTTCTCAGTCTAGTGTTATGAGTTACGTTGGGGTCCAGAGGGAGGTGAGTGAAGTGGAATCTGAACTTAGAATTTCTCATAGGAAAGGAAACTTCAACCCTGAGAGGAATCCCTCACTCCCAACCTCCCTCTGCTCTTCCCCTGGGAGGTCTCTGTGGTCAAAAGGTGCTCAGTTCTCCCACAAACATATAACATCCTTAATATATAATTTATACCTTCTCATATGAGGCATATGATTTGGAAACATATTCTTTGTGTATATGATTCTGATTTCATTTATTCAATGGAATCTTTGATGGGGGATAAGTTTTTAATTATAACCAAGGCTAATTTATTAATGTTTTCTTTAATGAATCCTGTTTTGGGTGGTTTTACAAAGAACTTCAAGAAAATGCTGAGCATTCACTCTCCATGTGCATTGGCTACAGCAGCCACAGGGAGTGGAGCAGAGGGGAGCGCTGCTGGGAAACTACCCATAAATCTAGATGTGACTTTTAACTGCATAAGGGGAGGAATCTGGATTTGTTCTGAGTCACTGGAGAGAAATATGCTTGATTTTCATGGAAAGAGAATACCTGGACCTCTGGGTTTAAAGCATCCTCCAGTGAATGCCCAGTAGTAATTGCAGGACATGATAGCAACAGCTTATATCAGGGGTCAGCAACCTTTTTGTTAGCATGTGCCAAAACTAGCAAAATCTCTGACTCAAAATTCTGCGTGCCAACCTTAATTTTTTGAGAACATGTTATGCCTACTTGATATCTCTTAAGATGTATGTGAAGAATCTTGAAGAAATAATAAAATTCATTCGATGTCCTGACCTGTTTGGCTCAGTGGATAGAGCGTCGGCCTGTGGACTGAGGGGTCCCGGGTTCGATTCTGGTCAAGGGCATGTGCCTTGGTTTCGGGCATATCCCCAGGGGGGGTTGTGCAGGAGGCAGCTGATCGATGTTTCTCTCTCAGCGATGTTTCTAACTCTCTATCCCTCTCCCTTCCTCTCTGTAAAAAACTCAATAAAATATATTTTTAAAAAATTCATTCGAGCGACAAAAACACAGAATATGATGATGAAAAATACATTTATTTTTTAATGTATACATGTTATGTAAAATTATTTATTTATCTAAGATGCACCTACACTGAATTTATCTGAAAAATTAAAAAAAAGTCTGTATTAAGAAAAAAATTGTAAATGGAAGATTATAAGAGAGGGTTTCGCATGCCAGCAAAAGTTACTGGTGTGTCATGTTTGACACGCATGCCAGGGGTTGCCCACCCCTGGCTTATATCATCATAGGAAATACCCGAATAATTATGAACAGGAGTTTGTTAGAAATAGAAGATTTAAAGATCACACAGAAAAAAGGAACATGTCCTTGCAAACTGGTTAGAAGGGAATTCCTTGTTTCTTACATGCACATTCTCATAGTGTCTCAGTTCTGAAAGGTAACACCTTCTCAAGTGCAGGGAATCTGCACTTGGACACCTTTGGGGTCGTTACTAACATTGTGACACCATGAATCACCCAAACTGCATAATTTATTGGCTCTCATTTATAAAATCCCTCAACAGTTATAGGGAAGAGTGGACACTCCTCCCTTGAGGAGCCATGGTGATGGTGTTTCCGTATGAGGAGCCTTCATTTCTTTAGAACAAGACCTCTTTCTCAGTCCATCATCATCATCAACAGCATCATCATCAGTTGCTTACTCATTCTCATATTTTGTAAGCATGGTGGTTGACCACACACATTGATTTTTTATCAAATAATAAAAGCGGGAATCTTCTCTTTAGATGTCATTGGAAATTGAAACCAAAATGGCCACATCTAAAAGTTGATACAAAGCTTCCAAACAACTTATGGTTTTGGATAGGAAAGAGGTCCCACCCAAGACAAGGGACCATACCCCGTGTCCAATTCTGTGGTCATCAGTACTATCACCATCACCATCACCATCACCATTATCATAATCATTTTGTTATTTATCATCATTTGTCTGAATTTCTAAAGAGGTTGTTTTTGTACCCACATAATGGCCCTATTTCTAAATGTTTGCTCAAATTTTATAATTGTTCAGTAAAATAAGTAGCCATATTTTATTTTATTTTTTGCTTGATTGCTGAAAACTGATGGTTCATTCCTGCCTCTTCTCACTTGGCCCCATATGGAAATATAAAAAGAAAAGTTGGGTCTCCTCTCCAGATGTCAATAAAAGGTTGAATACATATAAGCCCCTGGAAGCAGAATTACGCTGCTCCCCCACCTCTACAAAATAAAATCCCTGAGCCAGTCTCCTTTCCTGGCTCCATCAAAGCAGGTCTGACTTTCTGATGGGCCTTTCTTGTGTTTCACAGAGATTTCAACTATGTGCATAATGAACATTCTATGCCCCATGGTGTGTGTGTTTATCATCACACTGGTTGTCTGTACTAAACTGCTGTAGGTCTCCCTACCTCTGCTTGGTGTCACCTACTCTTGGTGCTATGAGCATGATGAAAAAGCAATGAATGTACCACCTGGGGTCCTTCTTCTCTAGTTTTGCATTCATAGGCTTCTGCTGCCCATTGTCCAGAACACGTGAATTCCGTTGTTGACTGGCTGGGACCCTGAGCTGTAGAGATGAGCTGTACTATTGAGTCAGTAGAGACTCTGGTTAGATTTAGCTGATGTAGTTCAGATTTGATAATGAATTGTCAGACAGGCACAAGGATGTCTGAAAGAGACTCTCTGTGATTTGTGCAAGTGAGAAAGTTGCCTCTGTTTACAACAGACTTTCTAACTCAGAGACTTCAAAGATAAGCTCAGAATCAGGAATCCAGAGGTTTTCTGAGGGAAACTGTGACATGAAGAGGGAACCACACAGGAAACCAGCCCAAACCTCCCACTGCACCTGCTGCTGGATGGTCCTTGTGTTCAGGTACCCAAAGCACCTCCTGGTGGTCACAGCCCCTCTTGCAGGGAGGTTTGTGTCTGGGCTCACACTGACTTCCCCTCACTGTGTCTCACACAGTAATACAGGTCCATATCTTTGGCTCTCAGGCTGTTCATTTGCAGATGCAGCAGGTTCTTGGCATTGTCTCTGGAAATGGTGAATTGGCCCTTCACAGAGTTGGCATAATTTGTGGTACTTCCATCAGGATTCATTTGACATAAACACTCCAGCCTCTTCGCTGAAGCCTGGTAAACCCAGTTCATCCAGTAGCTGCTGAAGGTGAATCCAGAGGTTGCACAGGAGAGGCTCTGAGACACCGCCCCCCCAGAGTCCACCAGCTGCAACTCACACTGGACACTTGCAAACACAAAGATGTCCTTGTCAGGAAACTCTCACATGTCCACCATATCACTCACTCTTGTCCACTCACATATTCAGTATCTCTTGTTCTCTATAAATTACCTCTTAAAAGAGCCACAAGGAACACCCAGCTGAGTGGTCTGTGTTCAGTCCTGATCAGGGAATGGGAACACCTGGGGATCCCAGGGCTGGGCTCCTGTCCCAGATCTGCAGGGTTAGGGCTGGGCTGGTTTTTATGAACAGCGTGGCCTCTATTTGCATGTCCTTCTACTATATAGGATCTCTGGGTTGGATGGTGATACAAATAATGCCATCCCAGGTGTAACATGTCCAAGGGTGCATGTATGTTAAATAATTCCCCACAACTACACCTGTGCACTCCCCACTGAACCCAACTGCTCCAGGTCACCTGTACAAAAAAGAGGAGGATTGAAAATAATTGATTCCTTTGACAGTCACCAATAATGACAACCAAGAGAAATTAATATTCAAATCCCAGAATTAAAAGTGTAGGAGTTTCATGTCCAGGAGACAGGAAGTTCCATCTGACAGTATTTTCAAGCTTTTTTAAAAAAATATATTTTATTGATTTTTTACAGAGAGGAAGGGAGAGGGATAGAGAGCTAGAAACATTGATGAGAGAGAGAAATCGATCATCTGCCTCCTGCACACCCCCTATTGGGGATGTGCCCGCAACCAAGTTACATGCCCTTGACCGGAATCGAATCCAGGACACCTCAGTCTGCAGGCCAACACTCTATCCACTGAGCCAAACCAGCTACAGCTCAAGCTTTGTTTTATATATTTCAGTGTTCCTATGTAGGATGCCTAAATGTTTCCCAGAGGTATATCCTCTTGTTTCCCACCATGGGGCCAAGGGGCAGGTCAGCAAATGTCCCAAGACACCCCTGGATCCTTCTGTGCCTGCCTCCACCTGCGGGCTGCCAATTAACCTCAGTCACTGGAAAGGCTCAGTCTCTGAAAGAGACTCCCGTGGAATCAGGAGGATGGGGCACTAGGATGTCCCTTAAGGGGGAGATGCTGATCAGACTTCAGGGAAGGTGGTGGGTGTGTTCCTCTGTTCTAGAGCCACATATCTGAGTCTGTCCTTGATTTTCCCCTGAACTTGACACCTTGAAACCCCTGGTGCTAAGGTGGGTGGGTTCTGTGGAGATCAGAGCTTGGGTCTCCCAGAAGCCAGGATGCTGTTACTATCAGATCTCCCATGAGGAGCATGCACCAGTGAATTTCAAGAGAAAGTTGGTCAATGGCCTCACCAAAGCCAGTCTCTGACACATCCTGAGACTCCCAGACGTCTACAACCAGGCTTTTGCCCCTTACTCCTCAGCAAGGCTTATGATTCAGGGTGGGGTGACAGGGTTCCAGAGGTGGGGGAATTGCTTTCCCCAGGCTCATGCCATTGGGTGGGGATTGCTCCTCCCAAGAAATATGGCTGCTGAGGAATGGAGGAGGGCTCAGACAGGGTCCTGGAGGCTCTTCCCCCACATCCCTCCCCAAAGCCACCCATCCTGACTCTCCTCAGGCAACTGCCATCTGACCGCCCTCCTTCCCTTGGAGCACAGCATGAGTGGCTGCTAACACACATTTTGCTCCTTAACCTGATGAAGTGGTGGCTTTGTCTCCTTCAGGCTCTGCCCAGTGAAGGTGCAGAACCCTGGTATGATATGAAAGCATGGATGCGTGTCTGTGATGTGGTGTTACCTGCATTTCAGGGCCGGATCCACCTGTGGCCTCCGAGTCCTCACTATACGGAGAAGGTCATGCCTCACCTGGGAGGTGGTCCCCTATCACCTAAGGGGAGTCAGGTTCCCCCAGGTCTGTCACATGCACCTGAGGTCTGTGTTGGGCTCAGCACCACTATCGTGATCCCCACAGCCCCTGTCTGTCACTCTGTTACCAGGGGCCTGAGACCCTCTCCAGCCCCAATGTGCATGGGCATCTTCATGTGGGTGTTAGGAGGTCAGTGGTAACGGTCATGGCTGCAGCTGTCCCTGGGGTCAGACGTGGCATCCGTCATTGTCCTCCATGTGCCTCTGGACCCGCTAAGTCTGTCCAATGCTGTGGGGAGTAGGCTGCTGTGTGTGGCTGAGATTTGCCTATTTATGGTAGGTCTTTAATGGAACCAGGAGCTGGACTGACAATTCCAGTCTGGGTGGATTTACAAGACACAGAGTCATCCTTTCAAAAGGGAGAACAGAGTTTTGCTCATTTGAAACACACAGTCCGTCAATTACTCCAGCTTCTGAAGTGGCATTTGCCTATTAACCTCAGTACTGTTTCCATAAAGGTGTTTCCAACGTGGACTCACCTCTCCATCCTCCTTCAGGGCTATTCTGTAATGTTGGCCTCACAGATATTGCCTGAATATCTAGGCTGTAGTCACTGGGGACAATGGTGGCACTGGGAGTGGCCAGCCGCCCGGCCTATTCTGGGACTGCCGTCTGCTCCAGAACCCATGGGCCTGTCCATCATGCTGTTCCAGCTGGTGGGGCCAGACAGATGACTGTGACCCCAGGTGTGTGACTGTTAGAGGAGCCATGGGGTCAGCATCCCTCGGGACTTACACATGAACCAGCTTGACCTACAGCAGGGCCCACGGGACCTAAACTCACAAATGATAGCTTACGGACCCTGATGAGGGGATTAAAGACAGGACACAGGCTGATATGTCATGTGAGATGGCTCATTACTGCCTCTTCTCCATCTGCCCCCCCCCACACACACACACACAGGAAATTGGGTAAGAAATGATAGCTTTGTCTTTAAATGTCATTGTGAGATTAAAACCACACAAGTCCCTGGAAGCAGATTCCTCCCTGTACCCACTGCCTTGCCAGAATAAAAGCACTGAGTCTGTCCTCTTTCCTGGCTCCATGAAAGCACGTCTGTCTCCCTGAATGACCTTTCCTGTGATTCCCAGAGATTTCAACTATGTACTTAATAAACATTCCATGTCCCTTGGAGTGTGTGTGTGTGTCTTTGTCATCAGCCTGGACACCTGTATCAAGTTGTTGTGGGTCCCTCTGCCTCTGCGTGGCATCACCTATGCTTGGTGCTGTGAGCATGATGACAAGTCATTGACCTTCACCAGTCAGGGTCCCCTTTCTCAAACATTGGGGTCACAGGATTTTGGTGCCCACTGTCCACCCCACACGTGTCCTGCTGATGACTGTCGGGGCCCTGAGCTGTGGATCTGAGCTGCATTGTTGAGTCTGCAGAGCCTCTGATTGGGTTTAGGAGATGTGTGTCTGAAGATTTGATGATGAATTGTCATTTGGGCACAAGAAGGTCTGAAAGAGACAATCTGTGGTTTTTCCACATGAGAAAGTTGTCTCTGTTTATAACAGACTTTTCTAACTCAGAGACGTCAGAGATAAGCACAGGATTGGGAATCTAGAGGTTCTCTGAGGGGAACTGTGACATGAAGAGGAAACCACACAGGAAACCAGACCAACCCTCCAACTGCACCTGCTGCTGGGACGGTCCTTGTGTTCAGGGACCCTTGAGGACCCCCTGGAGCCTGGCGAACCCAGATCATGTAGTAGCTACTGAAGGTGAATCTAGGTGCTGCACAGGAGAGTTTCAAAGCCCCTCCAGGCTGCACCAAAAATCCTCCAGACTCTACCAGCTGAACCCCACACTGGACTCCTGCAAACACAAAGATGTCCTGGTCAGGAAATGCTGACCCGTGCACTGTTTCTCTCACTCACATCCACTAACATACTCAGTGTCTCCTGTTCTCCATAAATTACCTCTTAAAATTGCCACAAGGAAAACTTAGCTGAGCCCAAACCCCATGGTGAGGGGTCTGTGTTCAGTCCTGATCAGGGAATGGGAAAACCTGGGGATCCCAGGGATGGGCTTCTGTCCCAGCACTGCAGGGTCAGGGCTGGGCTTGTTTTCATGAGCAGAGGGGGCCCTATTTGCATGTCCTCCTGCTATATGGGGATTTCTGGTGCTGGACTCTGTCATAAAGGACATGGTCTTTGAGTGTGATATATGTGAGGGTGCTGTCTGTGAAAAATCACTCCCCACATATGGGTCTTTGCCCTGCCCACTGGGCCCACCTGCTGCAGGAGACCTGTACAAAGACCCAAGAGAGGAAATTGTTGTACATATAAAAACAGGAGGTTTAAACTGAGAGATGCCTTTGACTTTTACCTATAATGGCAACCATGAGAAATCAACCCTCACAACCCAAGAAAGAAGTAAAAGTCCAGAAGGTTCATGTTCAGCACATGGTAGGTTCCATCCAACCCTATTTTCCCTACAAAGTGATCAAAGGATAAACTAAGACCAGAGTGTGTGCCTGGCACCAGTGGATCAAATGTTGGGGGAGAGAGGAGTGTCTGTGTGGGTCCCTGGAACCAAAAGCATGAACAATAGAGACCCAGAGTTCTGGGTCCTATTCCTTCAGGGGAGTTTGGTGCTTGACGTGTAGCAGCTGCACTGCCTTCTTTTTTGTGCTTATCCTCTAGACTCTGTTCAAAAACCAATTTCATACATTAGGATATAGAACACTCATAGTCATAACCACATGTGTTTAGGTGAAGATGTCGGTAATGGTTTAGGAGTAATTAATTTTACATCATGGGAATTTTGTGATTGGAAACTTGATTGTAGGGACAAGACAAGGACCTTTATTTTTCTTTGCTGTGGCCACCACAATATATGAGAATCACCTGATGATGAAACTCCCAAATTGTTATCTTCTCTGATCCAAATAGCCCCTCTGTTCAAACGGAGGGAGAAGATAGCTACTCTCAAGGCTGAATTGTTGTATCCCCCCCTCCCTGCTGGTTTCAGAACTCGGGGATAATTCACACCAATGAGTCTCTAGTTAATAGAAAGTTCCCTTCACCCCTCCAATTGAAAAAGCATCTTTGTGAATCCTCATACCTTTTGCTCTAAGCATGTTACAGGCTTGGGGGAAATACTGATAAGACACCTTCCTACAACATCTGTCAGACTGTCTCCTTAAAAGCAAATAAACTGTCACTTTTCAAGACAATCCCCCTCGTATCTGCTCAACTTCAGCCCTAAATCCTTCCCCCTTCCCTGTCACCTAGCAACAGCAGACATTACTCTTTGAAGTATAAGCTGCATTTTGTTCCTGCCCTGTATTGACTAGTGATACACTGGCCCCTTCCCTTTCTGGAAAGTAAAACACCCTTCATCTCTGTATCTCTCATTTTAGTTGTGAATCCTTGCACAGGCCGAGTCACCAGCCAAACCCTAACACTGATGTCTGCTTGTGACTCTCTGGACCACTGTCCCTTGTCCCCACATGATGGGAGTCAACTGAAACCTACAGCTGACTCAGTGTCACATTGGAGGAAGCTACCTGAGAACAAGATGGGGGATTAACCAAGACCAAGGACACACAGGCCCAGGGTTCTTGTTTCATTACGTTGTGATCTCCTTGTTGTTTAGCCAGTTCAAGTTTTCTTCCCTCACTTTCCTCTGAAACAGCCCACATATTTCTTAGAGTCTTGAAGACACTCTGTTGAGAGGGTGCAGGGGCACAAGGCATTGTGTATTGTTTTGTATCTTACATCTTTCCTGAATTCTAGTTCTATTAGCTTCTCATACACTTTTTAGGGTTTTCTATGTTCAAGATCTGCCATCTGCATACAGGTAAGGAGAAACATTTTAGCTTGTTTCCTTATGACTTAGACATTTTAAATTTCCTTTATTGTCTAATTATTCTGACAAGGACTTCTAGTTTTGATGAATATAAGTATTCACAGGGGAGCCCTTATCTTGGTCCTGATGTAAGAAGAATAGTTTTGAAATTTTCTCTGTGTAACATGATGTCACTTGTTGGATTCTCAAATGTGCCCTTTAGGATATTGAGGTACATCACGTCTATACCTAATCTGCTAAGAATTTTAATTCTGAAGTCATTTTCAATTTGAAAGGCTTCATATATATCTATTTATAGGATGTATATGTTATCCTTCATTCTGTGGATGAGGTACGTTGAACCACCCTTGCAAATCTGGTTTTATACACACATAAGGACACTTTATCTTAATTTTTGCTCTTTTTAAAGTTGTAAGTAAAATGGGGAGCTATATTCTATTTTCTTTTTCCTTTGACTTTTGCCAACTGATGGGTCATTGCTGCCTCTTCTCTATCTGCTCCCCCCGCCATAGGAAATCGAATAAAAAAATCATGGTTTTCTCTTTAGATGTCTTTGTGAGATTGAAACAACACAAACCCCTGGAAGCAGAATTCCTCCCCCCGCCCCACCCACCTGAACAACAACAACAAAAAAAGCCCATAGTCAGCCCCCTTTTATGCTCCTCACCAGCTGAGGGGGCCTTTCCTGTGCTTCCCATAGATTTCAACTCTGTGCATAATAAACATCCCAAATCCTTGGTGTGTGTGTTTGTCGTCAGGCTGGACATCTGTGCCAAGCTGCCATGGGTCCCTCTGCCTCTGCCTGGTGTAACCTATTCCCTGTGCTGTGAGCATGATGACAAGACAATGACCATCACCAGAGGGGCCTCCTAATCTCTAACGTTGGGTTCTCATAACTGTGGTGGCCACTGTCCAGTATTCAGGTGACCTGCACTGTTTAGTCAGCGGAGCTTCTTGTTAGATTCAATGGATGTGGGTCAGAAAATTAGATGATTTATTGCCATATGGGTACAAAGGTATCTAAAAGACATTCTCTGTATTTGTCAACGTGAGAAAGTTGTCTCTGTTTACAACACAATTTTCTAACTCAGAGACATCAGAGATAAGCGCAGAATCAGCAATCAGAGAGGTTCCTTGATGGAAACCGTGACATGAAGAGGGAACCACACAGAAAACCAGCCCAAACCTCCAACTGCTCCTGCTGCTGGGATGGTCCTTGTGTTCAGGGACTCTGAGCGCCCCCTGGAGGTTGCAGTCCCTACTGCAAGAAGGTTTGTGTCTGGGCTCACACTGACTTCCCCTCACTGTGTATGTTGTACAGTAATACACGGCTGTGTCCTCGACTCTCAGGCTGCTGAGTTCCATGTAGGCTGTGTTGATGGACGTGTCTCTGGTTATGGAGACTCTGCCTTGGAACTTCTGTGCATAATTTGTGTCTCCATTGTTAGGGTTAACCCTCCCCATCCACTCAAGCCCCTGTCCTGGGGCTTGTCGCACCCAGTGCATCCAGTAGCTGGTGAAGGTGTATCCAGAAGCCTTGCAGGAGACCTTCACAGAGGCCCCAGGCTTCCTCAACTCAGCCCCAGACTGCACCAGCTGCCCCTGGGAGTGGACACCTGTGGGGAGGAGACAGGAGAGGGTGGAAATCCCCCTTGACTCTCCCTGGTCCCCTCCTCAACCCAGGGACTGGGAAGCCCCTTACCTGTAGCCACAGCCACCAGGAGGAGGGTTCTCCAGCTCCAGTCCATGGTGAGGGCTGTGCTGTGAGCACTTCTGTAGGGGACGGTGTGGCTGTGGGTGATGCCCTCAGGGCACAGACTTATCCATATTTATCCTTGTCCACCTCCACCCTTTGCATATTCATGAGGCAGAGTATTTCATAGCTGAGGTCTTGACCCCATGTTAGAGAAAATGAATGTCAGAAGGACCAAGCTCAGTGGGAGTCTAAGGGTCTAAGTCCTTATTCTTAAATATATATATATATATATATATATATATATATATATATATATATATTGTTAAAGGTATTACATATGTCCCCTTTTCCCCCATTGATCCCTTCTAAACCTCCCCCACTCCCCATACCCCAAGCCTTCACCATCCTATTATCTGTGTCCATGGCATATATATATATATGCATACAAGTTCTTTGGTTGATCTCTTCCCACCCTTCCACCCTCCCCTACTTTTCTTCTGAGATTCCACACTCTGTTTCATGCTTCTAGGTCTCAGCATCCATTTTGTACATTAGTCTATTTTGTTCATTAGATTCCATATGTGAGTGATATCATATGATACTTGTTTTTCTCTGACTGACTTAGCATAATACTCTCCAGGCCCCTAAATGCTGTCTCAAAGGGTAAGAGATCCTTCTTTTTACTGCTGCATAGTATTCCATAGTATAAATGTACCCGGGCTTTTAATCCACACATCTACTGATGGGCACTTGGGCTGTTTCCAGATGTTTGCTATTGTAAATTGTGCTGCTATGAACATAGGGGTGCATACATTCTTTCTGATTGGTGTTTCAGTTTTCTTAGGCTATATCTCCAGAAGTGGGATCACTGGGTCAAATGGCAGTTCCATATTTAATTTCTTGAGGAAATTCTGTACTGTTTTCCATAATGGCTGCATCAGTCTGAATTCAAACCAGTAGTGTACTAGGGTTTCCTTTTCTCCACATCCTCGCCTGCACTTGTCATTTGCTGATTTTTTGATGGAAGCCATTCTGACAGGTGTGAGGTGATACCTCATTGTCTTATAATTTTATCTCTCTGATGATCAGTGACTTTGAAATTTTTTCACATGTCTCTTGGCCTCCTGTATGTTCCCTTTAGAGAAATGTTTATTTAGTTCCTTTGCCTAATTTTTAACTAGATTTTTTGACTTCCTTTTGTTAAGTTATATGTGTTCCTTATATATTTTGGATATTAACCCTTTATCAAATGTATCCTTGCCAAATATGTTCTCTCCTACTGTGGGCTCCCTTTTCATTTTGTTGATGGTTTCTTTTGCTGTGCAGAAGCTTTCTATTTTGATGTAGTCCCATTTGTTTATTTTCTCCTTAGTTTCCTTTGCCCTAGGAGATGTATCTGTAAACATATTGCAACTAGAGATGTCTGAGATTTTGCTGCCTATGGTTTCTTCTAGGATTTTTATGGTTTCATGACTTACATTTAAATATTTTATCCATTTTGAGTTTATTCTTGTTTGTGGTGGAAGTTGGTGGTCTAATTTCATTTCTTTGCATGTATCTGTCCAGTTTTCCCAATGCCATTTATTAAAGGGACTGTCTTTACTCCATTGTATTCTCCTCCTTCTTTTGTCAAATATTAATTACATGTAATGGATTGGGTCTACTTCTGGAGTCTCTGTTCAGTTCCATTGTTGGATATGCTTGTTCTTGTGTCAGTAGCAGGCTGTTTTGATTACAGTGGCTTTGTAGAATAACACTATAGCTGGTATTGTGATCCCTCACACTTTGTTCTTCTATTTCAAGATTGCTGTGGCAATTCATATATAGCACATACTTGGGGAATTTAATCTAGACCTGTGAAATATGCTGTTGGTATTTTAATATGCATTTCATTGAACTTGGGGTAGTATGGACATTTTAGTGATGTTAATTCTACCAATCCATGAACACAGTATATTTTTCAACTTATTTTTATCTTGCACAGTCTCTTTTTTAAAAGGAATATAGTTTTTTGAGTACAAGTATTTTTCTTACTTGGTTAAGTTTATTCCTAAGTATCTTATTTTTTTTTTGTTGCAATAGTAAATGGGATTGTTTAGTTTCTCTTTCTGAGAATTCACTATATATATATATATATATATTATGAAAAGTGATCTCTTAGGATTTTGACCAGGAGACCAGGAGTTTGATCACTCACTATGATGTGTGCTGACCACCAGGGGTTGGCATGGAATGAAGGAAGGCTGTGGTTGGCAGCTGGCAGCCAGGGAAGGAAGGCCTCAGGCTGTAGCTGGAAGGTCCCGATCAGCCCTTATCACTGACTAGGCCTAGGGACCATACTCATGCACGAATTTCATGCAGCAGGCCTCTAGTTAGTCTATGAAAATACCATGGGTTTCTGGGTTTTAATTTTGTGTCTTGCTACATTGCTGAATTTGCTTATTAAATCTAGTAGTTTTGGTGGAGTCTTTAAGGTTTTCTGTGTACAATATCATGTCATCTATGAATAAAAAGCATTTTACTTTCTCCTTTCCAATGTAAATGCCTTTTATTTCTTCTTCTAGTCTGATCACAGTGGCTAGGACTTCCAGTACTATGTTGAGTAAGAGTGGTGAAAATGGACATCCCTGTCTTGTTTCTGTTTTTACAGGAAATGGTTTTCATTTTTGCCCATTGAGTATGATGTTGGCTGTAGGTTTGTCATATATGGCCTTCACTATGTTGAGGTAAGATCCCTCTATTTCCACTTTGCTGAGAGATTTTTTTATCAAAAAAATGAGTGTTGGATTTTGTTGAATGTTTTTTCTGTATCTATTGATGTGGTTATGTGATTTTTGTATTTCAATTTCTTTATGGGATGTATCACATTTATTGACTTGGGAGTATTGTACCAGCCTTGCATTCCTTGAATAAATCCCACTTGGTTATGGTGTATGATCTTTTTAATAGATCTTATTTGCTAATATTTTTTGAGGATTTTAGCATCTATGTTCATCAGGGATATATTGGCCTCTAACTGTTTTTCTTTCTAGTGTCTTTATCTGGTTTTGGAATTAGGATAATACTGGCCTCTTAAAAAGAGCTTGGAAGTTTTCTAAACTCTTGGAATTTTGGAATAGTTTTAGAAGTATAGGTGATAGTTCTTTGACTGTTTGTTAAAACTCCCCTGTTAGGCCATCCTGACCAGGGCTTTTGTTGCTGGGAATTGTTTGATTCCTGCTTCTATTTCCTCACTTGTTATTAGTCTATTCAGGTTTTCTGATTCTTCCTGTTTCAGTTTTGGGAGATTGTGTTTTTGTAGAAATCCCTCCATTTCATCCACATTGTAAGCGTGTTGGCATATAGTTGTTCATAGTATTTTCTTACAATCTTTTGTATGTCTGTGGTGTCAGTGGTTACTTCTCCTCTCTCCTTTCTGATTTTATTTATCTGGGGTCTCTCTCTTTGTTTTTTTATGAGTCTGGCAAATGGTTCATTGATTTGTTTATCTTTTCAGGAAACTAGCTCTTGGTTTCAACAAGTCCTAATCTTGGCTGGAGGATGTGTGTCTCCTGCCAGGTCCCTGACCTCAGTGAAGACAGAGCTCCTCACACTGAGGAACTAGCCCTCACAGGACATGATCCTCATTGTGGGCTCACCTTTGTGTGAGAAGAGGCCACCTGGACCAGCTCTGGGCTTTGATACCTGAATGTCTTCTCCTTGGATCAGTGTGTCTCTAAAATGCTGCCCCTAGTGAGGTAATAAATCCATCCCTGTGCCAACCTCTTACAATGCAGATATCCCAAAGCCATAGAAACACCCCCCTGTGTGTGGTTCTCATGTCTCATTGAGTTTGGTAAATGCTCTGATAGAGCAGGATGTTCACAGTCACCTCAGCAGTCGTGTCCAACTTTCAGTTTGGATTGTTTGTATGAAGAGAGGAAGGCCCAGGGCTTAGAGGAAACCCTTGCCCAGCTCCCTCTGCACCTGCTCCTAGGACAGCAGCCTGTGCTCCTGGGCCCTGAGTGCCCCCTACTGTCCAGCCCTGGCTCTACAGGGGAGCGTCCTGTCAGGTCTCACAGGGCAATGACCTCTCAGCATCTCTAGTCCAGTAGTGACTGCTGTGCCCTGATGTCCAATTGCTTCCTCAAGGACACCGTGTGGTTTTGGTGTCTCTGGACAGAGTGAACTGGCCTTTCTGAGCCCCTATGGCTCTGCAGGGAGACCCCAAACCAGGGCTTTAGGAAGCCATCAGGGAGCCCTTCCCTGGAGCTCTTAGTTGCAAAGACACAGCTGACCCTCCCCTCATCCAGAAGCTCCCGGGAGCCCTGGGGCCACTTATGCCCTTAGGTTTCTCTCATTGAAGGTCTCATTTAAGTATCCCGGTGTGTGACCAAATCTCACAGCACTTTTAGTATTTAATAAATTACACATACACACACACTGTGATGATATTCTTTGCTATGAAATCCACATTTTCCCCTTCTCTGTACATAGCACATGAGCAGGGACCACATGTGGGTTCTGGGCCTGGGTGTGATGTTCTTTGGAAGCCAATAAAATGCACCCATGATACAAACACAGACTTTGAAGAGCAGGAACTCGTGTGTCCATGTTCTTGCAGGTCCTGTATACCCAGACACAGGTTAGAAAAGTCAGGTTTGTTCCAGGGAGAGTCAGAGGTGGGGCTGAGTCACCCCTTTGACTGCAGTTGTGCGTTCCTGGAAGTCCCCTGGAGACCCCCCCATCATGAAGCAGGAAAGAGACCTCAGAAGTTGGAGGGGAGGAGGCAGCAGCATTGTCAGCTGTCAGGTGAGACTGCTCTCCCAGGTCACCTGGTGGGTGGAGCTGCAGTGGCACGTGAAAGAGTCCAGCTCTAGGAGGGACCCTGGCTTCCTCAGGACTCCTGGTTCCAGGATGAATTGGGAGTCTGTCTATTCTTGGTGTCCATCCTGATGGTTAACTTCCCTGTGAGCTCCCGCCTGGTTGCCCTCATTCCCTGCCTCCCACATAGAGACACCCACTGCTCAGAGACGCACAGATGCACCTTCAGCCCCTGCAGGAGACTTCATCTCCTCCAGTATTGGTGTCTCTGGTTCACCCTCATGGGTAGTCCTGCCCTGAGTACAAGGTTGGGAGTGAGAATTCAGACTCCACTGGTGGTTACTCAGGCACCTACCAGGGAGAGTTCAGGGACATCCCCATTTCCTCAGGCCCGTGGGTCTGTGCTGGTCCATCAAGGGTGCAGCTGTGGATCTCTGAGCAGTGGGTGTTTCCATGTGGGAGGCAGCGAATAAGGACAACCAGGCGGGAGCTCACAGGGAAGTTAACCATCAGGATAGACACCAAGAATAGACAGACTCATAATTAACCTTGGAACCAGGATTCCTGAGGAAAGTGTGTGCCATCACTTCCTGTAAGTCAGTGTACATTTATCCTCTATGTGGTTCTTGTCCTGATGTGTTGTCACATGTGTGCCCTACATTAAGCAACATCCTTTCTAAACAATGTTCACAGCAAAGTGACAACTCAAATGAATCTCTATCACTACAGAAAATGTCCTTCAGGAACGCTCCTGCATGAAGGGGGCTGATGGCAGCTTCAGGCCACTTGTCTGGGATGTGTCCTGCGTGACTCTGGAGGAATGCACATGTTAAATGAATAGATGATGTGGGTTGCGTGGACTGATGACTAAAATTTTATAGAAGACAGCAAGGGACATAGGAGTACCTGTCTGAAGTAAAGGGCCAGGTAGGACAGTGTGTGCCAGTCTGAGGACAGAGAGTGTGAGGTTCTTTTTAAAAAATACTAGAAGCCCAATGCACAAAATTCATGCAAGAGTAGGCTACCTTCCCTTGGCTGCTGGCACTAGCTTCCCTCTGGCACCAGAGACATGGGCTTCCCTCTAACCTTCCCTCCAGCCACAGTCCTGCTACTGGCAGGCCCCCAGGGCCCAGGCTTCCCTTGTAGCCCCGGCTTCATCCCGATGTTCATCTGGAAGGAAGTCTGGTCTAATTAACATATTATGCTTTTATTATTATTGATATTTTATTCATTTCAAGAGGGAGAGAGAGAAATATAGAAACATCAGTGGTGAGAGAGAATCATGGATCTGCTGCCTCCAGCATGCTCCTTGCTGGGGAACCAATCTGGTGGGCATGTGCCCTCACCTGAATCTAATCATGACCTCCTGGGTCATAGGTCAATGATCTATCACTGAGCCCCACTGACTGGGCCAGAGAGTGTGAGCTTAAACCCAAGGGCACTGATGTCAGTGCTGTTTCCCTTTGAAGGAAATTTGTCCCCAACATGGATGTGATAATCAAAAGGCTGATCTGCTCATGGAGAAGGTCCTGCAGGGAACTGGTGAAGAGAACCTCTAGTGCCTGTTCATAATTCACCTGCAAACACAGTGCTTCTTCTCCTTCCTGGTCCCAGTGATGATGTGACAATTTAGAGATCCAAAGAACAAGAAATGCTCTTCCCTGGGAACAAAGAGCAATGTGGAGAGGCGTGGAAAATACCCATCATAATAGGAAGCTTGCCTCTGCCCCTCTGCACCTGCCCAAGAGTAGAGAAGTGTGACTGCCAGGAGCCAGTCCATCCTTGCTGCTTGACACAGTCGCTGCAGAGAAGAAACATCTGCACAGCATATGTTTCAAGGGACCTGGCGTATATGGCATACTGTTCTTAATATGTTTGCTCCCTTTAGCGCTATGTGTTTTAACCATGGTCACCTCTCTGAGAAAGGTTGTTTTCCCAGGTAGGGATTTTTCCCTGAAGTTAAGGAGGGGATAAAACCTCTTAACTAAGTGCCAGGCAGGTAGTTAATCACCTTAATTACAATCACCCTTAAGCTACATAATCTTTACTCCCTGGAATGGAGATAAGAAACGCCCTAACCTTTGCAATAGAAATTGACAGGATTAAAATCAACTGGTATAAATAAAATACAGATGTAACAAGACAACAAGATAGAGAACCTAGAGAGAGAACCTAGAGACAGGACTTGGCTGGAGATCCTAGACAGAACCTAGAGACAGGACTAGGCTGGAGATCCAAGACAGAACCTAGAAACAGAAACTAGCAAGAGAACTTGGACAGAACCTAGACACAGAACCTAGTGAGAGAACATGGCAAAAGATCCTGGACAGAACCTGGCTACAGAACTTTGCTGGAGTACCTAGACAGAACATGGCAAAAGAACCTGGCTAGAACCTGGCTGGAGAACCTGGTGACCAAACCTGGCTGGAGAACCTGGAGAACCTAGCGAGAGAACATGGCACCAGAACTTGGTTGGAGTTCCTAACCAGAACTTCGCTGGAGATCCTGGAGGGAGAACCTCGCTATGCTGATGAACTGAAACCAGTTTCCATGTCATTCATTCTTCGCCGACTCCGTCCACACTTTTGGGGAACCCTGGACCTGTTGGGGTTGGACCCCAACATGTGACCTGCTGATCCTGAGCACCCCCTGCAGCCCAGCCCTGCTGTCTCCTCAGGGAGGTTTGTGTCACGGCTCACAATGACTTCCCTTCACTGTGTGTTGTACAATAATACACGGCCATGTCCTCAGATGTCAGATTGGTCATTTTAAGAGAGACTGTGCTGGTAGGGTTGTCCCTGGAGATTGTGATCTTCCTTGAATTGCTGGAGCATCTCACTGATCCTTTCCATTTGGTTTACTCACTCTTGCCACCCACCGCAGCCCCTTCCCTGAAACCTGGCGGACCCAGTCCATGCTGTAGTCAGTGAAGGTGAATCCAGAGGCTTTGCAGAAGAGGCACAGAGACCCCCTGGTTGGCACCACGCCTCCCCCAGACTCCACCAGCTGAACTTGGCACAGGCTACCTGCAAACAGAGAAACACACTGAGAATTACCCCGTGTGACCCAGTCCCCATGAGCCTGATGCACAGGGACACACCTTTGGCAGCGAAGAGAAGGGCAGCCCAGATGAGCGTAGACCCCATGATGTGGGCACTAAGGGGCTCACACAGGAGGCTCCTCTCCAGGGTCTGGAGAGACCCAGCCTGGCAGGCTTTCATGAGCAGGGGAGGCCTTGCATTTGCATGTCTTCCCCTGAGGCCCTGACTGAGCTGCCTGGAGGTTCCTCCATCCCTGTAAACAACAAGGGACTGGGGATAGCCTCATGGGAAGGGCTGGTGGATAATGGTGTCTGGGCCAGGACTCAGGGGCACTCGCCTGGTCTGAACATTCTAGTAGCTTATCTGTAAATAGTGATAGACACACTCTGCCAGGATGGAAAGTGGGACTTTTAAGGTTCTCCAGTGCAGGTTGCACATATAACCTCTCATGCAACATCCTGGGACAGGATTGTGGAGATGACAGTGACCCCTAGTGGTTTTTCTGAGCCTCAGGGTCTGAGGACAGGTGTTTGAACCAGCTCCCTGAGAGAAGGCAGGCATGTCTGCCATGGGGAAGCCTTCCCTGGCGTTTCTGAAAGAGTGGCAGCCCCAGTCCTGCTACTTGTATGCAGGTGGTTCTCTGCAAGGGCGCCCTAGGCCTAGGCAGCTGCCTCGGGGGAGAACCTGAAGAACATAACCCTCCGCAGACTAGGCCTCTAGTGCCAGGTCTCAGCTTGCACGTGGGAGGTGCTGTCACCCGGTCTTGTATGCACACTCAGCATCCTGGAATGTCCACCATGTGGCACAGCAGTGCCTGTTTAGCTCAGGAAACATATTTTCTGATATTTGTGGGGGACCCTCCCTAACTGTTGGCAGTGGAGCTGCAGGGAGCGGTAAGCACAGGAGACAGGCTCACCATGGACAGAGGACAGTTCCCTTTCCAGGAACCGGGCCCTTTAAATACAGCCCCTGAGACTCCGTATCTGTGAATTCTAGGATTGTGCTCGAGATCATATGAGTAAGTCGCAGTGGAGAGGACAGCACAGCCCTCCTCACTCTGGGACACGAGGAAGTGGGCCCACCTCTGCAGGGGTGATTTTCATCCATTCCTTTTAGCCTTTGAAAGGTCATTTCCTCCATTTTTTCATGAATAAAGCCAGGAGTACAAAGTCTTACCACCTGAGAGGTCAATAAACTTGTTGGATGATTCTGTCATAAACTCTAACCCCTGGATGCAGGTCCTTGAAGAGCCCCGAGAGCAGCTCAAGGAGAATATGCTGGCCCTTTGGTGAGCACCTGGACATGGGTGCTGGCCTGTCCCAGGACCATAGTGGGGAGCGCACCTGACATCCAGAGCAGGTGCAGCCATTCTCATCAGGTTCTCTGGCCCCTTGGTGTTTACAGATGTGCACAGGTCCTATCTGGCCAGAGAGGGGAGGTGTGCCTGGATGTAGACTGGTACACACTGTTGAGCACAGAGAAGAAAATACACTAGGTGGGCCTTGTGTATGTGGGTTTGCATGGGTTACTCAGGTGATCTCATTCCCAGGAAGGAAAGAGTTAGTCTACTGCAGAAATGAGCTGTGACACTGCAAATTAGCAACTGTGAAGGGACACTGATCTCATTGGAGTAATAATGATAGACCCTGTGGAGAAAGTCAGACTTGGTCACATATGAAAATAGAGGTTAACATATAAATGTGATGTCTTTGACTTTCACCTGTAATAGCAATCACGGGAAATCAAATCTCACAATCTAAGAAAGAAGTAAAAGTGCAGGAGGTTCATGTTCAGGAAACAGGCAGTCCCATCTGACACTATTTCCCTTACAAAGTGATCAGAGGATAACCTAAGACCAGAGTGTGAGCCTAGAGCAAGTGGACCAAGTGATGGGGGAGCGAGGAGCATCTGTGTGGGTCCCTGGGAACAGAAGCTGCACTATGCCCACTCCACATAGAGGATCAAAAGCCTACAGAAGGCCAGGAGGATATACCATCACACCTCCTTCTGAAGTAGAGCCTGTAGAGCAGGGGTCCTCAAACTTTTAAAACAGGGGGCCAGTTCACTCTCCCTCAGATCGTTGGAGGGCCAGACTATAGTTTAAAAAAAACAAAACAAAACTATGAACAAATTCCTATGCACACTGCACATATCTTGTTTTGAAGTAAAAAAACAAAACGGGAGCAAATACAATATTTAAAATGAAGAACAAGTAAAGTTAAATCAACAAACTTACCAGTATTTCAATGGGAACTATGGGCCTGCTTTTGGCTAATGAGATGGTCAATGTCCAGTTCCATATTTGTCACTGCTAGTCGTAACAAGTGATGCAAGTGTGCATCAGTTAGTCTAGATCTGGTTGGAGATTTCAGATGTTTTATTCGGGAAAAAGGCTCTCCTAACTTCAAAAAAAAAAAAAAAAAAAAAGGCCCCACTAACTGCAAAAAAAAAAAAAAAATAGACCTCCTAACTTCAAAAAAAAAAAAATAAATGCTAACTTGTTCTTACCTCGGTTCGCAGGCAGCAGCAGGCTCTGCACAGGAAAGCTCATGACTCTTCCAATTACACTGGAGACTGAGAGGAGGAGTTGAGAGACAGAGAGAAGGAGGGGAGTCAGAGAGTGCAGCGCACATTCCACACAAGCGCACTGTGGGCCCAGGATGAGTTGGCTGCTAAGCAACAGGCAGCGGGGGCAAAAACACCAGGTGGGCCTGATAAGTGTTTTCTGCAGGACGCATGTGGCCCACGGGCCTTAGTTTGAGGACCCCTGCTGCAGAGCCTGTAGAGCCTGTAAAGCCTGAAGAGCCTATAGAGCCTATAGTACCTAAAGCCCCGCTGCTGAAGGAAATATTTCCTGATCCTCTGCCTCCCGCGTGGGAGAATCCATCAACTAGATCCTTGGTTATGGGATCCTGTGTCAGGCAGCCATGTCAGAAGGAGAGCTTTTGGCTTGCCCAGTTATGCAAGATCAACAAGGCAATAGGATTCATGAGCTGCTCTCCTTTAACACTTTAAGGAAATAAGGAAGAATATCAGAATATGGGGCTAACAGCCTGTTTATAAAGGGCTCCTCAATGCGTTGTCTGAATGTTATCACATGACACCTCGGTACTGGCAGATTTTAGCTAAAACGACTTTAGAGGCCAGTCAGTATTTGCTATGAAGAGTAGAATATGATGAGATCTGTAAGCAACTGGCTGTTTGTGGGTGTTCACTGGCTGCCCCACCTAGCAGCCCTCTGGGCCGCATTCTGGCTATAAGTCCCAGGCACTGTGAGACATCCTGTGAGGGATCCATAGAGAAGGAATTTATTTTGCATCCTTGTTATAACCCAGAATATGACCTCATTGGACATCAACACAATTGTGGTACTTAGGAGACAAGCAGAAATCCTAATACCCGTATATCTCACCAGTGAATGACAATGCTCATCAACTATTGAAGACTTAGAAAGATCATTGGACCAATTATGGCCCAAAAGATTTTTGGGAATGCTCATTGCAGCCATCATCTTGGCTATTGTCATTCTGACCACTGCCAGCGTAGCTGTGGCAGCCCTTTCTGAGTCTGTACAGATGGCCACATTTGCAGATAATATGGCGAAAAATGTAACTAGGGAATTCAGTATATAACAGCATATAGATAATAATATATTCGCTAGAAAGAAGACAATAGAGGCAGCCATTGAATATTTTGGGGAAAGGCAGGATGCTATAACATACAGGCAAGTGCTCAATTTTGATTGGGAGCATAAGCACATATGTGTCACCCCTTAAAATGGAACAGTAGTCACCATCAGTGGACTGATGTTA
Organism: Myotis yumanensis; assembly: GCF_028538775.1. Classification (NCBI taxonomy): domain Eukaryota; kingdom Metazoa; phylum Chordata; class Mammalia; order Chiroptera; family Vespertilionidae; genus Myotis; species Myotis yumanensis. Next base: position 16,388,942 of record NW_027223773.1, read on the forward strand.
AAAAGCATCTATGGTAGTCTTTCATGATAACATTACTGAAAAATAAACACTTTTCAAAAGCAAATTAATGAATCCTTACTCGCTATCAATGAACATGAATAACAGACTACTGCTTAGAATGCAGTAAAGGAGCATTTGGAGTGGAGAGACCCCCAACACTTGGTTTCCTAGAATCAGTTGGCACCTAATCAGACCAACCATTGCTGTCATCTTAATTCACTTTGCTTTTCTTATAGTCTGTAAAATAAGAACTCAAGGAATGAATGCACTTCTCAGACGTGGGCATTGCAAAGCAGGAAGTTCGCCGCCTCCCTTTTCTTCTGCAGCTAGCAAAACAAAATAGGGAGAGATGTGGGGGAGCACAAGACTTGTTTGGAAAGTCTGTAAGGATGAAACTCCGAATGGTCAGAACATCCTGGGGGAGTTGGCTGAAGGTAACTAGCCCTGCCTTGACTTTTGCAAACAAGTCCGTGTACGTGTGAGCCCCCGGGTGTTTACTGGAATCTTTATGCTTAGTCTTCAGACATCTTGCTTAAAGGACACTGCAGATGCATGTCTTCTCAAGGATGCTTGCCCTGCTGATTGTATCTAAAAGTTAATTTTAGTTCTAGATGCTGTTGCAATAAAAGCCTAAGGAGACAGGCAAATGGGGCTGTTTGGTTACTATAGCCAGGCAGTCCCTTAGCCCTCTCTTTCACAGAAACATGTGTCAGAGTAATCATTCGTCCTTTGCTCAGGATCTGCCAGTCAGTCCCGGCAATTGTCACCAGCACCAGCACCGCAATTATAATCATCATCATTTGCCTATTCATAATTATGTTCTCATTTTCAGTAGACTTTAATTTTGTACACACATAATGACATATTATCTCAACATTTGCTCTGTTTATATACTTGTTCAGTAAAATATCTAGTCATACTTTATTTTCTTGTTTGTTTGATTTCTGAAAACTGATGGCTTATTCCTGCCACCTCTCACTTGGCCTTGCATGGAAAGCTGAAAAGAAAGGTTGGGACTCCTCTCTGTATGTTAATAAGAGGTTGAAACCACACAAGCCTTTGTTAGCAGAATTCTTCCTCCTCCCCCACCACCTCAAATAAATAAAATCCCTGAGCCAGTCTCCTTTCCTGGCTCCAACAAAGCAGGTCTGACTTCCTGATGTGTCTTTCCTGCATTTTTGAGAGATTTTAACTATGAGCATAATAAACATTCTATGCCCCTTGGTGTGTGTGCTTGTTGTCACCCTGGACATCTGTACGAAGCTGCTGTGGGTCTCTCTGCATCTGCTTGGTGTCACCTACACTCAGTGCTATGAGCATCATGGCAAGTCAATGACCATCACCACCTGTTACCTTTTCTTCTCTAGCTTTGGGGCCACACTCCTCTGGTGCCCACTTTACAGCACACATGTGTCCCGCTGACTGGCTGGGACCATGAGCTGTGTGGGGATGAGCTGCCCTGTTGAATCAGCAGCAGAGCCTCTGGTTCTATTTAGCTGACTTGGGAAGAATTTTTGATCATTAATTGGCACAATAGCGTCTGAAAAAAACCCTCTGCCTTCTGTCCACGTGAGAAAGTTGTCTCTGTTTACAACAGACTTTCTAACTCAAAGACTTCAGAGGTAAGTGCAGAGTCAGGAATCCAAAGGTTCCCTGATGGAAACTGTGACATGAAAAGGAAACTACACAGGAAACTAGCCGAAACCTCCAATTGCACCTGCTTCTGGGATGGTCCTTGTGTTCAGAGACCCTGAGCGACCCATGGTGGTCACAGCCTCTGCTGCAGGGAGGTTTGTGTCTGGACTCACACTGACTTCCCCTCACTGTGTCTCTCTTGCACAGTAATACATGGCCGTGTCCTCAGACTTGAGGCCATTGATCTGCAGATAGGCAGTGCTGATAGAGGTGTCCATGGAGAAGACAAATCTTTCTGAGAAGCCCTGGGCATACGTGGGTGCCCCAGTTTCTGTTTTGATCCAGCCCATATACTTCATGCTCTCCCCCGAGGCCTGTCTCACCCAGCTTATAATGAAGCTGGTGAAGGTGTATCCAGAAGCCTTGCAGGAGATCTTCACGGAGTCCCCAGGATTCCTCACCTCAGCCCCAGACTGCACCAGCTGCACCTGGGAGTGGACACCTGTGGGGAGGAGACAGGAGTGGGTGGAAATCCCCCTTGACTCTCCCTGGTCCCCACCTTATCCCAGGGACTGGGGAGCCCCTTACCTGTAGCCAGGGTAACCAGGAGGAGGGTTCTCCAGCTCCAGTCCATGGTGAGGGCTGTGCTGTAGGGGAGGGTGTGGCTGTGGGTGATGCCCTCAAGGCACAGACTTACCCATATTTAACCTAGTCGACTCTCTCTCTTTTGCATATTCATGAGGCAGGATATTTTATAGCTGAGGTCTTGACCCCACCTGAGAGAAGATGGATGACACAGGGACCAGGGTCAGTGTGAGTCTGAGAGGCAAAGTCTGGAGGATGTGTAACCCCTGCCAGGTTCCTGATCTCCTTTTGAGGAACCAGCCCCCACAGGACATGCTCCTCATGTGGGCCAACCTGTGGGTGACATAGGGCCACCTGGACCATTCTGTGCTTTGATACCTGAATGTCTTCTTCCTGGATCAGTGTGTCTCCAAAATGCTGCCCCTAGTGAGGTAATAAGTCCATCCCTGCCCCAGCCCCTTACAAATCAGATAACCCAAAGCCATAGAAACACCCCCTTGTGTGTAGTTCTCATGTGTCATTGAGTTTGGTAAATGCTCTCATAGAGTAGGATATTCACAGTCACCTCAGCATTAGTGGCCAACTTTCAGTTTGGATGGTTTGTATGAAGAGAAGAAGGCCCAGGCCTCAGAGAAATCCCTGATTAGCTCCCTCTCACCTGCTTCTCGGGCAGCAGCCTGTCCTCCTGGGCCCTGAGCATCCTCTGCTGGCCAGCCTGGCTCTGCGGGGGAGGGTCCTGTCTGGGCTCACAGGGCATTGAACTCTCAGTGTCTCTAGTCTAGTAGTGAAGACTGTGCCCTGTCAGATTGCTCCCTCAGGGACACTGTGTGGTTTTGACGTCTGTGGAGTGAACTACCCTTACAGAGCCCCAATGGCTCTGCAGGGAGACCTCAAATGAGGGCTTTATGTGGGCAGCTGGGAGCCCTTCCCTGGAGCTGCCAGATGCAGGGACTCAGCAGACCCTCCCTTCATCCAGAAGCTCCTGGGGGTCTTGAGGCCTTTTATGTCCTCAGGTTCCTCACGTTGAAGGTCCCATCTGAGTATCCCAGCATGTGGTGTGGGCTCTGGTCCTGGGTGTGACTTTCTCTGGAGACTGATCAATTACACCCACTATACAAACACAGACTTTGAAGAGCAGGCACTAGTGTGTCCATGTTCTTGCAGGTCCTGTACATGCAGATGCAGGTGTCACAGACCATGTTTGCTCCAGGGAGAGTCAGAGGTGGGGCTGGGTCACACCCTGACTACAGGGTTCATTGCTTGGAGTCCCCTGGAGACCTCCTTCAGGAAGCAGGGAACACACCTCAGAACTGGAAGGGGAGGAGGCAACAGCATTCTCAGCTGTCAGGTGAGGCTGCTCTCCAAGGTCACCTGCTGGGGATGGTGAGTGCCTGCCCCTGGTCCCAGAGAGTCATTCTGGGACCTGTCCTCCCAGCATGCACCTGAGACCCTGGGAGGAAAGGAATCTGGTGGCTGATTTTCTGGGAAGGGGCCTGTGAACTGATGATGGGCTAAGACTACAGATGGAAGGAGAATCAAAATGCAGGGCAGTTGTATCTTGTACTAAATCACTTAACTAATATTTACCTAATAATGAGATATCAGAATAAAGGGCTTTTGAATTCCCCCGAAGAGACCTGATCATGTGTTTTAACAATAAAGTCCATTGTGAAACTGCAATTACTCCCTGAGTTCACACCTTATAGCTCACGGAGCAATTGAGACTCCACTCCTCAGAGAACCGCTCCAGTGCAGACTTCTAACTCAGGTTGCCCAGAACCCTCTAGAACCTGCAATTCTGGAAGCAGAAATTGACCCCTGACCTTCTGTACAAGGGGAGGATCAGACAGTGGAAACTTCACTCAATGTGAGAACCAGACCCCACTCTCACTTCTGCTTTGTGTCTATTGACTTGCCCATCATCACTAGTTGCTGTCCACTCAAATGCATGAGTACCTCCCTTTCTCTTAGTATTGCAATTGTTAGGTGGACACAGGAGTCTTACCCCAAGTTTCGTGCTGATGTCTGGCTGTTTTCTAGCCTTGTCTTCCATCCTCTACTTCTTCCACCTCTGGACACTCAGGTGAGGAATCCTGGTCGTCTTTACTCTGCCCCTGGAGGAGCCCATCCACTTCAGCCCCTGCCCAGCACAGGAACCCCCACCAGTCCTCCCTCTCTGACACAGATCAACCTGAGCCAGTCTCTCTCCCAGCTCCCTGAGGCCATTGTGCCTGTTGGGGAGGCCTCCCTGCCTCCTGAGACTGAGGTTATATAAGAACTGAAAGTCATCTCATCTCCTGGTGTGTGGACATCCTCAGTCTCAGCCTCTGAAGCTGCTGTGGGAGGGACCCTGCTGTCCTTGCACAGGGCCCACAGCCATTGTCTGTGTGCCTTTCTTCTCCATCAACAATAACCAGCTCTCTTCTTCTGAGCTGTCTTTGTCCTGTCCATGAATCTGGAGAAGGTCCAGGAGACAATGTCAGATGAAGATGTCAGGACCCAGCTTCCAACAGGATCCAGGCTGAGCCTCCCTGTGAGCCTGCTACTGGGTTGCCTGTGCTGATTTTTGGGTCCTGATTGCCCCCTGGTGTCCTGAGCACACTCTGCAGCCTACACTTGCTGTCTCCCTAAGGGAGGTTTGTGTCTGGGCTCACATTAACTTCTCCTCACTGTGTCTCACACAGTAATACACAGCTGTGTCTTGGGTGATCACAGAGCTCAGCTGCAGGAAGAACTGGTTTCTGGCCATGTCAGCAGTGATGGAGATGCGGCCCTGGAAAGCAATATTGTATCTTGTGCACCCTGTCCAGTACCCCATCTGTTGCAACCCTTTCCCAGTGGGCTGGTAGTTCCAGTTCCAGTAGTAACCGCTGATGACTGAGCCCCCGGACACAGTGCAGGTAAGGGAGAGGGTCTGTGAGGTCTTCACCAGTCCTGGGTTCTACTCCTGCAGCTGCACCTGGGACGGGACACCTGGGGACAAGGAGCATCAGTCCTATCAGTCATGTGCAATCACCTCCATCTCAAGACCCCTATCTGACCCCTGAGACCCTCACCTTGAGGGGCTGTCACCAGGCACAGGAGAAGACCCAGCAGACTCATCTTCTAGAGTCTAGACCACAGCTCTGACTTCCCAGAGACCTCAGCCCTGTGTGAGTAGAGAGCTGTGAGCCTGCACAGCCCAAGAGAGGATTTACCCTGGAGCTTGAAGAGAAATTTTCATGTGGGGCAGCCTTTCCTCTAAGTTGAGGGACTGAGGTCAGGCTTCCCTAGTCATACTGTGACCTATATGGGGAAGACTCTTCCCTTGAGCTGAATCACCATGTAAGTCAGGGACACAGGACCATCTGGGTCATGAGACTCATTGTAATTAAGTGAAAGAATGGCCTAAACTTTCTGAGGATAAAGAGAAATGGTGGATGTGATGAGTAGATGACACTTTTACCTTCTCATGCATCTTTCAAATAGATGTCAAAAGAATAACATTTGTTCAGACCATTTCTGAATCTCCACACCCTAGAGTATCCACAATTTCCAATGTTTTTGGCTCGAACTTTAAAGAAATAATTCTTGTGTAAAAAATAAAAATAAAGAAAAACCATTCTCAATATCCTATATCTTAATTTATGATATTACATCCCAAGCACAAATAAGTGAGACATTGTGATTCTTCATGTTGCAAATTTTGCGATTATGTGTACAGCTTCCTGTGCAAATTATTTGATATGCAAACCCATGGCCTATTGCAGAGAGCCCAATCTAGTTACATCAGAAATAGTCATGGCTTTAAGTGGAGAAATGTCAAGAAATAAATGCAGTAATCATGTATGTGTACAACTCAGAAGCATTCATATGTTGAAATGATGATGGAAAGATGTGAAGCCATGGCCCATGTGGCCTCGGGTTCAAAGACTTGGAGAAAGGGCTGACACACAAATTAATTACACAAGACAAGATATATAAATTTGGAAATTATGTGGGAAGCCAGTTGTGATCTTGGTACAAGGGACCAAGTTCCACTGTGTCTCTGTTCCCATCTGCTTTTATTTATTAGAATGCACAATTGCCTTTCAGGAATGCAAACACATACCAAAGGTGATTTGATAAACAGTAAGATTATAAGGTTGGGGGAGTTTGCTTTAGGCCATTGAGTCAGCAGAAGGTAATAAAATGCAGATATTCAGCCATGCGAATATCAAAGAGCACCATTTAGCCTTCTGACCAAACTTCTCACATTTATATTAATTACTGTTAATCTTGGTTCCCAGTAGAAGGAGTTAGACCTGTTTTCTCTGTCTAGTGTTATCAGTGAGTGATGTTGTGGCTCAGAGGGAGGTGAGGGAAAAGAATTCCTACCACAGAATTTTCATAGGAAAGGAAACTTCACCCCTGAGAGGAATCCCTCACTCCCAGCCTCCCTCTGCTCTTCCCCTGGGAGGTCACTGTGTTCAGAGGGTGCTGGGGTCTCTCACAAACATATAACGTCCTTAATCTATAATTTATTAACTTGGCCATCAGACATATGATTTGGAAATATATTTGTTAGGCTTATGTTTTAATTTGCTCAATGAAATCTTTGATGAGACAAAGGTTTTAATTTTGACTAAGGCTTATTTAACATTTTATTTAATGGGTCCTGTTTTGGGTGACTTCATAAAAAAAAACTGCACAGAAAATGATGAGCCTCTACTGCCCATGTGCCTTGGCTATAGCCGCCACCAGGACTGGAGCAGGTTCTGGTACCAGAGGGGAGCGCTGCTGGGAAACTAACCATAAATCTAGATGTGATAGTAGAACTGGGTGAAGGGAGTAAGCTGGACTTATTTTGAGTCACATGATAAATATATGGATGATATTCATGGGCAGAGAGTTACTGGACTTATGACTTTAAAACCTCCTCCAGTGAAGACCCAGAAGCTAGTACAGGGTATGATAGAGGCAGTTTGTATCATCATAGGAAATGACTGAATAATTATAATCAGGAGTTTGTTAGAAAGGGGAACATTAAAGATCTTGCAGGTAGGGATCAAGAGAAATAAGGAACATGTCACTGCAAACTGGTGGTAAGGGGGTCCCTGTTTCCTACATGCACATTCTCACAGGGTCTCTGTTCTAGAAGGTGACACCTTCCCAGGTCCAGGGGATCTGCACTTGGACATCTTTGGGGCCATTACTGATCTAGTCTCAGCATGGATCACTGAAGCTCCATAATCATTGGTGTCCCATTTATGAAATCTCTCAACACTTACAATGAATGGTGGACACCTCTCACTGGAGGAGCCATGGTGATGATGGGTCTATATGCGGAGCCATCATTTCATTGAGCCAGGACCCCTTTCTCAGTCCAACCTCATCATCACCATTGTCCACACCATTGTTTTATTTGTAATCATTCTTCCACTCATTTTCTATAGATATAGTTGTTGTTCACAAATATTGACTCTTTATCTCATTTTTGGTCATTTATTAAAACTATAAACCCAGTGAGATTAAAAATGGTGGCACAGTAGGTAGATGTGGCATGGACATGATCCCATGAACAAGTTAGAATTACAACTGAAATAGAGAAAGGCTTCCTGAATAATAAATGAAAAACTCACAGGAGAAAACCCTGATACCTGTTATGCCCAGATTTCAGGATCCCCAAGAAACCACATCAGGGAGCCAGGCAGTCTGATGAAAAAGCATAAGAGTCTTTATTCGAACTAGCTTGGCTCCCCCACCTTGCTGACGCAGTGACAGGAAGCAGAGAGAGAGTGAACATTGTGTGCAGAGGGGTTTTATAGGGGGTTGGAGTAAGGGTAGGAGAAAGGGCTGTGGCCTTGCCGATTGGCCAGGCGCAAGTCGGTGTCTTGTTCCTGGCTGTGGCTAGCAGAGGCTTAGACTTCCAGAAAGAAGCTCCTTGCCAAGCACATGGCCAAGGTAAGATGGAGCACTTACCCTGGGACAAGAGGGAGGGCGTAGCCCTAACCCTGGGGCAAGATGGAGGGCCTAGCCCTTACCCTGGGGCAAGATGGAGGGCCTAGCCCTCGCCCTTTCAATACCCAGTGACCACTGGTGGAGACTGCATAGAGACTGGAAGGAGGGGTGGTGGTGTGAAAGTGCTGACTAGGTGACCACAGACAGGAACTAAAGTCCCAGAGAGATATCTCAGCTCAGGGGGCGGGGGGGGAGGCGGTTGGGAGGGAATCACTGAGAATTTTGGCATCTAATCCCTAAACTGGGCTCCCCAGGAAAGAGCACCTAATCTGAGGAGGGTACCCACATAACATCTGGCTGTGAAAGGAGGCAGGGCACTCACTGCCAGGGAGTGGCAGCTGAAACTTCAGGCACCCTCTTGAAGGGCCAATGAACAAAAATTCCCTGTGGAGCCACCCAACTTGTGCTATGGCAGAGGGATGGTAAGTGGACTGGAGCTGTGAGAGCAGAACCCAGGACTTGGGACTCTGGGGATAGAGCTCAGAAGTCAGACACTCCAAGTTTCCTGGCTGATTAATTTCCTCACGCAGCAGAGGAGGACATCTTTCCCACATACACATTTGCCTTGCCTGGGGAGAAGACACACCCTACTGGAAAACACCTTGCCCTGAGGCCACTTATGAGATTAAAAGTAACAATTAGCCTCCAGGGAGAAGCCACCAACCCACACTGTTGAACAACAAACCAAACCAAAACAAAACAAAACAAACAAACAAACAAAAAAAGCCCTTTTGCCACACCTGAGGATGATTGCCTGGGGCTATTCAAACCATAATCTCAATAGTCTGTAGACAGAGGTGGTCTCTGGAGGCTTTGAATCTTTGCTGATCCAATTAGTCAGAAATAGCCTTTAACACTGTCTTGCACTAGAGATTGAGAGGTGTAGAGGATCTACCTAATACATAGTCACAAACCCAAACAGACAACCAAAATGAAGAGAAATGAAACAACCCTCAAATGAAAGAACTAGAGAATTCTCCAGAAGAAGAGATAAATGAAGCAGAGATAAGAAATTTATCTGAGAGTTCAGAATAATAATGGTAAAAATGCTCAAAAAAAGAGAAAAAATAACTCAACAGTATGAAAAAAGACACAGTCTCTATGAAAAAAGAATCGTCTGGAATAAAAAATGGCATAACACAAATAAAGAACACATTGGAAGGAAGACACAGCAGGTTAGGGGAAGCTGAGGATTGAATCAGTGAATTAGAAGACAGTTGAAAATATCACTCAATCAGAGAACCAAAGAGAAAAAAAGAAAAAAAAAACATTTAAAAACCAGGAGGCCTGCTTAAGGGAGCTGTGGGACAACATGAAACATAACAATATTACAATAGCAGGTGTTCCAGAAGAAGCAAAAAGGGACAAAGGAATCAAGAAGGTGTTTGAAGAAACAATGACAGAAAATTTCCCTAACCTGGTAAAGGAAAAAGTCACACAAGTTCAATAGGCACAGAGAACCCCAAACAAGAAGAACCTAAACAGACCCACAAGACACATCATAATTAAAATGCCAAACATTAAAGACAAAGAGAGAATCTTTTTTTAAAAATATATTTTATTGATTTTTTACAGAGAGGAAAGGAGAGAGATAGAGAGTTAGAAACATCAATCAGCTGCCTCCTGCACATCTCCCACTGGGGATGTGCCCGCAACCCAGGTACATGCCCTTGACCGGAATCGAACCTGGGACCTTTCAGTCAGCAAGCCGACGCTCTATCCACTGAGCCAAACTGGTTTCGGCCAAAGAGAGAATCTTAAAGGCAGCAAGAGAAAGGAAAACTGTTACCTACAAAAGAGTTCGCATAAGGCTGACACCTGATTTCTCATCAGAAACTCTACAGGCCAGAAGGAAATGGCATGAAGTACTCAAGGTAATGGAAAGAAAGGATCTGAGATCAAGATTACTATATCCAACAAGGCTATCATTCAAAATAGCTGGTCAAATAAGAAGCTTCCCAGACAAAAAAAAAACAACAAAAAAATGGTAGAAGAGTTCATCACCACCAAGCCAGAATTACACAATCAAAAGGTGTAGAGTAGCTGAATGGATACAAAAACATAACCCCAATATATTCTGTCTACAAGAGACCCACCACAAAACAAAAGACACACAGGTTGAAAGTGAAGGAATGAAAAAAAAAAATTCATGCAAATGGAAAAGAAAAAAAATCTGGAGTAGCAATACTCATATCTGGCAAAATAGACTTTAAAATGAAGGCCATCACAAGAGAAAACAAAGGTATCTACATAATACTAAAAGGACCAATGCAGAGGATATAAACCCTGGTAAACATCTATGCACCCAATATAGATGCACCTAAGTGTGTGTGTGTGTGTGTGTGTGTGTGTGTGTGTGTGTGTATATATATATATATATATATATATTTCTAGAGATTGACAATAATACAGTCATAGTAGGGAATTTTAATACCCCTCTAACTTCACTGGACAGATACCCCAGACAAAAACTTAATAAGAAAACAGAGACTCTAAAGGACACAGTGGATCAGATGGATTTAATAGACATTTATAGAACATTTCACCCCAACACAACAGAATATACATTCTTCTTAAGTACACATGGATCATTCACAAAGATAGACCACATGTTAGGACACAAAACAAGTCTCTACAAGTTCAAGAAGACTGAAGTCATATCAAGCATCATCTCAGATCACAGTGGAATGAAATTAGAAATCAACTACAGTAAAAACACCCAAAACCATTCAAACACATGGAGGCTAAATAGCATGTTATTAAACAATGAATGGGTTATCAACGAGATCAAAAAACAAATAAAAAAACTTCCTGGAAACAAATGAAAATTAACACACAGCAACCCAAAATCTCTAGGACATAGCAAAAGCAGTCCTGATAGGGAAGTTCATAGCACTACAGGCATACCTAAGAAAACTAGAAAAATCAGCAATAAAATACTTAACTCTACAACTTAAAGAACTAGAAATAAAACAGCAAGAAAAACCCAGAGTAAGTAGAAGGAAGGAAATACTAAAGATTAGAACAGAAATAAATAACATAGATACTGAAAAAAAAATCAATGAAACCAAGAGCTTGTTCTTTGAAAGGATAAAAAAAATGATAAGCCATTAGCCAGACTCATCAAGAAACAAAGAGAGAGGACTCAAATAAATAAAACCAGAAATGATAGTGGAGAAGTAACCACTGCCACCACATAAATACAAAGGATTGTAAAAAAAAAAAATACTATGAACAACGATATGCCAACAAGCTGGACAATGTGGATGAAACAGACAAATTCCTAGAAAAATACAATCTCCCAAAACTGAATCAGGAAGAATCAAAAACACTGATAGGCCAATAACAACTGATGAAATAGAAGCAGTAATCAAAGAACTCCCACCAAACGAAAGCCCAGGTCTAGATAGCTTCACAGGAGACTTTTTCCAAACATTCAAAGAAGAGCTAACACATATACTCCTCAAACCATTTCAGAAAATACAAGGGGAAGGAACACTTCCAAACTCTTTTTATGATGCCAGCATTATCCTCATTTCAAAACCAGATAAAGACACTACAAAGAAAGATGATTACAGGCCAATATCCCTGATGGACATAGATGCTAAAACCTTCAATAAAATACTAGCAAATCGGATATCCCAATATGTTAAAGAGATCTCACACCGTAACCAAGTGAGATTTTTCCAAGGATGCAGGCTAGTACAATATTCACAAATCAATAAATGTGGTACTTCACAGCAACAAATTGAAAGACAAGGATCACACGATCATATGAACAGACACAGAAAAGCACTCAACAAAACCCAATACCCATTTTTGATAAAATCTCTCGCCAAAGCGAGAATAGAAGGATCATACCTCAACATAATAAAGACCATATATGACAAACGTACAGCCAATGGGCAAAATGTAACAGCATTTCCCCTAAGAACAGGTACAAGACAAGGATGTCTGCTTGCACCACTCTTATTCAACATAGCACTGGAAGTCCTAGGCACAGTGATCAGACAAGAAGAAGAAATAAAAGGCATTCAAACTGGAAAAGAAGAAGTAAAACTATCATTATTCGCAGATGACATGATATTGCACCTAGAAAACCCCAAAGACTCGATAAAAAACTACTAGACTTAATAAATGAATTCAGCTATGTAGCAGTCTACAAAATTAACAAACAGAAATCTATGGCTTTTTATACACAAATAATGAACTCACAGAAAGAGAAACTAAAAAAAAACACACAAAAAAATCAATCAAACAAACAAACAAAAAACAATGCCATTTGCCATTGCACAAAAAAATTAAGATACCTAGAATAAACTTAACTGAGGAGACAAAAGACCTGTACTCAGAAAACTACAGGATGTTGAAAAAAGAGATAGAGGAAGACATAAACAAATGGAAGAATATAGAATGTTCATGGATTGGTAGAATCAACATCACTAAAATGTCCATACTAACCAATGCAATCTATAGATTCAATGCAATCCCCATTAAGATAACAATGGAATATTTCACAGACCTAGAACAATCTCTCCAAAAATTCATCTGGAATAATAATAAAAAACAAAACAAAACAAAAAACCCCGAATAGCTTCAGCAATCCCGAGAAAGAAGAACAAAGTTGGAGGGATCACAATACCAGATATCAAGCTATATTAAAAAGCCACTGTTCTCAAAACTGCCTGGTACTGGCACAAGAACAGACATGTAGACCAATGGAACAGAACAGACAACCCCAAAAATCAACCCAAGCCATATGCTCAATTAACATTTGACAAAGGTGGCAGGAGCAAACAATGGAGACATTATAGTCTCTTCAATAAATGGTGTTGGGAAAATTGGACAGATGCATGCAAAAAAATGAAACTAGAGCACCAAAGTACACAATATACAAAAATAAACTCAAAATGGATAAAAGGACTTAAACATTAGATGGGAAACCATAAAAATCTTAGAAGAATCCTTAGGCAGCAAAATATCAGACATATGTCATAGAGATATCTTCACAGGTACAGTTCTTAGGACAATGGAAACTAAAGAGAAAATAACAAATGGGACTACATCAAAATAAAAAGCTTCTGCACAGCAAAATAAACCATTAACAGAACAACAAGAAAGCCCACAGCATGGGAGAACATATTTGTCAATGTTATCCTATATGATAAAGAGGTAATATGAAAATTGACCCTCACAAGATGGCTGCCTATGACCAGGCCAGCTGGGGGATTAGTGAGGGATGACCAAACGACTGAACAGCAGGCTGTGTGGGGTGACCAGGCCGGTGGAAGGGAGGGGGGGCATGAGGGGTGACTAGGCCGGCAGAGAGGAAGTTGGGGATGACCAGGCCAGTGGGGTGGGGCAGTTAGGGGCAACCAGACTGGCGGGGGGTGCAGTTGGGGGAGATTAGTCTAGCAGGGTGGGTGGTGATGAGCAACTAGGCAGGCGGGGGGTGCAGTTGGGGGTGACCAGGCCAGCAGAGGTGGGAGGTGGGGGGCAACCAGGCTGGCAGGGGGGCAGCAAGGGGTAACCAGGCTGGTGGGGGGAGAAGTTAGGAGCAACCAGGCTGGCAGGGAAGGGGCAGTTGGGAGTGACCTGGCGGGCAGCAGGGGGCAGTTATGGGCTACCAGGTCAGCAGGGGCGTTAGTTAGGGACAATGAGGCCAGCATGCAGAGGCAGTGAGGGGCAATCAGGCCAGCAAGGGGGGGTGCAGTTTGGGGAGACTGGGCAGCAGGCAGGTGAGCGATTAGGAGCCAGCAGTCCAGGATTGTGAGAAGGATGTTTGACTGCCAGTTTAGGCCTGATCCCCGACTGCTAATTTAGGACCCCCCACCCCTGTGCATGAATTTTGTGCACCAGGCCTCTAGTATCCAATAAGGGTTTATTCTCCAAAATATACAGGGAACTCACACAACTTAACAAAAAGGAAGATAAACAATCCAATCATAAAATAGGCATAGGCAAGGACATAAATAGAGACTTTTCAAAAGAGGACATAAAGAAGGCCAAGAGACATATGAAAACTTGCTCAAAGTCACTAATCATCTGAGAGATGCAAATCAAAATGACAATGCGGTGCCATCTCACACCTGTCAGAATGGCTGTCATCAACAAATCAACAAACGACAAGTGCTGGCGAGGATGTGGAGAAAAAGGAACACTCGTACACTGCTGGTGGGAATGAAGACTGGTGCAGTCACTGTGGAGAATGGTATGGAGTATCCTCAAAAAATTAAAAATGGAACTCCCATTTGACCCAGTAATCCCACTTCTAGGAATATATCCCAAGAAACCAGAAACACCAATCAGAAAGGATATATACACTCTTATGTTCATAGCAGCACAATTTATAATAGCTTTGATTTGGAAACAACCTAAGAACCCATCAGCAGATGAGTGGATTAAAAAACTGTGGTACATCTACACAATGGAATACTACACTGCTATGAAAAAGAAGGAACTTTTACCATTTGCAACAGTGTGGATGGAACTGGAGAGCATTATGCTAAGCAAAATAAGCCAGTCCGAGAAAGATAAATATCACATGATCACACTCATTTGTGGAATATAATGAACAACATAAAATGATGAACAAAAATAGAGCCAGAGAAAAAATATTTTAGAATATAATAGAAATAATCCTGCCATTTGCAGATTTTTAATATCTCCTACAACTTTTGAGATATCATACTATGATAGTACAGTTTTGGCAATATTATGATACTTAAAATATTTTTTCTTGAAATACTAATGTTTATTGTATGTAATCCTATATAATAAAGGGCTAATATGCAAATCAACTGAACCATGGAATGACTGGTCGCTATGACACTCACTGTCTTCCAGGGGGCCGATGCTCATCTCAGGAGCTGCCCCCTGGTGGTCAGTGCGCCAGAAGTCAGGCTCAAGGCTGGAGAGCACAGTGGTGGTGGTGGGAGCAGTCGGACATCCCCTGAGGACTCCTGGACTGCAAGAGGGCTTAGGCCCAGCTGAGGGACACCCGTCCCCCCTAGTGCACAGATGTTGTGCACCGGGCCTCTAGTATTAAATATTTTCTTCTTAGTTCCCTTTGCCCTAGGAGATGTATCTGTAAACATATTGCAACTAGAGATGTCTGAGATTTTGTTGCCTATGGTTTCTTCTAGGATTTTTATTTATGACTTATATTTATTATCATTTCTCTTAAATAATTGGTGTTTCTTGCAAGTAACATTATTATATTAAAATCTTTTTTCTTGAAATATTAAGATTTATTGGATGTACCATTATTATATTGAAGATAGTTTTTTTCTTGAAATATTAAAAAAATAAAAAATTAAAAAATGAAGAAAAAATAGAGACAAAAAAACCCTCAAAAGGGAAATAGGTAGCCAAACATTATATTATTTTACATTCGACTGCTGCCTACTTATGCCTCATTCCTGCACTTCTCCCTCTGCCCCACATGCGAATCTGTCCTGAAATATTGGTCTTCTCTTCATTTGTCAGTAAGAGGTTAAAACCACACAAGTCCCTGAAAACAGAATTCTTCCCCTCCCCCACCAGCTTGACAAATCAAGTCCCAGAGTCAGTCTCCTTTCCTGGCTCCATCAAAGCAACTCTGACTTCCTGAAGGGCTTCCCTGTGCTTCACAGAGATTTCAACTCTGTGCACAGTAAACATTCCATGTCCACTGGTGTGTGTGTCATCAGCCTGGACATCTGCACCAAGCTTCTGTGGGTCTCTCTGCCTCTGCCTGGTGTCACATCTCTCCATGCTATGAGCATGATCACAAGTCAATGACTGTCACCACCTGGATTCCTTCTTCTCAGCTTTCAGTTCACATGACTCTTGTGCTCACTGTCCAACATGCTCTTGTCCTTCTGGCTGGCTTAGACCCTGAGCTGTGTGGGGCTGAGATGCACTGTTGAGTCAGTAGAGCCTCTGGTTGGATGTAGGTGACGTTGCAGAAGATTTGATCATTAATTGGACTTGGCACACGAGTATCTGAAGAGACGCTCAGTTTGTCCACCTGAGAAAGTTGTCTCTGTTTACAACAGACTTTCTGACTAAGAGATGTTGGAGGTAAGCACAGAGTCAGGAATTCAGAAGTTCACTAGGGAAACTGACATGAAGAAGAAACCGCACAGGAAACCAGCCCAAACCTCCAGCTGCATCTGCTGCTGGGATGGTCCTTGTGTTCAGGGACCTTGAGCGCCCCCTGGTGGTCACAGACTCTCCTGCAGGGAGGTTTGTGTCTGGGCTCACACTGACTTCCCCTCACTGTGTCTGTTACACAGTAATACACGGCCATGTCCTGGGCTCTCAGGCTGTTCACTTGCAGATACAGCAGGTTCTTGGCGTTGTCTCTGGAGGTGGTGAATTGGCCCTTCACAGAGTTGGCATAGTATGTAGTACTTCCATCAGGATTTATTCGGCATAAACACTCCAGGCCCTTTCCTGGAGCCTGGCGGACCCAGTCCATCGAGGCGCTATTGAAGGTGAATCCAGAGGCTGAACAGGAAAGTCTCAGAGATCCCCCAGGCTGCACAAAGCCTCCCCCAGACTCCACCAGCTGCACCTCACACCGGACACCTGCAAACACAGAGACACCCTGGTCAGGAAACTCTCAAACATCCATTGTTTCTCTCACTCATACCCACTCACATACACAGTGTCTCTAGTTCTCCATAAATTACCTCTTAAAAGAGCCACAAGAAAAACCCAGCTGAGCCCAAACCCCATGGTTAGTGGTCTGTGTTGAGTCCTGATCAGGGAATGGGAACACCTGGGGATCCTGGGGATCCTGGGGCTGGGCTCCTGTCCCAGATCAGCAGGGTCAGGGCTGGGCTGGTTTTTATGAGCAGAATGGACCCTATTTGCATATCCTCCTGCTATATAGGAAGCTCTGGGGTTGGATGCTGATACAGATAACACAGTCCCAGGGAGTCACGTGTCCAAGGGTGCATGTCTGTTAAATTATTCCCCACATCTGGGCCTGAGCACTGCCCACTGAGCCCTAATGTTCTAGGTCATCTGTACAAAAAAAGAGGATTGAAAATGATAAATTCCTTTGACTGTCGCAAGTAATGACAACAAAGAGAAATTAACCTTCAAATCCCAGAATTAAAAGTGCAGGTGGTTCATGTTCAGGAGACAGGAAGTTACATCTGACACTATTTCAAGATTTGCTTTATATATTTAGGTGCTCCTATGGTGGGTGCATAAATGTTTACCAGAGTATATCCTCTTGTTGTATCCATCCTTTAATTATTAATGTCTTTGTTTCTCTCTTACTATAGTCTTTCTTTCAAAATCTATTTTGTCGGATATGTGTTGCTACCCCATTTTTTCATTTCCATTTGCACGAAATTTCTTTTATGATTCCTTTACTTTTATCTCCGTGTGTCTTTCATTCTGGAGTGTGTTCCTTATAGAAAGCATGAATGTGAGTCCTGCAGTCTTGTACAATAAGCTACCCTATGTCCTTTGATTATAGCATTTATGTCTTTTACATTTTAAGTGATGTTTGATTGGTACAAATTTATTGCCATTTTATGCTTTTACCTTTGTATTTTTGTCTTCTTTTTCTCTCCCTCCTTCTCCTCCTTCTCCACCTCTTCCTTCTCCTCCTCCTCTGCCTACTCCAGCAGACCCTTTAACATTTCTTATAATACTGGTTTGGTGGTAACAAACTCCTTTAGCTCTTTCTTGTCTGGGAAACATTTTATTTATCCTTCAATTCTGAAAACCTTGCTGGGTAAAGTAGTCTTGGTTTTAGGTTCTTGTTTTTCATCACTTTGAATATTTCTTGCCAATCTCCTCTGGCCTGCAATGTTTCTATTGAAAAATCAGCTGAGAGTCTTATGGGAGCTCTCTTATAGGTAATTAGCTGCTTTCAAGAATCTTCCTTGCTTTTAAAATTCTCTTTTTGTCTTTATCATTTGTCATTTAAATTATGATGTGTCTTGTGGGCCTCTTTGGGTTTATCTATCTTATTTGGGTCTCTCTGTGCTTCTCAGACTGTGTGTCTCTTTCCTTTGCCAGTTTAGGGGAATCTTCAGTCATTATTTCTCAAATAGGGTCTCAATCACTTGCTCCATGTCTCCTCCTTCTGATACTACTATCATGGGGATGTTGTTTCATTCCACGTTGCCACAAACTTCCCTAAAACTATCCTCATTATTTTAAATTATTTTTATTTCTTATCAAATTGTGCATTTTTCCCTACTTTTACTTCCAAATCACTGAATTTATCCCCTGCCTCATCCAATCTAACTTTTATACCTTCCAGTGTATTCTTGATGGCAGATATGGTATTCTTCATTCTGAAGGGGTCTTATTCATAGTTTCTACATAATTTTTCATGCCATTATAGTCCCTACTAAGTTCATTGGGCATCCTTATAATCATACTTAGAACTCTATATTTGATAAATTGCTTACCTCCATTTAATTTCATTCATTTTCTAGAGATTTACATTGTTTTTTTTCTGGGACCTATTTCCTTGTCTCCCCAATATGGTTGTCTCTTTGTGTTTCTTTCCATGTATTAGATGGAACTTCTATTACTCCAAGTTTTTGTGGGGAATCCTTATGTAGCAGGTGTCCTGTGAACTACACTGCTACAGTCCCCTTCATGTATGGAGCTCGATGCTCTGGAATGTCCCCATGTGTGTTATGTGGGCTCTCTTGTTGTAATTGGGTCTTGATTTCTGTTGGCCCATTCATGGCTGGTATTGACCTTCAAACTGGCTGACTGTGAGGCTGAAACCAGACAACATCATGGAATCTGATGTACAGGTGTTGACAACAGTAAACAATACAATAAAAAACAAAACAAATAAACAAACAAACAAAAAAAACAAAACAACACCACCACAAAAACAAAGAAAATCACAAGAGAAACAAAAAGAATAAAGGAAAAAGTATAAGAAAAGTAAAAAAAAAAATATGAAAGGAAAGAAAAAAGAAGGAAAAAGGCATTAAAATGGGGGGAAAAAGAAAAATACAATAAGGAACACAAAGTGAAATATAAGAGACAAGGAAAAATAGAAAAGAAAATATAATGAAAGTAACACAAGAAAAATGGAGGTTCTCCTCAGCAGAGTATGTAGTGCCTGCTGCGATCTCCCTTTGGAAATGCTGTGTGAGAAGCTTGTTGGATGTTGCTCCAATGTTGTCTGAGGATGGCCAGTGGGTGTGCTGGCTTAGGGCCTCCTGGGAGGTTCTCTGGGGCAGGCCCATCTTACATGCTGTCTATGCCTAGCCCTTGGCAACCAGTTTGAAGATATAAGTGACCCAGTTTGTGGTGCCTCTGATGGGCTTGGCTGTGCACAGGAAGGACTAAGCTGAGCTCCAAGCCTGGTGTTTACCCCCATGAGATTCAGGGGCAGGTCAGCAAATGTCCCAAGCCACCCCTGGGTCTGCCTCTGCCTGCCTCCAGCTGCTGGCTGGCTGTTAACCACAGTCACTTGAAAGGCTCAGTGTCTGAAAGACCCTCTGGAGGAATCAGGGGGATGGAGCACTAGGATCTCCCTTAAGGGGGAGATGCTGATCAGACTTCAGGGAACATGGTAGGTGTGTTTCCCTGCTCCAGAGCCACCTGTCTGCATCTGTCCTGATGTTTTCCTGTACTTGGTACCTTGGAACCCCTACTGGTCAGGTGGGTAGGGCCTGGGGAGATCAGAGATGGGGTCTCCCAGAAACTGGGAGAGTGTTTCTATCAGATCTCCTGTGAGGATCAGGTGCCAGGTAGGTTAATGGGAAAGTGGGTCAATGGCCTCACCAAAGCCAGTCTCTGTACCTTCTGAGATGCCCAGGCATCTACGCCCAGGCTTATGCCCCTGACTCCTCAGCAGAGCCTAGGATGCAGGGTGGGGTGACAGGGTTCCAGAGGTGGGGGATTGCTTCCCCAGGCTGATGCTAAGGGGTGGGGTTAGCTCCTCCCAAGAACAATGGCTGCTGAGGAATGCAGATGGGCCCAGTACAGGGTTCTGGCACCTCTTCCCCCACCTCCCTCCCCAAAGCCACCCATCCACAGCATGAGTGGTTGCTAACACACATTTTGCTCATTGGCCCTTTAAGTGGTGGCCTTGTCTCCAGCGGGCTCTGCCTCTCATTGGCAGACAGAACCTCCCTGCATTTCACCTCTGGGTGCTATGTGGGTGCCCATTCACTTCTCTGGCTCTCCAGGCAGGGCCTGGTCTGGGTCTGGGCTTCACACCTCTCAGGGGAACCACTGCAGCTGAGCAATCTGTCCATCACATGGCCTGCCAACCAGGGAAGAATAGCCTGCCAATTTCAAATGGCCCTCTTCCTTCCAGTCTCAAGGTGCCTTCTCCCAGCTCCATGGTTAATTGTATTCTCTCTATATAGTATTTAGTTGGTAATTAAGGGTGAATGACCCCCAATTTAGTGTAAATTCCAGTTGATTCTGGAAGGAAGTGAGAGTAAGATCCATCTACATCCAAGCCATCTTGAACCCTCACCCTCTGCATTTCCTTTCCTACAAACATGAAACTTCACCTGTGCTGCATCTGAGGCTGTACCTACTAATATAATAAAACTGTTAAAACACAGAGCCATCAGTGGTAGTCACAGAGGCATAGGTCTAGCAGTAGTTCTCAACCTTCCTAATGCCGCGGCCATTTAATACAGTTCCTCATGTTGTGGTGATCCCCGACCATAAAATTATTTTCATTGCTACTTCATAACTGTAATTTTGCTACTGTTATGAATCGTAATGTAAATACCTGATATGCTATATGTGTTTTCTGATGGTTGCGAGCCACAGGTTGAGAACCGCGGCGTCTAGAGATACTCTTGGATAAACTGTTATGTGGAGAGGAAACCCAGAACCCTCAGAGGAAACAGCCATAAACACCTCCACCAACTGCTCCTGGGGCAGCAAATAAAATCTGTGGGTCCCAAGGCCACCAGCTGGTCATAGCTTCCACTCTTGGGAGGTTTTTGTCTGAGCCCCCACTGCCTTCCCCTCACTGTCTCTCACACAGTAATACACAGCAGTGTCCTCTGCTCTCATACTGTTCAATTGCAGATACAGTGTGTTCTTGGCATTGTCTCTGGAGATAGTGAATCATCCCTTCACAGTCAGTGTAGTATTTCTGACTTCCATCATACCATATAACTGCCACCCACTCCATCCCCTTTCCTGTAGTCTGGCTAACCCAATTCATGTCATAGCTGAATCCAGAGGCTGCACAGGAGAGTCTCAGAGACCCCCCGGCTGCACCAAGCCTCCCCCACACTCCACCAACTGCACCTCACACTGGACACCTGCAAACACAAAGACATCCTGGTCAGGATAACGCTCATAATTCCACACTTTTTCTCATTCATGTCCACTCACCTACTCAGTGTCTCTTGTTCTCCATAAATTACCTCTCTTTTTAAAAAATATATTTCTTTATTGGTTTCAGAGAGAAAGGGAGAAGGAGAGAGAGATAGAAATATCAATGATGAGAGAGAATCATTGATCAGCTGCTTCCTGCACACAACCCACTGGAGATTGAGCACGAAACTGAGGCATGTGCCCTTGGCAGGAATTGAACCTGGGACCCTTCAGTCTGCAGGATGACGCTCTATCCACTGAACCAAGCCAGCTAGGGCCATAAATTACCTCTTAAAAGAGCCACAAGGAAAACCCAGCTAAGCCCAGACCCCATGGTGAGTGGTCTGTGTTAAGTCCTGATCAGGGAATGGGAACACCTGGGGATCCTGGGGCAAGACTTCTGTCTCAGAGCTGCAGGGTCAGGGCTGAGCTGGTTTTTATGAGCAGGGGGAGCCCTATTTCCATGTCCTCCTGCTATATAGGGAGCTTTTGGGTTGGACCCTGACATAAAGGATATTATTCAAGAGTGTGAAATGTCCAAGGGTGCATGTCTGTTAAGAATCACTCCCCATATCAGGGCCTGAGCCCTGCCCACTGAATCCCACTACTCCAGGAGACAGAAAATTCTCACAAAAAGAAAAAAGAAAAGTTTAAACTGAGAGATGCCTTTGACAGTCACCAGTAATGACAACTAACAGATATCAACCCTCACAAACTGAGTAAAAATGTAAAAGTGCTAGGGGTTCATGTTTAGGATACAGGAAATTCTATCTGACACCATTTCCCCTACAGAGTGATCACAGGATAAACTAAGACCAGAGTGTGAGCCTCCAGCCAGTGGACCAAGTGTTGGGGGAGAGAGAAGCGTCTATGTGAGTCCCTGGGAAGCAGAAGCATGAACTGTAGTGGTTCTCAACCTTCCTAGGGCCGCGCCCCTTTAATACAGTTTCTCTGTGATGGGCTTCTGGCAAGTGCAAATGGGGGTGTCAGGTAGATTTGGAAAGTACAATGAAATTTCGTCTGCAAGCTTGTGCAAGTGTTCTTTCACAGGAATTATCATCGTAATCCTTTTGTCTGGTTCGATATCATGTTCCTCAAAGAAAGCAGATAAGGTAGGCAACATGTAAATTTTAATTTCATCCAATTTTTTTTTGCCAAAGCTGAAGTTTCATTTGGAATGATCGGATCTTTTCAGACAAATTGAGGCTTGTTGCATTTGGTCCTTGCAGGGATAAATTTAACTCATTCAAGGTGGCAAAGATGTCAACCAAGTAAGCTATTTTTTGCAGTTCACTTTTATCACCGAAAAGTGCTTCGAACTACAATCTTGCTTTCTGATTAAAAAACGTTTTGAGTTCATCACAAAGCTCAAAAACACGTTTTAAAAATTTTCCTCTTGACAACCATCTCACTTCAGTGTGAAATAGCAGAGCATTGTTTGGTGCATCCAACTCATTGCACAGTTTGGAAAACAGTTGATTGTTTAAGTGCTCGCCTTTACAAAATTGACACAAGTTATGACACTTTTCATCACTTCATGTAACTCTTGTGGCTGTGTCTTCATTGCTAATATTTGCCGATGAATCATACAGTGAGTTATGATGACTTTTGGTGACTCATTCAGTACAAAATGTTGAAATCCAGATCGACATCCTAGCAGAGCTGGAGCACCATCTGTGCAAACACCACAAACCTTTTCCCAAGAGATCTTATGCTCTTTCAGAAATGAACCAACTGTGTCAAATACTTCACATGCAGTAGTTGTCGTTTCAAGAGGTTTGCAAAAAAGAAACTCACCTTTAAAGTCGTCATCATTAATATACCTCACGTAAACCAGTAACTGTGAACAGTTTGCAACGTCTGTAGATTCATCAAGCTGGATAGTAAATATTGGAAGTGGAGCAGATTTAATTTCCTGGATTACCTGATCAAGAATATCAGCAGACATGTAATCTATTCAAAGACATGTCTTTGGCCGCTGGCAACAGTAAATCCTCAGCAATGGTGTGAGGTTTCATAGCTCTGATGATTCTGAGTGCCACCAAATATGAAGCTTCAATGGCTGCTACCAGAAGCTGGTCCATTCTTGCTGCTTGACACAGTCACTACAGGGAAGAAACATCTGCACAGCATATGTTTCAAGGGACCTGGTGTATATGGCATATTTTTCTTAATATGTTTGCTCCCCCTCTTAGCGCTATGTGTCTTAAACAAGACCACCTCCCCAAGAAAGGTTGTTTCCCCAGGTGAGGATTTTTTCCCTGGAGTTAGGGATTAACAGGACTAAGGAAGAGAATAAATCAGTAAAACCCCCTAGTGTTACAGAAATACCATGTACTACTTATGAAGAACTTGGACTAAGACTGTTGGCAATAAATTTGGGACTTGTTGGGCCCACATCCCCAGGGGTCTGTCCACCAGGGAAAGCAGTAAAGCCTATACCCCTGGAGACCCACTGACACAGGGCAATCCCACGGAAGGCAAGCAGCTAGGTTGGGAGTACATAACCTTTACTGGGTAGGATAATCTCCTTCAGTCACTTCCTTGTAGCTTATCAGTAGAGCAGCGACCTTGGAATAGCCCTTATAATGGAACACAGAGATTAACCTAGACAGGATTAAACTCAACAGAACTAGATTAACAAATGCCCTAACCTTTTGAATAGAATGGATAGGATTAAAATCAACTGGTATAAATACCGTTGTAACAGGACAATAAAGACAGAACCTGGCTGGAGAACATGGCTACAACCTGGCTAGAACCTGGCTGGGCTGCTGGTCAACTGAATGATGTCTCTGTGTCATTCTTTCTTCGCCGACTCTGTCCACACCTTTGGGAACACCTGGACCTGCTGGGGTTGGACCCCAACAGGCTTCTACATTTTGTCTGTGGTAGTTGCCACCAGTGTCAAGTCTGGCTTTCTTGATTCCATCAGCTTTGCTTCTAAAATAGTATCCTTGCCGGCAAAGCTCCGATGCTTGCTATCAGAATGACGTTTTAGTTTGTTTGGCTTCATAGATTCGGCTGATAGAACTTCACAACAAATAACACATTGCAGTTTCTCAATTCCTGCTGTAATTATTGAGGTAAAACCATACTGTAAAAAATCCTCACTATATTTTCATTTCTTAATGTTCTTCTCTACACGATCCATTGTCATGGGATGGTTTGCTAATGAAAATAATATATAACAATAGCTTTAATAATACAAAAGATGATCCATGGCATAGTTCATTCAATACAGTTCATTAAAGTTTCCTATGTTGTTAGGAACATTCTCAGTGTGGTTTTTCTGTGTTTTTTTTTTTCATGCCTGTTACTATCACAAGGGAGCAGTATTCACATCAACCACAGTTGGATATAAAAAGACCAATCAGCATCCAGATTAAGTTTCCATGGTACAGATATATTTTTTTTTGCAGTAGTTGATGATTTTACAGTACATAATTTTACATTTATCCAGTAATTATAATTCACGAAGTGTCGTTTTGCCTCCAATACTGCTACTTTCAACACAGTAGCTGCTTTTAACAGAGTAGCTGCTTTCAACACAGCAGCTGCTTTCTACACAGTAGCTGCTCTATACACATGTGTGACTGGTCTGCATAAGTACATTATGGTGCCAACCCTGTCATATACACTTGTATTTGTACGGGGTGTACGTGATGGGGTTGGCGTGAAGATGTCATCACGTTGGGTACGTATGTGGTTGTATCTGCATGTGGGCGAACCCACCTAGAGACGGTTAGAGGAGCTATGTCTCGGTTCCTAAGACCATCGAAAATATGTGTTTTCCCATAGTCTTAGGTGACCCCTGTGAAAAGGTCGTTTGACCCCCAAAGGGATCGTGACCCACAGGTTGAGAACCGCTGAACTATAGAGACACAGACAGAGCTCCTGGGTCCTATTTCTTCAGGGGAGTTTGGTGCTGGACGTGTAGAAGCTGCACTGCCTCCTTTGTGGTGTTTATTCTCTAGACTCTGTTGTAAATACAGTTTCATACATTGGGATATTGAAGAATTTCTGTCATGACCAGGTGTGGTTAGGGGAAGATGTGGGTTATTATTTAGGAATAATTAAGTTTGAGTCAGGAAAATGTTGTTATTGGAAACATTCATGTTTACATGTGGCCCTTGGGACCTCTGTCACCATGTTCTGGTTCAGCTTCAGGTCTCTTCTGTGACCCATCCTGGGGTGACCACAGGTGATGGACTTGTGAGAGGGGTGCTAGTGGATGAAGGGGGGCAGGTGGGTTTCACAGGGTCTGCTCTGTACTTGAGGCTGTGGGAGGAGCTAGTGAGAGTCAGCAGGGTTCTGATGATGGAGCTCAGGGTCTCACACAGATCTAAGGAGAATGTGGACAGTGGAAGGCAGCTTGGGAGTTTTCCCTCTTCTTGAATTTTGGAAATATTTTGAGAAAGATAGGTGTTAGTTCTCTTTAAATGTCTGGTGAAATTCACCTGTGAAGTCATCTTGTTCAGGACTTCTGTTTTCTGGGAATTTTTTGATTCCTGCTTTGATTCAATTAGATTAATTTGGTCTATTTAGATTTTCTGATTGTTCCTGATTCATTTTTGAAAGCATATGTTTCCAGGGATTTAGTATTTTTGCCGGTATCATCCAATATGTTGGTATATGGTTGTTCATAATAGTTTATTATAACCCTTTCTATTTCTATGGTGTTAGTTGTTACTCCCCTTTCATTTTTATTTTATTTATTTGTGTCATCTGTCTTTATTTCTTGATAAGTCTGTTTAAGTTTTTCAATCTAGTCTCTCTTTGAAAGAACCAGCTCTTGGATTCATTAATTTTTTTAGACTGTGTTTTATTTGTTTCTTCTATGATCTTTATTATTTCCTTCCTTGTACTCTCTCTAGGTTTCTCATCCCAGCTCCTTCAGGTGTAGAGTTAGATTGTTTATCTTTGTTCCTGTCTCTTGATGGTTCATATTTCTTTCTTATAACTGCTTGTGCTGTGTCCCATAGATTGGGGTTGTTGTGCTCTCCTTTTCATTTGTTTTAAGGTAACTTATGATTTCTTCCTTGATTTCATGTATAACCCATTCATTGTTCAGTATCATGTTCCTTAGCCTCAATGACATTATGTGTTTCTCAATTTTTTTTCCTTCTAATTTCATACCATTATAGTCAGGGAAGATGCTTGATATCTTTTAAATCTTCTTAACCTTATTGAGATTTGTTTTGTGTACTAACATGTGGTCTATCCTAGAAAACATTTCATTTGTGTTTGGAAAGAATAAATATCTGCTGCATTGGGGTGGAATGCTCTGAAGATTTCAATTAAACCCATCTGCATTAGTATGTCATTGGAGATCTGTTTTCTTGTTGATTTTCTGTCCAGAAAATCTATCCATTGATGTCAATGAGGTGTTAAATTCCCCTAAAATCTATGATTACTGTCAATCCCTCCTTTTATGTCTTTCAAGATTTGTTTATTTATTTTATTTTGTCAAGATTTGTTTTTTTAAATGTATTTTTATTCATTTCAGAGAGGAAGGGAGAGGGAGAGAGAGATAGAAACTTCAATGATGACAGAGAATCATTAATTGTCTGCCTCCTACATATCCACTGATGGGGATAGAGCCTGAAAACTGGGCTGGTGCCCTGAGTGCCAAACCAGCTGTGACCTCCTGGTTCATAGGTCAGTGCTCAACCACTGAACGACACTAGTGGCTGGGCTCAAGATTTCCTTTATCTATTTAAGTACGCCATGGTTGTGTTTATAAATGTTTGCCAGAGTTATATTGTCTTGTAGGATTGCTTCTTTTATTATTATGTAGTGTCTTTGTCTCTTACTATAGTCATTGTTTCAAAGTCTATTGTGTCAGATATAAGCATTGCTATCCCAGGTGTTTTCATTTCCATTTGCATGAAATTTATTTTTTCATCCCTTTACTTTTCTCTGTGTGTATCTTTCATTCTGGAGTATGTCAGTTGTGGACAGCATATATGTGAGTCTTGCTTTCTTATCTAATCAACTACCCTATGTCTTTTGTTTATAGCATTTAAGCCACTTACTTATAATGTGATTATTGATTGATACATATTGATTGCCATTTTATGATTTTACCTCTGCATTTTTGTTTTCTTTTCCTCTTCCTCCTCCTCTACCTCTTTCTTCTTACAGAGCCTTTAACGTTACTTTTAGTACTGGTTTGATGGTAACAAACTCCTTTAGCTTTTTTTTTGTCTGGGAAACTCTTTATTTCTCCTTCAATTCAAAAACCTTGCTAGGAAAAGCAGTCTTGGTTGTAGGTTCTTGCTTTTCATCACTTTGAATATTTCTTCCCTTCTGGCCTAAAATGTTTCTGTTGAGAAATTAGCTGACAGTCTTATGGGATTTGCCTTGTAGGTAATTAACTACCTCTCTCTCGTTACTTTTAAAATTCTCTTGTCTTTAATATTTGTCATTTAAATGATGATGTGTCTTGTTGTTGTCCTCTTTGGGTTTATCTTATTTGGGACTCTGTGCTTTTTGTACTTGTGTGTCTTTTTCCTTTACCAGTTTAGGGAAAGTTTCAATCATTATTTCATGAAGGAGGTTCTTGATCACTTTCACCTTGTCTCCTAATTCTAATTCTGCTATGTTGTTTTATTCCATATGGTCCCAAATTTTCATAAAACTATCCTCAATCTTTTTCATTATTGTTTTCTTCTCTGATTGTCCATTTCTACCTACTTTTTTTCTGCCAAATCACTGATTTGATCCCCTGCTTCATCCAACCTACTTTTAATTCCTTCCAGTGTACTCTTTTTTTTATTTTTTTAAATATATTTTATTGATTTTTTTTTTTATAGAGAGGAAAGGAGAGGGAGAGGGATAGAGATTTAGAAACATTGATGAGAGAGAAACATTGATTCAGCTGCCTCTTGCACCCCCCCTACTGGGGATGTGCCCACAACCCAGGTACATGCCCTTGACCAGAATCGAACCTGGGACCCTTCAGTCTACAGGCCAATGCTTTATCCGCTGAACCAAACCAGCTAGGACTCCAGTGTATTCTTGATGGCAGATATGGTGTCCTTCATTTCCAACTGGTTCTTATTCAGAGTCCCTGTGTAATTTTTCATGCCATTGTTGTTCCCACTAAGTTCATTGAGCATCCTTATTACCATTAATTAGAACAAATTGCTTGCCTCCAGTTGATTTAGTTCATTTTCTGGAGATTCCTCTTGTTTGTTCTGGGGCCTGTTTCTTGTCTCCCCAATATGGCTGTCTCTTTGTGTTTCTTTCTATGTTTTAGATAGAACTGCTATGACTCCCAGCCTTTGTGGGAAGCCTTATGTAGTAGGTTTCCTATGAGCCCCATTTGTTCAGTCTCCTTGATGTCTTGAGCGAGATGCTCTGGAATGTCCCTATTGTGGATTATGTAAACCCTCATGTTGTAATTGGGTGTTGATTTCTGTTGGCCCATTCATGGCTGGTATAGACCTTCAAACTGGCTGACTGTGAGGCTGAAACCAGACCACACCATGGAATTGATATACAGGTGCTGACAATACAGTACAATACGATACAATACAGAACAAAAAAACATCACCACCAAGAAAAACAACTAAAAATAACATGTAAAGATAAATTTAAAAAGAATAAGAAAAGAAAGGAGTATAAGAAGAAAACAGAAAAGTAAACAATATGAAAGGGAAAAATGAGGAATAAGAAATTTAAATGGGAACATATAAAAATAGAAAATAAAAGGAAAGAGAAAAAATAATATAGAAGACAGAAGGAAAATGTAGAAACCATAATATAATGAAAAGAAGAAACAGGAAAAATTGGGGTTCGCATCAGCAGAGGACACAGTGCCTGCTGCGATCTCCTTTGGATATGCTGTGTGTGAAGCTTGTTGGATGCTGCTTCAATGTTGTGTGAAGATGGCCAGTGGGTGCGTTGGTTTAGGGTGTCTTGAAAGGTTCTCTAGTGAAGGGAAATCTTAGGTGCTGTTTATGCCTAGCGCGTGGCAAAAAGTTTGAAGATACAACTGACCCACAGTTTGTGGCTACCCCTGCTGGGCTTGGCTGTACACATGAAGAAACAAGCTGCAAGGCTGGTGTCTCCCACCACAGGACTCAGAGTCAGGTCAGCAAATGTGCTGAGACACCCCTGAATCCTCCTCTGCCTGCCGGCTGCCTATTAACCTCAGTCACTGGAAAGGCTCAGTCTCTGAAAGAGCCTTTGGAGGAAACAGGAGGAAAGGGCTCTAGGATCTCCCCTGAGGAGGATGAGCCAATTAGACTTCCTGGAAGATGGTGGGTGCGTTCCCCTGCTCCAGAGCCACCTGTCTGACTCTGTCCCTGATTTTACCCTGAACTTGGTACATTTGGACCCCTGGTGGTCAGATGGGTGGGGCCTGCAGATATCAGAGTTTGAGGCTGTCAGAAGACTAGAGAGCATTTCTACTAGATCTCCTGTGAAGAGCAGGCAACATTAAGTTTAATGGTAAAGTGGGTTAATGCCTTCACCAAAGCCAGTTTCTAACACCTCCTGAGATGCCCAGAAATCTACATCCAGACCTTTGCCCATGACTTCTCAGCAGGGCCTAAGATACAGGGTGGGGTGACAGGGTTCCAGAGGTGGGGGGATTGTTTTCTCCAGGCTGATGCCCATTGAATGGGAATTGCTCCTCCCAAGAAAGATGGCTGCTGACGAGTGGAGGATGGTACAGTACAGGGTCCTTGTGGCTTTTTCCCATGTCCCTCCACAAAGCCACCCATCCTGACTCTCCTTAGGCAGCTGAAGTCTGACCGCCCTCCTTCCCTTAGAACACAGCATGAGCAGTTGCTAACACACATATTACTTGTTGGCCCTTTAAAGTGGTGGCTTTGTCTCCAGCTGACTCTGCCACTCCTTGGCACACAGAAACCTCCCCGCATTTCACAGCTGGGTGCTATGTGGGTGCCTATTCACTTCTCTTGCACTCCAGTTGGATCCTAGTCTTGGTCTGGGCTTCACACCTCTCAGGGGAACCTCCGCAGCTGAGCTTTCCCTCCATCACCTTGGCCTGCCAACCAGGGGAGAGGGGCCAATCCCTTTTCAGTGCCCCCCTTCCTTCCAGTCTTCAGATGCCTTCTCCCAGCTCCTTGGTTAAATGTCTCCTCTTCAAATAGTCTTTAGTTGGTGAATGATCCCCAACTTAGTTGTAATTTCCAGTTGGTTCTGGAAGGAGGTGAGAGTAAGATCCACCTACATCCAAGACACCCTGCAGTCTCACCCTCTGCATTTCTCTTCCTGCAAACATGAAACTTCACCTGTGCTGCATGTGAGACAGGAGCTACTGATATAATAAATACAGAACCATCAGTGGTAGTCACAGAGGCATAGGTCTAGAGAGACTCTTGGAGAAACTGTTATGTGGAAAGGAAACCCAGAATCCTCAGAGGAAACAGCCATAAACACCACCTCCTAGTACTCCTGGGGCTGCAAAACAAACTCTGTGTGTCCTGGGCGCCCCCTGGTGGTCACATCTCTGAATGAGTGTCCTTACCTGGGGGACTCCATTATGATTTACTTGTTGAAATGCCTGCCCTGCTCTCAAAAGACACCTCCATGAAGTGATAAACCTTTCAAGGTCCCTCTGTGTGAGAACATCGTCAGTCTGCACATCCATTCCAAGGTACGAGGGGTCCTCTACTTCCTCCTGATGGCATCACCTGCTATTGGTGTTCTGAGAGTGATGACAAGTGAATGAACGTCACCGCCGGGGTCCTTCTTCTCTAGCTTTGGAGTCACACTCCTCTGGTGTCCGCTGTCCAGCACACAGGTCTCCTGGTGCTGGCTGGCTGGGACCTGAGCTGTATGGGGCTGAGCTGCACTGTTGAGTGAGCAGAGCCTGCCTTAGATTTAGGTGACCTGGGTCAGAATATTAGATCATTAATTATCATTTGGGCACATGATTCTCTGAATAAGATTCTACCTTTTGTCCATGTGTGAAACTTGTCTCTGTTTAAAACAGACTTTCTAACTCAGAGACGTCAGAGGTAAGTGCAGAGTCAGGAATCCAGAGTTTCCCTGAGGGGAACTGTGACATGAAGATGAAACCACACAGGAAACCAACCCAAACCTCCAACTGCACCTACTGCTGGATGGTCCTCGTGTTCAGGGACCTTGAGCTCCCCTGGTGGTCACAGCTTCTGCTGCTGGGAGGTTTGTGTCTGGGCTCAAACTGACTTCCCCTCACTGTGTTTCTTGCACAGTAATACATGGCCGAGTCCTGGGCTCTCAGGCTGTTCATTTGAAGATGCAGCGTGTTCTTGGCATTGTCTCTGGAGATGGTGAAGCGGCCTTTCACAGAGTCTGCATAGTATTTCTGGCTTCCATCATTCCATATAATTGCCACAAACTCCAGCCCCTTTCCTGGAGCCTGGCGGACCCAGTTCATATGGTAACTACTGAAGGTGAATCCAGAGGCTGCACAGGAGAGCATCAGAGACCCCCCAGGCTGCACCAAGCCTCCCCCAGACTCCACCAGCTGCACCTCACACTGGACACCTGCAAACACAAAGATGTCCTGGTCAGAAAACACTGAAACGTCCACTGTTTCTCTCACTCACATCCACTAACATACTCAGTGTCTCCTGTTCTCCATAAATTACCTCTTAAAAGAACCACAAGGAAAACCCAGCTGAGCCCAAACCCCATGGTGAGTGGTCTGTGTTGAGTCCTGATCAAGGAATGGGAACACCTGGGGATCCAGGGCTGGGCTCCTGTCCCAGAGCTGCAGGGTCAGGTCTTGGCTCCTTATTATGAGCATAGGGAACCCTATTTGCATGTCCTCCTACTATATAGGGCAGTGATGGTGAACCTATGACACGCGTGTCAGAGCTGACACGAGAACTCATTTATTTGGTTGATTTTTCTTTGTTAAATGGCATTTAAATATATAAAATAAATGTCAAAAATATAAATCTTTGTTTTACTATGGTTGCAAATATCAACACATTTCTATATGTGGCATGCCACCAGAGTTAAGTTAGAGTTTTTCAAAATGCTGACACACCGAGCTCAAAAGGTTCACCATCACTGATATAGGGAGCTCTCAGTTAGAATCTGATACAATGACAACGTCCCAGAGTGTGACATGTCCAAGGATGCATGTATGTTAAAATAATTCCCCACATCTGGGCTTGTGCCTGCTTTCCTGGACCCAACTTTTCTAAGTGACCTGTGCAAACATTCTAGAGAGATAATTGTCATAAAATTAAAAAAGAAGGATTGGAAATTAGAGATGACTTTGACAGTCACCAGTAATGACAACCAAGAGAAATTAACTCTCCAATCTAGGAAACAAGTACAAGTGCAAGAGGTTCATGCTCAAGAGACAGGAAGTTCCATCTGACACCATTTCCCCTATAAAGTGAGCAGAGGATAAATTAAGACCATAGTGTGAGCCTAGAGCCAGTGGACCAAGTGTTGGGGGGAGAGAGGAGTGTCTGTGTTTGTCCCTGGGAACCAGAAGCATGAACTATAGAGACACAGACAGAGATCCCGGGTCCTATTCCTTTAGGGGATTTGGTGCTGAGTGTATAACAGCTGCACAGCCTCCTTGTGGTGTTTATTCTCTAGACTCTGTTGTAGATGCAGTTTCATACATTGGTCCTGATGTCAGAAGAATTGTGTTGAAGTTTTTTCTATCTAGCATAATGTTACCAGTTTTCTATTGAAATGCAGCATGTATTATGTGGGGGTACACCACTTCCATACTAAATGTATTGAGAATTTTCATCATAAAGGTATTTTAACATTTCAATGGCCTTTTATATTTTTTTATATGAAAATACAGTTTTCTTCTTTATTCTGTGGATGGTGTATCCAGTTTACTGATTTTTAAAGGTTGAACTCTCCTTCCATTCTAGGACAATATCCCACTTGATGATGGTAAATGATCTTTTCAAGATGTTGTTAAGTTTTATCTTATACTAGAGGCCCAGTGCATGATATTCCTGCACTTGGGTGGGGGCGGGGGTGGATGGGGCAGTCCCTCAGCCCAGTGTCTGCCCCCTGGTGGTCAGTGTGTGTCATAGTGACCATTCGTTCTGCCATTTGGTCGATTTACATATTAGGATTTTGTTACTTATATAGGATTGTTGAAGATTTTAGCATTTATGTTCATCAAGGATATGACCTGTCATTTTTCTTTGTGTACTTACTTTGCTTTGGTATGAATGTAGTGCTCAACGCAATAAACGAGTTTGGAAGTTTACCTTCTTTTGCAATTCTTGGAAGTGTTTGAGAAGAACTGATTGAGAAGATACTGTTTTTTCTTTGAAATTTGGATAGAATTCCCCCTTGAATACTGTGGCATGCACTTTCCTTTGCTGAGAGGCTTTAGTTATTACTTCAATTATTTTTTTAAATCTACACCCATCTGCAAAGTCAGGGGCAAATTTCTAATTGAAGCAACAAATAAGAGGACTGATAAACACAACTGTTGAACTTCACAGGGAGTAGGCAGCACTTGCACATACATGGAGCTGAGCAGTGACAGCCAACTGGCATCCTAGTTCTGCATCCCACAGGTAGATCTGAGCAACATGAACTGACAGGGGAGCACCAGCTGCTCTCCGTTGGCTCTGTGGTAGGCAGGACCAGTTCTTACCTACAAGTCAGCAGTCAAACACATGTCTGCTTTCAACTTTGAAGAAGGAAGGGTTTTTTTAGAAGAATCTTACAAAGTTAATCCACTGAAGATTTCTATGCATGGAGAGAAAACAATGGAAAAAGGAACAAGTCTTCTCACCACATTTAACAATTCCTCCTGTGAGAGGCTACATTCAGCCAGCAGGACACCTCACAGAACTAAGGGACAGTGCATTTGGGTCAGTGTGGAAATTGCAGTTGTTTGCAGACCACATATTTATTTCCATACTAGAGGCCCAGTGCATGATTAAATTGTGTGTATGTCAGGTCCCCTAGGCCTACCTTGCCAACAGGGCCATGTCTGCCACCCCACGGATGCCTTGCATACTCTGTGGACTCTGCTGGTACTCCGTGCTACTCCATGGACGCTACCGGCGCCCTGTGATGCTCTCAAGACTCTGCCAGCCCCCCACAGTGCCTCACATGCTCCAGTAACTCTGCCAGCGCCCCAGGGAGGTGGGGGCGGCGGAGGGCCCGAGAGGTGTTCCAGCACCTCCTGGTCACCAGTTGTTTGGTCATCTGCCATTATGTCGTCATGACCACAGGCCTTTTATTATGTAGATGCCATCCAAGAAAATGAAATGAAACCATGTTATCTTGTATAGAATTCATAAAGTGTGTTGTCCTGAGAATGCATCCTCCTTCCCTCCAACACGAGGAGCACAAGGAACAGGTCCAAGCTGATGTTCCCTGAAATCCACCATGGATTTGGCTGAAGACACAGCTGTTTATGACTCCCAGACCACGGCTGGGCTCAGCGTTGACACTAAAGCAAGGCCATTGCTGGGAGACTCAGGCGTCATCGGAAGGAACATTATGGCTGATGACATCTCCAACAGATTTGCTGGCCTTCCTGGAATGCAGGGAAGTTCACGAAAGTTCCACATTTCATTGTCACAGAGTTTGATTGTGTGCTCACAGTTTCCCCAGGCTCACCAACCCCTCTGCATTTTTCTTCCTCCAAATGAAAAATGCCTCCTGCAGTGCATGTGGGAAAGTCCCTACTAATTTAATAAAACTGTTACAATACAAAGCCATCAGTGGTAGTCACAGAACCATAGGGCTAGAGAGAATCTGGGAGAAACTGTTATATGGAGAGGAAGCCCAGGACCCTCAGAGGAAACAGCCATAAACACCACCTGCAACTGCTCCTGGGGCCACAACACAGAATCTGTGGGTCTTGCGCGCCCCCTAGTGTCCTGAGCGCCCCCGGCAGCCTAAATCTCCTTTCTAAGGGAGGTTTGTGTCTGGGCTCACACTGATTTCCCCTCACTGTGTCTCTTGCACAGTAAAACACGCTGTGTCCTCAACTCTCATGCTGTTCAGTGTTAAGCAAACTTGGCTCTTGGATGTGTCCCTGGTCATGCTGAGTTGGAATTTCAATGTTGGGTTATAGCCGGTACTTCCAACAGTCCATACAGCCCAGACCCACTCCAGTCCCTTTCCTGGAGCCTGGCGGGTCCAGTGTACACCATAGCTCGTTAGGGAGAATCCAGAGACAGCGCTGGCTTCACCAGTCCCTTTAGAACATTTTTGGACCTAATTCCAATGTGCTTCATGACCCAGGTGGTCCCCTGTCCCTGACGTACATGCTGGTTGAGGTCAAGGGAAGAGATGCCCCCACAGAGGCATCACAGCTGCAGGCGACTGGAACCACAGGGCAAATGGTTTGTCCCTCTCTCGGGCCACAGGCGCAGCCACTGGTGCCCGGGACCATGGGGACCATGGGGTGTGTGGATTGTCCCTTTCCCGGGCTGCAGCCTGGCTGGTCCCCATTCCTCTCAGGCAGACAGGTAGGCAAATGGTTAGGAGCCTGGGCCCAACTCCTGCAGCTGCACCTGGGATAGGACACCTGGGAACAAGGAGCATCAGTCCTGTCAGTCAAGTGCAGTCATAGCCATCCCATGACCCCTGTCTGACCCCTGAGACCCTCACCTTGGGGGGCTGTGACCAGGCACAGGAGAAGATCCAGCAGCCTCCTCTTCTTCTAGACCACAGCTCTACCTTCCCAGAGTCCTCAGCCTTGAGTGAGGAGAGAGCTTTGAGCCTGCACAGCCCATGAGAGGATTTACACTGGAGCTTGAACAGAAATTTGCATGTGGGGGGAGCCTTCCCTATAAGTGTAGGGCCTGAGGTCAGGCTTCTCTGGTCATTCTGGGTCCTCTGTGGGGGCATCTCTTCCCTTGACCTCAACTAGCAGGGGACCACCTGGGTCATGAAGCACATTGGAATTAGGTCAAAAAATGTTCTAAAGTTTCTGAGCATAAGAAATGGTAGACTAGATAAGTACCTTACACATTTAACTTTTCATGCATTTATCAAACAGATGTAAAAGGGATTAGCATTTGTACAGTCCATTTCTGAATCTCAAAATCTTATTGTATCCACATTTCCAAATTTTTAAATATAATTTTATAAAAATAACTAGAGGCCTGGTTCACAAAATTTGTGCACAAGGGTGGGGGTCCCTCAGCCTGGCCTGCACCCTCTCCAATCTGGGACCCCTTGGGGGATGTCTGACTGCCTCTCACAATAAGGGACCACTGGCTCCTAACCATTCGCCTGCCTGTCTGCCTGATTGCCTTTAATCCCTCTGCCTGCCTGACAGCCCATAACCACCTCAGCCTGCTTGCCTGATTGCTCCTAACTGATCCCCTGCTGGCCTGATTGCCTCTAACCACCTCTGCCTTGTCCTGCACCCGGGACCCAGGATTCCCTACTTCTTGTCAGCCGCAGGCATTCAGGACCTAGGCCAGCTTTGCCCGGGCCAGCCACAGCAGCAGGGGACCATGGGCAGGCGTATTTGCTTGAACCACAGCTGCAGGCGTCTGGGACCACAGGGCAAGTGGTTTGTCCCTCTCCCGGGCCACAGGCGCAGCCACTGGTGCTCGGGACCATGGGGACCATGGGGTGTGTGGATTGTCCCTTTCCTGGGCCGCAGCCTGGCTGGTCCCCATTCCTCTCTCATGAGCTCATTTATATCAGGCTTGTCCTCATTCCTCTCTCCCCAGTGTTGAGTGTCTGAGCCATTAGGGCATGATAGCATGAGGGCGTGATGACCATTGGCATATTAGCTCTTTATTATATAGGATCCCTACTGTTGTGCAAAAAATAAACATAAGGGACAGCCATTCTCAATATTTTAGTATATCCTAATTTATGATGTTACTTTGATCTGAGAAACCATCTCTTAAGCATTGACAGATTAGACATTTGCTACTCTTGATGTTGGGAAATTTTGTGACTGTGTCTACAGCTTCTTGTGCAAGCTATCCATTTATGCAAGCCCATTGCAGAGACCCCAAGTAGATACATCAGAAAAAGTCATGGCTTTAAGTGGAGAAAAGATTTGCAATAAAAGCAATGATCATGAATGTGTACAACTCAGGTTTATTCATATGTTGGAAGGAGATTGACCTGTTTTCTCAGTCTAGTATTAGCAGTGATGTTGAGGTACAAAGAGAGGTGAGTGAAGAGAATTTCTTCCGTAGAATTTATCACAAGAAAGGAAATTTCAACTCTGAGAGGAATCCCTCACTCCCAGCCTCCCTCTGACCTTCCCCTGGGAGGTCACTGTGGTCAGAGGGCACTGGGCTCTCCTACATAACAACTAACATTCTTAATGTGTAATATATACATTCTCAATACAGACATATGATTTGGAACTATATTCCTTATGTTTTTTGTGAGTTTTCATTTGCTCAATGGAATCTTTGGAGGGACAAAGTCTTTATTTTTAACCAAGTCTAATTTAACAGTATTTACTTTAATGGGTCTTACTTTGGTTGATTTTATGAAGAACTCCCCAGAAAATGCTGAGCCTCCACTGTCCATGCGGATTGGCTGCGGAAGCCACAGGAGCTAGAACAGGTTCTGGTACCAGAGGGGAGCACTGCTGCTGGGAAACTGCTCATGAAAAGTAACCCAAGTTCCAGGTTCCAGGTGAGATCCAAACTACTGTGTGGTGCATCCCAGACAGACAGATGTCATGGCTGAATTCCAAGAATGGGAGGTAGTTGTCTTACCTCCATCAGGGATGACTCAGTGCACACCTTCAGTTTATTAGAGACTCCCAGGGAGAGCCTTGACCTAATAGCACCTGATGGATCACACAGCAGTATTGTGACTGGAGGCTGAAACCAGCACTTGCTAAATAAAGTAAGTTTCCTCCAGAAATGGTTCTTCTATCTGATGTAAGCTCACCCACGTGGCGGGAGGTTCTGCAGTCACCAGAGCTCTCAGTCAGGAGGGGACCAGGGAAGACACAGAGGTCTGTGTAGCAGTGCATGACTTAGGGGTGCTGTGCAGACAATGTGGGATATCATCGCTCCTGGAAACCCATCAAAGGAGCAAGGTGGGAAGTGTGGGAGCTCTCCTCCATCCTGCACATGTGAATGAGGTGAAGGTGGAGCCACTACATCACCTATAACATGGAGGCTGGGAAAATGCTGTGATAGATCAATATGCCCAACAAGCAGCCTCAACCTGGGTTATTATCCCTTTTGAGGCCTCACATGATTATTCTCCAAAGGATTCAAGGCCATCATTATGAAATGTCAAAGTTTAGCCCATGGTTTTAAGTAAAAAAAAGAATGAAAAACTGTATAGCTGTCTCTTTCACTAAGATATTTGATTTCTCATGTCAGCTGCTTGTTGAAATGAGATGATTTCCAATGAACCTTTGTTAAAATTCCATATTAAACTACACTACACGGGATAGGCACTCTGGTGTCATCTCACATCAGTGCTGGTGTGAAACCTTTACGAAGAGAGCTGAGCTCATTTCCTGCTTCTGTGGTACCAGAAAGAGAAAATCCTGGCACCTGTACAGGTGAGATGACCAGGGAGCAGCTCTAAAGGGCCCTTTGCACCATTCAGATGGGTTTCATCCAGCTTCCACTGTCTGTGGGATGTGCACACATTTTATGTGTTGTTGGCTTGTCAGTAGGAAGGGCCACAACGAGGCAGGTGGGCATGTGGGTCAGACCCTGAGCTCAGCACTCAGCTGCCTGGGATGAGCTGGGGTCTCTCTTGGTGGGAAAGTTTCCAACCACAGACCCAGGGTCTGTGCCCAGAAAAAAAGCAGAAAATATAGGAACATGGTAAGGAGAGTCCCCAGTCACTGCCCATATGTCATCTACTAACAGCAGTGTGATTTCCTCCTCTGGTGTCTTCAGTGAGAATTAAAGAAAATAGAGCCACAGAAAAGAGCAAGAACCATCCTGGATGCAGCTGGGAGCTTGAGTGGAAATCCCTGTGCCCAACAGGAAAGCCCTTCCTTCCCACCTTTCTCTGCCCCTTCTGGGGCTGCTCTCTGTGCTGTGGGTCCTGAGCACCCACTGATATCCTGAGCTCCCCGTGCAGCCCAGCCCTGCTGTCTTCCTCAGGGAGGTTTGTGTCTGGTCTCACACTGACTTCCCCTCACTGTGTCTCACACAGTAATACACGGCCATGTCCTCAGTGGTCACGGAGCTCAGCTGCAGGGAGACCTGGTTCTTGGATGTGTCTCTGGAGATGGAGGTTTGGCTCCTGAGGGAGGGGCTGTAGCAAGTATTTCCATCATAACATATGTTCCCCATCCACTCCAGCCCCTTCCCCGGGGGCTGGTGGATCCAGCTCCAGCAGGAACCACTTGTGATGGAGAATCCAGAGAAAGCTCAGGTGACGGAGAGTGTCTGTGAGGGAGTCACCAGTGTTGGGTCTGACTCCTGCAGCTGCACCTGGGACAGGACACCTGGGAGAGAGAGAACACAGTGAGTCCTGGGCTCAGATGCAGGGTCCCCATCTTCTCACATCTAAGCCCTTTGCTCAGTCACATCTGGGAGCTGACAGCAGGAAGAGGAAGAGCCACATGGGATTCATGCTCTTGCAGGTGAGGTCCTCTTCCCCCAGAAAGTATTCTCCAGGGTGAGGAGGCCCAGAATTTAAGTGGACGCCCACTGTGTGTGCGCCTGGTGGTCATGTGGGCATTTGCATATGGGAGGTGTTTGCACATACAAAGGGCAAGTAGTGAGGGGAGGTCCTGGTCTCTGGGGCTTCTCCTGGAAGGAGATGCTGACTGTGCCCTCAGAGAACCAGGCCCTCCTTGGGGTCCTGGTCACCATGCCCAGGGACCTCTTCTTCCGCAGCAGGAGATGTGCTGCAGGAGGTGGTCAGGAAGTAGGATGTGGGAAAAATCAGTGACTCCTTAGGGATAAAATCAATGTGCCTCTGCTCCCATGGCATAGACCAGGGGTCCTCAAACTTTTTAAACAGGAGGCCAGTTCACTGTCCCTCAGGCCATTGGAGGGCCGGACTATAGTTTAAAAAAAAACTATGAACAAATTCCTATGCACACTGCACATATCTTATTTTGAAGTAAAAAAACAAAACGGGAACAAATACAATATTTGTATTTGCATGTGGCCCGCGGGCTGTAGTTTGAGGACCCCTGGTATAGGCAGATGACATAGATATAAATTTTCTTTCTGTATCCTCACCTGAGAATATGTTCACGGATTATTAGAGTGAAAATAGGGGACAGGGAGTGAGAGAGAGATATTGATGTGTGAGAGAAATATTGATCAGTTTCCTCCTGTATGTGCAAGGACTGAGAATCAAATCAGCAACCATTTCATTTATTTATTTATTTAAATATGTTTTTATTGACAGGAATGGAGAGGAAGAAGGAGAGAGAAACATCAATGATGAGAGGAAATCATTGATTGGCTGCCTCCTACACACCCCCTACTGGGAATCAAGACTGAAATCGGGGCATGTGCCCTGGCCAGGAATGGAATCATAGGTCAGTAGCTCAACCACTGAACAACACCAGCTGGACTTCAGTCCCTTTTGTTTCATTTGCTTGTTTGTTTGTTTTTAATTCTCACCCAAAGATATTTTTCCATTGATTTTTAGAGAGAGTGAAAGAGAGGCAAAGACAGAGAGAAAAATCAATGTCAGAGAAACACATGGATTGGTTGCCTCCTGTACATGCCCAGACCAGGGCTCTGGCCAGGGAGGAGCCTGCAACTGAGGTACATGCCCTTGACCAGAATCAAACCCAGGACCCTTCTGGCTTTCAGAATCATAACAATGCTGAATCTACTGAGCCAAAAAGCTAGGGCCAGTTTTGAAATATCTTTCAGTTAGTTTAGAATTCTACCTTGATATCTTTTCAATTTTCCTTCAGCATTTCAAAGTCCTCATTCCTTTGTCCTCTGGTAATGATAGTTTTTCATGAGACATTTAATGTTTTTATTGATCCTTTTTAAAAATAAAAAAAATATTTTTATTGATTTCAGAGAGGAATGGAGAGGGAGAGGGAGAGAGAGAGAGAGAGAGAGAGAGAGAGAGACATCAATAATGAGAGAGAATAATTGATCAGCTGTCTCCTGCACATCCCCTACTGGGATGGAGCCCACAACCCAGTTATGTGCCCACACTGGAAATTGAACGGTGACCTCCTAGTTCATAGGTCGATGCCTAACCACTGAGCCAGGTGGGCTGCTCCTGCACTTTTAGGATTCACACAGCTCCCTGTGTACCTGGGCTCTGGTCAGCGAGATGTTGGCAACATTATAGGTGACCAGGCACCAGCCCTTCCCTGACTGCCCTCTGACTCCAGTGTCCACGGGCTTGTCCACCATGATGATCAGCAGCTCACAGGTCCCCTGGAGGTTCCTTCAGCACAGGTGTGAGCTGTTGGAGGTGCTCTGAGGTCAGTGGTCAGCTGTGTTTCCACCTGACACAGGTGGGGCCCCCACAGCCTGACATCACATGTGGCACTGCACATGGGCTTGATGAAGAAAATAAGATTTTTTTAGGGGGGGGCGTGTAAGCAGCAGCCTAACTCTGTAACTAGTTAATCAGTATCCCTAATGCACATTCCTGTTAAGCTATAGTCTAGTCATTGCCCCTTCCTTATTTATCTGGTCTTGCAAGACCTGCTTACCTAAATACTCACATTTTACAGAGGCCATAAACCATGAACAACACACAACCCCTGGAGGGGGTTATCAGCCCTGGTGACAGGCCAGGCCTTTAGGTGTGGTCTCACGGCCCCCATCCCAACACATGGGGTTTTTTGCAAAGCCCACTAAAGGTCCAGAAGTTCCATCCATATGCCTGAGTCGCCCTGGCCCTGGCCTCTCAGGGAGGGATTGGCACAGGAGATGGGCATGAGAGGATGGTGTGGGGGTGCATTTACAGCAAAAACTACCAGGGTTGGAAGGAGAGGACAGAGTGCAGCCACAGGGGATGTCCTGCGCAGGCCTGATGGGGTGAAAATGTGGGCAGTAGAAGACAGAGGGTGAGGATAAGGTGGGGACCATGTCTCCTTCAGCAGGTTCTCAGGATCCAGGTTGATTCTCTAGAGCAGTGGTTCTCAACCTTCTGGCCCTTTAAATACAGTTCCTCATGTTGTGACCAAACCATAATATTATTTTCGTTGCTACTTCATAACTGTAGTGTTGCTACTGTTATGAATCATAATGTAAATATCTAATATGCAGGTCAAGATCCACAGGTTGAGAACAGCTGCTCTAGAGGAAGCAGGACAGGTGTTGGGATGTGTCCTCGGGGACCAGGTTCTGAGATACATGTTGCACCGGGCCCAGCAGGGCTGTGATAGGCCCTGTCACTGGGCCTCCTTCCTGCCTCCATCCCAGACACCCTGAGCTCTAGGTCTGCCTCCCAGGTTCACTGATCCAGCAGCACACAGGGGTGGAACCTAAACCTCCATATGCAGCCATGTCAGTGATAGGGAAGCAGGTAACTGCCCCAAAGGGCTCCTCACAGGACAGCGCAAGGGGCTAATCACCTTAAGGGCTTGGACTGTGCTTTCCCAGCTCAGCACTGTGTTGGAGGCTGGGGGACATCGCTCTCAGTAGGGGGGATGGGCATCCCTACAATGCTTTCCTTGTCAACCCAGAGAGCAGACCATCAGGGACATGGTGACAGGAAGGGCACAGATGAGAAGTCAACCAGATCAGAAAACACAGCCACTTCCTACTTTTTTGTGGGCAGAGAATCTAATTAAAGACACAAAGAAGGAAGCAGGAGCTGCCCCAGGGACAACAGGAGGGAAGAAAGCATTGACCCCAATAGGAAGCCTGCACAACCCCTCCAGGGACAGCTTCTGAGTTGGGACCTGGATTTGCTGGTCCTTATCGCCCCCTGGTGGCCTGAGCGCCCCCTGCAGCCCAGCCCTGCTGCCTCCCTCAGGGAGGTTTGTGTCTGGGCTCACACTGACTTCCCCTCACTCTGTCTCTTGCACAGTAATACACGGCCATGTCCTCAGCTCTCAGGGTGTTCATTTGCAGAAACAGCATGTTCTTGGCATTGTCTCTGGAGATGGTGAGTTGACCCGTCACAGAGTTGGCGTAGGATGTGCTACTCCCAGCAGGATTAATTTCACCAAGCCACTCCAGCCCCTTCCATGGAGCCTGGCGGACCCAGTCCATTTCATAGACACTTAAGGTGAATCCAGAGGCTGCACAGGTAAGTCTTAGAGACCCCCCAGGCTGCACCAAGCCTCCCCCAGACTCCACCAGCTGCACCTCACACTGGACACCTGCAAACACAGAGACACAAGGTGGGCTTAGAATCACATGGAAGCAAAAACAGGCACAGGCACAGGTCTCAGCGCTCTCCACTCCTGAGAATGACCTTGAAGAATGATCAGGAGGAAAATGCAGCTTGGCACCAAGTCCATGGTGGAGCCGCTGGGGTCCTGTCTCAGGCACTTGGCTTCTGGGTATCTCCCCAACATGCCGGGCAACTGCCCCCTTTTTATGAGCAGGAGGAGAGCCCCATTTGCATAGAGTCTGGATATAAGGTTGCAGCTGGGACCCTGGGTTGCATGCCTGACCTTGTCATCCTAGGGGTGAATCCAGATGGAAAAGGACTCAAGGATGCTGGCCACAAGGTGTCCCATCCTGACATGCCCTTCCTCCCTCCTTTCCTGAGAACATTCACCCTGACCCCATGCATTTGGGAGCAGCCTCCAGGATTGAGAGTCCTCCATCATTGGGGTTTTGATGAAGACCCAGGGGTGCTGCACCCAGAGGCGGGTGGTTGGTCTTCCTCTCCCTCTCCTTCACCCGCCGTGGGCCATGTTGCCTTTCTTGGATTTGGGAATAAGAATTTGCATTGGAATGATATTTTTATTTTGAGACTTAAAAGATTCTCCATGTTGTTTTCACCAGTCAGATCTCCCACAAAACTCGAATGTGTACAAATGATGAGGCAGGAGAGGCCGGGCTGGACACTGTGGCAGCAGATTCTGTCTCAAACCTGCTGTCCCTGTCACAGCTCACACCTACCTTCCCAAAACCACACATTTCACTCAGCTTCCTGTCTGTTCCTGTGCAAAAGTCTTGTTTCCCAGCCTCTCAAAATGGGAGGATTTCCATCCTTTAAAAATGGATCCCTGGTGGTGGTGGGGATGCGCTGGAGGAGGTCAATGCTGGGAAAAAAGGGGACATACGTGATACTTTCAATATAAAAAATTAATAAAAAATAAATTAATTAATTAATTTAAAAAATGGTTTGGCTCAGTGGATAGAGTGTTGGCCTGCGAACCAAAGGGTTTCAGGTTCAATTCTGGTCAAGGGCACAAACCTTTGTTGCAAGCTC
This sequence comes from Myotis yumanensis, assembly GCF_028538775.1. Classification (NCBI taxonomy): domain Eukaryota; kingdom Metazoa; phylum Chordata; class Mammalia; order Chiroptera; family Vespertilionidae; genus Myotis; species Myotis yumanensis. The sequence continues at coordinate 16,433,747 of NW_027223773.1, forward strand.
CTCCCTGGCCCTTGGCCTGGTGAGGGCACGTGCAAGAAGCAACCAGTTGATCTATTTCTCTCACATTAATGGTTCTCTCTTCCTCTCCCTACCTTCTACTCTCTCTTTGAAAAGCAATGGAAAAAATATCCTTGGGTGAGGATAAAAAAAGATTAAAAAAAGGAATATATTTGCTCTTAGAAGCAAAATCAGGGGTAGAGCATTGAGGCACCAAGTCATCCTTGGGGGCAGGTGAGCACCTTCCTTTTCGGAGGACAGTGGCCACCTGTGTCATCCAGGCAGGTGAGGACAGACAGACACCGGAATCCAGAACTGTGGTCAGCTTGTTCTTACTGGGAAGGCAGCCACCACCACTTGCAAAGTGCAATCACAATGGGGAGGGGGTGGGGCACGGGCAGGTCAAACACCACGAAGCCTTACTACTCTCTTTCTTTTCATTTTTTTATTATTATTTTAAAATATATTTTATTTATTTCAGAGAGGAAATCAGGGGAGATAGAGATAGAAACATCAATGATGAGAGAGACTCCTCCATCAGTTGCCTCTGGCACACCCACACTGGGGTTCCAGGCATGTGCCCTGAACAGGAATCCAACCATGACCTCTTGGTTCATAGGTTGATTCTCAACCAGTGAGCAACACATGCCAGGTTCTGGGGTTACCTGTTACCATTTCTTTCTTTCAATTAAAAAAAAATTATAAGATTCCTTTACTTGGTTAGTTTTGTTAATCCTCACCCGAGGATATTTTTCCACTTATTTTTAGAGATCCTGGAAAGTGGGGAGGGAAGGGGAGGGAGAGAGCTGATAGAGACACATTGAGTAGTTGCCTATTGCTGGCAGGGATGGAGATTGCAATGGAGGTACGTTCCCATAAAGGGAATTGAACCCAGGACCCTTCATTCCACAGGCTGACGCTTTATCCACTGAACCATGTCTAGTTAACACTCTGGAGGCCCCTGCACATGTCTAGTTAACACTGTGGAGGCCCCCGCACAGCATGCAGGCAGCCAGGGTCCTGCCAGGTGGACCAATAGACTTGGGGGTTGTCTGTGTTGCTGGGACAAGGGGAACTAGAATGGAGAGGCCCCCAGAAGGGCAGCCCCAGGTGCCAGGGTACAGCGGTGCATGGGGAGCTGGACTGGAACCTCTCTCCAGAGAATTAATGAGGAAGAACTACCCAGACCCCCTCTCCTGCAGGCTGAGGGTGGGGCCTTGCTGTGTGGGACCCACCTGAAACCAGTTGGTCAGGGCCCCATGAGGGCTGAGGGAAACACAAACCTAAATTAGGGAAAAGACCATTTTCTCAGGTGCCAGGAAGAGAGAGGGACTTCCTCCCGCCGTTACCTTCTACATTCATGCAAGTTTCAATGTCAGTTTAAAAGCTCACTGAGCACCTCCCCGACTTTACACCCCAGTGTATTTTCTGGGGACCTTGGTACTGTCTCTGAAGTGTGACCACTAGGGGGCACCCCTCTCCCCACTTCTGTGGGAGGAAGGGGACAGCCAGACTTCAGGGGGCTCCTGGCTCCCAGGTTCAAATGTATTTCCTGTCCTAAAGAGGCAGAGGTTTCCTGTCCCCTGGGATCAGGTCAATGAGCAAACACATGAAGCCCCTCCATTCACCAGGGAATTTAGGGTGAACTCTGGGTGACAGTGGTGCTGCCAAGTTCCTCCTGAGGCTGCACCTCTGTGAAAGCTGTGTTTCTGTGGATGGTTTCTCACAAGAACTCAGTTCTGTCCCCTTATCTGCTGTTTTGCCAGCCCCACACAGGCAACACCACTGCAGTTATGATAAGTCTTAACATTGGGCAAGTGATTCCTGTAACTATTTTTCCTTTCCCAACATTGCTTAGATGTTTCCTTCCTTTGTCCTTTGTCCATATCAATTTAAAAATCAGATTGTCCATGTCTATAAAATCCGTGCTGAGATTTGGACTGATATTCTGTGAAATCTGCAAGTCAGTTTGTGGAGAAATCTTCACTGTGATGCTTCTTCTAATCTAAGTCTCCAGTTGTTTTGGGATTCTTTGGTTTATTCTGTTAGAATTTGGTAAATTTTAGGTTTGTTAGATTTATACCTAAATATTTCATCTCTTGGGAGATTATTGCAGGATATATATAGATATATAAAATTTTAGAGGCTCAGTGAACGAAATTCATGCACTGGTTGGGGGGATGTCCCTCAGCCCAGCCTGCACACTCTCCAATCTGAGAACCCTCGGGGGATGTCTGACTGCCGGTTTAGGCCCTATTGGCAGTCGGACATCCCTCTCACAATCCTGGACTGCTGGCTCCCAACTGCTAACCTGCCTGCCTGCCTGATTGCCCCTAACTACTTCTGCCTCCAGCCTGATCAATGCCTAACTTCTCCCCTGCTGACCTGATCACCCCCACTGTTCTCCCCTGCTGGCCCTGTTGCCCCCAACAGCTCTCCCCTGTCGATCCAGTCACTTCTAACTGCCCTTCACTGCCAGCCTGGTCCCCCTCAACTGCCCTCCATACCCTGAAAGCACGGTCACCCCCAACTTCCCTCTCCTGCCAGCCTGTTTGCCCCCAACTGTCCTCCCCTGTTGGCCTGGTCACCCCTAACTGCCCTCCCCATTGCCTGACCCCCCACAACTGCCCTACCCTGCTGGCCATCTTGTGGTGGCCATCTTGTGGTCATATGGGGTCATCCATCTTGTGACCACATGAGGGTGGCCATCTTGTGATGACATGAGGGTGGCCATCTTGTGACCACATGGGGGTGGCCTCTTGTGCAAGGGTATGATGGTCAATTTGCATATTACCTCTTATTATATAGGATATATACATATATAATTGACTTCAGAGGGGAAGGGAGAGGGAGAGGGAGATAGAAACATCAATGATGAGAGAGACTCATTGATCGATTGGCTGCCACCTGCTTACCCCACAAAGGAGATCAAGCCTGCAACCCTGGCATGTACCCTGACCAGGTATCCAACCATGACCTCCTGGCTATTAGGTTGATTTTCAACCACTGAGCCTCACCGGCCACACTATATTTTACTTTTGGGTTCCATTTACACATGGCTAGTGTATAGAAATAGAATCATTTTTGTGTATTGACCCATGATTTTGCTAAAATCACGAATTAATTCTAGGAGATTTTAAAGTTGATTCTTTTGATTTTTTCATAGATAAATATGTCACATGCAAATAGGGACACCTTCCATCTTTTGTTCAAATTTTAATGTGAACAAAATATATATATATTTGATTTCAGAGGGAAAGGGAGAGGGAGAGAGAGATAGAAACATCAATGATGAGAGAGACTCATTAATTGATTGGCTGCCTCCTGCTTACCCCACACAGGAGATCAAGCCCTTCAACCCAGGATTGTTCCCTGACTGGGTATCCAACAGTGACCTTTTAACCAGGTTGATGTTCAACCACTGAGCCTCATCGGCCAGACTATATTTTAATTTTAGGTTCCATTTACACATGCTAGTGTATAGCAATAAAATCCTTTTTTTGTGTATTGACCCATGATTTTGCTAAAATCATGAATAAATTCTAGGAGATTTTAAAGTTGATTCTTTTGATTTTTTTTTCATAGATAAATGTCATGTGCAAGACAAAAATGTGTCTTTTGCTCACATTTGAATGTCTCTATGTATTTTTCTTGTCTTGTTTCACTTGTTAAATATCAAGTACAATGTTGAATAGAAGTGGTAAGAGTGGACCTTTTTTACTTTGTCCCCCATCTGGGGGGGGGGAATTCTTTAACTTCCCACGGTGAAGTATGATAGTAGCTACAGGAGTCCATGATCAGATTGAAGAAGTGCCCTTTATCCCAAGTTCCCTAAGTGGTTTTATCATGAATGAAAGCTGTGCTTTGTCACACACTTTTCTGTAACAATTTTTATGACCTTGTGAATTTTCTTCTTTACACAGTTGACCTGTTGGATTACATTGGTTGATTAAAAAATATTGACTCAGCTTAGAATTATTGGTATAATTCTTGCTTTGTCATGATGTAGTATGATCCTATCTAATAAAAGAGTAATATGCCAATTGACCATCACTCAACACACAAGATGGCTACCCCCATGTGGACACAAGATGGCCACCACAAGGTAGCCAGCAGGGGAGGGCAGTTGGGAGAGACCAGGCCAGCAGGGGATAGCAGTTATTGACAACCAGGCTGCAAAGGGAGGGCAGTTATGGGTGACTGGGCCAGCTTGGGAGGGCAGTTGGGGGGGGGAGGACCAACCTGCAGGGGAGGACAGTTGGGTGTGACCGGGCTGGCAGAGGAGCAGTTAGGCTGGCAGGGGAGTGGTTAGGGGGTGATCAGGCTAGCAGGCAGAATCGGTTAGGGGCAATCAGGCAGGCAGGCAGGTTAGCTGTTTGGAGCCAGCAGTCCTGGATTGTGAGAGGGTTCCCAGATTGGAGAGGGTGCAGGCTGGGCTGAGGGACACACACCCCTGTGCATGAATTCTGTGCACCAAGCCTCTAGTTTTCTTATATTGCTGGTAGGATTTGCTATTGTTTTGTTGAGCAATTTAGTAAATCCTATATAATAAAAAAGGAGTATGAAAATTAGGCCGGACTTCATAACTGCATGGCTGCTTGGGAGGGGGGGTGGGGCGGGAGGGAGTGGGGGAGTGGGGCCTGCAGCCTGGTCATGAGCCTGTGGTGCCTCCCTTGGATTTGGGGAGCTAATGACCAACGGGTTCTGGTCCTCCTCCAATAGCCCTTTCCAGCAGGCATGGGGTTGCTGAAACCCAGGCTGGGCCTCTGGTCTCAGATCCACAGCTTCTCAGAGACCAACTCTACCAGGCTACCTGGAGGCCATGTGGTTGGGCCGCAGGGTGCCCGTTCAAGATGTGACACAGAGAGGTGGTGCAGGAGGAAATCCAGAGAATGGGATGTAGGGGTTCAAGACTCACTTCCTTTGGGCTTCGTCCTTCTTGGCCTTGGTCCTTTTCTTTCTGATCTGGAGCACAAGCACTGCAGGAGAGAGGGCTGGATAAAGGGTGAATGTGGAAGAAAGAAGGTGACTCAGGAGTGGATACCTAGCACAGGTGCAAGGCCTGACTGCGGGGCTACTTTTGTGAATTGGCCAGCCAGGAGGTAGGTGGCCCAAGGGGCTCAGAGTAGCATCACAGAGTTCCTCTATGAGGACACCCTACTCAGGCGCTCCCTTTACCAGCAGGCTCTGGGCACCATCTGCAAATGCTACTTCAACCTCTAACATTATGGGCAAAAAACTGACCCTGTGCCCCTCTGGGTGCATGGCTTGCTAGGAGTGTGCTGTCACCAATGCCATCGATCAAAGGTAAAAACCTGGCGAGGCGGGGTGCACCAGAGGGGGCTCGGGCTGGGGTAGAGGGGCAGGTGGGAATCTGCCTCACCTGTAGAGAGCAAGGTTCTGCAGTGGCCCCAAGACTCCAGTTGGCCAGGAGGGGAACAAGGGGCATAAAAGGATGCTCAGGCAGAGGGGGCAGACCAGCAGCCCTGAGGTGGGGGTTAGGGACAGCACCATCTCAGTGGAGGGGTGCAGCACTGCAGGGTACCCAACTGACTGAAGAGATTCAGAGAAGCTCCAGGAGCTAACTGGGCCTCCTAGGGCAGCCTTTTCACTTCAGAGGCAGTGATTCCTGCTCCCACCTTGGCCCGAAAGCAAGCGAGCACCCGCCCTGCCCCACTGCAGCACACACCTGCAAGGTGAGTGCGAAGCCTACCACATGCTCCCCAGAAGGGGGGCAGTAAAGAATGGGAGCGAGGGAGAGGAAAGAATGTGGAGCTAGCCCAGGCCGGTTTGGCTCAGTGGATAGAGCGTCGGCCTGGGGACTCAAGGGTCCCAGGTTCGATTCCGGTCAAGGGCATGTACCTTGGTTGGGGGCACATATCCAGTGGGATGTGTGCGGGAGGCAGCTGATCAATGTTTCTCTCCTATCAATGTTTCTAACTCTCTATCCCTCTTCCTTCCTCTCTGTAAAAAATCAATAAAATATATTTAAAAAAATAAAAAGAATGTGGAGCTTCCTGATGAAAAGGTGCTTGAGAATGAGGCTCAGAAGCCTGATAAGAAGGTTTGTTCTGTTTGCCCTGAGGCTGCTCCTTAGGAAGGGTTGAGAGCAAGGCTGTGAGGGCTCCCTGCAAGCTGAGTCAAGTGCAGCAGCCAAATGGAATTGGCCTGAGTTTCCTGGTCTGTAAAATGGATTATCATGTCCCAGTGCCTTTGCTGAGCTTTGAGGGCCAATTGAGGTACTATATAAAGAAAATGAGGGAAGAAGTGAGAAAGAAAAAGAAGGGTAAGCAACACAAAAGAAAGATTGGAAGGAACCTGTAAACCTATTGTCACTTAAATAGGGAATATAGTCAATAGTGATGTAATGACGGTATGATGCCAGGTGGTACTGGAAATATCAGGGAACACTTTGTAAAGGATATGATTCTCTAACCACTACTCTGTAACTAATATAAAACCTGAAACCAATACCAAATAATATTGAATGTAAAGAAATGAAAAAAAGGAGTGAAATTTTTATAAATTTCAAAGTTTAAATAAAGTTTGTAAAGGAAGGAAAGGGAAAAATAAAAATAGTGTTTTTCATTTTAACACTTTACTGTCTTTTCAGTACATGAAAACGACAGTTGTCTTTATATGGTGCTTTTATACTTTTCTAAGTCATTATCTCATTTGATGTTCAGGGCAACTTAAAGACAAGATAATTATTCCCTCCACTATTCAAAGCAAGGAAATCTTGGTGTCTAGCCCCAATGATTCTATCGTCAAGCCCTTATTGTAAAGCAGGGTTAGAACTTTTCTGTGAAGGGTCATATCTACAGGAATAAAACCTTGGGGGTGATCAGGCCAGCAGAGGAGAGCAGTTGGGGACAATCAGGCTGGCAGGGGAGTGGTTAGGGGGTGATCATGCCTGCAGGCAGAAGTGATAGGGGAATCAGGCAGGTAGGAAGGTGAGCAGTTAGGAGCCAGTGGTCCTGGATTGTGAAAGGGCTGTCCGACTGCCACCGAGGGGTCCCAGATTGGAGAGGGTGCAGACCGGGCTGAGGGACTCCCCCATGAACAAATTTCTATCAGCAGACCTCTCGTATGTTAATAAGAGATTTTGGTCAGTAGTTTACTATTACTTTGTACTGACTGCACAAAGAATGCCAGTCTCATAAGAATGCATTGGGAATGTGTTTATATTTCCGAATAAATTACTGATATTGGTAATTTGTCTCTTTGCTAGTCTGGTGAGCTTTTGATTAGTTTTAAGGACCTTTTCAAAGATTCAGCTTTTGGCATCATTCATTTTTCTTTATTATTTTCCTGTTTTGATTTCATTAATCACTGTTCATATTTTTTCTCTCTCTCTCTCTTTTTTTAATTGCTTAAAGTATTACAAAGAGTATTACATATGTCTCCTTTTTTTCCCCCGCCCTTGACAATCCCCAGACCTCCCCTACCCTCCAGTGTCTTATGTCCATTGGTTATGCTTATATGCATGCATACAAGTCCTTCGGTTGATCTCTTACCCCCCTCCTTCCCCCCAACCCTCCCCGGCCTTCCCACTGTAGTTCGACAGTCTGTGTAAGGCAGCTCTGCCTCTGTATCTATTTTTGTTCAAAAGTTTATTATGGTCTTTATTATCCATAAATGGGTGAGATCATGTGGTATTTTTCCTTCACTGACTGGCTTATTTCACTTAGCATAATGCTCTCCAGTTCCATCCATGCTGTTGCAAATGGTAAGAGTTCCTTCTTTTTTATAGCAGCATAGTATTCCATTGTGTATATGTACCACAGTTTTCTAATCCATTCATCTAGTGATGGGCACTTAGGCTGTTTCCAGATCTTAGCTGTGGTGAATTGTGCTGCTATGAACATAGGGGTGTATAGATCCTTTCTGATTGGTGTTTCTGGTTCCTTGGGATATATTCCTAGAAGTGGGATCACAGGGTCAAATGGGAGTTCCATTTTTAGTTTTTTGAGGAAATTCCATATTGTTCTCCACAGTGGCTGCACCAGTCTGCATTCCCACCAGCAGTGCACGAGTGTTTCCTTTTCTCCGCATCCTCACTAGCACTTGTCGTTTGTTGATTTGTTGATGATAGCCATTCTGACAGGTGTGAGATGGTACCTCATTGTTGTTTTGATTTGCATCTCTCAGATGATTAGTGACTTTGAGCATGTTTTCATATGTCTCTTGGCTTTCTGAATGTCCTCTTTTGAAAAGTGTCTATTTAGGTCCTTTGCCAATTTTTTCATTGGATTGTTTATCTTCCTTTTGTTGAGTTGTATGAGTTCCCTATAAATGTTGGAGATTAAACCCTTATCAGTAATAACATTGGCAAATATTTTCTCCCATATAGTGGGCTTTCTTGTTGTTTTGTTGGTTTCATTTTCTGTGCAGAAGCTTTTTATTTTGATGTAGTCCCATTTGTTTATTTTCTCTTTAGTTTCCAATGCCCTAGGATCTGTATCGATGATGAAATTGCTTCAGCATATGTCTGAGATTTTGTTACCTTTGGATTCTTCTAGTATTTTTATGGTTTCCCATCATATATTTAAGTCCTTTATCCATATTGAGTTTATTTTTGTGTGTGGTGTAAGGTGGTGGTCTAGTTTGATTTTCTTGCATGTATCTGTCCAATTTCACCAACACCATTTATTGAAGAGACTATCTTGACTCCATTGTATGTTTTTGCCTCCTTTGTCAAACATTAATTGAGAATATTGGTTCGGGCCAATTTCTGGGCTCTCTATTCTATTCCATTGATCTATATGTCTGTTCTTGTGCCAGTACCAGTCAGTTTTGAGAACAGTGGCTTTGTAATACAGCTTGATATCTGGTATTGAGATCCCACCTACTTTGTTCTTTCTCAGGATTGCTGCAGCTATTTGGGGTCTTTTTTTATTCCAGATGAATTTTAGGAGAGTTCATTCTAGGTCTGTGTAATATGCCATTGGTATTTTAATGGGAAGTGTGTTGAATTAATATTTGCTTTGGGTAGTATGGGCATTTTAATGATGTTGATTCTACCAATCTATGAACACGGTATGTTCTTCCATCTCTTTATGTCTTCCCCTACCTCTTTTTTTCAACGTCCTGTAGTTTTCTGAGTAGAGGTATTTTACCTCTTTAGTTAAGTTTATTCCTAGGGAGCTTAATTTTTTTGGTGCGGTGATAAATGGGATTGTTTTTTTAGTCTTTCTTTCTGCAAGTTCACTGGGATTGTTTTTTTAGTCTTTCTTTCTGCAAGTTCACTATTGGTGTATAGAAATGACATAGATTTCTTGGCGTTAATTTTGTATCTTTCTATATTGCCGAATTCTTTTATTAAGTGTAATAGTTTTTTGATGGAGTCTTTAGGATTTTTTTATGTATAATATCCTGCCATCTGCAAATAAAGACAGTTTTACTTCTTCTTTTCCAATTTGGGTGCTTTTTATTTCTTCTTCTTGTCTAATTGCAATGGCTAATACTTCCAGGACTATGTTGAACAGGAGTGGTGAGAGTGGGCATACCTGTCTTGTTCCTGTTCTTAGGGGAAATGGTGTTAGTTTTTTGTCCATTGAGTATGATGTTGGCTGTGGGTTTGTCATATATGGCTGTTATTATGTTGAGGTATGATCCTTCTATTCCCACCTTGCTGAGAGTTTTTATCAAAAATGGGTGTTGAATTTTGTCAAACGCTTTTTCTGCATCAATTGATATGACCATGTGTTTTTTTTTTCTTTCAATTTGTTTATGTGGTGTATCACGTTTATTGATTTGTGGATATTGTACCATTCTTGCATCCCTGGGGTAAATCCTACTTCGTCATGGTGTATGATCTTTCTGATGTACTGTTGGATCTGATTTGCTAAGATTTTGTTGAGGATTTTGGCATCTATGTTCATGAGGGATATTGGCCTGTAATTCTCTTTCATTGTGTTGTCTTTAGCTGGTTTGTGTATTAGGGTGATGCTGGCTTCATAGAATGAGCTTTGGAAGTGTTCCTTCCTCTTGAATTTTTTGTAGTAGTCTGAGGAAGATAGGTTTCAGTTCTTCCTTGAATGTTTGGTAAAACTCCCCTGTGAAGCCATCTGGCCTTGGGCTTTTGTTTGCTGGAAGCTTTTTGATGACTGCTTCAATTTCTTCCATAGTTATTGGCCTGTTGAGATTTTTAGATTCTTCCTGATTGAGTTTTGGAAGGTTGTATTTTTCTAGGAATTTGTCCATTTCCTCCAGGTTGTCTAGTTTGTTGGAGTAGAGCTGTCCATAGTATTTTTTAACAATCATTTGTATTTCTGTGGGGTCTGTTGTTATTTCGCCTCTATCGTTTCTGACTTTGTTTATTTGGGTCCTCTCTCTTTGCGTTTTGGTGAGCCTGGCTAGAGGTTTGTCAATCTTTTTTATCCTTTCAAAGAACCAGCTCTTGGTTTCATTGATTTTCTGTATTGTTTTTTGGTCTCTATGTCATTTATTTCTGCTCTGATCTTTATTAGCTCCTTCCTTCTGCTCACTCTGGGGTTTTCTTGTTGCTCTCTTTCTAATTCTTTGAGTTGTAGAGTTAGACGATTTACTACCATTTTTCTTGTTTTTTGAGATAGGCCTGTAGAGCTATAAACTACCCTCTCAGGACTGCTTTCACTGTGTCCCATAGGTTTTTGATTGTTGTCTTTTCATTGTCTTTAGTTTCCAGGATGTTTTTAATTTCTTCTTGGATCTCATTGGTAACCCAATCAATATTTAATAACATGATATTCAGCTTCCAAGTGTTTGAGCATTTTGGGTTGTTTTTATTGTAGTTTATTTCTAATATTATGCCTTTGTGGTCTGAGAAGATGCTTGGTATGATATCAATCTTCTTGAATTTGGGGAGACTTTGTTTGTGACCCAATATGTGGTTTATTTTTGAATCGGTCCCATGAGCACTTGAGTGGAATGTATATTCCGTGGCTTTGGGGTGAAGTGTTCTGAAGATGTCTATTAAGTCCATCTGATCTAGTGAGTCATTTAGTATTGCTGTTTCTTTGCTGATTGTTTGTCTAGCGGATTTATCCAGTGATGTCAGTTGTGTATTAAAGTCCCCTACTATGATTGTATTGTTGTCGATCTCTCCTTTGATATCTTCCAGTAGGTTTTTATGTATTTGGGTGCTTCTGCATTGGGTGAATATATGTTTACCAGGGTTATATTTTCTTGTTGTATTGATCCCTTTAGTAGTATGAAGTGGCCTTCCTTATCTCTTGTTATGGCCTTCACTTTGAAGTCTATTTTGTCTGATATAAGTATTGCTACCCCAGCTTTCTTTTCATTTCCATTTGCCTGAAACATATTTTCCATTCCTTCACTTTCAGTCTGTGTGGTTCCTTCTAATGAGGTGGGTCTCTTGTAGACAGCAAATGTATGGGTCATGTTTTTTATCCATTCAGCCACTCAATGTCTTTTGGTTGGAGCATTTAGTCCATTTACATTTAAAATTATTATTGAAAGTTACTTGTTTGTAGCCATTTCTTTTTTTGTGTGGCTGTTTTCTTTCTGAGATTTTTATTTCTTCTTTTTATACCAGTCCTTTTAGCATTTCTTGCATTGCTGGCTTGGTGGTGATAAACTCCCTTAGCCTTTTTTTTTTTTTGTCTGTGTAACTTCTTATTTCCCCTTCAGTTTTGAATGGTAGCCTTGCTGAATAAAGTATTCTTGGATTCAGTCCTTTGCTTTGCATCACTTTGTAAATTTCCGTCCATTCTTTTCTGGCCTGATGTGTTTCTGTTGAGAAATCATTTGTTAATCTGATGGGGGATCCTTTGTAGGTAACTCTCTGTTTCTCTCTTGCAGCCTTTAAGATTCTCTCTTTGTCTTCTACTTTTGCCATTGTTATTATGATGTGTCTTGGTGTGGGTCTTTTGGGCTTCATCTTGCTTGGGAGTCTCTGTAGTTGTGCAACATTTTTCTTCTCCATACCTGGGAAGTTTTCTGTCATTATTTCTTCAAATAGATTTTCTAATCCTTGCTGCTCTTTTTGTCCTTCTTGCAGCCCTATTATGCACATGTTACTTTGTTTCATGTTGTCCCAAAGCTCCCTTAGTCTCTCTTCCTGCTTTTTAATTTTTTTCTCCAGTTGCTGTTCAGATTGAGCTTATTTCTCTGCCTTATCTTCTAACTCACTAATTCGGTCTTCTGCTTCTTTTAGTCTGCTGTTGAAACTTTCCATGGTGTTTTTGATTGTAGCTATATCACTTTTCATTTCTTCCTGACTCTTGCATAGGTTGTTGATTTTCTCATCCATCCGGTGAATGAATTGTATAACCATTATCCTGAATTCTTTTTCTGTCATGTTGCATGCTTCAACTTCATTAATTTCCTTTCTTTGTGACTCCTCATTGTCTTTCCTCTGGGTGTTGTGTCGTCTCTTCATTCTGATATTCTCCCGATGATTCAAATGTCTAGTTGCGTGGGCCTGGGGCGTGTGCAGTGGGAACCTCCCACCACCCTAGTGTCACTGAAGAGCTCTGACACTAAGATGTGTGGTTTTTGTGGGTTGGTTTGAACCAGGCTCGCTCAGAGTCAGTGTTGCCAGCGCTCAATGTGGCCTCGTGCATGCCCTTAGATTCAGGGACCCTGCCTGCACCATGCTGAAACACAGACGCCCCCTGGAGCTTGTTGAAAATCAGGGCCCCCTAGAGTGTGCCAGAAGTCAGAGCTCCCCAGGAATCCAGTATCAGAGTCTCTGTTGCTTCGTGCAACCTCTCCTTGAGAATTAGGGTCCCTGTGTGCCCTTGCACCAGGAATTGGAGTCCCTGGCTCTTAATATGAATACACAGGAAATTAGGATCACAGGCGCAGGTGATAAGAAACACAGTCAAGTCATTGGTGCTTGGTGCTGCCTCCTGCCCAGAGAATCGGGGTCCCTGGGCCTGTGCTCCGTGGGACAAATTCCCGGTGTTCACACAATTGCTCCCAGCCCAGGGCTCCGAAGCCGGCAGTGTGAGTAGGAACAGTTCCCGGTGTTCGCATGATTATTCCCAGCCCAGGACTCCTGAACCCGGCCCTAAGCGGGATCAGTTCCAAGGTGCTGGCAAACTTCCAGGTTAAAGTTCCTGTGGCAGTGCTGAGGGCCAGGCAAGGGGTGGGTCTATCAGTTACTATGGTGCTGCCCACGAGCCTGTGGGAAGGGGGGATGGGCTCTGTTACTCATGGATCTGCCCTGGGGATTTCTGAACTTTTGGGGTCCGCAGGTCTGATGCTGTGGTCACAGGTCTCTGTCCCCAGTGGCTGCAGGGTCCTGGTATGCGTCTGAGATCAGACTGGGTGGTGCTGAGGCCAGGATCCTAGTCTCAAGCAGCTCTGTTTCCCAAGATGGCGTGGTCGCTGTGCCCCTGCCAGCTGCCCAGGAGTGTCCGCGTAGGGAGCAGGGCTCCACCGCCTAAGACTGCCCGGTTTATCAGCCCCTTAGAAGACTTGCAGAATCTAACTGTCCCTAGCTCATACATACACACACCACACATGTCCATACACTCCTCTATCACTTCCTTGCCCTCTCACACTCTCTCCCTCCCTACCTTCCTGCTGGTCATCATTTTTTCAATCAATCACTGTTCATCTTTATGTTTCCTTCCTTCTGCTTTATTTTAGTTTTATTTTAGTTGATTTTTATCTTCCTTTTCTAATTTATTTTTAAAAACCTTTACTGTTGCAAGTATTACTAATGTTCCCCCTTTTCTGCCCAAATCCCCCCTCCAACCCATTCCTGCCCCATCCCAGGCTTTCATCACCCTCCTCTCTGTGTCCTTAGGTAATGCACATGCAAATAAGTTCTTTGGTTAATCTCTTTCCACCCTCCTCTCTCACTTCTCTGAGTTTCCTCAGTCTGTTTCATGTTCCCATGGCTCAGGTTCTATTTTATTCAACAGTTTATTTTATTCATTAGGTTCTTTGTTGGCTTATTTTGGTTTTTAGATGAAATTGTTGATAAATATGGATTTATTGCTATTTTTTTCATATTTTGTATCCCTTTCTCTGATTCTTCTTCTTCCTCTTCTTCTTCCTCCTCCTCCTCCCCCTATTTCTACTCCTCCTCCCGGATGTGTGGAGCTGTAATCTAGTGTGGTCTGAAGTTGTCCACCAGGTGCACTGGCTCTAGGGCCTCCTGGGAGGAGCAAAGTCAATCACTGCCTGGAGCCACCAAGCAGGAGCTGTAGGGGGATCTTCAGATGGCTGCTACTTGTATTGAGCTTGGAAGTGCCCTGGTGAGACCAAGTTGTGCAGCGAAGCAGACTGGTGCTAGTGCCAGTTCTTGGGCCACTTATTGATAGATTTGGGGCATCCTGATGTCAGTTGCTGCTTGTTTGAGAGATTTTAGGAGAGTCTGAACCCTGAGTCAGGAAAAGCCATTCATATGGAAAAGCTCCTGCAAACAATTTGGGTGGGGCTGAAATATGAATGGGTCATGTTCTCTGGGATTCACCAGGGCAGAGCAAACTGTGTGAGTCACCCAGATGGAAACTCAGATATGGCTTTGAGGAAGCTATGTGATGGGAGAAGTCCCAGCACAGAAACAATGAGTCCTGTGAGCGCTCCTGTTTGGGAAAAAGCCACCCCAAGTTCCTGCCCTAAATGCCAGACAATCCAGTTCTTCCCTGTATGTCCCTGGATCCCCCAATTTCACCACCTACAGATGGAGCTCAGAGGAAGTGGGATCCTGTGCCCAACCTTTACAAGGAACAGCCTGGGTCTCCAGCTGCATCCATGTCACTCAGTGACAATTGTTTCTGGTTTTTACAACCTGAAGTTATGAGGACATCTCTTCCCAGCTCTCAAAATATGGGTTGGGGGGTATTGTGTGGGGCTGGGATGCTTTGCTTTTCCTGGGAGGCCTCTGAGGTTGAGATATCCCTCCTGATTAAACACACACCACATGTGGGTGTCAGACTAGCTTGTTCCATGCCTCCTCCCTTCTCACTAGTATTGGAGTACTTTCTTCTTAACCTCTCTAGCTGTGGGACTTCCATTCAGCTAGATTTCAGGTGGATTGGAATTATAGTCATTGTCTATTTTAGTTGTGATTTTCATGTGGTTGTGGGCACAGGCCTGGCTGAGGGACCGTCCCGCCACACACACAGCCTTTACCTATGCCTCCATCTTGGTACTCTCCCTTTTCTAACTTTTTAAAGTGGAGACTCAGATAATTGATTTAAATATCTTTATTATTTTCTAACATAAGCATTTAATGCTATACATTTTCCTCTAAGGACTTCCCTAGCTGCATCTCACAAATTTGATATTTTGTCATTTCATTTCCATTCAGTTTTTATATACATTTTCAGTTACTTTAGAATTCTAAGTTCATGGATTTTTAATGTCCCCTCGGCACTTTAGAGTCCTCATCCATTGTTCTCTGGTTTTGGTAGTTTTTCATGTGACCTTTGATGTTGTTATTAAGCTTGCTCCTTAATTCGTGTGTGTGTGTGTGTGTGTGTGTGTGTGTGTATGTTTTGTTTTTGCTGTGCTGCTCTTAGGCATTTTATCTTTTTTCATTGGTTTTTATGTGTTTGATTTTAATGTGTCTTATTTTAATTTTGTTTATTCTTATTTTTCTTGAGGTACTTTAGTGGTCTTAGATCTCTTTATAGTTTACACCAAACTCTGTAAATATTTGCCATAATTCCTTCAACCATTCTTTTTGGTGCTTTCTCTCCTCTTTATGGGATTCCAATTACATATATATATATATATATATATATATATATATATATATACACTAGAGGCCCAATGCACAAAAATTTGTGCACTCAGAGGGATTCCTCAGCCCAGCCTATGCCCTCTCGCAGTCTGGGACCCCTCTGGAAATGTCCACCTGCTGGCTTAGGCCTGTTCCCCGGGGGATTGGGCCTAATATGGTAGTCAGACATCCCTCTGGCATCCCAGGAGCCCTCAGGGGATGTCCACTTGCCAGCGGGGAGCAGGCCTAAGCTGCAGTTGGACATCCTTTGTGCTGCTGAGGAGGCGGGAGAGGCTCCTGCTACCACTGCTGTGCTGGTAGCCATCAGCCTGGCTTGTGGCTGAGCAGAGCTTTCCCTGGGGGAGCGCACTGACCACCAGGGGGCATCTCCTGCATTGAGCATCTGCCCCCTGGTGGTCAGTGTGTGTCATAGTGACCAGTGATTCCCAGTTGTTCTGCTGTTAGGGTCAATTTGCATATTACCCTTTTATTATATAGGATAGAGGTCTGATGCACAGGTGGTGGTCAGTTGGTTTGCCCTGAAGGGTTCCCAGATCAGGGTGGGGGTCCCGCTGGGGTGCCTGGCCAGCCTGGATGAGGGGCTGATGGCTGTTTGCAGGCTGGCCAAGCCACCCAAAGGGACCCTCACCCCATGGGGGTGTGGCCAGCCTGGGACAGGAGCTGAAGGCCTTTTTCAGGCTGGCCACAGACCCTTCAGGGTGGTGGGGGGTCCTGCTGGGGTGCCTGGCCAGCCTAGGTGAGGGGGTGATGGCCGTTTTCAGGCTACCAATGCCCCCCGGTGACCCAAGCTCCCAGCCTCTCATTTTTTTCTTTCTTTTTTTTTTTCTGGGATTTATTTATCTTCTATAATTGAAACTTTGTAGCCTTGAGCAGAGCCCAGGGCTGGCCAGGGCAGGTGAGAAGCTTGGCTTCCTCCATCGCCAGGGGTAACCCAAGCCTTCTGCTCGCTTTGGCTCAGTGGCCTCTGCCATCTTAGTTAGGTTAATTTGCATACTCACTCTTGATTGCCTGGTGGGTGTGGCTTGTGGATGGGGCTTGAGCATAGCAGAGGGATGGTTCATTTGCATATCTATCTTTTATTATATAGGATATATATATATCTGGCTGCTTTTATTGTCTCTTACACTCCTGACACTTGGCTATTTTCTGGAAAATTTATTTTGTGTTCTATTTTGGAGAGTTTCTATTATACTTATTTAAGTTCACTTACATTTAATATACATTGTTAGTCTTACTTAATGTATTTTTCCTTTCAGATGTTGTTACTTTCTTAACCTCTAGAAATTCATAATACAGACTAGTTCCACCAAGGTCTTTCATGTTAGATTAAAGCCTTGTGTGTTTTATCCAACAGAAGCTCCTGACAGAAGACTGCCCCTTTGCTCACACAGCCAAAGTTATTGGTTTCTGGGGCTGCAATAACATTTTTCTGGTCACTGCCCAACGATGTCCCCAATGGCCTCCTTAAAATGCAACATTTCCTGGAACAGAGACCAAAGGAAATATTAAGGCCTCCTTCTGACTGATCAATGGGGCAGAGGAAGTAAGTAACTTCCTCTAAGGGGTGGGGTTGGAGCATAGTAATCTCTATTTTGTAAACTACTGCTTAAAATCCTCTGTTGTTTTTAAGTGATTTCTTGTTACATGTAGTCAACTCTGTTATTTTTTAGACAGTCCCTTATTCTGTAAATTAACTTTACTATTTAACTTGTTTAAATAATGAGGAAGATAAGCTTGGCTGTCTGACCTTGAAGCCGCTCTGCTGCTGTTTCTACCCACCCCCTTACCAGGTACCTGTTAGTTATCTATTAAGTTGTGCTGCACTTAAAGCTTAGAAGCTGTCTGCAAAATAACTTACACAGAGCTCTTTGGAAGAACTGCAGAAAGTCCAGAACCCCTATATTTGGGAGACAAAGGACTGAGAAAGATATAAATAGAGAAAGCTCCCTCCAAGTTTTTGCTCAGAATTTGTGAAGCCATTCCTCTGAGCCCGCTAGCATAATAAAGACTCCTAATTATTTGGCACTTGGTCTCAGGCACCTAGGGTGGACGACCTCCCCGGCCAGATTGCCAGGTCCTGAGCATCTCTAGGGAAGGTACCACCTGATGACATTCCAGGGCCCTAGAGATATCTGTCCTGTTCCTGACAGCCGGACATGGGCCCCTGACATGCCCCTGCATTCTTTCAGAGTCACCAGAAAACCTCCAGAGGTGAGTGAATTTGATTAAGGGATTTCAAGTTCACTTTCCTGTCTCCCTGCCTATGACTGATCATCCTGTACCAAGAGAAGGACTAGACGCATTCGTAACTTTTCTGGTGAGATTCTCACCGAGAAGTTTGTTGAGAATTCTGTTCCTGGGGCATGGGTTCAGGGAGGGACATATGTCTGTTTCTGTTGGGCCCCCACGTCTATTAGGGGAGTTAGGCAGTGTTCTGGTTAACTGTTTAACTTCTGAGTGAATGTCTGCTGAAAGAGTGTGAGAGCCTGTGTGAAGTGAAAGCTACTTTGTATTGTTCTGTGCTTTTGTTAACTGAGAGAGATTAGACCATCTGGCTGCAAACATAATAGTATTTGTTGATGTTTTTGTCTGTTTGTTTAATTTGATTGGGGTAAGCCTCACTTTAGGGGGAAGCTCAATAGGGCTGAACTGTAACAGAAATTGCAGGATGACATTCCAGCAGCTGCTAAGAATCTTTTTTTTCTTAGGAATCATCCTTATCTTTCTTTTTAAGTATCAGCTTGCTAGAGAACTTTTCATTTGCTTTTCCCTGTTGGGTTAAAATTTTAAGGTTAATTTAAAGGTATAAAATTTGTAAAGATTGCGACCCAGTCAAGTTTACTACTCATGAGGTGAAGCAAGAGCAAAAAAAAATAATAATAATAATAAATTCTGAAGTTAACATTTGCAAAAGAGTTTCATTCATAAAAATCTCAAGGAGATTTAAACAAAGAACCTGTTATTTCTAGCTCCCTTTATCTCTTCTTGCCAAGGATGGAGGGAATGGTTAATGCAACAGGGAGGGGGAGAGAGGGAAAGATAAAAACTGAAGGGGAAAAAAAAGAAGCAGGAGGTTTCTGGCTCTGAGCCTAGCAAAATAAGATTACTGGACATAAGAATAGCAAAGAAACTTTAAAATATAGTATTTTATTAGCCCAACTAGAAAAGAACAGTACAAATTGCTAAAGGTATAGCAGGAAAAAATAATGTTAAAGTGGAAATACTTAATAGAAGGTCTAAGGCATAGTTATGCATTTTTGAAGAACATAGAAAGGAGGTTTAAAGACTAATTTAGAAGTATAAGATTTATAAAGGTTATATATGTGATAAGAACGGACAGAATAAGGTTTTAGTAGCAGGCAGAAAAAGAAGCAGTCAGAACAGGAGCAGGTGTGACTTGGAAAAACTAAAACAAAAACAAAAACAAACAAACAAACAAAACTTCCAGGAGCCAGGTGGAGGAGAGACAGAGCTGAAGTCTGCAGCTGCCCTGGTGATTTAGAGCTGATTGCTAGGCAGACCAAAGACTCAGCCCCCAAGAAACTGACACCTGAGCTGCTGCCCAGTGAATTATAGGTGTTTCACAACATGCAATAAAAAACTTAAAAACTTAAGCATTTGGCTGCTGGTTAAAGGGAGACACCCAGTAAGCCCTGGGACCTGTAAAAGCAGCCAGTGACAAAGCTGGTAACGTTTCCTGGTTGCAAATGTGCTGAAAGGGTTAAAACTTCAGCACTTCAACAGCAGTTACTAGTACAGCAAGGGATTAATAGGATTGTATAGAGAAAGGACATCCCCATTGAGTTGGAGGGCTTCCAGGACTTTGAAGTCTCCCAGAGAAGCTGAAAGATTTAATCCCTTAGCGTCTAGGAGTGGGCCAAGACACCTGGTTAAGGTGGCGGGGGAGGGGAGCAGATGCCCTGTTCTTACTTACCAAGAAGCCTGTAGAAAAAGTCAAGGTCACTGCCAGGAAAGAGGACAAGCAGGAAGCAGAGGCCTGACGCCAAAGCCACTGCCAGAGGAGTGTTTTGCAATACGCAAAGTTGTTTCTAGCTGCAGCCCTGGCTGCTTTGGGCTAGCAGCTTAAAGCCAAAGGGCAGCAAGAAACAAGGATGGCAAGACCCTGTGACTGGTAAACAGAGTTAACAGGAGAGGGTAAAGAGAAGACACTTTCCCTGGACCGAGAGCCTTCTGGACTTTGAGATTCTCCAGGAGAGAAAGAGTCTGACTGAGGAACTGGCTGAGACTCTGTTGGGTTAGGAGGACCTGAGGCTACATGTTAAGCTTATAGACTATAGCTGTCTGGGCAGATGTCCAAGCCCAGTTGTATAGGGGATAAGCTGCCATGTACAGCAAACAACTTTCTCCCATGCCAGAACACATTCTAGGGAGATTGGACAGACTGTTTGCAGCTAGAGTGAAGAAGGATGGTCCCCTGCACATAGCCCTGCAGATGTGCAGTGTGACCAGTGAAAGGAGCCAATGGCATTTAATAGATGACTGTGACTTGCAGAAAACTGCATGATGAACTTAATTGGTGCCTTCTCCATGGACATGAATCCAGAGAGTCAAGGACAGTTACTTTGCATAAAAGGGTTGACAGTGAACTTTAGTTGCCCTCCCTCAGAGGTGTTTTGTATAGCTTTACCATGTGTCATGTTTAATGGCAAGGGATATGGCTGCCTGCGGCGGCCATGGTGCCAATATTATCTTTCATTATGTTAATAGTATTAACCTTTAATTTTCTTGCAGATTTGAATGCAGCTGCCACCAATCACTATAGACCTATGTTGGTCTACAGCAGAAATCAGGCTTTTAAAAAGATTCCCAGGTGATTCTAATGTGTAGCCAAGGTTGAGAACCACTGGTCTACAGGCTTTAGTAGTCTTTAGGTGTAACTGGCAAATGTCCAGTTTCCCGCCCTGCACATCATTGTTATGGCCATATGTTAGCTGTCCTGGAAGAGGGTTATATAGGATTAAATCCCAAAAGAAGTAAAGGGCAATTGCCCAAATGGGCAAGGAAAAATACTCATCAGGTTTTGGTCTCAGTTATGAAAGAAACCTAGAAGCTGATGCTCTCTTATTGAAAGACAGTTGGTAGCCTGTATACTGCCTTGCAGGCCTGTGTGACCATGCGCATGTCAGGGGTAACACAAACCTACACTTTAGGAAAGTGGGGCAGGCCTGTTTAGAACAAAGGGAAGCTATGAGTACCAGTCCTTAAAAGAGATCCTGTGACATGTAAGACCCTGTAAAGGGATAAAACTCTTGCAGAGAAGCTACTCCCTTAGTCTGTTCTGAGAGGGCATGTCACCCCCTCCCCTTCAGAGACCATATATGGTTTAAGAAAGAGTATGGAGCACCCTACTACAGGGACAGCTGTAACTGTCTATTTGAGTAGAGACACATTTTAAATGTCTTCTTGGCATTTGAATAAAGTTACTACTTTGTTATAATACATTTGGAAAAATATTACTCTGGAAAGTCCATGAAAAGGACTGGTAAGGAAAATCAGAAGATCTTAAAGCAGGTCAGTGTATTTTTGTCCTTATGTAATTCCTCCGAAATTTGGCAATACTTAATAAGCAAATCATGGCAATGGATTTCTTTGCATAAATTCAATATGACTGGTTTCTAATAGTAGTTTTATTGACCAAAAATTTTGATTGAAGTATCTTGTTTTAAAGAGTCCTGTCTGGACTCTGAAGACCTGAAACCAATAAGAGTGCCATGGAGAAAGCCTGGTATCTTGCTTGGTAGCTCTGAAAATAGATAATGCTGGAGTGTCAGGCCCATACCCTGTCATCGCTGGTGGTTGGTCAGAGTAGAAAGGGAACAATAAGGGCATCTTCACGTCCCTGCCGAACCCCCACACACTCTAAGCCAAGATGAGTAGGAGGCCTGCTGAGATGGGCCTTAAAGGCTAGGGTGCAGGCCCAGGTGAAGTTGCTACAGGTGTGGAATTCACCTAACTCAGCAGATACTGCAGGCAGGCCTGATGGCAACTGAATGGCTTGGCTTCCTGGCCTTTGGGGGCACATTAAGATTCAATCATGAAATTCTGGCAAAGGTAGTCAGTTACCATTCTTGTTGTGTTTATGCAAACAATCAGGCCAAATTGAATATAATAAATAAATTAATCTTAATTTGGCTCTTTTAATAAACATAAGGGTAATTTTAAGGAGAAAAATTCTATTTCAATAGAAGTTATTAAAACTAAAATATTTTCTTTCCCTTCCACCAGATAATTTGTTGTAACTCTTACTGTTCTAATTGCTCAATAATACTTAATGCTATAATTCAGTTTGTCTCTGCCAGGTCACAAGCCCACCTCCTTCTGTGCCTAGACCTCATTGTTTCTCTTACAGACAGCAAGGATCTCTTGGCACTGAAAGAAAACTCTGTCCCTCTTTAGCATGGAAGTATCCAGAGGGGCCCCACCAACATCCATTTTCTCTGAAAGAATTCAGAGCCAAGATCCTTGAGATAGTATATTAGACAGTAAGACAGACATGAGCAGAGCAAGGACGATGGGCCAACTGATGCTACCAAATGTAACTAAGTCTTTCCTCCTCTACATATAAAGGACAAGGGGCATAGCCAACGGGGTTCTCACCCAAAGTCTTGGCCCCTAGAAAAGTCTGGTAGCCTACTTGTCCAAAAAAAATTTGACACCGTTGTATCTAGGTGGTCTACCTGCCTCCGGGAAGTAGCAGCCACTGTTATACTTATCAAGGAAGCAGACAAACTAACCGTAGGACAGGAGGTGATCCTGCCATGTGAGGTTATCCCCACATGAAATTATGTTTGAGAGACTCCATCGCATATTCCCCAAAACTCAGAGAAGAAATAAAAGCTGAAATCCATAACCAATCTTTACTCAAGTGCTTACAGGCTTTGCAGTCCACAAAGAGCAGTCCAGAAGCATGTCCAAGACGCTCTACTTGTACCAACTTCTGATATAGTCCATACCTTCTCGCCTGGTGACTCTTTGGGTAAAGAAATTTACCACCCAGAGACTGACTCCTGGAAAGGAACATATATCGTTATCCTGACAACCCCCACAACAGTAAAGGTCAATGGAACCCTGGCATGACTCCAACATACACAACTCAAGGAAGCTAAAGCACAATAGAAAATCCAGGACTCTTCATCAGACCCACTAAAGCTAAGAATCTCGCATGTACTCCCACCCCTCAATCTGGGCCCTGACCTTATAAACTGGCTTACTGACTTTATTCAACAAAGAATTAATTCTATCAAGCTTATGGTTCTCTAGGTTCAATATAACTCCCTACCCAACAATGACTCACAAGAGTCAATGATTTGACTCATATACATAAAACCAGTGGGGAATGAAGCATAATAATCTCTATTTTGTAAAATTACTGTTTAAAATCCTCTGCTGTTTCTAAATGATCCCTTGTTCTATGTAGTCAACTCTTATTTTTTAGACAGTCTCTTAATCTGTAAATTAACTTTACTTTTTAACTTGCTTAAATAATGAGGAAGATAAGCTTGGCTGTCTGACCTTACAGCCACTCTGTTGCTGTTTCTACCCACCCCTTACCAGGTGCCTGTTAGTTATCTACTAAGTTGTGCTGTGCTCAAGGTTACAAGCTGCCTGAAAAACAACTTACACATAACTCTTTGGAAGGACTGCAGTAGGTCTGGAACCCCCATATTTGGGAGACAAAGGACTGAGAAAGATATAAATAGAGAAAGCTTCCTCCATGTTTTTGCTCAGAATTTGTGAAGCCATTCTTCTGAGCCCACTAGCATAATAAAGACTCCTAATTAATTGGATCATTAAGGCCTCCTATGTTCCACTCACTGATTTACAATAAAACAGGGTGAAAGAAAATGTAAGGCATAAAGCGAAGAGGCAGTGAGTCCGTGAGGAGGCTGTTTATTCTTGAAGAATAAAACCACTGACAAGATCATCAGAGAATATATCCTCCAGGTTCAGTTCCTGAGCTGGTCCTCATTCTCTGTAGTCCTAAGGGCCCCCTACTGGTCCTTGCCACCCCCTGCAGCCCAGCCCTGCTGTCTTCCTCAGGGAGGTTTGTGTCTGGGCTCACACTGACTTCCCCTCACTGTGTATCTCACACAGAAATACATGGCCATGTCCTCAGTGTTCACGAAACTCAGCTGCAGGGACAACTGGTTCTTGGATGTGTCTCTGGAGATGGTGGTTTGGCTCTTGAGGGAGGAGCTGTAGTAAGTGTTTCCATCATAACATATGTATACCATCCACTCCAGCCCCTTCCTGGGGGCTGGCGGATTGAGCTCCAGAAGTAACCACTGCTTATGGAGTAACCAGAAACAGAGCAGGTGAGGGAGAGGGTCTATGAGTGCGTCACCTGTCCTGGGCCCAACTCCTGCAGCTGCACCTGGGACAGGACACCTGGGACAGAGAGAACACAGTGAGTCCTGGGCTCAGATGCAGGATCCCATCTCTTCATGTCTAAGCCCTGAGTCACTCACGTCTGAGAGCTGACAGCAAGAAGAGGAAGAGCCACATGGAATTCATGCTCTTGCAGGTGAGGTCCTCATCCCCAGAAAGTATTCTCCAGGGTGAGGAGGCCCTGAATTTAAGTGGACGCCAACTGTGTGTGTGTGTCTGGTGGCCATGTGGGCATTTGCATATGGGAGGTGTCTGCACATACAAAGGGCAAGAGGTGAGGGGAGGTCCCTGTCTCTGGGGCTTCTCCTGGAAGGAGGTGCTGACTGTGCTCTCAGAGAACCGGGCCTTCCTTGGAGTCCTGATCACTGTGCCCAGGGACCTCTTCTTCCACAGCAGGAGACGTGCTGCAGGAGGTGGTCAGGAAGTAGGATGTGGGAGCAATCAGTGACTCCTTAGGGGATAAAATCAATGTGCCTCTTCTTGGACGGATATTGATAGATATATAGATATAGATATAGATATAGATATAGATATAGATTTTTTTAAATATCATTTTCTTGACTTTTAGAGAGGAATAGATAGGCATAGAGAGATAGAAACATGCATGAAAGAGAATCATGGATTGGCTGCCTCGTGTATGGCCCCCACTGGGGATGGAGACAGCTACCTGGTCATGTGCCCTCACTGGGAATTGAACCAGTGACTTCTTGAGTCCTGGGTCAATGCTCAATTGCTGAGCCACATGAGCCAGGCTGGATCTTCTTTCCTTCATCCTCACCTGAGGATGTGTTCATTGATTTTTAAAGGGAAAGGAAAGGAGAGAGAAGGAGAGAGAGAAACATTGATATGAGAGAGAAATATTGATCAGTTACCTCACATTTATGCCCATACTGTGAATCAAACGTGCAACATTTTCATTTACTTATTTATTTATTTTTATTTGATATCAGATAGGAAGAGAGAGGGAGAGAGGGGTAGAAACATCAGTGATGAGAGAATAATTGATTGGCTGCCTCCTGTACACTCCACACTGGGGATGTTGCCCACAACCTGGGCATGTGCTCTGACTGAAATTCAAACAGTGACCTCCTGGTTCATAAGTCGATGCTCAGCCACTGAGCCATGCTGGCCTGTCTGTTCCTGCATGTTTAGGATTCACAGAGCTCCCTGTGTACCTGGGATCTGGTCAGTGGGACACTGACAACATTATAAGTGACCAGAACCAGCCCTTCTCTGACTGCCCTCTGACCCCAGTGGCCACGGACTTGTCCATCATGATGCTCTGCAGCTCATGGCCCCCCTTGAGGTTCCCTCAGCAGAGGTGTGAGCTGTTGGAGGTACTCTGAGGTCAGTTTTCAGCTGTGTCTCCACCTGACACAGGAAGGGCCCCCTGGCCTGCGTCACATGTGGGCTCAGCAGGGTGGCTGAGGCTGGCTTCATGCCACCTGAGTGGCTCTGGCCCTGGCATTTCAGGGGGGGTCTGGTACAGAAGATGGGCATGAGGGGATGGCGTGGGGTTGCATTTAAGGCATAACCTACAAGGGCAGGATGGAGCGGGCAGAGGGCAGCCACACTGTACATCCTGTGCAGGCCTGATGGGGTGAGAATGCGGTGGTAGAGGACAGAGGGTGAGGATGGGTGGTGTCTGCACAGCCTGGAGGCACAGCAGAAGTGGGTGGGGACCATCTCTTTCTTCAGCAGATTCTCAGGATCCAGGTGGATTCTCCAGGGGAAGTGGGACAGATGTTAGGACTGTGTTCTGAGACCTACTGGGAACAGGGCCCAGCAGGGCTGTGACAAGCCCCATCACTGGGCCTGCTGCCTGACTCCATCCCAGGACACCCAGAGAGGTGGGTTAGTTTCCCAGCTTCACACAGTGGCAGTGCCCTCAGAGTATGATACTAAACTCCATGCGCGCATCAAGGTCAGTGAGAGGCAAGTGGCTAACTGCCCCCAAAGGGCTCCTCCCTGGACATAGCGAGGGGCTGATGACCCTCAGGTGAGGTTTGGAGCCTGGAATCCCTGATCCCTGCTCAGCACTGTGTGAGTGGCTGGGGCACATCACTCTCAGTGAGGGGAACATGCATCCCTACAATGTTTTCCTCATCAACCCAGAAAACAACCATCAGGGATATGGTGACAGGAAGAGCACAGATCTGAAACAGCCACTTCCTACTTTTTGCCTGCAGAGAATCTAATTAAAGACACAAAGAAGGAAGCAGGAACTGCCCCAGGAACAACAGGAGGGAAGAAAGCATTGACCCCAATAGGAAGCCTGCACCACCCTTCTAAGGACAGCTTATGAGCTGGGACCTGGGTTTGTTGGTCCTGAGCGACCCCTGGTGTCTTGGACGTGCCCTGCAGCCCAGCCCTGCTCTCTCCCTCAGGGAGGTTTGTGTCTGGGCTCACACTGACTTTCTGTCACTGTGTGTGTCTCACACAGTAATACAGAGCCTTGTCCTCGACTCTCAGGCTATTCATTTGAAGATACAGTGTGTTCCTGGAGTTGTCTCTGGAGATGGTGAATCGGCCCTTCACAGAGGCGGCATAGTATGTGGTACTGCTATCACTCCTAATGTCTGAGACCCACGCCAGCCCCTTCCCTGGAGCCTGGCGGGCCCAGCTCATCCAGTAGTCACTGAAAGTGAATCCAGAGGCTGCACAGGTGAGTGTCAGAGACCCTCCAGGCTGCACCAAGCTTCCCCCAGACTCCACCAGCTGCACCTCACACTGGAAACCTGCAAACACAGAAATGTCCTCGTTAGGAAACTCTCACACATCCACTGTTTCTCTCACTCATATTCACTCACAATACTCAGTGTTTCTAGTTCTCCATAAATTACCTCTCCAAATAGAAACAAGGAAAACCCAGCTGAGCCCCAACCCCATGGTGACTGGTCTGTGTTCAGTCCAGATAAGGGAATGGGAACACCTGGGGGTCCTGGGGCTGGGCTCCTGTCCCAGAGCTGCAGGGTCAGGGATGGGCTGGCTTTTATGAGCAGAAGGGGTCCTATTTGCATGTCCCCCTGCTATATAGGGAGCTCAGGGGTTGGAGACCTACAGGGAGAGCAGTTCATTCATGCAGGTGAGAGTGTCCTGGGGAAGGATTGTGGTTGTGATAACATTTCAATAAATAAATACTAAATCCTAAGTACGTATAGAGCTTGACCAAGTGTCCACATGTTAACAGTGAACCCAACATCTGGCCTATGCCCTCCCCTGTGGACCCACTGCTGCAGGAGACCTGAACAAAGACTCGGAGGAGAAAATTTTCATAACAATAAAGGGAGGAGGTTTAAAATGAGAGATGCCTTTGACAGTCACCAGTAATGACAATCAAGGAAAATCAAATCTCACAACCTGAGAAAGAAGTAAAAGTGTAGGAGGTTCATGTTCAGGAGACAGGACGTTCCCGATGACACTATTTTCCCTACAGAGTGATCAGAGGATAAACTAAGACCAGAGTGTGAGCCCAGAGCAAGTGGGCCAAGTATTGGGAGGAGAGAGGAGCATCTGTGTGGGTCCCTGGGAACCAGAAGCATGAGCTAGAGACACAGACAGAGCTCCTGGGTTGTATTCCTTCAGGGGTGTTTGGTGCTGGATGTGCAGCAGCTGCACTGCTCTCATTACTGTTTTATTTTCTAGAGTTACTTGTGAGACCCAATTCTATCATTGGTGATGTAGGTGACACTCAGTCAGAACTAGGATTTGGTAGTGAAGATGCAGGTAAAGAGTAGGGGCAATTAAGTTTAGGTCATGAAAATCTTGTGATTGGAAATCTGATGTCTGCATGTGCCCCTTAGGACCAATGTGACCATGTTCCTACATGATGGGGGTCAACTGGAAACTTCACCTGACTCAGTGCCTCACTGGGGAGAAAGCTACCTGGGAACATGATTGGGGTATGAACCAAGACCGAGGAACACACACATCCATGATTATTTTTTTATTAGGTTGTCATCTCGTTGTTTAGCCAGTTCAAGTTTTATTCCCTCACTTTCCTCTGAAACAGCCCCACATGTTCCCTAGAGTCATGAAGACACTTTGTTGAGAGTGTGCAGGGGCACAAGCCATTTGTGTCTGTTGCTTTTGTATCTTATATCTTTCCTGAGTTCACTTTCTAGTTCTATCAGTTTTCTTTTGAAGTCTTCAAGGTTTTTTATATATAAGATCATGTCACATCCATGGAGTTAAAGAGAGCTATTTCATGGGCTCCTTTCTGATTTAAGAACTTTTTAAAATATATTATTTTTCTTTTTTACAGAGAGGAAGGGAGAGAGATAGAGAGCTAGAAACATCGATGAGAGAGAAGCATCGATCAGCTGCCTCCTACACACTCCCCACTGGGGACGTGCCCGCAACCAAGGTACACGCCCCTGACCAGAATCGAACCTGGAACCCTTCAGTCCCCAGGTCAACGCTCTATCCAGTGAGCCAAACTTGCTAGGGCTGATTGAAGAACTTTTTATTTCTTTTGATTGCCAAATTATTCTGACAAGGACTTCCAGTTTTGTTCAATTAGAAGTAGTCACCTGGGGTCCTTGATATTGGTCCTGATGTTAGAAGAATTGCATTGATGCTGGGAATTTTGTGACTTTGTCTACACCTTCCTGTGCAAACACTTCCTTTATGCAAACCCATGGCTTATTGCAGAGACCCCAAACTAGTTATATCAGAATTAGTCATGGTTTTAAGTGGATAAAAGACAAGAAATAAAACTAGAATCATTCACATGTTGAAATGATGATGGAAGGAGATTGATCTGTTTTCTCAGTCTAGTGTTTTCAGGGATTTTAGGTTCAGAGGGAGGTTAGTGAAGAGAATTCCTACCATATAATTTCTAAAAGGAAAGGAAACATCAGCCCTGAGAGGAACCCCTCACTCCCAACCTCCTCTGCCCTTCCTATGGAGGGTCACTGTGTTCAGAAGGTGCTGGGCTCTCCCACAACCTTAATGTATAATGTGTACATTCTCCCATCAGACATATGATTTGGAAACACATTCTTTATGTTGATGTTTGTCTTTTTATTTGCACAATGGAATCTTTGATGGGACAAATGTTTTTGCATTTAACCAAGGCTAATTTAACAATATTTTCTTTATTGGGACCTGTTTGGGGTGATTTTAGAAAAAACTCCCCAGAAAATGCTGAGCCTCAAGTGTCCATATGGATTGGCTACAGCAGCCCAGCCCCAGGGACTGGAGCAGGTTCTGGTACTAGAGGGGAGCACTGCTGGGAAATTACCCATAAATCTGGACATGACTGTGGAATTGAGTGAGGGGAGGAAACTGGAATGTTTTGAGTCACATGACAGAAATGTGCCTGATGTTCATGAATAGAGAGTTACTGGATATACAGGTTTAAAGCCTCTTCCAGTGAAGGTTCAGAAGTCATTGCAGGGCATGATAGAGACAGCTTGAATTATCATAGGAAATACCTGAATAATGATGTGCAGGAGTTTGTTAGAAATAGAAACGTTAAAGATTAAGATAAATAAGGAATGTGTTATTGCAAACTGGTGGGAAGGGGATTACCTGTTTCCTACATGCACATTCTCACAGTGTCTCTGTTCTAGAAGGTGACACCTTCCCAGGTCCAGGGGATCTGCACTTGGACACCTTTGTATCATTACTCAAATGGTCTCACCATGAATCACTGATGCCTGAAAATTTTGGATGCCATTTATGAAATCTCTCAACACTTACATTGAAGAGTTGACACCCCACACTGGAGGAGCCATATTGATGGTGTGTCTGTATGTGGAGCTTTCATTTCATTGGACCAAGACCTCTTTCTCAGTTCATTGCCTTCACCATCATCATCATGATCATCGTCAGCAGCAGCAGCAGCAACATCAACATAATTTGCTTACTTATAATCGTTCTTATATTCTGTAAACATGGTGGTTATCCAGACACAATGGCTTTTTATCAAATAATAAAAGCAGGCATCTCCTCTTTTGATGTCATTGGAAATTGAAATCACAGCAGCCTCACCTAAATTTTGATACAAGGTCTTGCAAGCAGCTGATGGCCTTGGGTAGAGGAGAGATCCCACCTGAGACAACGGACCATAACCCCTGTACAATTATATGGTCATCACCACCACCACTACCACCACCACCATTGTCATCATTGTTTGCCTACTTATAATTAATTTTCTCAGTTATAGTAGACATTGGTGCTGTACACATATAATGACCATTTATCTCAAATGTTGCTCAATTTTTATAATTGTTAAGTAAAATATGTAGCCACACTTTATTTTCTTTTCCATTTGATGTCAGTAAATTGATGGCTCCTTTCTGCCTCTTCTCACTTGGCATCAGATGAGAATCTGAAAAGGAACATTGGGTATCGTCTCCAGATGTCAATAAGAGGTTGAAACCACACAAGGCTCTGTAGGAAGAATCCCTTCCCTCTCCCCCACCAGTTTAACAACATAGAATCCCTGGGCCAGTCTCCTTTCCTGGCTCCATCAAAACAGGTCTGACTTCCTAAAGATCCTTTCCTGTGCCTCCCATATATTTCAACAATGTGCATAATAAACATTCCATGTCCCTTGGTGTGTGTATTTGTCATCAGCCTGGGCATCTGCACCAAGCTGATGTGGGTCCCTCTTCATCTGCCTGGTGTCACCTACTCTCCTAGCTATGAGCCTGATGACAATTCAATACCCAGCACCACCAGGGTCCTTCTTCTCTAACTTTAGGATCACATACCTGTGGTGGCTTCTGTCCAGCATTAAGGTGAGCTGTACTGTTTAGTAATCAAAGTCTCTGGTTAGATTTAGGGGACGTGGATCAGCAGATTTGATCATTAATTGTCATTTGGGCAAAAGAATATTTGAAAGAGACTCACTGTTTATTGTCCATGTGAGAAAGTTGTCTCTCTTTACAACAGAATTTTTATCTCAGAGACTTCAGAGGTAAGGGCAGAGTTAGGAATCCAGAAAGGTTCCCTGAGGGAAACTGTGACATGAAGAGGAAACCACACAGGAAATCAGCCCAAACCTCCAACTGCACCTGCTGCTGGGATGGTCCCTGTGTTCAGGGACCCTGAGCGCCCCCTCGTGGTCACAGCCTCTCCTGCAGGAAGGTTTGTGTTTGATTTCCCCTCACTGTTTCTCTCACACAGAAATATATGGCCATGTCCTAGGTTCCCAGGCTGTTCATTTGAAGATATAGCGTGTTCTTGGCATTGTCTCTGGAGATTGTGAATCGGCCCTTCACAGAGTCTGCATAGTATTTCTGACTTCCATCATTCCATATAACTGCCACCCACTCTAGCCCCTTCCCTAGAGCCTGGTGGATCCAGCTCATGCTGTTGCTACTGAAGGTGAATTCAGAGGCACACAGGAGAGTCTCAGAGACCCCCAGGCTTCACCAAGCCTCCCACAGACTCTACCAGCTGCACCTCACACTGGACACCAGCAAACACAAAGATGTCCTGGTCAGGAAACTCTCACCCATTCACTGTTTCTCTGACTCATGTCCACTCCATGCTCAGTGTTTCTTATTCTCCATAAATTACCTCTTAAAAGAGTCACCAGGAAAACCCAGCCAAGCCCAAACTCCATGGTGAGTGGTCTGTGTTGAGTCCTCATCTAGCAATGAGAACATTGGGGATTCTGGGGCTGGGCTCCTTTCCCAGAGCTGCAGGGTCAGGGCTGTCCTGATTTTTATGAGCAGAGGGGCCCCTATTTGTATGTCCTCCTACTATATAGGGGGCTCTAGAGTTAGACACTGACATTATGGACATGGTCTTAGAGTCTGACATATCCAAGGGTGCTGTTTATTAAGAATTACCTTCCACATCTGGGCCTGTGCCTTCCCCACTGGATTTAACTGCTGCAGGTGACCTGTACAAAGACCCAGGAGATAAAATTTTCATGAAAAGAAGAGAGAAGATTTAAAATGAGAGATGCCTTTTGCAGTCACCAGTATTGAAGCCAAGAGAAAACAACCCTCATAATGCAAGAAAGAAGTAAAAGTGCAGGAGGTTCATGTTCAGGACACAGGAAGTTCCATCTGACACCATTTTCCCTACAAAGTGATCAGAGGATAAACTAAGACCAAAGTGTTCACCTAGAGCAGTGATTCTCAACATTCCTAATGCTGCGACCTTTTAATACAGTTCCTCATGTTGTGGTGACCCCAATTTCATTGTTACAAATTGAACATAATTAAAGCATAGTGATTTATCACAAAAACTATATGTAATTATATATGTGTTTTCCGATGGTCTTAGGCGACCCCTGTGAAAGGGTCGTTTGACCCCCAAAGGGGTCACAACCCACAGGTTGAGAACCGATGATCTAGAGCAGGGGTCCTCAAACTTTTTATTTATTTATTTATTTATTTATTTTTAATTAAATCTTTATTGTTCAGATTATTACATTGGTTCCTCTTTTCTCCCACCATAACTTCCCTCCACCCAGTTCCCACCCCTCCCTCCGCCCTCACTCCATACCCACTGTCCTCTTCCATAGGTGCACGATTATTGTCCAATCTCGTCCCGCATCCCCACACCCCTTTCCCCCCCAAGAATAGCCAGTCCATTCCCTTTCTATGTCCCTGATTTTATTATAATCACCAGTTCATACTGTTCATCAGATTATTTATTCACTTGATTTTTAGATTCACTTGTTCATAGATGTGTATTTGTTGTTCATGATTTGTATGTTTACCTTTTTCTTCTTCTTCCTCTTCTTAAAGGATACCTTTCAGCATTTCATATAATACTGGTTTGGTGGTAATGAACTCCTTTAGCTTTTTTTTTTTAATCTGTGAAGCTCTTTATCTGACCTTCAATTCTGAATGATAGCTTTGCTGGATAAAGTAATCTTGGTTGTAGGTTCTTGCTGTTCATCACTTTGAATATTTCCTGCCACTCCCTAATGGCCTTCAAAGTTTCTTTTGAGAAATCAGCTGACAATCGTATGGGTACTCCCTTGTAGGTAACTGACTTTCTTTCTCTTGCTGCTTTTAGGATACTCTCTTTGTCTTTTGCTCTTGGCATTTTAATTATGATGTGTCTTGGTGTGGTGCTTTTTGGATTCCTTTTGTTTGGGGTTCTCTGCGCTTCCTGGACTTGTAAGTCTATTTCTTTCATCAGGTAGGGGAAGTTTTCTGTCATTATTTCTTCAAATAGGTTTTCAATATCTTGCTCTCTCTCTTCTTCTGGCACCCTTATAATTAGGATGTTGGTACGCTTGAAGCTGTCCCAGAGGCTCCTTACACTATCTTCGTATTTTGGGATTCTTTTTTCATTTTGCTTTTCTGGTTGGGTGTTTTTTGCTTCTTTGTATTTCAAATCTTTGACTTGATTCTTGCAATCCTCTGGTCTGCTGTTGGGAGTCTGTATAATATTCTTTATTTCAGTCAGTGTATGCTTAATTTCTAGTTGGTTCTTTATCACAACATCGAGGGTCTCACTAGATTTCTTGAGGATCTCACTATATTTATCAGCGGCTTCTAGACAGTTCTTGAAAGACCTTAAAAGTTTGGTTTTGAATTCTATATCCAGCAGTTTGCTTTCCTCCATTTCTTTCATTTGTGTCCTGTTTCTTTGTCTCGGCATTTTTTATGCTTCCCTGTGTTGAAAAGTGGTTTTCTGTGCTGAGTGTCCTCTAGGGCCCAGTGGTTCAGCCTCCCCAATTACCTGAGGAGGACACTCTTGGTGCACCCCCTTGTGGTCTTTGTGCACAGTCTTGTTGTAGTTAGCCTTGGTTGTTGTAGTTATCACTGGGAGGAATTGACCTCCAGGCCAATTGGCTGTGAGAATCAGCTGTATCTGCAGTGGGAGAACTTCTGTGCTGGAGGTACCCTTATGGGGCAAGACTTGCTTCAATGGGGCTTTGGTGCTCACTGAACCTGCCCACTGAATGTGTCCTTTATGTTTCCATGGAGCTGCAAACTGGATGGTCCCACTCTGATATCTGGGCTTCCTGGCTCCTGGATCTCTAGGGAGGTACTAATCTAGCCTTTGCCTGTGGCTATCCAGCAAAAGCCTCCCAGCAGGGCTTGGGCGGGGCAGGTCCCCCGGGATCAACAAGGCAGGGCTAGCAGTTATGGCTGCTCTCAGTCTTGCCCTCAGAGGCTCTGCTTCTCAGTGTCCCAGTAATCAATGCAAGTCCCTCAGAGAGAAAGCTGCCCTCCGGTTCCAACCAATGCCAGACAGTCCCGATTCTCCCGTATGAGTCTGGGTCCCTAGAGACCCGCCTGGAACTGGAGCTCAGAGCCTGAGACTCCCTCCCGATTGAAAATGACAACCGCGCCTTCAGCCACCAGCCCGCTCCGCATGCACTCCGCACCTTAGTATTTTACTTCCGCACTGCACCTCCTCTGAGTCTCAGTATGCTTTTCTCTTTCCTTCTAGTTGTAGAATTTCCACTCATCCAGCCTTCCTGTGGTTCTGGATGATGTCCGCCCCGTCTTTTATTTGTATTTTTGAAGTGGTTGTTCAAGGCAGCAAACTCCGGTGTTTACCTATGAGGCCATCTTTGTTTCCTCCAAAACAACCCTTATAATGCAAGAAAGAAGTAAAAGTGCAGGAGGTTCATGTTCAGGACACAGGAAGTTCCATTTTACACTATTTTCCCTACAAAGTGATCAGAGGATAAACTAAGACCAAAGTGTTCACCTAGAGCAGTGATTCTCAACATTCCTAATGCTGCGACCTTTTAATACAGTTCCTCATGTTGTGGTGACCCCCAATTTCATTGTTACAAATTGAACATAATTAAAGCATAGTGATTTATCACAAAAACAATATGTAATTATATATGTGTTTTCCGATGGTCTTAGGCGACCCCTGTGAAAGGGTCGTTTGACCCCCAAAGGGGTCGCAACCCACAGGTTGAGAACCGATGATCTAGAGCAGGGGTCCTCAAACTTTTTAAACAGGAGACCAGTTCACTGTCCCTCAGACCGCTGGAGGGCCGGACTATAGTTCAAAAAAAACTATGAACAAATTCCTATGCACACTGCACATATCTTATTTTGAAGTAAAAAAACAAAATGGGAACAAATACAATATTTGTATTTGCATGTGGCCCGCGGGCCATAGTATGAGGACCCCTGATCTAGAGCTAGTGATCCAAGTGATGAGGGAGAGATGAGCTTCTGTGTGGGTCCCTGGGAGCCATAAGTGTGAACTTTAGAGACACAGACAGCTCCTGGTTCATCGTCCTTCAGGGGAGTTTAGTGCTTGATGTGTAGCTGCTTCACAGCCTCCTCTGTGGAGTTTATTCTGTATGCTCACTTGTGGATTTGTGTCTATCATTTGTGATGTAGATGGATTCTTGTTTCGTTAAGTTGTCATCTCATGGATGTTTAGCCAGTTCACATTTTCTTCCCTCACTTTCTTCTGAAACAGACCACATATTTCCTAGAGTCATGAAAACACTCTGTTGAGAGTGTGCAGGAGCACAAGACATTTGTGTGTTGGTTTTGTACCTTATACCTTTCCTAAATTCTAGTTCTATTATCTTCTCATAGAGTTTTTAGGGTTTTCTATGTATAAGATCATGTCATCTGCATACAGTTAAGGAGAAATATTTTAACTTTTTTCTCTCTAATTTAGACATTTTAAATTTCCTTTTCTTTTCTAATTATTCTGACAAGGACTTCTAGCTTTGATGAATATAAGTAGTCACAGGGGAGCCCTTGTCTTGGTCCTTAAGAAAGAAGAAAAGCTTTGAAATTTTATGTGTAGCTTGATGTCACTCGGTGTCTCAAATGTGACCTTTATTCTATTGAGTTCCATCACTTTTACACCTAATCTGTTAAAAATTGTAAGTCCGAAGTGATTTTTAATTTTAAAGGCTTTATTCTGTATCTAATTATATGGTGGTATACTTTATCCTTCATTCTGTGGATGAGAGCTATCACATTTTCTGATTTACCTACGTTGAGCCATCCTTACATGGTGTTAGGGTATCCCACTTGATCATGGTATATTATCCTTTCTGTATGCTGGCACATTTCCTAGAGTCTCATTGAAGATTTTTCCATTTATGTTCCTCTGGGACACTGATCTGTCATTTTTGTGTGTCCTTACATGGCTTGGTATCAGTGTAATGCTCAGCTCAATAAATATCTTTGGAAATGGTGCCTCTTCTTTTAATTCTTGGAAAAGTTCAAGAAGATTTGATTAAGAAGTTATCAATTCTTCTTTGAAATTCTGGTAAAGCTCACCCTTAAGTCCATTTGACCCTTGGATATTTTCTATTAGAAGGTTCTCACTATTACTTCAATTGTGTGTGTGTGTGTGTGTTTAATTCATAACAATCTAGCAATATTAGAATCAAACCCCTAATTTGAGCTCCTAACAAGTGGACTGAGAAACACAACTGCTGATCTTCACAGTGTGTGGTCAGTGTTGAAATAATAGTTGCTTCCAGGCCACATATTTATTTCAAATGGCATCCAAGAGAATGAAATATAACCACGTTTTCTTATTTAGAATTCATAAAGTACAGTGTGTAATGAGATGAATGGTTTTGTATCACTGCTCATGTGTGAATGCATGTCTTTTCCAGAAATGAGTATGCGACTGTGTATGACTGTTTGTAACTATGTGTGTCTGTGTTTCTGACTGCTTGTGACTCTATGTGTGGGACTATGTGACTCTGTGTTTCCTGGGGAAGTAGTAAGATGAGGGTATGGATGCAGGGGGTCCCATGGACAACTCCTCGGCTCCTGATGCACATCTCACCCACAGTGAAGTTAGAAAACCTTGGATCCAGGAGGAAAGCAGGAGGGACACATTCTATGATGCACATCCAAGCTCTCAGGGTCACGTGTCCCCACTGTGGAGTTAGCACTGCTTCCTGCAGGACAACAGGGGCCCCTCCTGTGGATGAATATGGGGCTCCCTGTGTTTGGTGCACTGAGCTGACAGCTCTTCCAGGGATCAATGTGGACCCAGAGAGGATGGGTGAGGTCCATCAGCCCTGAGTGTGCTCAAGCCTTTCAGTAGAGGAAGGGCCCTGTGATCTCCCTGGAACCAGGATGGGAGAGAGTACATGGAGAGACAGACCCTGAGAGAGCTGTGATGGGGGAGGGATGGAG
Source organism: Myotis yumanensis (assembly GCF_028538775.1). NCBI lineage: Eukaryota > Metazoa > Chordata > Mammalia > Chiroptera > Vespertilionidae > Myotis > Myotis yumanensis. Next base: position 16,470,938 of record NW_027223773.1, read on the forward strand.
GCAGAGCAGTGAACACAGCCCAATGCCAGCAACATACCTGCGGGGTTTACACTCATCAGTGAAACATTGAAAAGTTAGTGAAAAAAGTCACTTTTAGAATTTGTGAAGGAGACTTGGTGAAGGAGAGACCCCAGAGACCCCTTCCCTGCTAACAAGTCACCTGCAAACAGACAATGTCCCTCGTTCAATGCTGTCTGCAGTGAGAATATGGGAAGGAAAAATCATTCCTGGAGGAAGTTGAGAGCTTGAGAGGAAATCCCTGTGCTCAACAAAAAGGCCCTTCCTCCCCACCTCCCTCTGACCCTGCTCTCAGGGCTGCTCTCTGTGCTGTGGGTCCTGAGCGCCTCCTGATGTCCCAAGAGCACCCTGCATCCCAACCCTGCTGTCTCTCTTCCTCAGGGAGGTTTGTGTCTGGGCTTACACTGACTTCCCCTCACTGTGTCTCGCACAGTAATACATGGCCATGTCCTCCGTGGTCAAGGAGCTCAGCTGCAGGAAGAACTGGTTCTTGGATGTGTCTCTCGAGATGGAGGTTCGGCTCTTGAGGGAGGGGCTGTATTTAATGTCTCCATCATAACGTATGCCCCCTATCCACTCCAGCCCCTTTCCCGGGGGCTGGTGGATCCAATTCCAGCGGTAATTACTGGTGATGGAGTAACCAGAGACAGTGCAGGTGAGGGAGAGAGTCTGTGAGGGCTTCACCAGTCTTGGGCCTGACTCCTTCAACTGCACCTGGGACAGGACACCTGGGGCCAAAAAGCATCAGTCTCTGTCAGTCACATGCAGTCACCCACATCCCATGACCCTTGCCTGATCGATGAGACCCTCACCTTGGGGGGTTGTCACCAGGCACAGGAGAAGACCCAGCAGCCTCATCTTCTTCTAGACCACAGCTATGCCTTCCCAGAGTCCTCAGCCTTGTGTGAGGAGAGAGCTGTGAGCCTGCACAGCCCAGGAGAGGATGTACCCTGGAGCTTGACCAGAGATTTGCATGTGGATCATCCCTTTTCTTATAAGTGAAGGGCCTGCAGTCAGGCTACCCTGGTCTTTCTGGGGCCTGTGTGGGGCGCCTCTTCACTTGACCTCAATCAACATGTAAGTTGGGGACAGGGGACCACATCAGTCATGAGACACATTGGATTCAGGTCAAAGCACAGCCTCATCTATCTGAGCATAAGAAGCAATATGGACTAGATGAGCAGGTTACACTTTTACCTTCTCATGCATCTTTCAAAGAGATGCAAAAGGGATTAGCATTTGTTCAGACCATTTCTCAATCTGAACACTCTAGTGAGTCTACAATTTCCAATTTTTTATTTCATACCAATAATTTCTACCTTTGTGCAAGAAAAGAAAAGATAAAGGATAGTCATTCTGAATATCTTATACATTAATTTATAAGTTACTTTGATCTGAGATACTACCTCCCAAGCACAGGCAGGTGGGACATTCTTGATTCTTATTGGAAATTTTGTGATTGTGTCTATAGCTTCCTGTGCAAACTCTTCCTTTGTGCAAGCCCATGGACTATTGCAGAGACCCCCTAATTACTTACATCAGCAATAGTCATGGCTCTGACTACTCAGAATCATTCATATGTTGAAATGATGATGGAAGAATTTTGACCTGTTTTCTTAGTTTAGTGTTATCAGTGATGTTGAGGCTCAGAGGAAGATGAGGGAAGAGAATTCCTACCATAGAATTTCTCACAGGAAAAGAAACTTCAACTCTGAGGGGAATCCTTCACCCCCAGCCTCCCTCTGCCTACCCCTGGGAGTTCACTGTGGTCACAGGGTGCTGGGCTCTCCCACAAACATATAACATCCTTAATGTGTAATTTATATGTTCTCATATCAGACATATGATTTGGAAATTTGTTATGTTTTATTTTTCTTAATGGAATCTTTGACGAGACAAACTTCTTTAATTTTAACCAAGGCTAATTTAATAATATGTCCTTTAATGGGACCTGTTTTGGGTGATTTTACAAAGAACTCCCCAGAAAATGCTGAGCTCCACTGTCCATGTGGATTGGCTACAGCAGCCACAGGGACTGGAGCAGGATCTGGTACCAGAAGAGAGCACTGCTGGGAAACTACCCATAACTCTGGATGTGACTGTGGAATTGGGTGAGGGGAGGAAGCGGGACTTGTTTTGAGTCACATGACAAATATGCCTGCTGTTCATGGACAGACAGTTACTGGGCATGTGAGTTTAAAGCTTCCTTTCACCCTAGCTGGTTTGGCTCAATGGATAGTGCATTGGGCTATAGATAGAGAATAGTTTAAGGTTCGATTCCAGTCAAGGCACATGAATGGGTAGGGGGCTCGATCCCCCATAGGGGGCAGTCAGTAGGCAATCAATCAATGATTCTCTCCCATCATTTATGTCTCTATCTCTATCTCCTTCTCCCTTTTCTCTGAAATCAATAAAAATATACTTTTAAAAAAGCCTCCTCCAGTGAAAGCCTAGAAGGAAGTGTAAGGCATGATAGAGACAGCTTGTATCATTGTAGGAATTACCTAAATAAGTATGAACAGGAGTTTGTTAGAAATAAAAATATGAAAGATTATGCAGGTAGGGACCAAGATAAATTAGGAAAGTGTCATTGCAAACTGGTGGGAAGGGGATCCCTCTTTCCTACATGCACGTTCTCACAGTGTCTCTGTTCTAGACCATTACTATAGCTCTCACACCTTTTGAGGTCCAGGGGTCTGTACTTGGACATCTTTGTGATCCTTACTCATGTGATCTCACCATGCATCATCCAAGCTGCATAATTCATTGGGGTCACATTTATGAAATCTCTGAACCTTTACAGGGAAGAGTGGACATCTCTCACTGGAGAAGCCATGGTCATTGTGCGTCTATATGTGGAGCCATCATTTCATTGGACCAAATCTCTGTCTAAATTTGTAGTCCTTGTCCTTTTTTTAAGTGTGTGATTCTTAAAAAAAAAACAAACGCTGTCTTGTTTGAAGTGTTACATAAGTCTCCCCTTTCTCCTATCAAGCCTCGTCTACATCATCATCATCATCAACATCATCATTATCACCATCATCACCATTTTCTTACTTAAAATTGTTCTTCTCAATTTCTATAGACAAGCTGGTTGTCCACACACAATGACTTTTTTATAGGAAAAGAAATCAGGTGTCTACTCCATGGCTGTCATTGGGAAATTGAAACCTCAAAGGCCCAACTCTAAGTTGACACAAGGCCTTCTAAAAACTGGAGATGTTGAATAAAGTACAGATTCCCACAAGACATTGGAACAGAGAGTTACTGTTGTACAATTTTATTATCACCATCACCACCTCCACCACCATGACCAAAATCATCATCATCATGATCACCTTCATCATCCTCATCCTCATTTTCTTACTTATAATTATTCTTCCCATTTTCTGTAACCCTGGATTTTGAATACACATAATGACACTTTATTTCAACTTTTGCACATTTTGTATAGTTGTTAGGTAAAATATGTACCCATACTTTATTTTATTTTTGCTTGACTGCTGACAACTGATGGCTTATTCTTGCCTCTTCTCCATCTGACAAACAGGAGAAATGTGATAAGAAATCAGGGTTTTGTCTTCAGATGTCATTGGGGGATTGAAACCACTCAAGCCCCTGAAAACAGAATTCATTCCCTCCCCCATCTCTTTGAAAATAATAGAGCAGAAATCCAGCCTCCTTTCCTGACTCCATCCAAGCAGGTCTGACCAGATGAAGGGCCTTCCCTGTGCTTCCCTGAGCTGTGAACTGTGTGCATAATAAACATCCCATGTCTCCTTGTGTGTGTATTTGTCATCGGCCTGTACATGTGAACCAAGCTTCTGTGGGTCCCTATGCCTCTGCCTGGTGTCACCTACTTTTGGTGCTATGAGCATGATGACAAGTCAATGATTGTAACCACCGTGAATTCTTCATTTCAAGCTTTCGGGTCACATGCCTCTGGTGTCTGCTTTCCAACACAATCATGTCCTGCTACTGGCTGGGACCCTGAGCTGTGTGGGGCTGAGCTGCATGGTTGAGTCAGCAGAGCCTCTGGTTGGATTTAGCTGATTTGGTTCAGAAGATTTGATCATTACTTGGTACTTGGCACAAGAGCTTCTGAAACAGACTCTCTATGACATTTGTCCATTTGAAGAAGTTATCTATGTTTACAACAGACTTTTCTAACTCAGAGACTTCAGAGGTAAGTGCAGAATCAGGAATCCAGACAGATTCCCTGAGGGAAACTGATATGAACAGTAAACCATACAGGAAACACCCCAAATCTCCAACTGCACCTGCTGCTGGGATGGTCCTTGGGTTCAAGGACCCTGAGTGCCCCCTGGTGGTCACAGCCTCTCCTGCAGAGAGGTTTGTGTCTGGACTCACACTGACTTCCTCTCACTGTGTGTCCCTTACACGGTAATACATGGCTGTGTCCTGGGCTCTCAGGCTGCTCAGCTCCATGTAGGCTGTGCTCGTGGATATGTCTCAGGTCATGGAGACTCTGCCTTGGAACTTCTGTGCATATTTTGTGTTTCCATTGTTAGGGTAAACCCACCCCATCCACTCATGCGCCTGCCCTGGGGCCTGTCGCACCCAGTTCATCCAGTAGCTGGTGAAGGTGTATCCAGAAGCCTTGCAGGAGACCTTCACGGAGGCCCCATGCTTCCTCACCTCAGCCCCAGACTGCACCAGCTGCACCTGGGAGTGGACACCTGTGGAGAGGAGACAGGAGTGGGTGGAAATCCCCCTTGACTCTCTGTTGTCCTTTCCTCAACCCAGGATGGGAGCCCCTTACCTATAGCCATAGCCACCAAGGGGAGGGTTCTCCATCTTCAGTCCATGGTGAGGGCTGTGCTGTGAGCACTTCTGTAGGGGAAGGTGTAGCTGTGGGTGATGCCCTCAGGGCACAGACACCATATTTAACCTAGTCTTCCCCCTCTCTTTTGCATATTGATGAGGCAGATTATTTTATCGCTGAGGTCTTGACCCCACCTGAGAGAAGGTGGATGACACAGGGACCATGCTCAGTAATAGACTGAGTCTCCAGGTCCTCATTCTTTTTTTAAAAAATTGTATCTTCATTGTAGAATGTATTACATATGTCCCCTTTTATCTTCCAATGACCCCTTCTAGCCCACCCCAACCCCCTGCTCAAGGCCTTCACCAGCCTATTGTCTCTGTCCATGAGTTATACATATATGCATAGGAGTTCTTTGTTTGATCTCTCCAGACCCTCTCACCCTCCCCCAACTTCCCTCTGAGATTCTACAATCTGTTCCAAGCTTCTAAGTCTCTGGATCCATTTTGTTCATCAGTTTATTTTGTTAATTCGATTCCATATATGAGTAAGATCCTGTGATACTTGTCTTTCTCTGACAGACTTATTTCACTTAGCGTGATACTCTCCAGGTCCCTCCATGCTGTCTCAAGGGCAAGAGATCCTTCTTTTTTTTATAATATATATATATATATATATATATATATATATATATATATATATATATATTTTTTTTTTTTTTTTTTTTTTACAGAGAGGAAGGGAGAGGGATAGAGAGTTAGAAACATTGATGAGAGGGAAACATCGATTAGCTGCCTCCTGCACACCCCTTACCAGGGATGTGCCCGCAACCAAGGTACATGCCCTTGACCGGAATCGAACTTGGGACCCTTCGGTCCACAGGCCAATGCTCTACCCACGGAGCCAAACCAGTCAGGGCGAGATCCTTCTTTTTTATGGATGTACTGTAGGCCTGGTATACGAAATTCATGCATGAGGTGGGGGGAGGGGCGAGGGTGTCCTAGGCCTGGCCTTTTGGGGCTTTCTTTCCCCTGGCTGACAGCAGCTTGCCCAGCTCCCCTGCTGACACTGCTTGCAATCTGTGCAGTGTGGCTCCCCCTCCCCCACCACCCATTGCCTCCATCTGCTGGACAGGCATGGGGTGCCATCGCTTGGCTGACATGGGTCTCCCTCTGCAGGGCAATCACTGGCTACCTGCCACAGCATTGCTGGCTGGTGGCCTGGTCCTTCCTCTGTGGGGAAATCGATGGAGGGGGCCCCCAGATCCATAGCCCTGCAGAGGGAGGCCCCGCCCACTCGCCTCAGCACAGCCAGCAGGGTTGTCTGGGCCTCCCTCTATGGGGTGATCTTGGGGCGATGGCAGGGCCCCTGACTAATTGCTTCGCACCTGCCTTGGCTGGCCTGGCAACAGTGCATGTCATAGCGTGGTCATCCGGAAGGTCGTCCAGACAGTCGTTCTGCTGTTCAGTTTGCATATTACGCTTTCTTTATTGTAGATAATAATTTGTTGTATAAATATACCACAGATTTTTTATCCACTCATCTACTGATGGTCTCTTGGGCTGTTTCCAGGTCTTAGCTATTATAAATTGTGCTGCTATGAACACAGGGGTGCAGACATTTCTTCTGATTGATGTTTCCAGTCCCTTACGATATATTCCTAGAAGTGGGAACACTGGGTTAAATGACAGTTCCATAGCTAATTATTTGAAGAAAAACCATAGTGTTTTTCATAGTGGCTGCACCAGTCTCCATTCCCACCAGCATTGTACCTGGGTTCACTTTTTTCCACATCCTCAAGTGCTCTACACACAACGTGTTGGTTTGTTTATGATAGTCATTCTAACAGGTGTGGGTGATACCTCACTGTCTTTTTAATTTGCATCTCTTGGATAATTAGTGACTTGTGCATTTTCTCATATGTCTCTTGGTCATATGTATGTTCCCTTTGGGGAAGTGTTAATTTAGGTCCTTTGCCCATATTTTAATTGGGTTTTTTGTTTTCCCTTTGTTAAGTTGTATGAGTTCCTTATATATTTTGAATATTAACCCTTTATCAGATGTATCCTTGCCATATATGTTTGCCAATACAGTGGGCTCCCTTTTCATTTTGTTGATGGTTTCTTTTGCTGTGCAGAAGCTTTTTATGTTGATGTACCCCATTTGTTAATTTTCTACTTAGTTTCCTTTGCCCTAGGAGATATACCTGTAAACATATTGCTATGAGAGATGTCTGAGATTTTACTGCCTATGGTTTCTTCTAGTGTTTTTATAGTTTCCCAACTTACATTTCAGTCGTTATCCATTTTAAGCTATTTCCTGTGTATGGTGTAAGTTGGTGGTCTATTTTCATTTGCTTTTGCATGCATCTGTCCAATTTACCCCCACAGCATTTATTGAAAAGTCTGTCTTGACTCCATTGTAAGTTCTTGTTTCCTTTGTCAAATATTAATTGTGTGTAATGGCTTGGGTCCATTTCTGGGTTCTCTGTTTTATTTCATTGGTCAATATGCCTGTTCTTTTCCCAGCACCAGGCTGTTTTGATTACGGTGGCTTTTGTACTATAACTTGGTGCCTAGACTTGTGATCCCTCCAATTTTGTTCTTCTTTCTCAAAATTGCTGTAGCTATTTGGGGTGTTTTTTGGTTCCATATAAATTTTTGGAGTGTTTATTCTAGCTCTGTGAAGCATGCTGTTGTTATTTTAATAGGGGTTGCATTACATCTGTAGATTGCCTTTGGTAACATGGACATTTTCTGATGTTAATTCTACCAATTCATGGACACTATATTTTTACATTTGTTTATATTTTACTCTATCTCTTTTTTCAAAGTCATGTAGTTTCCTCAATACAAGTCTTTTACCTCCTGGGTTAAGTTTATTTCTAAGTATCTTAATTTTTTGGTTGCTATGGTAAATGAGATTGTTTGTTTAGTTTCTCTTTCTCACAATTCATTATTGGTGTATAAAAATATCATCAATTTATTAGTGTTAATTTTGTATCCTGCCGTATTGCCAAATTCATTTATTAAATCTAGTAGATTTTTGGTGGAGTCTTTAGGGTTTTCTATGTACAATATCATATCACCTGCAAATATTGACAGTTTTACTTCCTCCTTTCCAATGTACTGTCTTCTTTCCTTTTCCAATTGTAGGACTTCCATTCTGCCAGCTTTCAGGCTATTCTGGTTGATGGTTGTTCTGTATTTTAGTTATTATTTTGATGTGGTTGTGGGAGGTGGTGAGTACAGGCATTTACCTACACCACCATATTGGTTCTTTCCCAGGCTCTGTTTCTGATGATTCATGCTGAGGTGTTATGGTTCATCCCTCTCTCTTCTCCTGCACACTTAGGGGAAAATTGAAGAGAAAGCAGGATGCCCCCATGTGTCCTGCAGGTGAGATATTGAAACCACATAAGCCCTTCTGTGTGAAGGACCCTCCCTGCCCCCACCTTGATCCACAATAAAACCCTGAACCAGTGTCCTTAACTGGGGGATCCAAACATTTCTTTCCCTTTTGTTCAAAAATATATTTTTCAGTTATTTCAGAGAGGAAGAGAGGAGGGGAGAGATAGAAACATCAATGTTGAGAGAGAATCATGAATCTGCTGCCCCCTGCATGTCCCACACTGGGATTGAGACTGTAACCTGGGCATGTGCCCTGACCAGCAATGGAACTGTGACTCTCAACCACTGAGCCACGCCACCAGGCAGCCATTCCTTTCTTCCTTTCTTTCTTTCTTTCTTTCTTTCTTTCTTTCTTTCTTTCTTTCTTCCTTCCTTCCTTCCTTCCTTCCTTCCTTCCTTCCTTCCTTCCTCCCTTCCTTCCTTTCTTTCTTTCTTTTTCTAAAATTGGAGTTCCCATCCTATATTTAATGGGAATTAACATTTACAGGGTGAATTGCATTTACATATCCTATAATACAGGAATGATATCCCTTTGCCAGAAGATAAAATTGTAAATTTTCTTGCTATTTCTTGGTTCCAACTTGATAATTTCTTAAGATTGTAAATTATATAGTATGTGGCTAAAACATTTCTTTACAAATAGTTACAAACATGCCAAAACACAAGAAGAAAGTATATTAAAAAACAAAAACCTGACGTTTGGATGTCACACAACACCAGAAACAATGCTTAGAGACATGGCGTTGTTCCAGAAGAAAGTGGGTCAGTGAGCTACTAAGCTGAAGATAGAGACTGCCCTTCCCCAGGATCATATTGCACAATGCAAAATGTCAAATGACAGAACCTCAAAGCAAAATAAAGGTCTGAGGATGAAGCCGACTCACTTGTAATCCTGTTAAAATAATGAGAGTCACCATTTAGATCCAATGTACTGGAAAACATTTGCTAGCTCAGAATACCATATTTGTAAAATCTGCTAAGAACCCAGCCAAGGATGCCGAAGGCATTCACCAGCAGAGGCTTGTTTTTCTGGAACCATTCCTAACATAGGAAATCTGTAAACTGTGCAGCATCTTCAGGGGGACACCCATACTTTTCCACAAGTACATCAAGGAGGCTCCAGGGCTTCAGCTTGGTGATGTGCTGCAGTTCTCCTCTGCGATTGAAGAATTTCTTAGAGTATTTTTCAGATAGAGCAAAGTGCCTTGGGATACTGCAAAGCAGCTCTATGATATGGCCAATGTGGTCTTCCTCTCTGGAATAGTCCTCTCCAGAACGCGGTTCAAACAAATAATCTCCCGTCACCCACTCAAATGCCATACACACCATGCTCCAGGTGTCAGCAGGTGTGCTTTAACCTGCTCCTATTAAAACCTCCATGGGAGAGCAGGGTAACGATTAAAGAACCAGCTCTGGGCAGTGGACTTCCCCAAACCAGTTTTAAGTGCAATAGAGAAAATAAACCCAAGCTACTGGATAGAGAGGCTGTATAGCCTCAGAGGCCAATCCAGAAACATTGCCACCCAGAGCTGAGCCACAAACTGACTCTTAGGTAAACACAACTTAAGGCAGTCTGGGACACAATTTACGGCCTGCCTTAAAATCAGGACTGTGGTTTACAACATGGAGGAACTGTGTATCGCAGGGAAATTCAGCATTCTCTTGAATACCTGGCAGGACTATGGCGAGCCAGACTGAAGAGTAGAAGGACCGAAGGACCTTCACTACTGCAAATTTTTATTTATATTTTTATTCTTTTTTCACTTTTTAACTAAGAAACCACTTTTTTTCTTTTTCCATCACCTGATTATACCCTTTTAATTACTACATTTTTATTTTTAACCATTATTATTACTGCTACCATTTTACCATTTTTTAAAGTGTCATTTTATTTTCTCTTTATTTTATTTTGGGATTAGTGTTCTACATTCTATTTCCATCATTCCTTTAGCATCATTTTTATCTACCTCAATTTTACCTCTATGCTAAAACCCTCTTCCTCACTTTTCCCCTTTTGTTGTCCTGTTTCTCTTACCCTATTCCTGCTTTAGATTTTCCCTATTCCTTCTTTTTACCCCCTGTCAAAATTTCACCCTACTTATATATCTTATTTTCAGTCCACTGCTCTAAATCCTTTTACACCTCTCCCTTTTTTTTCTTCACTATCCAAATTTTTTTCTTTTATCTTTCTACTAGAGGCCCAGTGCACAAAAATTTGTGCACTCGGGGTCCCTCAGCCCAGCCTGTGCCCTCTCACAGTCTGGGACCCCTCGGGGGATGTCCACCTGCTGGCTTAGGCCTGCTCCCCAGGGGATTGTGCCTAAGCTGGCAGTGATACATCCCTTGGGGGATGTCCACTTGTCAGCGGGCCGAAGCTGCAGTTGAATATACATTGCGCTGCTGAGGAGGCAGGAGAGGCGCCAACCATCACCGCTGTGATGCCATCAGCCTGGCTTGTGGCTGAGCAGAGCTCCCCCTGTGGGAGTGCATTGACTACCAAGTTGCAGCTTCTGCATTGAGCATCTGCCCCCTGGTGGTCAGTGTGTGTCATAGTGACCAGTCATTCCCAGGGTCAATTTGCACATTACCGCCCTAACAGGGTTTGGCTCAGTGGATAGAGCGTCGGCCTGCAGACTGAAGGGTCCCAGGTTCGATTCCCGTCAAGTGCATGTACTCTGGTTGCGTACACATCCCCAGTAGGAGGTGTGCAGGAGGCAGCTGATTGAAGTTTCTCTCTCATCGATGTTTCTAACTCTCTATCTCTCTCCCTTCCTCTCTGTAAAAACTCAATAAAATATATTTGAAAAAAAATTGCATGTGCACATTACCCTTTTATTATATAGGATAGAAGCCTGGTGCACGGGTGGGAGCGAGCTGGTTTGCCCTGAAGGGTGTCCCGGATCAGGGTGGGCAGGTGACCTCCAGCTCCCTACAATTGCCCACGCCGCCCCTGCTCACGATCGCTGGCTCTGCACATGCTCAGGCCTAACACCTCTGGCCAAGGCATTAGGCCTGGGCAAGGGACCCCCAGCTCCCCACCATCGTCAACTCGGCCCCTGCTCCCTGCGATTGCTGGCTCTGCCATAATGCCTCTCATCCAGGCATTAGGCCTGGGCAGGGGACCCACAGATCTCCAAGGGATCTCATGCTCCACCCCTTCCCAGGCCTAACCCCTGTGGCCAAGGCATTAGGCCTGGGAAGGAGACCCCAAGCCCCCACCAACTCTGCTCCAACAAACTAGACAACCTGGAGGAAATGGACATATTCCTAGAAAAATACAACCTTCCAAAACTCAATCAGGAAGAATCTAAAAATATCAATAGGCCAATAACTATAGAAGAAATTGAAGCAGTCATCAAAAAACTTCCAGCAAACAAAAGCCCAGGACCAGACGGCTTCACAGTGGAGTTTTACCAAACATTCAAGGAAGAACTAAAACCTATCCTCCTCAGACTACTACAGAAAATTCAAGAGGAAGGAACACTTCCAAGCTCATTCTATGAAGCCAAAATCACTCTAATACCAAAACCAGGTAAAGACAACACAATGAAAGAGAATTACAGGCCAATATCCCTCATGAACATAGATGCCAAAATCCTCAACAAAATCTTAGCAAATCGGATCCAGCAGTACATCAGAAAGATCATACACCATGACCAAATAGGATTTATCCCAGGGATGCAAGGATGGTACAATATCCGCAAATCAATAAACGTGATACATCACATAAACAAATTGAAAGAAAAAAAAACCACATAGTCATATCAATTGATGCAGAAAATTATTTGACGAAATCCAACACCCATTTTTGATAAAAACTCTCAGCAAGGTGGGAATAGAAGGATCATAACTCAACATAATAAAAGCCATATATGACAAGCCCACAGCCAACACCATACTCAATGGACAAAAACTAACACCATTTTCCCTAAGAACAGGAAGAAGACAGGGATGCCCACTCTCACCACTTCTGTTCAACATAGTCCTGGAAGTATTAGCCATTGTAATTAGGCAAGAAGAAGAAACAAAAGGCATCCAAATTGGAAAAGAGGAAGTAAAACTGCCCTTATTTACAGACGACATGATATTATACATACAAAACCCTAAAGACTCCATCCAAAAACTACTAGACTTAATACATGAATTTGGCAATGTAGCAGGATACAAAATCAACCCAAAGAAATCTAAGGCATTTCTATACACCAATAGTGAACTTGCAGAAAGAGAGACTAAAAAAACAATCTCATTTACTATCGCACCAAAAAAAATTAAGCTACCTAGGAATAAACTTAACTAAAGAGGTAAAAGACCTCTACTCAGAAAACTACAGGACGTTGAAAAATAAGATAGAGGAAGACATAAACAGATGGAAGAACATACCATGTTCATGGGTTGGTAGAATCAACATCATTAAAATGTCCATACCTCGCAAAGCAATCTATAAATTCAACGCACTTCCCATTAAAATGCCAATGGCATATTTCACAGATCTTTAACAAACTCTCCAAAAATTCATCTGGAATAAAAAAAGACCCCGAATAGCTGCAATGATCCTGAGAAAGAACAAAGTAGGTGGGATCTCAATACCAGATATCATGCTGTATTACAAAGCCACTGTTCTCAAAACTGACTGGTACTGGCACAAGAACAGACATATAGATCAATGGAATAGAATAGAGACCCCAGAAACTGGCCCGAGCCAATATGCTCAATTAATATTTGACAAAGGAGGCAAGAACATACAATGGAGTCAAAATAGTCTCTTCAATAAATGGTGTTGGGAAAATTGGACAGATACATGTAAGAAAATGAAACTAGACCACCAACTTACACCATACACAAAAATAAACTCAAAATGGATAAAGGACTTAAATGTACGACAGGAAACCATAAAAATTCTAGAAGAATCCAAAGGCAACAAAATCTCAGACATATGCCGAAGCAATTTCTTCACTGATACAGCTCCTAGGGCACTTGAAACTAAAGAGAAAATGAACAAATGGGATTACATCAAAATAAAAAGCTTCTTCACAGCAAAAGAAACCATCAATAAAACAACAAGAAAGCAAACTGCGTGGGAAAACATAATTGCCAATGCCATATCTGATAAGGGCCTAATCTCCAAAATTTATAGGGAACTCATACAACTTAACAAAAGGAAGATAAACAATCCAATCAAAAAATGGGCAAAGGATCTAAATAGACACCTTTCAAAGGAGGACATTCAGAAAGCCAAGAGAAATATGAAAACATGCTCAAGGTCACTAATCATCCGAGAGATGCAAATCAAAACAACAATGAGTTACCATCTCACACCTGTCAGACTGGCTATCAACAAATCAACAAACGACAAGTGCTGGAGAGGATGTGGAGAAAAAGGAACACTCGTGCACTGCTGGTGGGAATGCAGACTGGTGCAGCCACTATGGAAGACAGTATGGAGTTTCCTCAGAAAAACTAAAAATGGAACTCCCATTTGACCCTGTGATCCTACTTCTAGGAATATATCCCAAGAAACCAGAAATACCAATCAGAAAGGATATATGCACCCATATGTTCATAGCAGCACAATTCACCATAGCTAAGATCTGGAAACAGCCTAAGTGCCCATCAGTAAATCAATGGATTAGAAAACTGTGGTACATATACACAATGGAATACTATGCTACTGTAAAAAAGAAGGAACTCTTTCCATTTGCACCGGCATGGATGGAACTGGAGAGCATTATGCTAAGTGAAATAAGCCAGTCAATGAAGGAAAAATACCACATGATCTCACTCATTCACGAATAATAAAGACCATTATAAACTTCTAAACAATAATAGATACAGAGGCAGAGCTGCCTCCAACAGATTGTCAAACAACAGCGGGAAGGCCGGGGAGCTTTGGGGGGCAGGAGGGAGGGGGGTTAGAGATCAACCAAGGGACTTGTATGCATGCATATAAGCATACCCATTGGACATAAGACACTGGGTTGTAGGGGAGGCCAGGGGATTGTCAGGGCGGGGGAAAAAAAGGAGACATATGTAATACTCTTTGTAATACGTTAAGCAATAAAAAAACCTCCATGGATCTGTACTGACATGTCTGAATGTCTTCTGTGAAGTATTTATGCACCCAACAAGCATCACACAGGTCAGCAATCTTAACTCTAACTTTATCAGCATTCCGTGGATCCAGGGGATTCACCAGTAAGTGTGCTGCCTGTGTTTTGTTTGTTGGCAAATCCCCAGTGTTGGAGGCCGAAACCATCCTGCTCTTGTCTTGGGATGGGCTGCTTTCCTCCTGCTCAGTGAGTGGGATTCCTCAGAAAGTGCAGAGCCACAAGGTTCTAAGGGCCCAAAGGTCAATGAGGTGGAAAATTCTGGAAACTGTGACTTGGGAATTTTATGCTGTCCATTTGGCAATTTACCATTGAATTGTTCACAGGAGCTGGTATACGTGTAATCACTTTCTGCTTTTGGCTCATCAAGGTTATACTCCTCGGGGTTTGGGAAATCTTCTTCATCATCATCTTCATCATCCAGCTGCTGCTCCAGCAAGAACGGGCCATTCCCAATGTGGTCATTGGTTTTAGGTGATTTTATCCAGGTGGGGTCTATCTTCTTGAGCTCCTATTCACCATCGTCTTCATCCTGCTCAATGTTTTCTTTCTCAGCATCTTCTTTCTCTTCCTGGTCCTCAGCTTCACTGTTGTTAAGCACAGGCTCTCCCTCAGCAGCCTCCTCTAGTGCTTCTGTTTTTAGTTTCACCTCTGGGCGGTATTCATCATCTTGCTCATTGGAAGGTACGGCTGATGTGACATTTTCTTCTATTATTTTCCTTTTGGCTTCACACTCCAATTCTTCCATAAAGCAGGTGATTTTCCAGTAACTCAGCCTGCCTTTTCTGCTGCTTTTTTTTGTTTTTAGAAATTTTTCCTATAGGTTTATGTTGTGGAGCCGTACTCATTGCAGTCCCTGAAGGAGGAGGAACACCGGCTTTCTGCCACTTTGTGGCCTCAGCTGCCATTCTTCTCACATGTGCATCATCACACACATCAAGATGTCCCCTGGCTTGATATCAGTATGAATGATCTTGCATTTCCTGTAGTAGTCAAGCGGAATGAAAAGTTAACTAGAAGAGGACGTTCTGCCATGAAAAGGCGGGAGCCTGCAAGCAGGCCATGTCAGAACAGTCTTGCATGCAAGACTTATTGTTCAGAGGCAGAACTTTCCTTGAGGTGATAAATAGTCCATGAGGGCATGGCAAGTTCAAGGGAGGGTGCACTACTGCAGGTGGAAATAGTCTTTGTATAACATAGGAAATTAATAGTGTAATGTATAACTTAGCTTTGATGATCTCATAAGCATGCCTGTTAATCATTGTCACTTGCTGTACTCCATTGTTATTTACTGTACTCACTGAATAAAAGCCATGAGAGTTTTGGGGGCCTTTGCTACTCGCCTGAGCGAGCGTTAGCCCTCTGCTTCTCTGCATCCTGCACGTCCGGCTCATCTCAGTGTCACCGTTCAAAAAGAACATCAACATTTCCTGTGTAGATGATCTAACCCTGGGAGTATCTGTCAAATGATACTCCTCACACAACGTAAAGGAAGGCCTTGATAGTTGGACTTGATAATCCATTTGAGGAGATGGTGGCCAAGCACTTTGAAGAACATGCAGACATGGATTCCATTCATGCCTGAAATCTTGAAGTCATCAATGAGCTGTACTACCATGCTTTTACTTGGGTCACTGGGATCACTTTCTAGAACACATTTGAGCAATTTTATTTAATCCAAGGCTGTCTCTGCATAATGCTGGGCACTTTTTACAACTTTCACTGCAACAAATTTTTCCCCTGCATGTCCCATCACAGCCAGACAGTAGAGAAGTGTCCCCATCCCAGCTTCCTAGTAACATGATACTGACCATTGAAAAGGTCTCCGTTTTCACAGGATGATGGCCACCTTTGCATTAGTCTGTGGGGTCCTCCTGCTCCTTATCGTCTGAACCCAGGATATCCTCATCTGGCTCTGGGGGCGTGGGGTCTAGTAGAAGTGGCTGTGGTGGCCGAGGTGGTGGTAAAGGAACTAAGGGAGCATTCTGTGGAGGCCCCAGCCTTTCTGAAGAGGACAACTTCTCAGAGTTAACTGACATCAGCAGCTCAATCTTATGCTTGATTTCATTTCCTTTACTCAATCTGCAGGACAGCTTATCCACCATAGTATTCCCAGTAGTCACTCATTTTTATTTTATCAGATGCTTTTCTTTCAGCCTCTGCTTTCAGGCCTGAATTTCCAGCGCTTTCCTGGAGCTCTTCCCAACACAGGGGAAGCAGCCAGGCAGCCATTTCTGACTCTCTGAAAAGCCTGCCCTGCTTGCAATAGATGTGTCTGTGATGTGATAAACCTTACCAAGGGCCTTCTGTGTGGGGGACATCATCAGCCTAAACACCATTCCAAGGTACGGTGGGTCCCTCTACATCCTCCTGATGGTGTCACCTGCTATTGGTGCTATAAACATGATGACAAGTGAATGAACTTCACAAAGAGGTCCTTCTTCACTAACCTTGGGGTCACACTCCTCTGAAGCCTTCTGTCCAGCACACTCGTGCCCTGCTGTTGCCTAATTGGGACCTGAGCTGTGTGGGGGTGAGCTGCACTGTCGAGTCAGCAGAGCCTCTGGTTAGATTTAGGAAAGGTGGGTCAGAAGATTAGATCATTAATTGTAATTTTAACACAAGACTGTCTAAAAGAGACTCTCTGCCTTTTGTCCACATGAGAAAGTTGTCTCTGTTTACAACAGACCTTTCTAACTCAGAGACATCAGAGGTAAGTGCAGAGTCAGGAATCCAGAGCTTCCCTGAGGGAAACTGTGACATGAAGAGGAAACCACACAAGAAACCAGCTCAAACCTCCCTTCAACTGCACCTGCTGCTGGGATGGTCCTTGTGTTCAGGGACCCTCAGCGACCCCTGGTGGTCGCAGCCTCCCTGCAGGGAGGTTTGTGTCTGGGTTCACAGTGACTTCTGCTCACTTTGCGTGTCTTGCACAAAAATACACAGCCATGTCATCGACTCTTAGGCTGTTCATTTGCAGATACAGCGTGTTCTTGGCATTGTCTCTGGAGATGGTGAATCAGCCCTTCACAGAGTCTGCATAGTATGTGTTGCCACCACTCCAATTAAAGAGTGACACCCACTCTAGCCCCTTCCCTGGAGCCTGGAGGACCCAGTGCATGCCATAGTCATCAAAGGTGAATCCAGAGGCTGCACAGGAAGGTCTCAGAGATCTCCCAGGCTGCACAAAGCCTCATCCAGACTCCACCACTGCACCTCACACTGGGCACTTGCAAACACAAAGATGTCCTGGTCAGGAAACTCTCACACTTCCACTGTTTTTCTCACTTATACCTACTCACATATACAGTGTCTATCATTCTCCATAAATTATCTCTAAAAACAGCCACAAGAAAAACCCAGCTGAGCCCAAACTCCATGGTGAGTGGTCTGTGTTCAGTCCTGGCCAGGGTATGGGAACATCTGGGGATCCCAGGGCTGGGCTCCTGTCCCAGAGCTGCAGGGTCAGGGCTGGGCTGGTTTTTATGAGCAGAGGGGACCTATTAGCATGTACTCATACTATATAGAGAGAATAGGGGTTGGATTCTGACATAAAGGACATAATCTCAGAGTGGGATTTGTACAAAGGTGCTGTCTGTTATAAATTACTCCCACATCCAGGCCTGTGCCCTCCCATAGGACCCAGATGCTCAGAAGATCCATACAAACACACAGGGGAGAAAATTCACACAAAAAGAGAAGGTTTAAAATGAGAGATGCTGTTGACAGGCACTAGTAATGTCACCCAAGAGAAATCAACCCTCACAATCTGAGAAAGAAGTAAAAGTCCAGGGGGTTCATGTTCAGGAGATGGGAAGTTCCATCTGACACTGTTTCCCTTACAAAGTGAACAGAGGATAAACTGAGACCAGAGTGTGAGGCTAGAGCCAGTGGACCAATAGTTGGGGGCAAGAGGAGCATCTGTGTTGATCCCTGGGAACAGAAGCATGAACTATAGACACACAGACAGAGCTCCTGGGTCCTATTCCTTCAGGGGAGTTTGGTGCTGGATGTGTAGCAGCTGCATAGCCTCCTTTGTGGTGTTTACTCTTTAGATTCTGTTGTAGATCCAGTTTCATACATTTGGATATAGAATTTTCATCATGACCAAGTGTGTTTAGATAGGCTGGGGGTAATGGTTTAGTAATAATTAGGTTGAAAGTCTTGTTATTGTGATCCTGATATCTGCATGTGACTCTTGGGACCACCGTCACTATGCCCTGGCTCATCTTCAGGTGTCCTGTCTGTGACCCATCCTGGTTTGTCCATAGACGGATTGACCTGTGAGATAGGTTCTGGTGGATGAAGGGGGGCAGCTGGGTTTTACAGGGTCTGCTCTGCCCTTGATGCTGTGGGAAGAGCTGGAGAGAGTTGGCAGGGCTCTGGCCATGGAGATCAGGGTCTCGGACAGATCTAGGGAGAATGTGGACAGTGGATGGCAGCTTGGGAGTTTCCTTCCTTCTGAATTTTGGAAATATTTTTAGAACAAAAGGTGTTCGTTTTCCTTTAAATGTCTGGTGAGATTCATCTATGAAGTTATCTGGTCCAGGAATTTTCTTTGCTGGGAGGTTTTTTATTCCTGCTTCAACTTCATTAGAATAATTTGGTGTATTTCAATTTTTTAATTGTTCCTGATTCAGTTTTGAAAGGATATATGATTCTAGGAATTGAGCATTTTTGCCCATGTTGTCCAATATGTTGGCATGCGGTTGTTCATAGTAGTTTATTATTAACCTTTCTATTTCTATGGTATTTCTATGTTGTTCATTTACAGATACAACATGTTCTTAGAGTTACCACTAGAGATGGTGAATCGGCCCTTCACAGAGGTGGCATAGTTTGTGGTACTTCCATCACCATTAATGTATGAGACCAACTCTAGCCCCTTCCCTGGAGCCTGGTGGACAGAGATCATCCAGTAGCTACTGAAGGTGAATCCAGAGGCTGCACAGGAGAGTCTCAGAGACCCCCCAGGTGGCAACAAGCCTCCCCCAGACTCCACCAGCTGTATGTCACATTGGACACCTGCAAATACAAAGGCATCTGGGTCAGGAAACTCTCACACATCCACTCTTTCTCTCACTCATGTCCACTCACATGCTTAGTGTCTCTTGTACTCCATAAATTACCTTTTAAAATAGCCACAAGGAAAACCCAGCTAAGCCCAATCCCCATGGTGAGTGGTCTGTATTCAGTCCTGATCAGGGAATGGGAACATCTGGGGATCATGGGTTTGGACTCCTGTCCCAGAGCTGCAGGGTCAGGGCTGGACTGGCTTATATTAGCATAGGGGGCCCCTATTTGCATGTCCTCCTCCTATATAGAGAGCTTTGTTGTTGGATTATTACATAAAGGACATAGTCACAGAGTATGACATGTCGAAGGGTGCTGTGTGTGAAGAATTACTCCCCACATCTGGGCCTGTGCTCTCCCCAGTGGACCCAAAAGCTCCAGGAGACCTGTACAAAGACCCAGGAGAAAAATTGTCATAAAAAGAAAAAAAAGAGCTTTAAATGAGAGATGCCTTTAACCGTCAACAGTAATGACAAACAAAGGAAATCAACCCTCACAACCCAAGAAAGAAGTAAAAGTGTGGGAGGTTCATATTCAGGAGGCAGGTGGGTCCATCTGACACTGTTTCCCCTACGAAGTGATCAGAGGATAAACTAAGACCAGAGTGTGAGCCCAGAGCCAGTGGACCAAGTGTTGGGGGTTGAGGAGCATCTCTGTGCATCCCTGGGAACCAGAAGCATGAACTGTAGAGACACAGACGGAGCTCCCATGTCCTATTCCTTCAGGAGAGTTTGGTGCTGGATGTGTAGCAGCTGCACTGCCTCCTTTGTTATGTTTATTCTCTAGACTCCCTTGTAGATCCAGTTTCATACATTAGGATATAGAAGAATCTCAATCATGACCAGCTGTGTTTAGAGGAAGGTATGGGTAATGATTTAGGAATAATTAAGTTACGTTCTGAAAATATTATTATTGGAAACCTGATGTCTGCATGTGACCCTTGGGACCGCTGTCACTATATCCCCCATGATGGGGGTCAACTGGAACCTGCACCTGACTCAGTGCCACATTGGAGAGGAAGGTACAGGGAACATGATGGGGGATTAACCAAGACCGAGGACACACACATCCAGGATCATTGTTTCATTAGGTTGTCATCTCCTTGTTGTTTAGCCAGTTCACGTTTTCTTCCCTCACTTCCCTCTGAAACAGCCCCATATATTTCCTAGAGTCATGAAGACACTTAGCTGAGAGTGTGCAGGTGCACAAGTCATTTGTGTGTTTGTTTTGTATTTTACATCTTTCCTGAATTCTAGTTCTATTAGCTTCTCATACAGTTTTTAGGATTTTGTATGTACAAGATCATGCCATCTGCATACAGATAAGGAGAAACATTTTAAGTTGCTTCTTTCTGATTTAGATATTTTAAATATCCCTTTCTTGCCTAATTATTCTCTGTTGTGATGTAAGAAGAAAAGCTTTGATATTTTCTCTGTGTAACATGATGTCACTTGTTGGCTTCTCCAATGTGACCTTTAGTATATTGAGATCCATCACTTCTACACCCAATCAATGATGACTTTTAATTCTAAAGCGATTTTCAATTTTAAAGCCTTTATTTTGTATCTATTTATATGATGGTATACTTTATCCTTCATTCTGTGGACGAGATGTATCACATTTTCTGACTTACATACCTTGAACCATCCATGCATGCTAGGCCGGTATCCCACTTGATCATGGTAAATGATCCTTTCAGTGTGCTGTTAAGTTTCCTAGTATATTGTTGAGGATTTTTTCATGTATATCCATCAGAGATATTGACCTGCCATTTTGTATGCTTTTATTTGGCTTTGACATGAGTGTAATGGTCACCTCAATAAATTTGTTTGGAAGTCTTGCCTCTTTCTTTAATTCTTTTTTTTTTTTTTTTTTTTCGCTTAAAGTATTACAAAGGGTATTACATAAGTGTCCTTTTTTCCCCCCCGCCCTTAGGGAGGGTAGGGGTTTGTCTTTCTTTAATTCTTGGAATAGTTTAAGAAGAGTTGCTTAAAAAGTTATCAATTCTTATTTGACATTCTGGTAGAATTCACTCTTGAGTCCATTAGGTCATTAGATCTTATTTGCTGGTATGTTTTCAGTACCACTTCAATTATTTTTTTTTTTAATTTGTGGCAATCTAGCCAATTTGGGTTTCAGTTCCTAATTTCAGCTCCTACTAAGTGGACTGAGAAATACAACTGTTGATCTTCACAGGGTGTGATCAATTTTGAAATAATAGTTCTTTGCAGACTACATATTTATTTCATCTGGCATCCAGAGAATAAAATATAACCAAATTTTTATATCGGATTCATAAAGTACACTGTGTAGCTACATGGACAGTTTTATATCACTGTTCATGGGTGAACACATGTCTTTTCCAAAAACAAGTGTGTGACTGTGTGTATGTGGCTGTGTGTGTGACTGTGTGTATGTGACTATGTTTGTGACTGTTTGTGTATCTGCGTGTGTCATAACATGTCTATGTGACTCTGTGCTTCCTGGGCAAATAGTACGAGGATGGTATGGATGCAAGGTGTCCCATGGACAGCTCCTGGGCTTCCCACATGCTCAGGATGCACATCTCACCCACCATGAACCTAGAAAACCTTGGATCCAGGAAGAAAGCTGGAGGGAGGAATTTGTTGACTCTGAGGCACATCCCAGCCTCAGAGTCACCTGTCCCCACTCAGTTCTCAGGCTGTTCATTTGCAGATACAGTGTGGGGCTAGCACTGCTTCCAGCAGGACAGCAGGGGCCCGTTATGTGGATGGATGTTGTTCTCCCTGTGTTTGGTTCACTGAGCTGACAGCTCTTTCAGGGATCAATGTGGACCCAGAGAGGATGGGTGAGGTCCGCCAGCCCTGAGTGTGGTCAGGCCTTTCAGCATAAATAGGACTCTGTGATCTCAATGGAACCAGGACCGAGAGGGCATGCAGAGAGTCAGACCCTGAGGGATGAATGCAGAGCTGTGCACACAGCTCAATCCCAGCAACCCACCAGCAAATTTCAGACTCCTAAGTGAAAAGTTCAAAAAACAGTGAAAAAAGACACTTTTAGAATTTTAAGGAGACTGGGTGAAGGAGTTCCTGTCAGTGCCAACATGTCTCCTGCAAACAGACAATGACCCTTCCTCACTGTTGTCTGCAGTGAGAATATGAGAAGGAAGAGTCCTGTCTGGAGGCAGGTGAGAGCTGGAGAGGAAATCCCTGAGCCCAATAGGAAGGCCATTATCCCGGCCCTCCCCCCCCCCCCCAACACACACACACTCTCCCCCTCTGCCTTTGCTACTGGGGCTGCTCTCTCTGCTGTGGGTCCTGAGAGCCCCCTGGTGTCCTGAGTGCCCCCTGCAACCCATCTTTGAAGTCTCCCTCAGGGAGGTTTGTGTCTGGGCTCACACTGACTTCCCCTCACTGTGTCTCACACAGTAATACATGGCCGTTTCCTTGCCCTCAGCTCTCACGCTGTTCATTTGCAGACATAGTGTGTTCTCTGCATTGTCCTGGAGATGGTGAATGAGCCCTTCTCAGAGTCTGCATAGGATTTCTGACTTTCATCTTTCCATATAACCGCCACCCACTACACCCCTTTCCTGGAGCCTAGCGGACCCAGTTCATCCAGTAGCTATTGAAGTTAAATCAAGAGCCTGCACAGGAGAGTCTCAGAGACACCCCCCCCCCCAGGCTGCTCCAAGCCTTCCCCAGACTCCACCAGATGCACCTCACACTGGACACCAGCAAACACAAAGACGTCCTGGTCAGGAAACTTTCACATGCCCACTGTTTCTCTCACTCATGACCAGTCACATTCTCAGTGTTTCTTGTTCTCCATAAGTTACTCTTAAAAGAGCCACAGGGAAAACCCAGGTGAACCCCAACCCCATGGTGAGTCCTCAATGTTCAGTCCTGACCAGGGAATGGGAACACTTGGGGATCCCAGGACTGGACTCCTGTCCCAGAGCTGCAGGGTCAGGATGGGCTGGTTTTTATGAGAAGAGGGGGCCATATTTGCATGTCCTCCTACTCTATAGGGAGCTCTCATATTGGACTCTGACATAAAGGACAAGGTCCCAGAGTGTGACATGTTCAAGCATGTTCTATGTTAGGAATTACTCCTCACACCAGGTCGGTGCCCTCCCCACTAGACTCACCTGCTGTATGAGACCTGTACAAAGACACAGGAGAGACATTTTCATAAAAAAGATAAGGTTTAACATGAGAGATGCCTTTGACAGTCTCCAGTAATGAGAACCAAGAGAAATCAACCCTCACCACCTGAGAAAGAAGTAAAAGTGCAGGAGGTTCATGTGCAGGAGATGGGAAGTTTCATCCAACACCATTTCCCCTACAAAGTGATCAGAGGATAAACTAAGATCTAGGGGGAACCTGGAGCCAGTGGAGCAAGTGTTGGGGGAGAGTGTCGTGTCTGTGTGGGCCCCTGGAACTATAGAGACACAGTCAGAGCACCCAGGTCCTATTCCTTCAGGGGATTTGGTGCTGAAAGTATAACAGCTGCACAGCCTCCTTTGTGGTGTTTCTTCTCCAGACTCTGTTGTAGATCCAGTTTCATACATTGGGATATAGAAGAATCTCTGTCATGCCCAGGTGTGTTTAGGGGAAGATGTGGGTAATGATTTAGGAATAACTAAGTTCAGGTCAGGAAAATGTTGTTATTGGAAACTTTGATGTTAGCATGTGACCCTTGGGACTACTGTCTCCATGTCCTGGCTCAGCTTCAGGTCTATTTTCGGTGATCCATCCTTGGGGTACCCACAAGTGGATTGACCTGTGAGAGGGGTGTTGGTGGATATAGAGTAGCAGATGGGTTTTTATGGGGACTGCTCAGCATATGAGGCTGTGGGAGGAGCAGGGAAGAGTCAGAAGTGTTCTGGCCATGGAGCTCAGGGTCCCTGAGAGATCTAGGAGAATGTAGACAGTGGAAGGCAGCTTGGGAGTTTTCCATCCTCTTGAATTTAGAGAATATTTAGAGAGGGATAAGGGTTAGTTCTCTTTTGAATGTCTGGTGAAATTCACCTGTGAAGTTATCTGGTTCAGGATTTTTGATTGCTTGAAGTTTTTGGGCTCCTGCTTCAATTTCATTAGGTTAATTTGGTCTATTCAGATGTTCTGATTGTTCCTGATTCAGTTTTGAAAGGATATATGTTTCTAGGAATTAAGCATGTTTGCCTATGTCAGTGGTTGGCAAACTGCGGCTCATGAGCCACATGTGGCTCTTTGGCCCCTTGAGTGCAGCTTTTCCACAAAATACCACATGCGGGCGTGCAAGTACAGTGCCATTGAAACTTCGTGGCCCATGCGCAGAAGTTGGTTTTCATCCTGAGCAAGTCTATTTTGAAGAAGTGGCCTTAGAAGAAGTGGATGTGTAGGTTGGTTGGGCTACTGGAGACACAGCTCAGGCTGGCCTCAGGATATGCTGTGTGGGGGAGGAGCGCACGATTCATGCAGGAGTTGAGTGAGCCAGTCAGCAGTCTCATTGTGCGGTAGTTAGTGTTAGTTGTGTCCACAAATCGCATGCGGGTGACAAAAGTACCTACTCAAAGCATAAAGTTACCTATATTTTTCCAACCAGCTGCAAATCCTACACGTATTTTTGTCATCAATTTAAAAATTGTAATTCTTTTGTGTTGGTGGCTTTGTTATTTTAAAATGAAACATGTTTTTAGGTTCCCTGTTTGAGATTGCTACAAAGAAGAAGCAAAGAAAAACGGAAGATGAAAACCATGAATTTAAAGTTGAATTTAAACTTGAATGTATCTATTTATACAGTTTAAGTTTAAAAAATTTGGCTCTCAAAGGAAATTTCAATTGTACTGCTGATATTTGGCTGTGTTGACTAATGAGTTTGCCTACCACTGGCCTATGTGGTCCAATATATTGGTGTATGGTTGTTCATAGTAGTTTATTACAATCCTTTGTATTTCAATGGTTTTAGTTGTTGAAAAATCAGACGGAGGCCTAAATATTAGGACTACAGGCTTTATTAGAGGAGAAGCACCTGCCGGGCTGTCTCCCAAGGGGAGAACAGCAGCACGTGCATGGGTGGGCATGCCTTTTGAGGGGCAGAATGGGAAGGGGTGGGGGGCTTAGTGTACTCGGCGCACACTGATTGGTGGCTTACTGCATTGTCCATATAGGACAAGGGCTTAGGGTATTTGGCAGGTGTGGATTGGTGGTCCAATGTTTAGTCCATATAAGGTACCTGGTTAGTCACTCAGGTATTTCTAGGCTGCAGGTTACGTCATACCCCTCCCACCAGTTGCAGGGAGGGAGGATTTATCATTCCAGGCTTTTGGTAATAGTAAAAAAAAATTGAGAGTCCGGGCAAGGTCAGGGGGCAAACGTCTGTCTTCCGTAGCTACTTCCCGCTGAGAGGGGACGTCGTCAGGGGCATCTACCCGGGGTCTCAAAGATTCCGGTGACATAGGTGTCTCTAGGTTCTGAATTCAAGGCCAGATAGATTTCTCCCACCTTCTGGTTGGCGAACGCCTGCATTCTGTTCTGCAAAAAAAGTAGTAAAACAGTGCATGAGACAGGGGCCAAAGAGCAAGATTAAAAGAATAAACACCAGTGGGCCTAATAGTGGGAGGAGCCATGATATAAGTGAGCCAAAGATGGCATATCCCCCTTCTAGCTGGTTACATTGTCTTTGGTCAATCCTGTCCCAGAGGGATTTAATGTGATCTTTGACAATTCCTGATTCATTTACAAAGTAGAAAGATTGGGGGTTAGGAAGACATAAAGGCAGAGCAAGTGTGACAGGTCCTGGGGGACACAGGTGCAGGCTGTAGTCCCACAGAGGAGAAAAATACTCAGTGGAGGACAGGCTAAGGGAGGGGGTAAATTTATAGATTGTGCACAGTAGTAAGGTGTAGGAGTAGTTGAGGTAGTGTTTGAGAGGTATTTGTTAAACAGGTAGTGTTTTCTGTATTAAAGAGAGAGATGTTGTATAGGGTGCATTGAGGTCTGGTATAGGAAAGAGTTAAGTTAGTGGTCCAATAGGTTGGGATTGGAGTGGCTATGAAGAGGGTTTGAGCCAGTGACAGACAAATCCAGCAGGATGTAGAGAAGGAGGGATTGATGTTAGAGAGTAGATGGAAAGTTGTATTGATGAGGGTGGGCAAGGGAGTAGGTTCAGGGTCTGCAGGGCGAGAGAGAATGTCCTTTAGTGAGGGAGGGATAGGTTGGGGTTAATAAAGACAATTATAGTAGAATTGATGACTCCCTCAACATCCCAAGTCCGTTTCATCTGAAAATATTAAAAACCTGAGCTTCTTCCAGAGTAAAAAGTCGGAGGGTCCCTTGCCAGGTAAGAGCCTGTGAGGAGTGAGGAGCCATCAGGCCCTGAATGGTGCCACTGAGTCTTCTTCAGGGATGGTGGGAGGCATTTGGTGAGCCTGAGAGGTAGGTATTGCAGTGAAAGTGAGAGGGAATGTTAGAATGGGCTGTTATCCAAGGGAAAAGCAAATAGGAAGGAAAGGAGCAGTGGTAGTTGGGGACCTGGATGATTGGATAAGAAGTAAGACACTGTGCTGGCTTAACTTCTTATTTTTACTGAACCTTAATCCTTGCTGTTTTTCTGAATATTCTGGTTTAGCTAAAGAAGTATCTAGCAACCTTGTCCTGCCAGGCTTGAAGACTGAAACCTCTTTCTTGCTCAGAGTAAAATGGCCCTTTTACAATTCTTGTAAATAGTTAACTTAGAATTTCTTTCTTTCTTTCTTTCTTTCTTTCTTTCTTTCTTTCTTTCTTTCTTTCTTTCTTTCTTTCTTTCAACATTTCTCTTTTCCTTCTCATCACATACTCAACCTTCAGTAATTTCACACTTTCAAATTAGCCTTCAAACCTTCTTTCTATGTTCTTCAAAAATGCATAACCATGCCTCAGACCTTCCATTAAGTATTTCTCTTACTTTCAAGAAAGTATACATACTAAAAGAAGGCGAATTAAAACATGTAGCCCAGCAATGCTCCAAAGTCTTTAAGTTAATAAAGACTTTGGAAAATTATGTATAGGTATATGAGGCTGGAGAAAATGCAGGAGGAGGAGGGAGCAGGCTCCACAGCCTGCTCCCAGGCTTCTAGCCACTTGGATTTTAAAACTGCTGCATTTTTCCTAGAGATAAGGATCTCAGTTTCTGATAGTAGCCGGGCTGTTGAGTAAACCTGCCCAGTAAAGGTAGTTGTTTTTTGGGAAGGGTGGAGTGGGTGAGGGAAGAGGGGTGAGAAGACGCTGAGGTCAGAGTAGTTTTCAGAGCATTAAAGGGGTGAGGATGTTGGCCTTGGGATCTAAAGGCTCAGTGAGGGGGTCCCTTTGCCATGCCATGTCATAGAGAAGCTTTGCAAGAAGACTACAGTTGTGAACCCAGAGGCGAGAGTACCCAGTGAGCATGAGAAAGATTTCTTTTTCAGATGAGGGGACAGTCACAGAGGAGATAAGATAAGGCATTTACAGTCCCAGGAATGGCGCAGCCTTGTGGAGTGAGACAGTGAAATTGAGGTAGGTGACTGTGGTTTGGGACAACTGGGCTTTATGAGGGAATACATGGTAGCCCTGGCTGGGCACCGAGGAAGAATGAAAAAAAAGTGAATGGGGGAATTTAGTAAGATGCAGTGTAGAGGTGAGGTGGCTAATGGTTGTGAGACTAATCCGTCAACCCCCATAATAGAGACTAAGGACTGGACAAGGGTCCCAGCGAATTCAGAGAGGGACAATAAGTGGCCCGAGTGTCAATTAAAAAGGAGATCGGCTTACCTGTTGCCACAGTCCTTACCTGAGTCTCTGTCCTGGTGGTGTAAGTCTGTGGGGCCCTGTCAGGGCCTGGGCAGCTTCTTCGGTGGCCAGTCCCAGGAGGTCGGGAGCTCCAAACCGGATTCAGAGGGTGGCTTCGCTGGACAGGCTGAGGCCTGACCTGGAGGGCTGGACTACAGTCTGATTTCCAGTGGCCTTTCCTCCCTCACCTTGGGCAGGGCCCAGGCGGGGGTCTCAGGTTTGAGGAGGACTTGGCTCACAGTCTTTTCTTGCTGCTTTTGAGGCATGGGCCCGGAGGAGGCTTAGCCCCTCACTTACCCGAGGTTGGAGGACTGGCACGTCGTTTGGGGTTAATAAGAGCGGTGGCTAGGAGCTGAAAGGCCTCCTAATGGGCCTTAGCCTTGGCCTGATCTCTTCTTTGATTTTGGATATGGGTTTCCTCATCTCTATTATTAAAGACATTAAAAGTTAATGAGGTCTTCTTGAGGGGTTTGTGGAAGTTTGTTGCGCATGTCGGGGGAAGTAAAGGTGGTCAGGTCAGTGGAAAAAGAAGCCTGAGATCCCTCTCAATCTGTGTGAGGCTTGACATAGAGAATGGAACATTTACTCAGACTATGCCCTCAGTTCCTGCTGCCTTCCTCGGGTAGAATGGACTCGGGAATAGAAGAGGCTGTTGAGGAAGGCAGTCTGTGGGTGACCTGAAAATGAGTATTAGATGGGGAAGGTTGTTTTGGAGCTCACGTTCTCAGGATTTGGGCTTCCAGGGATTGGGGAGAAGGTGGCTGCTGGTTAGGAGGATCTGAAGAGAAAAATCTGAAGTGTTTTTCTATTTGAGAAAGATCAGAGACTGAGAGGGGAATGGTTACCCAGGTAATACCCTCCCCCCTGCGACTTTTGAGCAAAGGGAACTGGCCAGCCACCTGAATTCCATTGCTGGTGGTCATGGGGGCGGAGATTAGGCAGAGAGTGCACAGGGGAAGGCTGGTAGTTAGAGGTCTCAGAGAGCGTGGGATGCAGGTTTCTACGCAGGGTTGTAAGGGTCAGAAGACAGAGAAAGGAGCTGAAAATCAGTTTGAGAGGGCAAAGAGGACTTTGCGAGGAGAATCTGATGAGTGGAACATGAGGAGTAAAGCAAGGAGTGAGAGCGGAGGGGAAATAAAGCCTATTTGTAGGGATTTCGAAAGCTTTCCCTGTCCGGTGGCAAAAATTATCTAGGTCTCTGAGGATATTGGAATCGAAAGTGCCGTTTTCAGGCCACTGAGAGCCATTGTCAAGTTTATATTGTGGCCAGGCAGTGTTACAGAAAAAAAAAACCACAAAAAAATCTAGCTTCTTTGGTTTGATGTAGCCAGAAAGACCAAGGGTCGAGAGATTGGCGAGGAGACACCCTAAGGGTGTGTTTCGAGGGGGTTTGGACCAAGAGGTCCCTATGACCGGAGGGAAGGGCGAGAGAAGTTGGGGAGGGAACAAGGAACATCCTCCTTTTCCCTCAGCCAACCTGTAGCGAGAGAGAGACAAGAAAAGGTTCCAAGGTCGTCACCCCGAGACCTTTCCTGCGGAGTAGAAGAGAATTCCCGGCCAGGTACTTGAGCTTTCGTAGAATGCACGAAATGTGTAGCCGAGTAGACGGGAAACTCTGTAGGCCCTAATGCCCCTCCAGGTCACAGGGAGCTAGCAAAAAAAAAAAAAAAGTCGGGGGGGGGGGGGGTTGGGAAAGTCCCTGAAGCCTACCGGTGGAAGGGAAGCGATGAGATCCCCACGTGTCCTGGTACAGCAGGGTTCGAGAGGTGTCCGGAGCGGGCCAATCAACTCAGAACCATGCCACTGAGCAGAGCCAGAGTAGGAGCCAGAAGCTCAGGCCTAGGTTCGAAGATCGTCCACGCTCCCGTTCACTTCTCCTGGGTTTCGGCACCAAAATGAAAAATCAGACGGAGGCCTAAAAACCAGGACTACAGGCTTTATTAGAGGAGAAGCACCTGCCGGGCTGTCTCCCAAGGGGAGAACAGCAGCACGTGCATGGGTGGGCATGCCTTTTGAGGGGCGGAATGGGAAGGGGTGGGGGGCTTAGTGTACTCGGCGCACACTGATTGGTGGCTTACTGCATTGTCCATATAGGACCAAGGCTTAGGGTATTTGGCAGGTGTGGATTGGTGGTCCAATGTATAGTCCATATAAGGTACATGGTTAGTCACTCAGGTATTTCTGGGCTGCAGGTTACGTCATACCCCACCCACCAGTTGCAGTTAGAGAGGATCTATCAGTTGTTACTTCTCTTTCATTTTTATTTTATTTATTTGTGTGCCCTGTCTTTATTTCTTGATATGTCTGCTTAAAAGTTTGTCAATTTAGTCTATCCTTTCAAACATCCAATTCTTGGTTTAATTAATTTATTTAGACTGTGTTTTATTTATTTCTGCTAAAGTCTTTATTCTTTCCTTTCTTCTACTCACTCCAGGCTTTTTATCTCAGTTTTTTAGATTGTTTATCTTTGTTCCTATTTCCTTAGGTGGGCTTGTGATGGTGTAGATTTCCCTCATAAAACTGCTTGTGCTGTCCCATAGATTTTGGGTTGTTATACTTTCATTTTCATTTGTTTTAAGGTAACTTTGATTTCTTCCTTAATCTCACTGATAACCCATTCATTGTTCAGTAACATGTTCCTTAGCATCAATGATGTTATGTGTTTCTCTGTTTTTATTTTCCTTGTGGTGACTTGTAATTTCATACCAGTATAACCAGAGAAGATGCTTGATATGGTTTCAATCTTCTTAAACTTATTGAGATTTGTTTTGTGTATTAACAGGCTGTATATCCTATAAAACGTTTCATGTGCACATGGAAATAATGTATATTCTGCTGATTTGGGATGGAATGCTCTGAAGATTTCAATTAAACCCATCTGCTCTAGTTTGTAATTGAAGATCTGTGTTTTCCTGTTGATTTTCTGTCTGAAAAATCTATCCACTGATGTCAATGGGGTGTTTAAATGCCCTGTTATGAACATAGTACTGTTGATCTCTCCCTATATGTCCTTCAAGATTTGCTTTTTTAAAATGAATTTTTATTGATTTCAGAGAGGAAGGGAGAGGGAGAGAGAGATAAAACTTCAATGATGAGAGAGAATCATTGATTTGCTGCCTACTACATACACCCTACTGGGGATAGAGCCTGAAACCTGGGCTTGTGCCCTGAGTGCCAATGCAGCTCTGACCACCGGTTCATAGGTCAGTAGTGCTGAAACACTGAGCCACACAGCCGGGCTCAAGATTTTCTTTATATATTTAAGTCCTCCATTGTTAGGTTTATAAATGTTTACCAGAGTTACAGCCTCTTGTTGGATTGCTCCTTTTATTATTCTGTAGTCTCTTTCTTTGTCTCTTACTGTAGTCTTTGTTTCAAAGTCTATTTCATCAGATGTATTGATATCCCAGGTGTTTTTTCATATCCATTTGTATGAAATTTATTTTTTCATCCCTTTACTTTTCTCTGTGTGTATCTTTCATTCTGGAGTATATCAATTGTGGGCATCATATATGTGAGTTTTGCTTTCTTATCCAATCAGCTACCCTATGTCTTTTGATTGCAGCATTTACTCCATTTACATTTAAAGTGATGATTGATTGGTACATATTTATTGCCATTTTATATTTTCACCTCTGTATTTTCCCTTCTTTTTCTCCTCCTCCTACTCCTCCTCCTTTTTTTCTAGCAGATTCATAACATTTCTTGTAATACTGGTTTGATAGTAACAAACTCCTTTAGCTTTTTCTTGTTTGGGAAACTCTTTGTTTTGCTTTCAATTTTAAAGCCTTGCTGGGTAAAGTAGTCTTGGTTGTAGGTTCTTGCTTTTCATCACTTTGAATATTTCTTGCCAATCTTTTCTGGCCTGAAATATTTCTGTTGATAAATCAGCTGACATTCTTATGGGAGCTTCCCTGTAGTTAATTAACTACCTTTCTCTTGCTGCCTTTAAGATTCTCTCTTTATATTTAATATTTTTGATTTAAATGATCCTGTGTCTTGATGTGGGCCTTTTTGGGTTCATCTTATTTAGGATTCTCTGTGATTCCTGTACTTGTGTGTTTTTTTCCTTCACCAGTTTAGGGAAAGTTTCAGTTATTATTTCATGAAATAGGTTCTTGATCACTTGCTTGGTGTCTCCTCTTTCTGATACCACGATGATGCAGAAGTTGTTTCATTCCATGTTGTCCCAAATTTTCCCAAAACTACCCTCATTCTTTTTCATTATGTTTTTCTTCTCTGAATGTCCTCTCCCACTACTTTTTCTCCAAAATCATTGTTTTGATCACCTGCTTCATCCAACCTACTTTTAATTCCTTCCAGTGTATTCTTGATGGCAGATATGGTATTCTTCATTTCAAACTGGCTCTTCTTCAGAGTCTATGTAATTTTTCATGCCATTGTAGTTCCCAATGAGTTCATTGAGCATCCTTATAACCACTACTTAGAACTCTATATCTGAGAAATTGCTTGCCTCCATTTGATTTAGCTCATTTTCTGGAGATTCCTCTTGTTTGTTCTGGGGCCTGTTTCTTTGTATCCCCAATATGCCTGTCTCTTTGAGTTTCTTTCTATGTATCAGATAGAACTGCTATGACTCCCAGTCTTTGTGGGGAGGCCTTAGGTAGTAGGTGTCCCGTGAGCCCCATTGGTGCAGTCTCCTTGATGTCTTGAGCCTGATGCTCTGGAATGTCCATATTGTGGGTTATGGGGGCCCTCTTTTGGTAATTGGGTCTTGATTTCTCTTGTCCATTCATGGCTGGTATTGACCTTCAGACTGGCTGACTGTGAGGCTCAAACCAGACCACATCATGAAATTGATATACAGATGTTGACAACCTAATACAATACAATACCATGCAAATATAAGAATAAAACACCATCACCACCATGAATAAAAACAAACACAAAAGAAAAATAAAAAAAGAAGAAGGAAAGAAGAAAAAGAATAGCAAAAATATGAAAGGAAAGAAGGAAGAGTAAGGAATAAGGAATGTAAATGGGAAATAATAGAGTAAGAAAAGAGAAAAATCCTATCTAATAAAGAGGAAATATGCTAATTGACCCTCATGCTATCACAAAGATGGCAGCATCCACAACCAATAAGGAGGGAATGTGCTAATTTACTTCACATCCTCAAAGGTGGAAGCACCCACAGACACAAGATGGCTGCACCCAGTCCCCACAGCCCTGCTGGGGTGGCAGGCGCATGGCAAGGCCAAGCCGGCTCCCAGCCTGGGGCACAGGCAATCTTAGGAGAGTGCTTGCCCATCTTCCCAGGGCAATCTGAGGCTCAGGTAACCAGGGCTAGCCAAGGCTTCTGCTGCTGGCAGTAGCAGCAACAGAGATGTGATGGGGGGTCATCGCCTTCCCATGATCGCAAGGTCGTTTCCTGCCCCTGAAAGCTCTTGGACTATGAGAGGGGCCAGGCAGGGCATACAAAGCCCAACACCAGTGCATGAATTTTCATGCATGCACCGGGCCTCTAGTAAGAAATATAAAAGCCAGTAGGAAAAAATGAAAAACAAAATATAATGAAAAGAATTAAAAACATTGGCATTCACCTCAACAGAGTATGTTGTACCTGCTGTGATCTCCCTTTGGATATGCTGTGTGTGAGGGTTGTTGGATGCTGCTCCAATGTTGTCTGAAGATGGCCAGAGGGTGTGCTGGTTTAGGGCCTCCTGGGAGGTTCTCTGCTGAAGGCCAAACTTTTTTATTTTTTAAAATATATTTTATTGATTTTTTACAGAGAGGAAGGGAGAGGGATAGAGAGTCAGAAACACTGATGAGAGAGAAACACCGATCAGCTGCCTACTGCACGCCCCACACTGGGGATGTGCCCGCAACCAAGGTACATACCCCTGACTAGAACCGAACCTGGGACCCTTGAGTCTGCAGGCCGATGCTCTATCCACTGAGCAAAACCAGTCAGGGCGAAGGCCAATCTTAAGTGTTGTCTATACCTAGCCCTTGGCAACCAGTTTGAAGATTTAAGTGACCCACTGTTTGTGGTGCCTCTGCTGGGCTTGGCTGTACATAAGAAGAAACAAGCTGAGCTCCAAGCCTGGTGTTTACCACCACAGAGCCCAGGGTGGGGGTCAGCAAATGTCCCAAGGCACCCCTGGATCCTCCTTTTCCTGCATCCACCTGCTGACTGGCTGTTAACCTTGGTACCTGGAAAGGCTCAGTCTCTTAAAGAGCCTCTGGTGGAATCAAGAGGATGGGGTTCTAGGAAGTACTGATCAGACTTCAAGGAAGATGGTGGGTGTGTTCCCCTACTCCAGAGCCACTTGTCTGAGTCTGTCCAAGATTTTTTCCTGAACTTGATACCTTGGAACCTGTGGTGGTCAGGCATTTGGGGTTTATGCAGACCAGAGTTTGGGTCTCCCAGAGCCCAAAAGAGCATTTTTCTCAGATCTCCTGTGAGGAGTAGGCACCAGTGAGGTTCATGAGAAAGTGGGTCAATGGCCTCAGCAAAGCCAGTCTCTGACACCTCATCAGATGCCCAGACGTCTACACCAGGCCTATGCCCCTGACTCCTCAGCAGGGCCTAGAATGCAGGGTGGGGTGACAGGGTTCCAGAACTGGGGGAATTGCTTTCTCCAGGCTGATGCCATTGGGTGGGGATAGCTCCTCGCAAGAAAGATGGCTGCTGAGGAATGGAGGAGGGCCCAGTGAAGTGTCCTGGAGGCTCTTCCCCAGGTCCCTCCCCAAAGCAACCCATCCTGACTCTCCTCAGGCAGGTGCCTTCTGACCACTCTCCTTCCCTTGGAGCACATCAGGAGTGGCTGCTAACACACATTTTGCTCCTTATCCTTTAATGTGCTGGCTTTGTCTCCAGCAGGTTTTGCTTCTTCTTGGCAGACAGAAACCTCCTTGCATATCACAGCTGGGTGCAATGTTGTTGCCTATTCAAGTCTCTGGAACTCCAGTCAGGGGCCTGGTCTTGGTCTGGGCTTCACACCTCTCAGGGTAAAGCTCTGCAGCTGAACTATCCCTCTATCACCTTGGCCTGACAACCAGGGGAGAGGGGCCAGCCTCTTTTGAGTGTCCCCCGTTCCTTCCAGTCTCCAGGTGGTTTCTCCCTGCTCCTTGGTTAAATGTCTCCTCTTCAGATAGCCTTTAGTTGGTAATTCAAGGTTATTGAGTCCCATTTTAGTTATAATTTCCAGTTGGTTCTGGGAGGAGGTGAGAGTAAAATCCACCTACATCAAAACCACCTTGCGTCCTCACCCTCTGCATTTCTCTTCCTGCAAACATAAAACTTCACCTGTGCTGCATGTGAGAGTGTTCCTACTAATATAACAAAACTGCTGAGACACAGAGCCATCAGTGGTAGTCACAGAGGCTTAGGTCTAGAGAGGCTCCTGCTTGTATGCATGCATATAAGTATAACTAGCGGACATAAGACACTGGGGGGTAAGGGAGGGCAGGGGATTGTCAAGGGCAGGGGGGGAAGGACACATATGTAATACCATTTGTAATACTTATTATAATATTTTTTTATAAAAAGAATAAAAAAAATAGAGAGGCTCCTGGATAAACTGTTATGTGGAGAGGAAACCCAGAACGCTCAGAGGAAACTGCCATAAACACCACCTGCAACTGCTCCTGGGGCTGCAACACAAAGTCTGTGTGTCCTGTTTGCCTCCTGGTGGTCACAGCCTCTCCCTCAGGGAGCTTTATGTCTGGGCTCACACTGACTTCCCCTCACTGTGTTCCTAGCACAGTAATACACGGCCATGTCCTGGACTCTCAGGCTGTTCATTTGCAGATACGCCATGTTCTTGGCATTGTCTCTGGAGATGGTGAAGCGGCCCTTCACAGATTCTGCGTAGTATTTCTGACTTCCATCAGTCCATATATGTGCCACCCACTCCAACCCCTTCCCTGGAGCCTGGCGGATCCAGTGCATATCATAGCTACTGAAGGTGAATCCAGAGGCTGCACAGGAGAGTCTCAGAGACCCTTCAGGCTGGACCAAGCCTCCTCCAGACTCTACCAGCTGCACCTCACACTGGACACCTGCAAAGACAAAGACATCCTGGTCATGAAACTCTCACACATCTACTGTTACCCTCACTCATATCCACTCACAATACTCAGTGTTTATCATTCTCCATAAATTACCTCTTAAAATAGCAACAAGAAAAACCCAGCTGAGCCCAAACCCCATGGTGTGTGGTCTGTGCTCAGACCTGATCAGGGAATGGGAACACTTGGGGATCCCAGAGCTGTGGGATCAGGGCTGGGCTGGTTTTATGAGTAGAGGGGGCCTGATTTGCATGTCCACCTCCTATATAGGCAGCTTTGGGGTTGGATTATGACATAAAGGACATAGTCCCAGAGTGTGACATGTCCAAGAGTGCTGTGTGTGAGGAATTACTCAACACATCTGGGCCTGTGCTCTCCCCAGTGGACCCAAAGGCTCCAGGAGACCTGTACAAAGACCCAGGAGAGAAATTTTCATAAAAAGACAAAGAAGAGTTTTACAATGAGAGATGCTTTTGACAGTCACCAGTAGTAAAACCAAGAGAATGCAACTCTCACAACCTGAGAAAGAAGTAAAAGTACAGGAGGTTCATGTTCAGGAGACGGAAAATTCCATCTGACACTATTTCCCCTACAAAGTGTTCATAGGAGAAACTAAAACTGGAGTGTGAGCGTAGAGCCAGTAGACCAAGTGTTGGGGGAGAGAGGAGCATCTGTGTTGGTCCCTGGGAGCCAGAAGCATGAGCTATAGAGACACAGACCAAGCTCCTGGGTCCTATTCCTTCAGGGGAGTTTGGTGCTGGACGTGTAGCAGCTGCACTGCCTCATTTGTGGTATTTATTCTCTAGACTTTGTTGTCAATCCAGTTTCAAACATTAGAACATAAAAGAATCTCCATCATGACCAGATCTGTTTAGGTGACATTGCTGATAACAATTGGGGAGCAATGAAGTTTAAGTTTTGGAAATTTAATTATGTAAGGTCTTGATGCATATCACTGATAGAAACCTGGTCACCCTTATGGGTTCTGCCTTCTATTCACCATCAGGGTCTGTGTCCATGAGGATATGTTATATGGTTCTAACTGGGGAGCAGGAGTGCATGTTGGGCTTTCCTGCTTCATCAGCAGCTCATTTCAGAAGCACCATCTGCTCCCTCTCAAGTCCCTACTCACATCTGCATGTGGCCCTTGGCAGTGCTGTCACCGGTCAGTACATGATGGGCCTCCCCTGGGACTGGAGGCCCATTCACTGGATGGACCCATGTGCAACACGGGAAAAGCCACCCTGAGGAGGAAGATGAATTACCATGAATGGGAATTCACCACATCTGAGCAGGCACAGCTCCAGGATTGTCCCTTCATTGTGTGGTGATTTCCTCATTGTTTTCTCAGTTCAGTTTGTCTCCCTTTTTCCTGAAATAGCCACACATAACATCTGCAGTCATTCAGATAGGGAAGCATTGACTTAAAATTTAACCCAAGTTGCAGGTTCCAGGTGAGGGCCAAACTACTGTATCATGCACCCCAGACAGACAGGTGTCATGGCTGAATTCTAGACAAATTAACATGTGCACACACATATGCTCACTCCACTCTCATGCACACAACTCCCAGTTCCCAGGAAGGAATCTCATCCCAGGTTCCTGAGGGGCAGTGGAGGCCCTGACTCTCAGGGAACTGTGATGGCTGGACCCTGACCTCAGGAATATCTGGGTTCTCATTGCTGGAGCCTGTGGGTGTCCTTATATGAAAGGACTTTGCAGACGTGGTTAAAGTGGGGATGATGGAGCTAATTGTGCTGACATGGGGATTATCCTGACTCATCTGCTGGGAGATATCAGTAACCACAAGGGTCCCCTTCAGAGGGAAACAAACAAATCAGACTAAAATGAAATCATTGAAACCAGACGCTGGGGTGGGTTTGCTCACCCACCCAAGTGAATGAGGACCAGGAGGGAAGCGTGAGATAGGGAGGACGGAGAGCTGTGGAGGGAGGTTCTGGGGGAGGATCCTCACTGCTGTGGCCCAGGTGGGCCTGTCAGAGGGAAACATGGGGACAGGTGGGTCTGTGGGACAGGGAGCCTGAGCTCAGCACACAGGGGCCTGGGCTTCGCTGGGGTCTCTTTTGGTGGGAAGGTTTCCAAAACCGAGGACAAGGAGAGCACTGAGAATGGTCTCCTTGCAGAGAAAGAGAAATAGAAAATGCAAAGACTTGGTGACGTAGAGTCCAAGTCGCTGCTGACATGTCTCCTGCAAACAGACAATGTCCCTTCTTCATTGAGAATGAAATGTCTGCAGTGAGAATATGAGAAGGAAGAGCCATCCCTGGAAGCAGCTGAGAGCTTGAGAGGAAATCCATGTGCCCAACAGGAAGCCCCTTTCCTCCCCACCTTCCTCTGCCCCTTCTCCAGGGGCTGCTCTCTGTGCTGTGGGTCCTGAGCACCCCCTGGTGTCCCGAGCGTCCCCTGCAGCCCAGCCCTGCTTTCTCCCTCAGGGAGGTTTGTGTCTGGCTCACACTGAATTCCCCTCACTGTGTGTCCCTTGCACAGTAATACATGGCAGTGTCCTCGGCTCTCAGGCTGCTCAGCTCCATGTAGGCTGTGCTCGTGGACGTGTCTCTGGACATGGAGACTCTGCCTTGGAACTTCTGTGCATATTTTGTGTTTCCATTGTTAGGGTAAACCCACCCCACCCACTCAAGCTCCTGTCCTGGGGCCTGTCGCACCCAGTGCATGTAGTAGCTGGTGAAGGTGTATCCAGAAGCCTTGCAGGAGACCTTCACGGAGGCCCCAGGCTTCCTCACCTCAGCCCCAGACTGCACCAGCTGCACCTGGGAGTGGACACCTGTGGAGAGGAGACAGGAGTGTGTGGAAATCCCCCTTGATCCTCCCTGATCCGCTCCTTAACCCAGGGACTGGGGAGCCCCTTACCTGTAGCCATGGCCACCAGGAGGAGGGTTCTCCAGCTCCAGTCCATGCTGAGGGACTGTGCTGTGAGCACTTCTGTAGGGGAAGG
Source organism: Myotis yumanensis (assembly GCF_028538775.1). NCBI lineage: Eukaryota > Metazoa > Chordata > Mammalia > Chiroptera > Vespertilionidae > Myotis > Myotis yumanensis. The sequence goes on from NW_027223773.1 coordinate 16,510,111, forward strand.
TGTGGCTGTGGGTGATGCCCCCAGGGCACAGATTTATCCAATTTAACCTAGTCTACTCCCTCTCTTTTGCATATTCATGAGGCAGAGTATTTCATAGCTGACACCTTGACCCCACCTGAGAGAAGATGGATGACATAGGGACCAGGCTCAGTGGAAGTCTGAGGGTCCTAATTCTTATTCTTTTTTCTTTTTTATAAATTATATCTTTATTGTTGAAATTATTACACATGTCCCATCTAATTCCCAATTGACCCCTTCTAGCCTGCCTCAAGACTTCACCATCCTATTGTCTGTGTCCATGGATTATGTATATATGCATTCAAGTTTTTATTGATCTCTTCCCACCCACCCACCCTCCCCTGCTTTCCCTCTGAGATTCCGAAGCCTGTTCCATGCTTCCATGATTCTGGATCCACTCCATTCATCAGTTTATTTTGTTACTTAGATTCCACATATGAGTGAGATTATGTGATACTTGTCTTTCTCTGACTGATTTATTTCATGTAGCATGATACTCTCCAGGTCACTTCATGCTGTCTCAAAGGGTAAGAGTCTCTTCTTTGTTACTGCTGCATAGTATTCCATGGTATAAATGTACCACTGCTTTTTTAACCACTCGTCTACAGATGGGCACATGGGATATTTGCAGATCTTAACTATTGTAAATTGTGCTGCTATGAACATAGGCGTGAATACATTCCAGTAGCTTTTTATTTTTATGTAGTCCCATTTGTTTATTTTCTCCTTAATTTTTTTTGCCCTAGGAGATGTATCTGTAAACATATTGCTACTAGAGATGTCTGAGATTATGCTGCCTACGGTTTCTTGTATGATTTTTATGTTTTCATGACTTACATTTAAGACTTTTATCCATTTTGAGTTTTTTCTTGTGTATGGTGTAAGTTGGTCTGGTTTCATTTTGCTTGCACGTGTCTGTCCCATTTTCTGAACACCATTATTCAAGAGACTCTCTTGACTCCATTGTATGATCTTGCCTCCTTTGTCAAATATTAATTGAGCATAATGACTTGGGTCAATTTCTGGGGTCTATGTTCTATTTAATTGGTCTATATGTCTGTTCTTATGCCAGAACCAGGCTGTTTTGATTACAGTGGTTTTTTAGTATAACTTTATATCTGGTATTGTGATCCCTAAAATTTTATTCTTGTTTCTCAAGATTACTGAGCTTTACAGGATCTCTTTTGATTCCATATAAATTTTTAGAATATTTGTTGTATATCTGTGAAGACCACAGTGGGTATTTTAATAAGAATTTCATTGAATCTATAGATTGCTTTGGGTAGTATAGGCATATTAATTATGTTAATAATACCAATTCCTGAACACTGTATATTCTTCCATTTTTTTATGTTTTCCTCTATATCTACTTTCAATATCTTGTAGGTTTCCCAGTACAGGTCTTTTGCCTCCTTGGTTCAATTTATTCCTAAGTATCTTAAGTTTTGTTGTTGTATTTGCAACGGTAAATAGGATTGTGTGTTAAGTTTCTCCTTCTGAGAATTCATTATTGGTGTATAAAAATAGCTTTGATTTCTGGGTATTAATTTTGTATCCTGTTACATTACCGAATTCATTTATTAAATCTACCAGTTTTTTTGGTTGAGTCCTTCAGATTTTCTATGTACAGTATCATGTTGGGGAAGGAGAGTCCCCAGTCACTGCCCATATGCCATCTGCCAACAGCAATGTGACCTCCTACTCTGGTGTCTGCAGTGAGAATACAGGGAATTAGAGCCAAAGTGAAAAAGCAAAAATCATCCCTGGATGCAGCTGACAGCTTGAGCAGGAGTTTGTTAGAAATAAAATCATTTAAGGTCATGCAGGCAGGGATCAAGAGAGATAAGGAGCATGCCACTTCAAACTGGTGGGAAGGGGAACCCTGTTTCCTACATGCACATTCTCACAGTGTCTCTGTTCTAGAAGGTAACACCTTCCCAGGTCCAGGAGATCAGAACTTGAACACTTTTAGGGTCATTATTGATATGTTCACACCTGGATCACCCAAGCTGCATAATTAATTGGGGTCTCATTTATAAAATATCTCAATAGTTGCAGGGAAGAGTGGATACCTCTCACTGGATGAGCCATGGTGAAGGTGTGTTTGCATTTGTGCCATAATTTCCTTGGAGCAACACTCGTGTCTCATTCCATCATAGTCATAATCTGAATCATCGCCATTTGCTTTTTCTTTCCACATGACCACACCCCCTGCCCCAGGCCCTCACTGCCCTAGTGTTTGTGATTTGCTTATTTTTAATCACTCTTCTCATTTTCTGTAGACATGGTGGTTGTCGACACACAATGACTTTTTATAGGAAAAGAAAGCAGGTGCCTCCTCTTTAGATGCCATTGGAAAATTCAACCCTCAAAGGCCGAACTCTAAGTTCACACAAGGCCTTCTAAAAACTGATGACCTTGGGTAAAGTACAGATTCCATCCAGAACTTTGGGCCATGATCTTTGTCCAATTCTATCAACAGCATCACCACCTCCATCACCATCAACACCACCACCATCATCATCATTATCACATGCTTACTTGTAATTATTCTTCTGATTTTCTGTAGGCCTAGTTTTTGAATACACATAATGACACTTTATCTAAAATTTTTGGTCATTTTGCATAGGTGTTAAGTAAAATAGGTTGCCATACTCTTATTTTCCATTTGACTGCTGAGAAGGGAAGGCTTATTCTTGCCTCTTCTCCATCTGCCACACACAAGAAATCTGATAGGAAATCATGGTTTTATCTTTAGATGTAATTGTGAGATTGAAACCACTCAAGCCCCTGGAAGGAGAATTCCTCCCCATCTGGCACCACCTTGACAAATAAAACCCCAAGCCAGTCTCCTTTCCTGGCTCCATCAAAGCAGATCTGACTTCCTGAAGGGCCTTTCCTGTGCTTCCCAGAGATGTCAGTTATGTATGGAATAAACAGTCCATGTTCACTTGGTGTTTGTGTTTGTCATCGGCCTGGACATGTGTACCAAGCTGATTTAGGGTCGCTCTGTCTCTATCTGGTGTCACGTACTCTTGGTGCTATGAGCATGATGATATACCAGGATCTTTCTTCTCTAGTTTGGGGGTCACACTCCTCTGGTGCCCCCTGTCCAGCACACTCCTGTCCTGTGGCTGGCTGGTTGGGACCCTGACCTGTGAGGAGCTGAGATTCACAGTTGAGTCAGCAGAGCCTCTGGTTAGATTAAAGTGACCTAGGACAGAAGATTAGATGGTTATTGTTTGGGCACAAGAGTGCCTGAGGTTTGCCCATGTGAGAAAGTTGTCTCTGTTCACAACAGACTTTCTAACTCAGAGACTCCAGAGGTAAGCACAGAATCAGGAATCCAGAGGATCCCTGAGGGAAACTGTGACATGAAGAGGAAACCACACAGGAAACCAGCCCAAACCAACTGCACCTGCTGCTGGGATGGTCCTTGTGTTCAGGGACCCTGAGCGACCCCTGGTGGTCACAGCTTCTCCTATAGGGAGGTTTGTGTAGGCTCACACTGACTTCCTCTCACTGTGTCTCTTGCACAGTAATACACGGCCATGTCCTCAGCTTTCAGGCTGTTCATTTTCAGGTACAGCATGTTCATGGTGTTGTCTCTGGAGATGGTGAATTGGCCCTTCAAGAGTTGGCATAGTTTGTGGTACTTCCATCAGGATTAATTACAGCAACGCCCTCCACCCCTTCCCTGGAGCATGGCAGACCAAGTGCATCCAGTAGCTACCAAAGGTGAATCCAGAGGCTTCATAGGAGCATCTCAGCCTGCCCACCCCAGGCTACATCAAGCCTTCCTCAGACTCCACCATTTGCACCTCACACTGGACACCTGCAAACACAGAGATGACCTGCTCAGAAAGCTCTCACACTTCCACTGCTTCTCTCACTCCTGACCACTCACATACTCAGTGTCTCTTGTTCTCCATAAATTACCTCTTAAAACAGCCACAAGGAAAACCCAACTAAGTCAAAACCTCATGGTGAGTAGTCTGTATTAAGTCCAGATCAGAAAATGGGAACACCTGGGGATACCAGGGCTGGGCTCTTGTCCCAGAGCTGCAGGATCAGGGCTGGGCTGGTTTTTTTGAGCAAACTGGGCCCTATTTGCATGTCCTCCTGCTATATAGGGATCTCTGGGGTTGGACTCTGTAATTAAGGACATGGCCCCAGAGTGTGACATGTCCAAAAATGCATGTTTGTTAAATAATACACCTTATACAGGCCTCTGCCCTCCCCATGGAACCCAACTACTCCAGGTCGCCTGTACAAAAAAGATAAGGATAGAATATGATAAATTCCTTTGATGGTCACAAGTAAAGACAACTATGAGTAATTCACTTTCAAATATTATGATGAAAAAATGCAGCAGGTTCATATTCAGGAGATGGGAAGTTCCACCTGACACTATTTTCCCTACAAAGTGATCAAAGGATAAACTAAGACCAGAGTGTGAGCTTAAAGCCAGTGGACCAATTGTTGGAGGAGCATCTGTGTGGGTCCCTGAGAACCAGAAACATGAACTATATAGACACGGACAGAACTCTCAGGTCCTATTCCTTAAAGGGGATTTTGGTGCTGGACATGTAGCAGCTGCATGGCCTCCTTTGTGGTGTTTATTCCCTAGACTCTGTTGTAAATCCAGTTTCATATATTGGGATGAAGAATAATCTCTGTCATGACCAGGTGTGTTTAGGGGAAGCTGTGGATAATTATTTAGGAATAATTATGTTTAGGTTATGAAAACATTATTATTGGAAACCTGATGTCTGCATGTGACCTTTGGGACCAGGGTCCCATGTCTCCACATGATGGGGTTCAGTTGGACGATGCACCTGACTCAGTGCCACATTGGGAGGAAATCTACCTGGGAACATAGTGGGGAATTAACCAAGACCGAGGACACACACAGGTCCAGGGTTCTTGTTTCATCAGGTTGTCATCTCCTTATTGTTTAGCCAGTTCAAGTTTTCTTTCCTCACTCTCCTCTGAAACAGCCCCACATATTTCCTAGAGTCATGAAGATACTCTGTTGAGAGTGTGCATGAACACAAGCCATTTGTGCATTGGTTTCATACCTTACATCTTTCCCCAATTCTAGTTCTATTAGCTTCTCATACAGTTTTTAGGGTTTTCTATGTACAAGATCATGTCATCTGCATACAGATAAGGAGAAACACTTTAACTTGTTTATTTTTGATTTAGACATTTTAAATTTCTTTTTCTTGCCTAATTATTCTGACAAGGACTTCTAGTTTTGACAAATAGAAATAGTCACACGGGAGCCCTTGTCATGGTCCTGATGTCAGAAGAAAAGCTTTGAAATTTTCTCTGTGTAGCATGATGTCACTTGTTGGCTTCTCAAATGTGGCCTTTAGTACATTGAGACCCATCACTTCTAAAGCTAATCTGCTAAGAATTTTGATTCTGAAGCAATTTTAAATTTTAAATGCTTTATTCTATATCTAATTGTATGATGGTATACTTTATCCTTCATTCTTTGGATGAGGTGTATCACATTTACTGGCTTACATACATTGAACCATCCTATCATGCTAGGACAGTATCCCAGTTGATTATGGTAAATAATCCTTTCAGTGTGAAGTTAAGTTTCCTAGTATATTGTTGAGGGCTTTTGCACTTATGTTCATCAGGGATATTGACCTGTAATTTTTGTATATTTTTACTTGGCTTTGATATGAGTGTAATGGACACCACAATAAATCTCTTTGTAACCATTGTCTTTTCTTTTAATTCTTGGAAGAGTTCAAGATGAATTGAATAAAAAGTTATTAATTCTTACTTGAAATTCTGGTAGAATTCACCCTTGAGTCCTTTTGGTCCTTGGCTTTCATTTGTTGGTAGGTTTTCTACTGCTACTTCTATTATTTTTAAAAATGCATAGCAATGTAGAAAAGTTGGGATCAAATCCCTAATTTGAGCAACTACTAAGTGGACTGAGAAATACAACTGTTGATGTTCACAGTGTTGAAATAATAGTTGTTTTCAGACCACTTATTAATTTCATATGACATCCGAGAGAATGACATATAACCACTTTTTATTATATAGGATTCACAAAGTATAGTGTGTAACAACATGAACTCTTTTGTATCACTGCTCATGTGTAAAAGCGCGTGTTTTCCAAAAACAAGTGTGTCACTTTGTGTGTGTCTGTGTGTGTGACTATGTGTGTCTCAGTGTCTGTGTGTATGAATCTGTGTGTGTGACTATGTGTCTATGAAAATCTGTGTTTCCTGGGCAAGTAGTAAGAGAACAGTATGGATGCAGGGGGTCCCATGGATGCTCCTAGTCTTCCAACATGCTCCCAATGCACATCTCATCCACAGGGAAGCTAGAAAACCTTGGCTCCAGGAGGAAAGGTGGAGGGAAGAGATTGGTGATGCACATCCCATCCCTCAGAGTCACCTGTTCCCACTGTGGGGTTGGCACTACTTCATCTAGGACAGCTGAGGCCCTCGTGTGGGTGGATGTGGAGCTCCCTGTGTTTGGTGCACTGAGCTCACAACTCTTCCAGGGATCAATGTGGACTGAGATAGGATGGGTGAGGTTGCTAAGCCCTGAGTGTGCTCAGGCCTTTCAGCAGAGAGAGGGCCCTGATAGCCCTGGAACCAGGAGGAGGAAGGCACAGCTAGAGTTAGACACTGAGGGTAACTGTGACCCCTGAGGGATAAATGCAGAGCTGTGCTCACAGCCCAATCCAGCAATCCACCTTCGGAGTTCACAATCATCAGATAAATGTTTAAAAGACCGTGAAAAAAAGACCATTAAAATTTGTGAAGTAGACTTGGTGAAGAAGGGTCCCTGTCACTGGCAGCATGTCACCTGCAAACAGACAATGTCCCTTCTTCCTTGTTGTCTGCAGTGAGATTATGAGAAGGAAGAATCATCCCTGGAGGCAGCTCAGCGCTTGAGAGGAAATCCCTGAGCCCAACAGGAAGGCCCTTCCCTCCTCACTTATCTCTGCCCCTGCTCCTAGGGCTGCTCTCTGTGCTGTGGGTCCTGAGCGCTCCTGGTGTTCAGAGCGCCCCTTGCAGCCCAGCCTTGCTGTCTCCCTCAGGGAGGTTTGTGTCTGGTCTCACACTGACTTCCCTTCACTTTTTCTGGCACAGTAATACATGGCCCTATCCTCTGCTCTCAGGCTGTTCAGTGTTAAGTAAACTTTGTCTTGGAGGTGTCCCTGGTGATGCTGAGTCTGAATTTCAATGCTGGGAGATAGTTTGTACCTCTATCACCCCATATGCATCCGACTTACACTAGCCCCTTTCCCAGGGGCTGATGGGTCAGGAACAGAGAATAACTGGTTAAAGAAAATCCATACACAGTGCAGATGAGGGAGAGGGTCTGTGAAGGCTTCTCCAGTCCTGCAACTGCACCTGGGACAGGACACCTGGGGACAAAGAGCATCAGTCCCTGTCAGTCATTTGCAGTCATAGCCATCCCATGACCCCTGTCTGACCTGTGAGACCCTCACCTTAGGGGACTGTCACCAGGCACAGAAGAAGACCCAGAAGGCTCATCTTCTTCTAGATCACAGCTCTGCCTTCCCAGAGGCCTCAGCCCTCTGTGTGGAGAGTGCTGTGAGCCTTCACAGCCCAGGAGAGGATTTACCCTGGAGCTTAAAGAGAAATTTCATGTGGGGTAGCCTTTCTTATAAGTGTAAAGCCTGAAGTCAGGATGCCCTGTTTATTCATGGGCCCCTCTTTGGGCATCTCTTCCATTGACCTCACTCATCATGTAAGTCAGGGACAGGGGACCACATGGGAAATGAAGCACATTGGAATTCAATTAACAAATAGCCTAATCTTTCTGAGCATAAGTGGAAATGGTGGACTTGATGAGTAGGTTATACTTTTAACTTTTCATGAATCTTTCAAACAGGCGTAAAATGATTAGCATTTGTTCAGACTATTTGTGAATCTCAAAATCTTACTGAATCCACAATTTCACATTTTTAAATCTAATTTTATATTGATAATTCCTCTCATTGTGCAAAACATTAAAAATAAAGGACAGCCATTTTCTATATCATATAATTTACTATGTTACTTTGATCTGAGAAACAACATCCCCAGCACTGAGAGGTTAGACATTTGTTATTCTTGATGTTGGAAAATTTTTGACCTTGTCTACAGCTTCTTGTGCACCCGCTTCCTTTATGCAAGCCCATGGCCTACTGCAGAGATTCCAAATAGTTACATCCGAAAGAGTCATGGCTCTAAGTGAACAAAAGACATGAAATAAAAGCAGTGATCATGTATTTGTACAACTCAGAATCATTCATAAGTGGAAATGATGATGGGAGAAGATTGACCTGTTTACTCAGTCTAACATTATTAGTGATGTTGGGGTCCATAGGGATGTGTGTGTGGAGAATTCATACCATAGAATTTCTCACAGGAAAGGAAACTTCAACCCTGAGAGGAATCCCTCACTCAGCCTCCCTCTGCCCTTCCTCTATATGTCACTGTGGTCAAAGGGTGCTGGGCTCTCCCACAAACATATGACCTCCTTAATGTATAATTTATACATCCTCCCATCAGACATGATTTGGAAATATATTCCTTTATTTATGTTAGTGTTTTAATTTGCTCAATGGAATCTTTAGCAGGACAAAATACTTTAATTTTAACCAAAGCTAATTTAATGATATTGTCCTTGATGTGTCCTCTTTTGGGTGATTTTACCAAGAACTCCCTGGAAAATGCTGAGCCTCCACTGCCCATGTGGATTGGCTACAGCAGCCATAGGGACTGGAGCAGGTTCTGGTACCAGATGGGAGTTCTGCTGGGAAACTACCCATATATCTGGATGTGACTGTGGAACCAGTTTAGGGGAGGAAGCTGGACTTGTTTTGAGTCACATGACAGAAACATGCTTGATGTTCATAGACAGAGAGCTACTGGACACATGGTTTTAAAGCCTCTTTCGGTGAGGGCCCAGAAGGAAGTTCAGGAAATTAAAGAGACAGCACGTATCATGTAGGACATGCCTAATAATTCTGAGAAGAGGTTGTTAGAAGTAGAAACATTAAAGATTCTGCAGGTAGGGATCAAGGAAAATAAGGAACAACTCATTGCAAACTGGTGGAAAGAGGAGTCCCTGTGTCCTACATGCACATTCTCAGTGTCTCTGTTCTAGAAGGTAACACCTTCACCGATCTTGTGGATTCCCACTTGGACACTTTTGGGGTCATTACTCACATGGTCTCTCTCTGAATCACCCAAGCTGCATAATTCATTGGGGTCCCATTTATGAAACCTCTCAACCCTGACAAGGAAGAGTGGACACCCTTCACTAAAGGAGCCATGTTAATAGTGTGCCTGTATGAGAAGCCTTCATTTTATTGGGCCAAGATCTGTATCTCAGTCCATCGTCTTCATTTTCATTATCATAATCATCATCATCATCTTCACCACCACTGGCTTACTTATAATCATTCACCCACTCATTTTTTGTAGACACAGTTATTGTGCACAAATATTGACCCTTTATCTCATTTTTGCTCATTTGTTAAAATTGTTAAGGAAAATAGGTAATCAGAAATTACTATATTACTTTACATTTGACTGCTGACAACTTATGGCTCATTGCTGCCTCATCTCCATCTTCCCCACATGGGAATCTTATCAGAAATATTGGTATCCTCTTCATTTGTCACTAAGAGGTTGAAACCACACCATCTCCTGGAAGTAGAATTTCTATCCTCCCCCACCACCTGCATAAATAAAATCCAGGAGCCTTTCTCCTTTCCTGGCTCCATCAAAGTAGGACCTTTCCTGTGCTTCCCAGAGATTTCAACTATCCTCTATAATAAAGAGGTAATATGCAAATTAACCCTCATGCCTTCACAAGGTGGCTGCCTGGGAGGCAGAGCTTTTGATGCTGACTGGCATAGAAACCAAACAATCAGAACCAAATCTGGGTGAACTGCGAGGAGCCAAGGGCTGCCTAGGAGGTAGAGCTTCTGATGCTGACTAGCATAGAAACTGACCAGTCAGAACCAAATCTGGGTGAACTGCAAAGGCAGAACATAAGGTGCGGGCTGAGTAGGAGTTTCAAGGGCAACAGCTGTTTGGTGTAAGGCAGCAGTTCTCAACCTGTGCATCGCGAACAATGAAAATACATCCTGCACATCAGATATTTACATTACGATTCATAACAGTAGCAAAATTATGGTTATGAAGTAGCAATGGAAATAATTTTATGGTTGGGGGTCACCACAACATGAGGAACTGTATTAAAGGGTCGCACCATTAGGAAAGTTGAGAACCACTGGAAGGTGTAAGAAAGGGGTTCAATTTTTTAATGACCAGTTTCGCAGTATAGTGCATATGGCTGGCTATCAGTCCAGATATAGGGATTATGTATTTTTGTCTGTCAAGAGCATCTCCTCCTGCTGAAAAAGGCTCCCCACCCCATTTAAGCAATCCTATTCTATATAATCTATCTATACTAATAAAAGGGTAATATGCTAATTAGACTGGGCCGACCAACCATCTTCTGAATGTCCAACTTCCTTTCAGACAAAGCCATGGTGGTGGGGGCTGAGGTAGAGGCAGTTAGGGGTGATCAGGTTGGCAGGGGAGGGCAGTTGGGGGTGAAATAAGGCCAGCAGGGGAGGGCAGTTAGGGGCAATCAGGCAGGCAGGCAGAGGCAGTTAGGGGTGATCAGGTCAGCAGGGGAGAGCAGTTAGGGGCGAGATCAGGCTGGCAGGGAAGGGCAGTTAGGGGCAATCAGGCAGGCAGACAGGTGAGCAGTTAGGAGCCAGTGGTCCCAGATTGTGAGAGGGATGTCTGTAATCTTTCTGTAATCTCAAAAGTTGGATGGTTCAAGAGAGCTTCCTCAGCCCACTTTTTTTTTATAAAATATACTTTTATTGATTTCATAGAGAAAGGAAGAGGTAGAGAGAGATAGAAACATCAATGATAAGAGAGAACCATTGATTGGCTGCCTCCATATCACACCACACTGGGGATCAAGCCCACAACCAGGGCATATGGCCTGACCAGGAATCAAATCATGACCTCCTGGTTCATAGGTTGACACTCAAACACTCAGCACAGCATCTGGCTCTCAGACCTCTTTTTTAAGGGCATGAATCTCACTCAGGAGAATTCCACCCTCAAGATCTAAGAAGGTCCCCAGGCCCCACCTCCTAACACCATCTCCTTGGGCATTGGGTTTTAATGTGTGACTATTTGAGGGATGCATGCATAGTGCCCATGGCAGCAACTAAAGTATCCAATCATGACCCCACCCAGTTGGAAGCCTGCTCCAATAGAGCTCCCCCACCTGAGGATACTTTTGGTCTTTGGAAGCAGAAATTTTACACAAGTCCTTCAGAACAAGCTGATGACCTTGCAGTGTGGGCAGTGTCTGACCTTGGCCTTGACCAAGGCATCTGGGAAATCCTGTTATTGTTTCTTATCAGTGCTTGCAGGTGGGCATTCTTCTTCTGTTGGAAGACCTTGACATGCTTTCTACCCACTACGGTTGGTAGCTTCTTTTTTCCCCCTTAGATTTTATAGGTTTTAGTGAAATAAGTAGTCAGGGTCTATTATTAAAAAATCTTTATTATTGAGAGTATTACAGATGCCCCCCCCCCCCCACATTCCCCCTTTCCACCCAGTTCCTGCTCCACTGCAGGCCTTCACTGCCCTACTGTCTGTGTCCATAGATGAGATCTTTCCACCCTCTCTCCCCGAATCCCTCTGAGATTATTCAGTCTGTTCCATGCTTCCATGCCTCTGATTCTATTCTATTCAGAAGTTTATTTTCTTCATTAGTTTCTTGTTTATTTATTTTGATTTTATGATTCAATTGTTGATAGATATGTATTTGTTTCCATTTTATTGTTCATATTTTATTCCTCCTCCTCTTTCTTCTTCTTCTCCTTCTTCTTCTTCTTCTTCTTCTTCTTCTTCTTCTTCTTCTTCTTCTTCTTCTTCTTCTTCTTCTTCTTCCTCTTCTCCTTCTTCTTCTCCTTCTTCTTCTTCTTCTTCTTCTTCTTCTTCTTCTTCTTCTTCTTCTTCTTCTTCTTCTTCTTCTTCTTCTTCTTCCTCTTCTCCTTCTTCTTCTTCTTCTTCTTCTTCTTCTTCTTCTTCTTCTTCTTCTTCCTCTTCCTCCTCCTCCTCCTCCTCCTCCTCCTCCTCTTCCCCCTCTTCCTCTTCCTCTTCTTCTTCTATCTTCTTAAAGAATACCCATCAACATGTCATATAATATTGTTTTGATGGTAATGAACTCCTTTAGTTTGTTTTTTTTTGTGACGCTCTTTATCTGGTCCTCAAATCTAAATGACAACTTTGCTGAGGAGAGTAATCTTGGTTGAACTTCCTTATCATTCATAGGTTTGCATATTTCTTGCTACTCACTTCTAACCTGCAAAGTTTTTGTTGAGAAATCAGCTGACAGGCTGCTTTTCTCTTGTGCTTTTAAGAGTCTCTGTCTTCAGCCTTTGGCATTTCAATTATGATGTGTCTTGGTGTGGGCCTCTGTGGGTTGCTCTTATTTTGGATTCCCTGTGCTTCCTAGACTTGTAAGTCTATTTCTTTCACCAGGTAAGAGAAGTTTTCTGTTATTACTTCTTCAAATAGGTTTTCAATATCTTGCTCTCTGTCTTTCCTTCTGCTCCCCTATAATGTGAATGTTGGAACCCTTTAAGTTGTCCCAGAGGCTTCTTACACTATCTTCACATTTTTGGATTATTTTTTGTTTTTGCTCTTCTGGTTGTGTGTTTTTTGCTTTCTCATATTCCAAATCATTTAATTGATTCCCAGAATCCTCTACTCTACTGTAGAATCACTGTAAATTATTCTTTATTCCAGTTAGTGTATGTTTAATTTCTGAGTCTTCCATTTACTTGTCTTTGACATTCTCACTAAGATCCTTGAAAGTCTCATGAAGATTCTTGAGTAACTTTATAAGCATGATTTTGAACTGTGTATCCAGTAGTTTGCCTGTTTCCCTTTCTTTCATTTGTGACATGTTTCTTTATCTCTGCATTTTGGCTCCTTTCCTGTGTTTGTTTGTATCTATTGAGTACAGCTGCTATGTCTCCTACAATGGGTAGAGTGGCCTTGTATAGTAACTGTCCTGTAGGGCCCAGTGGCTCGGCCTCCCCAGTCACCTGAGCTGGGCACTCTAGGTGCACCCCTGTGTGGGCTGTGTGCATAGTCTTGTAGTTGAGCCTTGATTTCTGTTGACATCACTAGGAGGACTTGACCTCCAGGACAATTGGCTGTGGGGACCAGCTGTGACTACAGTAGGAGAGTTTCTGTGCAGGAGACACCCCTCTGGAACAGGATTTTGCTTCAGTGGGACTCTGGTGCTCACTGAGTCTGTCCCTTGAGTGTGTCTCTTGTGGCTGTGTAGAGTTGTAATCTGGTATGGTCTGAAACTGTCCGCTGGCTTCACTGGCTCTGGGACTTCCAGGGAGGTACAAAGTCAGCCACTGCCTGGGGCCACCCAGCAGGAGATGTAGAGGGATCTTCAGATGGCTGCTATTTGCTATTTGTATTGGGCTTTGAGGTGCCCAGGTGAGGCCTAGCTGTGAAGCATGTCAGGCTGGTGCTAGTGCCCTGTCTTGGGCCTTTTATGGGTAGGTTTGGACATGTTGTCCCTAGATGCAGCTTATCTGAAATGTTTTAGCAAAGTCTGAGGCCTGAGCCAGGACAGGCCATTCATTTGAAAAAGCTGCTGCTAGCAGCTTTGTGGGACTGAAAATTGGATGGGGCAAGATCTCAGGGGATGACCAGGATGGAGTGTGCTCTATGCTGATGGAGACTCAAACATGGCTGTCAGTCAGCCCAGGAAAAGGGGAGGTCCCAACACAGAAAAAATGATCCCTGTGAGCACCCCAGTCTTGGAGAAAGCCACCCCTGAGATACTGCCCCCATGCCAGACAATCAAATTCCTCCCTGTGAGTCTGAGTCCCCTGGCCCAGGAACATGAAATAAGTGGGACCATGTGAGTTCCTGCAATGGCTCTTTAAGAGGAACACCTGTGATTACAACAGCCTCCTTGTCACTCAGCCACAAACCCTGATTGATTTTTACAACCCAAAGTGACGGGGACTTCTCTTCCCAGCTCTGCAACCCTGGGCTGGGGGTCTAGTGTGGGCTGAGACCCCATGCTCACCACAGGCAGCCTCTACAGAGACAATCTGCCTCCTGATTAAAAAATTGGGACAGGTTGGTGTTTGGCCAGCCCATTCCACACCTCCACCCCTTCTACCAGTCTCAATGTGCTTTCTTTTTTCTTTCTCTAGTTGTAGGACTTCCATTCTGCCAATATTCAGGCTGTTCTGAATGAGGTTTGTTCTGTATTTTAGTTGTAATTTTCAAGTCGTTGTGGGAGGCGGTGAATATAGGCTTTTATGTACCCCACCATCTTAGTTCTTTCCCAGGGTCTAATTTTGATGTTTGATGCTGACAAGTTAACGTTCATCCCTCTCTCTTGCTTGGCACGTGGAAAACTAAGAGGAAGCAGGGATGCCCTCTTGTGTCCTGCAGATGGGACATTGAACCCACATAAACCCCTCCTGTGAGCAGGACCCTCCCCACCCCCAGCACTGTTCACAATAAAACCCTGAACAAGTGTTCTTACCTGGGGGATCCAAATATATATATTTTTTCTTTTTTAAAATATATTTTATTTATTTCAGAGAGGAGGAGAGAGAGATAAGGTAGAAAGAGCAATGATGAGAGAGAATCATTGATTTGGTGCTTTCTGCACACCCCACACTGGGGATCAAGACCACAAACTGAGCATGTGCCCGGACCAATAATCAATCCCTAACCTCCTGGTCAATAGGTAAGTGCCCAACTATTGAGCCATACCAGCCAGGAAACCGTGTCTGACTGGCTGAAAAGCCTGCCCTGATCCCAGCAGACACCTCCATGAAGAGATAAACCTTTTCAAGGTGCCCCTGCCAGTGGGACATCAGCCTGGACATCCATTCCAAGGCACGGTGGGTCCCTCTATCTCCTCCTCATGGTGTCACCTGTGATTGGTGATATGGGAGTGATGGCAAGTCAATGACCAGGGTCATTCTTCTCTAGCTTTGCATCCATGTGCAGATGGTGGCCACTGTCCAGCATCCACATGTCCTGCTGCTGGCGCGCTGGGACCCTGGTCTGTGTTGAACCTCACTGTTGAGTTAACAGAGCCTCTGGTTAGATTTAGGGGATCTGGGTCAGCAGATTTGATTAGCAATTGTCATTTGGGCACGAGATTGTCTAAAAGACCCTCTACGGTTTTTTCACATGAAAAAGTTGTCTTCATTTACAACAGACGTTTCTAACTCAGAGACCTCAGAGGTAAGTGCAGAATCAGGAGTCCAGAGGTTCCCTGAGGGAAACTGTGACATGAAGAGGAAACAACACAGGAAACCAGCCCAAACCTCCAACTGCACCTGCTGCTGGGATGGTCCTTCTGTTCAGGGGCCCTGAGAGCACCCTGGTGGTCACAGCCTCTGCTGGAGAGAGGTTTGTGTCTGGGCTCACACTGATTTCCCCTCACTGTGTCTCTTGCACAGTAATACATGGCCGTTTCCTCGGCTCTCAGGCTGTTCATTTGCAGATACAGCATGTTCTTGGCGTTGTCTCTGGAGATGGTGAATCGGCCCTTCACAGAGTTGGCATAGTGTTTTGTACTTCCATCAGGATTCATTCGACATAACCACTCCAGCCCCTTCCCTGGAGCCTGGCGGACCCAGTCCATCCAGTAGCTACTGAAGGTGAATCCAGAGGCTGCACAGGAGAGTCTCAGAGACCCCCCTGGCTGCACCAAGCCTCCCCCAGACTCCACCAGCTGCACCTCACACTGGACACCTGCAAACACAGAGACATCTTGGTCAGGAAACTCTCACAAGTCCACTGTTTCTCTCACTCACATCCACTCACATACTCAGTCTTTCTTTTTCTCCATAAACTACCTCTTAAAAGAGCCACAATAAAAACCCAGCTGAGACAAAACCCCATGGTGAGTGGTCTGTGTTCAGTCCTGATCAGGAAATGGGAACACCTGGGATCCCGGGGCTGGGCTCCTGTCCCAGAGCTGCAGGTTTGAGGCTGGGCTGGTTTTTATGAGCACAGGGGTCCCTATTTGCATGTCCTTCTAGTATATCGGAAGCTCCAGGGTTGCATGCTGGCACAAATGACACCATATAAGAATGTGACATTTCCAGGGATGCATGTATGTTAATTAATTCCCGGCATCTGGGCCTATGTTCTCCATACTGGAACCAATCACTGCAGCTCAACTGTACAAAGAAGAGAAGGATTAAAAATGATGGATTCCTTTGACAGTCACCAGTAATGAAAAGAAAGAGAAATTAACCTTCAAATCCGATAACTAAAAGTGCAGCAGGTTCATGTTCAGGAGATGGGAAGTTCCATTTGACACTATTTACCCTACAAAGTGATCAGAGGATAAACCAAGACAAGAGTGTGAGCCTAGAGCCAGCGGATCAAGTGTTGGGGAGAGAGGAGTGTCTGTGTGGGTCCCTGGAAACCCGAAGCATGAACTATAGAGACACAGACAGAGCTCTTGCGTCCTATTCGTGTAGCAGCTGCACTGTCTCCTCTGTGGTGCTTATTCTCTAGACTCTGTTGTAGATCCAGTTTCATACATTGGGATATGGAAGAATCCCCCTCATGACCATGTGTGCTTAAGGGTTAGATATGGCTAATGATTGAGGAATAATTACGTTTAGGTTATGAAAAAATTGTTATTGGAAATCTGATGTCTGCATGTGACCTTTGGGATCGCTGTCACCATGTCCTGGCTCAGCTTCAGGTCTCCTGTCTGTGACCTGTCCTGGGGTGTCCTCAGCTGCATGCACCTATGAGAGGGGTGCTGGTGGATGAAGGGGGGCAGGTGGCTTTTACAGGGTCTGATCTGCCCTTGACGCTGTGTGAACAGCTGGGGAGAGTCAGCAGGGCTCTGGCCATGGAGCTCAGGGACTCGGACAGATCTAGGGAGGATGTGGACAGTGGAAGGCAGCTTGGATGATTTTCTTCTTCTTGAATTTTTGGAATATTTTGAGAAATATCGGTGTTAGTGCTTTTTGGAATGTCTGGTGAGATTCACCTGTGAAGGCATCTGGTGCAGGACTTTTGTTTCCTGGGAGTTTTTTTAATTCCTGCTTTGATTTCAATAGGTTAATTTGGTCTATTTAGATTTTCTTATTGTTTCTGATTCAGTTTTGAAAGGATATATGTTCCTAGGAATTTAACATTTTCATCCATGTTTTCCTATATGTTGATATATGGTTGTTCATAATAGTTTATTATAACCCTTTCTATTTCTATGGTGTTAGCTGTTACTTCACTTTTATTTTTCATTTTATTTATTTGTGTGCACTATCTTTATTTCTTAACTAGTCCCTTTAAAATTTGTCAATCTAGTCTATCTTTTGAAAGAACCGGCTCTTGGTTTCATTAATTTCCTTACACTGTTTATTTTGTTTATTTCCTCTATGGTCTTTATTATTTCCTTCCTTGTACTCACTCCAGGTTTTTTACCCCGTTCCTTTAGGTGTAGAGTTAGATTGGTATCCTTGCTCCTGTTTCCTGAGGTGGGCCTGTGCTGGTTTGGATTTCCCTATTATAACTGCTTGTTCTGTGTCCCATAGATTTGGGTTGTTGTGTTCTCATTTTCATCTGTTTTAAGGTAACTTTGAGTTCTTCCTTTGTCTCTCTGATAACCCATTCATTGTTCAGTAACATGTTCCTTAGCCTCACTGACTTTGTGTGTTGCTTTGTTTTTTTTTTTTCTTCTTCTTGTGGTTGACTTATAATTTCATAACATTATAGTCAGAGAAGGTGCTTGATATGGTTTCAATCTTCTTAACTTTACTGAGATTTGCTTTCTGTACTAACACGTGGTCTATCCTAGGAAATGTTTCATGTTTCATGTGCACATGGAAAGAATGTATATTCTGCTGCTTTGGGGTAGGATGCTCTGAAGCTTTCAATTAAATCCATCTGCTTTAGTATGTGATTGAAGATCTGTGTTTTCCTGTCTGGAACATCTATCCATTGATGTCAATGGGGTGTTAAAGTCCAATACAATGAAATTATTCCTGTCAATCTCTCCCTTCATGTCCTTCAAGATTTGATTTTTTTAATGTATTTTTAATGATTTCAGAGAGGAAGGGAGAGGGAGAGAGAGAGAAAGAAACTTCAACAATGAGAGAGAATCATTTATCGGCTGCCTTGGCCTGCTCTGGGGAAAGAGCCTCAAATATGGGCATGTGTCCTGACTGGGCATCCAACTGTGACCTCTTAGTTCACAGGTCAGAGCTCAACCACGGGGACACACAGGCTGGACTCAAAATGTTCTTTACATATTTAGGTCCTCCTTTCTTGGGTTTATAAATGTTTACCAGCGTTATATCCTCTTGCTGGATTGCTCTTTTTATTATTATGTAGTCTCTTTCTTTGTCTCTTACTAGAGTCTTTGTTTCAAAGTCTGTTTTGCCAGATATAAGCATTGCTGCCCCAGATTTGTTTTGTTTATTTTTTCATTTCCATTTGCATGAAATTTTTTTCAGCCCTTACTTTTCTCTGTGTGTATCTTTCATTCTGGAGTATGTCGGTTGTGGACAGCATAGATGTGAGTCTTACTTTCTTATCCAATCAGTGACCCTAAGTCTTTTGATTGTAGCATTTAAGCCATTTACATTTAAAACAATTATTGATTGGTACAGGATTTTTTTTCCAGGAAGCCCCTTTCTTCCCCACCTCCCTCTACCCTTGCTCCTGGCTGTCCTCTGGGCTTCAGGGGTCAGGAGCGCCCCCTGGTGTCCTGAGCACCCCCTATAGCCCAGCCCTGCTGTCTCCTGCAGAGAGGTTTGTGTCTGGGCTCACATGGACTTCCCCTCACTTTGTCTCACACAGTAATACATGGCTGTGTCCTTGGCTCTCAGGCTGTCCAATGGTAAATAAACCTGGTTCTTGGACTTGTCCCTGTTGGTGCTGAGTCTGAATTTCTGTGTGGGGTTATAGTTTGTACCCCCATAACCTCATATAACCCCAACCCACTCCAGCCCCTTTCTCAGAGCCTGGAGGATCCCGTTCACATCATAGCTCATTAGAGAGAATCCAGAGACAGTGCAGGTGAGGGAGAGGGTATGTGAGGGCTTCACCAGTCTTGGTTCCAACTCCTGCTGCTGCACCTGGGACAGGACACCTGGGGACAAGGAGCATCAGTCCCTGTCAGTCACCTGCAGTCACAGCCATCCCATGACCCCTGTCTGACCCCTGAGACCCTCAATATCCGGGGCTGTTACCAGGCACAGGAGAAGAACCAGCAGGCTCATCTTCTTCTGACCACAGCTCTGCCTTCCCAGAGACCTCAGCCCTGTGTGAGGAAAGAGCTGTGAACTTGCACAGCCCAGGAGAGGATGTACCATGGAGCTTGAACAGACATTTGCATGTGTGGAAGCCTTTTCCTTCTAAGTAGAGGGACTAAGATAGGAATTCCCTAATCATTTTTGGGTCCATGTTGGGCCATATCTTTCCTTGACCTCACTCACCATGTAAGTCAGGGACAGGGAACTACCTGGGTCATGAAGCACATTGGAATTAGGTCAAGGACAACCTCACCTGAGCAGAACAAGAAATGTTGAACTAGATAAGTAGGTTTCATTGGTAAATTCTCATTCATCTTTCAAACAAATTTAATAGGTTTTTGGATTTGTTTAGCTTCTGAATCCAACAATTACATATATCTACAAGTAAGAAATGTTTATCATTGTCATTTTATATGCTAATTATGTTCACCTGGTGTAAAATATTTTGAAAAGAAAGCACAGCCATTTTTTTTCTGTCACATTGTCTTCATTTCTACTTTCATATGAGTACCTGCTTCCCAACCACAAGAAAAAGGGAGACCCTTGATTCTTGATGATGGAACTTTTAATGTGTTATGACACACTGTGCAAACTCTTCCCTTATGTAAACCCATGACATATTGCAGACACCCTGAAATAACCACATCTGAAATAATCGTGTTTTAACCTGGATAAAAGATAAGAGATAAAGGGAGTGATTATGCATGTGTACCAATGAGAATCTTTCATATCATGAACAATGTATTTGGCCTGTTAAGTGACCTGATGTCTCAGTCTAGTGTTGTCAGTGATGTTGGGGATCACAGTAAGGGAAATTGAATAATTCCTAGCACACATTTTCTCACAGGAAAGGGAACTTCAACCTTGTCAGGAAACCCTCATCCCAGCCTCCCTCTGCCCTGTCCCTGGGGTGTTCACTGTGGTCAGAGGGTGCTGGGCTCTCTCCCTAACATACCACATCCTTAATGTGCAATGCACACATTCTGCACCAGGCACATGATTCAAAAATATATTCTCTTGTTAAGCTAATGATTTAATTTCATTGATGGAATTTTTGGAGGAACAAATGTTTTTCATTTTATTACAGTTCAACTCATCAATATTTTCTTTGATGGGTCTGGATATGGGTGATTTTACAAAGAACTCCCCAGAAAATGCTGAGCCTCCACTGTCCATATGGATTGGCTACAGCAGCCAAGGGACTGGAGCAGGTTCTGGTACCAGAGGGGAGTGCTGCTGGGAAACTACCCATAAATCTGGACATGACTGTGGAACTGGGTGAGGGGAGGAAGCTGGACTTGTTTTGAGTCACATGACAGAAACGTTCCTAATGTTCAGGACAGAGAGTTACTGGACATGTGGGTTTAAAGCCTCCTCCAGTGAAGGCCGGAAGGAAGTGCAGGACATGAGAGAGACAGCTTGTATCATCATAGGAAATGCCTGAATATTAATGAACAGGAGTGAGTGAGAAATAGAAATGTTAAAGATCATGCAGGCAGGGATCAAGAGAAATAAGGAGTGTGTCATTGCAAACTGGTGGAAAGGGGATCCCTGGTTCCTACATGCACATTCTCACAGTGTATCTTTTCTAGAAGGTAACACATTCCCACGTCCAGGGGATCTGCACTTGGACACCTTTGGGATCAATACTGATCTGGTCTCAACATAGATTACAGAAGCTGCATAATTCATTGGGTCCCATTTATGAAATCTCTCAACATTTACTGGGAAGTGTGGATAACCCTCACTGGAAGAGCCATAGTGATTGTGTGTTTGTACGAGGAGCCTTCATTTCATTGAACCAGGGCCCCTGTCTCAGTCAATAGTCATCATTGTCCTCCTCATTTTATGCTCCTCCTCCTCCCCCTCCTTCTCCTCCTTGTTATAATCAATCATTTTCTACTCATTTTATGTAGATACTAGAGGCCTGGTACACAAAAATTTGTGCACTCAGGTGGGTCCCTTAGATCGGCCTGTGCCCTCCCACAGTCTGGGACCCCTCGGGGGATGACCACCTGCTGGCTTAGGCCCACTTCCCTGGGGATTGGGCCTAAGCTGGCAGTCATACATCCCTCTGGCAGCCCAGGAGCCCTCGGGCGATGTCCACTTGCCAGCGGGGAGCAGGCCTTAGCTGCAGTCGGACATCCTTAGCACTGCTGAGCAGGCAAGAGAGGCAGCCCTCAGCCTGGCTTGTGACTGAGCAGAGCTCCCCCTGTGGGAGCACATTGACCACCACTGGGCAGCTCCTGCATTGAGCGTCTGTCCCCTGTTGGTCAGTGTGTGTCATAGTGACCAGTCATTAACAGTTGTTCTGATGTTAGGGTCAATTTGCATATTACCCTTTTATTATATAGATAGAAGCCTGGTGCATGGGTGGGGGCCGGCTGATTTGCCCTGAAGAGTGTCTGGGATCAGAGTGGGGGTCCTGCTGGGGTACCCGGCAAGCCTGGGTGAGGGGCTGATGGTTGTTTGCAGGCTGGTCACACCCCCTTCAGGGTGGGGGTCCCCACTGAGGTGCCTGGCCAGCCTGGGTGAGGGGCTGATGGCTGTTTGCAGGCTGGTCAAGCCCCCCCTGGCGATGGAAGCTCCCACCTTCTCCTTTGGCTCCCAGCTTCCCCTTTTTTTCTTTTTTTTTATTCTGGGATTTATTTACCTTCTATAATTGAAACTTTGTAGCCTTGAGAGGAGCTCTGAGCCGGCCAGGGTGGTCGGGAGGGAAGCCTGGCTTCCTCTATCACCAAGGGCAACCCAGCCTCCTACTCGCTCCAGCTTCGTGGCCACAACCAGCTAAAAGCAGGTATCTGGGGTTTATTTACCTTCTATAATTGAAACTTTATAGCCTGGAGAGGAGTTCAGAGCTGGCCAGGGCAGTGGGGAGGGAAGCTTGGCTTCCTCCATCACTGGGGCAATTGAAGCCTCCTGCTTGCTCCAGCTCTGTGGCTGCCAGCAGCCATCTTTGTTGGGTTAATTTGCATGTCGTCACTCTGATAGGCTGGTTGGTGTGGCTTAAGGCATAGTGAAGGTATGGTCAATTTGCATGCTTATCTTTTATTAGTGTAGATGGTTGTTGTTCACACATAACAACCCTCGGTCTCATATTTGGTCATTTTTATAGATATTACATGGATTTGGTAGCTACACTGTATATTATTTTATGTTTTACTGCTGACAACTGCGGCTATGTCCTGTATCTTCTCCATCAGCCAAAAAGGGACTCTGATAGGAAAGGTTTGTTCTCCTCTTCATTTGTCACCAAGAGATTGGAACCACACAAGGAAGCAGAATTCTTCCCACTGGCCCCCAACCTCACAGAAAATAAAAGCCTCCTTTCCTGCCTCTATCCAAGCACCTTTGACTTCATGGGAGGCCTTTCCTGTGCCTCCCAGAGATTTAACTATGAGCACAATGATCATCCCATGTCCCTTGGTGTGTGTGTCGCCTGGACATCTGTACAAGCTACTTTGGGTTCCCCTGCTTCTTCCTGGTGTCACCTACTCTTGGTGCTATGAGCATGACTATTAGTCAGTGACCATCACCACCTGGGGTCCTTCTTCTCTGGCGTTGGGGTCACACACCTCTGGTGCCCACTGTACAGTGCACATGTGTCCTGCTGCTGCCTGGCTGGGGCCCTGAGCTGTGTGGGGCTGAGCTGCCCTGTTGAGTCAGCACAGCCTCTGGTTGGACTTAGGTGCCATAGGAAGAATTTTTTATCATTAATTGGTACTTGGCACAGAGTGTCTGAAAAATAAATCTTTGCAGTTTGTCCACATGAGAAGGTTGTCTCTGTTTACAACAGACTTTCTAACTCAGAGACGTCAGCGGTAAGTGCAGAGTCAGAAATCCAGAGGTTCCCTGAGAGAAACTGTGACATGAAGGGGTAACCAAACAGGAAACCAACCATAACCTCCAAATGCTCCTGCTGCTGGGATGGTCCTTGTGTTCAGGGACCCTTAGAGCGCCCCCTGGTGGTCACAGCTTCTGCTGCAGTGAGGTTTGTGTCTGGGCTCACACTGACTTCCCCTCACTGTGTCTCTTGAACAGTAATACATGGCCCTGTCCTCTGCTCTCAGGCTGTTCATTTGCAGATACAGCATGTTCTTGGCGTTGTCTCTGGAGATGGTGAATCGGCCCTTCACAGAGTTGGCATAGTATGTGCTACTTCCAGCAGGATTAATGAGTGAGACCCACTCCAGCCCCTCCCCTGGAGCCTGGCGGACCCAGTGCATCCAGTAGCTACTGAAGGTGAATCCAGAGGCTGCACAGGAGAGTCTCAGAGACCCCCCAGGCTGCACCAAGTCTCCCCCAGACTCCACCAGCTGCACATCACATTGGACACCTGCAAACACAGAGACATCTTGGTCAGGAAACTCACAAGTCCACTGTTTCTCTCATTCACATCCACTCATATACTCAGTCATTCTTTTTCTCCATAAATTACCTCTTAAAATAGCAACAAGGAAAACCCAGCTGAGCCCCAACCCCATGGTGAGTGGTCTGTGTTCAGTCCTGATCAGGGAATGGAAACACCTTGGGATCCTGGGGCTGGGCTCCTGTCCCAGAGCTGCAGGGTCAGGGCTGGGGTGTTTTTATGAACAGAGGGGTCTGTATTTGCATGTCCTCCTACTATATAGGGAGATCAGGGGTTGGATTTTGACAGAAAGGATATGGTCTCAGAGTGTGACATGTCCAATCATGCATGTCTGTGAAGAATTACTCCCCACACCTGGGCCTGTGCTCTCCCCATTGGACGCAAAACTCCAGGAGACCTGTACAAAGACCCAGGAGATAAAATTGTCATAAAAGGAAAAGAGGAGGTTTAAAATGAGAGATTCCTTTGACAGTCACCAGTAATGACAACCAAGAGAAATCAACCCTCACAACCTGAGAAAGAAGTAAATGTGCAGGAGGTTCATGTTCAGGAGAGGGGAAGTTCCATCTGACACTTTTTCCCGCTACAAAGTGATCAGAGGATAAACTAAGACCAGAGTGTGAGCCTAGAGCCTTTGGACCAAGCGTTGGGGAGAGAGGAGCATCTGTGTGGGTCCATGAGAACAGAAGCATGAGCTACAGAGGCACAGACAGAGCTCCTGGGTCCTATTCCTTCAGGGGAGTTTGGTGCTGGACCTGTAGCAGCTGCACTGCCTCTTTTGTGGTGTTTATTCTTTTGTGTCTGTTTTAGATCCAGTTTCATACCCTGGGATATAGAAGAATCTCCGGCATGACCAAGTTTGTTTACCGGAAGATGTTGGAATGGATTTGGGAATAATTAAGTTGAATTTATGAAATCTTGTTATTGGAAACCTGGTGTCTGCATATGACCCTTGGGATTGTTGTCACCATGTCCCCACGTGATAGGGGCCAACTGGAGCCTGCAGCTGATTTAGTGCCACATTGAGGAGAAAGCTATCTGAGAACACGATGGAGGATTAACAAAGACTGAGGACACATGTGTCCAGGGTTCTTGTTTCATTAGGTTGTGATTTCCTTGACATTTAGCCAGTTCAAATTTCTTTTCTCATTTTCTCTGAAACATCCCCATGAATTTTTAGTGTCTTGAAGACACTTTGTTGAGAGGGGGCAGAAACACAAGCCATTTTTGTGTAGATTTTGTATCTTATATCTTTCCTGAATTCTAGTTATATTAGCCCCTCATACAGTTTTTAAGGTTTTCTATGTACAAGATCATGTCATCTGTATAAAGATAAGGCGAAGCATTTTAACTTGTTTCTTTCTTATTTGAACATTTAAATTTTTTTCTTGTCCAAATATTTTGACATGGACTTCTAGTTTTGATGAGTAGAAGTAGTCACAGGTGAGCCCTTGTCTCGGTAGTGATGTCAGAAGTATAACTTTGACATTTTCTCTGTGTAAAATGATGTCACTTGGTGGCTTATCAAATGTGACCTTTATTACATCGAGGTCCATCACTTCTACACCTGATATGCGAAGAATTTTAATTCTGTAGCATTTTTCCATTTTAAAGGCTTTATTCTGAATCTATTTATATGAGGGTATACTTTACCTTTCATTTTGTGGATGAGGTGTATAACAGTTACTGGTTTACATTTGTGTGGTTTTTTTTCAGCCCACCCTGCTTTATTGCATACACACACACACACACACACACACACACACACACACGTGCAGAGTTTCCAATTCTTAAAGCAGTTCCTTTTTACATAAAATCTTTAGATAACAATAAAATCTTTTCTAAAATCCCAAAGACACATAAGTAATTAAAATATAGTCTATTCTCCCCCCCCTTAATCAGTGGTTCTCAACCTGTTGGTCGCGACCCCTTTGGCAGTCGAATGACCCTTTCACAGGGGTTGCCTAAGACCATCCTGCATATCAGATATTTATATTATGATTCATAACAGTAGCAGCATTACAGTTATGAAGTAGCAACGAAAATGATTTTATGGTTGGGTCACAACATGAGGAACTGTATTTAAAAGGCCAGAAGGTTGAGAACCACTGCCCTAAATAAAGGAACTCTTACCCTCTGAGACAGCATGGAGGAACTGGAGAGTACTGTGCTAAGGGAAATAAGCCAGTCAGAGAAAGACAGATATCACATGATCTAACTTATAGGTGGAATCTAATAAACTAAATAAACTGATAAATAAAATAGAATGAGAGGCAGGGACACATGAATCAGACTGACAAATCTCAGAGGGAAAGGGGCAGGAGGGGGCAGGAGGAGATTAACACAAGAGCTTATATCCATATAAGCCAGACAATAGGTGGTGAAGGCTGGGGTTGTTGTGGGAACAAGGTGGAGGGGGGCAAATTGGGGAACACATTTCTAATGCTGTTTACAATAAAGATAAAACAATAAAATGTTTTATATATGTTATATAATAAATGTTGGAGCAGATGTGTGGGTGACACTATTTTAATCTTATGGGTCATTCATTTCATTAATAAAATGGATTGACATTATATGCAAACATCTTCCCAAGTACAAAGACACCAGTTATGTAGACTCGACATTGCAAAATTGAGTAATCATAATTTTATATAAAACTAGAGGCCTGGTGCATGACATTCATGCATTGGGGGGAGGGGGGTTTTCAGCCTGGTCTGCGCCCTCTAACAGTCTGGGGCCTCTCAGGGGTTGTCCTTAGTGCTGCCACAGAGGCAGGAGCACTTTCAGTGTGCTCGCCAGCCATGAGCCTGGGTTGTGGCTGACTGGAGCTCCCCATGTGGGATTGCATTGACCACCAGAGGGCAGCTTCTGCATTGAGCATCTGCTCCCTGGTGGTCAGTCCATGTCATAGTGACAGGTCGTTCTGCTGGTCTTTCCACCATTTGGTCGATTTGCATATTAGCCTTTTATTATTAGGTTTGCCAATGCACTTCATATGTACCAGCCGGTTGGATGGACAGACAGTCGGTCCCATAGCCTTTTATATATACTGTATAGATAACATTTTCATGTCAACTTCAACTTAGAAATAATTGAAAAGTAAAGAACTTTCCTTCCTTGACCTGACTGAGGCCCCTGGCCCTGCATGTGAGTGTGCAGGGGCTGCGTCTGTCTCAGTCCAGCTCCAGGAAATAGGCCTTGCTGGGGAGCACCTGCCTCCCAGGAGCACAGCCCAGGCCACACAGCAGAGACAGGGTCACACTGTGTACCTCCTCTCTCCTCACTTCTCCCAGCAGGAAGCCCCTCCCACAGGGAGCAGCTCAGGAAGGTATCTCAGGTCCTGGACCACAGAGGCTCTGAGCCACTGGACTCACTTGCTCCCAGGTGGACACGGGCACTGACTCTGGACCAGCAGGAGCTCTGACATGGGTGTGGACACGGACCTGCTCCTGGTCACAGAGAGTCATTCTTGGACCTGTTCTCCCAGCGTCCACCTGAGACCCTGGAAGGAAGGGAACATGGAGACTGACTATCTGGGAAGGAGACTGTGAGCTCATGATGAGCTAAGACTACAGATGGAGGGAGGATCAAGGTGCAGAGCAGTAGTATCTTGTACTAAAGCACTTAACTGATATTCACCTAATAAAGAGATATCAGAAGAAAGGGCTTTTGAACTTCTCTGAAGAGACCTGATCATGTGTTTTAACAATAAAGGCCATCATGAAACTTCAATTAGACCCTGAGTTCACACCTTATAGCTCACTGAGCAATTCAGAATACACACCTTTGAGAACCGCTCCAGTGAAGGACATCTAACTCAGGACGTTCAGAACCCTCTAGATTCTAGAAGCTGCAATTCTGGAAGCAGAGGCTGACCCATGAAATTCAGTACAAATTGAGGATCAGACAGTGGAAACTTCAGTCAATGTGAGAAAACTTGCTTCTCATCGCTGTCTTCTGTCCACTCTGAATGCATGAATACCTCCCTTTCCCTTATCATTGCAATTGTTATGTGGACACAGGAGTCTGACCCCAGGTTTGGTGCTGACATCTGGCAGTTTTCAAGCCTCACCCTCCATCCTCCACTTCTGCCCACATCTCCTCTGCCCCTGGAGGGGGTCCATACACTCCAGCCCTTGACCAGCACAGGAGTCCCACCAGCCCTCACTCCCTGACACAGCTCACCCTGTGCCCGGCCCTCTCCCGGCTCCCTGAGGCCATTGCACCTGCTGGAGAGGCCTCCCTGCCTCCCGAGACTGAGGTTCTGTCAGAGCTGCACGTCATCTCATCCCCTGGTGTGTGGGCATCCTCAGACTCAGCCTCTGCAGCTGTTGTGGGCCAGAGCCCTGCTGTCCTTGAACAGGACCTACAGCCATCATCTCTATGTGTAGGGGGCTGGGCAATAGCCAACCCGCGGCCCAACTTCTCCATCAGGACTGACTAGCTCTTTGCTCCTGAGCTGTCTGTGCCCGGAACATGACTCTGGAGAAGGCCCAGGAACCAATATCGCATGAAGAGGAAAACCCAGCCTCCAACAGGGTCCAGGGCTTAACCTGCTCCTCCTCCTGCTCCTGGTTTGGATGCTCAGATCCATGGGTCATGAGCGCCCCCTGGTGTCTGAGTGCCCCCTGCAGCCCAGCTCTGCTGACTCCCTCAGGGAGGTTTGTGCCTGGGCTCACACTGACTTCCCCTCACTGTGCGTCTCTTGCACAGTAATACACGGCCGTGTCCTCAGTTCTCAGGCTGTTCATTTGCAGATACAAAGTGTTCTTGGCGTTGTCTCTGGAGACGGTGAACCGGCCCTTCACAGAGTCTGCATAGTATGTGGTACCACCAATACTACTGACACCAGCGACCCACTCCAGCCCCTTCCCTGGAACCTAGTGGACCCAGTTCATGCCATAGCTACTGAAGGTGAATCCAGAGGCTGCACAGGAGAGTCTCAGAGACCCCCCAGGCTGCACCAAGCCTCCCCCAGACTCCACCAGCTGCACCTCACACTGGACACCTGCAAATACAAAGATGTCCTGGTCAGGAAATGCTGACCTGTGTACTGTTTCTCTCACTCATGCCCACTCAGATACTCAGTATTACTTCTTCTCCATAAATTACCTCTCAGAATAGCCACAAGGAAAATCCATCTGAGCCCTATCCCCATGGTGAGTGGTCTGTATTGAGTCCTGATCAGGAGACAGAATCACCTGGGGATCCTGGGGTTGGACTCCTGTCCCAGAGCTGCAGGGTCAGGGTTGTGCTGGCTTTTATGAGCAGAATGGGCCCTATTTGTATGTCCTCCTGCTATATAGGGAGCTCTGGGGTTGGAGACCTACAGGGAGAGTAATGCCTATTTGCAGATGAAAGTGTCCTGAGGGAGAATCATGTCATGAAAACATTTCAATAACTAAATACAGAATCATAAGGTGGTTTAGGGCATGTCCATGGGACCACATCTGGTGACACTGAGCCCTGCTTCTGGACTGATTCCTCCCCACTGGCCCCCACTGTTCCTCTGAACCAACTCCAGGGCAGAGCAGAACCTGCCCAGTGAGGATGCAGAATCCTGGTATGAGATGAGGGCATGGATGAGTGTCTGTGCTCTGGTGTTACCCTCTCCTCAGGGCTTGATTCCCCTGTGGTCTCAGAGTCCTCACTACCATGGAGAAGGTCGTGCCTCACCTGGAAGGTGGTCTCCCATCACCTGAGGGGAGTCAGGTTCCCCCAGGTCTGTCACATGCACCCGAGGTCTGTGTTGCACCCAGGACCACTATCGTGATCTCCACAGCCCCTGTCTGTGCCACCTGTTACCAGCGGCCTGAGACCCCCTCCAGCCCTGATGTGCATGGGTATCTCCATGTGGGTGTTATGAGGTCTGCTGTTACTGTCATGGCTGCAGCTGGCCCTGCGGTCAAACCTGGCGTCTGTCATTGCCCCTCCTTGAGCCTCTGGACACACTAAGTCTGCCCAATGCTCTGGGGAGTGGGCTGCTGTGCGGATGGCTGTTTGTTGGGAAGACCCAGACCCAGAGCCCCCAGAGGCTGTGTCCCTGCATCAGATGGCCTTCATCAGGCATTTGAATGACACAATTTTCCCTGCTCATGTTCAATCCAATAGAGACCAGAGCAGATCCTGCTCAGGCCAGACTGACCCCTCTCTGTGCCTGTTGGGAGCTGCCACCATATCCCCAAAGTAACAGCAGTCACATGTCCGACCTGCACAGAAACAGTTTCTTCTGCAGCTGGGCGAGAGCACTCCCAGGACAGGGCAGCAGTCCCAGCCTCGACCTCAATGTTCCATAAATGCGCCAACTGTGGACGCATCCCTTTTCTGGGACCAGGGACTTCTCACCCACTTCAAGGGAAGACTGTGGAGACTGAAAGAACCTTCTGCAGGCTGTCATCCTGCCTGTGGTGGAGACTCTTCCTCTCTATCCCCATGTGCACCTGTGTGCTCTCCTCCCGCTTCACTATGATGCGCACTGTGACAAGTCCCTGGAGGGAGTCCTGGGGGACTGGGTGTCTGAATCATGGCTCAGGGAGGCTGACAGTGTCTTCAGGAAGGTAATGCCATGAATCGTCAAGCACATGCAGGTCCAGGCCCAGAGCCTGGAATCAGCCTGTCCACTGTCCATACTAGCCTGCCTGCTCCCCAGAAATCTGTGTCACACTGGAAATATGAGTGACAGGACATCTGAGTGACAAGGGAATTCTGAGTGACAAGGAATCTGAGTGACATGAGAAATCTGGGTGACACGGGAAAGCTAAGTGACTATGGAAATCTGGGGCAGGGGGAATCTGAGTGACAGAAAATGTGAGTGACATGGGAAGACTGGGACCCATGACCTTGTTCCATTGGTGCACCCCCTGTCCCTTCAGGCTCACTGGCCCTGGAAGACCTCATGTGGGATCTCCTGTCAGAATCAGACATCAGCATCTTGGAAATTCTCATAACAGGTCGTCCAATAGCCATAGCACACTCATGGCACAGGGTGAGTTCTGGTCAGGAGAGATGTCTCCCTCTCCCTGGGAGCCTGCACCTGAATCAGCTGATTCCCTTTCAATGGCTGGAGGGGAGCCCATGGATGGGGCCCTGGTGACAGGTGGGTGTGGTGTCAGTTCTG
Organism: Myotis yumanensis; assembly: GCF_028538775.1. Classification (NCBI taxonomy): domain Eukaryota; kingdom Metazoa; phylum Chordata; class Mammalia; order Chiroptera; family Vespertilionidae; genus Myotis; species Myotis yumanensis. Next base: position 16,541,002 of record NW_027223773.1, read on the forward strand.
TACCAGCTCAGGTTCTCAGAGGGAGGGGCTGGGGCAGCCTCCATGGCCCAAGCTGGGGAAGCCCTGATATGAATGGAGAGGGCACTGGGAACACTGGAGCAGTATTGGGTGGAGCAAGTCAGACCACTGAACTCTGACCTCCTCGACCTATGACCCCACAGATCAGCCTTCCCTAGCTTGGGGCTGGGGACTGACACTAAACGCTAAGCATTCAATTGGAGTTTACAATGGAATTACTTGAGAATATTGCCAGCATGTTTAATTCCATTAAGCTCCTAGGAAAGTTAACATTAAATACAAACAAATATAAAGGAACTGTGAGGAGGACATGATAAAGATAGAAAGTGGAGACTGGAGGAGACAGTGCCAGGGGATGGACAGGTGGCTCCCTGTGTCCAACTTGGAAGAGTGGTGTCTCCCCCAGGAGCCCACCCTGTGGCCTTGGTCTTCCTGTGACTCCGGCTGGGCAGCTCGGCCCCACAGAAGCACCCCAGTATGCACAATGCCCCAGCTACACCCTCTAGTTTCCCTCAAAAAGTGACTTAAAAACAACAACATGACTCTAAAAACAAGGATGACAGGCATTCTGAGAGTTGCCTCTTTACACTACATGGCAATAATGCCCATTGAGAGATGTACGTGTGGCAGAGGTTAGATCCCATGTATGCAGGTTCAATAACTGCAAGAGAACAACAAAGAAGAGAAAAACACAGCACCCAGACACACACTGTGGTCTGGTGCCCCTTATGCATTACACTTCAGAAGGGGGACCCGCAGCACCCGGGCCCCCAGTAAACCCAGGGCGACGCATCAGGGGATGTCACACCCCCCTCAGTCCCCACCCCAAGGGCACAGGTGCTGTGATGTCAGGAAGGAGTCAGGGAAGAACTCCAGTAAGATCTTCCTCACATCCATAAATGCCCTCATCTTCAGGGGGGGCAGCACCTCTTGTCTCCTGGGAAATCACTTTCAAGCTTGAGCATAGAAGACCTTATAGGCTTTGCACAAACAACCGCTGAGAGTAAACGAGATTATCTGGAATAAACACCAGGGACTTGCATTTATAGTGGCAGATTCGATTGCTACTGAAGAGGGATATTTGGGGGTAAAAAGAGGAGTCTGGTAAAAAGATTATTTTGCATTTTGTTTCCTGGTGATTCCCTTGTTCAAGCAACCTCCAGAGGGGTTTCTAAGTGCTTGCGCACCTAGGACGTGACCTGCTCTAGAGATCCGGTTCAATATCTGAAAAGGAAAAACCTCAGTCAGCGGGGGAGCAAAAACAGGAGGGAAGGTTTCTGACAAAACGCAGCTCTAAATATATGTTTAGATGAACAAACAAACAAAAAGAAAAATGAAGCAATGCTGTTTTGTTCTGATGCTGCGGCCTCAGTCCCAGTTTGGAGGAGGGACGTCTTCCCAGTTAGCAGGTCACCGAGTTCAGGCTGCATGGACAGTCTTTGCCCCTTTTTGACTGGATTGTTTATCTTTATTTTGTTAAGTTGTATGAGTTCCCTATAAATTTTGGTGATTAAATCCTTATCGGATGCCACATTGGCAAATACATCCTTCCATGCAGTGGGCTTTCTCACTATTTTGTTGGTGGTTTCTTTTGCTGTGCGGAAGCTTTGTATTTTGATGTAGTCACGTTTGTTTACTTTCTCCTTAGTTTCCATTGTCCTAGGACAGTGGTCGGCAAACTCATTAGTCAACAGTGCCAAATATCGACATTACAACGACTGAAATTTCTTTTGAGAGCCAAATTTTTTAAACTTAAACTATATAAGTAGGTACATTGTTATTAACTTAATTAGGATACTCCTAAGGCTTAAGAAGAGCCACACTCAAGGGGCCAAAGATCTGCATGTGGCTCGAGAGCCGCAGTTTGCCGACCACGGTCCTAGGAGTTGTGTCGATAACTATATTGCTATGAGAGATGTCTGAGATTTTGCTGCCTATGTATTCTTCTAAGATTTTTATGGTTTCCCATCTTACATTTAAGTCTTTTTTCCATTTGGGGTTTATTTTTGTGTATGGTGAAAGTTGGTGGTCTAGTTTCATTTTTTTGCATTTATCTGTCCAATTTTCCCAATAACATTTATTGACGAGACTAACTTGACGCCACTGTATGCTCTTGCCTCCTTTGTCAAATATTAATCGAGCATAGTGGCTTGGTTTGATTTCTGTGTTCTCTATTCTGTTCCATTGGTCTATATGTTTGTTCTTGTGCCAGTACCAGGCAGTTTTGAGAACCATGGCTTTTAACATAGCTTGATATCTGGTATTGTGATCCCTCCAACTTTGTTCTTCTCTCTCGGCTATTTATGGTCCTTTTTTATTCCATCTGAATTTTTGGAGAGTTTGTTCTAGGTCTGAGAAATATGCCCTTGATATTTTAATGGGGATTGCATTGAATCTGTAGATTGCTTTGGGTAGTATGGACATTATGATGATGTTTATTCTGCCAATCCATGAACACGGTATATTCTTCCATCTGTTTAAATCTTCCTCTATCTCTTTTTTCCACCTCCTGTAGTTTTCTGAGTACAGGTCTTTTACCTCCTTAGTTAAGTTTATTCCTACGCATCTTAATTTTTTTGTTGCAGTGGTAAATAGGAGTGTTTTTTTTTTTTCTCTTTAGTTTCTCTTTCTGTGAGTTCATTGTTGGTGTATAAAAAGCCATAGATTTCTCGGTATTAATTTTGAATCCTGCTACATTGCTGAATTCATTTATTAAGTCTAGGAGTTTTTTGATGGAGTCTTTGAGGTTTTCTATGTACAATATCATGTCATCTGCAAATAATGACAGTTTTACTTCTTCTTTTCAATTTTGATGCCTTTTATTTCTTCTTATCTGATTGCTATGGCTAGCACTTCTGGTACTATGTCGAACAGGAGTGCTGAAAGTAGACATCCCTGTCTTGTTCCTGTTCTTAGGGGAAATGGTTTTATATTTTTGCCCATTGAGTATGATAGTCACTGTAGGTTTGTCATATATGGTCTTTCTCATGTTGAGATATGCTCCCTCTATTCCCACTTTCCTCAGAGTTTTTATCAAGAAAGGGTTTTGGATTTTGTCAAATGCTTTTTCTGCATCTATTGATATGATCATGTGATTTTCGTCTTTCAGTTTGTTTATGTGATGTATCACGTTTATTGATTTGCAAATATTGTACCATGCTAGTATTCCTGGAATAAAACCTACTTGATCATGGTGTATGATCTTTGTAATATATTTCTGGATGCAATTTGCTAGGATTTTGTTGAGAATGTTAGCATCTATGTTCATCAGAGATATTGGCCTGTAATTTTCTTTCTTTGTAATGTCTTTATCTGTTTTTGGAATTGGGATAATGCTGGTCCCATAAAAAGAGTTTGGAAGTGTCCCTTCCTCTTAGATTTTCTAATATAGTTTGAGGAGGATAGGTGTTAAGTTCTTTGAATGTTTGGTAAAACTTCCCTGTAAAGCCATTCGGACATTGGCTTTTGATTGGTGGGAGATTTTTTATTACTCCTTCTATTTCATCAGTTGTTATTGGTGTATTCAGGTTTTTGTTTTTTTTTTTTTCATTCTTCCTAATTCAGTTTTGGGAGATTGTATTTTCCTAGAAATTTGCCTATTTCCTTCACATTATCCAGCTAGTTGGCATATAGTTTTTCATGGTATTTTCTACAATCCTTTTTATTTCTCTTGTGTCAGTGGTTACTCCTCCACATTTGTCTCTGATTTTTTTTTTATTTGGGTCCACTCTTTGTTTCTTGATGAGTATGGCTAATGGTTTATCAGTTTTGTTTATCCTTACAAAGAACCAGCTCTTGGTTTTAGTGATTTTTTATATTGCTTTTTAGTATTTATGTTACATATTTCTGCTCTAATCTTTATTATTTCCTTCCTTCTACTTACTCTGGGCTTTTCTTGTTCTCTTTCTACTTCAAGTTGTAGGTTTAAATTGTATATTGCTGATTTTTCTTTTTTTAAATATATACATTTTAGTAGTTTGATTTCAGAGAAAAAGAGAGAGGGAAAGGAAGATGGAAACATCAATGCTGAGAGATAATCATTGATTGGCTGCCTCCTGCACATCCCCTACGGGGGATCAAGCCCGCAACCCCAGGCATGTGCCCTTAACCAGAATCGAACCCAGAACCCTACAGTCTAAAGTCCGACACTCTATCCACTGAGCCAAACCTGTTAGGGCTTTTCTAGTTTTTTTGAGGTATGCCTGTAGTGCTATGAAGTTCCCTCTCAAGACTGCTTTTGCTGTGACCCAGAGATTTTGGATTGTTGTGTGTTCAATTTCATTTATTTCCAGGAAATCTTTTATTACTTTCTTGATCTCATTGTTAACCTATTCATTGTTTAATAACATGCAATTTAGCTTCAATGTGTTTGAATGTTTTGGGGTGTTTTTACTGTAGTTGATTTTTAATTTCATTCCACTATTATCTGAGAAGATGCTTGATATGGTTTTCAACTTCTTGAACTTGCAGAGACTTGTTTTGTGTTCTATCATGTGGTCTATCTTTGTGAATGATCCATGTGCATTTGAGAAGAATGTACATTCTGTTGCATTGGGGTGAAATGTTCTAAAAATGTCAATTAAAGCTATTGGTCCAGTGTGTGCTTTAGAGTCTCTGTTTCCTTGTCTCAAAGATCTATCCAGTGAAGTGAGAGAGGTTTTAATGTCCCCTAATATGACTGTATTGTTGTTGATCTCTCTGTTAAAGTCCTCTACAAGTTTTTTTAAAATATATTTAAGCGCTCCTATATTGGGTTCATTATATGTTCACCAGGGTTATATCCTCTTGTTGGATTGATCCCTTTAGTTCTATGCAGTGAGCTTTGTTGTTTCTTGTAGGGCCTTCATTTTGAAGCCTATTTTATCAGATGTGAGTGTTGCTACTCCACTTTTTTTTTTCATTTCCATTTGCATGGAATTTTTTTCCATCCCTTTACTCTCATCCTCTGTTAGTCTTTTGTTTTGAGATGGGTCTCTTGTAGACAACATATAGTTGGGTCATGGTTTTCTATCCATTCAACTATCCTACACCTTTTGATTGGAGCATTTAATCCATTTACATTTAGGGTTATTATTGATATGTACTTATTTATTGCCATTTTAATACTGTAAGGTTAGGTTTCTCCCTCTGTGTCTTCTTCACATTTCCACAATCTCTTTAGCATTTCTTGTAATGCTGGCTTGGTGGTGATATACTCCTTGAGAACTTTATTATTATTTTTTGTCTGTGAAGCTGTTTATTTGACCATCTATTTTGAATGATAGTCTTACTGGATATAGTAATCTTGGTCTCAGATACTTGCTTTCCATTACATTGAGTATTTCATGCCATTCTCTTCTGGCCTGTAGAGTTTCTGATGAGAAATTAGGTGTCAGCCTTATGGGAGTTCCTTTATAGGTAACAGTTTTATTTTCTCTTGCTGCCTTTACGGTTCTCTCTTTGTCTTTAATTTTTGTCATTTAATTATGATGTGTCTGGGCATGGGCCTGTTCAAATTCTTCTTGTTTGGAGTTCTCTGTGCCTGCTGAACTTGTGTAACTTTTTCCTTTACCAGGTTAGTGAAGTTTTCTGCCATTATTTCTTCAAACATCTTCTCTATGCCTATCTTCCTTTCTGCCTCTTCTGGCACACCTGCTATTCTAATATTATTACATTTCACATTGTCCCACAGCTCCCCTAAGCTGTCCTCATGTTTTTGTTGTTGTTGTCTGTTTTTTAATATGTTTTATTGATTTTTTACAGAGAGGAAGGGAGAGGTATAGAGAGTTAGAAGCATTGATGAGAGAGAAACATCGATAAGCTGCCTCCTGCACACCCCCCACTGGGGATGTGCCCGCAACCAAGGTACATGCCCTTGACCAGAATCAAACCTGGGACCCTTCAGCCGACAGGCTGACACTCTATATACTGAGCCAAACCGGTTAGGACTCCGCCTGTTTTTTTAATTGTTTTTTTTTTTTCTTTTTGATTCTCTGATTAGGATATTTTCAACTCTGTCTTTTAATTCACTATTTCAATCCTCAGCTTCCCCTAATCTGCTGTGTATTTCTTCCAATGTGTTCTTTATTTGTGTTATATCACTCTTTATCTCAGGCTGTTATTTTTTATGTTCTTTTTTCATAGTTACTGTATGTTTTTTTTTCATGCTGTTGTGCATTTTTACCTCCATTATTCTGAACTCTGTTTCATGTAAATTTCTTATCTCTGCTTCATTTATTTCTTCTTCTGGCTAATTCTCAAGTTCTTTCATTTGGGGGCTGTTTCTTTGTCTCCTCATTTTGTCTGTCTGTTTGGCTTTTTTACTATGTTTTAGGTAGATCCTTTACACCTCTCAATCTCTAGTGCAGGATAGTGTTAAAGACTGTTTCTGACTAATTAGATCAGGCACAGACTCAAAGCCTCCAGAGACTGCCTCTGTTTACAGACTGAAAGGATTTCAACTTGAATTGCCCCTCAGACAATTAACTTCAGGTGTGGCCAGAGTTGTTTTTTGTTTGTTTGTTTGTTTGTTTGTTTGTTTTCAACAGGGAGGGGCAGTTGCTTCTGCCTGGAGGCTGATTTTTATTTTTAATCTCTTAAGTGACCTCAGGGCAAGGTGTTTTCCAATAGGGTGTATCAACTGTCTTCCCCCCAGGCAAGGCAAATGTCTATGTGGGAAAGATGTACTCCTCTGTGTGAGGGAATGACTCAGCCCAGGAAACTTGGGGTGTCTGCCTTATGAGGTCTATCCCCCAATAGTACCCAGTCATGGCTTCTGCTCTCATGGCTCCAGTCCACTTCACCCTCCCTCTGCCAGAGCACAAGGTGGGTGGCTCCACAGGGAATTTTGTGCATTGGCCCTTTAAGAGGCTGCCTGAACTTTTGGCTGCCACTCTTTGGCAGATAGCACCCACTGCTTTTCACATCTAGATGTTATGTGGGTACCCTCCTCAGTTTGGTGCTCTCTGCTGGGGAGCCCACCTTCAGGATTAGATCCCAGAGTTCTCAGTGGCAACCCACGCCCCCCCCCCCCCCACAGCTATGATATCTCTCCAAGACTTCAGCTGCCTTCTGTGGGTGCCCGGCCACCCCTTTGGCACCTCTGCCTCTCCTATCAGTCTCTATGCCATCTCCATCCTTGGTCCTTGGGTATCAGGTTTCTCTCCTGTGAGTTTTCCATTGATTATTCAGGAAGCCTTTCTGTATTCAGTTGTAATTCCAGCTTGTTCCTGGGAGCATGTCTGTGCAGCATCCTCCTACTCTGCCACCATTTTTAATCTCTCATCAATTCTTCTTTGAAGTTTTGCTGGAATTCACCCTTCCATCCATTTGGTCATTGTCTTTTATTTGTTGGAAGGTTTTCACTACCATGTCAATTATTTTTTTGAAATACGTAGCAATCTAGCCAATTTGGGATCCATTTCCTAATTTGAGCTCCCTCCAAGAGGACTGGGAAATACAACTGTTGATCTTCACAGGGTATGGTCAGTGTTGAAATAATAGTTGGTTTCAGGCCACATGTTTATTTCTTGCGCCATCCAAAAGAAAGAAATTTAATCCCATTTTCTTGTATAGGATTCATAAAGTACAATGTGTAATTCATGAATGGGTTTCTATCACTGCTCATGTGTGAATTCATGTCTTTTTCAAAAATGATTATGCAACTGCGTGTATGTGTGACTGTGTGTCTGACATTGTGTTTGTGACTGTGTTTGTAACTGTGTGTCTCTGTGTCTGTTCGTGACTCTATGTATGTGACTATATGTCTATGTGACTCTGTGTTTCCTGGACAAATAGTGAGAGGATGGTATGGATGCAGGGGTCCCATGGATGGCTCTTTGGCTTCCAACATGCTCCCCATGCACATCGCACCCACAGTGAAGCTAGAAAACCTTGGATCCAGGAGGAAAGCTGGAGGGAGTTTGATGATGCACATTCCAGCCTCAGAGTCACCTATGGTCACTCTGGGGTTAGAGCACTGCTTCCTGCAGGACAGCAGGGGGCTCACGAGTAGAGGGATGCAGAGCTGTGCACACACCCTAATCCCAGCAACCCACCTTTGGAGTTCACACTCATCAGTGAAATGTTGACAAGACACTGAAAAAAATCACTTTTATAATTTGTGAAGGAGAGGCCCCATCACTGCTAACATGTCACCTGCAAACAGACAATATCGCTTCTTCCTTGTTGTCTGCAGTGAGAATATGAGAAGAAAGAATCCTCCCTGGAGGGAGCTGAGAGCTTGAGAGACAATCCCTGTACTCAACAGGAAGGCCCTTCCCTTCCCACCTCCCTCTGCCCCTGCTCCTGGGGCTGCTCTCTGTGATGTGGGTCCTGAGCACTCCCTGGTGCCCTAAGCACACCCTGCAACCCAGCCCTGCTGTCCCCCTCACTGTCTCCCCATGTATGGGCTCACACTGACTTCCCCTCACTGTGTGTCTCTTGCACAGTAATACATGGCCGAGTCCTCCATTGTCATGGAGCTCAGCTGCATGGAAAACTGGTTCTTGGATGTGTCTCTGGAGATGGAGGTTTAAGAGGCTGTAGTAAATGTCTCCATCAAAATTAATGTGCCCTATTCATTCCAGCCTCTTCCCTGGGGGTTGGTGGATCCAGTTCCAATCATAACCACTGGCTGTGATGGAGAATCCAGAGACAGTGCAGGTCAGCGACAGGGCCTGCCAGGGCTTCACCAGTCCTGGGCCCGACTCCTGCAGCTGCACCTGGGACAGGACACCTGGGGACAAAGAGCATCAGTCCCTGTCAGTCATGTGCAGTCACCGCCATCCCATGACCCCGTCTGACCCCTGAGAACCTCACCTTGGGGGGCTGTCACCAGGCACAGGAGAAGACCCAGCAGCCTCATCTTCTTCTAGACCACAGCTCTGCCTTCCCAGAGACCTCAGCCCTGAGTGAGGAGAGAGCTGTGAGCCTGCACACAGCAGGAGAGGATTTACCCTGGAGCTTGAACACAAATTTACATGTGGGGCAGCGTTAGCTATTAAGTGCAGGGCCTGAGGTCAGGCTGCCCTGGTCATTCTGGAACCTCTGTTAGGCCATCTCCTTCCTTGACCTCACTCAGCATGTATGTCAAGGACAGGGGACCAGCTGGGTCATGAAACACATTGGAATTAGGTCAAAGAATGGCCTAAAGTTTCTGAGCATAAGAAGAAATAGTGGACTAGAAGGGTAGGATACACATTTAACTTTTAACACATCTTTCAAACAGTTGTAAAAGGGGTTAATGTTTTTTCAGATCAACAATGAATCTCAACAACCTAGTACAGTGATGGCGAACCTATGACACGCGTGTCAAAGGTGACAGGCGAACTCATTTTTTTGGTTGATTTTTCTTTGTTAAATGGCATTTAAATATATAAAATAAATATCAAAAATATAAATCTTTGTTTTACTATGGTTGCAAATATCAAAAAGTTTCTATATGTGACACAGCACCGGAATTAATTTAGGGTTTTTCAAAATGCTGACATGCTGAGCTCAAAAGGTTCGCCATCACTGACCTAGTATATCCACAATTTCAAAATTTTTGAATCTAATCGTATACAATTATTTTCTACAGTTATGCAAAAAATAAAAAATAAAGGACAGTCATTCTCAATATTTTATATCTTAATTTAGACATTACTTTGACTTGATTAACTACCTCGTAAGCACATGTAGGTGGGACATTCTTGATTCTTGATTCTCGGACATTTGTGAATGTATCTACAGCTTCCTTTGTAATCTCTTCATTTATGGAATCCTATGGCCTATTGTAGAGATCCCAAACTAGTTACATCAGAAGTAGTCATGGCTTTAAATGGAAAAAAAGACAAGAATTAAAGTAAAATCTTTCATATGTTGAAATGATGATGGAAAGAGATTGACCTATTTTCTCAGTCTAGTGTTTTCAGTAATGACAGGTTCAGAGGGAGGTTAGTGAAGAGAATTCCTACCATAGAATATCTCATCAGAAAGGAAACTTCAACCCTGAGAGGAATCTGTTACTTCCAACCTCCTTCTGCCCTTCTCATAGAGGGTCACTGTGGTAAGAGGGTGCTGGGCTCTCCCACAAACATATGACAACCTTAGTGTATAATGTGCACATTCTCCCATCAGGTAAATGATTTGGAAATACATTCTTTATGTTTGTATTTTCATTTGCACAATGCAATCATTGATGGGATAAATGCCTTTAAATTTAACCAAGGCTAATTTAACAATATGTTCTTTATTGGGACCTGTTTCGGGTAATTTTACACAGAACTTTCCATGTGGATTCCTTACAGCAGCCACAGGGACTGGAGCAAGTTCTGGTACGAGAGGGGGGCGCTGCTGGGAAACTACCCATAAGTCAGGATGTGACTGAGGAACTGGGTGAGGGGAGGAAGCAGGACTTGTTTTGAGTCACCTGACAGAAATATGCCTGGTGTTCATGGACAGAGAGTTACTGGACATGTGGGTTTAAAGGTTCCTCCAGTGAAGGCCAGGAAGGAACTACAGGGCATTATAGGGGCAGCTTGTATCATAGTACAAAATAATGATTAGCCGGAGTTAGAAATGGAAACGTTAAAGATCATGCAGGCAGGGATCAAGAGAAATAAGGAAAGTGTCACTGCAAACTGGTGGGAAGGGGATCCCTGTTTCCTACATGCACATTCTCACAGTGTCTCTGTTCTAGAAGGTAACACCTTCCCAGGTCCAGGGTATTCTCACTTGGACAACTTTTGGGGTCCTACTTACATGGTCACACCATGAATCACCACAGCCTGAAAATTTTGGATTCCATTTATGAAATCTCTAAACACTGACACTGAAGAGTGGACACCCCTCACTGGAGGAGCCATGGTGCTGTTGTGTCTGTATGAGGAGCCTTCATGTCATTGGACCAGGACCCCTGTCTTAGTCCATCCTCATCATTATCATCATCAGCAACAGCAGCAACAGCAGTACCACAATTTTCTTACTTATAATCATATTCTGTACACATGGTGATTATCCACACACAATGACTTTTTATCAAATAATAAATGAGGGCCTCTCCTCTCTTGATGTCATTGAAAACTGAAATGACAACAGCCTTGCCTAAAATTGATACAAGGCCTTGCAAGCAGCTGATGGCCTTGGATAGAGGAGAGATCCCACCCAAGACAATGGACCAAGTCCCCTGTACAATTCTATGGTCATCATCACCACCCTCACCACCACCACCATTATCATCATCATTTGCCATTTATAGTTATTTTTTCAGTTACAGTAGACATTGGTTTTGTACACACACAATGACCGTTTAACTCAATGTTTGCTCAATTTTTATAATTGTTAAGTTAAATATGTAGCCACACTTTATTTTCTTTTACATTTGATTGCATAAAACTGATGGCTCCTTCCTGGCTCTTCTCACTTGGCACCACGTGGGAATCTGAAAAGGAACAATGGGTCTCCTCTACAGAAGTCAATGAGAGGTTGAAACCACACAAGCCCCTGTAGGAAGAATCCCTCCCCTTCCCCACAAGTTCAACTAAATAAAATCCCTGAGCCATTCTCCTTTTTGGCTCCATCAAAGCAGGTCTGACTTCCTAAAGGGTGTTTCCTGTGCTTCCCATAGATTTCAACAATGTGTATAATAAACACTCTATGTCCCTTGATGTGTGTATTTGTCATAAACCTGTACATCTTACCATCTGCTGTGGTTCTCTATCTTATGCCTGGTGTCACCTACTCTCTGTGCTATGAGCCTGATGACAATTCAATACCCTGCACCACTGGGGTTCTTCTCTAACTTTGGGTTCACATACCTGTGGTGGCCTCTGTCCAGCATTCAGGTGAGCTGCACTGTTTAGTAAGCAGAGCCTTTTGTTAGATTTAGGGGATGTGTGCCAGAAGATGTGATGATTAACTGCCATTTGTGCACAAGAGTGTCTGAAAGGAACTCTCTGACTATTGTCCACGTGAGAAAGCTGTCCCTGTTTACAACAGAGTTTCTAACTCAGAGACTTCAGAGGTCAGTGCAGAATCAGGAATCCAGAATTTCCCTGAGGGAAACTGACATGACGATGAAACTACAAAGAAAACCATCCCAAATCTCCCACTGCACCTGCTGCTGGAATGGTCTTTGTCTTCAGCTACCCTATGTGTTTTCTATGGTCACAGCCTGCACTGCAGGGAGGTTTGTTTCTGGGCTCACACTGACTTCCCCTCACTGTGCCTCTTGTGCACAGTAATAAAGGTACTTGTCCTTGGCTCTCAGGCTGCTCATTTGCAAGTAAACAGTTCTTTTGTAATCATCTCTGGAGTTAGTGAATCTGCCTTTCATTGATGCAGTGTATTCTGTGGTGTGACCATTGGCTTTGTTTCTTATGAAACCTATCCACTCCCATCCCTTTCCTGGGGTCTGTCAGGTCCAGCTTATGTAATAGTCATTGAACATGAGTCCTGAGCCTTTGCAGGAGAGTCTCAGAGACCCCCCAGGCTGCACCAAGCCTCCCCCAGACTCCACCAGCTTCATCTCACACTGGACACCTGCAGACAGGAGTGTTGTAGTTAGGAGCAGGCATGCACACTCACACACTCACACTCACTCATTCACTCACACACCCTCACATGACCCCAGCTTCTTCATGATGTTACCATGTAAGAGCATCAAAGCGAGAGCCCAGCTCAGCCCACACATCATGGTGCTTCCTCTGGGTTGACTCCTGGAGTGAACGGAGACTGCAGGTCCTGGGGTTGGGGCTGCTTTTCCAGAGGTGCAGGGACAGGGGCTGGGCTGGGCTGGGCTTATCAGCACATGGAGCTCCACATTTGCATGGGCTCCTCCTCTTAGGGACAGAGCAGAGGAGTCCCTGGGGGACAGTTCCCTAGACTCAGAAGGACAAGCACTTCCTGTGAGTGAGTGTGGGGATGTCCATGATGGGTGGCTAGTCTGTGTGCTGCATTGTGACTGTTTTTGTTAATACCACCATCATCAGTTACACCTTAGATAGTTTTCAATCATGTCCCACCCACAGTGCCAGGATATTCCAGCTCAGCGTGAATTCTTCATGTGCCCTTGTCTACATGTCGACACCCAGAGAGAGCTCCCTCCCCACCTCCAGCTCCCAAGGCTGGGGCCCTGCCAGGCTGCTCTTCTGTGCTTTACAGACATAACCATTACCCAGGTCATACTGTGGCTGAGGTTCCACCAGAGTAGAAAGAGAGAGGGAAGAAGGAGCCCGCACACTTAGAGCCTTTCATCTGGTCCAGATTCTCTCTGGGCTCAGCCTCTTCACCCCTCCCCCGAGTGGCTGACCAACTTTTATAGCAAGTGACTCATCTGTGGGCTCACATCACAGGAATCATTATTTGACTCTCTAGGGAGCAACTAGGATGCAAGTACCCACTGTCATTATTACCTACAATCTCTGGCATTTGAGAGAATGACATCCTTAAGTTAAAATGATCAAACCTAAATGCACCCTTAAAGCCCCTTGGCCAAAGGTCCTCCAATGTGGCCTTGGTGCCCACAGTGTCAGGAGGACATCAGCTGTCTCCCTGTGATTTAGTGACTGGGAGGATGGGGCATTTACAGATTTTACCTCCAGTGACCTTCAGCCTTGCTTCGTGCTGATGTGAGAGGTACTGAAAGGGCTCATGCCTTCCCTCAGTTCTCACCCTGCCTTTCCACCACAGCTGGGTCAGAGCCTCCCCTGACCTTCCACCAGGAGACTGTCTGTTGTAGGAAACATCAGAGGAACACTGCCCTTGACCATCACTGGAGGGAAACTCAGGGTGTACTTTGAACAACCAATGCAGCAGTAAAGCCCTGGGTCAGTTTTGGTGATCATGTGACACCACATTCTTGGTCATTCTGGGGGCTGTGACACAGTCCACAGAGTGGGGGGTTCACAGGTGAGGAGGCTAGGAAATCCAAGACTGGATCCTGGCAGGTTGGGTTTCTGGTGAGGACCTGAGTCGTGGTGGCTGATTTTTCTCTGGAATCTCAGAGGTTGATGGACCAAGAGAGAGTCCCCAGCCTTGTTTTTTAAGAAACCTTCATGAGAACTCCACCCTCAAGACCTAAGCAGGTCCCCAGGCCCCACCTCTTAACACTATCACCTTGGGTTTTAGGTTTTAATATGTGAGTATGAGGGACACATGCATTGTCCTCATAGCAGCAATTCAAGGATCAATCATGACCCCACCCAGTTGGAAGGCTGCTCCACTAGAGCTCCCCCACATGAGGATCCTCGTCATCCTGAGGGAGCTCCTGGTCTGTGGAAGCAGAAAGCTGAACCAAGTCCTTTAGAAAAAGCTGATGACCTTGCAGAATGAGGTCTGCCCTTGACCTTGACCTAAGGCCTCTGGTTAATCCTGGTTTTGTTAATTATCATTGCTTACAGGTGCTCATTAATCTCCTGTTTGAATACCTAGAACTGTTTTCTGCCCACAGTGGTGGGTAGCTCCTTGTGTTTATTCATATTTTATAGGTGTCAGTGGAATAAGTAGTCAGGCTCTATTTTTTATGTTTGACGCTGACATGTTAAGGTTCATCCCTCTCTCTCTTCCTGTCCAGCTGGGTAACTGAAGAGAGAGGGCATTAAACCCACACAAACCCTTCCTGTGAGCAGGATTCTCCCAGGCCCCACCACTGACCCAAAATAAAAACATGAACGGGTGTCCTTACCTGGGGACCCCATCAAGACTTACTTGTTGAAAAGCCTGCCCTGCTCCCAACAGACACCTCCATGAAGTTATAAACCCTTTCAAGGCCCCTCTGTGTGTGAACATCATCGGGCTGCACATCCATTGGAAGGTACAGTGGGTCCCTCTACTTCCCCCGCATGGTGTCACCTGCTATTGGTGCTATGAGAGTGATGACAAGTTAGTGACCATCACCAACAGAGTCTTTCTTCTCTACCTTTGGGGACATACTCCTCTGGGGCCAGATGTCTAACACACACATGTCCTGCTGCTGACTAGGACCTGAGCTGTGTGGGGCTGAGCTGCACTGTTGAATCAGCAGAGCCTCTGGTTAGAATCACGTGACTTGGGTCAGAGCATTTGATGTTTAATTGTTGTTTGGGCACAAGAGTGTCTGAGGGGCAGGCTCTGTGGTTTGTCCATGTGAAAAAGTTGAATCTGTTTACAATAAATATTTTTAACTCAGAGGCTTCAGAGGTAAGTGCAGATCAGGAATCCAGAGGTTCCCTGAGGGAAACTGTGACATAAAGAGGAAACCCCACAGGAAACCAGCTGGAACCTGCAACTGCACCTGCTCCTGTGATGGTCCTTGGGTTCAGAGACCCTGAGCGCCCCCTGGTGGTCACAGCCTCTCCTGCAGGGAGGTTTGTGTCTGGACTCACACTGACTTATCCTCACTGTGTCTTGCACAGTAATACACGGCCGAGTCCTCAGACTTGAGGCCATTGATCTGCAGATAGGCAGTGCTGACAGAGGTGTCCATGGAGAAGACAAATCTTTCTGAGAAGCCCTGGGCATACGTGGGTTTCCCAGTATTTGTGTTGATCCAGCCCATATACTTTAGGCGTTCTCCTGGGACCTGTTGCACCTATTGCATCCAGTAGCTGGAGAAGGTGTATCTAGAACCCTTGCAAGAGACCTTCACGGAGGCACCAGGCATCCTCATCTCAGCCTCGGATTGCACCAGCTGCCCCTAGGAGTGGACACCTGTGGAAATGGGACAGGATTGGTTGGAAATCCTCCTTGACTCTCCCTGGTCCCCCTCCCCTCAACCCAGACACTGGGGAGCCCCTTACCTGTAGCCATGGCCACCAGGAGAAGGGTTCTCCAGCACCAGTCCATGCTGAGGGCTGTGCTGTGAGCACTTCTGTAGGGGAGGGTGTGGCTGTGGGTGATGCCCTCAGGGCACAGATTTATCCATATTTAATCCAGTCTACCTCCTCTCTTTTGCATATTCATGAAGAAGAGTATTCCATAGCTGAGGTCTTGACCCCACCTGAGAAAAGATGGATGACATAGGGACGAGGCTCAGTGAGAGTCTGAGTGTCCAACTCTTAATCTTGGTTGGAGGATGTGTGTCCCTTGCTGGGGCCTGAGCTCTGTGCAGATACAGCTCCTCCACTGAGGAATCAGCCCCCAGAGGACATGCTCCTCATTGTGGGACCACCTTTTGGTGACATGGGGCCAGTTGTACCAGCTCTGGGCTTTGATAGCTGAATGTCTTCTTAAAACAATGTGTCTCCAAAATGCTGCCCCTAGTGAGGTAATAAACCCATCCCTGTGCCAACCTCTTACAATTCAGATATCCCGAAGCCATAGAAACACCCCCTTGTGTGTGGTTCTCATGTCTCATTGAGTTTGGTAAATGTTCTGATAGAGCAGGATATTCACAGTCATCTCAGCAGTAGTGTCCAACTTTCAGTTTGGATTGTTTGTATGAAGAGAGGAAGCCCCAGGCCTCAGAGGAAGTCCTTGCCCAGCTCCCTCTGCACCTGCTCCTGGAGCAGCAGATGGTGTTCTGTGCCCTGAGCGCCCTCTGCTGCCCAGCCCTGGCTCTGCAGGGGAGGGTCCTGTCAGGCTCACTGGGCATTGACCTCTCAGTGTCTCTAGGCCATTAGTGAAGGATGTGTCCTGAATACAGATTGCTTTCTCAGGGACACTGTGGTATTTTGACGTCTGCGGACAACGTGACTTGACCTTACTGAGCCCCAATGGTGCTGCAGGGAGACCCCAAACCAGGGCTTTAGGAAGTTATCAGGGAGCCCTTCCCTGGAGTTGCCAGATGCAGGGATACAGCCAGCCCTTCCCTAATTCAAAAGCTCCTGGAGGCTCTGGGGCCTCTTACTAGTATGTCCTCAGGTCCCTCTTGCTGAAGGTCCCATCTGCACGTCTTGACATGTGCCCAAATCTCACTGCACTTCTATTTAATAAATCACACACACACACACACACACACACACACACACACACACACTCACTCACACACTGTGATGATTTTCTTTGCTATGAATCCACATTTGTCCCTCCTCCCTGTACACAGCACATGGGCAAGGACCACACATGGATTCTAGGCCTGGGTGTGACTTTCTCTGGAAACCAATAAAATGGACCCAAGATACAAACACAGACTTTGAAGAGCAGGCCCTCATGTGTCCGTGTTCTAGCAGGTCCTGTGAACCCAGATTCAGGAACTGGTCAGGCTTGCTCCAGGGAGGGTCAGAGGTGAGGCTGGGTCACCCTTTGCTGCAGGGGTGTGTTGCTGGGAGGCCTCTGGAGAGCCCTCTGATGAAACAGCTCAGAACTGGGAGGGGAGGAGGCAGCAGCATTGTCAGCTGTCAGGTGAGGTTGCTCTCTGAGGTCACTTGGTGAGCAGGGCCACATTGGACAGATGAGTGAGGCCAGCTCTGGGAGGGGCACCCTGGGTTCTCAGGACTCATTGTTTCAGGACAGGCTAGGGGTCTGTCTATTCTTGATGCTCCATCCTGATGGTTAACTTCCCCATGAGCATCCTCCTCCCACGTGGACACAGCTGATGTATGTTTTTCTATCATCGATTTTTCACTCTCTCTATCCCTCTCTGTCCCCCCCTCTAAAAACAAATAGTATATCAATTAATAAATAAAATATAGTGTATTTTCCCCCTCTCAATAAAGGAACTCTTACCCTTTGAGACAGCATGGAGGAACTGGAAAGAGTATCATGATAAGGGAAATAAGCCAGTCAGAGAAAGAAAAATATCACATGTTCTAACTTATAGGTGGAATCTAATGCACTCAATAAACGGGTGAATGAAATAGAACCAGAGGCAGGGACACAGACTGAGGAATCTCAGAGGGAAGGGAGGAGGTGGGGGCAGGACAAGATAAACCCAAGAACTTATATGCATACTAGAGGCCCGATGCATGAAATTCATGCAAGAGTAGGCCTTCCTGCCGAAACGGGTTTGGCTCAGTGGATAGAGCGTCGGCCTGCGGACTGAAAGGTCCCGGGTTCGATTCCGGTCAAGGGCATGTACCTTGGCTGCGGGCACATCCCCAGTGGGGGGTGTGCAGGAGGCAGCTGATCGATGTTTCTCACTCATCGATGTTTCTAACTCTCTATCTCTCTCCCTTCCTCTCTGTAAAAAATCAATAAAATATATTAAAAAAAAAAAAAAAGAGTAGGCCTTCCTTCCCCCAGCTGCCAGCACAGGCTTCTCTCTGGCACCTGGGACCCAGGCTTCCTTCCAGCCACCAGCAGGCACCTGGGACCAGGGCTTCCCTTGAAGCCCCAGCTTCCTCCAGAAGGTCATCTGGAAGGACCTCTGGCCTAATTAGCATATTATGCTTTTATTATTATAGATTAGAGGCCCGGTACATGAAATTAGTGCACTGGGTGGGGGGTGTCTCTCTGACCAGCCTGCACCCTCTCCAATCTGGGAGCCCTCAGGGGATGTCCGACTGCCTGTTTAGGCCCAATCAGGCCTAAACAGGCAGTCGGACATCCCTCTTACAATCTGGGTCTGCTGGCTCCCAACCACTCACCTGCCTGCCTGTCTGATTTCCCCTAACTGCTTCTGTCTGCCAGCTTGATCACTTCCTAACCACTCCCCTGCCAGCCTGATTGACACCTAACTGCTCCCCTCCCAGCCTGATTGCCCCCAACTGCCCTCTCCTGCTGGCCTGGTCGCCCCCAACTGTCCTCCCCTGCAGGCCTGGTCCCCCCCAACTGCCATCCCCTGCAAACCTGGTCGCCCCCAACTTCCCTCCCTCACCTGCAGGCCTGGTTGCTCCCAACTACCCTCCCCTGCTGACCTGGCCACCATTAACTACCCTCCCCTGACGGCTATCATGTGACCACTTGGGTGTGGCCATCTTGTGCAAGAGTGTGATGATCAACTTGCATATTAACAATTATATAGGATACACCAGACAATAGGTGTGGAAGGCCTGGGTTGGCGTAAGAACAGGTGGAGGGTGGCAAATGGGAAAAATGGGGAAGGACATCTGTAATACTGACTACAATAAAGATAAAACAATAAAAATGTTTTATATATTTTATATAAAAATAAAATAAATGCTGGAGTAGATGAATAGATCACTCTATTTTAATCTTATGGGTCATTCATTTAATTAATAAAATGGATTAACATTATATACAAACATCTCCCCAAGTCCAAAGCCACCCACTAAATAGATTCGATATTGCAAAATTTAATAAGAATAATTTTATATAAAATAATACTTTTATATGAACTTTGACTTAGAAATAATTGAAAAGTAAAGAACTTTCTTTCCCTTGACCTGACTGAGGCCCCTGGGCCTGCAGGTGAGCAGGCAGGTGCCACCTCTGTCTCAGTCCAGCTCCAGGGAACAGTCCTTACTGGGGAGCACCTGCCTCCCATGAACACAGCCCAGGCCACACAGCAGAGACAGGTTCACGCTTTGTCCCTCCTCTCTCCTCACTTCTCCCAGCAGGAAGTCCCTCCCACAGGGAGCAGCTCAGGAAGGTCTCCCGGGTCCTTGACTATAGAGAGGCTCTGAGACGCTGGACTCACCTGCTTCCAGAGGGACACAAGCACTGACTCTGTACCAGCAAGTGCTCTGACATGGATGTGGACACAGACCTGCTCCTGGTCACAGAGAGTCATTGTGGGACCTGCCCTCCTAGCGTCCACCTGAGACCATGGGAGGACTGGAACCTGGAGGCTGACTCTCTGGGAAGGAGACTGTGAGCTCATGATGGGCTAAGACTACAGATGGAGGGAGGATCAAAGTGTAGAGCATTTATATATTGTATTAAATCACTTAACTGAGATGCATCAACTGAAACAGATATGAGGGGAACGGCTTTTGAACTCCCTGAAGAGACCTGATCATGTGTGTTAACAGCAAAGGTGGTTGTGAAATCCAGATGGTCCCTAAGTTCACACCTTACAGCTCACGGAGCAATTCAGAATCCACACCTTGGAGAACCGCTCCAGTGCAGACATCTAACTCAGGACGCTCAGAACCCTCTAGAAGCTGCAATTCTGAAAGCAGAAGCTGACCCCTGACCTTCTGTACAAGGGGAGGATCAGGCAGTGGAAACTTCACTCAGTGTGAGAACCAGACCCCACTCTCACTCCTGCTTTGTGCTTATTCACTTGCTCCTCATAACTGGTTGCTGTCCACTCTGGATGCATGAGTCCCTCCCTTTCCCTTATTGTTGCAATTGTTAGGTGGACACAGGAGTCTCATCCCAGGTTTTGTGCTGATGTCTGGCAGCTTTCAAGCCTCACCCTCCCTCATCCACTTTTGCCCACATCTGGACACACAAGTGAGGAAGCCTGGGTTCTCCCATCTGCACTGGAGGGGGTCCATCCACTCCAGCCCCTGCTCAGCACAGAACCCCCACCAGGCCTCAGAAGGACTGGTTGTATCTGGTATCCCCATCACTAGGCCATACCCATCCCATCCACTTCAGGCCCTTCCCTGGCATCTGGAGTACCCAGTGCAACCAGAGGTGAGTGAAGCTGCAGCCATATGTCCTGCAGGAGATCCTCAGAGACTCCCTGAGTGTTCTTGCCTCATCCCCGACTGCATCAGTTGCCCCTGGGGGCAAACACCTGTATGGGAGAACATACTCAAGGTGGGGCACCTCCCAGCCTCCCTCCTCAGGGACCCCAACACCTGGTCTGTGACTCACCTGGGAGCACAGCCAGCAGGATGGCCAGGGCGGAGGCACAGCCCATGCTGGAAGCGGACAGTGAGGACAGCTCTGAACACCCCGCTGGGTGGTGGGGAGGGAATTCCTGGATTAAAAGGGTGGTTTCCCAGGTGAGTTTGCATATTCCCAGCCCTACCTTCCTGAGGAGATGTCCGAGGGTTCATAACCAAGAAACCTGGGGCTTGAGGAGAAGTAACTATTTGAGCCCCCAAGAGGGAGCAAGACTGGCACCCTGACTGCAGGCCTGGCAGGGCACTCACGTGGGAACTGCAACCTGCCAAGGGGGACATGGTCACCAGTCAACCTGACCCCAGTGTGTGGCAGGCAATTCCTGGCCTGGGTCTACTGACAAGGCAGGGCTGCCGTGCATCCTGATTGGCTCAGGCCCTCAGTGGGCAGAGCGTTAAGGGAACACCTTCATCCTCACACTTGTTAAGGAAGGAAGGGGAAGGCAGACTGAAATAGGAAAAGCATCTAGAGGGGTTGTCAGTAGGAGAGAGAGATGGTTCAAGTCTGAATGAAACAAGCACATGTTGGAATTGAGGTGCAGGGAAAGAGTGGGTCAGTGAATGGACAGGTGCTACGAGGGAACAGCAAGGCTGAGGGGGGGTGGGGGGCGGGGGCTGGAGTCATCCTGACAGCCTTCAACCTGGGTGCCAGCCAAGGTGACAAGACATCTCCTAACGGGGGTGTTGGGTGGGGAACACAATGAGGCCTCTAGGGTGAGCACATACTGAGGGTGGGGGATTCTAGCCAAACCAGCTTGATGGGATTCTTGCTAATAGTGGGCTGTGAAGAGCTGGCCCTTTAAGTCTATAGATCACAACCTGGTTGGGAAGAGATTGGGAGGAGGCTGACCAAAGCTGGTCATGGAGAGCTCCTGGTCAGGAGTTGCTTCGGCCTTGGTGGGAAGTGCCCTGGTTGGCCTCCAAGGCTTGGGCTGGGGACACCCCGTGGTGGACACAGTGGACACAGCCACATTCAGGGCAGTTGTGGTTGTCCTCAAAGCACCTGGTGTCCTGGAGGCTCTGACTCTGCTGAGCTCAGAGATGGTGACTCATTTCATGGGTTAATGCATCGGATTGTATTGTATAGTATTAACAGTCTGGCCAGATTTTCACACAGATTATCAAAGTGATCCTGGGCATGTGACACATTAAATGCCAGGGAGCTGTGGAGACACAGCCCAGGGTACACTGGGCCTGCCCCACAGACAAGCCTGATGACAAGGAACAGATATTCAGATATTCAGGGGATGAACTGGACCACCAGGAGGAAGGCTGCACCAAGGCTGTTCAGAGTGTGAGGATAACCCGACTGATTGGATTGGCCAGGGCTGAGGGCTCCTGACCTAGGAGATCAGCCAGTGGAGCTGCATGTGGACCAGAAGCAGAGGAAGGATAGGGCAAGGGAATGACAGCCTGAAGACAGGTGTGCATGCAGCTTTCAGTGTCCTGGGGATAAAGAATGGGCACCACCTGAGGGTGGTGGGATTCTGAAAGAAGACTCTCCCTGCAGGCTGCTGCTGAGCCGCCACTAAGGAGACATCTCAGGCCAGGACTGTAGGAGCCACTGTGCCCTAATGTCACCCTGAACCTCGGGGCATCCTGACCCTGTGTCTTTCTGTCAAGCAGACCGCTGGGCTGAGAAGACCATGGTTAAGTTTAGGGCTAGTCTGTGAGGAGGACAGCAGTGTGAGGATATGGAACCTGAGGATTTCTTGCAAATGTACAGTTTTCTAATTAATTACAAAGTGGGGCTGTATCTTGTTACTTTGAAATTTAGAATTTTCTGTGGTTATGAATTTGTGTGTGCAATCCAGGCAATTGGTACTTTTAGACAGTGAAATTAATATAATGAAAGCTGAGCCTGGCTGGTGTGCATCAGTGGTTGAGCATTGACCCATGAACTAGAAGGTCACAGTTTGATTTCTGGTCAGAGCATATGCCAGGTTGCAGGTTCAATCCACATGGAGGGAGTGCAGGAGGCAGTTGATAGATAATTCTCTCTCATCATTGATGTCTCTCTCTCTCTCTCTCTCTCTCTCTCTCTCTCTCTCTCTTCCTCTCTGAAATCAATAAAAACATCTAACCTAATAAAAGAGAAAAATTCAAATTGACCATACCTTCATGATGCCCACCAGCCAATCAGGAGTGAGTATGCAAATAAACTCAAAAAAGATGGCAGGTTAATTTGCATGTGCAGGCACCCAGTGGCTGGGGGTGGGGCAAGACGCTTGCGTTGTTGCTAGGCGTTCTGCACTGCCCCAGCCGCTTTGGTCCTCTGGGCACTGTGGGAAGGTGGAAAGGCGGCTGTGGCTGGAGTGAAGGCAGTGCCAGCAGCCAGGGGAAGGAAGGACCATTCTTGCAGGAATCTTCGTGCATCAGGCCTCTAGTATTTTTATAAGAAAGAAAGGCCAGGAAATCATTAGTTTTCATCTGTGTTGGGTTACACTCAATGGAAATAAACATTTTCTTCCTCTTGTTCAATTTCTTAAGTAAACACCTCTCTTACCATCATTTATTAAATTTTGAGTTTTCTCTGAAGTTATTCCAGCTATGGATTCCTCTCCAAGTTCTGCTTTGTGTCTGTGCCTTTACTTTCACCTTCACAGATATCTCACTGTGTACACAAGCTCTGGTCACTGGGGATACCTTGACATTTGTCTCACCAGCCCACCTTGCCCATCACAGGGGCTTGTCCTACAGATGGCAGAGTGTCTGACATAAGGTGTGTTTGCTGTTAGAAGTGTTCCGTGCTGGCTGTGACCTCATCTTTCACAGGCCTGTCTGTCAGTAGCATTGAGTTACCTGGTATTGCCATGGTTCATGGCAGGTCGGCTTAGCATGGGGCTGATGGCAGCTTCAGGCCATTTGTCTGACACATGTCCTGAGTGACCATCGAGGATGCACAAGTCAGATGAATATATTTAGTGAGTTGTGTGTGTTGATGACTAAAATTTATCTATCTATCATCTATCTATCTATCTATCAAAGCCTAATATGCAAACTGTCCCCTCGGGAGTTCGACCAATTGGGAGTTCAATTGCTCACTATGACATGTGCTGACTAGCAGGGGGAGGTGTGGAATGAAGGAAGGCCCTGGCCTGCAGCCAGTAGCTTCTAGGGACACTATCTGTGAACAAATTTTGTGCACTGGTCCTCTTGTTATATTTAAGATGACAAGGGGCACAAGAGTGCCTGTCTGAGGGAAGGGGTCATGTAGGGACAGTGTGTACCAGTCTGAGGACAGAGAGTGGGAGCTTATTTTTTAAAATATATTCTTATTGATTTTCAAGAGGAAGGGAGAGAGACAGAAACATCAATGATGAGAGAGAATCATGATCAGATGCCTCCTGCACACCCCCTACTGGGGATCAAACCCACAACCTGGGCATGTGCCCTGACCAGGAATTAAACCATGACCTTCTTGTTCATAGGTTGACTCTCAACCACAGAGCCACACCAGCTGGGTCAGAGAGTGTGAGGAAATGTTTTCATCCTACATTCTGTGTGGTTTACATACATTAAACGATCCTTGCATTATGGACGATATTCCACTTGTTCATGATAAAAGATCCTTTCAATATGTGCTAGTATATTGTTGACTTTGGATCTGGGTAAGGGGAGGATTCAAGATTTATTTTGAACCACACATCAGAAACAAGCCTTACTTTCATGAAGAGATTGTCATTCTACATATGGGTTTAAAGCCTCTTCCACCATAAGCACAGCAGAAAATGCAGTGCATACAAGGAAAGCTTCTATCATTGGAGAAAATACCTGAATAATAATCAACAGGAGATTTTTAGAAATAGAGATGCTAAGGATCATGTAGATAGAAATAAAGAGAAATAGGACGCTGTAAAAGGTGATTCCTTGTTACCTACATGCACATCCTCACAGTGTCTCAGTTTTAGAAGGTAACACCTTCCCAGATCCAGGGGATTCACAGTTGGGGAATTTTGGCCTCATTACTCACCTGGTTACATCAGTGATCACCCAAGCTGCATTATTCACTGGGCTCCCAGTGGAAAATATGTCAACACTTACAGAGACGAGTGGACATCCCTCACTGGAGGAGCCATTGTGATGGTGTTTCTTTATAAGGAGCCATAATTTCAATGGACCCAGACCCCTGTCTCAGTCCATCATCATCATCATCATCATCATCATCACCATCATCATCATCACCATCATAATTTTCATCATCACATCATTTTCTTACTTATAATAAGTCTTCTCATTTTCTGTAGCTCTTGGTTTTGTACACACATAAGGATGCTTTATCTCAATTTTTGCTTTTTTATAGTTGTAAGCAAAATGGATAGCCATACTCTATTTTCTTTTTTGTTTGACTTCTGACAACTGATGGTTCATTGCTGCCTCTTCTCTATCAGCTCCTGACATGGGAATTGAGTTAAAAAATCATAGTTTTCTCTTTAGATGTCATTTTGAGATTGAAACCACCCACTGGAAACAGAATTCCTCACCATCCCCAACCACCTGGACAAAATAAAGCCCTGAGCCAGTCTCCTTTCATAGCTTCATTACACCAGCTCTGACTGAAGGGCCTTTCCTCTGCTGCCCAGAGATTTCAACCATGTGCATAATAAACATCCCTTGTCCCTTAATGTTTGTGTTCATCATCAGCCTAGACATCTGCACCAAGCTATGTGGCTCCCTCTGCCTCTTCCTGGTGTCACCTACTCTTGATGCTATGAGCATGATGGCAAGTCAATGACTGTCATCACTGGGGTATTTCTTTTCAGCTTTGGGTTCAAATAACTGTGTTGGCCATGGCTAGAAATAAAGATGTTTTTCAATTTAAGGTGAGCATTCAGGTGAGCTGCACTGTTAAGTCAGCGGAGCCTCTTCTTAGATTCAGGGCATTTGGGTCAGAAAAGAAGATGATTGTCATTTGGGCACAAGAGTATTTGAAAGAGATTCTGTGCCTTTTGTCCACATGAGAAAGTTGTGTCTCTTTACAACAGACTTTTCTAACTCAAGGGCTTCCGAGGTAAGTGCAGAATCAAGAATCCAGAGGTTCCCTGAGGGAAACTGTGACATGAAGAGGAAACCACACAGGAAACCAGCCCAAACATCCAACTGCACCTGCTGTTGGGATGGGCCTTGTTTTCAGGGACCCTGATCACCCCCCTACAGGTCACAGCCCATCCTGCAGGGAGGTTTGTGTCTGGGCTCACATTGACTTCCCTTCACTGTGGGCTGTGTCCTCAGACTTGAGGCCATTGATCTGCAGATAGGCCGTGCTGACAGAGGTGTCCATGGAGAAGACAAATATTTCTGAGAAGCCCTGGGCATATGTGGGTTTCCCAGTGTCTGTGTTGATAAAGCCCAAATACTGCAGGCCTTTTCACAGGGCCTGTCTCACCCAGCACATAGAGTAGCTGGTGAAGGTGTATCCAGAAGCCTTGCAGGAGCCCTTCACGGATGCCCCAGGCTTCCTCACCTCAGCCCCAGACTGCACCAGCTGCACCTGGGAGTGAACAGCTGTGGGGAGGAGACAGGAGTGAGTGGAAATCCCCCTTGACTCTCTCTGGTCCCTTCCTCAAACCAGTGACTGAGGAGCCCCTTACCTGTAGCCATGGCCACCAGGAGGAGGGTTCTCCAGCTCCAGTCCATGCTGAGGGCTGTGCTGTGAGCACTTCTGTAGGGGAGGGTTTGGCTGTGGATGATGCCCTCAGGGCACAGACTTATCCATATTTAATCCAGTCTACCTCCTCTCTTTTGCATATTCATGAAGAAGAGTATTTCATAGCTGAGGTCTTGACCCCACCTGAGAGAAGATGGATGACACAGGGAACAGGTTCAGTGGGAGTCTGAGGGTCCAAGTCCTAATCTTGGGTGGAGGAGGTGAGTCATCTGCCAGGTTCATGACCTCTGTGCAGACAGAACTCCTCCCACTGAGAAACCAGCCTCTAGAGGACATGCTCCTCATTGTGGGCCCACCTTTGTGTGACATGGGGCCACGTGGACCAGCTCTTGGCTTTGATACCTGAATGTCTTCTTCCTGGATCAGTGTGTCTCACAAATGCTGCCCCTAGTGAGGTAATAAATCCATCCCTGCCCCAGCCCCTTACAATTCATATATCCCGAAGCCATAGAAACACCCCCTTGTGAGTAGTTCTTATGTCTCATTGAGTTTGATAAATGCTCTCATAGAACAGCATATTCACAGTCACCTCAGCAATCATGTCTAACTTTCAGTTTGGATGGTTTGTATGAAGAGAGGAAGGCCCAGGATTTAGACGAAACCCCTGCCCAGCTCCCTCTGCACCTGCTCCTGGAGCAGCAGCCTGTGCTCCTGGGCCCTGAGCTTCCCCTGTTGTTCAGCCCTGGCTCTGTAGGGGAGGGTCCTTTCAGGCTCAAAGGGCATTGACCTCTCAGTGTTTCTAGTCCAGTAGTGAAGACTGTGCCCTGATGTCAGATTGCTCCCTCAGGGACACCATGTGGTTTTGATGTCTCTAGACAGAGTGAACTTGCCTTCCTGAGCCCCAATGACTCTGGAGGGAGACCCAAACTTGGGCTTTAGGAAGCCACTAGGGAGCACTTCCCTGGAGCTCCCAGTTGCAGAGACACAGTTAACTCTCCCCTCATTGGGAAGCTCCCAGGGGCCCTGGGGCCTCTTATGTCCTTAGGTTCCTCTCGTTGAAGGTCTCATTTGAGTATCCCAGCATTGGGCCAAATCTCACAGCACTTTTAGTATTTAATAAATTACACACACACACACACACACACACACACACACTGTGATGATTTTCTTTGCTAGGAAATCCACATTTGACCCTCTTCCCTGTACATAGCACTTGGTCAGGGGCCACAAGGGAATTCTAGGCCTGGGTGTAACTTTCTTTGGAAACTGATAAAATTCACCCACCATACAAACAGACTTTGAAGAGCAGGCTCCTGTGTGTCGTGCTCTTTCAGGTCCTGTACACCCCAATGCAGGTTAGAACAGGTCAGGGGGAGTCAGAGGTGGGGATCGGTCACCTCTTTGTCTGCAGGGATGCATTGCAGTGCGTCCCCAAAGACCCCTCATTAAGCTGGGTGTACACCTCAGAACTGGGAAGGGAAGAGGCAGCAGCATTGTCAGCTGTCTGGTGAGACTGCTCTCCCAGGTCACCTGGTGGATGAGGCAACAGTGGGCAGGTGAGTAAGGCCAGCTCTGGCAGGGATCCTGGCTTCCTCAGGATCCTGGTTCCAGGATGAATTAGGAGTCTGTCTATTATTTGTGTCCATCCTGATGGTTAACTTCCCCATGGACTCCCGCCTGGTTGCCCTCAGTCCCCTGTCTCCCACATGGAGACACTCACTTCTCAGAGACCCACAGCTGCAACATCAGCCCCTGCCAGAACCTCAATCTCCTCCGGCATCAGTGTCTCTGGTTCACCCTCATTCGTAGTCCTGCGCTGAGTACGCTGTTGCGAGTGAGAATTCAGACTCCACTGGTGGTTACTCAGGCTCCTACCAGGGAGAGTTCAGGGACATCCCCATTTCCTCAGGCCCATGGGTCTGTGCTGGTCCATCAAGCACCTGGCAGGTGTGTGCCACCCCTTCCTGTAAGTCTGTGTACATTTATCCTCTATGTGGCTCTTGTCCTAATGTGTTGTCACACATGGGCCCTGCATCAAGCAGCATCCTTTCTAAACAATGTTCACAACAAAGTGATTACTGAAATTAATCTCTGTTGCTACAGAAAATGTCCATCTGGACCATTCATGCATGAAGGGGGCTGATGGCAGCTTCAGGCCCCTTGTCTGGGACGTGTCCTGGGTGACTCTGGAGGAATGCATATGTCAAATGAATAGATGAAATGGGTTGCGTGCATTGATGACTAAAATTTTATAGAAGATGGCAAGGGGCAATGGAGTGCCTGTCTGAAGTAAGGGGCCAGGTAGGGCAGTGTGTACCGGTATGAGGACAGAGAATGTGAGGTTCATTTTTTAAAATACTAGAGGCCCAATGCACAAAATTTGTGCAAGAGTAGGCCTTCCTTCCCCAAGATGCCAGCACCAGCTTCCCTCTGGCACCTGGGGCCTGGGTTTCCCTTCAGCTGCTTACAGAAACCCTGGACCCCAGCTTCCCTTGGAGCCTCGGCTTCATCTGGAAGGACATCCAGTTAATTAATATATTACACTTTTATTATTATAGATATTTTTATTCATTTCAGAGCGGGAAAGATAGAAACATCGATGGTGAGAGAGAATCATGGATCTGCCGTCTCCAGCATGCTCCCTGCTGAGGAACCAATCCGGTGGTCATGTGCCCTCACCCGAATCAAATCATGACCTCCTGGGTCATAGGACAATGGTCTATCACTGAGCCACACAGACTGGGCCAGAGAGTGTGAGCTTAAACCTGAGGGCACTGATGTCAGTGCTGTTTCCCTTTGAAGGAAATGTGTCCCCATCAGGGATGTGAGAATGGTCAGGCTGATCTTCTCATGGAGAAGGTCCTGTAGGGAACTGTTGAAGGGAATCTATAGTGACTGCTCATCACTCACCTGCAAACACAGTGCTCCTTCTCCTTCCTGGCCCCAGCGACGATGTGAGAACTTAAAGATTCAAAGAATAAGACATGTTTTTTCCTGAGACTAGACAATAACATGTAGAGGCAAGGAAAACACCCATCAAAATAGGAAACCTGCCCTTACCCCTTAGAACTTGCCCAAGAGTAGACATATGACCTGCAGGTCATGAGCTCCACCTGCTGGTTCTCAGTGTCCCTTGCTGGTCCTGAGCGCACCCTGCAGCCCAGCCCTGCTGTCTCCTTAGGGAGTTTTGTGTCAGGGCTCACACTGACTTCCCCTCACTGTGTCTCTTGTACAGTAATACATGGCCGTGTCCTCAGATGTCAGCTTGGTCATTTTAAGAGAGACTGTGCTGGTAGGGTTGTCCCTGGAGATCGTGAATCTTCCTTGAACTGCTGGAGCATACCACTGATTCTTTCCAGTTGGTCGACTCACTGTTGCCACCCACTGCAGCCCCTTCCCTGGAGCCTGGCGGATCCAGTACATGCTGTAGTTAGTGAAGGTGAATCCAGAGGCTTTGCAGGAGAGGCTCAGAGACCCCCCGGGTGGCACCATGCCTCCCCCAGACTCCACCAGCTGAACTTGGCACAGGACACCTGTAAACAGAGACACAGACTGAGATCTGCCCCATTGTGACCCAGTCCCCATGAGCCTGATGCACAGGGACGCACCTTTGGCAGTGAAGAGAAGGGCAGCCCAGATGAGCGCAGACCCCATGGTATGGACACTGAGAGGCTCACACACGAGGGCTCCTCTCCAGGTTGTGAAGGGTCCCAGTCTAGCAGGCTTTCATGAGCAGGGGAGGTGCTGCATTTGCATCTTTCCCTGAGGGCTTCTCTGAGCTGCCAGGGGGCTCCTCCCTCCCTGCAGTCAAATGGGGAGGGCCAGTAGACAAGGTTGCTTGTGCCAGGACTCAGGGGCATGTGGCTGGTCTGAATATTCTAGTAGCTCATCTGTGAATAGTGAGAAACACACTCCGCCAGGACAGAAAGTGGGGCTTTGTCAGTCCTCCAGTGCAGGTTGCACATAAAAACCTCAGGAGACATCCCGGAACAGGATTGTGGAGATGACAGTGTCCCCTAGTGGTTATTCTGAGCCTCATGGTCTGAGGACAGGTGTCTGAACCAGCTTCATGAGACAAGGCAGGAATGTCTACCAAGGAGTAGCCTTCCCTGGCATTTCGGAAGGAGTGGCAGCCCCAGTCTTGCTACTTGTACGCAGGTGGTTCTCTGCAAGGATGCCCAGGGCCTCAGGCGACCACCTTCAGAGAGAACCTGACGAACATAACCAGCCTCAGCCCAGGCCTCTAGTGCCAGGCCCTCGCTTGCACATAGGATGTGCTGTTATGAGGCCTGGTGTGCACACTCAGCATCCTGGAGTGTCCACAATGCGACACAGCAGTGCCTGTTTAGCTCAGGAACATGTTTTCTAATATTTGCGGGGGATCCTCCGTGACTGTTGGCAGCGGAGCTGTAGGGAGCGGTGAGTACAGGGAACAGACTCACCATGGACAGAGGACAGTTCCCCTGTCCAGGAGCCTAGCCCTTTAAATACAGGTCCTGAGACCCCATGTCAGTGAATTCTAGGATTGTGCCCAAGACCATATGAGTAAGTCATAGTGGAGAGGACAGCAAAGCCCTCCCTCCTCGCTCTGGGAGACAAGGAAGTGGGCTCACCTCTGCAGGGGTTGATTTTCATTCATTGCTTTTAGAGTCCCAAAGGTTATTTCCTCCATTTTTTCATGAACAAAGTCTTGAGTGCAAAGTTTTACCACCTGGGTGGTCAATAATCTTGTTGGATGATTAAGTAAAAAAAACTCTAACTCCTGGATGCAGGTCCTTGAAGAGCCCCCAGGAGCAGCTCAAGGAGAACACGCTGGCCCTTTGGTGAGCACCTGGACATGGGACTGACCTGTATTAGGTCCGCAGAGGGGAGAGCACCTGACATCCAGAGCAGGTGAGGCCATTCTAATTAGGGGTCCCCGGTCCCTTGGTGTTTACAGATGTGCCCGGGTCCGACCTGGCCAGAGGGGGGAGATGTGCCTGGGTGGAGACTGGTATACACTGTTGAGCACAGAGAAGGAAATACACCAGGTGTGCCTATGCTTATGTGGGTTTGTGTGGGTTACTCAGGTGAGCTCTTTCCCAGGAAGGAAGGAGTGAGTCTAATGAGAAAATGAGCTGTGACACTGCGGAAATTAGCAATTAGGGAGGGACGAAGATCACATTAGAGTGATAGCGGTAGACCCTGTGGGGAAAATCAGACGTGGTCACATAAGAAAATAGAGGTCAACCCTTCTGCTGTGAGCTGCCAAGGCTCCACTCCCTGCCAAGAGCCTCTGGTGTCACATCCATCTTCTCTCCCCTGGAATCCAGGCTGTGAGCTGAGAGGGAGAAGCATGAGTGGCCATCTCTTTGGAACCATGGCTTTCCTGATACCTGTCAACATGAAGAGAGAGCAGAGACAGCTCGCCTGTCTTCCTGTATTAGTCCATCGCTATAGGAGACTTGGTCTAGAGCACCTTGGGACCCAAAGGCATGGACACAATTCTGGGAAGCAGTGAATGAGATGCCTCTCTTATGGTGACCAACTATCCTCTAAAGAACATCGGTATTGATAATCCAAGAGCTAAAGTGTTAGTTTATATCTCAAGGGTTCAGGATGATGATATTGGAGACGGCACTACCTCTGTTCCCATTTTAGCAGCAGATGACTAAGGGAAGCAGAATATTTAATTTCAAAAAAGACTCATCTTCAGACCATCATTGCAGGTTGGAGAGTAGCCACAAAGGCAGCAAGACAGGCTCTGTTCAGTTCAGCAGTTGATCATGGTTCTGATTAAGATAAATCCCGCAAGAAGTAGTGAACATTGCAGGAACAACATTATCCTTCAAACTTCTTCCTCATCACAAAGATTACTCTACAAAGTTAGCTCTAGAAGCTGTTCTCTGATTGAAGGGCTCTGGTAATCTGGAGGCAATTCATGTCATCAACAATCTAGGAGGAAATCTGGTGGATTCTTATTTAGATAAAGGCTTTCTGTTGGATAAAAAATGGAGTTAATCAACCAAAATAAATTTAAAATGCTATAATTCTTATTGCAAATACTGGTATGAACACAGACAAAATAAAGATATTTGGTTCCCCTGTAAGGGTTGATTCTACAGCAAAGGTTGCTAAAATAAAACAAGCGGAAAAGGAAAAAAAATGAAGGAGAAAGTTGAATGTATTCTTAAGCATGGGATAAATTGCTTTATTAACAAGCAATAAATTTCTAATTATCCTGAGCTGCTTTTGGGGGTTGCTGTGGTATGGCTATTGAACATGTAGAATGCCTGGCTCTTGTCACAGGTGGTGAAATTGCCTCTATCTTTGACTTCTCAGAACTAGTGAAGCTTGGAAGTTGCAAGATCATTGAAGAAGTGATGATTGGAGAAGACACACTCATTCACGTTTCTGTGGTAGCCCTTGATGAGGCTTACACTATTGTTCTTCATGGTGCCACTCAGCACATTTTAGATGAAGCAGAAAGATCTTTGCATGATGCTCTTTGTGTTCTTGCACATACTGTGAAGGCTTCTAGAACAGTTTATGGAGGAAGCTGTTCTAAGCTTCTGATGGCTCATTCTGTGTCACAGCTGCCAATAAAACACCAGGTAAAGAAGCTGTTGCAATGGAGTCTTATGCTCAAGCATTGAGGATGTTGCCTACTGTTAGAGCTGGTAACGCAGGCTGTGACAATGCAGATCTGGTGGCACAGCTCTGAGCGGCCCATCACGAAGGCAATACAACTGCTGGACTGGATATGAAGGAAGGTGCTGTTGGTGATGGCAGTGCTGGGCATCACAGTGTCCAAGTGAAATGGCAGGTTCATCTGAGTGCAGCTGAAGCAGTAGATGGGACGCTGCATGTGGGTGACATCATCAAAGCAGCACCAAGGAAATGTATCCCTGATCACCACCCTTGTTAAGCTTTCCTATATGTTGTTATGCTCTGGATCAGTTCATAGCAACATTGTTTGAAGGACTTCGACTTCTTTTTTTTTAAAATTTTTAAGAGCGTTCCTATACCTATTCTTTTAAAACTATATTTTATTGATTTTTTTTATAGAGAGAAAGGAAGAGGGACAGAGAGTTAGAAACATCGATGAGAGAGAAACATCAATAAGCTGCCTCCTGAACACCCCCTACTGGGGATGTGCCCGCAACCAAGATACATTCCCTTGACTAGATTGGAACCTGGGACCCTTCAGTCCACAGACTGAAGCTCTATCCACTGAGCCAAACTGGTTAGGGCAGGACTACAACTTCTTAAAAAGACTGTGGAGTCAAAGTTTATCTATGGATCTCATATCCTTAACATTAGACATTTAGCTGATCTTTTATTTAACATGGGTCTAATTTATTTTCTCTTCATTTTCCATAAAATTCAGTTGTTTTAAAAGTCCATTTATCATACTGTGCATCAAAATAAAATTTTGAACAATTAATACAAGAAGATAGAGGTCAAAATATAACTGAGATGCGTTTGATAGTCATTAATAATGAACACACCAAGGTGAACCAACCCTCACAACTGGAGGAAGAATTAAAAGCCCAGGAGGTTTATGTTCAGGAGATGGGAAGTTCCCTCTGACATTAATTCCCCTACAAAGTGATCAGAGGATAAACTAAGAGGATAAGTTCCAGAGTATGAGCTTGGAGCAGTGGACTACGCGGTGGGGAAGAGAGGAGCATCTGTGTGGGTCCCTGGGAACCAGAATCATGAGCTATAGAGACACAGACAGAGCTCCTGTGTCCTGTTCCTTCAGGGGAGTTTAGTGCTGGATGTGTAGCAGCTGTACTGCCTCCTTTGTGGTATTTATTCTCTAGACTCTGTTGTAGGTCCAGTTTCATAAGTTGTGATATAGAAGAACCTCAGTCATAACCTGGTGTGTTTCATGAAGATATCAGCAATGATTTTATATAATAAAAGGCCAGCCACCATAAGCATAACAAATGGAATGACCAGAGACCAGAACTACCATTGCCCCTCGCCGGGCTGGCCTTGCCCCCAAGCAAAGAAAGAGGGAGGCCCAGGCCACCAGCAGTGACTCTGTGTCAGGTGTGCAGCCGGCCAGCAATCGCCCAGCAGAGGGAGGCCCAGCGCAGCCAAGCGATTGCAACCCTGCCTGTTGCCTGTAGAGGGAGCCACTGGTGGCAGGGGAGGAAGGGGTAGCACTGCACAGAGGGCAAGCAGTGGCAGTGGCAGGGGTGGGGCCAGCTGCCTGAATCAGGGGGAAGAAAAACCCCAATAGGCCCTGGTCTCAGGCGCGGCCTAGGGACCCTACCCGAGGGTTCTGGGATTGTTAGAGGGTGCAGGCTGGTCTGAGGGACCCCCCCACCAAATGCCCGAATTTTCATGCACCGGGCCTCTAGTTTAGAAATAATTAAGTTTAGGTCATGAAAATGTTGTGATTTGAAAACTGATATTAATGACAGGAAAAGGGCCTTTCTGTTTCATTCCAGTGGCCATCATAATTTATGAGACTTTCCTCATCATTAAAAACCAAAATTGTTAGCTCCTCTGATTCAAACAGCCCCTCTGTTCAAACTGAGGTACAAGAGGAGCTACTCTCAAGGCCACATTCTTTCATCCTTCTCTGCTCTTTTCAGAACTCAGGATTCATTCCCACCAATGAGTCTCTGGTTAGTAGAAAGTTCCCATCACCCCAACCCTTCAAACAAGCCTCCTTGTAAACCCTCATATCTTGGGCTGTAAGCATGTTACAGGCTTGGGGAAAGTACTGATGAGACACCTCCCTGGGACATCTGCCAGACAGTCTGCTGGAAAGTGACACAATGTAACTTTATAAGAAAATCCCCCTGGTATCTGCCCAACTTCAGTCCCAAATCCTTCTCAATTCCTTGTCACCGAGCAACAGCAGCCATTACTCTTGTAAAGTGGAAGCCAGGTTTTGTTCCCTGCCCTGTATTGACTACTGACACACGAGATCTTTCTCTTTTTGGAAAGTAAAATATATGTCCTCTCTGTATCTCTCCATTTAGTGGTGAATTCTTGCACAGCCTGAGTCACCAGCCAAACCCTTACACATGTGACCCTTGGTACTGCTGTCACCACGTCCCCACATGGTGCTGGTCAACTGAAACCTGCACCTGACTAAGTGCCACATTGTGGGGGAAAGCTACCTGGGAACATGATGGGGGGTTAACCAAGACCAAGGACACACATGGCCAGGGCTCTTGTCTCATTAGGTTGTCATCATGTTGATGTTCAGCCAGTTCCAGTTTTCTTTCCTCACTTCCCTCAGAAAGAGCCCCATAGAGTCATGAAGACACTCCGATGAGAAGATGCAGGAGCACAAGCCATTTGTGTGCTGCTTTTGTATCTTACGTCTTTCCTGAATTCCTGTTCTATTAGCTTCTCATACAGTTTTTAGGGTTTTCTATGAACAAGATCATGTTATCTGCATACAGATGAGGAGAAACATTTTAACTTGTTTTTGTCTGATATAGACATTTTAAATTTATTCTTCTTGTCTAAGTTTTCTGACAGGGACTACTAGTTTTGATAAATAGAAGTAATCAGAGGGGATCCCTTGTCCTGGTCCTGAAGTAAGAAGAGAAGCTTTGAAATTTTCTCTGTGTAGCATGATGTCACTTGTTGGCTTCTCAAATGTGGCCTTTATTATATTGAGGTCCATCTCTTCTACACCTAATCTGTTAAGAATTGCAATTCTGAAGCAATTTTATTTTTTTAAATTTTGTTTCATTGCTTAAAGTATTACAAAGAGTATTACATATGTCTCCTTTTTTCCCCTTGACCTTCCCCTGGCCTCTCCTAACCCCCCCCGCAGTGTCTTGTGTCCATTGGTTATGCTTATATGCATGCATACAAGTCCTTTGGTTTATCTCTTACCCCTCCATGGCCTTCCCGCTGTAGTTTGGCAGTCTGTTCGATGCTGCATCTATTTTTGTTCATCAATTTATAATGGTACTTATTATCCATAAATGAGTGAGATCATGTGGTATTTTTCTTTCATTGACTGGCTTATTTCACTTAGCATAATGGTCTCCAGTTCCATTCATGCTGTTTCAAATGGTAATAATTCCTTTTTTTTTTACAACAGCATAGTATTCCATTGTGTAGATGTACCACAGTTTTCTAATCTACTCATCTGCTGATGGGCACTTAGGCTGTTTTCAAATCTTAGCTATGGTAAATTGTGCTGCTATGAACATAGGGATGCATGTATCTTTTCTGATTGGTGTTTCTGGTTTCTTGGGGTATATTCCTAGAAGTTGGATCACTGGGTCAAATGGGAGTTCCATTTTTAACTTTTTGAGGAAACTCCACACTCTCTTCCATAGTGGCTGCTTTCCCACCAGCAGTGCACAAGTATTCCTTTTTCTCCTCATCCTCTCCAGAACTTGTTGTTTGTTGATCCTATCAAATAATAGACAAAGATGCAAATTGACCGTGCCTTTGCTACACCCACCATTGGCTAATCAGAGTGATATGCAAATTAACCACCAACAAAGATGGCGGTTGATTTGCATACATAGGCGCGAAGAGGCGGAACGAAGCCTGAAGGCGGCTCCGGCCAGCTTGAGCAGCAAAAGGCTTGAAGGCGGCTCCAGTCGGAGTGAAGGCCTGGGTCCCCGGTGCCAGAGGAAAACCGGTGCCGGCAGCCAGGGGAAGGGAAGACCTATTGCATGAATCTTTTCATGCAACAGGCCTCTAGTTTGTTAATAAAAGTCATTCTGAAAGGTGTGAGATAGTACATCATTGTTGTTTTGATGAAGCAATTTTCAATGTAAAGACTTTATTCTGTATCTATTCATATTTTTTGTTTGACTGCTGACAACTGATGTCTTATTTTTGCCTCTCCACATGCCACACACCAGAAATCCGATAAGAAACCATGGTTTTGTCTTTAGGTGTCATTGGGAGATTGAAACCACACAAGCCCCTGGAAGAAGAATTCCTCTCCTCTCCTACCATCTCACCAAGATAAAAGCCTTGAGGCTATTGGGCTGGGCTTTCCCTGGAGCTTGGTTCTCTTTACATGTGGGAAGGACCTTGTTCTGTGAGCTGTGGGAGACTCAAGACAAGGTTAAAACACACATGTGAAAACACTCTGCTCACAGTTACAAAGGTGCAAATTAATATTTGCACACACACACACACATGCACCATGCACACTCACACGCTCACACACACAACTCCCAGTTCCCAGGAAGGGAACCCATCCCCAGATTTCTGAGGGGATGTGGAGGCTCTGAATCTCAGGGGACTATGATGGGTGGACCCTGACATCAGGAATATCTAGGTTCTCATCACTGGGCCTATCGGTGCCATTATATGACAGGACTTTGCAGACATGGTTAAGTTGAGAACGAGGGAGCTAAGGGTGCTGACATGAGAATTACCCTGGCCACCTGCTGGGACTTTCCTGTAACCACAAGGGTCCCCTTCAGAGGGAAACAAAGGAAATCAGACTAAAAGTTTTTTAATCATTGAAACCAGACATTGGGATGGGTTTGCACATCCACCTGAGCGAATGACGACCAGGAGGGAAGCATGAGGTAGAGAGAATGGAGAGCTGTGGTGGGAGGTGCTAGGGGATGATCCTCCTCGCATTGGCCCAGGTGGGCCTGTCAGAGGGAAACACGCAGACAGATGGGCCTGTCAGAGGGAAACGTGGGGACAGATGGGCCTGTGGGTCACAGGGCTCGAGCTCAGCAAACAGGGACCTGGGCTGCACTGGGGTCTCTCTTGATGGGAAGGTTTCACAAACCCAGGATGAGGAGAGCATTCAGGATGATCTCCTTGCAGAGAAAGAGACATAGAAAATACAAAGACTTGATGAAGGAGAGTCCTCATCACTGCCAACATGTCACCTGCAAACAGACTATGTTCCTCCTTCATTGTTGACTGCGGTGAGAATATGAGAAAGATGAATCATCCCTGGAGGCAACTGAGAGCTTGAGAGGAAATCCCTGTGCCCAATAGGAAGGCCCCGCCCTCTCTGCTCCCTCTGCCCCAGCTCCTAGGGCTATTCTCTGTGCTGTGGGTCCTGAGCGCCCCCTGGTGTCTTGAGTGCTCCCTGCAGCCCAGCCCTGCTGTCTCCCTCAGGGCACTTTGTGTTTGGGCTCACACTGACTTCCCCTCACTGTGTCTCACACAGTAATACACAGCTGTGTCCTCAGTGGTCATGGAGCTCAGCTGCAGGGAGAACTGGTTCTAGGACTTGTCTATGGAGATGGAGGTTCGGCTCTTGAGGGAGGGTCTGTACTTAGTGTCTCCTTTATGATTTATGCATCCCATCCACTCCTGCCCCTTCCCCGGGGCTTGGCGTATCCAGATCCAGTCATAACTACTGGTTGTGATGGAGAATCCAGAGACCATGCACGTGAGGGAGAGGGTCTGCGAGGGCTTTACAAGTCCAGCACCCGACTCCTGCAGCTGCACCTGGGACAGGACACCTGGGGACAAGGAGCATCAGTTCTGTCATTCACGTGCAGTCATAGCCATCCCATGACCCCTGTCTGACCCCTGAGACCCTCACCTTCTGGGGCTGTCACCAGGCACAGGAGAAGACCCAGCAGTCTCATCTTCTTCTGACCACAGCTCTGCCTTCCCAGAGACCTCAGCCCCGTGTGAGGAGAGGGCTGTGAGCCTGCACAGAGAAGGAGAGGATGTACCCTGGAGCTTGAGGAGAAATTTGCATGTGGCTCAGCATGTCCCTTATAAGTAGAGGTACTGAGGTAGGTATTCTCTCGTCATTGTGGGTCCCATGTTGAGGCATTTCTTTCCTTGACCTCACTCAACAGGTTACTCATGGAATGGGGCCCACTTGGCTCATAAGATTCACTGGAATTAGATCAAGGACAACCTCTCCTGAGCAGAAGAAATGTTGGACTAGATGAGTAGGTTACATTGGTGAATTTTCATTCATCTTTCAAACAAATTTCATAGGGATTACCTCTTGTTTAGATTCTGAAATCCAACACTTACATATACCTACAATTACAAATGTTTATCATCATCATTTTATATACTAATTATGTTCACCTTGGTGCAAGCCATTTGAAAAGCATTGCCATTTTTTTCTGTCACAATGTCTTCATTTATGAGTTTACTTTGATATGAGTAAATGCTTCCCAACCACAGGACAAAGAGATTCCCTTAATTCTTGATGTTGGAACTTTTTTTATCTTTTATAACACACTGTGCAAAATCTTCCCTTATGCAAGTCCGTGGCTTAGTGCAAAGACCCCAAACTAATAACATCCAAAATAATCATGTTTTAACCTGAAGAAGTAATTGGAAATAAAAACAGTGATTAAGCATGTGTAACATTGAGAATCTTTCATATCTTGAAATGTTATGGCAGCCTGTTAAGTGACCTGATTTCTCAGTCTAGTGTTATCAGTGATGTTGGGGTTCAGAGTGAGGGAAATTGGAGAATTCCTACCATAGTTTCTCTCACAGGAAAGGGAACTTCAACCCTGTCAGGAATCCCTCACTCCCTGCCTCCCTCTGCTCTGTCCCCGGGGATGCTCACCTAGGTGAGAGCGTACTGGGCTCTCCCCCATAACATACAACATCCTTAATGTGTAATGCACACATTCTCCATCAGGCACTTGATTTGTAGAGATAGTCTCTCGCTAAGCCTGCCATTTAATTTCCTTGATGGGATATTTGGTGGGACAAATGATTTTACTTTTATTAAAGTTCAATTCATCACTATTTTAATGGGACTTGTTTTGGGTGATTTTACAAAGAACTACCCAGAAAATTCTGAGCCTCAACTGTCCGTGTGATCAGCTACAGCACCCACAGGGACTGGAGCAGGTCCTGGTACCAGGGGTGCTGCTTGGAAACTACCCATAAATCTAGACGTGACTGTGGAACTGGGTGAGGTGAGGAAGCTTGCTTTGAGTCACATGACAGAGATATGACTGATATTCATTGAAAGAGTTACTGGACATGTGGGTTGAAAGTCTCTTCCAATAAAGGTCCACAAGGAAGTGTAGGGTATGAAAGAGACAGCTTGTATCATTGCAGGAAATACCTGAATAATTAGGAACAGGGGTTTGAGAGAAGTAGAAACATTAAGCATTCTGAAGGTAGGGATCAAGAAAAATAAGCAACGTGTCACTGTAACGTGTTGGGAACAGGGTCACTGTTTCCTACATGCACATTCCTAGTGTCTCTCTTCTAGAAGGTAACACCTTCCTAGGTCCAGGAGATCTGCACATGGACACCTTTGGGTTCAACACTTAGAGGGAAGGGTGGACACCCCTCACTGGAGAAGTCATGGTGATGATGTGTGTGTATGAGGAGCCTTCATTCCATTAGACCAGGGCTCCTGTCTCAGTCCATCATCCTCATTGTCATCATCATCATCATCATCAGCAGCAGCAGCATCACAATTTGCTTACTTATAATCATGCTTCTCATTTTCTATGGACATAGTAGTTGTCCACACACAATTCCTTTTCATCAGAAAAGAAAGCAGGCATCTACTCTTCAGATACCATTGGAGATTGAATCCCTCCACCCCCAAATATATGTTGACACCAAGCCTTAGTGAAAATCAATGGCCTTTGATAAAGTACACATTCCACCAAGATAGGAAATCATCTCCATATTGTAGGTGGGTGCTAGGGGAGAGATTTAGCTGTTGCAAATCAGAGGCTAGTGCTTGACCAAAGAGGTAGGGACTATCTCAACAACCCTGGGGGAGGACTGTCCAGGTTAGTTGTCTAGTGATTCCAGTAATGGAATCAGTCCAGGTGAATGCAAACAGATCCCATGTGTTAGGACTAAGGGGGATGGTGAAGAAAGTGTCCTTCAGATCTAACACCATGCAGTGGGTGGTGTCGGGTGGTATTTGAGAGAGTATAGAGTAAGGGCTGGGTACCCCTGGGGTGATGGGTAGGGTGGCTTCATTGATTGTCCTAAGGTCTTAAACTAAGGTATAGGAGCCATTAAGTTTCTTTACAGTGAGTATGACAATTTTGGCTGGGGAGGCTGCCTCCATGAACAGGTTGGAAGAGAGAAGTTGGTCAGTAATAGGTTTGAGGCCAAGCAAAGCCTGAGGTGTTAGTGGACATTGAGTTTTTTTGGGAAATTGCCTTGGAGTTTGAGTTTACCTATACGATGGGATGATGAGAGGCTATAGAAGGATGAGAGGTATCCCAAACACAGAGATTTACTTGGGTCAGCCATGGTGGGAGGGAATAGGTGGTAGGGTCAGAAAGTGCAGCCCCTATGGCAAGGAGCAGGACCCTTTGGGACTATGTGGGCGTGCTTTTTGGGCCCTGGGATGAGGAGGGATGTACCTATTTTAGCTAAAATGTCCCATCCTAGCAAGGGTGTGGGACAGTTGGGCAAAACTAGGAAGGGGTGTGTGAAAGTCTGCCTGGATATCAGGGAGGAGTGGGGTGCTAAGTGGGTAAGTACACTTTGCCTACAACAGAGATAGGGGGAGGGAGGATGAGCCCAAGTATCCAGGCAGAACTGAGTATGTTGCCCCTATATCTAAGATGAAAGAAATGGGTTTACCTGTCACCTTTAATATTACCCGAGGTTCTGCAGCGGTGATGGTTAGAGCCAGGGCTGTGTGGGAACCCAGTCCGGTCAGCTACTAATATACACCATTAGGTCCAGGAGCCCTGAGACTGAGAATCCATCTGGGAGGGGAATTTGCTTGCGCCTGTGTAATCCCATCTCTCAGTTAGAGGCCCCACTGGACAGAATGTTGAAGGGCTGGAGGAAGTCTCTGCTGAGGCAGGAACTGGCCCAGTGACCCTCCTTGCAGCAGGGGAAGCAGGGGCGGGGTGGGGTTCCCACCTCAGTGGAGCCCTTGACTCTCTCACTGCTCCCCTGTTTGGGCGCTCTTAGTGAGGAGGCAGCAGCATATAGTGGGCATCATCTCTTTCCAGTCTGGATTCTCACAGGCCGCCTCCCTGTCCTCTCTCTCTTTCCTTTTGCCTTTCTGCCTGTCCCTTTTCTTCCTGTCTGTTTTTTAAAAACTTTAATAACAACCTGTATACATTCTTGCTGGGGTGATTGAGGGCCCTGTTCTAATTTTTGTAGTATTTTGCGAATATCTGGTGCTGATTGGCTGATGAAATGGGTATGGAGAAAGAGGGCTTCCTCGCGGGATGCAGGTGGCCTCTGCGGGAAAGGTGGCAGGATTTTCATCTGGATTTTGGGTGATTTCTATGACTGTCACAGTTGATGGCTTTAAATCCTGCCTTTCACATTCCCTCTAAAAGACAAGTAAGGGCCCTAACCGATTTCGCTCAGTGGATAGAGCATCAGCCTGCGACTCAAGGGTCCCAGGTTCGATTCTGGTCAAGGGCATGTACCTTGGTTGTGGGCACATCCCCAGTAGGGAGTGTGCAGGAGGCAGGTGAATTGATGTTTCTCTCTCATCGATGTTTCTAACTCTCTATCCCTCTCCCTTCCTCTCTGTAAAAAATCAATAAAAATATATTTAAAATTTAAATAAATAAAAGACAAGTGAGAGCATGGGCCATCTAAGGAAAGCTCCTGTTTGGCTGTTGGAATTGCATTGGTGCCTTGCATTCCCTAAATTTGTCTGGATTTTCAGTGAATAATTTGTTGGTGTGAGCTGTAGCAGCTGACCAGTTGCAATCCTTTTCCTCAGAGTGGTTGTGGAAGTGAGAATGACATATACATCTTGATAAGCCACACCATATGCTTGAGTTAAATATTTAAATTATTTTGTAAATTTGGTTGGATCATCTGAGAAGGAGCCTAAATCTCTTTTCTATTTGTGTGAGATCCAGACAGGAAAATGGGACATGGACTTTCATGATGCCCTGTGGTCCTGCAACCTCCCCAATACACCCGATGGGGAGGGAGCTTTGGCCTCAGGGGGAGGAAGAATCCCGATGGAGTATGGGGGGAGATGGAATGGACATTTCATCTCCACCTCACACTGGACACCTGCAACCACAGAAATGTCCTCATTAGGAAACTCTCACACGTCTACTGTTTCTCACACTCACATCCACTCACAATACTCAGTGTTTCTCCTTCTCCATAAATTACCTCTCAAAATAGCAACAAGGAAAACCCAGTTGAGCCCCAACCCCATGGTGAGTGGCCTGTGTTCAGTCCTAATGTGGGAATGGGAACACCTGGGGATCCCGGGGTTGGGGACCTATCCCAGAGCTTCAGGTTCAGGGCTGGGCTGGTTTTTATGAGCAGAGAGGGCCCTATTTGCATGTCCTCCTGCTATATAGGGAGCTCTGGGGTTGGAGACCTACAGGGAGAGCAGTACCTCCGTGCAGGTGAGAGTGTTCTGGGGGAGGATTGTGGTCGTGATAACATTTCAATAACTAAATACTAAATTCTAAGTAGGTATAGAGTTTGACCAAGTGTCCACATATTAACAGTGAACAAAATATTTGGCCTATGCCCTCCCTGTGGACCCCACTGATGCAGGAGACCTGTACAAAGACCCTGAAGAGAAAATTTTCATAAAAACAAGGAGAAGGTTTAAAATGAC
This sequence comes from Myotis yumanensis, assembly GCF_028538775.1. Taxonomy (NCBI): domain Eukaryota; kingdom Metazoa; phylum Chordata; class Mammalia; order Chiroptera; family Vespertilionidae; genus Myotis; species Myotis yumanensis. The sequence goes on from NW_027223773.1 coordinate 16,584,755, forward strand.
AGATGCCTTTGACAGTCACCAGTAATGACAATCAAGAGAAATCAAATCTCACAACCTGAGAAAGACGTAAAAATGCATGAGGTTCATGTTCAGGAGACAGGAAGTTCCATCTGACACTATTTATACTGCAAAGTGATCAGAGGATAAACTAAGCCCAGAGTGTGAGCCCAGAGCCTGTGGACCAAGTGCTGGGGGAGAGAGGAGCCTCTGTGTGGGTCCCTGGGAACCAGAAGCATGAGCTATAGAGACACAGATAGAGCTCCCAGTCCTCTCTCTTCAGGGGAGTTTGGTGTTGGACATGTAGCAGCTGCACTGCCCTCATTTCTTTTCCATCTTCTAGAGTCACTTGTGAGACCCGTTTCTATCATTGGTGATGTAGGTGACACTCAGTCAGAACTAGGATTTGGTAGTGAAGATGCAGGTAAAGAGTAGGGGTAATTAAGTTTAGGTCATGAAAATCTTGTGATTGGAAACCTGATGTCTGCATGTGCCCCTTTGGACCAATATGACCATGTGCCTATATGATGGGGGTCACCTGGAACCTGCACCTGCCTCAGTGCCTCACTGGGGGGAAAGCTACTTGGGGACATGATGGGGGGTTAACCAAGACTGAGGACACTCACTTCCAGGGTTCTTGCTTCATTAGGTTGTCATCTCCTTGTTGTGTAGCCAGTTCACGTTTTCTTTCCTCACTTTCCTCTGAAAAAGCCCCATATATTTCCTAGAGTCATGAAGACACTTAGATAAGAGTGTGCAGGTGCACAAGTCATTTTTGTGTTGGTTTTGTATCTTACATCTTTCCTGAATTCTAGTTCTATTAGCTTCTCATACAGTTTTTAGGGTTTTGTATGTACAAGATCATGCCACCTGCATAAAGATAAGGAGAAATATTTTAACTTCTTTCTTTCTGATTTAGACATTTTAAATATCCTTTTCTTGCCTAATTATTCTATGTTGTGATGTAAGAAAAAAAGCTTTGATATTTTTCTCTGTGCAACATGATGTCACTTGTTGGCTTCTCCAATGTGACCTTTAGTATATTGAGATCCATCACTTCTACACCCAATCAACGATGACTTTTAATTCTAAAGCGATTTTCAATTTTAAAGGCTTTATTTTATATCTATTTATATGATGGTATACTTTATCCTTCATTCTGTGGACGAGATGTATCACATTTTCTAACTTACATATCTTGAACCATCCATGCATGCTAGGCCGGTATCCCACTTGATCATGGTAAATGATCCTTTCAGTGTGCTGTTAAGTTTCCTAGTATATTGTTGAGGATTTTTTCATGTATATCCATCAGAGATATTGACCTGCCATTGTGTATGCTTTTATTTGGCTTTAACATGAGTATAATGGTCACCTCAATAAATTTGTTTGGAAGTCTTGCCTCTTTCTTTAATTCTTGGAATAGCTCAAGAAGAGTTGATTAGAAAGTTATCAATTCTTATTTGACATTCTGGTAGAAATCACTCTTGAGTCCATTAGGTCATTAGATCTTATTTGCTGGTATGTTTTCAGTACCACCTCAATTATTTTTTAAATTTGTGGCAATCTAGCCAATTTGGGTTTCAGTTCCTAATTTCAGCTCCTACTAAGTGAACTGAGAAATACAACTGTTGATCTTCACAGGGTGTGATCAATTTTGAAATAATAGTTGTTTTCAGACTACATATTTATTTCATCTGGCATCCAGAGAATGAAATATAACCAAATTTTTATATCGGATTCATAAAGTACAGTGTGTAGCTACATGGACAGTTTTATATCACTGTTCATGGGTGAACACATGTCTTTTCCAAAAACAAGTGTGTGGCTGTGTGTGTGACTGTGTGTGTGACAAAATGTCTATGTGACTCTGTGCTTCCTGGGCAAATAGTAAGAGAATGGTTATGGATGCAGGGTGTCCCATGGACAGCTCCTGGGATTCCCACATGCTTGCGATGCACATCTCACCCACAGTGAAGCTAGAAAACCTTAGATCCAGGAAGAAAGCTGGAGGGAGGAGTTTGTTGACTCTGAGGCACATCCCAGCCTCAGAGTCACCTGTCCCCACTCAGCTCTCATGCTGTTCATTCCCAGATACAGAGTGGGGCTGGCACTGCTTCCTGTAGGACAGCAGGGGCCCCTTGTGTGGATGGATGTGGGGCTCCCTGTGTTTGGTGCACTGAGCTGACAGCTCTTTTGGGAGTCAATGTGGACCCAGAGAGGATGGGTGAGGTCCCTGAGCCTTGAGTGTGCTCAGGCCTTTCAGTGGAGGGAGGGCCCTGTGATCTCCTTGGAACCAGGAGGGGGAGGACACACAGAGAGTCAGACCCTGAGGGTAACTGTGATCTCTAAGGGATGGAGGGGGAGCTGTACACATAGCCCAGTCCCAGCAACCTACCTGCAAGTTCAGACTCCTAAGTGAAAAGTTCAAAAGACAGTGAAAAAAGACACTTTTAGAATTTGTGAAGGAGACTTGGTGAAGGAGAGTCCCCATCAGTGCCAACATGTCTCCTGCAGACAGACAATGACCCTTCCTCATTGTTGTCTGAAGTGAGAATATGAGAAGGAAGGATCCTGCCTGGAGGCAGGTGAGAGCTGGAGAGGAAATCCCTGAGCCCAATAGGAAGGCCATTCTCCCGCCCCACCCCCCCAACCCCTCCCCCCCCACACACACTCTCCCCCTCTGCCTCTGCTACTAGGGTTGCTCTCTCCACTGTGGATCCTGAGAGCCCCCTGGTGTTCTGAGTGCCCCCTGCAACCCATCTTTGAAGTCTCCTTCAGGGAGGTTTGTGTCTGGGCTCACACTGACTTCCCCTCACTGTGTCTCACACAGTAATACATGGCCGTTTCCTTGCCCTCAGCTCTCACGCTGTTCATTTGCAGACATAGTGTGTTCTCTGCATTGTCCTGGAGATGGTGAATGAGCCCTTCTCAGAGTCTGCATAGGATTTCTGACTTTCATCTTTCCATATAACCGCCACCCACTACACCCCTTCCCTGGAGCCTAGCGGACCCAGTTCATCCAGTAGCCTGCACACTGTACACCAGCAAACACAAAGACGTCCTGGTCAGGAAACTCTAACATGTCCACTCTTTCTCTCACTCATGACCAGTCACATACTCAGTGTTTCTTGTTCTCCATAAATTACCTCTTAAAAGAGCCACAGGGAAAACCCAGGTGAGCCCCAACACCATGGTGAGTCCTTTATGTTCAGTCCTGAACAGGGAATGAGAACACCTGGGGATCCTGGGGCTGGATTCCTGTCCCAGAGCTGCAGGGTTAGGATGGGCTGGATTTTATGAGAAGAGGGAGCCCTATTTGCATGTCCTCCTACTATATAGGGAGCTCTCATATTGGACTCAGACAGAAAGGACAAGGTCCCAGAGTGTTACATGTTCAAGCATGCTCTGTTACGAATTACTCCTCACACCCAGGTCAGTGCCCTCCCCACTAGACTCACCTGCTGTATGAGACCTGTACAAAGACCCAGGAAAGACATTTTCATTAAAACAGGTAAGGTTTAAATGAGAGATGCCTTTGACAGTTTCCAGTAATGAGAACCAAGAGAAATCAACCCTCACAACCTGAGAAAGAAGTAAAAGTGCAGGAGGTTCAAACTGCAGGAGATGGGAATTTCATCCGACACCATTTCCCCTACAAAGTGAACAGAGGATAAACTAAGACCAGAGTGTGAACCTGGAGCCAGTGGAGCAAGTGTTGGGGGAGAGTGTCGTGTCTGTGTGGGCCCCTGGGAACTATAGAGACACAGACAGAACACCCAGGTTCTATTCCTTCAGGGGATTTGGTGCTGAAAGTATAACAGCTGCACGACCTCCTTTGTGGTGTTTCTTCTCCAGACTCTGTTGTAGATCCAGTTTCATACATTGGGATATAGAAGAATCTCCGTCATGCCCAGGTGTGTTTAGGGGAAGATGTGGGTAATGATTTAGGAATAACTAAGTTCAGGTCAGGAAAATGTTGTTATTGGAAACTTTGATGTTAGCATGTGACCCTTGGGACTGCTGTCTCCATGTCCTGGCTCAGCTTCAGGTCTATTTTCGGTGATCCATCCTCAGGTTGCCTGCAAGTGGATTGACCTGTGAGAAGGGTGTTGGTGGATATAGAGGGGCAGATGGTTTTTTATGGGGACTGCTCAGCGTATGAGGCTGTGGGAGGAGCAGGAAAGAGTCAGAAGGGTTCTGGCCATGGAGCTCAGTGTCTCTGAGAGATCTAGGAGAATGTAGACAGTAGAAGGCAGCTTGGGAGTTTTCTCTCCTCTTGAATTTAAAGAATATTTTGAGAGAGATAAGGGTTAGTTCTCCTTTGAAAGTCTGGTGAAATTCACCTGTGAAGTTATCTGGTTCAGGATTTTTGATTGCTTGAAGTTTTTGGGCTCCTGCTTTGATTTCATTAGGTTAATTTGGTCTATTTAGATGTTCTGATTGTTCCTGATTCAGTTTTGAAAGGATATATGTTTCTAGGAATTAAGCATGTTTGCCTTTGTCAGTGGTTGGCAAACTGTGACTCTTGAGCCACATATGGCTCTTTGGCGCCTTGAGTGCAACTTTTCCACAAAATACCACATGCCGGCGCGCAGTACAGTGACATTGAAACTTCGTGGCCCATGCGCAGAAGTTGGTTTTCATCCTGAGCAAGTCTACTTTGAAGAAGTGGCCTTAGAAGAAGTGGAGGTGTAGGTTGGTTGGGCTACTGGAGACACAGTGCAGGCCAGCCACGGGATATGCTGTGCGGGGGAGGGACGCACGATTCATGCAGGAGTTGAGTGAGCCAGTCAGCAATCTCATTGTGTGGTGGTTACTGTTAGTTGTGTCCACAAATCGCACGCGGGTGACAAAAGTACCTACTCAAAGCATAAAGTTACCTGTATTTTTCCAACCAGCTGCAAATCCTACAGGTATTTTTGTCATCAATTTAAAAATTGTAATTCTTTTGTGTTGGTGGCTTTGTAATTATAAACTGAAACATGTTTTTAGGTTCCCTGTTTGAAATTGCTACAAAGAAGAAGCAAAGAAAAACAGAAGATGAAAACCATGAATTTAAAGTTGAATTTAAACTCGAATGTATCTACTTATACAGTTTAAGTTTAAAAAATTTGGCTCTGAAAGGAAATTTCAATTGTATTGTTGATATTTGGCTCTGTTGACTAATGAGTTTGCGACCACTGGCCCATGTGGTCCAATATATTGGTATATGGTTGTTCATAGTAGTTTATTACAATCCTTTGTATTTCAATGGTTTTAGTTGTTACTTCTCTTTCATTTTTATTTTATTTGTGTGCACTGTCTTTATTTCTTGATGCGTTTGTTTAAAAGTTTGTCAATTTAGTCTATCCTTTCAAACATCCAATTCTTGGTTTAATTAATTTATTTAGACTGTGTTTTATTTATTTCTGCTAAAGTCTTTATTCTTTCCTTTCTTCTACTCACTCCAGGCTTTTTATCTCAGTTCTTTAGATTGTTTATCTCTGTTCCTATTTCCTTAGGTGGGCTTGTGATGGTGTAGATTTTCCTCATATAACTGCTTGTGCTGTACCATAGATTTTGGGTTGTTGTGCTTTCATTTTCATTTGTTTTAAGTTAACTTTGATTTCTTCCTTTATCTCATTGGTAACCCATTCATTGTTCAGTATCATGTTCCTTAGTATCAATGATGTTATGTGTTTTTCTGTTTTTATTTTCCTTGTGGTGATTTCTAACTTCATACCAGTATAATCAGAGAAGATGCTTGATATGGTTTCAATCTTCTTAAACTTATTGAGATTTGTTTTGTCTATTAACAGGCAGTCTATCCTAGAAAATGTTTCATGTGCACATGGAAAGAATGTATATTCTGCTGCTTTGGGATGGAATGCTCTGAAGATTTCAATTAAACCCATCTGCTCTAGTATGTAATTGAAGATCTGTGTTTTCCTGTTGATTTTCTGTCTGAAAAATCTATCCATTGATGTCAATGGGGTGTTTAAATGCCCTGTTATGAACATAGTACTGTCGATCTCTCTCTATATGTCCGTCAAGATTTGCTTTTTTAAAATGAATTTTTATTGATTCCAGAGAGGAAAGGAGAGGGAGAGAGAGATAAAACTTCAATGATGAGAGAGAATCATTGATTTGCTGCCTACTACATACCCCCTACTAGGGATAGAGCCTGAAACCTGGGCTTGTGCCCTGAGTGCCAATGCAGCTCTGACCACTGGTTCATAGGTCAGTAGTGCTCAAACACTGAGCCACACAGCCAGGCTAAAGATTTTCTTTATATATTTAAGTCCTCCATTGTTAGGTTTATAAATGTTTACCAGAGTTACAGCCTCTTGTTGGATTGCTTCTTTTATTATTCTGTAGTCTCTTTCTTTGTCTCTTACTGTAGTCTTTGTTTCAAAGTCTATTTCATCAGATATAAGTATTGATATCCCCAGTTGTATTTTCATATCCATTTGTATGAAATTTATTTTTTCATCCCTTTACTTTTCTCTGTGTGTATCTTCCATTCTGGAGTATATCAATTGTGGATATCATATATGTGAGTTTTGCTTTCTTATCCAATCAGCTACTCTTTGTCTTTTGATTGCAGCATTTAATCCATTTACATTTAAAGTGATGATTGATTGGTACATATTTATTGCCATTTTATGTTTTCACCTCTGTATTTTTCCTTCTTTTTCTCCTCCTCCTACTCCTCTTCTTTTTTTCTAGCAGATCCGTAACATTTCTTGTAATACTGGTTTGATAGTAACAAACTCCTTTAGCTTTTTCTTGTCTGGGAAACTCTTTGTTTTGCCTTCAATTTTAAAGCCTTACTTGGTAAAGTAGTCTTGGTTGTAGGTTCTTGCTTTTCATCACTTTGAATATTTCTTGCCAATCTTTTCTGGCATAAAATATTTCTGTTGATAAATCAGCTGACATTCTTATGGGAGCTGCCCTGTAGTTAATTAAGTACCTTTCTCTTGCTGCCTTTAAGATTCTCTCTTTGTATTTAATATTTGTCACTTAAATGATCCTGTGTCTTGATGTGGGCCTCTTTGGGTTCATCTTATTTAGGACTCTCTGTGATTCCTGTACTTGTGTGTGTGTTTTTTCCTTCACCAGTTTAGGGAAAGTTTCAGTTATTATTTCATGAAATAGGTTCTTGATCACTTGCTCGGTATCTCCTCCTTCTGATACCACCATGATGCAGAAGTTGCTTCATTCCATGTTGTCTCAAATTTTCCCAAAACTATCCTCATATTTTTTCATTATGTTTTTCTTCTCTGAATGTCCTCTCCCACTACTTTTTCGCCAAAATCATTGTTTTGATCATCTGCTTCATCCAACCTACTTTTAATTCCTTCCAGTGTATTCTTGATGGAAGATACGGTATTCTTCATTTCAAACTGGCTCTTCTTCAGAGTCTATGTAATTTTTCATGCCATTGTAGTTCCCAATGAGTTCATTGAGCATCCTGATAACCACTACTTAAAACTCTATATCTGAGAAATTGCTTGCCTCCTTTCGATTTAGCTCATTTTCTGGAGATTCCTCTTTTTTGTTCTGGGGCCTTTTTCTTTGTCTCCCCAATATGGCTGTCTCTTTGAGTTTCTTTCTATGTATCAGATAGAACTGATATGACTCCCAGTCTTTGCGGGGAGGCCTTAGGTAGTAGGTGTCCTGTGAGCCCCATTGGTGCAGTCTCCTTGATGTCTTGAACCTGATGATCTGCAATGTCCCTATGTGTGTTATGGGGGCCCTCTTTTTATAATTGGGCATTGATTTCTCTTGTCCCATTCATGGCTGGTATTGACCTTCAGACTGGCTGACTGTGAGGCTCAAACCAGACCACATCATGGAATTGAAATACAGATGCTGACAACCTAATACAATACAATACCATGCAAAAAATAAGAATAAAACACCATCACCACCATGAATAAAAACAAACACAAAAGAAAAATTAAAAAGAATAAGGAAAGAAGAAAAAGAATAGCAAAAATATGAAAGGAAAGAAGGAAGAGTAAGGAATAAGGAATGTAAATGGGAAATAATAGAGTAAGAAAAGAGAAAAATCCTATCTAATAAAGAGGAAATATGCTAATTGACCCTCATGCCATCACAAAGATGGCAGCATCCACAACCAATAAGGAGGAAATATGCTAATTGACTGCCCACCCTCAAAGATGGTGGTGCCCACAGCCAAAAAGGAGGGAATATGCTAATTGACTTCACATCCTCAATGGTGGCAGCACCCAGAGACACAAGATGGCTGCACCCAGTCCCCACAGCCCCGCTGGGGAACAGGCACATGGCAGGCCAAGACTGCTCCCAGCCTGGAGCACAGGCAATCTTTGGAGGGTGGTTGCCCAGCTGCCCAGGACAATCTGAAGCTCAGGTAACCAGGGCCAGCCAAGGCTTGTGCTGCTGGCAGTGGCAGCAGCAGAGCTGTGATGAGGGGGTTGCCTTCCCATGATCGCAAGGTCACTTCCCACCCCTGAGGGCTCACAGACTATTAGAGGGGTCAGGCCAGGCTGACGGGCCCCGACTCCAGTGCATGAATTTTCATGCATGCACCAGGCCTCTAGTAAGAAATATAAAATGCAGTAGGAAAAAAAATGAAAAACAAAATATAATGAAAAGAATTTTTTTTAAAAATGGCATTCACCTCAACAGAGTATGTTGTACCTGCTGTGATCTCCCTTTGGATATGCTGTGTGTGAGGGTTGTTGGATGCTGCTCTAATGTTGGCTGAATATGGCCAGTGGGTGTACTGGTTTTGGGCCTCCTGGGAGGTTCTCTGCTGAAGGCCAATCTTTTCTATTTTTTAAAATATATTTTATTGATTTTTTACATAGAGGAAGGGAGAGGAATAGAGAGTCAGATACATTGATGAGAGAGAAACACCGATCAGCTGCCTACTGCACTCCCCACACTGGGGATGTGCCTGCACCCAAGGTACATGCCCCTGACTGGAACCGAACTTAGGACCTTTGAGTCAGCAGGCCGACACTCTATCCACTGAGCAAAACTGGTCAGGGCAAAGGCCAATCTTAAGTGTTGTCTATGCCTAGCCCTTGGCAGCCAGTTTGAAGATTTAAGTGACCCAAAGTTTGTGGTGCCTCTGCTGGGCTTGGCTGTTCATAGGAAGAAACAAGCTGAGCTCCAAGCCTGGTGTTTACCACCACAGAGCACAGGGTGGGGTCAGCAAATGTCCCAAGGCAACCCTGGATCCTCCTTTTCCAGCCTCCACCTGCTGATTGGCTGTTAATCTTGGTACCTGGAAAGGCTCAGTCTCTTGAAGAGCCTCTGGTGGAATCAGGAGGATGGGGCTCTAGGAAGTACTGATCAGACTTCAGGGAAGATGGTGGGTGTGTTCCCCTGCTCCAGAGCCACTTGTCTGAGTCTGTCCAAGATTTTTTCCTGAACTTGGTACCTTGGAACCTTTGGTGGTCAGACATTTGGGGCCTATGCAGACCAGAGATTGGGCCTCCCAGAGCCCAAAAGAGCATTTTTTTCTTAGATCTCCTGTGAGGAGCAGGCACCAGTGAGGTTCATGAGAAAGTGGGTCAATGGCCTCAGCAAACCAGTCTCTGACACCTCATCAGATGCCCAGACATCTACACCAGGCCTATGCCCCTGACTCCTCAGCAGGGAGGGGTGACAGGGTTCCAGAGCTGAGGTAATTGCTTTCCCCGGGCTGATTCCATTGTGTGGAGATAGCTCCTCCCAAGAAAGATGGTTGCTGAGGAATGGAGGAGGGCCCAGTACAGTGTCCTGGAGGCTCTTCCCCATGTCCCTCCCCAAAGCCACCCATCCTGACGCTCCTCAGGCAGGTGCCTTCTGACTGCCCTCCTTCCCTTGGAGCACAGCATGAGTGGCTGCTAACACACATTTTGCTCCTTATCCTTTAAAGTGCTGGCTTTGTCTCCAGCAGGTTTTGCTTTTTCTTGGCAGACAGAAACCTCCTTGCATATCACAGCTGGGTGCTATGTTGTTGCCTATTCAAGTCTCTGGAACTCCAGTCAGGGGCCTGGTCTTGGTCTGGGCTTCACACCTCTCAGGGTGAACCTCTGCAGCTGAACTATCCCTCTATCACCTTGGCCTGACAACCAGGGGAGAGGGGCCAGCCTCTTTTGAGTGTCCCCCTTCCTTCCAGTCTCCAGGTGGTTTCTCCCTGCTCCTTGGTTAAATGTCTCCTCTTCAGATAGCCTTTAGTTGGTAATTCAAGGTTATTGAGTCCCATTTTAGTTATAATTTCCAGTTGGTTCTGGGAGGAGGTGAGAGTAAAATCCACCTACATCAAAATCACCTTGCGCTCTCACCCTCTGCGTTTCTCTTCCTGCAAACATGAAACTTCAACTGTGCTGCATGTGAGAGTGTTCCTACTAATATAACAAAACTGTTGAAACACAGAGCCATCAGTGGTAGTCACAGACGCTTAGGTCTAGAGAGGCTCCTGGATAAACTGTTATGTGGAGAGGAAACCCAGAACCCTCAGAGGAAACTGCCATAAACACCACCTGCAACTGCTCCTGGGGCTGCAACACAAAGTCTGTGGGTCCTGTTTGCCCCGTGGTGGTCACAGCTTCTCCTGCAGAGAGGTTTTTGTATGGGCTCACACTGACTTCCCCTCACTGTGTTCCTAGCACAGTAATACACAGCCATGTCCTGGACTCTCAGGCTGTTCATTTGCAGATATGCCATGTTCTTGGCATTGTCTCTGGAGATGGTGAAGCGGCCCTTCACAGATTCTGCGTAGTATTTCTGACTTCCATCAGTCCATATATATCCCACCCACTCGAGTCCCTTCCCTGGAGCCTGGCGGATCTAGTGCATGTCATAGCTACTGAAGGTGAATCCAGAGGCTGCACAGGAGAGTCTCAGAGACCCTTCAGGCTGGACCAAGCCTCCTCCAGACTCTACCAGCTGCACCTCACACTGGACACCTGCAAACAAAAGACATCCTGGTCACGAAACTCTCACACATCTACTGTTACCCTCACTCATATCCACTCACAATACTCAGTGTTTATCATTTTCCATAAATTACCTCTTAAAATAGCAACAAGGAAAACCCAGCTGAGCCCAAACCCCATGGTGTGTGGTCTGTGTTCAGTCCTGATCAGGGAATGGGAACACTTGGGGATCCCAGAGCTGTGGGATCAGGGCTGGGCTGGTTTTATGAGTAGAGGGGGCCTGATTTGCATGTCCACCTCCTATATAGGCAGCTTTGGGGTTGGATTATGACATAAAGGACATAGTCCCAGAGTGTGACATGTCCAAGGGTGCTGTGTGTGAGGAATTACTCAAGACATCTGGGCCTGTGCTCTCCCCAGTGGACCCAAAGGCTCCAGGATACCTGTACAAAGACCCAGGAGAGAAATTTTCATAAAAATACAAAGAATAGTTTTACAATGAGAGATGCTTTTGACAGTCACCAGTAGTAACAACCAAGAGAAAGCAACTCTCACAACCCGAGAAAGAAGTGAAAGTGCAGGAGGTTCATGTAAAGGAGACAGGAAATTCCATCTGACACTATTTCCCCTACAAAGTGTTCGGAGGAGAAACTAAGACTAGAGTGTGAGCCTAGAGCCAGTGGACCAAGTGTTGGGGGAGAGAGGAGCATCTCTGTTGGTCCCTGGGAGCCAGAAGCATGAGCTATAGAGACACAGACCAAGCTCCTGGGTCTTATTCCTTCAGGGGAGTTTGTTGCTGGGCGTGTAGCAGCTGCACTGCCTCATTTGTGGTATTTATTCTCTAGACTTTGTTGTCAATCCAGTTTCAAACATTAGAACATAAAAGAATCTCCATCATGACCAGATCTGTTTAGGTGAAGTTGCTGATAACAATTGGGGGGCAATTAAGTTTAAATTCTGGGAACATAATTATGTAAGGTCTTGATGCATATCACTGATAGAAACCTGGTCACCATTATGGGTTCTGCCTTGTATTCACCATCAGGGTCTGTGTCCATGAGGACATGTGATATGGTTCTAACCAGGGAACAGGAGGGCATGTTGGGCTTTCCTGCTTCATCAGCAGCTCATTTCAGAAGCATCATCTGCTCCCTCTCAAATCCCTACTCACATCTGCATGTGGCACTTGGCAGTGCTTTCACCGGTCAGTACATGATGGGTGTCCCCTGGAACCAGAAGCCCATTCACTGGATGGACCAATGTGCAACATGGGAAAAGTCACCCTGAGGCGGAAGATGAATTACCATGGATGGGACTTCACCACATCTGAGCAGGCAGAGCTCCACGATTGTGCCTTCATTGTGTGGTGATTTCCTCATTGTTTTCCCAGTTCAGTTTGTCTCCCTTTTTCCAGAAATATCCACACATAACATCTGCAGTCATTCAGATAAGGAAGCACTGACTTAAAATTTAACCCAAGTTCCAGGTTCCAAGTGAGGGCCAACCTACTGTGTCATGCATCCCAGACAGACAGGTGTTATGGCTGAATTCTAGACAAATTAACATGTGCACACACATATGCTCACTCCACTCTCATGCACACAACTTCCAGTTCCCAGGAAGGAAACTCATCCCAGGTTCCCGAAGGACAGTGGAGGCCCTGACTCTCAGGGAACTGTGATGGCTGGACCCTGACCTCAGTAATATCTGGGTTCTCATCACTGGAGCCTGTGGGTGTCCTTATATGAAAGGACTTTGCAGACGTGGTTAAAGTGGGGATGATGGAGCTAATTGTGCTGACATGGGGATTATCCTGACTCATCTGCTGGGAGATATCAGTAACCACAAGGGTCCCCTTCAGAGGGAAACAAACAAATCAGACTAAAATGAAATCATTGAAACCAGAGGCTGGGGTGGGTTTGCTCACCCACCCAAGTGAATGAGGACCAGGAGGGAAGCGTGAGATAGGCAGGACGGAGAGCTGTGGAGGGAGGTTCTGGGGGAGGATCCTCACTGCTGTGGCCCAGGTGGGCCTGTCAGAGGGAAACATGGGGACAGGTGGGTATGTGGGACAGGGAGCCTGAGCTCAGCACACAGGGGCCTGGGCTGCGCTGGGGTCTCTTTTGGTGGGAAGGTTTCCAAAACCGAGGACAAGGAGAGCACTGAGAATGGTCTCCTTGCAGAGAAAGAGAAATAGAAAATGCAAAGACTTAGTGACAGAGAGTCCCTGTCACTGCTGACATATCTCCTGCAAACAGACAATGTCCCTTCTTCATTGAGAATGAAATGTCTGCAGTGAGAATATGAGAAGGAAGAGCCATCCCTGGAGGCAGCTGAGAGCTTGAGAGGAAATCCCTGAACTCAACAGGAAGCCCCTTTCCTCCCCACCTTCTTCTGACCCTGCTCCTGGGGCTGCTCTCTGTGTTGTGGGTCCTGAGCGCCCCCTGGTGTCCTGAGTGCCTCCTGCAGCCCAGCCCCTCTGTCTCCCTCAGGGAGGTTTGTGTCTGGGCTCACACTGACTTCCCCTCACTGTGTGTCCCTTGCACAGTAATACATGGCCATGTCCTTGGTTCTTAGCTGCTCAGCTCCATGTAGGCTGTGCTCATGGCCGTGTCTCTGTCATGGAGACTCTGCCTTGGAATTTCTATGCGTATTTTGTGTTTCCATTATTAGGGTAAACCCACCCCACCCACTCAAGCCCCTATCCTGGGGTCTGTTGCACCCACTGCATGTAGTAGCTGGTGAAGGTGAATCCAGAAGCCTTCCAGGCGATCTTCACAGAGGCCCCTGGCTTCCTCATCTCAGCCCCAGACTGCACCAGCTGCACCTGGGAGTGGACACCTGTGGAGAGGAGACAGGAGTGGGTCATTGAAACCAGACGTTGGGGTGAGTTTGCTCATCCACCCAAGTGAATGAGGACAGGAGGGAAGCATGAGATAGGGAGGAGGGAGGTTCTGGGACAGGGACAGGGAGTCCTTAACCCAGGGACTGGAGAGTCCTTTACCTGTAGCCATGGCCACCAGGAGGAGGGTTCTCCAGCTCCATTTCATGGTTAGGGGCTGTGCTGTGAGCACTTCAGGAGGGGAGGGTGTGGCTGTGGGTGATGCCCTCATGGCACAGACTTATACATATTTAAACTAGTCTACCTCCTCTCTTTTGCATATTCATGAGGCAGAGTATTTCATAGCTGACATCTTGACCTCACCTGAGATAAGATGAATGACACAGGGGCCAGGCTCAGTGGAAGTCTGAGGGTTCTAGTCCTTATTCTTTTTTTTATATAAAAATTATATCTTTATTGTTGAAATTATTATATATGTCCCATTTAATTCCCCATTGACCCTTTCTAGCCTGCCCCAATACTTCACCATCCTATTGTCTGTGTCCATTGATTACATATATGCATTCGAGTTTTTTACTTGATCTCTTTCCACCCACCCATCCTTCCCTGCTTTCCCTCTGAGATTCCAAACTCTGTTCCATGCTTCCATGACTCTGGATCCACTCCGTTCATTAGTTTATTTTGTTACTTAGATTCCACATATGAGTGAGATTATATGATACTTGTTTTTCTCTGACTGATTTATTTCACATAGCATGATACTCTTCAGGTCACTCCATGCTGTCTCAAAGGGTAAGAGTCTCTTCTTTGTTATTGCTGCATAGTATTTCATGGTATAAATGTACCACAGCTATTTTATCCACTCATCTACTGATGGGCACTTGGGCTATTTCCAGATCTTAACTATTGTAACTTGTGCTGCTATGAACATAGGCGTGAATACATTCCAGTAGCTTTTTATTTTTATGTAGTCCCATTTGTTTATTTTCTCCTTAATTTCCTTTGCCCTAGGAGATATATCTGCAAACATTGCTACTAGAGATGTCTGAGATTATGCTGCCTATGGTTTCTTGTACGATTTTTATGTTTTCATGACTTTTAAGACTTTTATCCATTTTGAGTTTTTTCTTGTGTATAGTGTAAGTTGGTCTGGTTTAATTTTGCTTGCACGTGTCTGCCCATTTTCTGAACACCATTTATTCAAGAGACTCTCTTGACTTCATTGTATGATCTTGCCTCCGTTGTCAAATATTAATTGAGCATAATGCTTGGATCGACTTCTGGGGTCTATGCTCTATTTAATTGATCTATATGTCTGTTCTTATGCCAGGCACAGGCTGTTTTGATTACAGTGGTTTTGTAGTATAACTTTATATCTGTTATTGTGATCCCTCAAATTTTATTCTCGTTTCTCAAGATTATTGAGGTTTTCAGGGTCTCTTTTGATTCCATATAAATTTTTATAATATTTGTTGTAGATCTGTGAAGACCGCAGTGGGTACTTTAATAGGAATTTCATGATTCTATAGATTGCTTTCGGTAGTATAGGCATATTAATTTGTTAATAATACCAATTCATGCACACGGTATAGTCTTCCACTTTTTTATGTTTTCCTCTATATCTATTTTCAACATCTTGTAGGTTTTCCAGTACAGGTCTTTTGCCTCCTTGGTTAAATTTATTCCTAATTAACTTAAGTTTTGTTGTTGTTGTTTTTGCAATGGTAAATAGGATTGTGTATTGTTTCTCCTTCTGAGAATTCATTATTGGTAAATAAAAATACCATTGATTTATGGGTATTAATTTTGTATCCTGTTACATTACCGAATTCGTTTATTTAATATAGCAGTTTTATGTTTGAGTCCTTCAGGTTTTCAATGTACAATATGTTGGTGAAGGAGAGTCCCCAGTCACTGTTCATATGCCATCTGCCAACAGCAATGGGACCTCCTACTCTGGTGTCTGCAGTGAGAATACAGGGAATTAGAGCCAAAGAAAAAAAGCAAGAATCCTCCCTGGATGCAGCTGACAGCTTGAGCAGGAGTTTGTTAGAAATGAAATCATTTAAGGTCATGCAGGCAGGGATCAAGAGAGATAAGGAGCATGTCACTTCAAACTGGTGGGAAGGGGAACCCTGTTTCCTACATGCACATTCTCACAGTGTCTCTATTCTAGAAGGTAAAACCTTCCCAAGTCCAGGAGATAAGAACTTGGACACTTTTAAGGTCATTATTGATATGTTCACACCTGGATCACCCAAGCTGCATAATTCATTGGGGTCCCATTTATAAAATATCTCAATAGTTGCAAAGAAGAGTGGATACCTCTCACTGGAGGAGCCATGGTGAAGGTGTGTTTACATTTGTGCCATAATTTCCTTGGAGCAACACCCGTGTCTCATTCCATTATAGTCATAATCTGAATCATCACCATTTGCTTTTTCTTTCCGCATGACCACACCCCTACCCCAGGCCCTCACTGCCCCAGTGTTTGTGATTTGCTTATTTGTAATCACTCTTCTCATTTTCTGTAGACATGGTGGTTGTCGACACACAATGACTTTTTATAGGAAAAGAAAGCAGGTGCCTCCTCTTTAGATGCCATTGGAAAATTCAACCCTCAAAGGCCGAACTCTAAGTTCACACAAGGCCTTCTAAAAACTGATGACCTTGGATAAAGTACAGATTCCGTCCAGAAATTTGGACCATGATCTCTGTCCAATTCTATCAACATCATCACCACCTCCATCACCATCACCACCACCATCATCATCATTACCACATGCTTACTTGTAATTATTCTTCTGATTTTCTGTAGGCCTAGTTTTTGAACACACATAATGACACTTTATCTATAATTTTTGGTCATTTTGCATAGATGTTAAGTAAAATAGGTTGGCATACTCTTATTTTCCATTTGACTGCTGAGAAGGGAAGGCTTATTCTTGCCTCTTCTCCATATGCCACACACAAGAAATTTGATAGGAAATCATGTTTTGTCTTTAGATGTAATTGTGAGATTAAAACCACTCAAGCTCCTGGAAGGAGAATTCTCCCCATCTGCCACCACCACGACAAATAAAACCCCAAGCCAGTCTCCTTTCCTGGCCCCATCAAACAGATCTGACTTCCTGAAGGGCCTTTCCTGTGCTTCCCAGCGATGTCAGTTATGTATGGAATAAACAGCCCATGTTCATTTGGTGTGTGTGTTTGTCATCGGCCTGGACATGTGTACCAAGCTGATTTGGGTCGCTCTGTCTCTGTCTGGTGTCACTTACTCTTGGTGCTATGAGCAGCATGATAAGCCAGGATCTTCTTTCTCTAGTTTTGGGGTCACACTCCTCTGGTGCCCCCTGTCCAATACACTCCTGTCCTGCTGCTGACTGGTTGGGACCTTGACCTGTGAGGAGCTGAGATTCACAGTTGAGTCAGCAGAGCCTCTGGTTAGATTAAAATGACTTAGGACAGAAGATTAGATGGTTATTGTTTGGGCAGAAGAGTGCCTGAGGTTTGCCCATGTGAGAAAGTTGTCTCTGTTCACAACAGACTTTTGAACTCAAAGACTCAGAGGTAAGAGCAGAATCAGGAATCCAGAGGTTCCCTGAGGGAAACTGACATGAAGAGGAAACCACAAAGGAAACCAGTCCAAACATCCAACTGCACCTGCTGCTGGGAAGGTCCTTCTGTTAATGGACCCTGCGCCCCCTGGTGGTTGCAGCCTCTCCTACAGGGAGGTTTCTGTAGGCTCACACTGACTTCCTCTCACTGTGTCTCTTGCACAGTAATGCACAGCCATGTCCTCAGCTCTCAGGCTGTTCATTTTTAGGTACAGCATGTTCTTGGTGTTGTCTCTGGAGTTGGTGAATTGGCCCTTCAAGAGTTGGCATAGTTTGTGGTACTTCCATCAGGATTAATTACAACAACCCGCTCCACCCCTTCCCTGGAGCATGGCAGACCCAGTGCATCCAGTAGCTACCGAAGGTGAATCCAGAGGCTTCACAGGAGCATCTCAGAGACCCCTCAGGCTACATAAAGCCTTCCTCAGATTCCATCAGCTGCACCTCACATTGGACACCTGCAAACACAGAGATGACCTGCTCAGAAAGCCCTCACACTTCCACTGTTCCTCTCACTCCTGACCACTCACATACTCAGTGTCTCTTGTTCTCCATAAATTACAGCTACAAGGAAAACCCAAATAAGCCAAAACCCCATGGTGAGTGGTCTGTATTAAGTCCAGATAAGAAAATGGGAACACCTGGGGATACCAGGGCTGGGCTCTTGTCCCAGAGCTGCAGGGTCAGGGCTGGGCTGGTTTTTATGAGCAAACTGGGCCCTATTTGCATGTCCTCCTGCTATATAGGGATCTCTGGGGTTGGATTCTGTAATTAAGGACATGGCCCCAGAGTGTGACATGTCCAAAAATGCATGTTTGTTAAATAATTCACCTTGTACACGCCTCTGCCTCCCCATAGAATCCAACTGCTCCGGGTTGCCTGTACAAAAAAGATAAGGATAAAATATCATAGATTTCTTTGATGGTCACCAGTAAAGACAACTAAGAGAAATTAACTTTCAAATATTATGATGAAAAAATGCAGGAGGTTCATATTCAGGAGATGGGGAGTTCCACCTGACACTATTTCCCCTACAAAGTGATCAAAGGATAAACTAAGACCAGAGTGTGAGCCTAAAGCCAGTGAACCAAGTTTTGGAGGAGCGAGGAGCATCTGTGTGGGTCCCTGAGAACCAGAAACATGAACTATATAGACATGACAGAGCTCCCGGGTCCTATTCCTTAAAGGGGATTTTGGTGCTGGACATGTAGCAGCTGCATGGCCTCCTTTGTGGTGTTTATTCTCTAGACTCTGTTGTAAATCCAGTTTCATATATTGGGATGAAGAATAATCTCTGTAATGACCAGGTGTTTTTAGGGGAAGCTGTGGATGATTATTTAGGAGTAATTACGTTTAGGTTATGAAAATATTATTATTGGAAATGTGATGTCTGCATGCGACCCTTGGGACCAGGGTCCCATGTCTTCACATGATGAGGGTCAGCTGGACGATGCACCTGACTCTGTGCCACATTGGGAGGAAATCTACCTGGGAACATAATGGGGGATTAACCAAGACCAAGGACACACACAGGTCCAGGGTTCTTGTTTCATCAGGTTGCCATCTCCTTATTGTTTAGCCAGTTCAAGTTTTCTTTCCTCACTCTCCTCTGAAACAGCCCCACATATTTCCTAGAGTCATGAAGATACTCTGTTGAGAGTGCAGGAACGCAAGTCATTTGTGTGTTGGTTTCATACCTTACATCTTTCCTGAATTCTAGTTCCATTAGCTTCTCATACAGATTTTAGGGTTTTCTATGTACAAGATCATGTCATCTCCATACAGATAAGGAGAAACACTTTAACTTGTTTCCTTCTGATTTAGACATTTTAAATTTCTTTTTCTTGCCTTATTATTCTCACAAGGACTTCTAGTTTTGATGAATAGAAATAGTCACAGGGGAGGCCTTTTCTTGGTTCTGATGTAAGAAGAAAAGCTTTGACATTTTCTCTGTGTAGCATGATTTCACTTGTTGGCTTCTCAAATGTGGGCTTTAGTACATTGAGGTCCATCACTTCTACAGCTAATCTGCTAAGAATTTTAATTCTGAAGCGATTTTAAATTTTAAATGCTTTATTCTATATCTATTTATATGGTGGTATACTTTATCCTTCATTCTTTGGATGAGGTGTATCACATTTACTGGTTTACATACATTGAACCATCCTTGCATGCTAGGACAGTATCCCAGTTGATTATTGTAAATAATCCTTTCAGTGTGAAGTTAAGTTTCCTACTATATTTGATGGTTTTTGCACTTATGTTCATCAGGGATATTGACCTGTAATTTTTGTATATTTTTTACTTGGCTTTGATATGAGTGTAATGGTCACCTCAATAAATCTGTTTGTAGACATTGTCTTTTATTTCTTGGAACAGTTCAATAAGAGTTGAATAAAAAGTTATTAATTCTTATTTGAAATTCAGGTAGAATTCACACTTGAGTCCATTTGGTCCTTGGCTTTTTATTTGTTGGTAGGTTTTTCACTACTACTTCTATTATTTTTAAAAATTTATAGCAATGTAGAAAAGTGGGGTCAAATCCCTAATTTGAGCAACTACTAAGTGGACTGAGAAATACAACTGTTGATGTTCACAGTGCTGAAATAATAGTTGTTTTCAGACCACACATTAATTTCATATGACATCTGAGAGAATGACATATAACCACATTTTATTATATAGGATTCATAAAGTACAGTGTGTAACAACATGAACTGTTTTGTGTCACTGCTCATGTGTGAAAGCACGTGTTTTCCAAAAATAAGTGTGCAACGCTGTGTGTGTCTCTGTGTATGACTCTGTGTGTGTGACTATGTGTCTATGTAACTATGTATGTATGCAAGGGGTCCCATGGATGCTCCTAGGCTTCCATCATGCTCCCAATGCACATCTCACCCACAGTGAAGCTAGAAAACCTTCGATTCAGGAGAAAAGGTGGAAGGAAGAGATAGGTGATGCACATCCCAGCCCTCAGAGTCACCTGTCCCCACTGTGGGGTTGGCACTGTTTCCTCTAGGACAGCCGGGGCCCTCATGTGGGTGGATGCGGGGCTCCCTGTGTTTGGTGCACTGAGCTGACAGCTCTTCCCGTGATCAATGTGGACTGAGAGAGGATGAGTGAGGTTGCTGAGCCCTGAGTGTGCTCAGGCCTTTCAGCAGAGAGAGGGCCCTGATAGCCCTGGAAAGAGGAGGGGGAAGGCACAAGTAGAGTCAGACACTGAGGGTACCTGACCCCTGAGGGATAAATGAGAGCTGTGCACACAGCCCAATCCAGCAATCCACCTGCGGAGTTCACAATAATCAGATAAATGTTTAAAAGACAGTGAAAAAAGACCATTAAAATTTGTGAAGGAGACTTGGTGAAGAAGAGTCCCTGTCACTGCTAGCATGTCACCTGGAAACAGACAATGGCCCTTCTTCCTTGTTGTCTGCAGTGAGATTATGAGAAGGAAGAATCATCCCTGGAGGCAGCTCAGAGCTTGTGAGGAAATCCCTACGCCCAACAGGGAGGCCCTTCCCTCCTCACCTACCTCTGCTCCTGCTCCTAGGGCTGCTCTCTGTGCTGTGGGTCCTGAGCGCTCCTGGTGTTCAGAGTGCCCCCTGCAGCCCAGCCCTGCTGTCTCCCTCAGGGAGGTTTGTGTCTTGCATCACACTGACTTCCCCTCACTGTTTCTGTCACAGTAATACATGGCCCTATCCTCTGCTCTCAGGCTGTTCAGTGTTAAGTAAACTTTGTCTTGGAGGTGTCCCTGATGATGCTGAGTCTGGATTTTAGTGCTGGGTGATAGTTGTCCCCCTATCATGCCATATGCATCCAACCTACACTAGCACCTTTCCCAGGGGCTGATGGGTCAGGAGCACAGAATAACTGGTTAAAGAAAATCCATACACAGTGCAGGTGAGGAAGAGTGTCTGTGAAGGCTTCACCAGTCCTGCAACTGCACCTGGGACAGTACACCTGGGGACAAAGAACATCAGTCCCTGTCAGTCATCTACAGTTATAGCCATGCCATGACCCCTGCCTGACTCCTGAGACCCTCGCTTTGGGGTGCTGTCACCAGGCACAGGAGAAGACCCAGAGGTTTCATATTCTTCTAGACCACAGCTCTACCTTCCCAGAGACCTCAGCCCTGTGTGAGGAGAGAGCTGTGAGCCTGCACAGCCCAGGAGAGGATTTACCCTGGAGCTTGAAGATAAATTTGCATGCGGGGCACCCTTTCCTATAACTTTAAGGCCTGAGGTCAGGATGCACTGTTTATTCATGGGCCCCTCTTTGGGCATCTCTTCCCTTGACCTCACTCAGCATGTAAGTCATGGACAGGGAACCACATGGGAAATGAAGCACATTGGAATTCAGTTAAAAAATATTCTAATCTTTCTAAGCATAAGTGGAAATGGTGGACTTGATGAGTAGGTTATGCTTTTAACTTTTCATGAATCTTTCAAACAGGTGTAAAAATGATTAGCATTTGTTCAGACTATTTGTGAATCTCAAAATCTTACTTAATTCACAATTTTCACATTTTTTGAATCTAAGTTTATATTAATAATTCCTATTATTGTGAAAAATATTATAAATAAAGGACAGGCATTTTCAATATCATATATCTTAATTTATTATGTTACTTTGATCTGAGAAACAACATCCCAAGCACTGAGAGATTAGACATTTGTTATTCTTGATGTTGGAAATTATTTGACCTTGTCTACAGTTTCTTGTGCTCCCTCTTCCTTTATGCAAGCCCATGGCCTACTGCAAAGATTCCAAATAGTTACATCAGAAAGAGTCATGGCTCTAAGTGGACAAAATACATGAAATAACAGCAGTGATGATGTATGTGTACAACTCAGAATCATTCATAAGTGGAAATGATGATGGAAGAAGATTGACCTGTTTACTCAGTCTGACATTATCAGTGATGTTGGGGTCCAGAGGGATGTATGTGTAGAGAATTCATACCATAGACTTTCTCACAGGAAAGGAAACTTCAACCCTGAGAGGAATCCCTCACTCAGCCTCCCTCTGCCCTTCCTCTATATGTCACTGTGGTCACAGGGTTCTGGGCTCTCCCACAAACATATGACATCCTTACTGTATAATTTAATCATCCTCCCATCAGACATGATTTAGAAATATATTTATTTATTTATGTTTGTGTTTTAATTTACTCAATGGAATCTTTAGCAGGACAAAATACTTTAATTTTAACCAAAGCTAATTTAATGATATTGTCCTTGATGGGTCCTCTTTTGGGTGATTTTACCAAGAACTCCCTGGAAAATGCTGAGCCTCCACGGTCCATGTGGATTAGCTACAGCAGCCACAAGGACTGGAGCAGGTTCTGGTACCAGAGGGGAGTGCTGATAGGAAACTACCCATAGATCTGGACCTGACTATGGAACCAGGTGAGGGGAGGAAATTGGACTTGTTTTGAGTCACATGACAGAAACATGC
Source organism: Myotis yumanensis (assembly GCF_028538775.1). Lineage (NCBI taxonomy): Eukaryota > Metazoa > Chordata > Mammalia > Chiroptera > Vespertilionidae > Myotis > Myotis yumanensis. The sequence goes on from NW_027223773.1 coordinate 16,607,569, forward strand.
CTGATGTTCATAGACAGAGAGCTACTGGACACATGGGTTTAAAGCCTCCTTCAGTGAGGGCCCAGAAGGAAGTTCAGGAAATGAAAGAGACAGCTCTTAAAATTGTGGGACGTGCCTAATAATTCTGAGCAGAGATTGTTAGAAGTAGAAACAGTAAAGATTCTGCAGGTAGGGATCAAGGGAAATAAGGACCATCTCATTGCAAACTGGTGGAAAGAGGAGTCCCTGTGTCCTACATGCACATTCTCAGTGTCTCTGTTCTAGAAGGTAATACCTTCACCGATCTTGTGGATTCCCACTTGGACACTTTTGGGGTCATTACTCACATGGTCTCTCCCTGAATCACCCAAGCTGCATAATTGATTGTGGCCCCATTTATTAAATCTCTCAACACTGACAGGGAAGAGTGGACACCCCTCATTGGAGGATCCATGGTGATGGTGTGCCAGTATGAGGAGCCTTCATTTCATTGGGCCAAGATCTGTGTCTCAGTCCATCATCTTCATTATCATAATCATCATCATCATCACCATCACTGGCTTACTTATAATCATTCTGCCACTCATTTTCTGTAGACAAGGTTATTGTCCACAGATATTGACCCTGTATCTCATTTTTGGTCATTTATTAAAATTGTTAAGGGAAATAGAAAATCAGAAATTATTATATTACTTTACATTTGACTGCTGACAACGTATGGCTCATTGCTGCCTCATCTCCATCTGCCCCAGATGGGAATCTTATCAGAAATATTGGTCACCTCTTCATTTGTCACTAAGAGGTTGAAACCACACAATCGCCTGGAAGCAGAATTTCTCTCCTCCCCCACCACCTGCACAAATAAGCCATGAGCCAGTCTCCTTTCCTGGCTCCATCAAAGTAGGACCTTTCCTGTGCTTCCCAGAGATTCCAACTACGTGCATAATAAACATTCCATGTCCCTTGGTGTGAGTGTTTGTCGTCAGACCCGGTCATTTGTACCAAGCTTCTGTGGGTTCCTCTGCCTCTACCTGGGGTCACTAACTCTTGGTGCTATCACCAAGATGATAAGTCATTGACCTTCACCACCCGGGGTCCTTCTTCACCAGCTTTTCGGTCACAATCCTCTGATGCCCGCTGTTCAGCATGCACGTGTCCTGATGCTGGCTGGACCCTGAGCTGTGTGAGACTGAGGTACAGTGTTGAGTCAGCAGTCTCTGGTTGGATTTAGGTGACTTGGGCAGAAGTTTTGATCATTAATTGATACTTGGCATAAGAGTGTCTGAAAGAAACTCTGAGGTTTGCCTACTTGAGAAAGTTGTCTCTGTTTACAACAGACTTTCTAACTCAGAGACTTCAGAGGTTAGTGCATAATCAGGAATCCAGAGGTTCCCTGAGGGGAACTGTGACATGAAGAGGAAACCACACAGGTCACCAGCCCAAAGCTCCAACTGCACCTGCTGCTGGGATGGTCCTTGTGTTCAGGGACCCTGAGCGCCCCCTGGTGGTCACAGCCTATCCTGCAGGGAGACTTGTGTCTGGGCTCACACTGACTTCACCTCATTGTGCCTCTTGCACAGTAATGCATGGCCTGCAGTGTTCTCAGCTCTCAGTTTACTTATTTGTAGGTAAGAAGTGTTTTTGGAATCATCTCTAGAGATATTGACTCTGCCTTTCACAAATGATTCGTATTTCGTGGTGTGGTTGTTGCTTTTGTTTTTATGAAACCTACCCACTCCCATCCCTTTCCTGGTGTCTGCTGATCCAGCTTATGTAATAGTCCATGAAAGTGAATCCTTAGCCTTTGCAGGAGAGTATCAGAGACCCCCTGCCCCTAGGCTGCACCAAGCCTCCCCAGACTCCACCAGCTGCACCTCACACTGGACACCTGCAGACAAGAGAATTGTCCATAGGAGCAGGCACACACACCGACACACTCACACACACTCACAAGGCCCCAGCTTCTTCATAATGTTACCATGTAAGAGCATCACAGCGAGAGCCCCACTCAGCCCAAACTTTATGGTACTTCCTCTGAGTGGACGCCTGGAGTGAATGGAGACTGCAGGTCCCAAGGGTGGGGCTGCTTTCCCAGATGTGCAGGGACAGCGTCTGGGCTGGGCTTATCAGCACAAGGAGCTCCCCATTTACATGGGCTCCTCTTCTTAGGGACACAGGAGGGAGAGCCCCTAGGGGACAGTCCACCTTGTCCTCAGAGGGACAAGCACCTCCTGTCCTGTGAGCATGGAGATGTTCATGAGGGGTGGCTAGTCTGTGTGCTGCAGTGTGGCTGTTGTTAATACCACCATCATCAGTTACACCCTAGATAATTTACAATGATGTTCCACCCACAGGGCCAGGATATTCCTGCTCAGAGTAAATTCTTCATGGGTCCTTGTCCACATGTTGATACCTAGAAAGAGCTTCCTCCCCAGATCCAGCTCCCATGGTTGGGGCCCTGCAAGGCTGCTCTTCTGTGGAATCCAGACATTACCACAGCTCACATCCTTTTGTGGCTGCGGGTCCATCAGAGCAGAGAGAGTGAGGGAAAAAGGAGTCTGTACACTTAGAGTCTTTTATCTGGTCCAGATTCTCTCTGGGTTCAGCCTCTTCACCCCTCCCCCCAGTGGCTGACAAAAGTTTACAGCAAGTTACTCATCGGTGGGATCACATCACAGGAATCATTATTCAATGCTCTGTAGGGAGCCACTAGGATTCAAGTACCCACTGTCATTATTACAAACAATCTCGGGAAAGTTTGGGAGAATGACATCCTTAAGTTAAACCACCAAACCTATGTGCACCCTTAAAGCTCCTTGGCCAAAGGTCCTCCTGTGGGCTTTGATGTCCAGGGCATCAGGAGGACATCAGTCGCCTCCCTGTGATTTGGTGACTGGGAGGACCAGGCATTTACAGATTTCACCTCCAGTGACCCTCTGCCTTGCTGCGTGCTGATGTTGGAGATACTGAAAGGGCTCATGCCTTCCCCCAGCTCTCACGCTATATTTCTACCACAGCTGTGTCAGAGCCTCCCCTGACCTTCCGCCAGGAGACTCTGTCTGTTGAAGGAAACATCAGAGAAACACTGCCCTTGCCCATCACAGGGTGCGGGGGGAAACGCAGGGTATACTTTGAACAACCAATGCAGCAGTGAATCTCCAGGGTCAGTCCTGGTGGTCATGTGACACCACACTCTCCATCGTTCCTGGGGCTGTGACACAGTCCACAGAGTGAGGGGTTCACAGGTCTGGAGGCTGGAAAATCCTAGACTTGATATGGGAAGGTTGGGAATCTGGTGAGGATCTGCATCCTAGTGGGTAATTTTTTTCTGTAATCTCAGAGGGTGGATGGACCAAGAGAGCTTCCTCAGCCAGCTTTTTTATAAAATATACTTTTATTGATTTCAGAGAGGAAGGAAGAGGTAGAGAGAGATAGAAACATCAATGATGAGAGAGAACCATTGATTGGCTGCCTCCATCACACACCACACTGGGGATCAAGCCCACAACCAGAGCATATGGCCTGACCAGGAATCGAATCGTGACCTGCTGGTTCATAGGTTGACACTCAAACACTGAGCATAGCATCTCAGCCCTCATTTTTAAGGGCGTGATTCTCACTCATGAGAACTCCACCCTCAAGATCTAAGAAGGTCCCTAGGCCTTCTTAACACCATCTCCTTGGGCATTGGGTTTTGCTGTATGAATATTTGAGGGATGCATGCATCGTGCTCATGGCAGCAACTAAAGTATTCAATCATGACCCCACCCGTTTGGAAGCCTGCTCCAATAGAGCTCCGCCTCCTGAGGATACTCCTGGTCTTTGGAAGCAGAAACTTTACCTAAGTCCTTCAGAACAAGCTGATGACCTTGCAGTGTGGGTAGTGTCTGCTATTGACCTTGAACTAAGGCATCTGGGAAATCCTGTTATTGTTTCTCTTTTTTTAATATATTTTATTGATTTTTCACAGAGAGGAAGGGAGAGAGATAGAGAGCTAGAAACATCAATGAGAGAGAAACATCGACCAGCTGCCTCTTGCACATCTCCCACTGGGGATGTGCCCGCATCCCAGGTACATGCCCTTGACCGGAATCGAACCTGGGACCCTTCAGTCCGCAGGCCAACGCTCTATCCACTGAGCCAAACCGGTTTCGGCACTGTTATTGTTTCTTATCAGTGCTACCAGGTGGGCATTATTCTTCTGTTGCAAGACCTAGATCTGTTTTCTACACACAATGGTTGGTAGCTCCTTTTTTTTCCCCACTCAGATTTTATAGGTTTTAGTGAAATAAGTAGTCAGAGTCTATTATTTAAAAATCTTTATTGTTGAGAGTATTACAGGTGCCCACCCCCATTCCCGCTTTCCACCCAGTTCCTGCTCCACCCCAGGCCTTCACTGCCCTACTGTCTGTGTCCACAGGTGAGATCTTTGGTTAGTCTCTTTCCACCCTCTCTCCCCCTATCCCTCTGAGATTCTTCAGTCTGTTCCATGCTTCCATGCCTCTGATTCTATTCTATTCAGCAGTTTATTTTCTTCATTAGTTTCTTGTTTATTTATTTTGATTTTATGATTCAATTGTTGATAGATATGTATGTGTTGCCATTTTATTGTTTATATTTTACTACTCCTCATTCTCCTTTTCCTCCTCTTCCTTCTTCTTCTCCTTCTTTCTTCTTCTTCTTCTTCTTCTTCTTCTTCTTCTTCTTCTTCTTCTTCTTCTTCTTCTTCTTCTCTTTTTCTTATTCTTATTCTCATTCTTCTTATTCTTCTTATTCCTGCTCTTCCTCTTCCTCTTCTTCTTCTATATTCTTAAACAATACCCTTCAACATGTCATATAATACTGTTTTGCTGGTGATGAACTCCTTTAGTTTTTTCTTTTTTTGTGTGAAGCTCTTTATCTGATCCTCACATCTAAATGAGAGCTTTGCTGGGTAGAGTAACCTTGGTTGTAGGTCCTTATCATTCATCAGTTTGAATATTTCTTGCCACTCCTAACCTGCAAAGTTTCTGTTGAGAAATTAGCTGAATGGGCTGTTTTCCTCTTGTGCTTTTAAGGGTCTCTATTTGTCTTCAGCCTTTGGCATTTCAATTATAATGTGTCTTGGTGTGGGCCTTTGTGGGTTCCTCTTATTTTGGATTTCCTGTGATTCCTAGACCTGTAAGTCGATTTCTTTCACCAGGTAGGAGAATTTTTCTGTTATTACTTCTTCAAATAGGTTTTCAATATCTTGTTCTCTCTTCTCCTTCTGTTCCCCCATAATGTGAATGTTGGAACCCATGAAGTTTTCCAAGAGGCTCCTTACACTATCTTCATAGTTTTGGATTATTTTTTTTTGGTTTTGCTCTTCTGATTGTGTGTTTTTTGCTTCCTCATATTCCACATTATTTATTTGATTCCCAGAATCCTCTACTCTATTGTAGAATTGCTGTAAATTATTTTTTATTTCAGTTAGTGTATGTTTAATTTTTGACTCTTCCTTTTCCATGTCTTTGACATTCTCACTAAGATCCTTTAAAGTCTCATGAAGATTCTAGAATAACCTTATAACCATGATTTTGAACTGTGTATACAGTAGTTTGCTTGTTTCCATTCTTTCATTTGTGACATGTTTCTTTATCGCCCCATTTTGGCTCCTTTCCTCTGTTTGTTTCTATGTATTGGGTACAGCTGCTATGTCTCCTGCAGTTGGTAGAGTGGCTTTTATAGTAGGTGTCCTGGAGGGCCCAGTGGCTCAGCCTCCCCAGTCACCTGAGCTGGGCACTCTAGGTGCCCCCCTGTGTGGGCTGTGTACGTAGTCTTGTAGTTGAGCCTTGATTTCTGTTGGCATCACTAGGAGGACTTGACTTCCTGGCCAATTGGATGTGAGGACAAGTGTCGACTATAGTGAGAGAGCTGCTGTGCAGGAGACACCCCTCTGGAACAGGACTTTGCTTCAGTGTGACTCTGGTGCTCACTGAGTCTGCCCCTTGAGTGTGTCACTTGTGGCTGTGTAGAGTTGTAATCTGCTATGGTCTGAAACTGTCCACTGAATTCACTGAGTCTGGAGCATCCATGGTGGTGCAAAGTCAGCTACTGGATGGGGCCACCCAGTAGGAGATGTAGAGGGATCTGCAGATGGCAGCTACTTCATATTTATATTGGACTCCAAGGTGCCCAGGTGAGGCCTAGCTGTGAAGCATGTCAGTCTGGTGCTACTGCCCTGCCTTGGGCCTTTTTATGGGTGGCTTTGGGCATGTTGTCCCCAGCTGCAGCTTATTTGAGAGGTTTTAGCAAAATCTGAAGCCTGAGCCAGGATAGGCCATTCATTTGAAAAAGTTGCTTCCAGCAGCTTGGTGAGGCTGAAAATTGGATGGGGCAGGGCCTCAGGGGATCATCAGGATGGAGCAAACAGTGTGCTCTATGCTGATGGAGACTCAAATAGGGCTGCCAGTCAGCTCAGGGACAGGGGAGGTCCCAGCACAGGAACAATGACCCCTGTGAGCACCCCAGTCTTGGAGAAAGCCACCCCTGAGTTCCTTACCCCATGCCAGACTATCAAATTCCTCCCCAGATGAGTCTGAGACCCCTGGCACAGGAGCACTAAATAAGTGGGACTCTGTGAGTTCCTGCAATGGCCCTTTAAGAGGAGCACCTGTAATTCCAGCAGCCTCCTTGTCACTCAGCCACAAACCCTGACTGGTTTTTACAACCCAAAGTGACAGGGACTTCTCTTCCCAGCTCTGCAACCCTGGGCTGGGGGTCTGGGTGTGGGGCTTGGACCCCATACTCACCACAGGCAGCCTCCACAGAGACGATCTCACTCCTGATTAAAAAATTGGGACAGGTTGGTGTTGGGCCCATTCCACACCTCCACCCCTTATACCAGTCTCAATGTGCTTTCTTCTTTCCTTCTCTAGTTGTAGGACTTCCATTCTTCCAGCATTCAGGCTGTTCTGAATGAGGATTGTTCTGTATTTTTGTTGTAATTTTCAAGGAGGCGGTGAATATAGGCTTTTACCCACCCAGCCATCTTGGTTCTTTCCCAGGCTCTATTTTTGATGTTTGATGCTGACAAATTAAGTTTCATCCCTCTCTCTTGCTTGGCACGTGGAAAACTAAGAGAAAGCAGGGATGCCCCCTTGTGTCCTGCAGGTGGGACATTGAACCCACACAAGCCCCGCCTGTGAGCAGGACCCTCCCCGTCCCCAGCATTGTCCACAATAAAACCCTGAACCAGTGTTCTTACCTGAGGGATCCAAATATATTTTTCTTTTATAAAATATATTTTTATTGATTTCATAGAGGAGGAGAGAGAGATAAGATAAAAACGTCAATGATGAGAGAATCATCCATCTATTTGGTGCTTCCTGCACACCCCACACTGGGGATCAAGACCACAAACTGAGCATGTGCCCTGACAATAATCAAACCCTAACCTCCTGGTCAATAGGTCAGTGCCCAACTACTGAGCCATACCAGCTGGGAAACAGTGTCTGACTGGCTGAAAAGCCTGCCCTGCTCCCAACAGACCCCTCCATGAAGAGATAAACCTTTTCAAGGTGCCCCTGCCTATGGGACATCAGCCTGGACATCCATTCCAAGGCACGGTGGGTCCCTCTACCTCCTTCTCATGGTGTCACCTGTGATTGTTGTGTATGGGAGTGATGGCAAGTCAATGACCAGGGTCTTTCTTCTCTAGCTTTGCCTTTATGTGCCGGCGGTGGCCACTGTCCAACATCCACGTGTCCTGCTGCTGGCGGGCTGGGACCCTGGGCTGTGTTGAGCCACACTGTTGAGTTAGCAGAGCCTCTGATTAGATTTAGGGGACCTGGGTCAGCAGATTTGATTATTATTAGTCATTTTGGCACAGGATTGTCTGAAAGACACTCTACGTTTTTTTTTTTTTTCACATGAAAAAGTTGTCTTTGTTTACAACAGACATTTCTAATTCAGAGACATAGAGGTAAGCACAGAATCAGGAATCCAGAGGTTCCCTGAGGGAACCTGTGACATGAAGAGGAAACAACACAGGAAACCAGCCCAAACCTCCAACTGCACCTGCTACTGGGATGGTACTTGTGTTCAAGGGTTCCGAGCACCCCCTGGTGTCCGGAGTGCCCCTGGCAGCCCAGGTCTTCTATAGGGTCAGGGAGGTTTGTGTCTGGGCTCACACTGACTGCCCCTCACTGTGTCTCTTGCACAGTAATACACAGCTGTGTCATCTGTGGTCACAGAACTTAGTTGCAGGGAGACATGGTTCTTGGATGTGTCTCTGGAGACGGAGGTTCGGCTCTTGAGAGAGAGGGTGTAGTAAGTGTTTCCATCATAGCATATGCACCCCATCCACTCCAGCCCCTTCCCTGGGGGCTGGCGGATCCAGGACCAGCAGTAACCACTGGTTGTGATGGAAACTCCATGGTCTGCGCAGGTGACGGAGAGGGTCTGCGAGGGCTTCACCAGTCCTGGGCCCGACTCCCGCAGCTGCACCTGGGTCAGGACACCTGGGAACAAAGAGCATCAATTCTGTCAGTCACCTGCATTCACAGCCGTCCCTTGACCCCTGTCTGACCCCTGAGATCCTCACCTTGGGGGGCTGTCACCAGACACAGGAGAAGACCCAGCAGTCTCATCTTCTTCTAGACCACAGCTCTGCCTTCCCCGAGACCTCAGCCCTGTGTGAGGGGAGAGCTGTGAGCCTGCACAGCAAGGAGAGGATTTACACTGGAGCTTGAAGAGAAATTTGCATGTGGGACAGCCTTTCTTATAAGTGTGGGCTCTGAGGCTAAACTGCCCTGGCCTTCCTTGGGCCCATGTGGGGGCATATCTTCTCTTGACCTCAATCACCATGTAAGTCAGGGACTTTGTCCACTGGGGTCATTAAGCTGATTGCAATTCAGACAAGGACAACCTCACCTGAGCAAAGGAAGAAATGTTGGACTAGATGAATATGTTACATTGGTAAGTTCTCATTAATCTTTCAAACAAATTTAATAGGGTTTAGCATTTGTTTAGCTACTGAAATCCAACACTTACATATATCATTGTCATTTTATACTCTAATTATGTTTACTTTAGTGTAAAAATATTAAAAAAAAAACCCAGCTATCTTTAATGACATGTTTTCTTCATTTCTTTACTTGGATATGAGTACCTGCTTCACAAGCACCAGAAACGGAGACCCTTGATCCTTGATGTTGGAAATTTTTATTGTGTTATATCACACTGTGCAAACTCTTTCCTTATGGATGCACAGGAAATATTGCAAAGATCCCAAACTAATCACATCAGAAAGAATCATGTTTTAACCTGGAGAAGAGATAATAAATAAAAGCAGTGATTATGCATGTGCACAATTGAGAATCTTTTATATGTTGAAATGATATGGCAACCTGTTAAGTGACCTGATTTCTCAGTCTAGTGTTATCAGTGATGTTGGGGTTCAAATGAGGGAATTTGGAGAATTCCTAGCATACATTTTCTCACAGGAAAGGGAACTTCAACATTGTCATGTAACCCTCACTCCCAGCCTGCCACTGCCCCATCTCTGGGGATGCTCACTGTGGTCAGAGGGTGCCGGGCTCTCCCCCATAACATGCAACAACACCTTAATGTGTAATGAACACATTCTCCCATCAGGCACATTATTCAGAAATATATTCTCTTGCTAAGGTAGTTATTTAATTTCCATGATGGAGTATTTGGTGGCACAATTGTTTTTACTTATATTAATGTTCAATTCATCATTATTGTCTTTAATGGGGCTTGTTTTGGGTGATTTTACAAAGAACTCCCCAGAAAAATGTTGAGCCTCCACTGTCCATGTGGATTGGCAACAGCAGCCACAGGGACTGGAGCAGGTTCTGGCACAAGAACTACCCATAAATATGGACGTGGCTGTGGAACTGGGTGAGGGGAGGAAGCTGGACTGTTTTGAGTCACATGACAGAAATATGCCTGATGCTCCTAAACAGAGAGTTACTGGACATGTGGGTCTAAAGCCTCCTCCAGTGGAGCCCCAAAAGGAAGTACAGGGCATGATAGAGACAGTTTGTAAGACCGGAGGAAATACCAGAATATTTATGAGCAGGAGTTTCTTAGAAATTGAAAACTTAAAAATTCAGCAGGAAGGGAATAAGAGAAATAAGGAACATGTCATTGCCAAATGATGGGAAGGGTATTCCTGTTGCCTACATGCACATTCTCACAGTATATCCGTTCTGAAAGGTAATACCTTTCCAGGTGTAGGGGATCTGCAATTAGACACCTTTGGGATCATTACTGATCTGGTCTTACCGTGAATCACCCAAGCTGCCTAATTCATTGAGGTCCCATTTGTGAAATTTCTCAACACTTTTAGGGAAGCGTGTACACCCCTCATTGGAAGAGCCATGGTGATGTGTGACCTTCTGAACAGCCTTCATTTCTTTAGTCAAAGAGCCCTGTCTCAGTCCAACCTCATCATCACCATCCTCTTCCTCTTCCTCTTCCTCCTCCTCCTCATTGCTTTCTGACTTATAATCATTCTTATATTTTGTAGACATGGTGGTTTTCCACACACATTAACTTTTTATCAAATAATGAAAGCAGGAATCTTTCATTTAGATGTCATTGGACATGGAAATCACAACTGCCACACCTAAGAGTTGTTACAAGGCCTTTGAAACAACATATGGATTTGGACAGGGGAAAGATCCCTCCCAGGGCAATAGATCAGGACCCTGTCCAATTCAATGGTCATCAGCACCATCACCATCACCACCACCACCATTATCATCATATGGCTATTTATAAGTATTTTTCTTCGTTACAGTAGACACGGTTCTTGTATACACATAATGACCATTTGTCTCAATGTTTGCTCAATTTTTATAATTGTGAATAAAATATGTAGCCATTCTTTATTTTCTTTTTCGTACGATTGTTGAAAACTGATGGCTCCTTCCTGCCCCACATAGAAATTTGAAAAGAAAGGTTGGGTCTCATCTCCAGATGTCAATAAGAGGTTGAATCCACACAAGCCCCTGGAAGCAGGATTCCTCCCCCTGCCCCACCACCTCGACAAAATAAAATCCCTCAGTCAGTCCCCTTTCCTGGCTCAACCAAAGCAGGTCTGACTTCCTGAAGGGCCTTTCCTGTGCTTCTCAGAGATTTCAACTCTGTGCATAGTAAACATTCCGTGTCCCTTGGTGTGTGTGTTAATCATCATCCTGGTCATCCATACTAAGCTGCCGTGAGTCCCCCTACCTCTGCCTGGTACCACCTACTCTTGGTGCTATGATCATGATACCAAGTCAATGACTGTCATCACAGGGGTCCTTCTTCTCTAGCTTTGCACTAATAGGCTTCTGGTGCCCACTGTCCAGAACACACGAGTTCTGTTTCTAGCTGGTGGGACCCTGAGCTGCTTGGTGCTGAGCTGCACTGTTAAGTCAGGGGAGACTCTGGTTAGATTTAGCTGATGCAGGTCAGACATTTGATGATGAATTGTCATTTGGGCTCAAGAGTCTCAGAAAGACACTCTGCAGTTTGTCCACGTGAGAAAGCTGTCTCTGTTTACAACAGACTATCTACCTCAGAGAGGTCAGAAGTAGGGACAGAGTCAGGAATACAGAAGTTCCCTGAGGGGAACTGGGACATGAAGGGGAAACCACACAGGAAACCAGTCCAACCCTCCAACTGCACCTGCTGCTGGGATGGTCCTTGTGTTCAGGGACCCTTAGCGCCCCCTTGTGGTCATAGCTTCTGCTGTAGGGAGGTTTGTGTCTGGGCTCACATTGACTTCCCCTTACTGTGTTTCTTGCACAGTAATACATAGCCGTTTCCTCGGCTCTCAGGCTGTTCATTTGCAGATAAAGCATGTTCTTGGCGTTGTCTCTGGAGATGGTGAATCGGCCCTTCACAGAGTTGGCATAGTGTTTTGTACTTCCATCAGGATTAATTCGACATAACCACTCCAGCCCTTTCCCTGGAGCCTGGCGGACCCAGGTCATCCAGTAGCTACTGAAGGTGAATCCAGAGGCTGCACAGGAGAGTCTCAGAGATCCCCCAGGCTGCACCAAGCCTCCCCCAGATTCCACCAGCTGCACCTCACACTGGACACCTGCAAATACAAAGATATCTTGGTCAGGAAACTCTCACACGTCCACATCCACTGTTTCTCTCATTTACATCCACTCACATACTCAGTCATTCTTTATCTCCATAAGTTACCTCTTAAAAGAGCCACAAGAAAAACCAAGCTGAGCCCCAACCGCATGGTGAGTGGTCTGTGTTCAGTCCTGATCAGGGAATGGGAACACCTGGGGATCCCGGGGCTGGGCTCCTGTCCCAGAGCTGCAGGGTCGAGTCTGGGCTGATTTTTATGAGCAGAGGGGTTCCTATTTGCATGTCCTCCTGCTATATAGGGAGCTCTGGGGTTGGATGCTAGAAACAAATGACACCGTATCAGGATGTGACATGTCCAAGGATGCATGTATGTTAAATAATTCCCGGCATCTGGCCTATGTTCTCCACACTGAGACCAATCACTCCAGCTCACCTGTACAAAAAAAGAGAAGGATTAAAAATGATGGATTCCTTCGACAGTCACCAGTAATGAAAAGAAAGAGAAATTAACCTTCAAATCCGATAACTAAATGTGCAGCAGGTTCATGTTCAGGAGATGGGAAGTTCCATTAGACACTATTTACCCTACAAAGTGATCAGAGGGTAAACCAAGACAAGAGTGTGAGCCTAAAGCCAATGGTTCAAGTGATGGGGGAGAGAAGAATGTCTGTGTGGGTCCCTGGGAACCAGAAGCATGAACTATAGAGACACAGACACAGCTCCTGGGTCCTATTCCTTCAGGGGAGTTTGGTGCTGGATGTGTAGCAGCTGCACTTCCTCCTTTGTGGTGTTTATTCTCTAGAGTCCCTTGTAGATCCAGTTTCATACATTGGGATATAGAAGAATCTCCCTCATGACCAGGTGTGCTTAAGGGCTAGATGTGGCTAATGATTGAGGAATAATTAAGTTTAGGTTATGAAAAAAATTGTTATTGGAAATCTGATGTCTGCATGTCACCCTTGGGACCGCTGTCACCATGTCCTGGCTCGTCTTCAGGTCTCTTGTCTGTGACCTGTCCTGGGGTGTCCACAGCTGCATGCACCTGTGAGAGGGGTGCTGGTGGATGAAGGGGGACAGGTGGGTCTGATCTGCCCTTGACACTGTGGAAACAGCTGGGTAGAGTCAGCAGGGCTCTGGCCATGGAGCTCAGGGACTCGGACAGATCTCGGGAGAATGTGGACAGTGGAAGACACCTTGGGCGATTTTCTTCTTCTTTAATTTTGGGAATATTTTGAGAAAGATCGGTGTTAGTTGTTTTTTACGAAGTCTGGTGAGATTCACCTGTGAAGGCTTCTGGTGCAGGACTTTTGTTTGCTTGGAGTCTTTTGATTCCTGCTTTGATTTCATTCGGTTAGTTTGGTCTATTTAGATTTTCTTATTGTTTCTTATTCAGTTTTGAAAGGATATATGTTCCTAGGAATTTAGCATTTTTATCCATGTTTTCCAAAATATTGATATATGGTTGTTCATAATAGTTTATTATAACCCTTTCTATTTCTATGGTGTTAGTTGTTACTTCCCTTTCATTTTTCATTTTACTTATTTGTGTGCACTATCTTTACTTCTTGACTAGTCTGTTTAAGAGTTTGTCAATCTTGTCTATCTTTTGAAAGAACCAGCTCTTGGTTTCATTAATTTCCTTACACTGTTTATTTTGTTTATTTCCTCTATGGTCTTTATTATTTCCTTCCTTGTACTAACTCCAGGTTTTTTACCCCGTTCCTTTAGGTGTAGAGTTAGATTGGTATCCTTGTTCCTGTTTCCTGAGGTGGGCCTCTGCTAGTTTGGATTTCCCTCTTATAACTGCTTGTTCTGTGTCCCATAGATTTGGGTTGTTGTGTTCTCATTTTCATTTGTTTTAAGGTAACTTTGAGTTCTTCCTTGGTCTCTCTGATAACCCATTCATTGTTCAGTAACATGTTCCTTAACCTCAATGTCTTTGTGTGTTGCTCTGTTTTTTTTTCTTCTTGTGGTTGACTTATAATTTCATAACATTATAGTCAGAGAAGGTGCTCGATATGGTTTCAATCTTCTTAACTTTACTGAGATTTGCTTTGTGTACTAACACTTGGTCTATCCTAGGAAATGTTTCATGTTTCATGTGCACATAGAAATAATGTATATTCTGCTGCTTTGGGTAGGATGCTCTGAAAATTTCAATTAAATCCATCTGCTTTAGTATGTGATTGAAGATCTGTGTTTTCCTGTCTGGAACATCTATCCATTGATGTCAACAGGGTGTTAAAGTCCAATACAATGAAATTATTCCTGTCAATCTCTCCCTTCATGTCCTTCAAGATTTTTTTTAAATGTATTTTTATTGATTTCAGAGAGGAAGGGAGAGGGAGAGAGAGAGAAAGAAACTTCAACAATGAGAGAGAATCATTTATCTGCTGCCTTGGCCTGCTCTGGGGAAAGAGCCTCAAATATGGGCATGTGTCCTGACTGGGCATCCAACTGTGACCTCTTAGTTCACAGGTCAGAGCTCAACCACAGGGACACACAGGCTGGACTCAAAATGTTCTTTACATATTTAGGTCCTCCTTTGTTGGGTTTATAAATGTTTACCAGCGTTATATCCTCTTGCTGGATTGCTCTTTTTATTATTATGTAGTCTCTTTCTTTGTCTCTTACTAGAGTCTTTGTTTCAAAGTCTGTTTTGTCAGATATAAGCATTGCTGCCTCAGATTTGTTTTGTTTATTTTTTCATTTCCATTTGCATGAAATTTTTTTTCAGCCCTTACTTTTCTCTGTGTGTATCTTTTATTCTGGAGTATGTCGGTTGTGGACAGCATAGATGTGAGTCTTGCTTTCTTATCCAATCAGCGACCCTAAGTCTTTTGATTGTAGCATTTAAGCCATTTACATTTAAAACAATTATTGATTGGTACAGGATTTTTTTGCCAGGAAGCCCCTTCCTTTCCCACCTCCCTCTACCCTTGCTCCTGGGGCTGTCCTCTGGGCTTCAGGGGTCAGGAGCGCCCCCTGGTGTCCTGAGCACCCCCTATAGCCCAGCCCTGCTGTCTCCTGCAGAGAGGTTTGTGTCTGGGCTCACATGGACTTCCCCTCACTTTGTCTCACACAGTAATACATGCCCGTGTCCTTGGCTCTCAGACTGTCCAATGGTAAATAAACCTGGTTCTTGGACTTGTCCCTGGTGGTGCTGAGTCTGAATTTCTGTGTGGGGTAATAGCTTGTAAACCCATAACCTCATATAATTCCAACCCACTCCAGCCCCTTTCTGGGAGCCTGGAGGATCCCGTTCACATCATAGCTCGTTAGAGAGAATCCAGAGACAGTGCAGGTGAGGGAGAGGGTCTGTGAGGGTTACTCCAGTCCTGGGCCCGACTCCTGCAGCTGCACCTGGGACAGGACACCTGGGGACAAGGAGCATCAGTCCCTGTCAGTCACCTGCAGTCACAGCCATCCCATGACCCCTGTATGACCCCTGAGACCCTCGCCTTGGGGGGCTGTCACCAGGCACAGGAGAAGACCCAACAGGCTCATCTTCTTCTGACCACAGCCCTGCCATCCCAAAGACCTCAGCCCTTTGTGAGGAGAGAGCTGTGAGCCTGTACACCCCAGGAGAGGATTCACCCTGGAGCTTGAACAGACATTTGCATGTGGGGCAGCCTTTTCCTTCTAAGTAAAGGGACTGAGGTAGGAATTCCCTAATCATTTTTGGGTCCATGTTGGGCCATATCTTTCCTTGACCTCACTCACCATGTATGTCAGGGACAGGGAACTCCCTGGGTCATGAAGCACATTGGAATTAGGTCAAGGACAACCTCACCTGAGCAGAACAAGAAATGTTGAACTAGATAAGTAGGTTTCATTGGTAAATTCTCATTCATCTTTCAAACAAATTTAATAGGTTTTTGGATTTGTTTAGCTTCTGAATCCAACAATTACATATATCTACAAGTAAGAAATGTTTATCATTGTCATTTTATATGCTAATTATGTTTACCTGGTGTAAAATATTTTGAAAAGAAAGCACAGCCATTTTTTTCTGTCACATTGTCTTCATTTCTACTTTCATATGAACACCTGCTTCCCAACCACAAGAAAAAGGGAGACCCTTGATTCTTGATGATGGAACTTTTAATGTGTTATGACACACTGTGCAAACTCTTCCCTTATGTAAACCCACGACATATTGCAGACACCCTGAAATAACCACATCTGAAATAATCATGTTTTAACCTGGATAAAAGATAAGAGATAAAGAGATTTGCATGTGTACCACTGAGAACCTTTCATATCATGAACAATGTATTTGGCCTGTTAAGTGACCTGATTTCTCAGTCTAGTGTTGTCAGTGATGTTGGGGATCACAGTAAGGGAAATTGAATAATTCCTATCACACATTTTCTCACAGGAAAGGGAACTTCAACCTTGTCAGGAAACCCTCATCCCAGCCTCCCTCTGCCCTATCCCTGGGGATGCTCACTGTAGTCAGAGGGTGCTGGGCTCTCTCCCTAACATACCACATCCTTAATGTGCAATGCACACATTCTGCACCAGGCACATGATTCAAAAATATATTCTCTTGCTAAGCTAATAATTTAATTTCATTGATGGAATATTTGGAGGAACAAATGTTTTTCATTTTTTTACAGTTCAATTCATCAGTATTTTCTTTGATGGGTCTGGATATGGGTGATTTTAAAAAGAACTCCCTAGAAAACGCTGAGCCTCCACTGCCATGTGGATTGGATACAGCAGCCACAGGGACTGGAGCAGGTTCTGGTACCAGATTGAAGCACTGCTGGGAAACTACCCATAAATTGGACATGACTGTGGAACTGGGTGCGGAAGCTGGAGTTGTGTTGAGTCACATGACAGAAAGATGCCTGATGTTCAGGACAGAGAGTTACTGGACATGTGGGTTTAATGCCTCCTCCAGTGAAGGCCGGAAGGAAGTGCAGGGCATGAGAGAGACAGCTTGTATCATCATAGGAAATGCCTGAATATTAATGAACAAGAGTGTGTTAGAAATAGAAATGTTACAGATCATGCAGGCAGGGAACAAGGGAAATAAGGAACGTGTCATTGCAAACTGGTGGGAAGGGGATCCCTGTTTCCTACATGCACATTCTCACAGTGTCTCTGTTCTAGAAGGTAACACATTCCCAGGTCCAGGTGATCTGCACTTGGACACCTTTGGGATCAATACTGATCTGGTCTCAACATAGATTATGGAAGCTGCATAATTCATTGGGTCCCATTTGTGAAATCTCTCAACATTTTTGGGGAAGAGTGGACACCCCTCACTGGAATATCCATGGTGATTTTGTGTTTCAGGGATCCTCAAACTTTTTAAACAGGGGGCCAGTTCACTGTCCCTCAGACCGTTGGAGGGCTGGACTATAGTTTAAAAAAAAAAAACTGTGAACAAATTCCTATGCACACTGCACATGTCTTATTTTGAAGTAAAAAGACAAAACAAAATGGGAACAAATGCAATATTTGTATTTGCATGTGGCCCGCAGGCTGTAGTTTGAGGACCCCTGGTGTGTTTGTACGAGGAGCCTTCATTTCATTGGACCAGAGCCCCTGTCTCAGTCAATAGTCATCATAGTCCTCCTCATTTTCTGCTCCTCCTCTTCCCACTCCTTCTCCTCCTTGTTGTAATCAATCGTTTTCTACTCATTTTATGTAGATATGGTTGTTGTTCACATATAATGACCCTTGGTCTCATATTTGCTCATTTTTATGGTTATTACATGGATTTTGTAGTCACACAGTATATTATTTTATGTTTCACTGCTGACAACTGATGGCTCCATCCTGCCTCTTCTCCATCAGCCCCAAGGGGTCTCTGATAGGAAAGGCTTGTTCTCCTCTTCATGTGTCACCAAGAAGTTGGAACCCTCAAGGAAGCAGAATTCTGCCCACTGGCCCCCCCCCCCCCACCTCACAGAAAATAAAAGCCTCCTTTCCTGCCTCTATCCAAGCACCTTTGACTTCCTGGAGGGCCTTTCCTGTGCCTCCCAGAGATTTCAACTATGAGCACAATGATTATCCCATGTCCCTTGGTGTGTGTGTGTTTGTCATCAGCCTGGTCAACTGTACAAGCTGCTATGGGTCCCCCTGCTTCTACCTGGTGTCAACTACACTTGGTGCTATGAGCATGACTATTAGTCAGTGACCATCACCACCTGGGGTCGTTCTTCTCTGGCGTTGGGGTCACTCCCCTCTGGTGCCCACTGTCCAGCGCACACCTGTCCTGCTGCTGCCTGGCTGGGACTCTCAGCTGTGTGGGGCTGAGCTACCCTGTTGAGTCAGCAGAGCCTCTGGTTGGACTTAGGTGCCTTGGGAAGAATTTTTGATCATTAATTGGTACTTGACACAGAGTGTCTGAAAAACAAATCTCTGCAGTTTGTGCACGTGAGAAAGTTGTCTCTATTTACTACAGATTTTCTAACTCAGAGACTTCAGAGGTAAGTGCAGAGTCAGGAATCCAGAGGTTTCCTGAGGGGAACTGTGACACGAAGGGGAAACCACACAGGAAACCAGCCCAAACCTCTAACTGTTCCTGCTGCTGGGATGGTCCTTGTGTTCAGGGACCGTGAGCGCCCCCTGGTGGTCACAGCTTCTGCTGCAGGGAGGTTTGTGTCTGGGCTCACATGACAGAAAGATAATTCAGAATAAGGGTCCTAGGATGCATAAACCGGATGGAGGAAAAAATCAACTACTTATGCAAGAAGCAAGAAGAAACAGATGAAAAAATCAATAACTTATGCAAGACCCAAGAAGAAATGAAGAGTGATATAGCTGCAATAAAAAACACCATTGAAAGCATCAACAGTAGACTAGGAGAAGCAGAGGACCGAATTAGTGAATTAGAAGACAAGGAAGCAAAACACACCCAAACTGTACTGCAATTGGATAAAAAAATTAACAGAAGGAGGAGAGCCTAAGGGAGCTTTGGGACAGCATGAAACGAAACAACATACGAATAATAGGGGTGCCAGAACAACAGAAAGATGAACAAGGATTAGAAAACCTACTCGAAGAAATAATATCAGAAAACTTCCCTGAGGTGGGGAAGAAAAAAGTCATACAAGCACAGAGAGTCCCAAACAAGGTGAATCCGAAAAGACCCACACCAAGACACATCATAATTACCATGGCAAATGTTCAGGACAAAGAGAGAATCTTACAGGCTGCAAGAGAGAGAAGGAAAGTTACATACAAGGGATCTCCCATTAGATTATCAAATGATTTCTCAACAGAAACACATCAGGCCAGAAAAGAATGGAGGGAAATTTACAAAGTAATGCAAAGCAAAGGACTGAACCCAAGAATACTCTATCCAGCAAGGCTATCATTCAAAATTGAAGGGGAAATAAGAAGCTTCACAGACAAAAAAAGGCTAAGGGAGTTTATCACCATCAAGCCAGCAATGCAAGAAATGCTAAAGGGACTGGTGTAAAAAGAAAAAAAGAAAAAGCTCAGAAAGAAAACAGCCACACAAAAAAAGAAATGGCTACAAACAAGTACCTTTCAATAATAACTTTAAATGTAAAAGGACTAAATGCTCCAACCAAAAGACATCGAGTGGCTGAATGGATAAAAAAAAACATGACCCATACATCTGCTGCCTACAAGAGACCCACCTCATTAGAAGGGACTCACACAGACTGAAAGTGAAGGGATGGAAAAATATCTTTCAAGCAAATGGAAAGGAAAAGAAAGCTGGGGTAGCAATACTTATATTGGACAAAATAGACCTCAAAGTGAAGGCCATAACAAGAGATAAGGAAGGCCACTTCATAATACTAAAGGGATCAATACAACAAGAAGCTATAACCCTGGTAAACATATATGCACCCAATGCAGGAGCATCCAAATAGAGAAAAAAAAAAAAAAAAAAAAAAAACTCCTGGAAGATATCAAAGGAGAGATCGACAACAATACAATCATAGTAGGGGGCTTTAATACACCACTGACATCATTGGATAAGTCCTCTAGACAAACAATCAGCAAAGAAACAGCGATCCTACTAGATCAAATGGACTTAATAGACATCTTCAGAACACTTCACCCCAAAGCCGCAGAATATACATTCCACTCTAGTGCTCATGGGACAGATTCAAAAATAGACCACATATAGGGTCACAAGCAAAGTCTCCCCAAATTCATGAAGATTGAAATCATACCAAGCATCTTCTCAGACCACAAAGGCATAATATTAGAAATAAACTACAATAAAAACAACCCAAAATACTCAAACACTTGGAAGCTGAATAGCATGTTATTAAATATTGATTGGGTTACCAATGACAACAAAGAAGAAATTAAAAGCATCCTGGAAACTAATGACAATGAAAACACATCAATCCAAACCTATGGGACAAAATGAAAGCAGTCCTGATAGGGAAGTTTACAGCTCTACAGGCCTATCTCAAAAAACAAGAAAAAATGGTAGTAAATCATCTAACTCTACAACTCAAAGAATTAGAAAGAAAGCAACAAGAAAACTCCAGAGTGAGCAGAAGGAAGGAGATAATAAAGATTAGAGCAGAAATAAATGACATAGAGACCAAAAAACATTACAGAAAATCAATGAAACCAAGAGCTGGTTCTTTGAAAGGATAAACAAGATTGACAAACCTCTAGCCAGGCTCACCAAGAAGCAAAGAGAGAGGACCCAAATAAACCAAATCAGAAATGATAGAGGCGAAATAACAACAGACCCCACAGAAATACAAATGATTGTTAAAAGATACTATGGACAGCTCTACTCCAACAAACTAGACAACCTGGAGGAAATGGACAAATTCCTAGAAAAATACAACATTCCAGCACTCAATCAGGAAGAATCTAAAAATCTCAATAGGCCAATAACTATGGAAGAAATTGAAGCAGTCATCAAAAAGCTTCCAGCAAACAAAAGTCCAGGGCTAGACGGTTTCACAGTGGAGTTTTACCAAACATTCAAGGAAGAACTAAAACCTATCCTCCTCAGACTACTACAAAAAATTCAATTGGAAGGAACACTTCCAAGCTCATTCTATGAAGCCAGCATCACCCTAATACCAAAACCAGGTAAAGACAACAAAATGAAAGAGAATTACAGGCCAATATCCCTCATGAACATAGATGCCAAAATCCTCAACAAAATCTTAGCAAATCGGATCCAGCAGTACATCAGAAAGATCATACACCATGACCAAGTAGGATTTATTCCAGGGATGCAAGGATGGTACAATATCTGCAAATCAATAAACGTGATACATCACATAAACAAATTGAAAGAAAAAAAAAACACATGGTCATATCAATTGATGCAGAAAAAGCATTTGACAAAATCCAACACCCATTTTTGATAAAAACTCTCAGCAAGGTGGGAGTAGAACGATCATACCTCAACATAATAAAAGCCATATATGACAGGCCCACAGCCAACATCATACTCAATGGACAAAAACTAACACCATTTCCCCTAAGAACAGGAACAAGACAGGGATGTCCACTCTCAGGACTCCTGTTCAACATAGTACTGGAAGTATTAACCATTTCAATTAGTCAAGAAGAAGAAATAAAAGGCATCCAAATTGGAAAAGAGGAACTAAAACTGTCCTGATTTCCAGATGACATGATATTATACATACAAAACCCTAGAGACTCCATCAAAAAGCTACTAGACTTAATACATGAATTTGGCAATGTAACAGGATACAAAATTAACGCCAATAAATCTGAGGCATTTCTACACACCAATAGTGAACTTTCAGAAAGAGAGATTATAAAAACAATCCTATTTACCATCGCACCAAAAAAAAAATTAAGATACCTAGGAATAAACTTAACTAAAGAGGTAAAAGACCTCTACTCAGAAAACTACAGGACGTTGAAAAAAGAGATAGAGGAAGACATAAACAGATGGAAGAACATACCGTGTTCCTGGATTGGTAGAATCAACATCATTAAAATGTCCATACTACCCAAAGCAATCTATAAATTCAACGCACTTCCCATTAAAATACCAACAGCATACTTCGCAGATCTAGAACAAACTCTCCAAAAATTCATCTGGAATAAAAAAAAGACCCCGAATAGCTGCAGCAATTCTGACAAAGAAGAAAGTAGGTGGGATCTCAATACCAGATATCAAGATGTATTACAAAGCCACTGTTCTCAAAACTGCCTGGTACTGGCACAAGAACAGGCATATAGATCAATGGAATAGAATAGAGAACCCAGAAATCGGCCTGAACCAATATGCTCAATTAATATTTGACAAAGGAGGAAAGAATATTCAATGGAGCCAAGATAGTCTCTTCTATAAGTGGCGTTGGGAAGATTGGACAGATATATGCAAGAAAATGAAACTAGACCACCAACTTACACCATACACAAAAATAAACTCAAAATGGATAAAGGACTTAAATGTACGACAGGAAACCATAAAAATTCTAGAAGAATTCAAAGGCAACAAAACCTCAGACATATGTCGAAACAATTTCTTCACTCATATAGCTCCTAGGGCACTTGAAACTAAAGAGAAAATGAACAAATGGGACTACATCAAAATAAAAAGCTTCTGCACAGCAAAAGAAACCATCAACAAAACAACGAGAAAACCCACTGCGAGGGAAAACATATTTGCCAATGTCATATCTGATAAGGGCCTAATCTCCAAAATTTATAAGGAACTCATACAACTTAACAAAAGGAAGATAAACAATCCAATCAAAAAATGGGCAAAGGACCTAAATAGACACCTTTCAAAAGAGGACATACAGAAAGCCAAGAGATATATGAAAACATGCTCAAAGTCACTAATCATCCTAGAGATGCAAATCAAAACAACAATGAGGTACCATCTCACACCTGTCAGACTGGCTATCATCAACAAATCAACAAACAACAAGTGCTGGAGAGGATGTGGAGAAAAAGGAACACTCGTGCACTGCTGGTGGGAATGCAGACTGGTGCAGCCACTATGGAAGACAGTATGGAGTTTCCTCAAAAAACTAAAAATGGAACTCCCATTTGGCCCTGTGATCCCATTTCTAGGAATATATCCCAAGAAACCAGAAACACCAATCAGAAAGGATATATGCACCCATATGTTCATAGCAGCACAATTCACCACAGCTAAGATCTGGAAACAGCCTAAGTGCCCATCAGTAGATGAATGGATTAGAAAACTGTGGTACATCTACACGATGGAATACTATGCTGCTGTAAAAAAGAAGGAACTCTTACCATTTGCAACGGCATGGATGGAACTGGAGAGCATTATGCTAAGTGAAATAAGCCAGTCAATGAAGGAAAAATACCACATGATCTCACTCATTCATGGATAATAGAGACCATTATAAACTTTTGAACAATAATAGATACAGAGGCAGAGCTGCCTCAAACAGATTGTCAAACTGCAGGGGGAAGGCCGGGGAGTGTTGGGTGGCAGGAGGGAAATGGGTAAGAGATCAACTGAAGGACTTGTATGCATGCATATAAGCATAACCAATGGACATAAGACACTGGGGGGTAGGGGAGGCCAGGGGATTGTCAAGGGCGGGGAAAAAAAGGACACATATGTAATACCCTTTGTAATACTTTAAGCAATAAAAAAATTTTTAAAAAATCCCAAAGACACATAAGTAATTAAAATATAGTCTATTCTCTCCCCCTAAATCAGTGGTTCTCAACCTGTGGGTCGCGACCCCTTTGGTGGTCGAAAGACCCTTTCTCAGGGGTCGCCTAAGACCATCCTGCATATCAGATATTTATATTATGATTTATAACAGTAGCAACATTACTGTTAAGAAGTAGCAACGAAAATAATATTATGGTTGGGTCACAACATGAGCAACTGTATTTAAAGGGCCAGAAGGTTGAGAACCACTGCCCTAAATAAAGGAACTCTTACCCTTTGAGACAGCATGGAGGAACTGGAGAGTACTATGCTAAGGGAAATAAGCCAGTCAGAAAAAGACAAATATCACATGATCTAACTTATAGTTGGAATCTAATAAACTAAATAAACTGATAAATAAAATAGATTGAGAGGCAGGGACACATGAATCAGACTGACAAATCTCAGGGGGAAGGGAGCAGGAGGGGGCAAGAGGAGATTAACACAAGAGTTTATATCCATATAAGCCAGAGAATAGGTGGTGAAGGCTGGGGTTGTTGTGGGAACTAGGTGGAGGGGGGCAAATTGGGGAACACATTTCTAATGCTGTCTACAATAAAGATAAAACAATAAAAAGTTTTATATATGTTATATAATAAATGTTGGAGCAGATGTGTGGGTGAGACTGTTTTAATCTCATGGGTCATTCATTTCATTAATAAAATGGATTAACATTATGTACAAACATCTTTGCAAGTACAAAACACCAGTTAAGTAGACTTGACATTGCAAAATTGAGTAATCATAATTTTATGTAAAACTAGAGACCAGGTGCATGACATTCATGCATTGGGGGGAGGGGGACGTTCTTTCAGCCTGGCCTGTGCCCTCTAACAGTCTGGGCCCCCTTGGGGATGTCCTTTGTGCTGCCACAGAGGCAGGAGCACCTCCACTGCGCTCGCCAGCCATGACCCTGGCTGACTGGAGCTCCCCGTGTGGGATTGCACTGACCACCAGAGGGCAGCTTCTGCATTGAATGTCTGCCCCCTGGTGGTCAGTGCCTGTCATAGTGACCAGTCATTCTGCTGGTCTTTCCACCATTTGGTTGATTTGCATATTAGCCTTTTATTATTAGGACTAGAGGCCTGGTGCACAAAAATTTGTGCACTGGAGCGGGGGGTCCCTCAGCCCAGCCTGCCCCCTATCACATACTCTGAACCGTCAGGGGATGTCCTACTCCCTGCTCCCCTTGGAGAGCAGGCTTAAGCCACACTCTGGCCCCCCTTTGTGGGAGGCGACTGGGCTGATCAGGGGAAGGCCCCAGCCCCATCACCCCGCTGTTGCAGCCACTGCCAGTCACCACAGCCACCAAGGTGTTTTCATCAACACGGACTCCAGTCCCTTCACCATGAAAAAATGACAATTTTCTTTAGGCATTTTCAAGATGTGTCTTTCATGAAATATAACATTTCTCTTTTTCTTTCTTTCTTTCTTTCTTTCTTTCTTTCTTTCTTTCTTTCTTTCTTTCTTTCTTTCTTTCTCCTCACCTGAGGATCTTTCCATTGATTTTTAGAGAATGTAGAAGAGAAAGGGAAAGACAGAGAGAAACATCAAAGTGAGAGGAACATTTCAATTGGTTGCCTCCTGCATGAGCCCTGACCTGGGCCCATGCCAGGGAAGAGCCAGCAACCTAGGTACATGCCCTTAGTCAGAATTGAACCCAGACCCTGCGGTGGGCAGACTGAGGCTCTATCCACTGAGCAAAACCAGCTAGGACAGGATATGACATTTCTCAGCCCTCCAGCAGCAGACTTTCCTTTTTTTCTCCAGGAGTGTGGTAAAAAACCCTAAACCACCTTATTGGATTCTTATTACCCAAGTTACTAAGAATATTACCAGTGGCATACAGGGAGCTTAGCCAATGAGCAGTCAGAAAAGGTGTTTCCTCTGTAGTTCACAACAATTGCCTTCTCGGCCCCTGCCGAGGCCTAACACCTCTGGCAGAATCATTAGGCCTGGGCAGGGGCCCCCCAGCTCCCGCAATCGTTGGCTCCACCCCTGCTCCCCGTGATTGCCTGCTCCTTCCCTGCCCTGGCCTAATGCCTCTGACCAAAGCATTAGGCCTGGGCAGGGGACCCCCAGCTCTCCACTATCTCCTGCTCTGCACCTGCCCAGGCTTAACGCCTGTGGCCCAGGTATTAGGCCTGGGCAGGGGACACCCAGCTCTTCGCAATAGCCAGCTCTGCCCCTGACAAGACCTAATGCCTGTGGCCGAGTTGTTAGGCCTGGGCAGGGGACCTCCAGCTCCCCATCATCGCTGGCTCCGCCCCTGCTCCCCGTGATTGCTAGCTCTGCCCCTGCTCCCCACCATTGCTGGCTCCCTCCCTGCTCCCACCATTGCCTGCTCCACCCCTTCCCAGGCCTAATGCTTCTGGCTGAGGCATTAGGCCTGGGCAGGGGACCCCCAGCTCCTACAATCTCCAGCTCCACCCCTGCTCCCCGCCATGACCGGCTCCCTCCCTGCTCCCCGCCATTGCTGGCTCCCTCCCCGCTCAGCACCAACGCCAGCTCCGCCACTTCCCAGGCCAAATGCTTCTGACCGAGGTGTTAGGCCTGGGCCGGGGACCCCCAGCTCACCGTAATTGCCAGCTCCACCCCTGCCCAGGCCTAACGCCTGTGGCCGAGTTGTTAGGCCTGGGCAGGGGACCTCCAGCTCCCCACCATCACGGGCTACCTCCCTGTTCCCCGCCATCCCCGGATCCACCCCTGCCCAGGCTTAATGTCTCTGACTGAGGCGTTAGGCATGGGTAGGGGACCCCCAGTTCCCCGCCATCGCTGGCTCTGCCCTTGGTCTTCACCATCTCCAGCTTTGCCCCTGCTCGCTGTGATCGCTGGCTCCACCCCTGCCCAGGCCTAACGCCTGTGACTGAGACCTTAGACCTGGGCAGGGGACCCCTAGCTCCTGCAATTTCCGGCTCCACCCCTGCTCCCCGCCATCGCTGGCTCCCTCCCTGCTCCCCACCATCGCTGAATCTGCCCCTGCTCCCCACGATTACCTGCTCTGCTTCTGCCCAGGCCTAACTCCTCAAGGCATTAGGCCTGGGCAGGGGACCTCTCAGCTCTGATTGCAGGCTCCGATCTCCTCTGGGTGCCTACATATGCAAATTAACAGTCATCTTTGTTTGGTTAATTTGCATACACATCCGATTGGCTGGTGGGTGTAGCAAAGGTACAATCAATTTGCATGTTTGTCTATTATTAGGTAAGATAAGATTGTTGAGGATTTTAGCATTTATGTTCATCAAGGATTTGACCTGTCATTTTTGTTTCTGTACTTATTTTGCTTTGGTATGAATGCAGGGGTCACCTCAATAAATGAGTTTGAAAGTTAACCCTGTTTTGCAATTCTTGGAAGTGTTTGAGAAGAACTGATTGAGAAGATGCTGTTTTTTTTCTTTGAAATTTGGATAGAAATCACCCTTGAATACATGTGGCATGCACTTTCCTTTGCTGAGAGGCTTTGGTTATTACTTCAATTATTTTTTTAAAATGTACACCCATCTGCAAAGTCAGGGGCAAATTTCTAATTGAAGCAACAAATAAGAGGATTGATAAACACAATGGTTGAACTTCACAGGGAGTAGGCAGCACTTGCACATACGGGGAGCTGAGCAGTGAAAGCCTAACCAGAATCCTAATTCTGCATCCCACAGGTAGATCTGAGCAACATGAACTCACAGGGGAGCACCTCAAAGTCCCCACCCAGGGAAAGGATGGCCTCCATAAACTGAAGCCCTGGGCTGCTCTCTGCTGGCTCTGTGGTGGGCAAGGCCAGCTCCTGCCTGAGAGTCAGCAGTCAAACACATGTCTGCTTTCAACTTTGAAGAAGAAAGGGATTTTTTTTTTTTGAAGAATCATACAAAGTTAATCCACTGAAGATTTCTGTGCATGGAGAGAAAACAATGGAAAAATGGAAAAGTCTTCTCACCACATTTAACAATTCCTCCTGTGGGAGGCTACACTTCACCATCAGGACACCTCACAGGACTAAGGGACAGTGCATTTGGGTCAGTGTGGAAATTGCAGTTGTTTGTAGGCCACATATTTATTTCATGTGCCACCCAAGAAAATGAAATAAAACTACGCTATTTTGTATAGAATTCATAAAGTGTGTTGTCCTGAAAATGCACCCTCTTTCCCTCCAACACCAGGAGCACAAAGAACGGGTCCCAGCTGATGCTCCCTCAAATCCACCTTGGATTTGGCTGAAGACACAACTGTGAACAACTCCCAGACCACGGCTGGGCTCAGCAGTGATACTAAAGCAAGGTCATTGCTGGGAGACTCGGGCGTCATCTGAAGGAAAGTTCTGCTGAAGACATCTCAACAGACTTGCTGGCCTTCCTGGAATGCAGGGAGGTTCACACAAGTTCCACATTTCATTGTCACAGAATTTGATGTGTGCTGACGGTTTCGCCAGGCTCACCAACCCCTCTGCATTTGTCTTTCTCCAAATGAAAAATGCCTCCTGTGGTGCATGTGAGCAAGTCCCTACAAATTTAATAAAACTGTTATAATACAAAGCCATCAGTGGTAGTCACAGGACCATACTGCGTCTAGAGAGAATCTGGGAGAAACCGTTATATGGAGAGAAAGCTCAGGACCTTCAGAGGAAACAGCCATAAACACCACCTGCAACTGCTCCTGGGGCCACAACACAGAATCTGTGGGAGCTGAGCGCCCCCTAGTGTCCTGAGCGCCCCCTCCAGTCCAGCCCTGCTGTCTCCCTCAGGGAGGTTTGTGTCTGGGCTCACACTGACTTGCCCTCACTGTGTCTCTTGCCCAGTAATACACGGCTGTGTCCTCAGCTCTCATGCTGTTCAGTGTCAAGTAAACTTGGCTCTTAGATGTGTCCCTGGTGATGCTGAGGTGGGATTTCAGTGTTGGGTTGTAGTTTGTACTTCCATCAGTCCATACAGCCCCAACCCACTCCAGCCCCTTTCCTGGAGCCTGGCGGGTCCAGTGTACACCATAGCTCGTTAAGGAGAATCCAGAGACAGTGCAGGTGAGGGAGAGGGTCTGTGAGGGCTTCACCAGTCCTGGGCCCGACTCCTGAAGCTGCACCTGGGACAGGACACCTGGGGACAAGGAGCATCAGTCTTGTCAGTCACCTGCATTCACAGCCATCCCATGACCCCTGTCTGACCCCTGAGACCCTCACCTTGGGGGGCTGTCACCAGGCACAGGAGAAGACCCAGCAGACTCATCTTCTTCTAAACCACGGTTCTGCCTTCCCAGGGACCTCAACCCTGTGTGAGGAAAGAGCTGTGAACCTGCACAGCCCAGGGGAGCATTTACTCTGGAGCTTGAACAGAAATTTGCATGTGGGGCAGCCCTATTCTTATAAGTGTAGGACCTGAGGCTCAGGACACACTGGTCTTTCTGAGGCCTGAGTGGAGGCATCTCTTCCCTTGATCTCACTCAGCATGTAAGTCAGAGACAGGGGACCACATGAGTTATGAGACTCATTGGAATCAGGTCAAAGCATGGCCTCACCTTTCTAAGCATAAGAAGAAACATGGACTAGATGAGCAGGTTACACTTTTACTTTCTCAGGCATCTTTCAAACAGATGCAAAGGGGATTAGCATTTGTTCAGACCATTTGTCAATCTCAGAACCCTAGTGTAGCCACAATTTGTAAATTTTTAAGTCTCATGTTATACAAACACTTTCTATCCTGGTGCAAAAATAAAAAGAAGAGACATTTTTTTAAATATTTTATATCTTAAATTATCATGTTACTTTGATCTGATAAACTACTCCCCAATCCCAGGCAGTTGGGATAGTCCTGACTGTTGATGCTGCAAATTTTATAATTGTGTCTACAACTTCTTGTGCACACTGTTCTGTTTGCAGAGACCCCAAACTAGTTACATCAGAAATAATCGTGGTTTTAAATGGAGAAAACACAAGACATGAAAACAGTGATCATGTGTGTGTACAGCCCCAAATCATTCATAACTTGAAATGCTGGTAGAAGGAGATTGATCTGTTTTTTCACTCTAGTGTTATCAGTGATGTTGTGGTTCAGAGTGATGGAAATTGGAAAATTCCTAGCACACATTTTCTCACAGGAAAGGGAACTTCAAGTCTGGCAGGAAATCCTCACTCCCAACCTGCCTCTGCCTTGTCCCTGGGGATGCTCACTGTGGTGAGAGGATGTTAGGCTCTCCCCCATAACATACAAACATCCTTAGTGTGTAATACACGCATTCTCCCATCAGGCATGTGATTCTGAAAGATGCTTTCTGCCTGAGCTTATAATTTAATACCTTTGATGGAATATTTGGTGGGACAAAAGTTTTTTTTAATTTTATTAAAGTTCAATTCATCAGTACTCTCTTTAATGTGTCCTGTTTTGGGTGATTTTACCAAGAATTCCTCAGAAAATTCCTAGTTTCCATGGTCCGTGTGGATTGGTTACAGCAGCCACAGGGACTGGTGCAGATTCTGGTACCAGAGGGGAGTGCTGCTGGGAAACTACCCATAAATATGGACTTGACTGTGGAACTGGGTGAAGGGAGGAAGCTGGACTTGTTTAGAGTCACATGACAGACATATGTCTGATGTTCATGGACAGAGAGTTACTGGACATATGGGTTTAAAGACTCCTCCAGTGAAGGCCCAGTAGGAAGTGCAGGGCACGATAGAGACAACTTGTGTCATTATAGGAAATACATGAATAATTATGAACAGGAGTTTGATAGAAATAAAATCATTAAAGATCTTGTAGGTAGGAATCAAGATAAATAAGGAACCTGTCATTGCACACTGGTGGGAAGGGGATCCCTGTCTCTTATTTGGGGTCATTACTCACATGGTCTCTCCAGTGAAGAGTGGACACCTATCACTGGAGGAACCATGGCGAAGGTGTGTATGTATGAGGAGCCATCATTCGATTAGACCTGGGCTCCTGTCTCAGTCCATCATCATCATTGTAATCATCATCATCATCATCATCATCATCACAATTTGCTTATTTATAACCATTCTCATTTTCAATAGACATGGTGATTGTCCCCACACAATTCCTTATTTCAATAAAGAAAGCAGGCATTTACTCTTCAGATACCATTGGGAATTCAGACCCCAATGGCCCAATGTAAGTTGACATAGTCTTTTTAAAAAGCCAATGACCATTGGTGAGAAAGTACAGATTCCTGCCAAACATTGTATTAAGATTCTTTTTGAAATTTATCGTCATCACCACCACCACCACCATCATCATCATTGTTAACATCATCATCACCATCTTCATTATCATTTCCTTACTTATAATTATTCTTCTCATTTTCCGTAGACTTGCCTTTTGTACCCACATAAGGACTCTTTTACTTAGTTTTGCTCCTTTTGTATAGTAGTTAAGTAAAATACATAGCCATACTCTGTTTCCTGTATTGTTTGACTTCTAACAACTGATGGCTCATTGCTGCCTCTTCTCCATCTGTCCCCGACAGGGAAAATCAGATAAGAAACCATAGTTTTCTCTTTAGATGTCATTGTGAGATAGAAAAAAACCCCTGGAAGCAAAATTCTTCTGTATTCCCACCACTTTGCCAAAATAAAAGTCCTGCACCATTCTCCTTTTCTGACTCCATCAAAACAGGTCTGTCTTCCTCAAGGGCCTTTTCTGAGTTTATAAGGGATTTCAACTCTGTGCACAATAAACATTCCATGTCCCTTGGTGTGTGTGTTTGTCATCAGCCTATACATCTGCACCAAGCTGTCATGGATCTCTCTGTCTCTGCTTGGTGTTACCGATTCTCTGTGCTATGAATGTGATGACAAGACAATGACTGTCACCACTGGGGGTCCTTCTTCTCCAGCTTTGGATTCATATACTTGTGGAGCACGCTGTCCAGCAGTGAGGTGAGCTGCACAGCTGAGTCATTAGAGCCTCCAGTTAGATTTAGGTAACATGGGTCAGAAGTGTTGGTGATTAATAGTTCTTTTAGCACAAGTATGTCTGAATGACACTCTCTGCCACTGGTCCATGGGACAAAGTTGTCTTTGTTTACAACAGACTTTCTAACTCAGAGATTTCAGAAGTAAACACAGAATCAGGAATCCAGAGGTTCACCAAGAGAAATGTGACAGGAAGAGGAAACCAGTCCAAACTTCCAACTGCACCTGTTCCTGGGAAGGTCTTTGTGTTCAGGGACCCTGATCGCCCCCTGGTGGTCACAGACTCTCCTGCAGAGAAGTTTGTGTTTGGACTCACACTGACTTGCCCTCACTGTGTACCTAGCACAGTAATACATGGCTGTGTCCTCAGCTCTCAAACTGCTGAGCTCCTTGTAGGCTGTGCTTGTGGATGTGTCTCTAGTCATGGAGACTCTGCCTTGGAACTTCTGTGCATAATTTGTGTTTCCATTGTTAGGGTTAACTTCCCCCATCCACTCATGCCCCTGTCCTGGGGCCTGTCATACCCAGTGCATCCAGTAGCTGGTGAAGGTGTATCCAGAAGCCTTGCAGGAGACCTTCACAGAGGCCCCAGGCTTCCTCACCTCAGCCCCAGGCTGCACCAGCTGCACCTGGGAGTGGACACCTGCGGGGAGGAGACAGGAGTGGATGGAAATCCCTCTTGACTCTCCCTAGTCCCCTCTTCAGCCTGGGGACCGGGGAGCCCCTTACCTGTACCCATGGCCACCAGGAGGAGGGTTCTCCAGCTCCAGTCCATGATGAGGGGCTGTGCTGTGAGCACTTCTGTAGGGGAGGGTGTGGCTGTGGGTGATACCCTCAGGTCACAGACTTACCCATATTTAATCTAGTTTGCTCCCTCTCTTTTGCATATTCATGAGGCAGAGTATTTCAGAGCTGAAGTCTTGAACCACCTGAGAGAAGATTGAGGACACAGGCATCATGCTCAGTGGGAATCTCAGGGTACAAGTCCTAATTGTTTCTTTAAAAAAATTATGTCTTAATTGATGAAATTATTACATATGTCCCCTTTTATTCTCCATTGACCACTTCTAGCTTTCCCTCACCCCCTGCACCAAGTCTTCACCATCCTATTTTATGTGTCCATAGACTATACATATATGCATACGAGTTTTTGGTTGATTACTTCCCACCCACCCATCCTTTCCAGCCTTCCCTCTCAGATTCCACAATCTGTTCCATGCTTCTAGGTCTCTGGATCCATTTTGTTCATCAGTTTATTTTGTTAATTAGATTCGACATATGAGTGAGATCATTTGATATTTGTCTTTCTCTGACTGGCTTATTTTGCTTAGCATAATACTCTCCTGGTCCATTCATGCTGCCCCAAAGGGTAGGAGATCCTCTTTTTTTTTTTTTTTTTACTGTAGCATAGTATTCCATGGTATAAATGCACCACAGCTTTTTTATGCACCCATCTACTGATGGGCACTTGGGCTGTTTCCATATCTTAGCTATTGTAAATTGTGCTGGTATGAACATAAGGGTGCATATATCCTTTCTGGTTGGTATTTCTGATTCCTTGGGATATATTTCTAGAAGTGGGATCACTGGGTCAAATGGCCGTTCCATCTTTAATTTTTGGAGAAAACTCCATACTTTTTCCACAGTGGCTGCACCAGTCTGCATTCCCACCAGCAGTACATGAGGATTCCTTTTTCTCCACATCCTCACCAGCATTTGTCGTTTGTTGATTTGTTGATGATAGCCATTCTGACAGGTGTGAGATGGTATCTCTTGTTTTGATTTGCATCTCTCAGATGATTAGTGACTTTGAGCAGGTTTTCATATGTCTCTTGGTCCTCTTTAAAAAAAGTGTCTATTTAGGTTCTTTGCCCATTTTTTAATTGGATTGTTTATCTTCTTTTGGATAAGTTGTATGGGTT
The DNA here is from genome assembly GCF_028538775.1 of Myotis yumanensis. Classification (NCBI taxonomy): domain Eukaryota; kingdom Metazoa; phylum Chordata; class Mammalia; order Chiroptera; family Vespertilionidae; genus Myotis; species Myotis yumanensis. Next base: position 16,641,119 of record NW_027223773.1, read on the forward strand.
TCTTATTTTGGATATTATTTTGTATATTTTGGCTGTTATCCATTTATCACATGTATCTTAGCCAAATATGTTCTCCCATACTGTGGGCTCCCTTTTCATTTTGTTTATGGATTCTTTTGATGTGCAGAAGCTTTCATTTTGATGTAGTTCCATTTGTTGATTTTCTCCCTAGTTTTATTTGCCCTAGGAGATGTATCTGTAAGCACATTACTATGAGAAATGTATGAGATTTTGCTGCTTATGGTTCCTTCTAGGATTTTTATGGTTTCCCTTTTTATATTTAAGTCTTTTATTCATTTTGAGTTTGCTCCTGTGTATGGTGTAATTTGGTGGTCTAGTTTCATTTTTTTGAATGTGTATCTATCCAATTTTCCCAACAACATTTATTGAAGAGACTGTTTTGACTCCATTGTATGTTCTTGCCTCCTTTGTCAAATATTAATTGAGCATAATTGTGTGGGTAGATTTCTGGGTTCTCTGTTTTGTTCCATTGATCTATATTCCTATTCCTGTGCCAGTACCAGGCTGTTTTGATTACTATGGCTTTGGAGTATAATTTGATATCTGGTATTGTGATCCCTCCCACCTTTGTTCTTCTTTGTCAAGATTTCTGTGGCTAATTGGGATCTTTTTTGGCTCCATATAAATTTTTGGAGTATTTTTTCTAGATCTGTGAAATATGCTGTTGTTATTTTAATAGGGATTGTATTGAATTTATAGATTGTTTTGGGTAATATGGACATTTTAATTCTACCAATCCATGAACATGGTAAATTTTACCTCTTGTTTATATCTTTCTCTATCTCTTTATTAAGCACCCTGACTTTTTCTGAATACAAGTCTTTTACGATCTTGGTTAAGTTTATTCTTAAGTATCACAATTTTTTAAAAATATATTTTATTGATTTTTTTTACAGAGAGGAAGGGAGAGGGATAGAGAGAGTCAGAAACATCGATGAGAGAGAAATATCGATCGGCTGCCTCCTGCACACTTCCCACTGGGTATGTGCCCGCAACCAAGGTACATGCCCTTGATCGGAATCGAACCTGGGACCCTTGAGTCCGCAGGCTGACGCTCTATCCACTGAGCCAAACTGGTTAGGGCAGTATCACAATTTTTTGATGCAATGGTTAATGAGATTGTTGGTTTGGTTTCCCTTTCTGAGAATTCATTATTGGTGTTTAAAAATTCCATTGATTTCTGGGTGTTAATTTAGTATCCTGGTACATTGTGGAATTTGTTTATTAAATCTAGTATTTTTTGATGGTGTCTTTAGGCTTTTCTATGTACAATATCATGTCACCTATGACTAATAAGAGTTTTACTTCCTCCTTTTCAATTTGGGCAAATTGCCTTTTATTTCTTCTTCTTGTCTGATTTCTGTGGCTAGGACTTCCAGTACTATGTTGAATAAGATTGGTGAAACTGGACATTTCTGTTTTTTTCCTTTTCTTTTGGGAAATGCTTTTCATTTTTGCTCATTGACTATGATGTTGGCTGTTTGTTTGTCATACATGTCCTTTATTATGTTGAGATATGCTCCCTCTTCTCCCATGTTGCTGAGAGTATTTATCAAAAGTGAGTGTTGGGTTTTGTTGAATGCTTTTTCTAAATCTGTAGATATGGTCATGTTATTTTTGTCTTTCAATTTATTTTGTGATGTATCATGTTTATTGATTTGTGAATATTGTACCAGCCTTGCCTTCCTGGGATAAATCCCATTTGGTTATGATGTGTGATCTTTTTAATATATTGCTGGATCTGATTTGCTAATATTTTTTGAGGGTGTTAGCATATATGTTCATAAGGGATATTGGCCTGTAATTATCTTTCTTAGTAGTGTGATCTAGTTTTGAAATTAGGATACTGCTGGACTCATAAAAACAGTTTGGACATTTTCCTTCTTCTTGGATGTTTTTTAATAGTTTGGGGTGTATAAGGTTTAGTTCTCATTTTAATGTTTCATAAAACTCCCCTGTGAAGTCATCCAGACCAGAGCATTTGTTTGCTGGGGGTTTGTTGATACCTGCTTCTATTTCCTCAGTTGTTATTGGTCTATTTAGGTTTTTGATTCTTCCTGTTTCAGTTTTGAGAGATTGTGTTTTTCTAGGTATTTGTCCATTTCATCCACATTGTCCAGCAGCTTGTTGGCATATAGATGTTCATAGTATTTTAGTGCAATCCTTTTTATTTCCACGGGGTCAGTTGTTCCTTCTCCACTTTCATTTCTGATTTTATTTATTTGGGTCCCCTCTCTTTGTTTCCTGATGGATCTGGCTAATGGTTTGTCGAACTTTTTTATCTTTTCAAAGAACCAGAACATGGTTTCCCCAAGTCCCATTCCTTAGTGGTGAAAGGTTCTGTAGTAACCAGAGCTGTCTGGAGGAGACCAGGGTAGACACACAGAGGTTTGGGGAGCAGTGCATGACTTAGGAAAGCTTTGCAGACATAGTGGGTTCTCATAGCTCCTGGAAACCCATCAAAGAAGTCCAAGGAGGAAGTGTGGGAGCTCTCCTCAATCCTGGAGATGGAAGGTGAAGGTGGGAGTCACTATAACACCTAAACATGGAGGTTAGGAAAATGCTGAGATAGATCAACATAATCAACAAGTACCCTCCACCTGGGTTATTATCCCGTCTGAGCCCTCAAAGGAGTAATCTACAGAGAATTCAACACCATCATTATGAAATGTCAAACTTTACCCCATCATGTTAAGTAAAAAAATAATGGAAAACTGTATAGATGTCTCCTTCACCAAGATATTTGCCCAGTCAGCTGCTTGTTGAAATGAGATTATTTCCAATGAGACTTTGTTAAACTTTCCTATTAAACTACACTACACAGATAGTGTATCATCTCACATCAGTGCTGGTGTGACACCTTTAGGGAGAAAGCTGAGGTCATTTCCTGCTCCTGTGGTACCAGAAACAGCAAATCCTGGCACCTGCACAGGTGAGGTGACCAGGGAGCAGTCCTCAAGGGCCCTTTGCACCATTCAGATGGGTTTCATCCAGTTTCCACTGTCCCTGGTACGTGCATATGTTTTATTTATTGTGAGCCTGTCAGAAGGAAGGGCCCCTATGGGGACAGGAGGGCATGTGGGTCAGACCCTGAGCTCAGCACACAGATGACTGGGATGTGCTGTGGTCTCTCTTTCTGGGAAAGTTTCCACCACAGGATGATGAGAGCTCTGAGGATGGTCTTTGTCCAGAAAGCAAAACAGAAAATACAGAAGATGGTGAGGAGATTCCCCAGTCACTGCCCATATGTCTTCTGCCAACAGCAGTGTTACCTCCTCCTCTGGTGTCTGCAGTGAGAATGGGGGAAGTTAGAGCCACAGAGAAAGATCAAGAACCATCCCTGGATGCAGCTGAGAGCTTGAGAGGAAATCCCTGTGCCCAACTGGAAGGCCCTTTCTTCCCCACCTCCCTCTGCCCCTGCTCCTGGGATTGCACACTCTGGGCTTGGTGAGTCAAGAGCGACCCCTGGTGTCCAAAGAGCCCCCTTGTGCCCAGCCCTGCTGTCTCTCTCAGGGAGGTTTGTGTCTGGGCTCACACTGACTTTCCCTCACTGTGTATCTTGCACAGTAATATACGGCCGTGTCCTCAGCTCTCAGGCTGTTCAATGTTAAATAAACTTGGCTCTTGGCTGTGTCCTTGGTGATTCTGAGTCGAGATTTCAGTGTTGGATTATAGTAGGTATCTCCATTACTCCATATACCTCCGACCCATTCCAGCCCTTTTCCCGGAGCCTGGCGGGTCCATTGTACACCATAGCTCGTTAAAGAGAATCCAGAGACAGTACAGGTGAGGGAGAGGGTTTGTGAGGGCTTCACCAGTCCTGGGCCCGATTCCTGCAGCTGCTCCTGGGAAAGGACACCTGGGAGCAAGGAACATCAGTCTTGTCAGTCACCTGCAGTCACAGGCATCCCATGGCCCCTGCCTGATCCCTGGGACCCTCACCCAGGGGGGCTGTCACCAGGCACAGGAGAAGACCCAGCAGTCTCATCTTCTATACCACAGCTCTGCCTTCCCAGAGACCTGAGCCCTGTGTGAGGAAAGAGTTGTGAAGCTTCACAGCCCAGGAGAGCATTTACCCTGGAGTTTGAACAGAAATTTGCATGTGAGGCCATCTTGCCTATAAGTGTAGGTACTGAGGTTGGGTTTGCCTGTTTTTTCTGAGGATTGTGTGGGGGCATCTCTTACCTTGACCTGACTCAGCATGTAAATTGGGCTTAGCAGACCACATGGGTCATGACACTCATTGGTTTAATGTCAAAGCACAGTCTAAAATCTCTGAACTTAAGAAGAAATATGAAGTAATTAAGCATGTTACACTATTATCTTCTCATGCACATTTCAAACAGATGTAAAAGGGGTTAGCATTTGTTCTGACCGTTTCTAAATTCAACACACTAGTGTATCCCACAATTTCCAAATTTTTGAATCTAATTTTATATAAATTCTACCCTTGTGTGAAATATAAAAATAAAGGACATTCACTTTCAGTATCTTAGATCTTAATTTATGTTGTTACTTTTTTCGGAGAAACCATTGCCCAAGTACATGCAGGTGGGATATTTGTGATTCTTGATGTTGAAACTTTGTGATTGTGTCTACATCTTCCTGTGAAAACTCTTCCTTTATGCAAGCCCATGGCCAATTGCAGAGAACCCAATATAATTTCATCAGAAATAGCCATGGCTTCAAGTGGAAAAAATACACAAAATAAAAGCAGTGATCATGTATGTTCACAACTGAGAATCATTCATATCTTATATCAGTTATTTCTAACCTTTTGAGCTCGGCGTGTCAGCATTTTGAAAAACTCTAACTTAACTTAGGTGCCGTGTCACATATAGAAATTTTTTGATATTTGCAACCATAGTAAAACAAAGATGTATATTTTTGATATTTGTTTTATATATTTAAATGCCATTTAACAAAGAAAAATCAACCAAAAAAATGAGTTTGCATGTCACCTCTGACACGGGTGTCATAGGTTCACTATCACTGTCCTATATAATAAAAGCCTAAGTGGCATCGCACAATGTTGTCACAAGATGGCCACCACAAATATGGCTGGCAGGGGAGGGAATTTGTGCTCAATCCGGCCAGCAGGAGAGGGCAGTTGGGGGCAATTGGGCCAGCAGGAGAGGCCAGTTGGGATTGAACTAGCCATCAGGGGATGGCAGTTGGGGGCTACCAGGCCTGCAAGGGAGGACAGTTAGGGGTGATCAGGCTGGCAGGGAAGGGCAGTTGAGGGCAATCAGGCGAGCAGGGGAGAAGTTAGGCATCAATCAGGCCATCAGGGGAGTGGTTAGGGGGCAATCAAGCTGGTAGGCAGAAGCAGTTAGGGGTAATCAGGCAGGTAGGCAATTGGCGGTTAGGAGCCAGCAGTCCTGGATTGTGAGAGGAATGTCTGATGGGCCTAAACCAGCAGTCAGACATCCCCCAAGGGGTCCCAGATTGGAAAGGGTGCTGGCCGCGTTGAGGGACAACCCATCCCATGCACGAATTTCATGCACTGGACCTCTAGTATTGAAGTAATGATGGAAGGAGAATAACCTGTTTTCTCAGTCTACTGTTATGAGTTATGTTGGGGTCCAGAGGGAGGTGAGTGAAGAGGAATCTGAACATAGAATTTCTCATAGGAAAGGAAACTTCAACTCTGAGAGGAATCCTTCACTCCCAGCCTCCCTCTTCTCTTCCCTTGGGAGGTCTCCGTGGTAAAAAAGTGCTCAGTTCTCCCACAAACATATAACATCCTTAATGTAGAATTTATACCTTCTCATATGAGGCATATGATTTGGAAAAATATTCTTTGTGTATATGATTCTGATTTCATTTACTCAATGAAATCTTTGATGGGGGGAAAAGTTTTTAATTATAACCAAGGCTAATTTAACAATGTTTTCTTTAATGAGTCCTGTTTTGGGTGGTTTTACAAAGAACTTCAAGAAAATGTTGAACCTTCACTCTCCATGTGCATTGCCTACAGCAGCCACAGGAAGTGGAGCAGAGGGGAGCGCTGTTAGGAAACTACCCATAAATCTAGATGTGACTTTTAACTGCATAAGGGGAGGAAGCTGGATTTGTTCTGAGTCACTAAAGAGAAATATGCTTGATTTTCATTGACAGAGAATACCTGGACCTCTGGGTTTAAAGAATCCTCTAGTGAAGGCCCAGTAGGAATTGCAGGACATGATAGTGACAGCTTATATCAGGGGTGGGCAATCTTTTTGTGAGTGTGTGCCAAAACCACTGACTCAAAATTCTTCTGCGTGCTAACCATAATTTTTTGAGAACATGTTATGCCTACTTGATATCTCTTAAGGTGTATGTATGTGAAGAACATTGAAGAAATAATAAAATTCATTCAAGCGACAAAAACACAGTATGTGATGATGAAAAATACATTTATTTTTTAATGTGTACATGTTATGTAAAATTATTTATTTATCTAAGATGCACCTACACTGAATTTATCTGAAAAATAAAAAAGTCGATATTAAGAAAAAAATTGTAAATGGAAGATTATAAGAGAGGGTTTCGTGTGCCAGCAAGATTTACTGGTGTGTCATGTTTGGCATGCGTTCCAGGGGTTGCCCACCTCTGACTTATATCATCATAGGAAATACCCGAATAATTATGAACAGGAGTTTATTAGAAATAGAAGCTTTAAAGATCATACAGAAATAAGGAACATGTCCTTGCAAACTGGTTAGAAGGGGATTCCTTGTTTCCTACATGCACATTCTCATAGTGTCTCTGTTCTGAAAGGTAACACCTTCTCAAGTGCAGGGGATCTGCACTTGGACACCTTTGGGGTCGTTACTCACGTGGTGACACCATGAATCACTCAAGCTGCATAATTCATTGGCTCTCATTTATGAAATCCCTCAACAGTTACAGGGAAGAGTGGACACTCCTCCCTGGAGGAGTCATGGTGATGGTGTTTCCGTATGAGGAGCCTTCATTTCTTTAGAACAAGACCTCTTTCTCAGTCCATCATCATCATCAACAGCATCATCATCATCAGTTGCTTACTTATCATCATTCTCATATTTTGTAAGCATGGTGGTTGTCTACACACATTGACTTTTTATCAAATAATAAAAGCAGGAATCTTCTCTTCAGATGTCATTGGAAATTGAAATCAAAATAGCCACATCTAAAAGTTGATACAAGGCTTCCAAACAACTTATGGTTTTGGGTAGGGGAGAGATCCCACCCAAGACAAGGGACCATAACCCCTGTCCAGTTCTATGGTCATCAGTACCATCACCAGAACTATCAACACCACCATTATCATCATCATTTTGTTATTTATCATCATTTGTCTGAATTTCTAAAGAGGTTGTTTTTGTACCAAATAATGGCCTTTTATCTTAATGTTTGCTCAAATTTTATAATTGTTCAGTAAAATAAATAGCCATATTGTATTTTAGTTTTTGCTTGATTGCTGAAAACTGATGGCTCATTCCTGCCTCTTCTTACTTGGCCCCACATGGGAATATTAAAAGAAAAGTTGGGTCTCCTCTCCAGATTTCAATAAAAGGTTGAATATACATAAGCCCCTGGAAGCAGAATTATGCTCCTCCTCCCACCTCTCCAAAATAAAATCCCTGAGCCAGTCTCCTTTCCTGGCTCCATCAAAGCAGGTCTGAATTCCTGATGGGCCTTTCTTGTGTTTCACAGAGATTTCAACTATGTGCATAATGAACATTCTATGCCCCTTGGTGTGTGTGTTTATCATCACACTGGTTGTCTGTACTAAACTGCTGTGGGTCTCCCTACCTCTGCTTGGTGTCACCTACTCTTGGTGCTATGAGCATGATGAAAAAGCAATGAATGTACCACCTGGGGTCTTTCTTCTCTAGTTTTGCTTTCATAGGCTTCTGCTGCCCATTGTCCAGAACACGTGAATTCCGTTGTTGACTGGCTGGGACCCTGAGCTGTGGAACTGAGCTGTACTATTGAGTCAGTAGAGATGTTGGTTAGATTTAGCTGATGTAGGTCAGATTTTATAATGAATTGTCATACAGGCACAAGAATGTCTGAAAGAGTTTCTCTGTGATTTGTGCAAGTGAGAAAGTTGTCTCACTTTACAACAGACTTTCTAACTCAGAGACTTCAGAGATGAGCACAGAATCAGGAATCCAGAGTTTCCCTGAGGCAAATGTGACATGAAGAGGAAACCACATAGGAAACCAGCCCAAACCTCCCACTGCACCTGCTGCTGGGATGGTTCTTGTGTTCAGGAACCCAAAGCACCTCCTGGCGGTCAGAGCCCCTCTTGCAGGGAGATTTGTGTCTGGGCTCACACTGACTTCCCCTCACTGTGTCTCACACAATAATACAGGTCCACGTCAGGCTCTTCATTTGCAGATGCAGCATGTTCTTGGCGTTGTCTATGGAGATGGTGAATCGGCCCTTCACAGAGTTGGCATAGTTTGTGGTACTTTCATCAGAATACATTCAACATAACCACTCCAGCCCCTTCCCTGGACCCTGGTGAACCCAGTTCATCCAGTACCTACTGAAGGTGAATCCAGAGGCTGCACAGGAGAGTCTCTCAGACCAGCCCACCCCCCCCAAGGCTGCACCAAGCCTTCCCCCGACTCCACCAGTTGCAACTCACACTGGACACTTGCAAACACAAAGATGTCCTGGTCAGAAAACTCTCACATGTCCACTATACCACTCACTCTTGTCCACTCACATACTTAGTGTCTCTTGTTCTCTATAAACTACCTCTTAAAAGAGCCACAAGGAACACCCAGCTGAGATCAAATCCCATGGTGAGTGGTCTATGTTCAGTCCTGATCAGGGAATGGGAATACCTGGGGATCCCGGGGCTGGGCTCCTGTCCCAGAGCTGCAGGGTCAGGACTGGGCTGGTTTTTATGAGCAGGGTGGTCTCTATTTGCATGTCCTACTATATAAGAAGCTCTGGGTTGGATGCTGATATAAATAACTCCATCCCAGGTGTAACATGTCCAAGGGTGCATGTATGTTAATTAATTCCCCACATCTACACCTGTGCACCCCCACTGAACCCAACTGCTCCAGGTCACCTGTACAAAAAAGAGGAGGATTAAAAATAATTGATTCCTTTGACAGTCACCAGTAATGAGAACCAAGAGAAATTAATATTCAAATCCCAGAATTAAAAGTGCAGGAGTTTCATGTTCAGGAGACAGGAAGTTCCATCTGACACTATTTTCAAGCTTTGTTTTACATATTTAAGTGCTCCTATGTAGGATTCATAAATGTTTCTCAGAGGTATATCCTCTTGTTTCCCACCATGGGGCCCAGGGGCAGGTCAGCAAATGTCCCAAGACACCCCTGGATCCTTCTGTGCCTGCCTCCACCTGCCGGCTGCCAATTAACCTCAGTCACTGGAAAGGCTCAGTCTCTGAAAGAGACTCCCGTGAATCAGGAGGATGGGGCACTAGGATGTCCCTTAAGGGGAAGGTGCTGATCAGACTTCAGGGAAGGTGGTGGGTGTGTTCTGTTCTAGAGCCACATGTCTGAGTCTGTCCCTGATTTTCTCCTGAACTTGAAACCTTGAAACCCCTGATGGTAAGGTGGGTGTGTTCTGTGGAGATCAGAGCTTGGGTCTCCCAGAAGCCAGGATGCTGTTACTATCAGATCTCCCATGAGGAGCATGCACTAGTGAATTTCAAGAGAAAGTGGGTCAATAGCCTCACCAAAGCCAGTCTCTGACACCTCCTGAAATGCCCAGAAGTCTAAGCCCAGGGCTATGACCCTGACTCCTCAGCTGGGCTTATGATTCAGGGTGGGGTGACAGGGTTCCAGAGGTGGGGGATTGCTTTCCCCAGGCTGATGCCATTGGGTGGGGATTGCCCCTCCCAGGAAATATGGCTGCTGAGGAATGGAGGAGGGCTCAGACAGGGTCCTGTGGGCACTTCCCCACATCCCTCCCCAAAGCCACCCATCCTGACTCCTCAGGCAACTGCCATCTGACCGCCCTCCTTCCCTTGGAGCACAGCATGAGTGGCTGCTAACCCTCATTTTTCTCCTTAACCCGATGAAGTGGTGGCTTTGTCTCCTTCAGGCTCTGCCCAGTGAGGGTGCAGAACCCTGGTATGAGATGAGAGCATGGATGAGCTTCTGTGATCTGGTGTTACCCGCACTTCAGGGCTGGATCCACCTGTGGCCTCTGAGTCCTCACTATTATGGAGAAGGCCCTGCCTTACCTGGGAGTTTGTCCTCCATCACATAAGGGGAGTCAGGTTCCCCCAGGTCTGTCCCATGCACCTGAGGTCTGTGTTGGGTTCAGGACCACTATTGTTATCCCCACAGCCCCTGTCTGTCCACTCTGTTTTCATAGGCCTGAGACCCTCTCCAGCCCTGATGTGCATGGACATCTCCATGTCGGTGTTAGGAGGTCAGAGGTAACTGTCATGGCTGCAGCTGGCCCTGGGATCAGATGTGGCATCCGTCACTGCCCCTCCTTAAGCCTCTGGACCCGCTAAGTCTGTCCAACGCTCTGGGGAGGAGGCTGCTGTGTGATTGTCAGTTGGGAAGACCCAGACCCAGAGTCCCCAGGGGCCGTGGCCCTGGATTACCTGGCCTTCATCATTTGAATGAAGCAATTTTCCTGTTTGTGTTGAATGCAATACAGACAGGAGCAGACTCTGCTCAGGGCAGACTGACTCCTCTCTGTGCCTGTTGGGAGCAGCAGCCAAAGGGACAGAGTGAAATGCCACCACTGCTGGACATATTGGGGTTCCTGCTGGGCCCTGTGCTCTCTGCAGCCAACCCTCCTGCCTCTGCAGGGACCTTGTGTCTGGCTCCCACTGGATTTGGACCACAGCCCTTGGGAACAGTCTTACTCACCTGCATCCTTAGTTGTCACACTGCTCAGCTGCAAGAACACTCGGTTCTGGGTTGTGTGCCTAGAGATGCTGATCAGTGCTGTAGATTGGGGACTTGCTGAGTGTTCCCTTTAGTCCATATCACACTGACCCACTCTGACCCCTTTCCTGGATGATGGTGGATCCACACACAGAATATTAAAAACCTAGTGATGGGTGGTCAGTGTGGGTGGCTCAGGTGAGACTGGGCATCTAGAGGAGACCTCTACTTGGTGTCCCTATTCTTTGAGATGTTCCTCAGGCTGGAGACCTGAGGACAGGGAACATCTATGGGTCACACAGACACTTGGCGCACGCCATCACCCATTTCTGAGAAGCATGGGTCACGTGCTGTAGACACGGGACAGCAGGAGGAACAGGACCCGTGGAGGGGCCTCATGTGTCTGTACAGACCAGTGCTCCCGGGGACCCAAGCCCAGAGCCAGGGACACAGTGACACTTCACACCTTCCTGGATTTCTCCTTGAAGCTGGGTCGGTTTGCATGGGCAGAGGTGCAGGGACCCAAGCTAAGGGTGGTGTGGGCGGTCACTGCCCCCAGTGTTCTCCTAGGGAGGGGTAGGAAATGGCACCCCATCTGCTGGGTGCAGGTGCCTGTGGACTGTGCTGCCTTCTATGGCCTGCGTGTGCTTCTCCTGGGATTTCCTTAGAATATGAGAGAAACCGTGCTTGGTGTCTGAGAGCGTCCACAGGATAGACACAGCACACAGCAAACAAGGTGATTCCTCCCACAGCTCCCCAAACAAGAGTGAAACCAAAGGCAAATATAATGAGTTCTGGCCATAGACCAGCAACACCAAGGTGACTTCTTGTCTCCAATGACATGCTAATAATTGATATGTGGGTCTGCTTGGGAATGAATATTTGTGCCCCTTTAAAATCCTCCCTGACTTTGGAAGATGTTTTAATAAGCAAAATGTATCAATCATACCCACCCCCAGGATGGCCGCTGACAGAGGATAACTCTTTGCTGGTTTCCACAGCAGGAGGGAAGGAGACTGGGCTGAGGAGGGAGCTTTCCTGCAGCCACACCCCTGAGAGGCTGCAGGTGAGGAACCCAGGAGACACGCGTGGGATTGCCGAAGTGCGTCCGTGCATTAGAGCATCAGCCATCACAGACTTCAACAGGAGCCACACAACAGCTTCATCCTTGACATGCAGCTGGTTCAAGTTCCCAGCCTCATATGAAACACCCTTTCTCCCGCTTTGAAGGAGCCTGGGGGACCACACCCTCTGCCATCATCCCAGCCAAAGCTCCAACACTTTTCATTGGGACATTCTGCAAGTCAGGAGAAAATTCAAGCAGAAGATGAAATAAAAAAGAACCAGCAGATAAACTTTATAAAAGGAATGGAAGTCCATCTGAGACATGGAATTTTATAGACAGAGCTTGTTATATCACACCCGGTTACAGGAAGAAACCTTGTCAAAAATAACAGAACAGCACAAACCCCATAAAACCAATAATGTTTTGAAATAAAAATATAAGATAAGTATTCAAAAATAAGTACAGTTTTTGTTGTGAAAAGCACTACGTCAAGAATGAGAACACTGAGTGAAGAATTTCTATGAAGTGAAAGATAAAACAGACACATTATCCAAGATGAGAGTGGGATTTGAGATGATGGAGAGAGATGGACCTGAGAGTGCTGGGGACACTGAGGTGGTCTGCAGTGTTTCATGTGCAGCTGCTGAGAGAAGGAGCGACCAGAACCGAGGGCCAAGACCCAGCCCAGTGGTGAGCTCTGCACAGCAGCCGCCTCCCAGGCAGAGGGTCAGGGCCTAGGAGTCATCCCTCCTGTCATCAGGGCCTGGCTCCTCCATGCTGACCTTCTCCTGCTCTCAGTCCTGTGGGCACAGCAAATGCTGCTTTCTCTGTGGGGAGATATAAGGGGTCCCCAGGGAAGGTGCCGGGCCTCTTCCCTGCACTGGTGGAGGGTTTTGGTGCCCACAAGATGTGGTTACTCTTGCTGTGTCCCTCGCACAGTAATACATGGCCAGAGGACTTGTCAGAGGCCTTCATGCTGCTCCACTGCAGGTAGCCGGTGCTGATGGAGTTGTCCATGGAGATGGTGAAGTGGCCTCGGAAGGACGGGCTATATCTGGTATCCCCATCACCAGGCCAGATCCATCCCATCCACTCCAGGCCCTTCCCTGGTGTCTGGCTCACCCAGTGCAACCTGGGGCAGGTGAAGCTTCAGCCAGACGTCCTGCAGGAGATCCTCAGAGACTCCACAGGTGTTCTCGCCTCGCCCCCTACTGCACCAGCTCCCCTTGGGGGCAGACACCTGAGTGAGAGAGCAAGACTCAACGCGGGGCACTTCCCAGCCTCCCTCCCCTAGGACCCCAACACCTGGTCTGTGACACACCTGGGACCACAGCCAGGAGGATTGCCAGGGCAGTGGCACAACCCATGCTGGAGGTGGAGAGTGAGGACAGCTCTAAGCACCCCGGTGGGTGGTGGAGAGGGGATTCCTGGGTTAAAAAGGGGGTCACCCAGGTGAGTTTGCATATTCCCAGCCCTGCCCTCCAGGGAAGATGTCCCAGGGTTCATAACCAAGAACCCTGGGGCTGAGGAGAGGTGCATGTCTGAAACCCCTGGAGGGAGCGATACGGGCACCCAGACTGCAGGCCTGGCAGGGCACTCATGTGGGAACTGCCACCTGCCAAGGGGCACATGGTCATAAGTCAACCAGGAGGTCTGTGTTGGCAGGCACTTCCTGGGCTGGGCCTACTGACAGGCAGGACTGCTGTGTGTCCTGATTGGCTCAGGCCCTCAGTGGGCCGAGCATTAAGGGAACACCTTCATCCTCACACTTGTTAAGGAAGGAAGGAGAAGGCAGACTGAATCAGGGTGAGGGTCCAGAGGGGTTGCCAGTAGGAGAGAGAGATGATTCAAGTCTGAATGAAACAAGCACATGTTAGAATTGAGGTGCAGGGAGAAGGTGGGGACAGTGGATGGACAGGTGCTAAGAGGGAACAGCAGGGTTGCTGCGGGGGGGCCTGGTGAGTCGCCCTGACAGCCTTCAACCTGGAGACTGGCCAGGGTGACCAGACATCTCCTGGGGGGGCAGTGTTCGGTGGGGAACCTAATGAGGCCTCGAGGGCCAGCACATACTGAGGGTAGGGGATTCTAGCCAAACCAGCTTGATGGGATTCTTGCTAATAGTGGGCTGTGCCGAGATGGCCCTTCAAGTCTACCTATCACAACCTGGTTGGGAAGAGATTAGGAGGAGGCTGACCAAAGCTGGTCATGGAGAGGCCCTGGTCAGGAGCTGCTTCTGCCTTGGTGGTAGGTGCCCTGGCTGGCCACCAAGGTCAGGGCTGGGCATGCCCCAAGGTGGGTGCAGTGGACACAGTCACATGCAGGGCAGCCATGGTTGTCCTCAAAGCACCTGGTGTCTTGGAGGCTATGACCCTGCTGAACCCAGAGGTGGTGACTCATTTCATGGGTTAATGCACCAGATTGTATTTTAGAGTGTGAACATCCGACCAGATTTTCACAGAGATTATCAGAGTGATCCTGGGCATGTGGCACATTAAATGCCAGGGAGCTCTGGAGATATAGCCCAGGGTGCACTGGGCCTGCCACATGGACAAACCTGATGACAGGGAACAGATATTCAGGGGATGGATGTGAAGTATGGTAGCAATTATCTCAGGTAGAAACTGTAGTTTAACTTCAACCCTGCTGTTTGGCTTCTGTCATTATTTGCTTGTTAAATAATAGAAAAGTTATTTTGATTTTCTGAACTTATGTATGCTATCCCATTGATTGTGATCTTACTGGTTTTATGAAGCACATTCTTCTGTACCTGGGAACCAGGACAGCACAATTATCATAAATTGCCTCAGTGGCTCCAGGTAATGTGTTTCTGTTGACTCAGTGGTCCCAAGACCCTATGGCTCCAGATAATGTGTTCCTGTCAACTCATGGTCTGAAGACCCAAAACTATAATTAATCTTTGTAGATAACTAATCGGCACAATTTTGCTTCTGTAACTGCTTTGTTCAAACCAGGCTCCTCATTCCAAACCCAAAGATGTAATCAGTACCTTTGTGATTTTTGCCTATATAAATCTGGTGTTGCGGCCATAAGGTGTGTTTGCTGTTAGAAGTGCTATGTGCTGGCTGTGCCCTCACCTTGCACAGGCCTGTCGGTCAGTAGCATTGAGTTACCTGGTATTACCCTGGTTCATGACTGGTTGGCTCATCAGGGGGCTGACGGCAACTTCAGGCCACTTGCCTCAGACGTGTCCTGGGTGACATGGAAGAAGGCTCACCTCAGATGAATATACGAAGTGGGTTGTGTTCATTGATAACTATAATTACATTGAAGATCACAGGGGCATGTGACGCCTGTCTAAGGGAAGGGGCCATGTAGGGACAGTGTGTACCAGTCTGAAGACAGAGAAATGTGAGCTTATTTTTTAAAAATATATTATTATTCATTTCCAAGAGGAAGGAGGAGAGAGATAGAAACATCAATTATGAGAGAGAATCATGGACCAGCTAGGCATGTGCCTTGACCAGGAATTGAACCATGACTTCCTGGTTCATAGGTCAACTCTCAACCAGGGAGCCACACCAGCTTGTCTAGAGAGTGTGAGCTTCAACCCGAGGGCACTGATGTCAGTGCTGTTTCCCTTTGAAGGAAATGTGTCCCCATCAGGGATGTGAGAATCATCAGGCAGATCTGCTCATGGAGAAGGTCCTGTAGGGAACTGGTGAAGGGAAGTCTCTAGTGCCTGCTCATCACTCACCTGCAAGCACAGTGCTCCTTCTCCTTCCTGGTCCCGGCGATGATGTGAGAACTTAGAGATTCAAAGAACTAGACATAGTTTTCCCTGGGACCAGAAAACAATGTGTAAAGGAGGGGAAAACACCCATCACAATAGAAAGCCCGCCCCTGCCCCTCTGCACCTGCCCAAGGGTAGAGAATTGTGACCTGCTGGTAGTGAGTGCCCCCTGGTAGACTCAGTCTCTGCAGGGAGGTTTGTGTCAGGGCTCACACTGACTTCCCCTCACTGTGTCTCATGTACAGTAATACAGGGCCGTGTCCTCAGATGTCAGCTTGGTAATTTCAAGAGAGACTGTGCTCATAGGGTTGTCCCTGAAGATTGTGAATCTTCCTTGAACTGCTGGAACATACAACTGAGTCGTTCCCTTCGGTTTACTCACTCTTGCCACCCACTGAAGCCCCTTCCCTGGAGCCTGGTGGACCCAGTCTATGCTGTAGTTAGTGAAGGTGAATCCAGAGGCTTTGCAGAAGAGGCTCAGAGACCCCCCGGGAGGCACCATGCCTCCCCCAGACTCCACCAGCTAAACTTGGCACAGGCCACCTGCAAACAGAGAAGCAGACTGAGATCTGTCCCGTGTCATCCAGTCCCCATGAGCCTGATGCACAGGGACACACCTTTGACAGCAAAGAGAAGGGCAGCCCAGATGAGTGCAGAACCTATGGTGTGGAAACTGAGGGGCTCACATGGAGGGCTCCTCTCCAGCTTCTGCAGGGGCCCAGTCTGGCAGGCTTTCATGGGGAGGTGCCGCATTTGCATGTCTTTCCCTGAGGACCTGACTGAACTGCCAGGGGGATCCTCCCTCCCTGTGGTCACATTGGGAAGGCAGGTGGACCAGGGTGCCTGGGTCAGAACTCAGGGTCACACAGCTGGTCTGCACATTCTATAGGCTTGTCTGTGACTAGTGAGAGACACACTCCGCCAGGATAGAAAGTGGGACTTTTAAGGTTCTCCTGTGCAGGTTGCACATAAAACCCCTCAGGAGACATCCTGGGACAGGATTGTGGAGGTGACAGTGCTCCCTAGTGGTCGTTCTGAGCCTCAAGGTCTGAGGACAGGTGTCTGAACCAGCTTTCTGAGACAAGGCAGGCACTTCTGCCACAGGGAAGCCTTCCCTGGCATTTCTGAAAGAGTGGCAGCCCCAGTCCTGCTACTTGTATGCAGGTGGTTCTCTGCAAAGACACCCTGGACCTCAGGCAGATGCCTCAGGGGAGAACCTGAGGAACATAACCCTCCGCAGGCCAGGCCTCTAGTGCCAGGTCTCAGCTTGCATGTTGGAGGTGCTGTCACCCGGCCTGGTGTGCACACTCAGCATCCTGGAGTGACCACCATGTGGCACAGAAGTGCCTGTTTAGCTCAGGAACATGTTTTCTGATATCTGTGGGGGACCCTCCCTGACTGTTGGCAGTGGAGCTGCAGGGAGCAGTGAGCACAGAGGACAGACTCACCATGGACAGAGGGCAGTTCCCTTCCTAGGAACTGTGCCCCTTAAATAAAGCCCCTGAGACCCCGTGCCTGTAATTCTAGGATTGTGCCTGAGACCATATGAGTAAGTCATAGTGGAAAGGACAGTTGTGGAAGAAAGGGGTTACATGCTAAACTGACAAGCTCAGGCAATGCCTGCATGGCAGTCTTGCAAACTCAGAGACCTAAAGTAACCAAAAAGGATGGTCTGAAATTAAACTTTAACTAAAAGCAGTTATGGTGGGTAGTTACGTCATAGGCCAGTATCTTCACTGACAAGTAAACCTTTACCTTAATTGAGCCTTTATGTCTCTTTGCATCTATAATAACATACTCTTGAAATGTCGGGGTAACTTATAACTCCCCTTTTTCTGAACCCCTTGGGGCATAGCCTAATGTTCCTGGGCGGCAGGAAAGATATCACAAATCCTTTCATTGTTATCATGTTAATTATTCCTGTACCCACCTAAGAATAAGTCTATCATTTTACTTTTTATCCAAATCCAGGGGTTTACCCCTTTGCTTTCTCCCGCCTCTCTAGTCCATCACCAATAGATTTCATGTAACCCACCTACATCCCTTCCTTTGATTGCAATGTATAACTATAGATGTAACCCACCATTCTCCAGAGCATTATCTCACTTTCTTGAGGTTCTGCTTCCTGGTATTTGTTGACAGTTTGGCTCAAATAAACACACAAAATTCTTTATGGGTTTGGATGTTTTTATGTTAACACAGCTTAGACCACCCTCCTCACTCTGGAACACAAGAAAGTGGGCCCACCTCTCCAGGGAGTGATTTTCATCCATTGCTTTTAGCATCTGAAAGGTCATTTCCTCCATTTTTCATGAACAAGCCTTGAGTGCAGTCTTACCATCTGGGTGGTCAATAATTTGTTGGATGATTAAGTCATAAACTCTAACCCCTGGATGAAGGTCCTTGAAGAGCCCCAAGGAGCAGCTCAAGGAGAACACGCTGGGCCTTTGGTGAGCACCTGGACATGGGGGCTGACCTGGTCCTGGGCCTCAGAGGGGAGAGCACCTGACATCCAGAGCAGGTGAGGCCGTTCTCAGCAGGGTCCCGGTCCTTGGTGTTCACAGATGTGCAAGGGTCCGACCTGGCCAGAGGGGAAGTTGTGCCTGGATAGAGACTGGTACATACTGCTGGTCGCAGGGAAGGAAATACACCAGGTGTGCCTATGCGCATGGGGGTGTGTTTGGTTACTCAGGTTAGCTCATTCCCAGGAAGGAAAGAGTGAGTCTACTGGAGAAATGATCTGTGATGCTATGGAAATTAGCAACTGTGGAGGGACACTGATCACAGTGATAGTGGTAGACCCTGTGGGAAAAATCAGGTGTGGTCACATGGGAAAATAGAGCTTAAGGTATAAATGAGATGCCTTTTACTTTCACCAGTAATTACAATCACGGGAAATCAAATCTCACAATCTAAGAAAGAAGTAAAAGTGCGGGAGGTTCATGTTTAGGAAACAGGAAGTTCCATCTGACACCATTTCCCCTACAAAGTGATCAGAGGATAAACTAAGACCAGAGTGTGAGCCTAGAGCAGTGGACCAAGTGTTGGGGAGAGTGGAGCATCTCTGAGGAGGCCCTGGGAACCAGAAGCATGAGCTATAGAGACACAGACAGAGCTCCCAGGTCCTATTTCTTCAGGAGAGTTTGGTGCTGAATGTATAGCACCTGCACTGCCTACTTTGTGGTGTTCGTTCTCTAGTCTCTGTTGGAAAACCAGTTTCATACATTGGAAAATAGGACACTCTCCTTCATAACTAGATGTGTTTAATCAATTGTCAGTAATGACTCAGGAGTAGGTAAATGTAGGTCATGAAATTGTCCTGTTTGGAAACCTGACTGTAAAGGCAGAAAAAAGACCTTTCTGTTTCATTGCAGTGGCCACTGCAATTTATGCAAAACACCTGATCATTAAACCCCAAAATTGTTAGCTCCTCTGATTACAACAGCCCCTCTGTTAAAATTGAGAGGCAAGATAAGCTACACTCTAGGCTACATTCTTGCATCCCTCTCTGCTGTTTTCAGAACTCAGGGTTCATTCCCACCTAGGAGTCTCTGGTTAGTAGAAAGTTCCCCTCACCCCTCCCCTTCAAACAAGTCTCCTTGTAAACCCTCATACCTTGGGCTGTAAGCATGTTACAGGCTTGGGGAAAGTACTGATGAGACACCTCCCTAGGACATCTTCCAGACTGTCAGCTGGAAATCGACACAATGGAACTTTATAAGAAAATCCCCCAGTTATCTGCCCAACTTCAGTCCCAAATCCTACTCCCTTCCTCATCACCTAGCAACAGAAGCCATTACTCTTGTTAAGTGGAAGCCAGTTTTATTTTCCCTGCCCTTTATTGACTAGTGACACACCAGATCTTTCCCTTTTTGGAAAGTAAAATAAACGTCCTCTCTGTATCTCTTCTTTTAGTTGTAAATTCTTGCACAGCCTGAGTCACCAGCCAAACCCTTACATTGATGTCTGCATGTGACCCTTGTGACCACTGTCACCATGTCTCCACATGGTGGGAGGCAATTAGAACCTGTACCTGACCCAGAGCCACACTGTGGCGGGAGGGAGCTCCCTGGGAACATGACGGGGGATTAACCAAGATCAAGGACACTCAGGTCCAGGGTTCTTGTTTCACAAGGTTGTCATCTTCTTGTTGTTTAGCCGGTTCACGTTTTCATTCCTCACTTTCCTCTGAAACAGGCCCACATATTTCCTAGAGTCATAAAGACACTCTGTTGAGAGTGTGCATGGGCACAAGCCATTTGTGTGTTGATTTTGTATCTTGCGTCTTTCCTGAATTTTAATTCTATTAGCTTCTCATACAGTTTTAAAGGTTTTCTATGTACATGACTAGGTCATATGCTTAGAGATAAGGAGAAACATTTTAACTTGTTTCTTCCTGATTTAGACATTCTAAATTTCTTTTTCTTGCCTAATTATTGTAACAAGGACTTCTAGCTTTGATGAATAGAAATAGACATAGGAGAGCCCTTTTCTTGGTTCTGATGTAAGAAGAAAAGCTTTGAATTTTTTTATGTGTAGCAGGATGTCACTTGTTGGTTTCTTAAATGTGGCCTTTAATATATTGAGGTCCATCACTTCTACACCTAATCTGCTAAGAATTTTAATTCTGAAGTGATTTTCAATTTTAAAGACTTTATTCTATATCTATTTATATGATGATATACTTTACCCTTCATTCTGTGGATGTGAGTATCATAATAACTGGTCTGCATACGTTGAACCATCCTTGCAGCTAGGACAGTATGCCACTTGATCATGGTAAATGGTCCTGTAAGTGTGCTGTTAAGTTTCCCAGTATACTGTTGAGGAGTTTTGCATATATGTTCATCATGGATATTGACTGTCATTTTTGTATGTTTTTACTTGGATTTGATATGAGTGTAATGATCAGTAAATTTGTTTGGAAGTGCTGTCTCTTTAATCCTTGGAATTGTTCAAGATGAGTTGATTAAAAAGTTATTAATTCTGCTTTGAACTTCTGGTAGAATTCACCTTTGAGTCCATTTGGTCCTTGGCTTTTATTTGGTGGAAGGTTTTCACTATTGCCTCAATTATTTTTTTAAAATTTGTATCAATTTAACAAAGTTGGGATTAAATTCCTAATTTGAGCTTCTACTAAGTGGACTGAGAAATACAACTGTAGATCTTCACAGGGTGTGGTCATTGTTGAAATAATAGTTGCTTGAAGACCACGTATGTATTCCATGTGGCATCCAAGAGAATGAAATTTAACCATGTTTTCTTGTACAGAATCCATAAAGTACAATGTGTAACAACACAAACGGTTTTGCATCACTGCTCATGTGTGAATGCATGTCTTTTCCAGAAACGATTATGTGACTATGTGTGTGACTGTATTTCTGTCATTTCTGACTGGTTTTGAGTGCGTGTGTGACTATGTGTCTATGTGGCTCTGTGTTTCCTGGACAAGTCCTAAGTGAAAGTTATGGACATAGTGGGTCCCATGGACTGCTCTTTGGATTCCAACATGCTCCCAATGCACATTTCACCCACCGTGAAGCTAGAAAAACTTGGATCCAGGAGGAAAGCTGGAGGGAGGAATTCCATGATGCACATCCCATATTTCAGGGTCATCTGTTCCCACTGTGGGGTTAGCACTGCTTCTTGCAGAACATCAGGGGCCCCTCATATGAACAGATGTGTGGCTCCCTGTATTTGGTGCACTGAGCTGACAGCTCTTCCTGGGATCAGTGTGGATCCAGAGAGGATGGGTGAGGTCCCACAGCCCTGAGTGTGCTCAGGTCTTTCAGCAGATGGAGGGCCCTGTGAACCAGGAGGGGGAGGGCACACAGAGAGTCAGGCTGTGTCTCCTGAGGGATGGATGCAGAGCTGTGCACAAAGCCCAATCTTAGCAACGCACCTGCGGAGTTCTCATTCATCAGAGAAATGTTGAAAAGACAGTGAAAAAAGTCACTTTTAGAATTTTTGATGGAGACTTGGTGGAAGAGAGTCCCCATCACTGTCAATAGGTCACCTACAAACAAACAATGTCCCCTATTCCTTGTTGTCTGCAGTGAGAATATGAGAAGTAAGAATCGTCCCTGGAGGAAGCTGAGAGCTTGAGAGGAAATCCCTTCCCCCTACAGGATGGCCCTTCCCTTTCCACCTTCCTCTGGCCCTGTTCCTGGGGCTGCTTTCTGTGCTGTGGGTCTTGAGTGCCCCTTAGGGTCCCTAGCCCCTCTGCAGCCCTACTGTCTCCCTCAGGGAGATTGTGTCTGGGCTCACACTGACTTCCCCTCACTGTGTGTTTCACACAGTAATACATGGCCGTGACCTCAGCTCTCATGCTGTTCAGTGTTAAGTAAACTTGGCTCTTGGACATGCCCCTGGTGATGCTGAGTCAGGATCTCAGTGTTGGGTTATAGTCTGTACCTCCACCACCCCACATAACCCTGACCCATTCCCAAGTCCAGGGGGTTAGGACTTGGAGTCTTTAATCACATAGTCAGACCATGAATCATCCTAGTCCAAAAGTTATTGGGGTCCGGTTTATGCAATCTCTCAACACTTGGAAGGAAGAGTGCATACCCCTCACTGAAGGAGTCGCGCTGATTGTGTGTCTGTTTGAGGAGCCATCAATTCAATGGACCAGGACCCCTGTCTCAGTCCATCATCATCACCATCATCAACACCATCATCAACACCATCATCATTTCCTGATTTATAATCATTCTCATAATCTGTAAACATGGTTGTTTTCCACACACAATGGCTTATTATCAAATAATAAAAGTAGGTGTCTCCTCTTTTGATATCATTGGGAAATTGAAACCACAACAGCCTCACTTAAAATTGATAAAAATCCTTCCAAACAGCTGGTGGTCCTTGACAGGGGAGAGATCCCACCCAAGACAAAGGACTAAACACTTTGCCCAATTCTGTGGTCATTATTGTTGGGAAGCACAGGACTTGGATGGAAAACCTACAAGGAGGAAATTCTGAAATGTTGCAACTTCCTGGGGGAGTTGGCTGAAGGAGCTACCCATGCCTTGACTTTTCCATACAAGTCTGTGTACGTGCAAACCCCTGGGTGTTTACTGGAATCACTATGCATAGTCTTTAGACGTCCTTGCTTAAAGGACACTGCAGATGCATGTGTCTTCTCAAGGATGCTTGCCCTGCTGATCATATCTAAAAGTTACTTTTAGTTCAAGATGCTGTTGCAATAAAAGCCTAAGAAAACAGGAAAATGGTGCTGTTTGGTTTCTCTAGCCAGGAAGTACTGTCGCCCTCTCTTTCACATCAGTATGTGTCAGAGTAATCATTCATCTGTTGCTCAGGGTCTGCTGGTCAGCTCCAGCAAGTGGTGAACCAAGTGAGGAGGAATGCAATGAGACATGGCTTAAACCTCAAAAATGAAGAGTGATTGTGCAGTAAGTAACTGGAGCCCGGTGGGGGTTTCTAAGTTCAAGGGGATTGTTTCTAAGCTAAGGTTTCACAATGGGACATCAGCTGTCTGCTGGGCAACAGCAATATATGAGTACTTAAACAGTATTGAAAGGAAGTGGGAGCGTGGTTACAGAGAAACAATTAAAGGGCCTGTTGCAGACTTTTATAATTTATTATCCTTGGTTCCCTGAATCTGGAACACTAGACCTTGATCTCTGGGAACAAGTGGGCAGGGATTTAAAGAGAAATCAGGCCCAGGGAAATGTAGTGCCCTTGTCATCATTAACTATGTAGGCTCTTCTTCAAACTGCACTATGCCCACTCCACATGGAGGATCAAAAGCCTATAGAAGGCCAGGAGGATTTGCCAACATCCCAACTCCTGTAGAGCCTGTAGAGCCTGTAGTACCTAAAGCCCCGCTGCTGGAAGAAATATTTCCTGATCCTATGCCTCCTGTGTGGGAGCGTCCATCAACTAGGTCCTCAGTTATGGGATCCTGTGTCAGGCAGGCATGTCAGAAGGAGAGTTTTTGGTTTGCCCAGTCATGCAAGATCAACAAGGCAATAGGATTCATGAGCCGTTCTCCTTTAATACTTTAAGGGAATAAGGAAGAGTACCAGAGAAAATGAGGCTAACAGCCTGTTTATAATGGGCTCCTCAATGCCTTGTCTGAATATTATCACATGACACCTCAGGACTGGCAGATTTTGGCTAAAACGACTTTAGAGGCCAGTCAGTATTTGCTATGGAGAGCAGAATATGACGAGATCTGTGAACAACAGGCTGTTTGTGGGTGTTCACTGGCATCCCCACTTGGCAGCCCTCTCGGCCACATTCTGGCTTTAAGTCCTGGGCACTGTGAGACATCCTCTGAGGGATCCATAGAGAAGGAACTTATTTTTCATCCTTAGTACCACCCAGAATATTACCTCATTGAACATCAGCACAATTATGGTACTTAGGAGACAAGCAGAAATCCTAATATCAGTATATCTCACCAGGGAATGATAGGGCTCACCAGCTATTGAAGTCTTCGAACCAGCATTGAGCCAATTATGGCACAAAAGATTTTGGGGAATGCTCACTGCAGCCATTATCTTAGCTGTTGTCATTCTGACTACTGCCAGCTTCACCGAGACAGCCTTTTCTGAGTCTGTACAGATGACCACATTTGTATATAATATGGCCAAACACGTAACTAGGGAATTCAGTATACAACACCACATAGATCAAAAAATATTAGCTAGAACACAGGCAATAGAGGAAGCCATTGAATATCTGCGGGAAAGACAGGACGCTATAGCATACAGGCTAGTGCTCAATTGTGTTTGGGAGCATAACCATATATGTGTCACCCCTTAAAATGGAACAGTAGTCACCATCAGTGGATTGATGTTAAAAAGCATTTATGGGGAGTCTTTCATGATAACCTTACTGAAAAAGTAAACACCTTGCAAAAGCAAATTAAAGAATCCTCACTTGCTATCAATGAACACAAACAACAGACTTTTCCAATACTTGGAAGGAAGAGTGCATAAGTAATTGGAGCCCGGTGGGGATTTCTAAGTTCAAGGGGATTGTTTCTAAACTAAGGTTTCACAATGGGAGAGCAGCTGTCTGCTGGGCAACAGCAATATATGAGTACTTAAACAGTATTGAAAGCAAGTGGGGCCTCGGTTACAGAACAATTAAAGGGCCTGTTGCAGACTTTTATAATTTATTATCCTTGGTTCCCTGACACTATTGGATATCTGCGGGAAATCTGTAGCTGACTTGGGCAGAATTTTTACTGCTTAGAATGCAGTAAAGGAGCATTTGGAGTGAATAGACCCCACCAGATGGTTTCCTAGAGTCAATTGGCACCTAATCAGACTAACCTTTGCTGTCATTATAATTCACTTTGTTTTTCTTGTAGTCTGTAAGATCATAACTCAAGCAATGAATGCACTTCTCAGACATGGACATTCCAAAGCAGAAAGTTTGCCTCCTCTCTCTGTCCTCTGCAGCCAGCAAAACAAAATAGGGGTAATGTGGGAAAGCACGGAACTTGGTTGGAAAGTCTGTAAGGAGGGAACTCCGAATAGTCAGAACCTCCTGTGGGAGTTAGCTAACTTTTCCAAACAAGTCTGTATATCTGTGAGCCCCCAGGTGTTTACTGGAATTTAATGCTTAGTCTTCAGATGTCCTTGCTTAAAGGACACTTCAGACGCATGTGTCTTCTCAAGGATGCTTGCCCTGCTGATTGTATCTAAAAGGTAATTTTAGTTCAAGATGTTGTTATAATAAAAGCCTAAGGAAATGGGCAAATGGTACTGTTTGGTTACTCTAGCCAGGCAGTCCCTTAGCCCTCTCTTTTACATCAACATGTGTCAGAGTAATGATTCATCTGTTGCTTAGGGTCTACAGGTCAGCCCTGACAATCATCACCATCACCAGCACCACAGTTATTATCATCATTTGCCTATTTATAATTATTTTTCTCATTTTCAGTAGACTTTTATTTTGCACACACATAAGGACGTTTTATCTCAACGTTTGCTCAGTTTATATAATTGTTCAGTAAAATATTTAGCCATACTTTATGATCTTGTTTGTTTTATTTCTGAAAACTGATGGCTTATTCCTGACTCTTCTCACGTGGCCAAAAAAAAAAGGTAGGGACTCCTTTTCGTACGTCAGTAAGAGGTTAAAACCACACAAGCTGTTGTAAGCAGAATTCCTCCTCCTCCCCCACCACCTCAACTAAATAAAATCCCTGAGTTGGTCTCCTTTCCCGGCTCCATTAAAGCAGGTCTGACTTCTGGTGTCTCTTTCCTGTGCCTCCCAGAGATTTCAACTATGAGCATAATAAACATTCTATGCCCCTTGGTGTGTGTTTATCATCACCCTGGACATCTGTATGAATCTGATGTGGGTTTCTCTGCATCTGCCCGGCGTCACCTACACTCGGTGCTATGAGCATCATGACAAGTCAATGACCATCACCACCTGGGGTCCTTCTTCTCTAGCTTTGGGGTCACACTCCTCTGGTGCTCACTGCCCAGCACACATGTGTCCCACTGGCTGACAGGGACCATGAGCTGTGTGTGGCTGAGCTGCCCTGTTGAGACAGCATATCCTCTGGTTCTATGTAGCTGACTTGGGCGGAATTTTGGATCATTAATTGGTACTTGGCACAAGAGCCTCTGAAAAATCTCTCTGCAGTTTGTCCACGTGAGAAAGTTCTCTGTTGACAACAGATGTTTCTAACTCAGAGACATCAGAGATAAGTGCAGAGTCAGGAATTCAGGGAGGTTCCCTGAGGGAGATTGACATGAAGAGGAAACCGCACAGGACACCAGCCTAAACCTCCTACTGCACCTGTTGCTGGGATGGTCCTTGTGTTTAGGGAACCTGAGCGCCCCTGGTGGTCACAGCGTCTCCTGCCGAGAGGTTTGTGCCTGGGCTCACACTGACTTCCCCTCACTGTGTGTCTGTTGCACAGTAATACACAGCTGTGCCCTCCGCTCTCAGGCTGTTCATTTGCAGATATAGCGTATTCTTGGCATTGTCTCTGGAGATGGTGAATCGACCCTTCACAGAGTCTGCATAGGATATGGTACTTCCATCACCCCTAATGTATGAGACCCACTCCAGCCCCTTCCCTGGAGCCTGGCGGACCCAGTTCATCCAGGAGCTACTGAAGGTGAATCCAGAGGCTGCACAGGAGAGTCTCAGAGACCCACCAGTCTGAACCAAGTCACCCCCAGACTCCACCAGCTGCACCTCACACTGGACACCTGCAAACACAAAGACGTCCTGGTCAGGAAACACTCACATGTCTACTATTTCTCCCACTCATATCCACTCAAATACTCAGTATATGTTGTTCTCCATAAATTACCTCTCAAAATAGCAAAAAGGAAAACCCAGCTGAGCCCAAAGCCCATGGTGAGTGGTCTGTGTTCAGTCCTGATCAGGGAATGGGAACACCTGGGGATCCTGGGGTTGGGCTCCTGTCTCAGAGCTGCAGGGTCAGGGCTGGGCTGTTTGATATGATCAGAGGGGCCCCTATTTGCATGTCCTCCTGCTATATAGGGAGGTCTTGGGTTAGAGGCTTACCTTAAGGACATGGTCACAGAGTGTGACATGTCCACGGGTACATGTTTCTTAAGAATTATACTCCACATCAGGGCCTGTACCTTCCCCACTGGACCCAACTGCTTCAGGCAACCCATACAAAGACCCAGGAGAGAAAATTGTCCTAAAAAAATATAGGAGGTTTAAAATGAGAGGTGCCTTTGACAGTTACCAGTAATGACAACCAAGATAAATCAATCCTCACAACCAGAGAAAGAAGAAAGAGTGCAGGAGGTTCATGTTCAGGAGACAGGAATTTTCATCCGATACTACTTCCACTACAAAGTGATCAGAGGAAAAACTAAGACCAGAGTGTGAGCCTAGAACCTGTGGACCAAGTGCTGGGGAAAGTGGATTGTCTGTGTGGGTCTCTGGGAACCAGAAACATGAACTATAGTGACACAGACAGAGCTCCCAGGTCCTATTCCTTCAGGGGAGTTTGGTGCGAAGGTGTGGCAGCTGCATGGCCTCCTTTGTGGTGTTTTTTCTCTGGACTCTTTTGGAAAACCAGTTTCATACATTAGGATATAGAACACTCTTAGTCATAACCAGCTGTGTTTAGGGGAAGATGTCAGTAATGAATTAGGTAATTAACTTTAAGTCATGAAAATGTTGATTGGAAACCTGATTGTAAGGACAGGAAAAGGGCTTTTCTTTTTCTTTGCTCGCTCACCACAATTTATGAGAATTATATTATAATTAAACCCCAACATGGTTAGCTTCTCTGATTCAAACAACTCCTCTGTTCAAACTGAGGGACAAGAGGAGCTACTCTCAAGGCTGCATTCTTGCATCTCCCCCTCCCCCCCTCCCTGCTGTTTTCAGAACTCTGGGAACATTCACAACAATGAGTGTCTAGTTAATAGAAATTTCCCTTCATCCCTCCTCTTCAAAAAGCCTCTTTGTGAATCTTCATACCTTTTTCTCCAAACATGTCACAGGCTTGGGGGAAATACTGATAAGACACCTTTCTAGGATATCTGCCAGATTGTTTCCTTGAAAGCAAATAAACTGTCATTTTTAAAGACAATACCCCTGATATCTGGTCAACTTCAGCTCAAAATCCTTCCCCCTTCCCTGTCACCTAGCAACAGCAGACATTACTCTTTAAAGTAGAGCTGCGTTTTGTTCCTGCCCTGTATTGACTACTGATACACCAGTGCTTTCTCTTTCTGGAAAGTAAAATACTCTTCCTCTCTGTATCTCTCCATTTAGTTGTGAATTGTTGCACAACACATGTTACCAGCCAAAAGCTTACACTGATGTCTGCATGTGACCCTTGTGACTACTGTCACCAGGTCCACACACGATGGGGGTCAACTGGAATATGAACCTGACTCAGTGCCACATTGGGGGATAAGATCCCTGGGAACATGATGGAGGATTAACCAAGACCAAGGGCACACAAGTCCAGGGTTCTTGTTTCATTAGTTTGTGATCTCCTTAATGGTAAGGCAGTTCAAGCGGATGGATGTGGGGGCTCCCAGTGTTTGGTGCACTGAGCTGACAGCTCGTCCAAGGATCAATGTGGACCCAGAGAGGATGGGTGAGGTCTGCCAGCTTTGATTGTGCTCAGGTCTTTCAGCAGAGGGAGTGCCCTGTGATTTCCCTGGAACCAGGAAGGGGAGGGCAATTGGAGATTCAGACACTGAGGGGGCTGTGAGCCTGAGGGATGGAAGCTGTGCACACAGCCCAATCCCAGAAATCCACCTGTGGAGTTCATACTCCTCAGCGAAATGTTGAAAAGACAGTGAAAAACATTTTTAGAATTTGTGAAGGAGACTTGGTGAAGGAGAGTCCCAGTCATTGCCAACATATCACCTGCAAACAGACAATGTCCCTTTTCCTTTGTTGTCTGCAGTGAGAATATGAGAAGAATCCTCCCTGGAGGCAGCTGAGAGCTTAAGAGGAAATCTCTGCACCCAATAGGAAGGCCCTTCCCTCCCCACCTCCCTCTGCCCCTGCTCCTGGGCTGCTCTCTGTGCTGTGGGTCCTGAGCGCCCTCTTCAGCCCAGCCCTGCTGTCTCCCTCAGGGAGGTTTGTGTCTGGGCTCACACTGGCTTCCCCTCACTGTGTCTAGCAAAGTAATAGATGGTCATGTCTTCGGTGGTCATGGAGCTCAGCTGCAGGGAGAACTGGTTATTGGAAGTGTCTCTGGAAATGGAGGTCCGGTTATTGAAGGAGGGACTGTAATAAGTGTTTCCATCATAACATGTGAACCCCACTTCACTGGGTGCTGGCTGATTCAGCTCCAGCAACCACTGGGGATGGAAGAACCAGAGACAGTGCAAGTGAGGGAGAGGGTCTGCGAGGGCTTTACCAGTCCTGGGCCCGACAGCTGCACCAGCAGCTGCACAGGAGATGGACAGGACACCTGTAGATAAGGAGCATCAGTCCTGTCAGTCACTTGCAGTCTCAGCCATCCCATGACCCCTGTCTGACCCCTGAGACCCTCACCTTGGGGGCTGTCACCAGGCACAGGAGAAGACCCAGCAGTCTCTTCTTCTAGACCACAGCTCTGCCTTTCCATAGACCTCAGCCCGGTGTGAGGAGAGAGCTGTGAGCCTGCACAGCCCAGGAGAGGATTTACCCTGGAGCTTGAACAGAAATTTGCATGTGGAGCAGACTTTCCTATAAGTGGAGGGACTGAGGTCAACCTGCCCTTGTAATAATAGGATCTTTGTGGGGGAATCTTTTCTCTGGACCTCAATCAACATGTAAATCAGGGACAGGGGACCACGTGGGTCATGAGACACATTGGATTCAGGTCAAAGCACAGCCTCACCTTTTGGAGCATAAGAAGAAACATGGACTAGATGAGCAGGTTACACTTTTACCTTCTCAGTCATATTTCAAACAGATGAAAAAGGGATTAGCATTTGTTCAGACCATTTCTGAATCTGAACACTATAGTATGTCTGCAATTTCCAGATTTTGTTCATAATTTTATACAAATAATTTCTCCCTTTGTGTAAAAAAGGAAAATAAGCCGAAACCGGTTTGGCTCAGTGGATAGAGCGTCGGCCTGCGGACTGAAAGTTCCCGGGTTCGATTCCGGTCAAGGGCATGTACCTGGGTTGCGGGCACATCCCCAGTGGGAGATGTGCAGGAGGCAGCTGATCGATGTTTCTCTCTCATCGATGTTTCTGACTCTCTATCTCTCCCCCTTCCTCTCTGTAAAAAATCAATAAAATATAAAAAAAAGGAAAATAAAGGAAAGCCATTATCAATATCTTATATCATAACTTATGATGTTACTTTGATCTGAGAAACTGCTTGCCAAGCACAGGTTGGTGGGACATTCTTGCTCCTTGATGTTGGAAATGTTGTGATTGTGTCTACAGCTTCCTGTGCAAACTCTTCCTTTATGCAAGCCCATGGCCTACTGCAGAGACTCCAAATTAGTGACATCAGAAATAGTCATGCCCTGTGACAATGCCTGGAGGGAGTCCTGGGGGACAGGGTGTCTGCATCGTGGCTCAGGGAAGGCTAACAGTGTCTTCAGGAAGGTACTGCCATGTATGGTCATGTTCAAGCACATGCAGGTCGAGGTACAGAGCCTGGAATCAGCCTGTCCACTGCCTACTCATCGGTCTGCTCCCAAAAATCTGTGTGACACGGGAAACCTGAATGACATAGGAAGACAGGGGCCCATGACCTTGTACCCTTGGTACACCTGCTGTCCCTCCACAGCCACCAGGCCACTGGCCCTAGAAGTCTCAGGTGGGATCTCCTGTCAGGATCAGACATCAGCATCTTGGAAATTCTCATAACAGGCCGTCCAATAGCCATAGCACACCCATGGCACAGGGTGAGTTCTGGTCAGGACAGATGTCTCCCTCTCCCTGGGAGCCTGCAACTGAATCAGCTGATTCCCTCTCAATGGCTGGAGGGGAGCCCATGGATGGGGCCCTGGTGACAGGAGGGTGTGGTGTCAGTTCTGTACCAGCTCAGGTCCTCAGAGGGAGGGGCTGAGGCAGCCTCCATGGCCCAAGCTGGGGAAGTTCTGATATGAACGGAAATGGCACTGAGAACTCTGGAACAGTATTGGGTGGAGCAAGTCAGGCCACTGAACTCTGACCTCCCTGACCTCTGACCACACAGAGCAACCTTCCCCTGCTTGGTGCTGGGGCTCACTCTAAATACTAATGCATTAAATTGGAGTTTACAATGGAATTACTTAAGAATATTCCTAGTATGTGTAATTCAATTAAGCTCCTAGGAAAGTTAGCATTAAATATAGTCAAATATAAAGGAGCCATGAGAAGGACATGATAAAGATAGAAAGTGGACATTCCTCAGAAAGAAAATGGGAGAAATTAATTGCAGAAGCTGAAAGTGGTCAGTGGGGGCGAAAGCTGTGAGGAGTCTGTGTAGAACAAGACATTAAGCCACAGTGGGGCTGTCTCCCGTTGAACTGAGATTTGCCTGTTTATGGAAGGTCCTCAATGGGACCAGGCACTGGACTGACAGTTCTAGTCTCAGTGGATTTTCCAAGAAAGAGTCATCCTTTCAAATGGGAGAACAAAGAGGTTTGTTCATTGGAAACACAGTCCTCGTCTTCCTCCTGTGACATTGGCTATTTATTATGGATTTCATAGTGCATTTCCAACATGGACTCACCTCTCCATCCTCCTTTAGGGCTATTCTGTAATGCTGGCCTCACAGATATTGACTCGATATCTAGGCTGTGGTCACTGCAGACAGTGTGGCCAGCCACCCATTGGGAGTGACCAGCCACACAGCCAAATCTGGGACTGTCGTCTGCTCCAGCACCCATGGGCCTGTCCATCACGGTGCTCCACAGCTGGTGGGGCAGCCCGGATGACTGTGACCCCAGGTGTGTGACTGTAAGAGGGGTCATGGGGTCAGCATCCCATGGGACTCACACATGAACCAGCTTGACTTGCAGCAGGTCCCATGGGACGTAAACTCACAACTGATAACATACAGACCCGGATGAGGGGAATAGAGACAGGACACAGGATGGGAGAATATGCATACGTAGGTATGCACCCTGGTGGAAAATTGAACCCACAACCCTTCTGTGTATGGGACAAAGTTCCATCCAATGGAGCCACCTGGCCAGGGAAGCAGGCAAGTATTTTTGAATGAACATAAAGATTCATTCTTCTGCCGTAGTCGGTATGGCTCAATGGATAGAGTAACGGCTGGGTTCAATTTTGGTCAAGGGCACATATCTCGGTTGCAGGCTCCACCTTGGCCCTGACCCTGGTCAGGGCAAGTGGAGGAGGCACCCAGTCGATGTGTTTCTCTCACATCAATATTTCTCTCTGTCTTTCCCTCTCTTCCACTCTCTCTAAACAAACAAACATATATAAAAAAAGATTCATTCTTCTGGAGCAAACACTCTGAGTAGGATCAGTGAGACATATTTGATTTCTTTAAAAACTCGATTCACTTTGTAAAGAAAAGAATGAAAGTACATACAGGGACTTGGTGAAGGGGAGTCCCCAGTCACTGCTGATATGTCATCTGAAAACGGCAAAGTTACCTCCTCCACTGGTGTCTGCAGTGAGAATATGGAAGTTAGAGCCACAGAGAGAGAGCGATTATCATCCTCATTGCAGCTGAGAGCTTGAGAGGAAATCCCTGCGCCCAACAGGAAGGTCCTTCCCTCTCCACATCCCTCTGCACATGCTCCTGGGACTGCTCTCTGTGTTCTGGGTTCAGAACGCCCCCTGGTGTCCGGATCGCCCCCTGCAGCCCAGCCCTGCTGTCTCCTCAGGGAGGTTTGTGTCTGACTTCCCCTCGCTGTGTGTCTCACACAGTAATACAACGCCGTGTCCTCAGTGGTCACGGAGCTCAGCTGCAGGGAGAACTGGTTCTTAGACGTGTCTCTGGAGATGGAGATTCGGCTCTTGAGGGAGGGGCTGTACTTAGTGTCTCCGTTATGGTTTATACAGCCCATCCACTCCAGCCCCTTCCCTGGGGGCTGGCGGATCCAGCTCCAGTCATAACTACTGGTTGTGATGGAGAATTCATAGACCGCGCAGGTGAGGGTGAGGGTCTGAGAGGGCTTCACCAGTCCTGGGCCCCACCCCTGCAGCTGCACCTGGGACAGGACACCTGGGGACAAGGAGCATCAGTTCTGTCATTCACGTGCAGTCATGGCCTTCCCATGACCCTGTCTGACCCCTGAGACCCTCACCTTGGGGGGCTATCACCAGGCACAGAAGACCCAGCAGTCTCATCTTCTTCTAGATCACAGCTCTGCCTTCCCAGAGACCTCAGCCCTGCGTGAGGAGAGGGCTGTGAGCCTGCACAGCCCAGGAGAGGATGTACCCTGGAGCTTGAAGAGAAATTTGCATGTGAGGCAACCTTTCCTATAAGTGTAGGGACTGAGGTCTGATTTCCCTGGTCATTCTGGGGCCTGTATGGGGGCATCTCTTCCCTTGACCTCACTGAGCATGTAAGTCAGCAAAAGGGGACCACATGGGTCATGAAGCACATTGGAATTAAGTTTAAAAAATGGCCTAAACTCTGTGAGCATAAGAGGAAATTGTGCACTAAATGCAGAGCTTCTGATTGGATTTAGCTAACTTAGGCCAGAAGATTTGATCATTAATTGGTACTTGGCACAAGAATCTGAAAGAGACTCTTTGACATTTGTCTATTTGAAGAAGTTGTCTCTCTTTCAACAGACTTTTCTAACTCAGAGATATCAGAGGTAAGTGCAGAATCAGAAATCCAGAGGTTCCCTGAGGGAAACTGTGACATGCAGAGGAAACCACACAAGAAACCAGCCCAACCTCCAACTGCACCTGCTGCTGGGATGGTCCTTGTGTTCAGGGAACGTGAGCGCCCCCTTTTGGTTACAGCCTCTCCTGCAGGGAGGTTTGTGCCTGGGCTCACACTGACTTCCCCTCAGTGTGAGTCTTGCACAGTAATACATGGCTGTGTTCTCAGCTCTCAGGCTGCTCAGCTCCATGTAGGCTGTGTTCATGGAGGTGTCTCTGGACATGGAGACTCTTCCTTGGAACTTCTGTGTGTAATTTTTGTTTCCATTGTTAGGGTAAACCCTCCCCATCCACTCAAGCCCCTCTCCTGGGGCCTGTCGCACCCAGTGCATCCAGTAGCTGGTGAAGGTGTATCCAGAAGCCTTGCAGGATACCTTCACCGGGGCCCCAGGCTTCTTCACCTCAGCCCCAGACTGCACCAGCTGCACCTGCCAGTGGAAACCTGTGGAGAGAAGACAGGAGTGGGTGGAAATCCCCCTTGACTCTCCCTGGTCCCCACCTTATCCCAGGGACTGGGGAGCCCCTTACCTGTAGCCAAGGTAACCAGGAGGAGGGTTCTCCAGCTCCAGTCCATGGTGAGGGGCTGTGCTTTGAGCACTTCTATAGGGGAGGGTGTGGCTGTGGGTGATGCCCTAAGAGCACAGACTTATCTATATTTAACCTAGTCTACCTCCTCTATTTTGCATATTCATGAGGCAAAGTATTTTATAAATGAGGTCTTGACCCCACCTGAGAGAATATGGATGACACAGGGACCATGCTCAGTGGGAGTATGAGGGTCCAAGTCCTTATTCTTTTTTTTATTATACCATTATTGTTGAAGGAATTACATGTCCCTTTTTATCCCCATTGACCCCTCTAGTCCATCCCCAGGCATTTACCATCCTATTGTCTGTGTCCATGGATTATGCATATATACATACAAATTATTTGGTTGATATCTTCCCACCCACCCACCCTATCCTGACTTCCATCTGAGATTTCTGTCTTTTCCATGCTACTAGGTCTCTGGATCCATTCTTTTTATCAGTTTATTTTGTTGATTAGGTTCCACATAGGAGTGAGATCATGTGATAACTGTCTTTCCTGACTGGCTTATTTCATTTAGCATGATATTCTTTAGGTCCCTCCATGCTGTCTCAAAGAGTAACAGATCCTTATTTTTTACTGTGGCATAGTATTTCATGGTATAAATATACAACAGCTTTTTTATCCACTGATGGGCACTTGTGCTGTTTCCAAATGTTAGCTATTGTAAATTGTACTGCTATGAACATAGGGTTGCATACATTGTTTCTGTTTGGTGTTTGGGGTCCCTTAAGATATATTCCTAGAAGTGAGATCACTGGGTCAAAGGTAGTTTCATATTTAGTTTTTAGAGCAAATGCCATACTGTTTTTCATAATGGCTGCACCAGTCAGCACTCCCACCAGCAGTGTTCTAGTGTTCTCTTTTCTCTACATCCTGGCCAACACTTGTCATTTGTTGATTTGTTAATGATAGCCATTCTGACAGGTGTGAGGTAATACCTCGTTGTCATTTTAATTTACATCTCTCTGATGGTAGTGACTGAGCATTTTTTCCTATGTCTCTTGGCCATCTGTATGCTCCCTTTGGGAAGTGTGTATTTAAATCCTTTGCCCATTTTTTAATTGGATTGCTTGTCTTCCTTTGGTTAAGTTGTATGGGATTCTTATATATTTAGGAGATTAACCCTTTATTGGATGTATCCTTGTCAAATATGTTCTCCCTTACTATGGGCTCCCTTTTCATTTTGCTGATCTTTTTTCTCTGCAAAAGCTTTGTAATTTGATGTAACCCAATTTCTTTATTTTCTCCTTAGTTTCCTTTGCATTAGGAGGCGTATCTGTAAACATATGGCTACTGGAGGTGTCTGAGATTTTGCTGCCTATGGTTTCTTCTAAGATTTTTATGGTTTCACAAATTACATTTAAGTGTTTTATCCATTGTCCGTTTTTCCATGAGTACAGTATAAGTTGGTAGTCTGATTTATTTTTTTGCATGTATCTGTCCAATTTTCCCAACACTATTTATTGAAGAGACAGTCTTGTCTCCATTGTACACTGTTTCCTCCTTTGTGAAATATTAATTGAACATAATGGCTTGGATCGAATTTTGGGGTCTCTATTCTGTACCATCTATATGTCTGTGTGCCAGTACCAGGCTGTTTTGATTACAGTGGCTTTGTAGTCTAATTTTATATCTGGTACTACAGGCCTGGAGCACAACATTTGTGCACGGGGGGGGGGGGGGGGGTGTCCCTCTGCCCAGCCTGCACCCTCTCCAATCTGGGACCTCTCGGGGGATGTCCAACTGCCTGTTTAGGCCCTCTCACAATCCAAGACCACTGGCTCTCAACCTCTCGCCTGCCTGCCTGCCTGATTTCCCCTAACTGCTTCTGCCTGCCAACCTGATCACCTCCTAACCACTTCCCTGACAGCCTGATAGATGCCTAACTGCTCCCCTGCTGGCCCAATCACCACCAACTGCCCTCTCCTGCCAGCCCAGTTGCCCCCAACTGCCCTCCCCTGCCGGCCTGGTCCCCCCCAACTGCCCTCCCCTGCTGGCCATCTTGTGGTGGCCATCTTGTGACCACATGGGAGCGGCCACCTTGTGCAAGATCGTGATGATCAATTTACATACTACCTCTTTACTACATAGGATTGTGATCTTTCCAACTTTATTCTTCTTTCTCAAGATTGCTGCAGTATTTGCAGTTTTTCTGGTTTCATATAAATTTATAGAATATTTGTTTTTGATCTGTCAAGTATGCTGATGGTATTTTAATAGAGATTTCACTGAATCTATAAATCACTTTGGGTAGTATGGACATGTTAATTATGTTAATTCTGCCAATCCATGAAAATGCTATATGCTTCCACTTGTTTATATCTTCCTCTATCTCTATTCTCAACGTCCGGTAGGTTTCTGAGTACAGATCTTTTGCCTCCTGGGTTAAGTGTATTCCTATGTATTTCAATTTTTGTTGTTGCAATGGTAAATGGGATTGTGTGTTTAGTTTCTATTTCTGCTAATTCATTATTGCTATATAAATATATCATCAGTTTCTGCCCTAACCGGTTTGGCTCAATGGATAGAGCATCGGCCTGCGGACTGAAGGCTCCCAGGTTCGATTCCGGTCACGGGTATGTACCTTGGTTGCGGGCACATCCCCAGTGGGGAATGTGCAGGAAGCAGCTGATGGATGTCTCTCTCTCTCTCATTGATGTTTCTAGCTCTCTATCCCTCTCCCTTCCTCTCTGTAAAAAATCAATAAAATATATTTTTAAAAATATCATCAATTTATAGGTGTCAATTTTGTATCCTATTAATTAGCAAATTCATTTATTTTTTTTTTTTTTTTTTTTTTTTTTTTTTTTTTTTTTTTTTTTAAATATATTTTATTGATTTTTTACAGAGAGGAAGGGAGAGAGATAGAGAGTTAGAAACATCGATGAGAGAGAAACATCGACCAGCTGCCTCCTGCACATCTCCCACTGGGGATGTGCCCACAACCCAGGTACATGCCCTTGACCGGAATCGAACCTGGGACCCCTCAGTCCGCAGGCCGACGCTCCATCCACTGAGCCAAACCGGTTTCGGCGCAAATTCATTTATTGAATCTAGTAGTTTTTTGGTTGAGTCTTTAGGGTTGTCTATGTACAGTATCATGTTGGTGAAGGAGTGGCCCCATTCATTGCCCATATGTCATCCACCAACAGCAATGTGACCTCCTCCTCTGGTGTCTGCAGTGAGAATATGGGAAATTAGAGCCACAGAGAAGGAGTAAGAGCCATCCCTGGAAGCAGCTTGAGAGGAAATCCCTGAGCCCAATAGGAAGCCCCTTCCTTCCCCACCTCCACCTGCCCCTGCTCCTGGGGTTGCACACTCTGGGCTTGGTGAGTCAGGAGTGCCCCTTGGTGTCCTGAGCATCCCCTACAGCCCAGACCTGTTGTCTCCCTCAGAGAGGTTTGTGTCTGGGCTCACACTGACTTCCCCTCACTGTGTCTCTTGCACAGTAATACATGGCCTTGTCCTTGGCTCTCAGGCTGTTCAATGTTAAGTAATCTTGACTCTTGGATGTGTCCGTGGTGATGCTGAATCTGGCTTTCAGTGTTGGGTCATAGTTTGTACTTCCATTACCCCAGATAACCCCGACCCACTCCAGCCACTTTCCTGGAGCTGGGCAGGCCTAGTGTACACATAACTCATTAAAGAGAATCCAGAGACAGTGCAGGTGAGGGAGAGGGTCTGTGAGGGCTTCATTGAAAGGGCCAGCGGGGCATGTGGCCCCGCAGGCGTCCGGCAGGGAGGACGACTGGCCGAAGGTCCCCCTCTCAGGCCCATGAGATGGCCTGGCGCTGGGGGCCACATTGCCATGCCTCCTGGCTTGAAGGGCGCCCTGGAGCCGCGGGTCACCGCGGAGACCTCACACCGACCTCCGATGCCTCTGGTTGGGTCGCTAGGGGTCAGGCGCGCCTCTTCCAGCCCAGGGGCGCCAGGCAGAGCAAGAGCACGGGCGGAAGGCGGCTCCAGACGCCATGCTGCGGGCAATGCGAAGCCTCCCGGGGCGGCATGGAGGCGGGCGAGGACATCTGTAGGCAGGGCACATGGCTGGGATGCAGCTTGCGGGCACCAGGCTGGGGCTCCAAGGCTGGGCGGCTCCGCTCCGCCTCCACCACCTCCAGCTCTCCGCGCAGGGCCCAACAGGCCCCTGAGAGAAGCTGCAAGGGATGGAAGTGCAGCCATGGCCGAGGCGGCGCCAGACCAGATACACACGGGCCCACGGACGCCCACATGGACTGGGCCGCCCTCATCGGCCTCCGCATCACTTTCAGGCTGAGTGACCGGGCGACCCAAAGGCCAGGCCACCGGGCGACCCAAAGGCCAGGCCGGGTGGTGGGCGGCCCGCTTCCCGGTGACACCCACGGCAGCAGGCCTTGCATTGGAGCCAAGTGGCTGGTCCCCATCCATTAAGGGACCTCCATTTTGGGCAGGACCATGTGCTCAGCAAAGGCTCCTTCCTGGAAGGAGCCTTTGCTAGCCACACCCAGGATTTCTCTGGACTAACCAATGGTAATCAAGGGAAGTGCACGCCATCACTAAGACCACATCCTGTGTAATGGGACACCAACTCGCACCTGGCCAATCGGTTGGGGGCACAGTCCCTTCTCCCGCCCCTACTCCAACCCTCTATAAAACTCCTGGTTCTATCAGGCCACTCCCTCTCTGCCACTTGCTGCTGCGTCAGTAAGGAAGGTAGGGGAGCCTGCCGGGAGCCAGCCCATCCTTGCTGCTTGACACAGTCGCTGCAGAGAAGAAACATCTGCACAGCGTATGTTTCGGGGGACCTGGCGTATGTGGCATACTGTTCTTGATATGTTTGCTCCCCTTAGCGCTATGTGTTTTAACCAAGGTCACCTCTCCGAGAAAGGTTGTTTCCCCAGGTAGGGATTTTTCCCTGAAGTTAAGGAGGAGATAAAACCCCTTAACTAAGTGCCAGGTGGGTAGTTAATCATGCTTAAGCTACATAATCTTTACTCCCTGGAATGGAGATAAGAAACACCCTAACCTTTGGAATAGAAGTTGATAAGATTAAAATCAACTGGTGTAAATACAGATGTAACAAGACAACAAAACACAGAACCTAGAGACAGGACTTGGCTGGAGATCCTAGACAGAACCTAGAGACAGGACTTGGCTGGAGATCCAATACAGAACCTAGACACAGAACCCAGACACAGAACCCAGACACAGAACCTAGAATCAGAACCTAGAGCCAGAACCTAGAGTCAGAACCTAGAAACAGAACCTAACGAGAGAACCTGGCTGAAGAATCTAGAGACAGAACCTAGAGACAGAACCTGGATAGAACATGGCAAAAGATCCTGGACAGAACCTGGCTACAGAACTTGGCTGGAGAACCTAGACAGAACATGGTGGGAGAACCTGGATAGAACCTGGCAACCGAACCTGGCTGGAGAACCAGAACCTGGCTACAGAACTTTGTTGGAGATCATGACCAGAACTTGGCTGGAGATCCTGGCCAGAACTTCGCTGGAGGTCCTGACCAGAACTTCGCTGGAGATCCTGACCAGAACTTGGCTGGAGTTCCTGGCTAGAGATCCTGGCTAGGCTGCTGATCAACTGAACGCTGTCTCCATGTCATTCCTTCATCGCCGACTCCGTCCATACCTTTGGGGACCCCGGACCCGCTGGGGTTGGACCCCAGCAGGAGCCAAGCTCGGGCTTGAAATAAAAGACTCCTTGCTTTTGCATCAGACTGGTTGGCTCCCAGATGGACTCTTGGGAATCTTGAAATCTGGGCATAACATTCATCAGTCCTGGGACCAACTCCTGCAGCTGCACCTGGGACAGGACACCTGGGGACAAGGAGCACCAGTTCCTGTTAGTCACCTGCAGTCACAGCCATCCTATGACTCCTGTCTGACCCCTGAGACCCTCACATTGGGGGGCTGTCACCAGGCACAAGAGAAGACCCAGCAGTCTCATCCTCTTATAGAACACAGATCTGCCTTCTCAGAGACCTCAGCCCTGTGTGAGGAGAGAGCTGTGAGCCTGCACAGCCCAGGAGAGGATTTACCTGTGGGAAACTGTTTATTGCTTTCACTATCTGATAAGCATAGACAGATAATCCCCTGAAGGCTGGATGCCTTTGAAGCCCTAGCAAAGGTCAGAGCTAGGCGCCACCTCTGTTTGTCCAGACAGTGGTAGCTGAAACTACTCTCCCATTTATTATTATGTAAATCCTTGCTGATGGGCTAGTCTGTCTGTTGCCAGGGGTCACCTGCCTAAGGGCTATGCTATGGATGCATCCCAGATGAATAAAAACTTGGTGAGGCCTGAGCACTAGAGGAAGTCCTTCCCCTTGAGTTGGACTTGCTCGCCTGGTCCCCCAATATTTCAAATTATCTTTTGTCTTTTCATTTTCATTTGTGTGCGGCTCTGCTTCCAGGTCCTGAACCCCTGACCCACGTGGGACGTGGGAAGGAAACACCCAACATTTACCCTGGAGCTTGAACAGAGAATTGCATGTGGGTCATCCATTTTTTTTTTTATAAGTGTAGGGCCTGAGATCAGGATTCCCTGGTCTTTCTGGGGCCTGTGTGGGGACATATCTTCCCTTGACCTCACTCACTAGCTAAGTCAGGGACAGGGGACCACATGGGTCATGAGACTCATTGGATTCAGGTCAAAGCACAGCCTCACCTTTCTGAGCATAAGAAGAAACATGAACTAGATGAGCAGGTTACACTTTTAAATTCTCATGCATCTTTCATACAGATGCAAAAGGGATTAGCATTTGTTCAGACCATTTCTGAATGTCAAGGAATTAGTGTATCTACAATTCCCAAATTTTTGAATCAAATTTTATGAAACTAATTTCTGTTCTTGCACAAGAAATAAAAAATAATAATAAAGGATGACCACTGTCAATATCTTATATCTTAATTTATGGTGTTACTTTGTTTTGAGAAACTACCTTCCAAGCACAGGCATGTGGGACATCCTTGACACTTGATATTAGAAAGTTTGTGATGGTGTCTATGCTTCCTGTGAAAACTCTCCATTTTACAAGCCAAGAGCCTATGCAGAGACTCCAAACTAATTAATTCAGAAATAGTCATGGTTTTAAATTTTTAAAGGCTTTTATTGATTTCTGACAGAGGAAGACAGAGGGAAAGACAGTTAGAAAGAACAATGATGAGAGAGAATCATTGATCGGCTGCCTCCTCCATGCCCCCTACTGGGGATCTAGCCAAACCCCAGGAATATGCCCTGACCAGGAATCCAACTGTGACCTTTCTGGTTCATGGGTCGATGCTGAACCACTGAACTTACTGGCCAGGCTAGTCATGGTTTTAAATGGAGAAAAAACAAGAAGTGAAAACAGTGATCATGTAGGTTTACAACTCAGAATCATTCATATGTTGAAATGATGATGGAAGGAGATTGACCTGTTTTCTCAGTCTAGTGTCATCAGTGATGTTGAAGTTCAGAGGGAAGTTAGTGAAGAGAATTACTACCATAGAATTCCTCACAGAAAAGGAAACCTCAACCCTGACAGGAATCCCTCACTCCCAGCCTCCCTCTGTCCTTTCCTGGGGATGGTCACTGTGGATGCTGGACTCTCCCCCATAACATAACGTCCTTATTGTATAATGTATCCATTCTCCAATCAGACTAGTGATTTGGGAAGATATTCTTTATGTGCATTTGTCTTTTCATTTTCCCAGTGAAATCTTTGGTGGGGAAATATGTTTAATTATAACAAAGGCTGGTTTAACAATATTTTCTTTAATGTGTCTTATTTTGCGTGACTTTACAAATAACTTCTGAAAAAGGCTGAGCCTTCACTGTCCATGTGGATTTGCTACAGGAGCCACAAGGACTGGAGCAGGTTCTGGTACCAGAGGAGAGCGCTGCTGGGAAACTACCCAGAAATCTGGATGTGACTGTGGAACTGGGTAAGGGGAGGATGCTGGAGTTGTGTTCAGTCGCATGACAGAGATATACCTGATGCTCATGGACCGAGAGTTACTAGACATGTGGGTTTAAATTCTTCTTCAGTGAAGGTCCAGAAGGAAGTGCAGGGAATGGTAGAGACAGCTTATGTCATCATAGGATATATCTGAATAATGATGGACAGGGATTTGTTAGAAATATTAAAGTTCATACAGGCAGGGATCAAGAGAAATAAGGAGCATGTCATGCATACTGATGGGTAGGGGATCCCTGTTTTCTACATGCAAATCTCACAGTGTCTCTGTTCTAGAAGGTAACACCTTCCCAGGTCCAGGGGATCCACACTTAGACATCTTTGGGGTCATTACTGATCTGGTCTCGCCCTGTATCACTCAAGCGTCAGGATTCATTGGGGTCCCATTTATGAAATTTGTGAACACTTATAGGGCACAGTGAATACCCCTCACTGGAGAAGCCATGGATATAGTGTGTCTGCATAAAGAGCCATAATTTCATTAGAAAAAGACCCCAGTCTCAGACCATAATGATGATGATGATCATCATCATCATCACCATTTGCTTACTTATAATTGTTCTCATTTTCTGTAGACGTGGTTCTTGTATACACACAGTGACTTTTTACAGGAAATGAAAGCAGGCATCTCCTCTTTAGATGTCATTGGGAATTGAAACAACAAAGACCTCAAAATGTAAGTTGTATCAAGACTCTCCTAAAAGATAATGACTTCAGATAAGTTTCCACATAAGAATTTGGACCAAGACCCCTGTTCTATTCTATTTTTATTGTGAACACCACCATCAAAATCATGAGCATCATCAATTCCTTACTCAGAATCATTCTCACTTTCTGTAGACCTGGTTGGCATTCAGTCATAATAAACCTTTTATCTCATTTTTGAGTAACATTTCTTGCTTGCTAAGTGCAATAAGTACTGGACTTATTTTCCTTTATGTTTTACTGCTGACAAGTGATGGTTCATTATTGCCTCTTCTCCACTTTCCTCATACAGAAACCTGATAAGGAATTGTGGTCTCCTCTTCAGATGTCAGTCAGAAATTGAAACAACTCAAGCTCCTGGAAGCAGAATTCCTTACCTTCCCCCTCCACCTCCACAAAATAAAATCCCTGAGCCTGTCTCCATTCCTGGCTCCATCAAGCACATCTGAATTTCTCAGGGGCCATCTTTGTTTTTTGAAAGTTTTTCAACTATGTACGTAAAAAACATTCTATGATACCTTAGTGTGTGTGTGAGTTTGCCATTAGCCTGGACATTTGTACCAACTTGCCATGGGTCCCTCTTCTTCTGCCTGGTATCACCTACTCTTGATGCAATGACCATGAGGACAAACCAATCGTTATCACCACTGGGGTCCTTCTTCTCTAGCTTTGGGGTCACACTGGTGCCCACTGTCCAGCACACTCATGTTCTGTTGCTGGCTGATACTTGAGCTGTGCAGGGCTGAGCTGCACTGTTGAGTCTGCAGAGTCTCTGGTTATATTTAGGGGACAAATGTCAGAAGATTTCATAATAAATTGTTATTTGGCACAAGAGTGTCTAAAAGAGACTCTCTGTCTCTTGTCCACTTGAGAAAGTCGTCTCTTTACAACAGACTTTTCTAACTCAGAGACCAGAGGTAAGTGCAGAATCAAGAACCCTGAGGTTCCCTGAGGGAAACTGTAACATGAAGCGGAAACCAACCCAAACCTGCAACTGCACCTGCTGCTGGGATGGTCCTTGTGTTCAGGGACCCTGAGTGCCCCCTGGTGGTGGAAGCTTCTCCTGCAGGGAGGCTTGTGTCTGGGCTCACACTGACTTCCCCTCACTGTGTCTGTTGCACTGTAATACACGACCATGTCCTCAGCTTTCAGGCTGTTCATTTGCAGATACAGCGTGTTTCGGGCGTTGTCTCTGGAGATGGTTGTATCACAGATTCTGCATAATATTTCTGACTTCCATCATTCCATATAACTGCCACCCACTCTAGCCCCTTCCCTGGAGCCTGGTGGATCCAGTCCATGCCATAGCTACTAACGGTGAATCCAGAGGCTGCACAAGTGAGTCTCAGGCTGCACCCCAGGCTGCACAAAGCCTCCCCCAGTTTCCACCAGCTGCACCTCACACTGGACACTTGCAAACACAGAGATATTCTGTTCAGGAAACTCTCACACATCCATTGTTTCTCTCACTCATGTCCACTCATATACTTGTGTATCTTGCTCTTCTTAAATTAGCTCTTAAAAGAGACACAAGGAAAATCCAGCTGAGCCCAAACCCCATGGTGAATGGTCTGTGTTGAGTCCTGATCAGGGAATGGGAACACCTGGGGATCTCGGGGCTGGGCT
Organism: Myotis yumanensis; assembly: GCF_028538775.1. Taxonomy (NCBI): domain Eukaryota; kingdom Metazoa; phylum Chordata; class Mammalia; order Chiroptera; family Vespertilionidae; genus Myotis; species Myotis yumanensis. The sequence continues at coordinate 16,686,006 of NW_027223773.1, forward strand.
TCTGACCCAGAGCTGCAGGGTCAGGGCTAAGCTGGTTTTTATGAGCTAAGTGGGCCCTATTTGCATGTCCTCCTGCTATATAAGGATCTCTGGGGTTGGACTCTGACATAGAGGACACGGTCCCGGAGTGTGACATGTCCCAGTGTGCTGTCTGTTAAGAATTACTCCCCACATCTGGGCCTGTGGCCTCCCCACCAGTCCAAACTGCTGAAGGAGACCTGTACAAAGAACAAAGAGAGAAAATTGTCACACAAAGAAAAAAAGAAGATTTAAAATGTGAGATGCCTTTGACAGTCACCAGTAATAACAACCAAGAAAAATCAACCCTCACAACCTGAGAAAGAAGTAAAGGTGCAGGAGGTTCATGTTCAGGAGACAGGAAGTTCCATCTGACACTATTTCCCCTACAAAGTGCTCAGAGAATAAACTAAGACCATAGTGTGAGCCTAGAGTGAGTGTACCAAGTGTTGGGGAGAGTGGAGCATCTGTATGTGTAACTGGGAACTGGAAGCATGAGCCATAGAGACACAGACAGAGCTCCCGGGTCCTATTCCTTCAGGGGAGTTTGGTGCTGAATGTGTAGCAGCTGCATTGCCTCCTTTCTGGTGTTTATTCTCTAGACTCTGTTGTAAATACAGTTTCATACACTGGGATATAGTAGAATCTTCATCATGACCCAGTGTGTTTAGGGGAAGATGTGGGTAATAATTTAGGAGTAATTAAGTTTAGGTTATGAAAATCTTGTTACTTGAAAACTTGATGTCTGCATGTGGCCCTTGGGACCACTGTCACCATGTCCCCACGCGATAGGGGTCAACTGGAACCTGCACCTGACCCAGTGCCACATTGTGGGGAAAGCTACCTGGGTACATGATGGGGGTTCATTTGCAGATACAGCGTGTTTTTGGCGTTGTATCTGGGCTCACACTGTCTTCCCCTCACTGTGTCTGTTGAGACAAAGCACACACACTTCCAGGGTTCTTGTTTCATTAGGTTGCCATTTCCTTGTTTAGCCAGTTCAAGTTTTCTTTTTTCACTTTCCTCTGAAACAGCCCCATATATTTCCTAGAGACATAAAGACACTTTGATGAGAGTGTGCAGGAGCACAAGCCATTTGTGTGTAGATTTTGTATCTTATGACTTTCCTGAGTTTACTTTCTAGTTTCATAAGTTTTCTGGTGCAGTTTTTGGGGTTATCTATGTACAGCATCATGTCATCTGCATAAAGAAACGGAGAAACATTTTAACTTGTTTTTTCTGGTGTAGTATTTATTTCTTTTTCTTTGCCTAATTTTTTTGACAAGCACTTCTGGTTTGTAGAATAAAATTAGTCACAGTAGGCACACATATCTTGGCCCTGATATTAAAGAATAACTTTGAATTTTTATCAGTTTAGTATTGTGTAACTTGTTGGCTTCTAAGATGTGGCCTTTGTTATGTTGAGGTACATACTTGTATTACTAATTTATTTACTTTAGTCATGAAATTAATTTGGATATTTAAAAAATTATTTTCTTATATCTGTTTCTATGATGATATACAGGTATTTAACTGTCCTTCATTCTGTGAATGAGTTGTAGCACATTGATTCATAGTCATATGTTGAACCATCCTTGCATTCTAAGATGATATCCCACTGGATAATGGTAAATGATCCTTCCATTGTGCTGTTACATTTCCTGGTATGTTGTTGACATTGGACCTGGGTTAGTGGAGGATGCTAGACTTGTTTTGAGTCACATGAGAGAAATATTCCTTTTTTTCAAGAGCAGAGTGACTAGACATAGGGTTTAAGGCCTCTTCCACTAAAGCCCTAAAAGTAAGTACAGGGCATGATAGGGACAGCTTGCCTCATTGTAGAAAATACATGAGTAATTATGAACTGGAGTTTGTTAGAAATAGAAATGTTAAAGATCATGCAGGTAGGAATCTAGAGAAATAGGAACGTGCCAATGCAAACTGGTGGGAAGGGGATTCATTGTTTCTTACATGCACATTCTCACAGTGTCTCTGTTCTAGAAGGTAACACCTTCCCAGGTCCAGGAGATTAGGATTTGGACACCTTTGTGGTCATTACTCACCTGGTCTCACCATGACTCACCAAAGGTGCATAATTTATTGGTGCACCCATTATAAAATCTTTCAACACGTGGAGGGAAGAGTGGACACCCCTTACTAGAAGAGCCATGGTGATGGTGTATTAGTACGAGGAGCAATCATTTCCTTGGACCAAGGACCCTCTCTCAGTCCATCGTGGTCATCATCATCATCATTATCATCACCATTCACTTACTTATAAACATTCTTCTCATTTTCTATAGACATGGTGGTTATCCACACACAATGGATTTTTATAGGAAAAGAGAGCAGGCATTTCCTCTTCAGATACCATTGGGGGATTGAGTCCCCAAAATACCAACTGTAAGTTGCTATATTGCAGTAAAAAAAGGTGATGACCTTGGAGAAAGTACAGATTCCCACCAAGACATTGGACCAAGATTCCTTTCCAATTCTATCATCACCACTACCATCACGACCACCACCACCACCACTATCATCATCATTGTCATCTCCATCAGCACCATCATCATCATCATCATTTGCTTACTTATAGTTATTCTTCTCATGTTCTGTAGGTGTGGTGTTTGCACAAACATATGGAAAACTCATCTCAATGTTTGTTCATGTTTCATAGATGTAAGTAAACGAGTAGCCTCTCACAACTGGTGGTCATTGCTGCCTCCTCTCCATCTGCCCCCCCCCAAAGGAAATCAGATAAGAAATCATAGTTTTGTCTCTAGATGTCACTATTAGATTGAAACCACACAAGCCCCTAGAAGCAGAATTTCTCCTTCTTCCTACCACCTTGCCAAAATAAAAGCCCCACGCCAGTTCTCTTTCCTGGCGCCATGAAAGCAGCTGTCTTATAGAATGATCTTTCCTGTGATTCCCAGAGATTTCAACTATGTCCGTAATAAACATTCCATGTCCCTTGATATGTGTGTCTTTTGTCAGCCTGGTAATCTGTAATAAACTGTCATGGGTCCCTCAACCTCTGACTGGCGACACCTACTCTTGGCGCAATGAGCATGATGACAAGTCATTGACCTTCACCAACAAGGTCTTTCTTCACTAGCATTGGAGTCACATGACTGTGGTGCCCACTGTCCAGCCCACATGTGTCTTGCTGCTGACTGGCTGGGACCCTCACTATGTGGAGTAGAGCTGCACTGTTGAGTCTACAGACAATGCAGGATGGAATTAGGTGACGTTGGAGTTAGGGCATAAGATTTCATCATTAATTGGTATTTAGCACAAGGGTGTCTGAAAGAGACTCTGCAGTTTGTCCACGTGATAATGTTGTCTCTCTTTACAACAGATTTTCTAACTCAGAGACGTCAGAGGTAAGTGCAGAATCAGGAATCCAGAGGTTCCCTGCAGGAAACTGTGACATGAAGAGGAAACCACACAGGAAACCAACCCAAACCTCCAGCTGCACCTGCTTCTGGGAAGGTCCTTGTGTTCAGGGACCCTGAGAGCCCCCCGGTGGTCGCAGCCTCTCCTTCAGGGAGGTTTGTGTCTGGGATAACACTGACTTCTCCTCAGTGTGAGTCTTTCACAGTAATACATGGCTGTGTCCTTGGGGGTCATGGAGCTCAGCTGCAGGAAGACCTGGTTCTTGGAGTTCTCTCTGGAGATGGAGGTTTGGCTCTTGAAGGAGGGGCTGTAGTAAGTGTCTCCATCATCATCTATTGCCCCTATCCACTCTGACCCCTTTTCTGGGGGCTGGTGGATCCAGTCAACATCATAACTCATTAAAGAGAATCCAGAGACAGTGCAGGTGAGGGAGAGGGTCTGTAAAGGCTTCACCAGTCGTGGGCCCGACTACTGCAGCTGCACCTGGGACAGGACACCTGGGGACAAGGAGCATCAGCCTGTCAGTCACCTGCAGTTACAGCCATCCCATGACCTCTATCTGACCCTGAGACCCTCACCTTGGGGGGCTGTCACCAGGCACAGGAGAAGAGCCAGCAGTCTCATCTTCTTCTAGACCACAGCTCTGCCTTCCCCAATACCTCAGCCCTGAGTGAGGAGAGAGCTGTGAGCCTGCACAGCCCAGGAGAGGATTTACCCTGCAGCTTGGAGAGAAATTTGTATGTGAGGCAGCCTTTTCTATAAATAGAGGGACTGAGGTCGGGCTTCCCTGGTCTCTTTGGGGCCTCTGTGGGGGCTTCTGTTCCCTTGACCTCCCTCACCATGTAAGTCTGGGAGAAGTAACTGCATGGGTCAGGAGACTCATTGGATTCAGAGCAAAGCACAGCCTCACCTGTCTGAGATAAGAAGGAACATGGACTAGATGAGTAGGTTACACTTTTAAATTCTGAAGCATCTTTTAAACAGATGTACTATAAAAGGGATTAGCATTTGTTCAAAACTTTTCTGAATCTCAACAACCTAGTGTATCTACAATTTCCATTTTTTTATTTGAATTCTATACAACTAATTTCTACCCTTGTAAAAAAAAGATGGACACTGTCAATATCTTATATCTTAATTTATGATGTTGCTTTTATCTGAGAAACTACATTCCAAGCACAGGCATGTGGGACATCCTTGACTCTTGATATTGTAAATTTTGTGACAGTGTCTACAGCTTCCTGTGTAAACTCTTCCTTTATGCAAGTCCATGGCCTATTGCAGAAACACCAACCAGTTCCATCAGAAAGAGTCATGGCTTTAAGTGGAGTAAAGACATGAAATAAAAGCAGTGATCATGTATGTGCACAACTCAGAATCATTCATATGTTGAAGTGATTATGGAAGGAGTTTGATTTGTTTTCTCTGTCTAGTGTTATCAGTGATGTTGGGGCTCAGAGGGAGGTCAGTGAAGATAAATCCTATCATAGAATTTTTCATGGGAAAAGAAACTTCAACCCTGAGAGGAATCCCTCACTCCCAGCCTCCCTGTGCCCTTCCCTTGGTGGCCACTGTGGTCAGAGGGTGCTGCGTTCTCCCACAAACACATAATGACCTTAATGTGTAATTTATACATTCTCCCATCAGACATATGATTTAGTAATACCATACAGTCTTTATATTTATGTTTTGTTTTAATTTGCTTAATGGGATATTTAGCAGGACAAAATATTTTAATTTTAACCAAGGCTAATATAACAACATTTTCTTTATTGGGACCTGTTTTGGGTAATTTTTACAAAAACTCCCCAGACAATGCTGAGCCTCCAACTGTGCATGTGGATAGGCCACAGCAGCCACAAGGACTGGAGCAGGTTCTGCTACCAGAGGGAAGGGCTGCTGGGAAACTATCCATAAATCTGGATGTGACTGTGGAACTGGGTGAGGGGAGGAAGCTGGCATTGTGTTGAGTCACATGACAGAAATATGCCTGATGTTCATGGACAGAGAGTTACTGGACATGTGGATTTAAAGTCTCCTCCCGTGGAGGCCCAGAAGAAAGTGCAGGGCATGAGAGAGACAACTTGAATGATCATAGGAAACACCTAAAAGATTAGGAACAGGAATTTGTTAGAAACAGAAACATTAAAGATCATGCAGGCAGGGATCAAGGGAAATAAGGAATGTGTCATTGAAAACTGCTGGGAAGGGGATTCCCTGTTTCCTACATGCACATTCTCACAGTGTCTCTGTTCTAGAAGGTAAAACATTCCCAGGTCCACGCATCTGCACATGGATAGTTTTGAGTCATTATTCATCTTGTCTCACCATAAATCAACCAAGCTTCATGATTCATTGGGGTCCCATTTATGAAATCTGTCAACACTTATAGGGAAGTGTGGACACCTCTTACTGGAGTAGCCATAATTTATTGGACCAGGTGTGTCTCTATGAGGAGCCATAATTTCATTGGACCAGGGCCCCTGTCTCAGTCCATCATAGTCATCATCATCATCATCATCATCATCATCATCGTCAGCATTGTCATCATCACCATTTGCTTACTCATAATCATTGTTCCACTCATTTTCTGTAGATATGGTTGTTGTAAACAAATAATGAAGCTTTATCTCATTTTTGGTCATTCCTTTAAAATTGTTAAGTGAAATAGGTAGCCAGATTCTATATTGTTTTACTTTGGACTGCCAATAACTGATTTATCATCCTGCATGTCTCCATCTGCCCCACACAGGAACGTATAAGAGAGGCTGGGTCTCCTCTTCATTTCTCACTAAGAGGTTGAAACCACACAGGCCTCTGTAAGGAGAATACTACCCCTCCTCCCACATCTACAAAATAAAAGCCAGGAGCCAGGCTCATTTTCTGGCTCTATCCAAGCACATCTGACTTCCTGAAGGGCCTTTCCTGTGCTTCCCAGGGATTTACATTTTGCGCATAATAGCCATCCCATGTTCCTGGTGCGTGCATTTGCCATCACCCTGGTCATCTGTACCAAGCTGCTCTGGGTCCCTCTCTCTCTGCCTGGTGTCACCCACTCTCAGTGCTATGAGCATGATGACAAGTCAGTGACCTTCACTACCAAGGTTTTCTTCTCTAGCTATGGGGTCAACTACTCTGGTGCCCACTGTCCAGCACACAGGTGTCTTGCTGCTGGCTGCCTGGGACATGAGCTGTGTAGGGTTGAGCTGCACTGTTGAGTCAAAAGAGCCACTTCACAGATTTAGGTGACCTGGGTCAGAAGATTTCATGATTAATTAGCATGTAGGAACAACAGTAAGCAAATGCATTTCACTCTGCCTTTTGTGCATGTGACAAAGTTTTCCTCCTACTATAATAAACCTCTGTATTTCAGATAGTGAAGAGGCAACCCCACATCTGACAGGAAACCAGCCCTTAAGGACAATTTGAACCTGTACCTGGGCTGTGAGCTGTGATCAGTGTGTCCTGAGTAGCCCCTAGATGTCACAGCCTCTTCTGCTGGGAAGTTTGTGTCTGGGCTCACACTGACTTCCCCTCACTGTGCCTCTTGTAGAGTAATACACCACTGTGTCCTCAAATGTCAGTTTGGTCATTTTAAGGGAGACTGTGCTTATAGGGTTGTCCCTGGAGATTGTGAATCTTCCTTGAACTGCTGGAGTATCTCACTGATCCTTTTCAGTTGGTTGGCTCACTGTTGCCACCCACTGCAGCCCCTTTCCTGGAGGCTGATAGACCCAGTACATGCTGCAGTCAGTAAAGGTGAATCCAGAGGCTTTGCAGAAGAGGCTCAGAGACCCCCTGGGTGGCACCACGCCTCGCCCAGACTCCACCAGCTGAACTTGGCACAGGCCACCTGCAAACAGAGAAGCAGACTGATATCTGCCCCGTGTCACCCAGTCCCCATGAGCCTGATGCAAAGGAACACACCTTTGACAGCAAAGAGAAGGGCAGCCCAGATGAGCGCAGACCCCATGGAGTGGACACTGAGGGGCTCACATGGAGGGCTCCTCTCCAGGGTCTGCAGGGACCTAACCTGGCAGGCTTTCATGAGCAGGGGAGGTGCCACATTTGCATGTATTTCCCTAAGGACCTTTCTGAGCTGCCAGAGGGCTCCTCCCTCCCTGTGGTCATATGGGGAGGGAAGGTGGACCAGGGCGCCTGGGCCAGGACTCAGAGGCACTTGGCTGGTCTAAACAATATAGTAGCTTGTCTGTGTATAGTGTGAGACACACTCTGCCAGGACAGAAAGTGGAATTTTTATGTTTCTCCAGTGTGGGTTGCACATATAACCTCTCATGAGACATCCTGGGACAGGGTTGTGTAGATAATAGTGCCCCCTAGTGGTCGTTCTGAGCCTCAAGGTCTGAGGACAGGTGTCTGAACCAGCTTCCTGAGACAAAGCAGGCATGTCTGCCATGCGGAAGCCTCCTCTGGCATTTCTGAAAGAGTGGCAGCCCCAGTCCTGCTACTTGTATGCAGGTGGTTCTCTGCAAGGATGCCCTGGGCCTCAGGTGGCCGCCTCGGGGGAGAACCTGAGGAACAGAACCCTCTGCAGCCCAGATCTCCAGTGCCAGGCCCTCAGCTTGCACGTGGGAGGTGCTGTTACAAGGCCTGGTATGCACACTCAGCATCCTAGAGTGTCCACCATGTGGCACAACAGTGCCTGTGTAGCTCAGGAACATATTTTCTGATATCTGTGGGGGACCCTCCCTGACTGTTGGCAGTGGAGCTGCAGGGAGCGGTGAGCACAGGAGACAGACTCACCATGGACAGAGGACAGTTCCCTGTCCAGGAACCGGGCCCTTTAAATACAGCTCCTGAGACCCTGTGCCTGTGAATTCTAGGATTGTGCTCAAGATCATCTGAGTAAGTCACAGTGGAGAGGACAGCACAGCCCTCCTCGCTCTGTGACACGAAGAAGTGGGCCCACCTCTGCAGGGGTGATTTTCATCCATTCTTTTTAGCTTTTGAAAGGTCATTTCCTCCATTTTTTCATGAAAAAAGCCTGGAGTACAAAGTCTTACCACCTGGGTGGTCAATAATCTTTTTAGATGATTATGTCATAAACCCTAACGCCTGGATGCAGGTCCTTGAAGAGATCCCAGGTGCAGCTCAAGGAGAACATACTGGCCCTTTGGTGAGCACCTGAACATGTGGGCGGACCTGTCCCAGGGCTTCAGAGTGGAGAACACTTGACATCCAGAGCAGGTGAGGCTGTTCTCATCGAGTCACTGGTCTGTTGGTGTTTACAGATGTGCACGGGTCCTACCTGACCAGAGCGGGATGTTGTGCCTGGATGGAGACTGGTACACACTGTTGAGCACAGAGAAGGAAATACACCAGGTGTGCCAATGCGTATGTGGGTTTGCATGGATAACTCAGGCGAGCTTATTCCAAGGAAGGAAGAAGTGAGTCTACTGGGGAAATGAACTGTGACACTGTGGAAATTAGCAACTGTGGAGGGAAGCTGATCACATTGGAGTGATAGCGGTAGACTTTGTGGGAAAAGTCAGACGTGGTCACATGAGAAAATAGAGGCTAAGATATAAATGAGATGACTTTTACCAGTAATGACAATCATGGGAAATGAAATCTCACAATCTAAGAAAGAAGTAAAAGTGCAGGAGGTTCATGTTCAGGAGACACGAAGTTCCATCTTACACCATTTCCCCTACAAAGTGATCAGAGGATAAACTAAGACCAGAGTGTGAGCCTAGAGCCAGTGGGCCAAGTTTTGGGGAGAGAGGAGCATCTCTGAGGAGGCCCTGGGAACCAGAAGCATGAGCTATAGAGACACAGACAGAGCTCCTTGGTCCTATCCCTTCAAGAGAATTTAGTGCTGGATATGTAGCAGCTGCACTGCCTTCTTTGTGGTGTTTGTTCTCTCCTTCATAACCAGACATGTTTAATGAATTGTCAGTAATGACTCAGGAGTAGGTAGATGTAGGTCATGAAATTGTCCTGTTTGGAAACCTGACTGTAAAGACAGAAAAAAGACCTTTCTGTTTCATTGCAGTGGCCACCACAATTTATGCAAACACCTGATCATTAAACCCCAAAATTGTTAGCTCCTCTGATTAAAACACCCCCTCTGTTTAATTGGGAGGGGGGAGATAAGCTGCTCTCTAGGCTACATTCTTGCATCCCTCTCTGCTGTTTTCAGAACTCAGGGTTCATTCCCACCGAGGAGTCTCTGGTTAGTAGAAAGTTCCCCTCACCCCTCCCCTTCAAACAAGCCTCCTTGTAAACCCTCATACCTTGGGCTCTAAGCATGTTACAGGCTTGGGAAAGTACTGATGAGACACCTCCCTAGGACATCTGCTAGACCAGTGATTCCCAAAGTGGGCGCTACCGCCCCCCGGTGGGCTCTGCAGTGATCCGGGGGTGGGCGGTGATGGCCACAGGTGCATTTGTTTTAACTTTTTTGTATTACCTTTCTATTCTGAGTTCAATAAATAGTTTCATAATTTCAAACTTCAATGTTTCTAATTTACACCTTTCTTTACTATATTTTATGAAAAAGGTAGAAACATTAATACATATATCTTTCTGTTTAATTGCTATTAAAATTTTAAAAAAAATTAATTTCCAGGGGGCGCTGAGTAATATTTTTTTCTGGAAAGGGGGCAGTAGGCCAAATAAGTTTGGGAACCACTGTGCTAGACAGTCTGCTGGAAAGCGACACAATGTAACTTTTTAAGAAAATCCCCCAGTTATCTGCCCAACTTCAGTCCCAAATCCTACTCCCTTCCTCATCACCTAGCAACAGAAGCCATTACTCTTGTTAAGTGGAAGCCAGTTTTATTTTCCCTGCCCTTTATTGACTAGTGACACACCAGATCTTTCCCTTTTTGGAAAGTAAAATAAACGTCCTCTCTGTATCTCTTCTTTTAGTTGTAAATTCTTGCACAGCCTGAGTCACCAGCTAAACCCTTACACTGAAGTCTGCATGTGACCCTTGTGACTGCTGTTATCATGTCCCCACATGATGGGGGTCAATTAGAACCTGTACCTGACCCAGTGGCACACTGGGGGGAAAGCTCCCTGGGAACAGGACAAGAGATTAAGCAAGGCCAAGTACACAGGTCCAGGGTTCTTGTTTCACTAGGTTGTCATCTCTTTGTTGTTTAGCCAGTTCACTGTTTCTTTCCTCACTTTCCTCTGAAACGGGCCCTCATATTTCCTAGAGTCATAACGACACTCTGTTGAGAGTGTGCAGGTGCACAAGCCATTTGTGTGTTGATTTTGTATCTTGCGTCTTTCCTGAATTTTAATTCTATTAGCTTCTCATACAGTTTTAAGAGTTTTCTATGTACAAGACTAGGTCATCTGCTTAGAGATAAGGAGAAACATTTTAACTTGTTTCTTCCTGATTTAGACATTCTAAATTTATTTTTCTTGCCTAATTATTCTAACAAGGACTTCCAGTTTTGATGAATAGAAATAGTCACAGGGGGAGCCCTTTTCTTGGTTCTGATGTAAGAAGAAAAGCTTTGAAATATTCTCTGTGTAGCAGGATGTCACTTGTTGGTTTCTCAAATATGGCCTTTAGTATATTGAGGTTCATCACCTCTAGACCTAATCTTCTAAGAATTTTAATTCTGAAGTGATTTTCAATTTTAAAGACTTTATTCTATATCTATTTATATGATGGTATACTTTATCCTTCATTCTGTGGATGGGTGTATCACAGTAACTGGTTTGCATACGTTGAACCATTCTTGCATGCTAGGACAGTATATCACTTGATCATGGTAAATGGTCCTGTAAGTGTGCTGTTAAGTTTCCCAGTATATTGTTAAGGGGTTTTGCATATATGCTCATCATGGATATTGACTGTCATTTTTGTATGTTTTTACTTGGCTTTGATATGAGTGTAATGATCAGTAAATTTGTTCGGAAATGCTGCCTCTTTCTTTAATTCTTGGAATAGTTCAAGAAGAGTTGATTAAAAAGCTATTACTTCTTCTTTGAAATTCTGGTAGAATTTATCCTTGAGTCTATTTGGTCCTTGGCTTTTATTTGGTGGAAGATTTTCATTATTAACATAATTATTTTTGAATTTGTAGCAATTTAGCAAAGTTGGGATTAAATTCCTAATTTGAGCTTCTACTAAGTGGATTGAGAAATACAACTGTTGATCTTCACAGGATGTGGTCATTGTTGAAATAATAGTTGCTTGCAGACTATGTACTTATTCCATATGGCATCCAAGAGAATGAAATTTAACCATGTTTGCTTATACAGAGTTCATAAAATACAGTGTGTAACAACACAAATGGTTTTGTAATACTGCTCATGTGTGAATGCATGTCTTTTCTAGAAATGAGTGTGTGACTGTGTGTGTATGTGTGGCTGTGTGAGTGTGACTGTGTGTGTGACTGTATTTCTGTATGTGTCTGTTTGTGACTGTGTGTGGGACTATGTGTCTATGTGACTCTGTGTTTCCTGGACAAGTATTAAGTGAATGGTGTGGACATAGGGGGGTCCCATGGACTGCTCTTTGGATTCCAGCGTGCTCCCAATGCACATCTCATCCGCAGTGAAGCTAGAAAAGCTTGGATCCAGGAGGAAAGGTGGAGAGAGGAGTTCGATGATGCACATCCCATATTTCAGGGTCACCTGTTCCCACTGTGGGGTTAGCACTGCTCCCTGCAGAACCGAACATCAGGGACCCCTCATTTGGACAGATGTGGGGCTCCCTGTATTTGGTGCATTGAGCTGACAGCTCTTCCCTGGATCAATGTGGACCCCAAGAGGATGGGTGAGGTCCCACAGCCCTGAGTGTGCTCAGGTATTTCAGCAGAGGGAGGGCCCTGTGAACCAGGATGGGGAGGGCACACAGAGAGTCAGGCTGTGTCTCCTGAGGGAGGGATGCAGAGCTGTTCACACAGCCCAATCCTAGCAACGCACTTGCTGATTTCTCATTCCTCAGAGAAATGTTGAAAACACAGTGAAAAAAGTCACATTAGAATTTCTGAAGGAGACTTGGTGGAGGAGAGTTTCCACCACTGACAACATGTCACCTAGAAACAGTCAATGTCTCTTCTTCCTTGTTGTCGGCAGTGAGAATATGAGAAGGAAGAATCGTCCCTGGAGACAGCTGACAGTTTGAGAGGAAATCCCTGCCCCCAAAAGGAAGGCCCTTTTCTCCCACCTCTCTCTGGCCCTGCTCCCAGGGCTGCTCTCTGTACTGTGGGCCCTGAGCGTCCCCTGGTGTTCAGAGCGCCCCCTGCAGTCCAGCCTTGCTGTCTCCTTCAGGGAGATTGTGTCTGGGCTCACACTGACTTCCCCTCACCATGTGTCTAGCATAGTAATACATGGCTGTGTCCTCAGCTACCAGGCTGTTCAGTGTTAAGTAAACTTGGCTCTTGGTTATGTGTCTGGTGGTGCTGAGTTAGGATTTCAGTGTTGGGTTATAGTCTGTACCTCCACCACCCCACATAACCCCGACCCACTACCAAGTCCAGGGGATTAGGACTTGGACAGCTTTGGGGCCGTTAATCACATAATCAGACCATGAATCATCAGAGCCACACAAATTATCGGGGTCCCGTTTATGCAATCTCTCAACACTTGGAAGGAAGAGGCATACCCCTCACTGAAGGAGCTTTGGTGATGTTTTGTCTGTATGAGGAGCCATCATTTCAGTGGACTAGGAACCCTGTCTCAGTCCATCGTCATCACCATCATCAACTTTATCACCATCATCAAAACCATCATCATTTGCTTACTTATAATTGTTCTCATATTCTGTAAACATGGTTGTTGTCTACACACAATGACTTTTTATCAAATATTAAAAGTAGGTGTCTCCTCTTTACATAACACTGGGAAATTGAAACCACAACAGCCTCACTTAAAATTTATACAAAGCCTTCTAAACAGCTGGTGGTCCTGGACAAAGGAGAGATCCCACCCAAGACAAAAAATAAGCACCCTGTCCAATCCTGTGGTAATTATTATGGGGAAGCACAGGACTTGCATGGAAAGGCTGTAGGGAGGAAACTTCCAATGGCCAAAACCTCCTGGGGGAGTTGGCTGAAGGAGCTACCCCTGTCTTGACTTTTCCATACAAGTCTGTGTAAGTGCAAACCCCTGGGTGTTTACTGGAATCTTTATGCTTAGTCTTTAGATATCCTTGCTTAAAGGACACTGCAGACACATGTGTCTTCTCAAGGATGCTTGTCCTACTGATAGTATCTAAAAGTTAATTTTAGCTCAAGATACTATGGCAATAAAAGCCTAAGGAAACAGGCAAAGGGCGCTGTTTGCTTTCGGTAGCCAGGCAGTTCCTAAGCCCTCTCTTTCACAGAAATGTGTGTCAGAGTAATCATTCCTGTTGCTCAATATCTGCTGGTCAGTTCCAGTAAGTGGTGTCCCTTGTGAGGAGCAACACAATAAGACATGGTGGAAACATCAAAAATGAAGAGTACTTGCATAGTAAATAAATGGAGCCCAATGGGGATTTCCTAGTTTGAGGGGATTATTTCTCAGCTAAGGTTTTACAATGGGACAGCAGCTGTCTGCTAAGCAACAGCAATATATAAGAGTACTTAAACAGTTATTGAAATCAAGTGGGACCTTGGTTACAGAGAAACAATTAAAGGGCCTGTTGCCAACTTTTGTCATTTATAATACTTGGTTTCTTGATGCTGCAATGCTAGACCTTGATCTCTGGGACCAAGTAGGCAGGAATTTAAGGAGAAATCAGGCCCAGGGAAATGTAGTGCCCTTGTCATCATTAACTATGTGGGCTCTTCTTCAAACTGCACTATGCCCACTCCACATAGAGGATCAAAAGCCTACAGAAGGCCAGGAGGATTTACCACCACCCCTCCTCCTGTAGAGCCTGTAGAGCCTGTAGTACATAAAGCCCCACTGCTGGAGGAAATATTTCCTGATCCTCTGCCTCCTGTGTGGGAGAGTCCATGAACTAGGTCCTCAGTTATGGGATCCTGTGTCAGGCAGGCATGTCAGAAGGAGAGTTTTTGGTTTGCCCAGTCATGCAAGATCAACAAGGCAATAGGATTCATGAGCCGCTCTCCTTTAATACTTTAAGGGAATAAGGAAGAGTATCAGAGAAAATGGGGCTAACAGCCTGTTTATAATGGGCTCCTCAATGCCTTGTCTGAATATTATCACATGATACCTCAGGACTGGCAGATTTTGGCTAAAATGACATTAGAGGCCAGTCAGTATTTGCTATGGAGAGCAGAATATGACGAGATCTGTGAACAACAGGTTTTTTGGGGTGTTCACTGGCATCCCCACCTGGCAGCCCTCTCGGTCGCATTCTGGCTCTTAGTCCCAGGAACTGTGAGGAATCCTCTGAGGGATCTATAGAGAAGAAGCTTATTTTGCATCCTGTATTACCACCCAGAATATTACCTCATTGAACATCAGCACTATCATGGTACTTAGGAGACAAGCAGAAATCCTAATACCTGTATATCTCACCAGGGAATGACAAGGCTCATCAGCTATTAAAGACTTAGAAAGAGCATTTGACCAATTATGGCCCAAAAGATTTTTGGGAATGCTCATTGCAACCATCATCTCGGCTATTGTCATTCTGACCACTGCCAGCATTGCTGTGGCAGCCCTTTCTGAGTCTGTACAGATGGCCACATTAATAGACAATATGGCCAAAAATGTAACTAGGGAATTCAGTATACAACAGCACATAGATTTCAAAAAATATTAGCTAGAACATAGGCAATAGAGGAAGCCATTGGATATTTGGGGAAAGGCAGGACGCTATAGCAAACAGGCAAGTGTTCAATTGCGATTGGGAGCATAAGCACACAAGTGCCATCCCTTAAAATGAAACAGTAGTCACCATCATTGGATTGATGTTAAAAAGCATCTATGGTAGTCTTTCATGATAAACTTACTGAAAAATAAACACTTTGCAAAAGCAAATTAAAGAATCCTCACTTGCTATCAATGAACATGAACAACAGACTACTGCTTAGAAGCAGTAAAGGAGCATTTGGAGTGGATAGACCCCACCAGATGGTTTCCTAGAATCAATTGGCACCTGATCGGACTAATTTTTGCTGTCATTATAGTTCTCTTTGATTTTCTTATAGTCTATAAAATCAGAACCCGAGCAATGAACACACTTCTCAGACCCTGACATTCCAAAGCAGAAAATTTGCTGCCTTCCTCAGTCTTCTGAATTCAGCAAAACAAAATAGGGAGAGATGTGGGGAAGCACAGGACTTGGTTGGAAAGTCTGTAAGGAGGAAACTTTGAATACCCCTGCCTTGACTTTTCCAAACAAGTCTGTGTATTTGTGAGCCCCCGGGTGTTTACTGGAATCTTTATGCTTAGTCTTCAGACGTCCTTACTTAAAGGACACTGCAGATGCATGTGTCTTCTCAAGGGTGCTTGCCCTGCTAAATGTATCTAAAAGTTAATTTTTAGTTCAAGATGCTGTTGCAATAAAAGCCTAAGGACAGTCTGTTTAATATAGGAAGGCTGGGGAGGGTTGGGGGTAGGTAAGAGATCAACCAAAGGACTTGTATGCATGCATATAGGCATAACCAATGGACACAAGACGCTAGGGGGTAGGGGAGGCTGGGGGAAGGTCAAGGGGGGAAAAGGGAGACAAATATATTACTCATTGTAATATATTAAGCAAAAAAACAAAACAAAACAAAAAAAATAAAAATCAAATACTATCTAAAAAAAAAGCCTAAGGAGACAGGCAAATGGGTTGTTTGGTTACTCTAGTCAGGCAGTCCCTTAGCCTTCTCTTTCACAGAAACATGTGTCAGAGTAATCATTCATCCTTTGCTCAGGGTCTGCCAGTCAGTCCCAGCAATCATCACCATCACCAGCACCACAATTATAATCACCATCATTGGTCTAGTCATAATTATTTTCTCATTTTCCGTAGACTTTAATTTTGTACACACATAATGACATATCTCAACATTTGCTCAATTTATATAATTGTTCAGTAAAATATCGAGTCATACTTTATTTTCTTGTTTGTTTGATTTCTGAAAACTGATGGCTTATTCCTGCCTCTTCTCACTTGGCCTCACATGGAAAGCTGAAAAGAAAGGTTGGGACTCCTCTCTGTATGTTAATAAGAGGTTGAAACCACACAAGCGGTTGTAAGCAGAATTCCTCCTCCTCCCGCACCACCTCAACTAAATAAAATCCATGACCCAGTCTCCTTTCCTGGCTCCATCAAAGCAGGTCTGACTTCCAGATGGGTCTTTCCTGTGCCTCCCAGAGATTTCAACTATGAGCATAATAAACATTCTATGCCCCTTGGTGTGTGTTTATCATCACCCTGGACATCTGTACGAAGCTGCTGTGGATCTCTCTGCATCAGACTGGCTTCACCTACACTCGGTGTTATGAGCATCATGACAAGTCAATGACCATCACCACCTGGGGTCTTTCATCTCTAGCTTTGGGGTCACATTCCTCTGGTGCCCACTATCCAGCACACATGTGTCCCACTGGCTGACAGTGACCATGAGCTGTGTGGGGCTGAGCTGCCCTGTTGAGTCAGCAGAGCCTGTGATTCTATTTAGGTGACTTGGGAAGAAGTTTTGATAATCAATTGGTTCTTGGTAGAAGCGTGTCTAATAAAACTCTCTGCAGTTTGTCCACGTGAGAAAGTTGTCTCTGTTGACAACAGACGTTTCTAACCCAGAGACTTCAGAGTTAAGTGCAGAGTCAGGAATCCAGAGGTTCCCTGAGGGAAATGTGACATGAAGAGGAAACCAGCCCAAACTTCCAACTGTACCTACTGCTGGGATGATCCTTGAGTTCAGGGACACTGAGCACCCCCTGGTGGTCACACCCTCTCCTGCATAGAGGTTTTTGTCTGGGCTCACAGTGACTTCCCCTCACTGTGCATCTGTTGTACAGTAATACAGGGCCACGTCCTCAGCTTTCAGGCTGTTCATTTGTAGATACAGCGTGTTCCTGGAATTGTCTCTGGACATTGTGAATCTGCCCTTCACAGAGTTGGCATAATATGTGCTACTTCCATCAGGATTAATATATGAGACCCACTCCAGCCCCTTCCCTGGTGCCTGGCGGACCCAGTTCATGTTCTTGCTACTGAAGGTGAACCCAGATCCTACACAGGAGAGTCTCAGAGACCCCCCAGGCTGCACCAAGTCACCCCCCGACTCCATGAGCTGCACCTCACACTGGGCACCTGCAAACACAATGATGTCCTCGTCAGGAAACACACAGACATTCACAGTTTCTCCCACACATATCCACTAACATACGCAGTATATCTTGTTCTACATAAATTACCTCTCAAAATGGCCACAAGGAAAACCCAGCTGAGCCCCAACCCCATGGTGAGTGGTCTGTGTTTAGTCCTGATCAGGGGATAGGAACACCTGGGAATCCCGAGGCTGGGCTCCTGTCCCAGAGCTGCAGGGTCAGGGCTGGGTTGGTTTTTATGAGCAGAGGAGGACCTATTTGCATGTACTCCTGCTATATAGGGAGATCTGGGGTTGGATTATGACAGAAAGGACATGGTCCCAGAGTGTGACATGTCCAAGCATGCATGTCTGTGAAGAATTACTCCCCACACCTGGGCCTGTGCTCTCCCCATTGGATGCAAATGCTCCAGGAGAGCTGTACAAAGACCCAGGAGAGAAAATTGCCATAAAAAGAAAAAGAAGAGGTATAAAATGAGAGATGCCTTTGACAGTCACCAATAATGACAACCAAGATAAATCAACCCTCACAACCCGAGAAAGAAGAAAGAGTGCAGAAAGTTAATGTTCAGGAGAAAGGAATTTGCATCCGATTCCACTTCCACTACAAAGTGATCAGAGGATAAACTAAGACCAGAGTGTGAGCCTAGAACCAGTGGACCAAGTGCTGGGGAAAGTGGATTGTCTGTGTGGGTCTCTGGGAACAAGAAGCATGAACTATAGAGACACAGACAGAGCACCCGGGTCCTATTTCTTCAGGGGAGTTTGGTGCTGGACATGTAGCAGCTGCACTGCCCTCATTTCTGTTTCTTTTTCTAGACTCATTTGTGAGTCCTGTTTCTGTCATTGGTGATGTAGATGACACTCAGTCAGAACTAGGATTTGGTAGTGAAGATGTAGGTAAAGAGTAGGAAGTAATTAAGTTTAATTTATGAAAATCCTATGATTGGAAAGGTTGATGTCTACATGTAACCCTTGGGACCACTGTCACCATGTCCCCACATGATGGGACCTGCACCCGACTCAGTGCCACATTGGAGTGGGGGGCAAGCTACCTGGGTATACAATGGGAGATTAACCAAGACCGAGACACACACAGCCAGGGTTTTTGTTTCATTAGGTTGTCATCTCCTTGTTGTTTAGCCAGTTCAAGTTTACTTTACCCACTTTCCTCTGAAACAGCCCCACATATTACCTAGAGTCATGAATTCACTTTGTTTAGAGTGTGGAGGAGCACAAGCCATTTTTGTGTAGAATTCCTCCATTAATCTTTCCTGAATTAACTTTCTAGTTCTATATTTTTTCTGGTTCAATTTTTGGATAATATATATATATATATATATATATATATATATATATATACATATATATATATATATATTTACATAATCTGCATGCAGGTAGGAAGAGACATTTTAACTTGATATTTCTGATGTAGATTATATTTTTATTTTTTCTTGACTAGGATTTTTACAAGTATTCCTAGTTTTGTAGAATAGAAGCAGTCACATTGGGTACCTTTTTCTTGATCTTGATCTTGAAGAATAACTTTCTATTTCCTCTGTGTCTCAGTGGCCACTCTTGCCTTAATCATGATCTTAGAAGATTAACTTTCTATTTCCTCTTTTAGTATTTTGTCACTTGTTGGTTTCATAAATGTTGCCTTTGTTATGTTGAGTCCATACTTTGTATAAGTAATTTATTAAAAATGTATTCATAAAAGGATTTTGAATTTTTAATGGTTTTTATTTTATATCTATTTATGGGATAAGGTATTTTTGTTCTAAATTTTGTGTTTTACACACATTAAACTATCCTTTCATATGGATGATATTCCCCTTGACCATGATTAATGATTCTTTCAATATGCTATTAAATGTTCTAGTGCATTGTTGACTTGGAACTGGGGAGGGAGAGGATACAATACTTATTTTGAATCAGGAGTCAGAAATATTCCTGACTTTAATGAACAAATTGTTACTATACATGTGGGTTTAAAGCTCTGACTTCCTGGAGACCCTTTAATGTGCTTCCCAGAGATTTCAACCATGTGCATAATAAACATTCCGTGTCCCTTGGTATGTGTTTTTGTTGTCATCCTGGTCATGTGCACCAAGCTGTGTGGGTCCCTCTGCCTCTGCCTGGTGTCACCTACTTTTGGTGCTATGAGCATGATGACAAGTCAATGACCGTCACCACCCTGGGTCCTTCTCAGCTTTGGGTTCATATATCTGTGTTGACTACGATCCAGCATTTGGATGAGCTACACTGTTAAGTCAGCAGAGCCTCTTGTTAGATTCAGGAAATATGGGGCAAAAAATTAGATGAATGCCATTTGAACACAAGAATGTCTGAAATAGACTCTCTGCCTTCTGTCCACATGAGAAAGTTGTCTCTGTTTACAACAGTCTTTTCTAACTCAGAGACTTCAGAGGTAAGTGCAGAGTCAGGAATCCAGAGGTTCCCTGAGGGAAACTGTGACATGGAGAGGAAACCAGCCCAAACCTCCAATTTCACCTGCTGCTGGGATTGTCCTTCTGTTCAGGGATCCTAAGCGCCCCCTGGTGGTCACAGCCTCTCCTGCAGGGAGGTTTGTGTCTGGGCTCACACTGACTTCTCCTCCCTGTGTCTCCCTTGCACAGTAATACATGGCGGAGTCCTCAGACTTGAGGCCATTGATCTGCAGATAGGCCATGCTGATAGAGGTGTCCATGGAGAAGACAAATCTTTCTGAGAAGCCCTGGGAATACGTGGGTTTCCCAGTATTTGTCTTGATCCAGCCCATATACTATAGGCCCTTTCCTAGGTCCTGTCTCAGGCAGTTCATCCAGTAGCTGGTGAAGGTGTATCCAGAAACCTTGCAAGAGCACACAAGCCCCTTCTGTGAGCAGGACCCTTCCCGCCCCCAGCACTGTCCACAATAAAACCTTGAACCAGTGTTCTTACCCAGGGGATCCAAATATATATTTTTATTTTTTAAAATATATTTTATTTATTTCAGAGAGGAAGAGAGAGAGAGAGAGAGAGAGAGAGAGAGAGAGAGAGAGAGAAAGAGAACCATCAATAATGAGAGAGAATCTTTGATCTGGTGCTTCCTGCACACCTCACACAGGGATGGAGACTACAAACTGAGCATGTGCCCTGACCAATAATTAAACCCTAACCTCCTGGTCAATAGGTTGACACCCAACTACTGAGCCGTGTTAGCCGAGAAACTGTGTCTGACTGGCTTGAAAGCCTGCCCTTCTCCCAACAGACACCTCCATGAAAATATAAACCTTTTAGAGGCGCCCCTGCCTGTGGGACATCATCAGCCTGGACATCTATTCCAAGGCATGATGTGTCCCTCTACCTCCTCCTCATGGTGTCACCTGCGATTGGTGCTTTGAGAGTGAGAAGTTAATGACCAGAGTTTTTCTTCTCTAGCTTTGTGTTCATGTGCCTGCGGAGGTCACTGTCCAGCATCCACATGTCTTGCTGCTGGCGGGCTGGGACCCTGGGCTTCGTTGAGCTGCACTGTTGAGTTAGCAGAGTCTCTGGTTAGATTTAGGGGACCTGGGTCAGCAGATTTGATTATCAATAGTCATTTGGGCACAAGATTGTCTGAAAGACACTCTACGGTTATTTCACATGAAAAAGTTGTCTTTGTTTACAACAGACATTTCTAACTCAGAGACCTCAGAGGTAAGCACATAATCAGGAATCCAGAGGTTCCCTGAGGGAAACTGTGACATGAAGAGGAAACAACACAGGAAACCAGCCCAAACCTCCTACTGCACCTGCTGCTGTGATGGTCCTTGTGTTCAGGGGCCCTGAGCGCCCCCTGGTGATCACAGCCTCTGCTGCAGGGAGGTTTGTGTCTGGGCTCACACTGACTCCCCCTCACGGTGTCTGTTGCACAGTAATACACAGCGGTGTCCTCGGATCTTAGGCTGTTCTTTTGCAAATATATCGTGTTCTTTGCGTTGTCTCTGGAGATGGTGAAACGGCCCTTCACAGAGTCTGAGTAGTATGTGCTCTCACCATTACCAGTAATAGCACAAATCCACTCTAGCCCGTTTCCTGGAGTCTGGCGGGCCCAGTTCATGTAGTAGCTACTGGAGGCGTATCCAGAGGCTGCACAGGAGAGTCTCAGAGTCCCCTTAGGCTTCCCCAAGCCTCCTCCAGACTCCACCAGCTGCACCTCACACTGGACACCTGCAAACACAAAGACTTTCTAGTCATGAAATGCTGACCCTTACACTGTTTCTCTCACTCATGTCATTCACACACTCAGTGTGTCTTGTTCTCCATAAATTACCTCTCAAAATAGCCACAAGGAAAACCCATCTGAGGCCAAATACCATGGTGAGTGGTCTGTGTTCAGTCCTGATCAGGGAATGGGAACACCTGGGGATCCTGGGGCTGGGCTCCTGTTCCAGAGCTGCAGGGTCAGCGGTGGGCTGCTTTTTATGAGCAGAGAGGACCCTATTTGCATGCCCCCCTACTACATAGGGAGCTCTAGAGTTAGACACTGACATGGTCTTATAGTGTGACATGTCTGAGGGTGCTTTTTATTAAGAATTACTCCCTAGATCTTGACCTGTGCCCTCCCCACTGGACTCATCTGCAGCAGGAGACCTGTAAAAGACCCAGGAATAAAATTTTTCATTAAAAAAGAGAAAATTTAAGATGAAAGATGCCTTTGACAAGTCACCAGTAAATATGAAAAAGAAAAGTTAACCCTCACAACCATAGAAAGAAGTAAATTTACAGGAGGTTCATGTTCATGAGATGGAAGTTTCATCTGACACTATTGCCCCTACAAACTGATAAGAGGATAAATTAGGACCAGAGTGTGAGCCTAGAGTCCATAGATCAAGAGCTGGGAGAAGAGAAGCATCTGTGTGGGTCCCTGGGAACCAGAAGCATGAACTATAGAGACACAGACAGAGCTTCCGTGTCCTATTCCTTCAGGGGAGTTTTGTGCTGGACGTGTAGCAGCTGCACTGCCTCCCCTTCCTGTTTCCAGGTGTGCCTGTCAGAGGGAAATGTGGGGACAGGTGGGTCTGTCACAGGGAAATGTGAGGACAGGTGTGTCTGTGGGGACAGAGGGCCTGAGCTCAGCACACAGAGGCCTGGGCATCCTGGAGTCTCTCTTGGTGGGAACGTTTCCCTAATATAGGATGAGGAGAGCACTGAGGATGGTCTCCTTGCAGAGAAGGAGAGATAGAAAACACAAAGACTTGTGAAGGAGAGTCCCCGTCACTGCTGACATGTCTCCTGCAAAGTGTTCTTTCTTCATTGTGTCGGCAGTGAGGATATGAGAAGGAAGAATTGTCCCTGGATGCAGCTGAGAGCTTGAGAGGAAATCCCTGCACCAAACAGGAAGGCCCTTCCATACCCCAATCCCTGCTCTTGCTCATGGGGCTGCTGTCTATGTTGTGGGTCCTGAGCACCCTCTGGTCTCCCAAGTGTCCCGTTCAGCCCAGTCCTGCTGTCTCCCTCAGGAGGTTTGTGTCTGGGCTCACACTGACTTCCCCTCACTATGTCTCTCAAACAGTAATACACATTCATATCCTTGGTGGTCACAGAGCTCAGCTGCAAGGAGAAATGGTTCCTGTTCATGTCAGCAGTGATGGAGATGCAACCCTGGAAAGCTGGGTTGTAGCTTATGCCCTGCCCAGTACCCCATTCACTGCAACCCTTTCCCTGAGGGCTGGGGATCCAGTGCTAGTAGTAATAGCTGGTGACTCAGTCCCCTGACAGAGCACAGGTGAGGGTGAGGGTCTGCGAGGGCTTCACCAGTCCTCGGTCCAACTGCACCTGGAACAGGACACCTGGGGACAAGCTGCATCATTCCCTGTCAGTCACCTGCAGTCACAGCCATCCTATGACCCTGTCTGACCCAAGAGACCTTCACCTTGGGGGACTGTCACCAGCAGCCTCATAGTTTTCTAGACCACAGTTCTGCCTTCCCAGAGACCTCAGCCCTGTGTGAATAGAGAGCTGTGAGCTTGCACAGCCCAGGAGAGGATTTACCCTGGAACTTGAACAGAAATTTGCATGTGGGGAAGCCTTTCCTATAATTGTAGAGCCTGAGGTTAGGCTACCCTGGTCATTCTGGAGCCCCTCTTTGGGCATCTCTTCCCTTGACCAGCATGTAAGTCAAAGACAAGGTACCACCTGGGTCATGAGACACATTGAAATTAGGTCAAAGAATGTCCTAAAATTCCTGAGCCTAAGAGGAAATATTGGAATTGATGAGCAGGTTACAATTTTTACTTCTCATTCATCTTTCAAACAGGTGTACAAGGGATTAGCATTTGTTCAAATCATTTCTGAATCTCAATATCTTATTGTATCCACAATTCCCATATTTTAAAATAAAATTTAATAGAAATAATCCCTACCTTTGTAAAAAAATTAATGACAGACATTCTCAATATTTTATGTCTTAATTTATGATGTTAATTCGATCTGAGAAACTACCTCCCAAGCACAGTAGGTGGGACATTCATGATATTTGATGTTGGACATTTTGTGATTGTGTCTACAGCTTCCTGTGCAAACTATTGGATATGCAAGCTCATGGACTATGTCAGAGACCCCTAACTAGTTACATCAGAAAAGTAATAGTCATGGCTCTAAGCAGAGGAAAGACAAGAAATAAAACCAGTGATCATGTACACGTACAACTAAGATAGGTTGAAGTGATAATGGAAGGAGTTTGACCTGTTTTCTCTGTCTAGAGTTATCAGTTATGTTGGGGTTAAGAGGGAGGTCAGGGAAGGGAATTCCTTCCATAGAATTCTCACAGGAAAGGAAACTTTAATCCTGAGTGGAATCCCTCACTCCCAGCCTCCCTCTGCCCTTCCCCTGGGAGGTCACTGTGGTCACTGCTGGGCTCTCCCACAAACATGTAATGTCTTTAATGTATTATTTATTAACTTGAGGCCCAGTGCATGAAATTCATGCATGCGGGGGAAGAGGGCAGTCCCTCAGCCTGGCCTGCACCCTCTCGCAATCCAAGACCTTTCAGGGGATGTCCGATTGCTGGTTTAGGCCCAATCCCATAACAGGCCTAAACTGGCAGTTGGAAATCCCTCTCACAAACTGGGATCACTGGCTCCTAACTGCTTGCCTGCCTGACTGATGCCTCTAACCACTCTGCCTGCCTGCCTGATTGCTCCTAACTGCTTGTCTGCTGGCCTGATCCCCTCTAAACACTCATCTGCCTGCCTGATCACTCCTAACCACCTCTGCCTGCCTGCCTGATGGCCCTAACTACTCACCTGCCTGCCTGATAACCCCTGACCAACTCTGACTGCCTGCCTGATCACCCCTAACCACTCTCCTGCCTGCCTCATCGCCCCTGACCACTCACCTGCCTGCCTCATCACCCCCAACCAGTCGCCTGCTTGCCTCATCACCACCATCCAGTCGCTTGCCTGCCTCATCTCTGCTAACTGCTCACTAGGGGGCGGAGCCAGCTAGGGTAAGGGGCCATGGTTAGTCTGGTCTCTGGTAGTTCTTATTTTTCCACCATTTTGGTCACTGGGCTTTTATTATATAAGACTCTCCCATAAGACATTTGATTGAGAAATATTTATGTTTATGTTTTAATTTACTTAATGGAACCTTGGATGGGACAAAACTCTTTAATTTTGACCAAGGCTAATTTAATATTGTCTTTTTTATTGGGATATGTTTTGGGTCATTTTACAAATAGCTCCCCAGAAAATGTTGAGCCTGCACTGTCCATGGGGATTGGCTACAGCAGCCACAGGGGCTGTACAGATTCTGGTAGCAGAGGGGAGTGCTGCCTGGAAGTGTCCCATAAATCTGGAAGTGACTGTGCAACTGGGTAAGGGGAGGAACCTAGACTTGATTTGAGTCACATGATAGAAATATGCCTGATGTTCATGGACAGAGAGTTACTGGACATAAGGTTTTAAAGCCTCCTCCAGTGAAGGTGCAGAAGGAAGTACAGGGCATGATAGAGACAGCTTGTATCATCATAGAAAATACCCGGATAATGGTGAACAAGAATTTGTTAGAAACAAAACATTAAAGATCATGCAGGTAGGGATTAAGAAAAATCAGGAACATTTCATTGCACACTGGTAGGAAGGAGGTACCTGGTCTCAGAAAACAATCTCCCCAAGGTTGCGCACCTAGGCTCAAATACAGCACACTCTCCCTGCCTGGGCGCAGAACCTGGGCGAGGGCAACAAACTCCCAGGTTGGCAGGTCCAGGTTCAAATTCAGCGCAGCCTCTCTGCTAGGGTGCAGGGTCTGGTTGTGGGAAACAAACTCCCCGGGTCTGCACCCCAGGCCCAGATTCAGCGCTGTCTCCCTGTGTGGGCACAGGACCCGGTCTCACAGAAAACAATGTCCCCAACAATGCACACCCAGGCCCAAACTCAGGAGTCTCCCTGCCTGGGTGCATAGCCTAGTCATGGAAAATAGATTCCCCAAGTTCGCACACATCCAGACTCAAACTCAGCGCTGTCATCTCTGCCCTGCATAGGCTCTGGATCTGGTCCCAGGAAACAGTCTCACCAGGGATGCACACCCAGGCTCAAATTCAGCACAGTCTGCCTGCCCGCGGAGTCTGGTCATGGGAAACTAACTTCCCATGTCCGACACCAAGGCTAAAAGTCAGGCAGAGCTGCTGCTGCTGCTGAGTGTGTGCAGACAGCCCCACTGTGCAGCCAGGGTCTGGCAGTTCCTATGCTGCTGCCCCGGGGGCAGAAGGGAGGGAGTTTGGCTTTGTGACTCACAGAAATCTGCAACCTGGGTGCCTGGAGTCTTGGTGTCCCTGGATCTGCAACTGTGATCGCAGGTCTTCCACCAGAGCTGCTGTCGGGTTCCAGTTTGCTACCCAGATCAGACTGGGTGGTGGCAAGGCTAGGATCCCAGTCTCAAGCAGTTCCTTTTTTTAAGATGGCATGGTCTCTGCGCCACTGGTATCCTCCCCTGAGCGTTTGTGGCGGCAGTGGGATTTTGCCATCTAAGACTGCCCAGATTGGCAGGCCCTTAAAAGACTTGCAGGATCTAACTGTCCCTATTTCACTCACACACACACCCACACATGTCCACACACTCCTCTAGAGCTCCCTCACTCTCTCACACACTCTCCCTCCCTGCCTTCCTGCTGGTCACCATCTTTCCTCCTCAATATCATTTTTGTGCTCTTTTCTCTCCTCTAAGTCTCTTTACTCTGGCGGTCACCTTTTTTGGGGGTTATCGGTGTCATGAATACATTCATGTTTTACTCCCACTGTGTTATGTCTTGTCGAATTGTATTTTGTGCCCTTTGGTCAATGTGGTAGACAGTGAGCCACATAACTGGACAGCCTGAGAGTAGTGAAAATGAGGAGACAAAGAAACAGCCCATACAAAAGAAAGGGAGATATTACTGGAAAAGGAAGTAAACAATCTGGAGGCAACCAATTTGTCAGAGAAAAAATTCAGAGCAATGGTCATAAGGACGCTGAAAAGGATGGAAGACAAATTCAACAACATGTGTAAGAATCAAGAGAAAATGAAGAGGAACCACAAATAAATGAAGAATGATATAGGTGCAATAAAGAAGAAAATAGAAAGCATCAACAGTAGACTAGTAGAAGCTGAGGATCACATCAGCTAGAAGACAAGGTAGGAAAAAACACCCAATTAGAACAGCAACTGGAGAAACAAAAACCAGGAGGAGCCCAAAGGAGTTTTGGGACAACATGAAATGAAACAACATCCACATATTAAGGGTGCCAGAAGGAGAGGAAACTGAGCAAGAAATAGAAAACCTGTTTGAAGAAATAATGATAGAAAACTTTGCTGATATTGGAAGAAAAAATTCACACAAGTCCAAGAAACTCACAGAGTCCCAAACAAGATGAACCCATAAAGACCAACACCAAGACACATCATAATTAAATTGGAAAACACCAACGACAAAGTAAAAATCTTAAAGGCTGCCAGACAGAGACAGAAAGTTACCTACAAGGGATCTCCTATTAGACTATCAACTGATTTATTAACAGAAACACATCAGGCCAGAAGGGAATGGAATGAAATATACAAAGTGATGCAAAACAAGGGACTAAATCCAAAAATACTATACCCAGCAAGGCTATCATTTAAAATAGAAGTTGAAATCAGGAACTTTACAGACAAAAAAAAATAAACAAACAAACAACAACAACAAAAAGAAACAACCAAACAAACTAAGGGAGTTTATTACCACCAAACTAGCAATGTAAGAAATTCTGAAGGAACTGCTGTAAAATGAAGAAATAGGAAGGGAAGAAGGAACACAGGCATCAAGAATAAAAATGACAACACACAAGTACCTATCAATAATAACCTTAAACATAAATGGATTAAATGCTCCAATCAAAAGACATAGAGTAGCTGGATTGATAAGAAAACATGACCCATATATCTTCTATCTACAAGAGACCCAGCTTAGAACAAAAGACTCACACAGACTGATAGTGAAGGGTTGGGGAAAAAAAATCAGGGAATGGAAATGAAAAAAAAAAAGCTGGGGTAACAATACTTATGTATGACAAATTAGACCTCATATTGAAGGCCATAATAAGAGATAATGAGGGCCACTTCATAATACTAAAGGAAGCCATACAGCAAGAGGATATAACTCTGGTAAACATATATGTACCCAATGCAGGAGCACCCAAATACAAAAAAAAAAAAAATTCTGGAAGCTATCAAGGGAGAGATCAACAGCAATACAGTCATAGTAGGAGACTTTAATACCCCATTGACATCACAATATAAATCTTCTAAATGAAAAATCAGCAAAGAAACATCAATCCTAAATGACTCAAAAAAATCAAATGGAATTAATTGACATTTTCAGAACATTTCACGCCAAAGCTACAGAATATACATTCTTCTCAAGTGCACACAGGACATTTTCAGAGATAGACTACATATTGGGACATAGGCAAAGTTTCTATAAATTCAAGAAGATAGAAATAATACCATGCATCTTCTCAGATCACAATAGCATAAAATTAGAAATCAACTACAATAAAAACAATGGAAAAATCAAACACTTGAAGGCTAAATAGCATGCTATTAAACAATGATTGGGTTACCAAAGAGATCAAAGAAGAAATAAAAAGCATTCTGGCAACAAATGACAATGTAAACACAGCAATCCAAAATCTATGGGACACAGGGAAAGCAGTCTTGAGAGGGAAGTTCATAGTTCTACAGGCCTACCTCAAAAAAAACAAGCAAAAATGGTAAAAATAAATTATCTAACCCTACAAGTCAAAGAATTGCAGAAAGCAACAAGAAAATCCCAGAGAAAGGAGAAGGAAGGAAATAATAAAGATCAGAGCAGAAATAAATGACATAGAGACCAAAAAAATACAGAATATCAATAAAACCAATAGCTGGTTCTTTGAAAGGATAAACAAGATTGATGAACCTCTAGCCAGGCTCACCAAGAAGCAAAGAGAGAGGACACAAATAAACAAAATAGAAATGAAAGAGGTGAAGTAACAACTGACCCACAGAAATACAAACTATTATGAAAAACACTATTAAGAACTCTATTCCAACAAACTGGACAATCTAGAGGAAATGGACATATTCTTAGAAAAGTCCAAGCTCCAAAAACTCAATCAGGAAGAATAAAAAAATCTTAATAGACTGATAACTATTGAATAAATTGAAGCAGCAACCAAAAATCTTCAAGTAATCCAAAGCCCTGGTCCGTACAGCTTTACAGGGGAATTCAACCAAGCATTCAAAGAACTAAAACCTATTCTACTCAGACTGTTCCAAAAAATTAAAGAGGAAAGTACACTTCTAAGTTCTTTCTATGAAACCACATTACCATAATTCCAAAACCAGATAAAGACACCACAAAGAAGGAGAACTACAGGCCAATATACTTGATGAACATAGATGCTAAAATCCTCAACAAAATTCTAGCAAATCAGATCCAGCATTACATTAAAAAGATCATACACCATGACCAAGTGGGATTTATTCCAGGAATACAAGGATGGTACAATATCCACAAATAAATAAATGTGATATATCACATAAACAAATTGAGAGACAAAAATCACATAATTACATTAATTGATGTAGAAACAGCTTTTGACAAAATCCAATACCCTTTCTTGATAAAAACTCTGAGCAAAGTGGGAATAGAGGGGTCATACCTCAACATAATAAAAGCCTTATATGACAAACCTACAGCCAACATCATACTCAATGGTCAAAAACTAAATTCATCTCCCCTAAGAATAGGAACAAGACAGGGATGCCCACTTTCACCACTCCAGCTCGATATAGTACTGGAAGTTCTAGCCATAGTGATCAGATAAGAAGAAGAAATAAAAGGTATCCAAATTGAAAGAGAAGAAGAAAAACTCTCATTATTCGCATATGACATGACACTTTATATAGAAAGCCTCAAAGATTCCATCAAATCCTACTAGATTTAATAAATGAATTTGGCAATGTAGCAGGATACAAAATTAACACCCAGAAATCTATGGCTTTTTTACACACCAACAATGCACCTACATAAAGAGAAACAAAAACAAACAACAACAAAAACACACACAAAACAATCCCATTTACCATTGCACCAAAAAAATTAAGATACCTAAGAATAAAAAGCCAAGGGGGTAAAAGACCTGTATTCTGAAAACTATAGGGTATTGAAATAATTAATAGAGGGAGACATAAACAAACGGAAGAAAAAACATACCTTGTTCATGGATTGGTAGGATCAATATCACTAAAATGTCCATACTAGCCAAAACAATTTATAGATTTAATGCAATCCCCATTAAAATAGCAATGACATATTTCACAGAGCTAGGACAAACTCTCTAAAAATTCATCTGGAATATAAAAGACCTTGAATAGCCACCACATTTCTGAGAAAGAAGACCAAAGTTGGATGGATCTCAATACCAGATATCAAGCTATATTACAAAGCCATGGTACTCAAAACTGCCTGGTACTGGCACAAGAACAGACATATAGACCAGTGGAACAGAATAGAGAACCCAGAGATAAACCCAAGCTATTATGCTCAATTAATATTTGACAAAGGAGGCAAGAGCATACAATAGAGTCAAGACACTCTTTAAAAAATGGTGTTGGGAAAATTAGACAGATACATGCAAAAAAAGAAAACTAGATCACCAAATTACACCATACAAAAAAACAACAACAACTCAAAATGGTTAAAGGAATTAAATATAAGACTGGAAACCACAAAAATCTTAGAAGAGTCCATAGGCAGCAAAATATCAGACATATGTCATAGCAATTTCTTTACAGATACAGCTCCTAAGGCAAGAGAGACTAAGGAGAAAATAAAAAAAATGGGACTAGATCAAAATAAAAAGCAAAAGAAACCATCAATAAAACAACAAGAAAGCCCACTGACTATGAGAACATATTTGACAATGCTGTTTCAGATCAGGGTTTAATCTCCAACATTTACAGGTAACTCATACAACTTAACAAAAGGAAGATAAACAATCCAATCAAAAAATGGGCAAAGGACCTAAGTAGCCACTTTTCGAAAGAGGACATGCAGAAGGCCAAGGGACATATGAAAACATGCTCAAAGTCACTAATCATCTGAGAGATGCAAATCAAAACAACAATGAGGTACCACCTCACACCTGTCAGAATGGCTATCATCAACAAATCAACAAAGGACAAGTGCTGGTGAGGATGTGGAGAAAAAGGAACACTCATGTACTGCTGGTGGGAATGCAGAATGGTGCAGCCACTGTGGAGAACAGTATGGAGTTTCCTCAAAATTTAAAAATGAAACTGCCATTTGACCCAGTTGTCCCACTTACAGGAATATATCCCAAGAAACCAGGAACACCAATCAGAAAGAATATATGCAACCCTATCTTCATAGCAGCACAATTCACCATAGGTAAGATTTGGAAACAGCCTAAGTGCCCATCAGCAGATAAGGGGATTAGAAAACTGTGGTATATCTATACAATGGAATACTACACTGCTATAAAAAAGAAGGAACTTTTAACATTTGCAACAGTATGGATGGGACTGGGGAACATCATGCTAAGAAAAATAAGCCACTCAGAGAAAGATAAATATCACATGATCTCAGACCTATGTGGGATATAATGCTCAACATAAACTGATGAACAAAAATGGATCCAGAGACAAGGTGGCACTGAGCAGACCGTCCAATCTCAGAGAGAAGGTAGGGGAGGTGGTGGGTAGAGATCAAGCAAAGGACTTGTATGCATGCATATTAGCATAGCCAATGAACACAGACACTGGGGGAGTGGGGGCTTGCCCTCTGGGATGGAAGTGGCTGGCGGGGTTAATTGGGGAAAAAAGGAGACATGTAATACTTTAAACAATAAAAAATAAAAGCATTGATCATCCAGGTGTACAACTCAGAATCATTCATATATTGAAATGATGATGGAAGATTGACCTGTTTTCTCAGTCTAGTGTTATCAGTGATGTTGGGGCTCAGAGGAAGGGACATTGGAGAATTCCTGGCATCCATTTTCTCACAGGAAATGGAACTTCAACCCTGTCAGGAAACCCTCATGACCAGCCTCCCTCTGCCCTGTCCCTGGGGATGTTCGCTGTGGTTAGAGGGTGCTGGGCTCTCCCCATAACATAAAACAGCCTTCATGTGTAATGCACACATTCTCCCTTTAGGCACAGGATTTGGAAATATATTATCTTGCTAAGCTTGAAATTTAATTTCCTTGATGGAATATTTGGTGGGACAAACGTTTTTACTTTAATAAATATTATTTATTGTTGATAATATTACAGAGATCTCCTACATCATCCCTAGGTCTTCATTATCCTATAAGATTTTATGGTTTCACTAGAGGTCTGGTGAATGAAATTCAAGCATGGGGGAGTCCCTCAGCCTGGCCTGTGCCCTCTGGCAACCTGGGACTCCTTGGGGGATGTCTGACTGTAGATATAGGGATTGGGCCTAAACCAGCAGTTGGACATCCTTCTCACAACCTGGGATCTCTGGCTCCTAATTGCTGGTCTGCTTGCCTGCCTGATCGGCCCTAATCACTCACCTTCCTGCCTTCCTGATCATCCCTAACTGAGGGTGGCTGCCTGGCTCCCTTCCTCGAAGCTGCAGCTGGCAGCCTTGGCTGAGGTCCTTCCCTCCCTCCTGCCCAAGCCTGGCATCCTTGGGTAGGTGAGCAGCTGCCTGAGCCAGTGTTCTTCCCTCACAGCCTCAATGGCTTCCTGGATCTTGTGACCGCAGCAGCCCAGAGGAGCTGAAAGGTCCAGAAGGAAGGACTGAGGTCTGGAATGACTTCCGCTGTATCTAATTAACATATTACGCTTTTATTATATAGGATGCCTTACATTTAAGTGTTTTATCCATCTTGAGTTTATTCTGTGTATGGCATTAGTTGGTGTCATCATTTTGCATGTGTCTGTCTAGTTTTCCCAGCACCATTTGTTGAAGAGATTGTCTTTACTCCATTGTATGTTCTTACCTCCTTTGTCAAATATTAATTGACCTTAATGGTGTGGGTCAATTTCTGGGGTCTCTGTTCTTATCCATTGATCTATATGCCTGTACTTTTGCAGTACCATGCTGTCTTGGTTATAATGGCTTTTTAGTATAGTTTGATATCTGGTATTGTGATCTCTCCTACTTGATTCTTTTTTCTCAAGATTGCTGCAACCATTCAGGAGCTTTAATGATTCCATATAAATGTTATGAGTATTTGTTCTGTGAATTATTTCATTTGTATTTTGATAGGGATTTAGTTGAATGTAAAGATCACTTTGGGTAGCACAGATATTTAATGATGTTAATTCTTCCAATCCATGAGCATGGTATGTACTTGTCATTTGTTTGTATCTTCCTCTATTTCTTTTTTCAATGTCTCATAAATTTCCAATATGGGTATTTTACCTCCTTGGTTAAGTTTATTCTTAGCTATCATTTTTTTGTTACAATGGTAAAGTGGATTGCTTCTTTAGTTTCTCTTTCTGAGAGTTCATTATTAATGTAGAAAAATGCCATTGATTTTTGGATGTTGATTTTGTATCCTGCTACCTTGACAAAATCATTTATTAAGTCCAGTAATTTCCTGGTGGAGTCTTTAGGGTTTTCGATGTACAATATCATATCATCTGCAAATAACCACAGTTTTACTTCCTCCTTTCCAAATTGGATTCCTTTTATCTCTTCTTCTTGTCTGATCACTGTGGCTAGGACTTCCAGTACTATGTTGAATAAGAGTGGTTATCTTGTTACTATTCATAAGAGAAACACTGTTAGTTTTTGACCAAATATTTTTTACTTTTACTAAAGACCAATTCATCTGTATTTTCTTTGATGGGTCCTGTTTCAGAAGAATTTACAAAGAACTCCCCAGAAAATGCTGAGCCTCTGTTATTCATGTGGATTGTCTATAGCAGCCACAGGGACTAGAGCAAGTTCTGGTACCAGAGGAGAGGGCAGCTGGGAAACTATCCATCAATCTGGACATGACTGTGGAACTGGGTGAGGGGAGGAAGCTGGAGTTGTGTTGAGTTACATGACAAAAATATGCCTAATATTCTTGTACAGAGAGTTATAGGACATATGTGTTTAAATCCTCTCCTAGTGAAGATCTAGAAAGAAGTACAGGGCATTAAAGAGAGAGCCTGTATCATCATATAAAATACCTAAATAATTAGGAACAGGAGTTTGTGAGAAGTAGAAATGTTAAAAATCTTGCAGGTAGGAATCAAGAGAAATAAGGAACATGTTATTGCAAACTGGTGGGAAGGGGATTCCTTGTTTCCTACCTGCACATTCTTACAGTGTGTCTGTTCTATAAGGTAGTACCCTCCCAGGAATTAGGACATAGATAGCTTTGCGGTCATTATTCACATTGTCACACCATGAATCACAGCAGCCACAACATTCATTGGGTCCTATTTATGAAATCTCTCAACACCTGGAAGGAAGAGTGGACACTCCTGACTGTTGTGTCTGTATGAGGAGCCATCATCTGAATGGACTAGGGCCCCATTCCGAGTCCATCATTTTCATTGTAATCATCATCATCATCATCATCATCATCATCATCACAATTTTCTTACTTATAATCATTCTTCTCATTTTCTATGGACATGGTAGATTTCCACACACAACGACTTTGTATAAGTAAAGAAATCAGGCTCTCCTTTTGACATACCATGGGGGGATTGAGACCCCAAAGGCCCAACTGTAAGTTGGCACAAGGCCTTCTAAAAACTGATGACTTTAGATGAAGTATATTCCCACTAAGACACTGGACCAAAACCAGTGTCCAATTCTATCATCTCCATCACCATCTCCACCACCATAACCATCATCATCATCATCATCATTATCATTATCATTATCATAATCACCTCATCATCCTAACTTGGTTACTCATAATTATTGTTCTCATTTTGTGTGTAGACCTGTTCTTTGAAAACACGTTATAACACTTTATCTCAATTTTTGCTTTTTTGTAATGTTGTTAAGTAAAGTAGGTAGCCATACTCTTATTTTATTTGTTGTTTGACTGTCGACAACTGATGACTTATTTTTGCCTCTTCTCCATCTGCCAAACATGAGAAATCTGATAACAAATCATGGATTTGTCTTCATATGTCATTGTGAGATTGAAACCACACAAGCTCCTGGATTCAGAATTCCTGCCCCTCCCCCACCACCTCAACAAAATAAAAGCTCCAAGCCAGTCTCCTTTCCTACTCCATCAAAGCAGGTGAGTCTTATGAAGGGCCTTTTCTGTGCTTCCCAGAGATTTCAACTATGTGCATAAGAAACATTCCATGTCCCTATTTGTGAGTGTTTGTCGTCAGCCTGGACAGCTGTACCAAGCTGCTGTGGCTCCCTCTGCCCCTGTCTGGTGTGACCTACTCTCCATGCTATGAGCATGATGACAAGTCAATGACCTTCATCACCTGGGAACTATCTTCTCTAGCTTAAGGTTTCATATCTTTAGTGGCCATTGTCCAGCATACAGGTGGCGGCACTATGTCAGAAGAGATTCTTATTAGATTTAGGAGACCTGGGTCAGAAACTTAAATGATTAACTCATTTGTGCACAAGAGTGTCTGAAAGAGACTCTGCCTTTTGTCCACATGAAAAAGTGGTCTCTGTTTAAAACAGACTTTCTAATTCAGAGATGTCAGAAACAAGTGCAGAGTCAGGAATCCAGAGGTTCTCTGAGGGAAACTGTAACATGAAGAGGAAACCACACAGGAAATCAGCCCAACCTCCAACT
Source organism: Myotis yumanensis (assembly GCF_028538775.1). NCBI lineage: Eukaryota > Metazoa > Chordata > Mammalia > Chiroptera > Vespertilionidae > Myotis > Myotis yumanensis. The sequence continues at coordinate 16,721,935 of NW_027223773.1, forward strand.
GAACCTGCTGCTGGGATGGTCCTTGTGTTCAGGGACCCTGAATGCCCCCTGGTGGTCACAGCCTTTGCTGCAGGGAGGTTTGTGTCTAGGCTCACATTGACTTCCCCTCACTGTGCCTTGCACAATAATACATGGTCGTGCCCTGGGCTTTCAGGCTGTTCATTTGCAGATACAGCGTGTTCTTGGCATTGTCTCTGGAGATGGTGAATTGTCCCTTAACAGAGTCTGCATAGTATTTCTGACTTCCATCACTCCATATAATTGCCACCCACTCCAACCCCTTCCCTGGAGCCTGGTGGACCTAGTACATATGGTAGCTACTGAAGGTGAATCCAGAGGCTGCACAGGAGAGTCTCAGAGACGCCCCCCCCCAGGCTGCCCCAAGCCTCCTCCAGACTCCACCAGCTGCACCTCACACTGGACACCTGCAAACACAAAGACATCCTGGTCAGGAAACTCTCTCACATCAACTCTTTCTCTCACTCATGTCCACTCACATACTCGGTGTCTCTTCTTCTCCATAAATTACCTCTTAAAAAAGCCACAAGGAAAATCCATCTGAGCCCCAACCCCATGGTGAGTGGTCTGTGTTCAGTCCTAATCAGGGAATGAGAACACCTGGGACCCTGGGGCTGGGCTCCTGTCCCAGAACTGTAGATTTGGGGCTCGGCTGTTTTTATGAACCAATAGAGCCCTATTTGCATGTCTTCCTGCTATATAGGGAGCGCTGTGCCATGAAAACATTTAAATAACAAAATACAGAATCATAGGGAGGTTTGGAGCTTGTCCAAGTTTCAACATCTGATAACAGCTAGCATCTGAGCTGTGCTCTCCGCATAGGCCCCCCCTGCTCCTCTGAACCATGGCAGAGTGGGACCTGCCCAGTGATAGTGTAGAACCACTTGTGTGAGATGAGAGCATGGATGAGCCTCTGTGGGCTGGTGTTACCCCCTTCAGGGATGCAGGCAAGCACATACTCGGGAAAGCAACCACACGCTGCAGTTCCTGCAAGGGCGGACTCCATGTACTCCATGGCTTGGTGCCCTTGGCCCTGAGGATCTCCGGCTTCCTGACCTTCATGGAGGCAAAGAAGACAGAGTGTTGAGAAGATTTTTTTCTGTCCTTGGCACTCAGGGACACCTAGAAGCTTGAGAGACTCATAGAGGTGATGGAGAGGCTGTGGATTCCCCACCACCAGATGTCCATTTACCGAAGACTTCTCTGAATAGGCAGGAACAGAAAACCATAGGGATGTAACACAATAGGATAATTAGTGAGATCATATAAGTCAGGATACCTGTGGTAAGTGAGAATGCTCCGATTTAAGTTTCATTACTCATGTCTGAAATGTACATCTTTGCAGCTTAAATTCATAGTCAATGCCATGGTGATATGAGTTACATTGATCACAGGGCTTGGTCCTTGGAAAAGTTGGAGATTACAATTCTGAGAGTTTGTTGTAAAAAGAGGACAGCTCAGTGTTTGTATGGTGTTCAGATAATGGTTGGTAGTGACTGCAGGTAATAAAAATATTTCAAAGAGTGGAGATGAAAACCTGGACAGTAGAGGAGTCCATAGCCCATCTCCTCCTGTGGAACATGAGTTCAGTGAATCCTGAGCGCCCCTGGTGTCCTGAGAGCTCGTTTTCCTTCAAAGCCCACAGAGAACTAGAGAATCCCAATCACCATCCGCTCATCCAGCCTGCATGTGGGGTCCCTTCCATCATGAGAACCATGAACACCCCTGTTCAGAGATTTCCCTTCTCACTTACTTCTCTCCATTGGTCCCGCCCCCTTCCTTGGCTGTAAGTACCCATCAGTCTCTGCAGCATCACAGGGGGCCCTGGGTCTCTTTCCTGTGCTTATACCCTTATGACAAGAGCCCTGGACAGTATCTTCCTGTCAAATACAGCCACTGTCAGAAGAACTTGCCTTCAGGAGCTGAGAGAACACCCTGGACCAGGCCTTTAGACTCAACCATCTCCTGGCAGGAAAATGGTGCTCTGTTCCAACAGGTGCCACTTCACGGAGGAGGAGGGGATCCCAGTGCAGAACCCCAGGTGCAGGGGTGGGGGCTGAGCCTCAGGAGGCTACTCCCAGCCTCGTGTCCCACAGAGGATGTCAGAGGGGTTGGACAGTCCTTCATGCTGGTGATTGCTTCCAAATTCCATTTCACCTCCTGGGAATGGAGAGGTCTGTAACGTTATGAAACACCTGCCCTGCAGCTGTATTTTAGGAGGAAGTGACCTGTGGCCTAGTGTCTCAGGTCCACAGATGGAGAGAATTTCTCCCAGGATGAATCCACCCAAATGGTCACTCCAGTCTGATGTAGAGATGAGATTTGGGACTTTTCAGATGATGGCGTTCAGGTGAAATTGGACGCGAGTTGGTGCTTTAATGAGTCAGCATATGGGCGATGTTGGGATGTACTGACGTGATTGGCCTGTGGGATGGGAGTGAATATGGGGAAGGCTGAGGGAGCTGTGGTTGTTCGAGTCACGGTTAGAGCCTGAGAATGTTGTATGGCAAATGAGACTTTGTCAAATTTGAATAATTTATAGTTCATGACTCTGGAGATGAACAGGAGCAAATGTCAGATGAAGAGGAAATCCCAGATGACAACAGGATCCCAGTACCTAACCTCCAAGGTCAACTGCTCATGCCATGAAAACAATTAAATAACAAAATACAGAATCATAGGGAGGTTTGGGCTCAATGCTCTGATCTTTGATTCCCTAGTGCGTCCTGGTGTCTTGAGCGCCCTCTGGTGTCCTGAGTGCTCCCTGCAGTCCAGCCCTGCTCTCTCCCTCAGGGCGGTTTGTGTCTGGGTTCACCCTGACTTCCCCTCACTGTGCCTCTTGCACAGTAATGCACAGCCATATCCTCAGGGATGGGAAAACTGATTCTTGGACATGTCTCTGGAAATGGAGGTTTGACTCTTGAGGGAGGGGATGTATTAAGTGTCTCCATTATAACATTTGTACCCATTCCAGCCCCTTCCCCAGATGCTTGGGGATCCAATGCCAATAAGCACTGATGATGGAGAATCCATAGAGCAAGCAGGTGAGGGAGATGGTCTGCGAGGGTTTCACAAGTCCTGGGCCCGACTCCTGCAGCTGCACCTGGAAAAGGGCACCTGGGGACACGAAGCATCAGTCCCTGTCAGTCACATGCTGTCACAGTCATCCCATGACCCCTGTCTGACCCGTGAGACCCTCACCTTGGGGGCTGTCACCAGGCACAGGAGAAGACCCAGCAGTCTCATCTTCTTCTAGACCACAGCTCTTCCTTCCCAGATACCTCAGCCCTGTGTGAGGAGAGAGCTGTGAGCCTGCACAGCCCAGGAGAGGATGTACCCTGGTGCTTGAGGATAAATTTTCATGTGGGGCAGACTATCCCATAAGTTGAGGGTCTGAGGTGGGGCTTCCCTGGTCATTTTTGGACCCCTGTTGGGGCATCTGTTCCCTTGACCTCAATCACTAGGTAAGTCAGGGACATGGGTCATGAAGCACGTCGGAATTAGGTCAAGGACAGCCTCACTTGAGCAGAAGAAGAAATGTTGGACTAGATGGGAAGGTACCCATGGTAAATTCTCATTCATCTTTCAAGCAAATTTAACAGGGATTAGCATTTGTTTAGCTTATGAAACCCAACAATTACATATATATACAATTACAAGTGTTTATCATTGTCATGTAACATGCTAATTATGTTCACCTTGATGTAAGAAAAAATTCAAAGCATTTTACAAACATTTTTTTGTTTTGTTAAACCTCACCCGAGGATATTTTTCTATTGATTTTTATTTATTTATTTTTAATTTTTAAAAAATATATTTTTATTGACTTCAGAGAGAAAAGGAGAGGGAGATAGAAACATCAATGATGACAGAGAATCATTGATTGGCTGCTTTCTGCACGCCCCCTACTGGGGACTGAGCCTGCAATCCTGGCATGTGCCCTTGACTGGAGTCAAACCTGGCATCCTTTAGTCAACAGGCCAATGCTCTATTCACTCAGCCAAACCAGCTAGGGCTCTATTTAGTGTTAGAGAGAGTGGAATAGACAGGGAAAAAAAAAACAGAGATAAATGTCATTGTGTGAGAAACACAAAGATTTGTTGCCTCCTGACTCTGGAAGAGCAGGTGCTCTGACATGGGTGTGGACACAGACCTGCCCCTGGTCACAGAGATTCATTCAGGGACCTGCCTTCCCAGCATCCACCTGAAACTCTGGAGGTAGGGTACCTGGAGGTTGACTATCTTGGAAGGAGCTTGTGAGCTCATGATAGACTAAGACTACTCAAAGTGCAGAGGCATTTTATCTTCTATTAAATCACGTAACTGAGATGCATTGACTGAAAGAGATATGAGATAAACAGCTTTTGGACGTCCCTGAAGAGACCAGATTTTGTGGTTTTCCAACAAAAGATGTTGTGAAACTTCAATTAGTCCCTGAGTTCACACCTTACAGCTCATGGAGCAATTCAGAATCTTCACCTTAGAGAACTGCTCCAGTGCAAGAGTCTAACTCAGGACGCTTAGAACCCTCTAGAAGCTGCAATTCAGGAAGCAGAAGCTGACCCCTGACCTTCTGTACAAGGGGAGGATCAGACGGTGGAAACTTCACTCAGTGTGAGAACCAGACCCCACTCTCACTCCTGCTTTGTGCTTATTGACTTGCTCATCATCGGTGATTGCTGTCCACTATGAATGCATGAGTCCCTCCCTTTCCCTTATTATTGCAATTGTTAGGTGGGCACAGGAGTCTCACCCCAGGTTTTGTGCTGACATCTGGCAGTGTTCAAGCCTCGCCCTCCCTCATCCACTTCTGCCCACATCTGGACATGTGGGTAAGGAAGCCTGGTGGTCTCTCCTCTGCCCATGGAGGCATCCATCCACTCCAGCCCCCGCCCAGCACAGAACCCACAACAGTCCTCACTCCCTGACAGAGCTCACCCTGAGCCAGTCCCTCTCCTGGCTTCCTGAGGCCTTTGCACCTGCTGGAGAGGTCTCTCTGCCTCCTGAGACCAAGGTTATGTCAGAGCTTCTGGTCATCTCATCCCCTGGTGTCGGGGCATCCTCAGACTCAGCCTCTGAAGTTGCTGTGGGCAGGGGCCCTACTGTCCTTGCACAGGTCACACAGCCATTGTCTCTGTGTGCAGGGGGCTAGGCATTGGGCACCCAGCGGTCTTTCTTCTCCATCAGAAATGACAGCTCTTTTCTGCTGATCTGTCTGTGTCACGATCATGACTCTGGAGAAGGTCCAGGAGCCATTGTCACATGAAGAGGAAACCCAGACTCCAACAGGATCCAGGCTGAGCCTCCCTCTACACCTGTGCCTGGGCTGCCTATAATGATCTGTGGGTTCACTGTGCCCCCTTCATCCCAGCCTTGCTGTCTCCCTCAGGGAGATTTGTGTCTGGAATCACACTGACTTCCCCTCACTGTGTCTCTCACAGTAGTACAAAGCTGTGTCCTAGGTGGTCATGGAACTCAGCTGTGCAAGAACTGGTTCTCAGACATGTCTCTGGAGATGGAGGTTCAGCTCTTGAGGGAGGGGATATAGTAAGTGTTTCCATTATAATTTATGCTCCCCATCCACCCTAGTGCCTTCCCCGGGGGTTGGTGGATCCATCTCCAGTCAAAACCGCTGATTGTGATGGATGAACCAGAGACAATGCACTGAGGGAGAGGGTCTGTGAGGGTTTCACCAGTCCTGGGCCCAACTCCTGCAGCTGCACCTGAGATAGGACACCTGGGGACAAGGAGCATCTGTCCTGTCAGTCACATGCAGTTAGAGCCATCCTATGACCCCTGTCTGACCCCTGAGACCTTCACATTGGGGGGTGTCACCAGGCACAGTAGAAGACCCATTGCTGGAAGCCAGTCCATCCTTGCTGCTTGACACAGTCGCTGCAGGGAAGAAACATCTGCACAGCATATGTTTCAAGGGACCTGGCGTATATGGCATACTGTTCTTAATATGTGTGTTCCCTTTCTTAGCGCTATGTGTTTTTTTTTAAATTAAATTTATTGTTCAGATTATTACATTGTTTCCTCTTTTTCCCACCATAACTCGCCTCCACCCAGTTCCCACCCTACCCTCCACCCTCACTCCCCACCCACTGTCCTCATCCATAGGTGCACAGTTATTGTCCAATCTCTTCCCGCACCCCCCATACCCGTTTCCCCCCAGGAATAGTCAGTCCATTCCCTTTCTATGTCCCTGATTCTATTATAATCACCAGTTCATACTGTTCATCAGATTATTTATTCACTTGATTTTTAGATTCACTTGTTGATAGATGTGTATTTGTTGTTCATAATTTGTATCTTTACTTTTTTCTTTTTCTTCCTCTTCTTAAAGGATACCTTTCAGCATTTCATATAATACTGGTTTGGTGGTGATGAACTCCTTTAGCTTTTTCTTATTTGTGAAGCTCTTTATCTGACCTTCACTTCTGAATGATAGCTTTGCTGGATAAAGTGATCTTGGTTGTAGGTTCTTGGTATTCATCACTTGGAATATTTCTTGCCACTCCCTTCTGGCCTGCAAAGTTTCTGTTGAGAAATCAGCTGACAGTCGTATGGGTATTCCCTTGTAGGTAATTGAGTCTCTTTCTCTTGCTGCTTTTAAGATTCTCTCCTGGTCTTTTGCTCTTGGCATTTTTATTATGATGCGTCTTGGTGTGGTCCTTTTTGGATTCCTTTTGTTTGGGGTTCTATGCGCTTCCTGGACTTGTAAGTCTATTTCTTTCACCAGGTAGGGGAAGTCTTCTGTCATTATTTCTTCAAATAGGTTTTCAATATCTTGCTCTCTCTCTTCTTCTGGCACCCCTATAATTCAAATGTTGGTACGCTTGAAGCTATCCCAGAGGCTCCTTACACTATCTTCACATTTTTGGATTCTTTTTTCATTTTGCTTTTCCAGTTGGGTGTTTTTTGCTTCTTCGTATTTCAAATCTTTGATTTGATTCTTGTGATCCTCTGGTCTGCTGTTGGGAGTCTGTATAATATTCGTTATTTCAGTCAGTGTATGCTTAATTTCTAGTTGGTCCTTTATCACAACATCGAGGGTCTCATTAGTTTTCTTGAGGATCTCACTATATTTATCGGTGGTTTCCAGAAAATTCTTGAAAAACCTAAAAAGTGTGGTTTTGAACTCTATATCCATTAGTTTGCTTTCCTCCATATCTGTCATTTGTGTCCTGTTTCTTTGTCTCGGCATTTTTTATGCTTCACTGTGTGGATAGAGTGGCTTTCTGTGCTAAGTGTCCCAATTATCTGAGGTAGACACTCTTGGTGCACCCTCTTGTGGGCTTTGTGCACAGTCTTGTTGTAGTTAAGCCTTGATTGTTGTAGGTAAAACTGGGAGGATTTGACCTCCAGGTCAATTGGCTGTGAGAATCAGCTGTGTCTATGGTGGGAGAACTTCTGTGCTGAAGACACACTTATGGGGCAAGACTTGCTTCAGTGGGGCTTTGGTGCTCACTGAGTCTGCCCCCTGAGTGTGTCCCTTATGGATCTGAGTTGTAATTGGAAAGTCCCACTCTTTCCACTGGGTACACTGGCTCTTGGATCTAAGGAGATGCTAATCTAGCCTCTGACTGCAGCTATCCAGCAGTAGCCAGCTGTAAAGCAATGCAAGTTGCCCTGGAGCCTTGGGGCAGTTGCAGTTTGTTAAGTTAATTTTCAGATTACAAAGGGCCGGCCTTTCACATGCAAAAGCCTCTGTGCTCGGCTTGGGCAGGGCGGGGTCCCAGAGGATCAACAGGGCAGGTTGAGCGCGCCAGCAGTATGGCTGCTCTCTGTCCTGCCTTCAGAGGTCCTGGCTATCGCTGTGAGTTCCTTCAAGAGAAAGCTGCCCTCGAGGGCCGACTGATGCCAGACAGTCCCGTTTCTCCTGTATGAGCCTGGGTCCCCAAAGACTAGCCTGGAACTGGAGCTCAGAGCCTGAGACTCCCTCCCAATTGAAAAAGACAATCGTGTCCTCAGCCGCCAGCCCTCTCTGCATGCACTTCCGCACCTTTGTATTTACTTCAGCACCGCACCTCCTCTGAGTCTCGGTATGCTTTTCTCTTTCCTTCTAGTTGTAGAAATTCCACTCAGCCAGCCTTCCTGCGGTTCTGGATGATGTCCGTTATGTCTTTTAGTTGTATTTTTGAAGTGGTTGTGAGAGGCAGCAATCTCTGATGTTTACCTATGCCACCATCTTGGTTTCTTCGCGCTATGTGTTTTAACCAAGGTCACCTCTCTGAGAAAGGTGGTTTGCCCAGGTGGAGATTTTTCCCTGGAGTTAGGGATTAACAGGACTAAGGAAGGGAATAAATCAGTAAAACCCATTAACTAAGTGCCAGGTGGGTAGTTAATCACCTTAACTAGGAACAATCAGGCTTAAACTACATAATCTTTACTTAGGATAATCTCCTTCAGTTACTTCCCTTGTAGCTTAACAGACCAGTAGAGTAGTGACCTTGGAATGGAGATAACAAACACCCTAACCTTTGGAATAGAATGGATAGGATTAAAATCATGCCTAAACCTGTTTGGCTCAGTGGATAGAGTGTCGGCCTGCGGACTGAAGGGTCCCAGGTTCGATTCTGGTCAAGGGCATGTACCTGGGTTGTGGGCACATCCGCAGTAGGGGATGTGCAGTAGGCAGCTGATCAATGTTTCTCTCTCATTGATGTTTCTAACTCTCTATCTCTCTCCCTTCCTCTCTGTAAAAAATCAATAAAATATATTAAAAAAAAAGAATGGATAGGATTAAAATCAAATGGTATAAATACAGATGTAATAGGAGAATAAAGAGAAAACCTGGCTAGAGAACCTGGCTAGGCTGCTGATCAACTGAAAGCTGTCTCCGTGTCATTCCTTCTTTGCCAACTCCGTCCACACCTTATGGAACCCCTGGACCTGCTGGGGTTGGACCCCAACAACCCATCAGCCTCATCTTCTTCTAGACCACAGCTCTGTCTTCCCAGATACTTCAGCCCTGTGTGAGGAGAGATCTGTGAGCCTGAACAGCCCAGGAGAGGATTTACCCTAGAGAATGATCAGATATTTTCATGTGGGGCCTCCTTTCCTATAAGTAGAGAGACTGAGATAAGTCTTCCCTGGCCTTTCTGAGGCCTCTGTGATGGCATCTCTTCCTTTGACAACACCCATCACATATTTTAAAAAGATGAGGCCACCTGTAACTCAAACACAAACTTGTCCCTCTGCTGTTAACCATGTCAGAAACTGCAATTTCAGAGAGAGAGAGGAGGACTTAAGAGGGTCCTTGGAGTTGGGTATTAAAAAATATATCTTTTGGAATTGCAACTGAAATTGATATATTGTAAATCAGAAGACAACTAAATCAATAAATCAAATTAATTTGGAGGGTTTATTTTTTATTTTTTATTTTTACGCTAGCACTATTGAGCTCAGAGTAGAATGTCTCTGTCAAATTCTGGGCCCCAACATGGTGGAAGTCTTTCCTATTTATACATTATTCAGCTCTTTGTCTTCCAAATTTGGAATGAGACTTCTGGACATTCTGAGAAAAAGTCCTGTGTGCTGGGACAGGGCCGTGAGACCATATCTCAAGGCCTGGCCTGGTGCCAACACTGACAACTCTGCCTGGGGCATAGTTTATGGCCTCTATGGAATGGGAGTAGTCTTATTTTTCCGATTATTTAAGCAAGCAAATATTTACAGAAGCCAGAATAGCAGGGTTAAAATTTCAAACAGAAGTTTTTACACAAGATGGAGATTACTATGCTTCATTCCCCACTGGTTTTATATACATGAGTAGAATCATTGATTCTTGTGGGTCATTGTCAGGGAGGGAGTTATATTGACCCCTGGGAACTATAATCTTAATTTTCTGCAGAATAAAGTCAGTTACCCAGTTCATAAAGGCCCAGATGAGGGCCAAGCGTAATCTTTAGAGGGTCCGAAGAGTCCTGGACCCTCTATTCTGCCTGGGCTGTCTTAAGCCAGGTGTGATGAAGCTATGTTGGGATCCCGTCAACCTAGACTGCATGGGGGGTGGTCAAGATGACAGTGTGTTGTCCTTTCTAGGTAGGGGTCAGTCCTGGGGTGGTAAATTTCTTTATCTAAACAGAGTCACCAAGATGGAAGGGGTGGACGGATCAGAAGTTGGTATAGGCAGAGTGTCTCCAGTGTGCTCCTGGACTGCTTTCTGGGTGGACTGTAAAGCCTGTAAGGACTTGAGTAAAGATTGGTTATGTATTTCAGCTTTTCTAGATTGGGCAGATAGTGCTCATATCTTATAAGTTCTGCAAGCTTAGTGTGGTTCCATGTAAGCTGGTGAGGTGGTAGGTCAGGGTCTGAAGAGTCACTAGAAACTGGAGAGGCCCCACTGGTTTTAGGGCAGCTTCCTGGGCTGCTTCGTCTGCTTCCTTGACAAGTACAGTGGTAGCTGCTACTGTTCAGAGGCAGGCAGGCTACCTAGACACAATGGGGTCAAGTTTTCTGGACAAGTAGGCTACCGGATTTTCTAGGGGCTGAGACTTTGGGTGAGTACCCCTTTGGCTATTCCCCTTGTCTCATATACAGAGAGGTGAAAAGACTTAATTACTTCTGGTAGCACTAGCTAGCCCATCGTCCTTGCTCTGCTCATGTCTGTCCAACTGCCTAATGTATTACATCAAGGATCCTGGCTTTGAATTCTTTTAGGGAAAATGGACTAGCTACTTCCATGCTGAAGAGGGACAGAGTTTTCATTTCAGACCCAAGAGATCCTTGCTGTCTGTCAGAGGGACGATGAGATCTGAGCACAGAAGGAGGTGGGCTTGTGACCTGGCAAAGACAAACTGCATTATAAAATTAGCATTATTGAGCACTTAGAATAGCAAGAGTTATAACATATGGTTTGGTGAAAGGAAAAGAAAGCATTTCACTTCTAATAACTTCTATTGAAATAGAATTTTTCTCCTTAAAATTACCATTAGGTTTATTAAAAGTGCTTAATTAAGACCAATTCATCTATTACATTCAATTTGGCCATCATGATTGTGTGCATATGTTGGGAGCCATCATAAATCACATATACATCTCCAGTTTACAGCATAATAGGTTTATGGCCCCTCCAAGCCAACTCCCGGTTTGGCCTGGAGTTAAAAGATAACATACCCTCACCCTAAGCACAAGTCTGCTACTTCTCCCCTGATAAGCGCATAGCTGCGACATTCCAAAGCCTGTTACATCCTTAATGATAGATTACCGCCCACCCATGGACCCCCTTTGCCCACCCCTCTCCTCTAGAGCAACATAAATACTAACCATTGTAAAAATAAAATTGAGGCTTGATCAGAACTTTGTCTTGTCTCCATTTCTTCGCATCTCCTATCCTCTCATTCCTTTGCAGGATTTGGTGTGGAGTACCCACGATGCATGCCCTGCAGGTCGGGGCATGCATAAATACAATAAGAATGGTAACTGACTATCAGAATTTCATGATTGAATCTTAATGTGCCCTATAGGGCCAGTAAGCCAAGCCATCAAGCTGCTATCAGACCTGCCTGCAGTATCTGCTGAGTTAGGTGACTTCCTCACCTGCAGTGGCTCTACCTGGGCCCATGCCCTAGGCGTTAAGGCCCATATCAGTAGCCCTCCTACTCCTTGTGGCCCAGAATGTGTGAGGGTTCTTCAGGGACGCAGAGGTGCCCTTATTGCTCCCCTTCTGCTCTGACCAACCACCAGTGATGGTAGGGTATGGGCCTGATGCTCCAGCGCCATCTATTTTCAGGGCTACCAAGCAAGATACCAGGCTTTCTCCGTGGCACTCTTATTAGCTTCAAGTCTTCAAACTTCAGACAGGGCTCTTTAAAACATGATACTCCTGTCGAAGTTTTTAGTCAATAAAACCACTATTGGAAACCAGTCTTATTGAATTTATGCAAAGAAATGCATTGCCATGATTTATTTATTAAGAATTGCCAAATTTCAGAGGAATTATATAAGGACAAAAATATAATGGCCTGCTTTAAGATCTTCTGATTTTCCTTGTTAGTCCTTTTTATGGACTCTTCAGAGTAATATTTTTTCTAAATGTATTATAACAAAACAGTAACTGTCTTCAAATGGCAAGAAGAAATATAAAATGTGTCTATATTCAAATAGATAGTCACAGCTGTCCTTGTAGTAGGGTTCCCCCTATTTGACTTGTCCTTAAATTATATATGGTCCCTGGGAGGGGTGACACACCCACTCAGAATGGACTAAGGGAGCTTTCTCCCTTCACAGCGTCTCACATGTCACAGGACCTCACGGGGTCTGTAATTCGTGTAACAGAGGGCTGGTACTCACTACTTCCCTCTGTTCTAAATAGGCCTCTCCTACTTTTCTAAAGTTGAGGTTTGTGCCACCCCTAACATGGGCATGGTCTAACAGGAATGCAAGGCAGTACACAGGTTGCCAACTGTCTTTCAATAGAGACTAAAACCTGATGGGTATTTTTCCTTGCCCATTTGGGCACCTGCCCTTTTGGTAACTGCATTCAAGTCTGTAAGAGAATTAAAGGTTAATATATCATATTAACATAATGAAGTACAATATTGGCACTGTGGCCATCTCAAGCAGCCAAATTTTTGCTACCAAACATGATATATGGTAGGGCTATACAACATCTCAGGGAGGTGACTAAAGTCATTTTTTTACTTTCCCACACAAAGTAAAATTATCCTTGTCTCTCTGGAGTTATGTCCATGAAGACACAGGTGTCACTAAGTCTATTAAATAGTTTTCTGCAGGCCACTGTCAGCTGCAGTTGAAGTGCTGAAGTTTTAACCCTTTCAGCACAGTTGTAAATGGGAAACTTGACCACCTTCATCCCCAGTCACTTTTATAGATCCCAGGGCCCAGTTGCTTATCTCCTTTTAACCAGCAAGCCAAATGCTTAAGTTTTTTATTATGTGTTGTAAAACACTCACAACTCACTGGGCAGCAACTTGGTTGTTGGGTCACTGGCCTGTATTATTTAACCAAGTTCCTTTTAATATTTCCCTTTTTCTTTTTAATCACATACATAACATTCATAAATTTCACACTTTCAAATTAACCTTTAAAACTTCTTTCTATATCTTTTAAAAGTGCATAACCATGCCTCAGTCCTTCTATTAAGTTATCTCTACTCTAATATTCTTTCCTTTCTGCCATCCTATTAGCAACCTGTAAACCTTTTCTTTCCTTTAAAATGTATTAGAATTCTTTACTCTTAGAAATCTTAATTTTAAATAATTATAAAAGTAAACAGCCAGCATTTCTTAGATTAACATTTATGAACATATTTTAAATGTATTTTTACTTTCAATAAAGTGTACCTTGAACAAAGTATAAGAGACCTTCCTCCTGTAATAAAACTAAGAGCAGGTAAGTTAAAACTTGTCTAGCAGTTAATGTTTCAGATATATATATATATATATACCATTTAACCCAGCAATTCCCCAAAGCCTTTAAGTTAATTAAGAAAATTATTATGGGAGCAGGCTTGGATTTAAACTGCTACATTCTTCCTTAGAGATAACATCTAAGGTTACTACTTTGGCTTCTGTTTCTGGCCCTCCAGACCAGCCCTTCCCTAGGCCGCTTGTTCTACAATTGTGAACATCATGTTAGTTTTCTGTTTTTGCCTTTCTTATTTTATGTACATAGATATTCTGAGCTTCCTTTAATAGCTTTTCTGTACTTCTGCAGGTGCGCTGAGACCAAGGGGTGCATTGGCGAAGATAGTAGGGAGAGATATTTTTGTTTGCTTGTTTTTGTTTTCTTTCTTTGCTGGCTGCAAGCTGCTTTGCTGACAAGGGTCTGGTCCATTTTTCACTCCTCCTATTGCCCTGCTTTTTGTTCTTTAACCCTTTAGGATTTGGATCTTAGGATCCCCTGAACCAGCAGCAAGCCTTAAACAAAGGCTCCCCTTTTCCAGACATCCATAGCCAACACCCAAATTATTCCCCCTCTCTCTCTTCCCATGGGGAAAGGCACTTGCCTCTACCTCTAGCCAGAGATGGTGGCAGGGCAGGGACCAGGGACCCCCACGCTGGCCAGAGAAACATGTGCTGCACCCAGACCCCGGCTTCTCTGAAAAGCCCCCTGTCCATCTACCCACTACCCTCCTTAGGCAACCTGATGGTGCCCTGCACACAGGAGGTCACCATATTGATGCCAAACTTAGTGCAGACACCTGATCGGCATAGCGCACTATAGCCCAAAACTCCTGGGCTCAAGGATCCTCCAGCCTCAGCCTCCCAGGTAGCTGGGACTACAGATGCGCACCACCATGTCCAGCCTTCATCTCCAAGAGGCAGGATTCAGCTCCTTTTTTTTTTTTCTCCTTAGTTTTTATCTTTCCCCTTACCTCCCTCTCCTGGCAGGAAGAGATAAGAGGCAGTAACTAACCTGGTAGCAATAAATTAACCCTTTGTTTTAAACTTCGCTTTGAGATTTTTATGACTTTACATTTTTATGACTTTTATGTGTGTGTGTGTGTGTGTGTGTGCAAATAGTTAACTTCGGACCTTACTTTTTTTTTTTTTATCGCTTTCCTTCCAAGTAGTAAACTTGCCTGGGTTGTAATCTTTAAAAAATTTGTACCTTTAAATTAACCTTAGAATTTTAAAATTTAACGCAACACAGCAAAATCATAAATCAGGGAAGAGCTAATTACAGTCTCTACTTTACAGATGGAAACCTCCCTAGCTAAGAGTTCTCTGGCAAGCTAATACTTAAAAAGAAAGAAGGACGGTTAATGTCATCCTGCAACCTCTTTTACAGCCCAGTCCTACTGCCCCCCCACCAAAGCAGGGTGGGCTTGCCCCAAACAAATTAAACAAAGAGACAAAGACATCAATAAATACTCTTATGTTTTTAGCCAGACATAGCTCACAGTTATCAAAAGCACACCAAAGCACAGGACAATCAATACAAAGCAGCTCTCACACTTACATTTACATACCAGTCAGTCTGAGCCACCTCCCCTGCCCACAAAGGCAAGCTTGAACTCAGACTGCACTTCAGCAGACGTGCTTAGAAATTAAACAGTTAATTGGGTTCCTGCCAAACTCCCTTAACAAAAATAGACTTGGAGCCCAAACAGAAACAGAAGTAGGGGCCCCCTTGAACTGACACCCCAAGAACAGGATTCTCAACCAACATCTTGGTGAAAACCTCCAGGAGGAGTTATGTCGGTGTCCAGTCCTTCTTCTTGGTTCCAAAATGACTGATCACATAAACAAGCAAACAGGAAAATGAATTTGAATTTACTTAATGAAATTTACTCACCTCCTGAGGTTTATTGTTGTTGTTTTTTTTGTTTTTTTGTGTGGTTTTTTTTTTTGACTCCGAAAGAATGCTGGGGCACATCAAGAGTCCTCCATATCATCTGGCTGCCAGAATCAGTAAGCAGTGTCTCCAAGGCCCTGGAAGCTTTCCAGGGGGTGCCTCCCCTGGGGACCTTCCCAGGAGCCAGCAGGCAGGCCTGTGGAAGCCATCGCCCCTCATCGTCAGAGACAGAGTGCTGGTAAGCACTATCCAGGATGAGCCCCCAAATATTATATTGTAAATCAGAAGACGCCTTAATCAATAAGCCAAATTGATTTGGAGCTTTTTATTTTTACCCTAGCACTAGTGGGCTCAGAGTAGAATATCTCTGTCAAATTCTGGGTCCCAACATGGTGGAGGTCTTCCCTATTTATACATTTTTCAGCTCGTTGTCTTCTAAATTTGGAATGAGATTTCTGGACCTTCTGAGAAAGAGTCCTCTATGCTGGGACAGGACCATGAGACCATATCTCAAGGCCTGGCCTGGTGCCAGCACTGAAAACTCTGTCTGAGGTATAGTTTATGGCCAGTCTGGAATGGGAGTAGTCTTATTTTTCCTATTATTTAAGCAAGCATTCATTTACAGAAGCCAAAATAGCAGGATTAAAATTTCAAACAGCAGATTTTACACAAGATGGAGATTACTATGCTTCAAAATATGGAAAGGCTTTCTGAATAATCAACAGAAAAACTCACAGGAGAGAACCCTGATACCCAAGGACTGAAGGTAGAGTCTGACATTTGCCTTGCCTGGGGGGAAGACAGTCAACACACCTTATTGGAAAACACCATGCCCAGAGGTCACTTAAGAGATTAAAAGTAACAATTAGCATCCAGGCAGAAGCAACTGCCTCACCCTGTTGAAAAAACTCTCACCACATTTTAGGATAATTGCCTGGGGGCAATTCAAGTCAGAATCCTATTAGTCTGAAGACAGAGGCAGTCTCTGGAGGCTTTGACCCTTGGCCTGATCCAAAAGTCAGAAACAGCCTTTAATACTGTTTTTCAATAGAGATTGAAAGATGTAGAGGATCTACCTAATTCTTAGTGAAAAACCCAAACAGACAACCAAAATGAGGAAAAAAAGAAACAACCCCCAAGTGAAAGAACTAGTGAAAACTCCAGAAAAGATAAAGGAAGCAGAGATAAGAAATTTATCTGAAACAGAGTTCAGAGTAAAGATATTAAAAATGCTCAACAATATGAAAAAATATATAGTAACTATGAAAAACACAGTCTGAGATAAAGAGTGACATAATACAGGAAGAGAAACCAAGATGGCAGCATAGGTAAACACCTGAAATTGCTGCCTCCCACAACCACTTCAAAAGTACAACTAAAAACAAAACAGACATCATCCAGAACCACAGGAAGGCTGACTGAGTGGAAATTCTACAACTAGAAGGAAAGAGAAAAGCACAGTGAGACCCAGAGGAGGTGCAGAAGTAAAATGCAGAGGTATGGAGGCACAAGCGGAAAGGACTGGCAAATGAGGACGAGGTTGTCTTTTTCAATCAGGAGGGAGACACAAGCTCCTGACTGCTCTGAACTCCAGTTCCGGGTGAGTCTCTAGGGACCCAGACACATACAGGGAGAAACTGGACTGTCTGGGATCGGGTGGAACTCGAGGGTGGCTTTCTCTCAGAGGTGCTTGCAGCGATTACCTCGGGACACTGAGAACCTGGGCCTCTTAGTGCAAGGCTGAGGATCAGCCATAGCTGTTTTCTCTGCCCTGTTGAGTCCCTGAGACCCTGCCCCACCCAGGCTGTGTGCAGAGGCTTTTGCATATGAATGGCCTGGCCCTTTGCAATCTAAAATTACCTAACAAACTGCAGCTGGGTCAGAGACCCAGAATATCCAAAAGAAGGTCCAAGGCCCCACAGCAGCTTGCATTGCTTCACAGCTGGGCCTCACCTGGGCACCTCCAAACCCCAAACAAAGAAGAGGAATCTGCAGATCTCTCCATAGCTCCTGCTGGGTAGCCTCAGGAAGAGGCTAAATTAGCACCTCCTTAGAGATCCCAGAGCCAGTGTACCCAGTGGAAAGAGTGAGACCATCCAGATTACAACTCCTCAGATTGATAAGGGACACACTCAGGGGGCAGACTCAGTGAGCACCAAAGCCCCACTGAAGCAAGTCTTGCCCCAGAAGGGTATCTCCAGCACAGAAGTTCTCCCACTCTAGACACAGGTGATTCTCACAGCCAATTGGCCTGGAGGTCAATTCCTCTCAGTGATACCTACAACAACCAAGCTTAACTACAATAAGACTCTGCAAAAGCTCACAAAGTGTGCATCAAGAGTGTCCATCTGAAGTAATTGGGGATGCTGAGCCACTGGGCCTATAGGACACCTTGCTCAGAAAGCCACTCTATCAACACAGGGAAGCAGCCAAAATGCAGAGACAAAGAAACAGGTCACAAATTACAGAAATGGAGGAATGCAAACTGCTGGATATAGAGTTCAAATCCACTGTTATAAGGTTTTTCAAGAATTTCCTAGAAACCACTGATAAATTTAGTGAGACCCATGATAAATCTAGTGAGACCCTCGAGGATCTGAAAAAGGATCAACTAGAAATTAAGCACACACTGACTGAAATAAAGAATAATATACAGAGATCCAACAGAAGACTAGATGATCACAAGAATCAAGTCAAAGATTTGAAATACGAAGAAGCAAAAAACACCCAACTGGAAAAGCAAAATGAAAAAAGAATCCAAAAATATGAAGATGGTGTAAAGAGCCTCTGGGACAACTTCAAGCATACCAACATCCGAATTATGGGGGTGCCAGAAGAAGAGAGAGAGCAAGATATTGAAAACCTATTTGGAGAAATAATAACAGAAAACTTCCCCTACCTGGTGAAAGAAATAGACTTACAAGTCCAGGAAGCGCAGAGAACCCCAAACAAAAGGAATCCAAAGAGGACCACACCAAGACACATCATAATTAAAATGCCAAGAGCAAAAGACAAAGAGAGAATCTTAAAAGCAGCAAGAGAAAGAGACTCAATTACCTACAAGGGAATACCCATATGACTGTCAGATGATTTCTCAACAGAAACTATGCAGGCCAGAAGAGAGTGGCAAGAAATATTCAAAGTGATGAATAGCAAGAACCTACAACCAAGATTACTTTACCCAACAAAGCTATCATTCAGAATTGAAGTTCAGATAAAGAGCTTCACAGATAAGAAAAAGCTAAAGGAGTTTATCACCACCAAACCAGCATTATATGAAATGCTGAAAGGTATTCTTTAAGAAGAGGAAGAAGAAGAAAAAGGTAAAGATAAAAATTATGAACAACAAATACATATCTATCAACAAGTGAATCTAAAAATCAAGTGAATAAAAAACCTGATGAACGGCATAAACTGGTGATTATAATAGAATCAGAGGAATAGAAAGGGAGTGGACTGACAATTCTTGAGGGGAAAGGGGTGTGGGGGTGCAGGAGGAGACTGGACAAAAATTGCACACCTATGGCCCTGACCGGTTTGGATCAGTGGATAGATCGTTGGCCTGCGGACTGAAAGGTCCCAGGTTCGATTCTGGTCAAGGGCATGTACTTTGTTTGCAGGTACATCCCCAGTGGGAGGTGTGCAGAAAGCAGCTGATCGATGTTTCTCTCTCATCCATGTTTCTAACTCTCTACACCTCATCTTTCCTCTCTGTAAAAAAATCAATAAAATATATTTAAAAAATTGTACACTATGAATGAGGACAGTATGGGGGTAAGAGCAGAGGGTGGGGTGGGAACCGGGTGGAGGGGAGCTATGGGGGGGGGGAAGAGGAACAACTGTAATAATCTGAACAATAAAGATTGAATAAAAAAGAATGACATAATACAAATAAAGAAAACTTTGGAAGGTATACACAGAAGATTAGGGGAAGTTTAGGATTAAATCAGTGAATTAGAAGACAGAGTTGAAAATATCACTCAATTAGAGAACCAAAAAGAATCAACATTAAAAAACAGGAGGACAGCTTAAGGGATCTGTGAGACAATGTGAAACGTAACAATATTAGAATAGTAGGTTTCCCAGAAGATGCAGAAAGGGAGAAAAGAATTGAGAAGATGTTTAAAGAAATAATGGTAGAGAACTTCCCTAACCTGGTAAAGGGATAAGTCACACAGGTTTAGGAGGCACAGAGAACCCCAAACAAGAAGAACCCAAACAGAACTATGCTGATACACAACATAATTCAAGTGCCAAAAATTAAAGATAAGGAGAGAAACTTAAAGGCAGCAATAGAAAACTGTTACCTACAAAGGAGTTCCCATAAGGGTGACACCTGATTTATCATCAGAAACTCTACAGGCCAGAAGGAATGACATGAAGTACTCAAGCTGTTCAATGTTAAGTAAACATGGCTCTTGGACATGTCCCTAGTGATGCTGAGTCTGGATCTCAGTGTTGGGTTATAGTGTATCTTTACCAGCCCACATAGGCTGATAGATCTAGTTCACATCTTAGCTCATTAAAGAGAATCCAGAGACACCCTAGGTGGGGGAGAGGGTCTGCTATGGCTCCACCAGTCCTAGTCCCAACTCCTGCAGCTGGACCTGGGGCAGGACACCTGGGGACAAGGAGCATCAATCCCTGTCTGTTACTTTCAGACACAGTCATCCCATGACCACTGTCTGACCCCTGAGACCTTCACTTAGGGAGGCTGTCACCAAGGACAAGAGAACACCCAGCAGTCTCATCTTCTTCTAGATCACAGCTCTGCCTTCCCAGAGACCTCAGCCCTGTGTTAGGAGAGAGCTGTGAGCCTTTACAGCCCAGGAGAGGATTTAACCTTGAGCTTGAAGAGAAATTCGCATGTGGTGCAGCCTTTCCTATAAGTGTAGGGCCTGAGGTTGGGCTTCCCTGGTCATTCTGGAGGCCCTCTTCAGGCATCTCTTCCCTTGACCTCACTCAGCATGTAAGTCAGGGACAGGGGACCACCTGGGTCACAAAGCACATTGTAGTTTGGTGAAAGATTGACCTAAAGTTTCTGAGCATAAGAAGAAATGGTGGACTCAATGAGAAGGTTACACATTTAAATTTTCATGCATCTTTCAAGCTGATGTGAAAGGGATTACCATATGTTCAGACCATTTCTGAATCTCAAAATCATATTGTATCCACAATTTCCTAATTTTTGAATCTAATTTTTAGAAACAATTTATATCGTTGTGAAAAATATAAAGGGCAGCCATTCTCAATATCTTATATCTTAATTTATGAAGTTACTTTGATCTGAGAAACTACCTCTCAAGCACAGACAGGTGAAACATTAGTGATTCTCAATGTTGGAAAATTTTTTATTGTGTCTACAGTTTCTTGTGGAAACTATTTGATATGCAAGCCAGTGGCCTATTGCAGAGACCCCAATCTAGTTACATCAGAAATAGTCATGACTTTAAGTGGAGAAAAGACAAGAAATAAAAGCAGTGATCATGCAGGTGTACAACTCAGAATCTTTCATATGTTGAAGTGATAATGGTAGGGGATTTACTTCTTTTCTCAGTCTAGTGTTATCAGTACTGTTGGGGTCCTGAGGGAGGTGAGGGCAGAGAATTCCTACCATAGAATTTCTCATAGGAAAGGGAACTTTAACCCAGAGAGGAATCCCTCATTTCCAGCCCCCCTCTGCCCTTTCCCTGGGAGGTCACTGTGGTCAGAGGGTGCTGGGCTCTTCCACAAATTGTAACATCCTTGATGAATTATTTATTAACTCTGCCATCAGACTGATTTGGAAATGTATTCTCTATGTTTATGTTTTAAGTTGCTCAATGGAATACTTGATGGGACCAAAGTCTTTAATTTTGACCAATGCTAATTTAATAATATTTTCTTTAGTGGGACCTGTTTTGGTGATTTTACAAAGAACTCCCCAGAAAACACTGAGCCTCCACTGGCCATGTGGATTGGCTAGAGCAACCACAGGGACGGGAGCAGGTTCTGGTACCAGAGAGGGGCGCTGCTGGGAAACTACCCATGAATTTGGATGTGACTGTGGAACTGGGTGAGGGTAGAAAGCTGGACTGTTTTGAGTTACTTGACAGAAATATGCCTGGTGTTCATGCACAGAGAGTTACTGGACATGTGGGTCTAAAGCCTCCTCCAGTGAAGGCCCAGAAAGAAGTACAGGGCATGATAGAGACATCTTGTATCACTGGAGGAAATACAAGAATTTTATGAGCAGGAGTTTCTTAGAAATTGAAAACTTAAAAATTCAGCAGGAAGGGAATAAGAGAAATAAGGAACATGTCATTGCCAACTGGTTGGAAGGGGATTCCTGTTGCCTACATGCACATTCTCACAGTGTCTCAGTTCTGAATGGTAACACCTTCCCAGGTGCAGGGGTTCTGCACTTAGACACCTTTGGGGTCATTACTGATCTGGTTTTACCATGAATCACCCAAGCTGTCTAATTAATTGAGGTCCCATTTGTGAAATTTCTCAACACTTTTAGGGAAGCGTGTGCACCCCTCATTGGAAGAGCCATGGTGATGTGTGACCCTCTGAACATCCTTCATTTCTTTAGGAGAAGAGCCCTGTCTCAGTCCAACCTCATCATCACCATCCTCTTCCTCTTCCAACTCCTCCTCATCTCCTCATCGCTTGCTGACTTATAATCATTCACATATTTTGTAGACATGGTGGTTTTCCACACACATTAACTTTTTATCAAATAATGAAAGCAGGAATCTTCCATTTAGATGTCATTGGACATTGAAACCACAACTGCCACACCTAAGAGTTATTACAAGGCCTTCCAAACAACTTATGGTTTTGGACAGGGGAGAGATCCCTCCCAGGATAATGGACCAGGACCCTGTCCAATTCTATGGTCATCAGCACCATCACCACCACCACCACCATTATCATCATATGGCTATTTATAATTATTTTTCTTAGTTACAGTAGAAGATGTTGTTGTATACACATAATGACCATTTCCCCTCAATGTTTGCTCAATTTTTGTAATCGTGAACAAAATATCTAGCCACACATTATTTTCTTTTTCATTTGGTTATTGAAAACTGATGGCTCCTTCCTGCCCCACATGGGAATTTGAAAAGAAAGGTTGGGTCTCCTCTCCAGATGTCAATAAGAGGTTAAATCCACACAAGCCCCTGGAAGCAGGATTTCTCCCGTTCCCCCACCACCTCGACAAAATAAAATCCCTCAGTCAGTCCCCTTTCCTGGCTCCATCAAAGCAGGTCTGACTTCCTGAAGGGCCTTTCCTGTGCTTCTCAGAGATTTCAATTCTGTGCATAATAAACACTCCATGTCCCTTGGTGTGTGTGTTTATCATAACCCTGGTCATGCATACCAAGCTGCCTTGGGTTTGCTACCTCTACTTGGCGTCACCTACTCTTGGTGCTATGAGCATGACTGTCACCACCGGGGTCCTTCTTCTCTAGCTTTGCACTCATAGGCTTCTGGTGCCTGCTGTCCAGAACACAGGAGTTCTGTTTCTGGATGGTGGGACATGAGCTGCATGAAACTGAGCTGCACTGTTGAGTCAGGAGAGACTCTGGTTAGATTTAGCTGATGCAGGTCAGACATTTGATGATGAATTGTCATTTGGGCTCAAGAGTCTCAGAAAGACACTCTGCAGTTTGTCTGCGTGAGAAAGTTGCCTCTTTTTACAACAGACTTTCTAACTCAGAGACTTCAGAGGTAAGTGCAGAGTCAGGAATCCAGAGGTTTCCTGAGGGGAACTGTGACATGAAGGGGAAACCACACAGGAAACCAGCCCAAACCTTCAACTGCCCCTGCTGCTGGGATGGTCCTTGTGTTCAGAGACTCTTAGAGCCCCCTTGTGGTCACAGCTTCTGCTGCAGGGAGGTTTGTGTGTGGGATCACACTGACTTCCCCTCACTGTGTCTCTTGCACAATAATACATGGCCGTTTCCTCGGCTCTCAGGCTGTTCATTTGCAGATACAGCATGTTCTTGGCGTTGTCTCTGGAGATGGTGAATCGGCCCTTCACAGAGTTGGCATAGTTTGTTGTACTTCCATCAGGATTAATGAGTGAGATCCACTCCAGCCCCTTTCCTGGAGCCTGACGGATCCAGACCATCCAGGAGCTACTGAAGGTGAATCCAGAGGCTGCACAGGAGAGTCTCAGAGACCCCCCAGGCTGCACCAAGCCTCCCCCAGACTCCACCAGCTGCACCTCACACTGGACACCTGCAAACACAGAGACATCTTGGTCAGGAAACTCTCACAAGTCCACTGTTTCTCTCACTCACATCCACTCACGTACTCAGTCTTTCTTTTTCTCCATAAACTACCTCTTAATAGAGCCACAATAAAAACCCAGCTGAGCCAAAACCCCATGGTGAGTGGTCTGTGTTCAGTCCTGATCAGGAATGGAAACACCTAGGGACCCTGGGGCTGGGCTCCTGTCCCAGAGCTGCAGGGTAAAGGCTGGACTGGTTTTTATGAGCACAGGGGTCCCTATTTGCATGTCCTTCTAGTATTTCGGAAGCTTCAGGGTTGCATGCTGGCACAAATGACACCATATAAGAATGTGACACGTCCAGGGATGCATGTATGTTAAATAATTCCCGGCATTTGGGCTTATGTTCTCCACACTGGAACCAATCACTCCAGCTCAACTGTACAAAGAAGAGAAGGAATAAAAATGACGGATTCCTTCGACAGTCACCAGTAATGAAAAGAAAGAGAAATTAACCTTCAAATCGGATAAGTAAAGTGCAGCAGGTTCATGTTCAGAAGATGGGAAGTTCCATTTGACACTATTTACCCTACAAAGTGATCAGAGGATAAACCAAAACAAGAGTGTGAGCCTAAAGCCAATGGTTCAAGTGATGGGGGAGAGAAGAATGTCTGTGTGGGTCCCTGGGAACCAGAAGCATGAACTATGGATATGCAGACACAGCTCCCGGGTCCTATTCCTTCAGGGGAGTTTGGTGCTGGATGTGTTGCACCTGTACTGCCTCCTTTGTGGTGTTTACTCTCTAGACTCTGTTGTAGATCCAGTTTCATACATTGGGATATAGAAGAATCTCCCTCATGACCAGGTGTGTTTAAGGGTTAGATATGGCTAATGATTGAGGAATAATTACGTTTAGGTTATGAAAAAAATTGTTATTGGACATCTGATGTCTGCATGTGACCCTTGGGACAGCTGTCACCATGTCCTGGCTCGTCTTCAGGTCTCCTGTCTGTGACCTGTCCTGGGGTATCCTCAGCTGCATGCACCTTTGAGAGGGGTGCTGGTGGATGAAGGGGAGCAGGTGGCTTTTACAGGGTCTGATCTACCCTTGATGCTGTGGGAACAGCTGGGAAGAGTCAGCAGGGCTCTGGCCATGGAGCTCAGGGACTCGGACAGATCTAGGGAGGATGTGGACAGTGGAAGGCAGCTTTGGAGATTTTCTTCTTCTTGAATTTTGGGAATATTTTGAGAAAGATCAGTGTTAGTGCTTTTTGGAATGTGTGTTGAGATTCACCTGTGAAGGCATCTGGTGCAGGAATTTGGTTTCCTGGGAGTTTCTTAATTCCTGCTTTGATTTCATTTGGTTAATTTGGTCTATTTAGATTTTCTTACTATTTCTGATTCAGTTTTGAAAGGATATGTTCCTAGGAATTTACATTTTCATCCATGTTTCCAATATGTTGATATATGGTTTTTCATAAGAGTTTATTATAACCCTTTCTATTTCTATGGTGTTAGCTGTTACTTCCCTTTCATTTTTCATTTTATTTATTTGTGTGCACTATATTTATTTCTTAACTAGTCTCTTTAAAAGTTTTCAATATAGTCAATCTTTTGAAAGAATCAGCTCTTGGTTTCATTAATTTCCTTACAATGTGTTGTTGTTTTTTTATTTCCTCTATGGTCTTTATTATTTCTTTGACAACCTCACCTGAGCAGAAGAAGAAATGTTGAACTAGATAATTAGGTTTCATTGGTAAATTCTCATTCATCTTTCAAACAAATTTAATAGGGTTTTGCATTTGTTTAGCTTCTGAATCCAACAATTACATATATCTACAAGTAAGAAATGTTTATCATTGTCATTTTATATGATAATTATGTTCACCTGGTGTAAAATATTTTAAAAAGAAAGCACAGCCATTTTTTTCTGTCACATTGTCTTCATTTCTACTTTCATATGAACACCTGCTTCCCAACCACAAGAAAAAGGGAGACCCTTGATTCTTGATGATGGAACTTTTAATGTGTTATGACACACTCTGTAAACTCTTCCCTTATGTAAACCCATGACATATTGCAGACACCCTGAAATAACCACATCTGAAATAATCATGTTTTAACCTGGATAAAAAAGATAAGAGATAAAGGGAGTGATTATGCATGTGTACCACTGAGAATCTTTCATATCATGAACAATGTATTCAGCCTGTTAAGTGACCTGATTTCTTAGTCTAGTGTTGTCAGTGATGTTGGGGATCACAGTAAGGGAAATTGAATAATTCCTAGTACACATTTTCTCACAGGAAAGGGAACTTCAACCTTTTCAGGAAACCCTCATCCCAGCCTCCCTCTGCCCTGTCCCTGGGGTGCTCACTGTAGTCAGAGGGTGCTGTGCACTCTCCCTAACATACCACATCCTTAATGTGCAATGCACACATTCTGCACCAGGCACATGATTCAGAAATATATTCTCTTGACAAGCTAATGATTTAATTTCATTGGTGGAATTTTGGGAGGAACAAATGTTTTTCATTTTATTACAGTTCAATTCATCAGTATTTTCTGTGATGGGTCTGAATATGGGTGATTTTACAAAGAACTCCCCTGAATATGCTGAGCCTCCACTGCCCATGTGGATTGGCCACAGCAGCCACAGGGACTGGAGCAGGTTCTGGTACCAGAGGGGAGTGCTGCTGGGAAACTACCCATAAATTTGGACTTGACTATGGAACCGGGTGAGGGGTGGAAGCTGGACTTGTTTTGAGTCACATGACAGAAATATGCCTGATGTTCAGGACAGAGAGTTACTGGACATGTGGGTTTAAAGCCTCCTCCAGTGAAGGCCCAGAAGGAAGTGCAGGGCATGAGAGAGACAGCTTGTATCGTCATAGGAAATGCCTGAATATTAATGAACAGGAGTGTGTGAGAAATAGAAACGTTAAAGATCATGCAGGCAGGGAACAAGAGAAATAAGGAATGTGTCATTGCAAACTGGTGGGAAGGGGATCCCTGTTTCCTACATGCACATTCTCACAGTGTCTCTGTTCTAGAAGATAACACATTCCCAGGTCCTTGGGATCTGCACTTGGACACCGTTGGCATCAATACTGATCTGGTCTCAACATAGATTACAGAAGCTGCATAATTCATTGGGTCCCATTTATGAAATCTCTCAACTTTTACTGGGAAGAGTGGATACCCCTCACTGGAAGAGCCATAGTGATTGTGTGTTTGTATGAGGAGCCTTCATTTCATTGGACCAGGGCCCCTGTCTCAGTCAATAGTCATCGTCGTCCTCCTCATTTTATGGTCCTCCTCTTCCTCCTTCTTCTCCTCCTTGTTATAATCAATCATTTTCTACTCATTTTATGTAGCTACTAGAGGCCTGGTGCACAATAATTTGTGCACTCAGGGGGGTCCCTCAGCCCGGCCTGTGCCCTCTCACAGTCTGGGACCCCTCGGGGGATGACCACCTACTGGCTTAAGCCTGCTTTCTGGGGGATTGGGCCTAAGCTGGCAGTCAAACATCCCTCTGGCAGCCCGGGAGCCCTCAGGGGATGTCCACTTGCCAGCGGGGAGCAGGCCTAAGCTGTAGTCAAACATCCTTAGCACTGCTGAGGAGGTGGGAGAGGCAGCCATCATCCTGGCTTGTGGCTGATTATTGCTTCCCCTGTGGGAGAGCACTGACCACCAGGGGGCAGCTCCTGCATTGAGCATCTGGCCCATGGTGGTCAGTGTGTGTCATAGTGACCAGTCATTCCCAGTCATTCTGCTGTTAGGGTCAATTTGCCTATTACCTTTTTATTATATAGGATAGAGGCCTGGTGCATGGGGGGTGGGGGGCTGGCCGGTTTGCCCTGAAGGGTGTCTGGGATCAGGGTGGGGGTCCTGCTTGGGTGCCTGACCAGCCTCAGTGAGGGGCTGATGGGTGTTTTCAGGCTGGTCACATCCCCTTCAGGGTGGGGGTCCCCACGGGGTGCCTGGCCAGCCTGGGTGAGGGGCTGATGGCTGTTTGCAGGCTGGTCAAGCCCCCCCCCCCCCCCCCGGTGATGGAAGCTACCAGCTTCTCCTTTTTTTTTTTTGATTCTAGGATTTGTTTACCTTCTATAATTGAAACTTTGTAGCCTTGAGAGGAGCTCAGAGCTGGCCAGGGCAGGCAGGAGGGAAGCTTGGCTTCCTCCATCGCCAGGGGCAACCCAGCCTCCTACTCACTCCAGCTTCGTGGCCACAGCCTGCTGAAAGCAGGTATCTGGGGTTTATTTACCTTCTATAATTGAAACTTGCAGCCTGGAGAGGAGTTCAGAGCCGGCTAGGGCAGGCGGGAGGGAAGCTTGGCTTCCTCCATCATTGGGGCAACAAAGCCTCCTGCTTGCTCCAGCTCCGTGGCTGCCGGCCGCCATATTGGCTGGGTTAATTTGCATGTAGTCACTCTGATTGGCTGGTGGGCGTGGCTTAAGGTGTAGTGAAGGTATGGTCAATTTGCATGCATATCTTTTATTAGTGTAGATGGTTGTTTTTCACACATAATGACCCTCGGTCTCATATTTGGTCATTTTTATAGTTATTATGTGGATTTGGTAGCTACACTGTTTATTATTTTATGTTTCACTGCTGACAACTGATGGCTATGTCACACCCAAGGGGACTCTGATAGGAAAGATTTGTCCTCCTCTTCATTTGTCACCAAGAGGTTGGAACCACACAAGGAAGCAGAATTCTGCCCACTGGCCCCCAACCTTACAGAAAATAAAAAACCTCCTTGCCTGCCTCTATCCAAGCACCTTTGACTTCCTGGAGGGCCTTTCCTGTGCCTCCCAGAGATTTCAACTATGAGCACAGTGATCATTCCATGTCCCTTGGTGTGTGTGTTTGTCGTCAGCCTGGACATCTGTACAAGCTGATGTGGGTCCCCCTGCTTCTGCCCAGTGTCACCTACTCTTGGTGCTATGAGCATGACTATTAGTCAGTGACTATCACCACCTGGGGTCCTTCTTCTCTGGCGTTGGGGTCACACCCCTCTGGTGCCCACTGTCCAGCGCACATGTGTCCTGCTGCTGCCTGGCTGGGGCCCTGAGCTGTGTGGGGCTGAGCTGCCCTGTTGAGTCAGCAGAACCTCTGGTTGGACTTAGGTGCTGTAGGAAGAATTTTTGATCATTCATTGCTACTTGGCACAGAGTGTCTGAAAAATAAATCTTTGCAGTTTGTCCATGTGAGAAAGTTGTCTCTGTTTAC